>NC_139030.1:14051102-15544462 GCF_964662115.1 Mustela nivalis | reverse complement strand
CATTTTAGGTTGAAAATGCACTTCAGGCCATTACAAATACAAAGACTCCTTCCTCTGTTACTGAAATTAATAGGTATTTTATCCCATGTTGGTCATAGATGCGATTCCTCAGGCTTTGCTTTCCTTAGCCTTAGTGTTAAAGACTCAGCCATCTTTATTCAACTCAGTTTCTGTGATTGTCCTGCCACAGACTTGTGCACTTTCAGGGAAAGTGCTTGGAACAGATATAACACACTATACTTTAGGATTTACCACGACTGCATTATAATTCAGAGCTAAAAATAAATGCAGAAAAGGTTCATTTATTGGATTATTATCACTCTCATTGATTTCCTTAAATTTAGCTCTATGTGTCCATAACGATTCAATAGAAGAGACTTAGGAAATTTGAAAGGGCTGTTTAAAACAGCGTGATTGCCTTGTTTGTGTGGACAACTCTTTGATCATCTAAAAGTGAAATAAATTAGATGGTGGCATTTCCATTGTTGCTTTCTCACTGCTTAATCTATATCAGAGCAACCCATTCCAATCCTAACTCAAAGGCTTTCAGAATTGAGCCATAAATCATTTTGAAAAAGGAATCTGAAAAGGAAACAAAGATTTCCATATAGGAAGCTGTATTCTAAAATTTCATTTTGCAAGAATCTTATCTAGAAATGTGAGATATAAAATGCATGTTATGGAATAGCTAGCAGAAAGCACAGGGTCATGTGAAGACAAGTATGAGACCAGGGGATCAAAGACATATACTCTGGTGTCCCCAGCATGAAAGAGACCACTAACATAATATAAATTAGAAGATGGTAGAGAAGCTCCCTGTCTCCCAAGATTGCTGAACATGCCAGTTTAAATGCTGAAGTATATTGTACATGTATGTACATGTACATATTAGAATGATCAAATACAGGTACCTGTACATATTAGAATGGTCAAATATAAATGGGAGAAATAATTATAAGTGTATGTGAACCATTAGCTTTTGCGATGTGAAGAGTGTTGTTGTTGTTGCTTTTGTTGTTCTTTGTTTGCTTGATCAGTGTTGCTCCATAAATTATGGAACCTTAAGAGAAAGAAAATTTTTATAAAATTATTTCAGTGGATGCTAAAATGCAAAATATGAGCATCTTTAAAATGAAATCAGGGAGGGATGAAAGTAGCAGAGTGGGTAAGTAAGAGAAACCTGATAAATTTCACAAAGTATCCACTTTGGCTTAAGTATTAAGAAAACCTTACTATTAGTTTTTGAATCAGATTCCAAACAAATCCCGGGGCTAATTAATTAGATAATGGAAAATTTGAGAACTTTTGCTGCAAAAAAGTAAACAAACTTCTAAGTCATATTTTCTTTTTTCTTTCTTTTTTTTTTTTAAGATTTTATTTATTTATTTGACAGAGATCACAAGTAGGCAGAGAGGCAGGCAGAGAGAGAGGGGGAAGCAGGCTCCCTGCTGAGCAGAGAGCCTGATGCAGGGCTCAATCCCAGGACCCTGGGATCATGACCTGAGCTGAAGGCAGAGGCTTTAACCCACTGAGCCACCCAGGTGCCCTAAGTCATGTTTTCTATGTAAACAAGAAAAGTCAGGCAGAAATGAAATAAGTGGGAGTGTGGGTAAACTTGCCCCAAATTTCCCACTTACTAAGTTTCACTATAAATGTATAGCAACTAGACTAGGCTAGTGTATTCTTTGCAGAGATCCCCTCTCCCTCAAAAGGATTTGATTGTTCAATTGAAAAACAAAACTATCGTCACTATTGTATGTGTGCCACCTGTATATCCCCTTATCTTTACCCATTCTGTGCATGCTCACCTGACTTCCATCGCAGAATCTGTATTCCTTTACCTGAGAGTTTTCTCTAGTTAGTGAGCAAGATTCATCAACTCACACTTGGGCCATTTGTGCTGAGGATGTAGGACCCAATGGGAGCAGTGCTTACCCAATGACTAAAGGGAGGTGATGCAAAAAATACATCACTCTTTGTCCCTTGTGTGGGGTAACTTGGAGGCATGATCTTCACATTGGCTCCTAGGATTTCCCCCGCAGAATTAAGCTTCAGCTATCCACAATGGTACTGGGCTAGATTATGTACCTTCACTCCCATGTCTCACTTCTCTTACTGTGTCCTTCATCTTTCACACAAATACTTGCAAGAGATCCTGGTCTCAAGGTCTGCCACAGGGGAACCCAAAGTCAGACAAAGATAATTGAGCAAGTTACTTTATATAATGTAAATATGTCATAGTCAAATCCTCTTATTACCAAGTTGTTACCTTAAAATAACCTGTTTGATGATAGATCTCTGAAATATCTGCTTGGGGAGAAAGAATGAGAGAGAGTGATTGAGTGAGCAAGGTTGGGTGTTTCAGTGGCTATAAGAAAATGAGATTCATTCCGGTGCAGCCATTTTCAAGAAGTAGAGGGTGCTGTGAGCAGCAGCTTGTGGTTGAAGTTAGTGATGTGGGCACAACTGCCGAGGCATAGATTTGGCCTCCACTCCATATGTGCTGCACAGCTGGCTAGGCTGCTGGAGGAGCCTGCTGTAGAAGCACAGCCTGCTGGGCTTGAGATAAAACACACCTGCTCCTCATTGCTTCCTTCTGGGACCTTCTTGCTAAAAGGGATCATCTCTTTTTCAATAACGCTGGGCTCTGTTATGGGAATACATCATGCAGGACTGAAAAAAAGCCAGAATCCACAGAGGAAAGTTGGTAGAACATTATTCCAGGCAAAAAGAGAGTTATATCTGCCAATTTATATTTGTCTCGTACCCACTATCATTACCGAGACATCCATAATCCTAAAAAGAATTTCAGGAGAAAAATAAGCTCAATTGTCAAAGGACCACAGATTTACAATTGGTTTCGGTGGTTCATAGCCAGTCACATAACTTGACATTTGAGATCCTCCAAGTAAAAATATTAGGAAGACCTCCTGGAAACTTTAATTGCCATGGAATAGATCACTGGTCTCCTTAAAATTAAGAGTGTACTTAAGCAATATTTTGACCTATGAAAAACTAAAATAATACAGCCAACGGTACATTTTTCTGTGGTTCACATTCTCCTAGATCCTTTTTTCTTGTGCGCTTGGTTTGTAGATTCAAGAATCAGAAACTACCACTCAAGAAAGCAAAGTGGTTCTTCAATAAATGTGCAAATTTTGCCTGAGTAAAGACTTTCTAATACATGTATTAGTTCATAGTATCTTAGAAACGGTTATTGAGTTATTGTCTCTTATGAGCCAGAACAATCTAAGGGTGAGGAGAAAGGAAAGATCCACATGCCTAAGATGGCTCTGGGTTGGTGAGTTAGTCTGCCTGTCTGTCTGTCCCTCTCTCTCTTTTTTCTGCCTGGCTACCTTTCCAAAGTTTAGCTTACTGCTCCTTCCGAGTAGACCAGCTACCTTTTCCTCTGAAATGTCACTGCAGGGTTTATGATTTGCAGAAGACTACACTGAGTTGTATTTCTATTTCCTATAGCTATTTATTCTTGACTCCTAGGTATCCTGATTTTCATTTGATCCAGAACCCTGAATTATAATCAAGAAAATATGAGTCACATTTGGATAGAACACAGTTGCAGTTTAAACAAGTTGGAAAACCAGATTCAAAGAGGAGAGAGGCTTTCACAATTTTCTCTAGGGATCCTGTGTTAATCTTTTTAAAAAATTTATTTTATTTACTTTTTTTTATTATGTTAGTCACCATATAGTACTTCATTAGTTTTTGATGTAGTGTTCCATGATTCATTATCTGCATATAACCCCCAGTGCTCATTGCAATCCATGCAGGAAGTTGCCACATAACAATATGCCCTCTCCCAAATACTGAAGAAGTTAAGAACAATTTGTTGAATTCAGACCAAGGGAGAAATGATAAACTGTGTGACAGTCAATGATATTAATGAGCTCTTACCATTACATAATTATGGAGATTTTTGTAAATGATGCCAACTTTGATTTTGCCAGTGCCATGCCATAGCTCTTTTGGTAATAGCTATAACCAGGAGTTGTTTATAAATGTCAATATATATTAATTTGCAAAAGGGAATCCCATAAAAGCATAGTTCAGTTTCTCTCAGCCATATTGAATAGAAATATAGTGCAAAACACATGTGATTTCAAATGGTCTAGTTGCCACATTTTTTAAAAATCAGTAAATTAATGATATATTTACTGATATAGCTAAAAATTTTTATTTCAAGATCTGATCAATATAAAAATTATTAATGAGATATTTTACATTTTTTTGGAGTTTGAAGTTTGGCTTACTGTTTACAATTATAGCGCATTCCAATTTGGATTAGCTACATTTCAGACTCAATAACCACATGTGCCTAGTAGCTACAATGCTGGATAGCAGGTCTGTACATTATCTGGATACAAAATCCAAAGATTAAAAAGTGCTGCTATTTAAAAAACCCAATTAAACACTGCATTGTTCTGGTGGCATATTTGAGAGAGAAGGGAGCATCTATAATATAGTGATTAAAAACTCAGAGCAGATAATGCCTTTTTCCAAAACAAATTGTTTGTATTTAAGAATTAGGTCTGTTGTGCAGCACTGTATATTTGGAATTGTGTCAGCTTACTCCTTGGCATCTGAAGAAGGATGTCATGACTTTTATTGCTTCTAGGACATGATATGTTTAGCATTTGGTAGGTAAACAATGACACAAAAAATATGGAAGGTATACGTATTAAGGGAGGTTTATATTGTACATCCAGTTCTTAGAATGAGAGTGCCGTCGGTTTTTTTTTTTTTTTTTTTTTTTGCTCCCTACCATAATCAAGTTTGTTGCGATAACATCATAGTGACAACAAATGCTACAAAATTGATATGGAATCCTCTCCTCAATCAAGTTGCCTTTATAATCAGTCAAAAATGGAATAGAGACCATTTTTAATGGTGCTCTTTTTTTTTTTTTTCTGTAGCTTTTATTTTTTATTTTTTTTTTTTTTAATATAATTTTTTATTTTTTATAAACATATATTTTTATCCCCAGGGGTACAGGTCTGTGAATCACCAGGTTTACACACTTCACAGCACTCACCAAAACACATACCCTCCCCAATGTCCATAATACCACCCCCTTCTCCCAAACCCCCTCCCCCCAGCAACCCTCAGTTTGTTTTGTGAGATAAGAGTCACTTATGGTTTGTCAATGGTGCTCTTTTTTGTTGTCATTTTCTAATCACTGTGGGCTGCAAAGGATGCAGAAGTGCTCACTGGCTCCCATTTGGCTGCCTAGACATGAAACTGTTCTGCTCTACATACTGAGAAGAGACCATTTCCAGTTAGTCCTATTTGGCCTTGAAATAGCAACAAAACATTTGAAGCTAAAATGTAGTTCCTGTGATTCTTATAGAAACATAAAACATTTTATTTGTCAGAATATTAATACTGCTTATATATTTCTGACTACTGGCAACAAAGATATGCAGGGAATACATGCTATTAGTAGGTTTTCCTCTTTTTTTTATTAGAGAAATCTAGTATTTCTGCCCAACACCTTGTATTCCTTCTTCATATTCCTTAAAGATCTTGCTCAAAAAAGCAAAATATATTATCCTGTCCAGGAATGTTCCCACAATGAAAAATATAATTAGAGTTTTCCATTTGTCAATATTTACTTCTTAGGTCAAGAACTGTAAGAATCAATCGATAAAATCTCAACTACAGAAAACCATTTTATGATGACAGATACTCTATATTATGGCATCTCAGTTTTTCAAAAATTGTACATAATATTTTTTTGCTAAGCCCTAAGTCAAATATCAAGGGAAGTCTTAATAACTCATGAAAAGTAAAAAATATGAAAGAGAGGGAAAAAAAAAACTTTTCTCTATAATAACTCTGGGAAAATAGGGGGGTTCACTTGTAAATGAATCATGATACATTAAAAATAGAATTAACTCAAGAATTTTGCCTGATTTTATCAATAAACACCAGCTTTTGGGGCACCTGTGTGACTCAGTCCTTAAGCATCTGCCTTCAGCTCAGGTCATCCCAGGACCCTGGGATCCAGCCCTGCATTGGGCTCTCTGGTTAGGGAAGCCTGTTTCTCTCTCTCCCTCTGCCTGCTGTTTCCCCTCCTTATGCTCTCTCTCTCTCTGTTAAATAAATAAATAAAATTTTTTAAAAAAGGAAATAAACATGAGCTTTTAAGTTATGTATGAAATATATTCAGAACTCTTTGTGAAACCACAGGATCTGCCTTTCACAAAGTTCTGGATCTACTGGAAGAATTTCAAATCCAGAATAAAGCCAAACCACCTAGAAATTGATAAAAACTTAGAAATATGATGTGGTAAAAAAAAAAAGAAGGGGGAAGGAATGTTAAAGGCTGATAAGGAGATGTTTTTGAAAAATGTCTTAAAATCATTTTTAAAAACTACAGAACAGTTTAACCAAAACTAATATTGAACTATTGTCAGTAAGAAGAGTTAGGTTAAAAAAAAATGTGCTTTTGGAAGTTTTCTAAAACCCATCAGTAAAGGCATTAGGAAAATATTTTTTTTCTAAAACGGAGACAGGGATTTCATATTTGGATGAAGATCCACTCTGAAATATACCTACTAAAAATGCATATTATGTAAAGAAATAAATCCACTTGAAACTGGCAATAATGAGAATGTTTGAGCACAAAATGGAAATTGACCACAGTGTCACAAAGTTTATTGTCTTTTATATTTGTTGATTATTTTTAGTTCAAGTGTGTGTGTGTGTGTGTGTGTGCACACGCACATGCGCACACTGGCATGCCCATGTGTGGCTTTCAGTAGGTTTACATGAAATCTGTTTCCCAAACACGTTTTTCTGTAAGATCTTAAGTCTTTCAAAATTTTATTTATCTATTTATTTATTTATTTATTTCACCCTAGGGAGTTTTATTTACTTCAGCCACTTGGTTCTGCAGTGATTACTTGATGTGCATTTTGTACCATAGTTTTCAGTTGTAGCCCATTATAATACAAGCAACATTTCTTTTTTACAAAAATATTTGGCACCAAGATATTATATTCACATGAGCATCTCAAAGGTGTTTCCAAGGCACATATCTTGCTTTCCCTAATATGATGCCTTTAATACTCCAATATTAATCCTATGTAGAAATCAACATTCAGTCTCCATTATTTTTGCACAAATATTTAAGTACATTCATACTTAACTAATAATAATAACTAATAACTAATAATTCACATAACTAATTCCTGTTGCCTAGAAGTTCTGCCTAGAAGTTTGACTCTGTAGGACTTGAATGTTTAAACATTCTCACTTTTATGCCATTGCTACCCAATAATTTACTGCCAAGAGGCTAACATTTGATTTATTTTTCAAGCAATTCTATGTTTGAAGGAATAGAGAAAGAGCTATAAAAACCTTATAAAATAGATGCACTTTTTTTTCTAATGCAAACATGATCTCTATTCAGAGGAATATTTTTGTATTAACTAATTGAATTATTTAGTTAATCTGATGTTCAATTATTTAAAATGATTCAATAACTAATTATCTAGAAGCTACTATGGACAAGGTCAGTTAGCAAGTGGTTATGGTGTAGGTTGTGGGGTCATATAAACATGAATAAGCTTTGTGTTATCAAAGTTTAATTTATTAATAAGAACAAGCTATACATAAATAATGACAGTATAAGGAAGACAGTAGTAAGTACCATGAGAATGGGTGGAAGTATTTTATATTTGGAGGAGGGAGAATGATCTCAGCTGTGATGGTTGGAGATTTCATGCAGTTGGTGACATATTAGAAAAATACGTAAGAGGAATAAGATTTAAACAGAATGCCATATTCAATGAGAATAACAGTTCAGATTTGGAAAAGCCAGTACTGTATTTCGGAAATGAGGCTCAGTGTGAGGAGAGGAAATGTCCCCTGTGATAAGGTACAAAGCTCTTTTGTGAAGGAACTGGAAGGGCCCAGGAGTTAATTTTTGGTTGATGTGTTCCATTCCCAGTGTTTGCCCAGAGAAATCATATTACAAGGCAGTGAGTTGGAGGGGCACAGCACTGTGTGGTTAATGGAAGACCAGTGGCAGTCTTATTAGGGCAGGGGAAAGCTTGCTTGTGAAGGATACAAAAACATTGTGAAAAAATTCAACCATGTGTCTGTCACAAAGGAACGGGAAAAATAAAAGATCCACTGTGAAAGGCTGGTGAAGTCATTAGAAAGGGAATTAGAGGCTGAAGGAGGAGCTACAGTGTGAGAGGAAAGACAACCTAATGACAAAGTCAAGTCTGAGGCGTGGATGTGCATCTAATGAGCTAGAAAACATGAGAACTGGAGCACAGCAGTGATCTGGGCCATTTAAGAGGAAAATCTTCATTTAAGCACTAAATTTGATAGGTAAATATCCACTGAAGTTGAAGTGTCCCTTAAAAACTGGGAAGATTGTCCATGGGCTTTATGACAAATGTAAGAATATGAGGCATTCAGAGGCACACATCCCATCTGTGCTCTGGCTGTTCATATGCAAGAAAGCAAAACAGAAGAAATGAATGGATGTGTTAAAAATCATAATGGGTTCTAATTCTTTAAAAATTCACATTAATTTCCTTAAACTTTACTTACATGACATTTTGGAATACTTCAGATTTTTGTTGAATATGCATTAAGTGTGCTGTTGTGTCACACATAACACTGAGATCAAGATGGAGAAAGAGAAAAAGCTGGATATGGTAACAATGAAATACTCAAGGGATTAGGTAGTGTGAGCGGTAAAGCAAGTCATGGGTAATAATCAAGGCAGTGGGCCATAGAGAGAGAATGATCTGCAAGTGTCAGAGAAAGGAGTGTATCAGGATCCTTTGAGAACAAATGTAGAAATTCACATATTCTTGTGGGCAGAGTAAGAATGAGAGATTCAAAGACCCAGGAAACGTGAGTGCACCAAAATGCAGAGCAAGCCAGCAAGAGACATCTTAATTTGAAGGTATTAAGTAGCTGGTATGAAAAATTAGGCATGTATAAACTAACAACTGAAGGCACTAGTACGGTTTAATTTATTTCCTCATATTTTATTTTGTTGGTGTTTTATGGCAGCAGGGACAAATTCTTAAAGAATCTCTATATGTCATTGACTTTCAACTTTGGCTACTCATTTGAATGACCAGAAGAGCTTTAAATTTTACTGATGACTAGGTAACTCTTCTAAAATTCCAAAATAACTTTCCTGAGTGTAGTTTGGGCATGTGGAGATTTGGACCCTTTCCAGGTGGTTCTGTTATTCCAGGTTAAGGATTTCTACATATGGAAATCTGACCATAACAGAATTGCACACAGAGAAGGGGAGTAAAAGGAACCTGTATGCCACTGGTTATCTCTGCACCAATTTCATCTAGGTTATGAAGTAGAATGCCTAGGGGATAATTCTAAAAATAAAAAAGCCTCCGTCCCACCCCCCACCAATTTAATGGAATCTTAGTGTTGAAGGTAGAACACAAGTAATTATCGTACATACCCCTGTTTAAAATTCCATGCCACAGGTCTCCCTAACATAGCCTCTGTAAACCCCTACTACAAATAAAGATTTTGACTTCTGCTGATTTTCCAGGCTTCTTATGAAAGATAATACTTTGGCCTGCTTAGAACTCATGATTCAGTGCAATTAGTTTCCATCTCTACATTAAATGATAAGTAATTACCATTAATTAAGAGCTATATGACAAGGTACTGGTAGTCCCTGAAGATTCCAGAAAGTCAAGCCATGGTCCTTGTCCTTAAGCCATCCAGCTAGTAGAGGAAAACAAACCATTCTGACAGTGTAGGGGCTGAGTACTCTGCTAAAACTGGGAATGTAGGGCTGGCCCAGGCAAAAAGGAAGTCAGCAATGCTGCGCAAAGAAACTAGGTGGAAGCACTTCATTGGTAGGAGAGATCAGGAGAAGACCCAATCAAATGCGTTACAGAGGTAGGAAAAGGGGCAAACAAACTAGGAAAGTAGACAACACTCTATATAGTGCAAATTTCAAACTTCAACCAACACATAAACTGCTTTCTCTGGGGGCTTCATGATATCACTTGCTTTCCTCCTCCCCTTTGGAGTTTGGGCTAATAGAATATATGCATATTAGTTTGCCACAGGGCACATGAGAGGATCCAAGAAGCAAGACTGTATCTTTTAGGACAACTGTTCTGCCTCTTATTAAAATAAGAGAAGATTAATTTTAATCTCTGATGAATCTGGTTAGCTAATTCTCCCTCTTTGGGTACAAGATTGGATGTGGGTGATGGATAGGGGAGAGCGAGATCAGAGATTTTTCTCTCTGTCCTTCTATGACAAAGACCATTAGCAGCTTATTAATATCCGTTCTCTACTTCTTCCTTAACAACACAACCCAGGTTTTTTGAGACTGACAATGTGCTATGTCTAGAAGCAACATTTTCCAGTCCCATGTTGATATCCACGGGACAGAGTTCTTTTTTTTTTTTTTTAAAGATTTAATTTATTTACTTAACAGACAGAGATCACAAGTAGGCAGAGAGGCCGGCAGAGAGAGAGGAGGAAGCAGGCTCCCTGCTGAGCTCGATGCGGGGCTCGATCCCAGGACCCTGGGATCATGACCTGAGCTGAAGGCAGAGGCTTTAACCCACTGAGCCACCCAGGCACCCCTGACTTGTGTGACATTACGGAAATTGTTGAGCAGAGCTTACAGGAAAGAAAGTTTCACTGGAAGATTATGATCCTTTAAGGACATACCAGCTTTTTTATATGGCTTTGATATTTCCACTGTCCTGAAACTCAGATGTGAGGATTGCAGGAACAGCAATCATTTCATGAAGACAAATATGGGGGTTAATGGCTTGAGGTATAAATAACAACATAGAGTATGGTACCAATATCAGACAGTCTGTCTTGAGACTATCATTACTAGAAGAAAACACAAATTCCTTAATTTATTTAAACCACTTGTTTTTGTTGTTATTGTTGTTGTTGTTGGAAGGAGTGGTGGTATCTCTGCTGCTTGTAGGAGCTTTATAATTTCTAAATGATACTTTTTCCCACAAGGAAAGAATTGACCAAAGTACCCTTCTCCATAAGGCGAGATTAAAAACTTTGGCTAGGTTTAAGTGTTTCTCATTTTACTTAATGATAACCAGTAAAATCTATTGACTTATAAATGTGTATGCTACACCAAATTGCAGACAACCAATAGCTGGAAAAAGCACTCTTTATAATCTAAAGTAAGAAATGACCCTACAAAATCCCCCAAATCTGAACGAGATCTCTCAATAAGAGAAACATTTCATTCTTAAACATTACTAGTAAGACTAGCTTACCATTTCATGTTAAGTCAACTTCTAAAATTATTTTGGAGAAAACTCCTTCCAGGTTTCTCCAATTATTAGGTGAATAATTTGCAAAAGGCTGCCCCAGGAAGTGTCCATGAGAGGATGTGTCAATCCCTTAAATGGAAGTGACAGCTGCTGGATAATGCTGGAGTTCTGGCTTATGCCTTCTGCCCACTCACTGTGACAGAGTTGTGATGAGTCACCTTATGCTATGAGCATAGACACATCCCTTATGAAGAAGAATGGAAAAAATACCAACAATATTTCTTTTTTAAAATTGACTGAGCAGTTGTAAGAAATCTGCACAATTATTCTCACATCTTTTTAAGGAGTTGATCATCATTGTGGACATTTCATGCTTTTAATGCCTTTGGTTTAAAATTAATGACAATCCTGAAGCTCTAATGATAAACTTTACAATAATGTTTTCCACAGGCATTTAGGGATGCAACATTAGCCACTGATCTGACATTACTCAACAGTAACAATATCTCTCTGTAGATTCTGAGTGCTCAAGGAAAACAACATCAACAAAAAGCCATTTTTATTAATATGAAGAAGGAATTAAACCTCAGAAGAAATGTTATTTTTCCTGTTGTTTCTTCTAATAGAAAGTTTCATTTTATAATGCCTCTGGTATTCGGGTAGAGCTATCAGTCCCAAGAATAGCTGGAGACTGTGGGCACTGGGGTGTAGGGTTCTTAACTCAAGTTATGGGGTGTGGCTCTGTGGTCCAACTGTGGGATCCCAACATCACACATTGCAGTTTTCAGAAATGTTCTTCCTAGAGGCAAATGTGTAAATTTGGGATTGCAGCCAAAGCAGAATGTTTTTGTTTTGGTTTTTGCTTTAATTTAGTGAAAAATCGTTTGGGTTATCTTTCTCTATACTTTGGGAATCACATTTTCCAGATTATTATTCATTCTTTAAAGACCATTGTGATCAGAGTACATTACTGAGCCCATATCCTAGCTAACTCCCCCAACTGAGAAGTAAATTAAAGAATTCCACAACAGTCTCTGTTATATTTTGGATTAGAAGTAGGATTTAATATGTGTGGTGCTTTAACTTGGAAATCCATTTGATAAATTTTACTACTGATAAATTCAGCATAGCTGGGAGCAGTGGAAGACCAGGAGTGCCAAGACTGTTTTTCCATATTCTACTCACTTAATGGGATAATGTGGCCCTTGTTTCATGCATAATAACCATATGAATATCAACAAAGCAGAAAACTCCAATCTGGTTATGCCAGCCCTTCTTATTTAAATATTATTTTCTCTTATACCAACAGGCAAATTTTTATTTTTATTTTTACTAAAGCCAAGTGCAACAATAACTCTTCTCTTTTTTTGTCACTCATATCTCTTTCTGTCTTAGTATAAACAACATTACTATGCTGGAACGTGAGACCTGGAGCCAGGACCATGGCTCAGGAAAATGCCAGTATGTCTGAGATGAGTTAGCATTCACTGAGTCCATTTTCCAGACTTCTTTGCAGTTAGATGTGACCAACGCCATTTTTCCTTTCCACCAACCTGTTGCAGATGGTTTTAGTAACCTTGTGAATTATGTGTTCAGATGACGAAGACATGAGATAGAAGAGGAGTCCCCAAATTGTTAACTGAAGTAAAACTGCCTGTCAATTAAGAGCAATAGTTTTACTTAATGTGTTCAAGAATTCTTGAACTGGAATGAATTGAACTGGAATTTTTGAGCCTTTATATTTTGGGGGAATTGTTTGTTTTAATGGCTAAAATTATTTAAGTAAACAGAGAATAGATTTTTGGTATCCTTTTATCTCTATGATATCCCTTTCATTTTGAATGTCCCTGTAGGAAACCTGTCTCTTCATTTCTTATTTGTCTGTATTAAATTTGCCCCCACCTGTGTTCGGATATGATCAAGGCTTACATACCTCTTATAATAACCCCAGCTTATTTCCTCTCTCAAAATGGACTATCTCTGTCTCATGTCTTCACGGAAAATTAATTAATTGAACAATTAACTAATTCATTCAAATATGTAAATACCTGAATGTGATTTAAAACATTGCCTCTCAAGTACTAATACCTTTGTATTTTAAGCAATTCACAATACACTAATTTAAATGAATGACTAACATGAGAAACTTAAGCCATGGGACCAGTGTTTTCAAGACATACTAGTTTAGGAAGATTTTTGGTCCTTCCTCTCACATCTCATAATGTGTTCTCTATCCAGCTGTGCTCAAGATGAACCTTCAGCCTTCAGCCTGACTGGCCATCAGTTGGTAGCATCAGATTAGGGACTGTATCCCCAAAATACCAGTCATATGCTTACCACTACTCTCCTCCCATCTACCTCTTTCCAGGCATGAAATTTGTATTTTCTGGAGATTTGAAAGCGGTATTCACCCAGTACAGCTATTTATTCCCTATCTGTCTCCTCCTTCTCTCCCTGATGCCCTGATGACCCATGAAATAGGAAGCCAGGGTGATTTCACTGGAGAGTGTGGATTGATTTGTGGATTTCCCAGCTGAAAAGTCAGTTGGGAAATACTGAAGGCTACATCAGGGTAAACTAAAGTATGTGACTTCATAGTGATTTACCAAATAATGCATGTCCTTCCTATTTTACTCAAGTGTCCTTGATTTATTGGAGAGATATTCAGTGGAGAAAGTCAGGTCCATTAACACAGTAGGTCAGAAGTGTTAATGTGCTCTTCAGAAAGTTTGCCCACACAGCTGCATACAAAGTGGCTATCGTGCAGGTGATTTGTTCCACATAGACGACTGTTCTGGATAGTGCATTCTAGACAGAAAAGAGTCTATAAACCTGGAAGTGCCCAATGGCCTATATTATTCTGTTTGAATGCCTACATAGATCTCAAAACCTGGAAATATATTGAGTTGTGTTAAAAGAATGCCTGTTCAAGCTTCGCTCTGTCCTTCTTTGAAGGTACTTGGTCTGCTTCATAGTGAACTTGTAGAAATGCCGGGGCTGGGAATGCTTGCCAAATGGCCTCCTCTCATCAGGGCCTCTAATATCCAATTCATTTGTATTTGGCCCCCATGCATTAGAGCAAATTGCTAAAAATGCCATAAAAAGAGTTATTGTAGGGTTATTGAAGTTCTGATAGGTGATTGATGCCTTAATTAGGCCTGTTAATGGTCTTCATAGTGGTATATAGTAATAACTAAACAGTCAGGTTGGGATTTAGGGTCACTATATTAGTTTATTGAGTGCCACTAAATGAGCTTTTCTCTTCAGAACCAAATTATAATTTTATAGCTAACTCATAAACTTAACTCAGCTCAAATACTATTTAAAAGGCTCAGAGAGGTGCTTATTTACCAAGCTTTGAGCCACTAAGTTCTAAGCTGTAAAATTTGAATTCTAGCTATTAGAATCTTAATCTTGACTTGATAATAACTCCTTTTTAAATAATGTTCTACATTTTATAAAAGCAAAAGGTAAATTCTATATGGAGAGAAAGTTTTAAGTATACACATAATCTAAAGTTGCATTCACTATTTCTGTCAACTTTAAGAGAAAAATTGATAAGTGCTCTCAGTGCTAAGTGTTCCTGTTGGATTAAGCCTAATTCTAATCAGTGAGAGGTACCAAAAAAATATGTGTTTTCATAGGCTCTATAAGAAAAAGAAATTCCTTAATATTCAGAATTTAACATGGGAGAGTCTCTCACTTTTTTAAACCTATACTTACTCTGTTATTGTATTTAATTATATATTACCTATAAAAACTTCAACATTTATCACATTATTATTTTTTTAAAGATTTTATTTATTTATTTGACAGACGGAGATCACAAGTAGGCAGAGAGGCCGGCAGAGAGAGAGGAGAGAGGAGGAAGCAGGTTCCCTGCTGAGCAGAGAGCCCGATGCAGGGCTCGATCCCAGGACCCTGGGATCATGATCTGAGCTGAAGGCAGGGGCCTTAACCCACTGAGCCACCCAGGCACCCCTCATATATCACATTATTAACAGAAGAAGTGTTTCTTTTCTATGTGTAAAAAAAGATGAACTTGCTTAAATTCTCATCTATGAATAATATACTTCAATATTCTGATTTTATTTTTTACTTTGCTCATGAAAGATATTTTCAATAAGACTTTACATAGGTTATATCACTTGAACCAAATAGTATCTGTGGACAGTTAGGACAGGCATCACTTGCTTCATTTGAGAGAGACAGACAAAAAATGTCCATGCTTGTCTGAGCCAGCATGCAAATCAGTTGCAGAGTGCCTATTAAATCCAGATGCCCTTATTCCATGCACTAAACCTTTCTGAAGCTAATTCTCATAGCATAATGATAGAGTAAGTGAGCTGAATAGGAAGATATAATAAAAAGTGAAGTTTTACAAATATGGTCCCTCTGCTATGCCAATGGAGGCAAGATAAAAATTAGTTGCCCCTTCAACACCCTGGGCCCCGCTGAGACCTCAGATAAGATTAACTGTGGAGTTCCTCATACCTGTGGAGAACATGGTGTGCAAGAGGGTTAACATTTAATGCTGTGATCCAGAGGCTTCACTGGCTTCAAATGTAGATGTTGAATCCAAATCAAACAGAGATCTAGAGAAAAGTAGAGGTAGATAAATAAGGAGGTAGATAAAGTTAGGTTAAAATGAAGCAAAACAAAACAAAGCAGGGAAAACTAAGAGAAATTTTCAGAGTAAGTGAGTGTTGGATGGGAAGGCTCATAGGACAGTACTCTTAAGTCTGCTGCAGAATTTCACATGCTTGGAGCACATGTCTAAAGAGATAATCATATGCTCTAGGAAGAATCCTCCATCATGATCCATGATCCTTATGACAGGATAGTATAGGCCCTCAGTGATAGTGTAGACCAAGCTGGCATGTAAGAAAAACCAAAGTTGGTGGTTAGAATATTCATTTAGTTTGGTCAACTCAGCATAATTTGATAAACCTTTCCATACACCCTTGCCCATTTTTTTTCTGGATATTTGTTATCCTGGACAAGGTTTAGTGATCTCTATAGATTCTCAATAAGTGGTGGTTGTTATATTCATCATTATTTAATATGACAAAATAGATGATATTATGAAATCTGAACATGTCATTTCTTTGTCTTTCAATACAAGTTCAGTGCCTTTAAGATAGACTTCCAATGTGTAAGCATGGTCTATAAACCCCTTCTAGACTTCATCCTTGCTTTCATCTTAAGCCTGTTTCATCACTCCTCCCTATCCCCAGATCCCCCACATGGTATTCTGTCACCTCTCCATGACTTTCCTCATGTGCTGTTTTTTCTGATAGGAGGGTCCTCTTTTTTCAAACTTAAAAAGACTCATTCATAATTTATCTACCCAAGAAACTTTTGCTCTTGTATCTTTATACAAAACAAGGTGGGTGCCCTTCTGTGATTCAAACCACTCATATTTTATAGTCCTCTTGACATGTTATTGCAATTATTTCTTGACTTTTCTATTTCCTTGCCTCAAATTGAGATAAAAGACTGTCTTTCATACCTGCCTCTTGGAAACTTAGTTCTAAACAGGCCACATAGAGGTTACTCAGTAAATATTTATGGAATGAATGAATCAGTGAATCCTTGGTAAATGTAAGAATAAGTAGAAGCAGATTATGAACATAGAAGGTCCTTTAAGTCATTCCAGGGATTTCACAGGAGGACTCTCCATCCTTAAGAATATTCCTATAGCTTTGACAAAGAAAAAGAATATTCCTATAGGTTTGGAAAATTTTGCATTCAGAAAGATATATCTAAAAATTCTAGTATAACATGAGTGGCTCTTTGGCTCTGGGGAATAGAGAGGGTTCTGAGGTAGAAAGTGCGTATCTGTCATCACCAATTAGTCCTCACTTAGATACTCTGAGCTTCAGGCTTTATAAATATTCTTACTCATTGCAGAGAGTCTTCTATTGTCAGGGAGATTTTTAACTTAACTACAAATGTGATCTTTTCCAAAAGTAGAATCTATTGTACTGCACATCTAAGGACTCTGATTTCCAATGTTTTTATGAACTGCTCTCCCTCTGGGAAAATTAAACCTATATGTAGGCAACAGTCTGGTTAATTAAACTTAGAAAAAGTAGTTTTTCTCTCTTTTCCTTGCCTTACTTCTGACCCAAATAATTCAGCTGCTTTTTGCTGGAATTTTCCACACAATTGCTTCTCCATTCCATTTGATTGAGGAGACCTGATCAGCAGGAATTACCACCTTACCCATTTTCTCCTTGTGAAAAAAAAATGGACATTTTTTGGTTAAAGCTTTCTGGTTAAGAATAGCATGAACTCACTCAACCTGATGGCAGTGTTAAGGGGAAATTTTTTGACTTGGAGCCTGGAAAACACCCAGGAAAAAAGCTTTGTCTCTCTGTCTTTTATGAATATATTATCTTTTATTCCTGTTTAAACGTGGACATTTCATTAATCCTTTTCTCAGCCAAATGCTTTCTCCTGCTTCTCCATATAAATACCTTCTCAGTGCAAGTATTAACAGAAACTAGCTACATGCCATGTTTCAATCCCAGTTTTAAATGCTTGAGACAAAGAAACTAATTATCCCAAAAGGGTCAGCTGTCCACCTCAATCAGCTGTAATAATAGGATGACCATGGTCATGGATGACCCTAGACATGGAGGAGTTGATCCTGGTCAAGTCTGAAGGCACATTATGCATACTTCTGAGGGTAGATCTAATTGAAACACCTGCCTATCACACAGAACAGTACTTCCACTCAACAGAATTGGTAGTTAATCTGTAGCTTAACACTAAAAATGAGAGGAAAAACACATCCCACCTTCCTTTTTTTAAAGCCAATGCTGTAGACTATCCCATTATGTTCTCCTGAATAACATAATTTGATAAACAGCAATAAAACAGTTAAAAAATAAGGCACAATCTCAGTACTTCTTCAATACTTCATTTGTACATACAGTCTAGAACCCTCCCCAAGGGAAGCTCTTTTTCTTCTTCTTCTTAAACTAACTTAAAATTATTTGAATATAGTTGTTTATAATGTTACATTCTTTTTAGATGTGCAACATAGTGGTTCAGCTTCTCTGTGCCTTATATTATGGTCACCACAAGTGTAGCTACCTTCTGTCACCATAAAACACTATGACACTGTATATTTTTTCCTGTTTTGTCGAAGATTATTTGCCCATAGAGTTGAGGGTCCATATCTAGGCTCTCTACTCTGCTCCACTGGTCGGTCTGTCTGTTTTTATGCCAGTACATGCTATCTTGGTGATCACAGCTTTGTAGTAAAGCTTGAAATCAGGTAATGTGATGCCCCCAGTTTTATTTTTGTTTTTCAACATTTCCTTAGCAATTCGGGGTCTCTTCTGATTCCATACAAATTTTTGGATTATTTGCTCCAGCTCTTTGAAGAATACTGGTGGAATTTTGATCGGAATGGCATTAAAAGTATAGATTGCTCTAGGCAGTAGAGACATTTTGACCATGTTTATTCTTCCAATCCAAGAGCATGGAATGGTCTTCCATCTTTTTGTGTCTTTTTCCATTTCTTTCATGAGTGTTCTGTAGTTCCTTGAGTACAGATCCTTTACCTCTTTGGTTAGGTTTATTCCCAGGTATCTTATGGTTTTTGGTGCTATAGTAAATGGAATCGGTTCTCTAATTTCTCTCTCTGTATTTTCATTGTTAGTGTATAAGAAAGCCACTGATTTCTGTACATTGACTTTGTATCCTGTCATGTTGCTGAATTGCTGTATGAGTTCTGTTAGTTTGGGGGTGGAGTCTTTTGGGTTTTCCATATAAAGAATCATGTCATCTGCGAAGAGAGAGAGTTTGACTTCTTCATTGCCAATTTGGATACCTTTTATTTCTCTTTGTTGTCTGATTGCTGTTGCTAGGACTTCTAATACTATGTTGAAGAAGAGTGGTGAGAGTGGGCAAAACAGGAAAAAATATACAGTGGAAAAAAGACAGTCTCTTCAATAAATGGTGCTTGGAAAACTGGACAGCTATATGTAGAAGAATGAAACTCGACCATTCTCTTACACCGTACACAAAGATAAACTCAAAATGGATAAAACACCTCAACGTGAGACAGGAAGCCATCAGAGTCCTAGAGGAGAACATAGGCAGTAATCTCTTCGATATCAGCCACAGCAACTTTTTTCAAGATATGTCTCCAAAGGCAAAGGAAACAAAAGCCAAAATAAACTTTTGGGACTTCATCAAAATTAAAAGCTTCTACACAGCAAAGGAAACAGTCAGGAAAACAAAGAGGCAACCCATGGAATGGGAGAAGATATTTGCAAATGACAGTACAGACAAAAGGTTGATATCCCGGATCTATAAAGAACTCCTGAAACTCAACTCACACAAAACAGACAATCATATCAAAAAATGGGCAGAAGATAGGAACAGACACTTCACCAATGAAGACACACAAATGGCTATCAGACACATGAAAAAATGTTCATCATCACTAGCCCTCATGGAGATTCAATTTAAAATCACTTTGAGATATCACCTTACACCAGTTAGAATGGCCAAAATTAGCAAGACAGGAAACAACATGTGTTGGAGGAGATGTGGAGAAAGGGGAACCCTCTTCCACTTGGTGGAAATGCAAGTTGGTGCAGCCTCTTTGGAGAACAGTGTGGAGATTCCTCAAGAAATTAAAAATAGAACTTCCCTATGACCCTGCCATTGCACTCCTGGGTATTTACCCCAAAGATACAGATGTCGTGAAAAGAAGGGCCATCTGTACCCCAATGTTTATAGCAGCAATGGCCACGGTCGCCAAACTGTGGAAAGAACCAAGATGCCCTTCAACGGACGAATGGGTAAGGAAGATGTGGTCCATATACACTATAGAGTATTATGCCTCCATCAGAAAGGACGAATACCCAACTTTTGTAGCAACATGGACAGAACTGGAAGAAATTATGCTGAGTGAAATAAGTCAAACAGAAAGAGGCAATTATCATATGGTTTCACTTATTTGTGGAGCAAAACAAATAGCATGGAGGACATGGGGAGTTAGAGAGGAGAAGGGAGTTGGGAGAAATTGGAAGGGGAGGTGAACCATGAGAGACTATGGACTCTGAAAACCAATCTGAGGGTTTTGAAGGGGTGGGGGTGGGGGGTCGGGGTACCAGGTGGTGGGTATTATAGAGGGCACAGATTGCATGGAGCACTGAGTGTGGTGCAAAAATAATGAATACTGTTATGCTGAAAATAAATAAATTAAAAAAAAAAAACTATGACAGTATCACTGACTATATTCCCTATGCTGTGCCTTTGATTCCCATGACTTCCTCATTCCATAACTGGAAGTCTATACCTCCCACTCTCCTATACCCATTTTGCCCATCCCTGAAGTTCTCTGTATTTATAGGTCTGCTTCTACTTTTTATTTCTTTGGTAAACTTATATTTATTGATATCTATCAATATACCCAACATTGTTCTATTCCCTTTACTTATAATCAACACATTTAATTCTCATAGAAGTCTGGGTTAGTTATAATTTTATAGCATTTATGGATGAGAAAAATCAAGGTACAGAAAGCTTAAATGATTTATGCAAATCATAGAGCTTGCCAGGGGAAGCCAGGATTCATTATTGAGGCTGTCTTTGGGGCTCAAGATAACACCATTGCCTATCTTTCCAACTACGTGTATTAGTCATCTTCAGTTTTCTAGCACCTTAGACATTACTGCTAATGCTAATTCAGTAAGTAAAATGTGTATGACAGAATTCTAACCTGTCTCCTTTAACCATTCACTAAGCTAAATATACTTCCAATGTCTTAGCAAAACAGAGTAATTGTCTGTATTTCTCCTTCCATTATTTGATATATTCCCTTTTATGTCTGTTTGAACTCACAATTAATTATATAATTTTATTAAGATATAGACTGATTAAATATGATGAAAATAGTTATTTCTATGAAAAGCAAGACAAGTGTTTTGTAAGAACTTAAGAAAGATGAGCTACCATAATAATTGTCTTTCTAAATAGACTGAGAAAAAAATAACATAAAAAATAAGAAAAAATTAATTCCACCAAGTAATAGGCTGATAATAATTGGCAAGAATCTTTAAATTATTGTTGGATTTTGAAGATTTTAAAACAGTGAATACACATCATGTATTGTTGATATAATTATGCAAAAAAGATATTAATTTAAATCAATAGAGAAATGTTTAGGACACATAAAAATTGTGAAATAAATATAGATTTATATATTATACAATAAAATAAGATATTCAAAACAGACATATGTCTGTTTTTAAATTCCATCTTCTCATTTATCTTTTTATGGAAAACCACTTTACCTTATAAACATTACCTTTTTAAAAATTATTAAATTTTTTTTAAAGTGTACAATTTAATGGATATCACTGTCATTAGTCATCATGAAGTTCAGAGCATTTTTAACACCTCTAAGAGAAATCTTATTCTCATCAGCAGTCACTCCCCTTTCCTACCTCACCTTCTCCTTGAGAACTATTAATCTACTTTTTTTTTTTTTTTGTCTCTGAAGATTTGTTTATTCTGGACATATAATATAAATTATGTCATACAGCATGTGGGCTTTTGTGTTTGACTTCACTAAATTATCATAATATTTTCAAGGTTCATCCATTTTGTTTTATGTAACAGCACTTACTTCATATGTTCATTATATGGATATACCACAAGAGTTGCTTCTACTTTTTTTGTTGTTGTTGTTATTCTGGATGAGTCTGCTATAAACTTTTACATACAAGTTTGTGTGTAAATATACCTTCACTTATGTTGAGTGTATACATGGGGGAGGAATTCCTGAGTAGTATGGTATAATGGTTAGTTTTCTATGTCAGCTTAACCATAGTATTTAATTATTCAATCTGGCATTAATATAGGCTTGCTGTTTCATCTACATTTTATAGGATGTGCTTACTATCTAAAATCAGTTGACTTAAAGGATATTCTTGATAATGTGAGTAGTCCTCCTTCAGTCAGTCCTTAAGAGAAACACTGAAATTTCTTTCAGAAGAAATTTTGTGTGAAGACAAAAACATCAGCTCCTGCCTGAGAGTTTACAATCTGCCAAATTGGCCTACTGATTCAGATTTGACAGTCACCACAAGCTTGAAGCCAGTTTCTTTAAGTAAATATACCCATATGTCCAAATGGTTGCATTTCTCCAGAGAAAACAGTTATTTGGATTCTTGTATGGAAAATTGTTTTGAGGAACAGAATTTTAAGGATGAGTTTTCTGCATTGGTTTTGGGTTTTTTGGAATTATCTAATCTGATCAGATTTTAAGGTAGTAATGACTATTTCTAGTGGTAAAAAGAACAATATTTGATACTCCTAATGAAAAGGTAAGTTTCTGGATGACTATGTATTTGAACCTTAAGGCATTTTTGTCAATCTAATGAGTATAATGAGATTGAATAGTTGCTTCTAACTAATGGAGAAAGTAGGGGACATAAAGGATAAGTTCGGGACTTAAAATTTCCAGCTTGAACTTTGCATAAATGACTCAAAAACTTCTATGTCTAACCTGAAAGAAACCCTTATCTCATGCATCTGTAGGGCTGATATTTCTGAAAAGCATATGCAGACTTTTACCTTATTAGTGACTGAATCAGAATACAAATTGAATTCTCAACCTCTCAGGATTCCCGTTAAAGTGAGGACATTGATTGGAAGAAAAATGGGACCTTGAAAATTAAAATAGGAACATATAAAAAGGTTTCAATGAAGCTGGGACATAAAACCCCTAAATTCTGCTGAGTCTTCTTTGACAGTAGTCTAGCACCCCTGTCTTAGGAATTAATGCCCTCTTTGAGGAGTTTAACTCAGCTTTGCCTGAATAAACTATAGTGATCTCCCTGAGGGACTGCCTTACAAGACATTACCTCCTCCATTCCTCTTTCCTGCAATACCGATAACTAGACCCATGTGCCAGTAGGCAGCACAGAAGGGTAGGGTCAGTGTGTGAGTGACAGATGGATGATACATGAAAATAGCTGTAAGAGTTTCCTAATGTATATGGACAGAAATTTGGAGAATATGTGTGGGAATTAATATTAAAGGTACAGGGTAACAGTAGAATAAAAAAAAAAATTGGATCAGGCCAAAGTAATTCATATGGGACCACTAAGCAGAGAATCTGGATTTAGTGTTGCAGCTCAAGGGGTTTGAAGGGGCTCTAACAATTTAATTGATGAGGTGGGTGAAACATGGACCAAAAAGTGACTTATATTAACTGAGGCTGAAATTCCAAAACAGTCTTGGAATACTGTAGAAGAGATCCAATGGCTTAAGGAGATTGGAGATTTCTTATATAAGTCCTGGTCACTCATTCTGGAAGGGTCCACCAATTGTTGGTGGAAGGGTGGAAGGGAAATGTTGGAAGGGTCCAACATTTCACCATTATTGTGAAAAGTAAATTTGTGAGGGGTGCCTGAGCTTCCTTGAAGACTGCTGTGGTTTCTGTTCTCGGTCAGTCAGAAATTACTGTGGAAAATGTTGCCCCTGCACTGGGATTATTAATTGCAGTGAGAGATTGTTAGATGCCAGTGGAAGCACTTAATTGCCAAAAGCATGTAAATGCCAAAGGCAGGTATGATGGCTTTAAAAGACAGAAAATCAAAGCAACAATCAAAAGTGACTCGGAGACCAAAAATAGTGTCCAGTTGATGATGATGTTTCTAGGAAAAAAAAACAGATTTATAATCTACCAAAATCTTAACTTGATCTTTATAGACAGAAAACTTCTAAGTGAAGTGAACAGAAGTTTAACTTGAATTACGGAAACAACCACAGACTCAGTTCCTCCATTGGATCCAGTTTATAGACCCAAATCCACTTGAATAAAGGGGGAGGCTGAGTTCACTTAAGGAAGAATCTTACTTTTTTATAATTGATATTGATAATTTGTTATTCTGATAATATTTCTCTCAGCATTCCCCAATGGTACCTACAATCTTTAATTAGGTAGGATTACTGTTCATGAGGGAAGAAGAAATTGTCAGACTTTTTGGGATAACCGGACACTACCTTTGAATTGATACTAATTTCAGGAGACCCTGATCAGCATACGTGTGATCAACCAATCAGTGTAGATGTTTACAGAGGTCAGGTGATCGATGGAGTTTTAGCTCATATCTATCTCATGGTGGGTACAGTGGGTCAGTGAACCCATTCTTCGGTTAACTCCAGAGTCACCATATGCATAATAGACATAGATGTTCTTAGCAACTGGCAGAATCCCTGCAATTGTTCATAGTAGCCTCGTATGATCCTGTGTATTTCTGTGATATCAGCTGTAATGTCTTTTCTTTCTGATGTTATTTATTTGAGTCATCTCTTTTTTGTTAGTTGAGCTAAAACTTTGTCGGTTTTACTTATCTTTAAAACAATGTTGGTTTTGAATTTTTTTTTTTTTTTGGTTTGGTTTCTATTGTGTTTATTTCTGCTCTGATCTTTGTTCTTTCTTTCTTTTTGCCAACTTTGGCCTAATGTATTATTTTTCTGTTTCTGTGAAATTGTTTGAGATCTTTCTTTTTCCTTAATGTTGCTGTTTATTGCTATAAACATCTCTTTTAGATCTGCTTTTGCTGTATCACCTAAGTTTTGGTATATTGTGTTTCCATCTTTATTTGTCCCAAAATATTTTGGGGGGTTTCCTTTTTTTTTTTTTCATTTTTTTTCATTTTTTATTTTTTATAAACATATATTTTTATCCCCAGGGGTACAGGTCTGTGAAGTGTGTAAACCTGGGGGTTTCCTTTTTATTTATTCTTTGATCCATTGGTTATTCAGGAGTCTTTTTGTTTGTTTCTTTGTTTTTAATTTTCACATATTGTGAGTTTTCTTCCTGTTACTGATTTCTAGTTTCATGTTATTTGATTAAAAAAATAAATAAACAGGGGCACTTGGGTGGCTCAGTGGGTTAAGCGTCTGCCTTTGGCGCGGGTCATGATCTTGGGGTTCTGGGATGGAGTCCCACGTTGGGCTCTCTGTTTGGCGGGGAGCCTGCTTCCTCCTCTCTCTCTCTCTCTGCTTGCCTCTCTGCCTACTTGTGATCTCTCTCTGTCAAATAAATAAAATCTTAAAAAAAAAAATAAACAACTTTTGTTTTCAATTTATTTTATTTTTTTAAATTTTTATTTAAATTTCAGTAAATATACAGTATAATATTGGTTTCAGGTATACAATATAGTGATAAAAAAAGATATTTGATATGGTTTCAGTCTTCTTAAATTTGTTCAGATTTGTTTTGTGGCCTGCCAGATGACCTTTCTAGAGAATTTTCTGTTTGCACTCAAGGATGTATATTCTGCTCCTGTGGTAGAGAATGGTTTCAGTGTCTCTTGGGTTCATCAGACCTAAAGCATTGTTCAACTCCAGTGTTTTCCTATTGATATTTTTTCTGGATAATCTATCTATTGTTGAAAGTGGGTTGGGGAGTCTTCTATTATTCTTGCATTGCTGTCTCTTTCCCCTTTTAATTTTTGACACATTATTTAGATACATATATATTTATAATTATAAATAAAGATATATCTACATTTATCTTTACAAGATGACTTTTCTTATCTTTTTATAGATTTTAATTTAAATCTATTTTGGCTGATATCAGTGTAGTTACCCTTGCTCTCTTTTGTTTTCTCCTACATAGTTTTCATCTTTCTCCATTCCTTCACTTTGAGTTTCTGTGTGTCCTTAAAGCTAAAGTGAGTTTCTCATAAGCAGCATGTATATGTAGCATATAGTTGGGTTTTGTTTTTGTTTTATCTACCTGACCACTCTGTGTGTTTCAACTCTAGAACTTAACCATTTACATGTAAAACAATTATTGGTAACTAGCATGCAATTGTAGGCTTCTTACAGATATTCTTTATCAGGGTGAGGACTTTCCCTTTAATTCCTTTTTCTGAGAATTTTTATTCTCATAAATGGGTATTGGATTTTTAAATTGTTTTTCTCTGTTAATTAACATAATTATAAGATTTTTTTTAGCTTTTTTGATATGGTAGATTATATTATGTGATTTTGAAATGTTTAACCAACCTTGAAATCTAAAAATTATCTTACTTGATCATAATTTTTTATGAACATTTTAGATTTTCTTTGCCAATATTCTGTTAGGCATTTTGCATCTAGATTCACGAGAATTACTGGTCTTTAGACTGCATGCTCAGGATCGCAGTGGAGGATTATCTTTGTTTACATTTGGTACCAGGGTAATAATAGGCAAATAAAATGACTTGGGCAATATTCCTTCATTTTCTGTTTTCTAGAAGAGATTGTATATATTTCATTATTTTTTTCTTTAAATGTTTGGTAGGATTCCCTGGCGAAAACATGTGCTTGGAGATTTACATTTTGGGAATTTTTTTTATTATGAATTTAATTTTCTGATGGATCTAGGTCCTATTTAGATAGTTTATTTCATTTTGTCTGAGTCTTGGTAGTTTGTGGTTTTTAAGGAATTGATCCATTTCTTCTAACTTGTCAAATTTATGAGTGCAAAGTTGTGTCACATCTTTCCCTGTTACCTTTTTAATGGCTCCAGGATCTCTAGTGATAGTCTCCATTTTAACCTGATAGTTGCAAATTTTGTCTTTTCTCTTTTTAGATCTGTCAGTCTTGTTAGAAATTTATCAATTTTACTGATTTATTTCAAAGGACCATCTTTTTGTTTTATTGATTTTCCTCTGTTGTTGCACTATTTTGAATTTTGTTGACTTCCGTTCTTAATTCCTTCTTTCTGGTGGTTTTGAGTTTATTTTTCTTTTTCTTGTTGTAGAGAATAAGATTATTCATTTGATGACTTTCCTTGTTTCTAATGTAAACATTTATCTCTATAAATTTATTTCTCACCACTTCTTTAGATACATACTCTAAGTTTTGCTATGCCTCTTTTTTCTTTTCCTATTCAGTTTTTGTATTTCTAAATTTCCTCTGAGACCCATGGATTATTTAGAAGTATGTTTTTATGTAAGAAATTCCTGCATTCCTATATTTTCCTTTTCTCATTCTGTTATTGATTTCTAGCTTGATTCTGGTGTAGCCAGAGAACAGTCTATGTGAGACTTAAATTCTTCTGAATTTGTAAAAAGTCTTTCTATGACCTAGGATATAGTCTATCTTGGTGAATATTCCATGGGTGCTTGAAAAATGTAATTTGCTGTTATTGGTTAGTGTGTTTTTATACACGTCAGTTAGTCTGTTTGTTGACTGTGTTGTTCAGATCTTTATTCTTGCCAATTTTCTAATAGTTCTATCATTTGTTAAGAGGTGAATGTTGAAGTCCCCGACTGTAATCATGCCTATTTTTCATTATAGCATTATCAGTCATCATTTTATATATCCTGAGTCCCCAATGTTGGGTATATATACATTTAGGATTGTTACATTTTCTTGGTGGGCTAGATCAATCCATTTATCTCATATAATGTATCTTTTTGTCTCTAATAATGCCCTCCACCCTAGAAATTACTTTATCTGTATTGATATGGCTCCCCCTGCCTTTTTAAATTAATGTTTGCATGCATATCTCTTTCCATTCTTTTACATTCAATCTACCTATTTTTTTTTTGTTTGTTTGTTTGTTTGTTTGACAGACAGAGGTCACAGGTGGCAGAGAGAGGAAGAAGCAGGCTCCCTGCTGAGCAGAGAGCCCAATGTGGGGCTCCATCCCAGGACCCTGGGGTCATGACCTGAGCCGAAGGCAGAGGCTTTAACCCACTGAGCCACCCAGGCACCCCAATCTACCTATGTTTTTGAATTTGAAGTGACTTACTTATAAGTCACACTGAATGTGAGGTTTGTCTTCTTCCCCTCCGTTTATTGGCATGATATCTGGAGACTTCTGATAGAGACAAAAAAGATCTGCTTTCCCTGATGCTCTCTGTCCAAAATAACCGAAAACCCTAATAAGACTAGACTAGTAAGGTATGTTTTATTTATCAACCCTGCCAGTTTTAGTCTTTTAATTGATGTATTTACAAAAGTTACTTTTAGGGTAAATTGATATAGTAGAGCATAAGTCTGCTACTTGATTATTTGTTTCTTCTGGTACTTCTTCCTCTGTTTTGTTTTCTTGCCTTTTCTGGGCTACTTACATCGTCTAAGTCCTGTTTTGGGGTGTATATCTTTGTATAATTTTTGTGATGGCTCCCATGTATATTAAAATATACATATACATATATAACTTATAATAGTCCTTTGAAGGAAATATGGAAATGGCATTTCCAGTTAGGTCCTTTTACCTTCTTACCTTTTAAATATCATTATCTTGGATATCAAATATTTTGTTTCAATCATCAAATATGATTTGTAAAATCATAAGTGATAGGATAGTCTATTATATACACTCATATCTCTGTTCTTCTGTTTTTCCTTCTTCCTTCCTGATGTCTTAAGATTTCTTTCATTTATCATTTTCTTTCTTTTTGAAGAACTTCCATTAGCCAGTTTTTAAGGACAAGTCCACTAATGACAAAACTCTTTTTTCATTTTCACTCTTTGGAGAATGCTGTTTTTCTTCTTCCTTTCATTACCGAAATATAGTTTTACCAGTGATAGGATTTGTGACAGTTTTTTTCTTTCAGCACTTAAGAAAATATCAGTTTACTTTCTCCTGGCTTCCATGATTTTATATGAGAAATCCATTGTCATTTAAATTTGAATTTTTCTATCGAAAATATGTTGCTTGTCTCTGGTTGCTTTCAAGATTTTTCTTTAAGTTTTCAAAAGTTTAGGTATCACGTATCCTGACAAAGATTTCTTTCAGTTTATCTTGATTAATGTTTACTGAGATCCTGGGATTTATGGGTTATGTCTTTCACCAGATTTGGAGATTTTTCTATTATTTCTTCAAATCAGTCAGCCCCAGTCTCTTTTATGTATCATGAAAATTTGAATGTCGGACCTTCTGTTTTTATCCCACAAGTCCTTGAGGCTTTATAATTTTTTTTTCAGTCTTTATTCTCTGTGATATTTAGATTGGGTGAATCCTATTGTTTTCATTTTCAAGCTAATAGAATCTGTCTTTTGTTACCTCTATTATTGAGGCCATCCAGTGAGTTTCTTTCTATATTGTATTTTTCAGTTCTAAAATTGCTATTTGTTTCTTTTTTTAAAAAGTAACTTCACCTCATTGCAGAAATTTTAAATTTTTTATTTGTTTAAAAAGAATTGTAATTGTTGAAACATTTTTGTTATGGATATTTTAAAAAATCTTGTTTGATAATCCCAATATTTGATTCACCTTCATTCAATTGTCTTTTCATATTGAAATTGTGATTTTCTTAGTTCTTGGCATAACAGGTTGTTTTTTCTTTTTTTTTTTTTTGTCATGTTTTGTTTTTGTTGTTGTTTTAATTTACCCTGGGCATTTTACCTATTATGTTAGGAGACTGGATATTATTATGAGTCTTTTATTTTAGCAGTATTCACCTATTTAGATTTAATGTGTGGGTGTTGTTCAATTTTGTGGGCTGTGTTTCTAATGTCAGTTTAATTTTCAGAGCCTTGGTAGTATTATTTTTGTCTGTTTGGTTTATCTACTGCCACTGGGGCTCCCAGTAGTTCCTACTGGCTTCCCTAGGTCTGGCAGCAGGATGTCTCTCAGTGAAGGAGCAAGTGTGGTACGATTCATCCACTGTCCTCCCCTCTTCTCACCTCTACTTTTCTGATGTTTCTGAAAGGGGAAGGAGAGTCTCTGACCCACAGAGACAAAGATGATTTCCAACCCAGGTCACTCTCTCCAGCTAATTCTCTCCTACCTGCTCTGTTTGTTCTCTTTTACATCAGTATCTCTTAGAGGAAAAGGAGAAGTCTCATGCCTAGCAAGGGAGAGTGCCTCCACTGGTAGCTTACTTCTGGCAGGAATCTCAAATAACTCTCCTTGTGGGCAGTGCTGTCCAGCTCACCTGTTGTTGTCAGAGGACTTCCTCCTCTTTGGGAGAAGAATGAGCTACTTTTTGTTGCTACATCAAACAATCAAACATGAGTAAATGATATATCTGGGTGGACTTCCCATGTTGGGTGGGAAGATGCAAAGTGCCTGTCACTGTGATGTTCCTCTCATTCTGGGATCCCAAACCAGATAGCATTTTTCTTACCACCTCTGAGAATTTTTATTCATTATTTCTTGAGTCATTTACAGGGTTTTCAGTTGTGCTTAGGAGAATGGGGCAAGAAAAGCATATCTATACCCTTTTACCCTATCAGAATTCTCTGGATATCGTTCTAATAAACTGAGGGAAACAGGATAAATCTCACATTCAGTGTGAGTGAATGCAATGTAAAGAAGTCTGTAATACCAAATTTTGTGTGCCAGGAGAAAATTTTCATATTTTGTGTATCATGGAATATTATTCCTGAGATACATTTATTACATTTTCCACTTATTGAAAGCCTATACAGCTTTAAAATGTCTCTGATTTCAAGGTGTTTATACCTTCACATAGAAGAGAAATTCACGTTATTACTCTGCCCAAGGAATGTTGTCACCCTCCTGCCAGAACTTAAGGACTTTCATTGATATAGAAGAATAATGAAATTGGAATAGAAGAAAAACGATGGGGTGACTTTTAATTAATAATTGCACAATCAGTAAGGTATTAGAGAAGGAGGATGAAGCCATACCAACACTCCTAACTTGGAGGTGGAAACCAGCCAAAAGACCAGCCAAAGGACAGTCAAACAGAAGAAGGAAATGCATGTGATCAGGGAGCTGCTGGATAAAGTGGTAGCAAGGTTTTCAGTCAGAGTACCAAACACCAGTTTTTCATGTGGTAGATTTTCAGCAGGGAATATACTGAAAAATATCTCCACAACTGTTAGCATAGTTAGGGTCACAATAAACAAGCTTGACTTAGGAAGAACTCTTTGGGTTCATGGAAAGCCGTGTTAAGTCAAGACAAAGTCCTTACCCTGAAAAATCAGAACTTTTGTTTGTCTAAAATAGTTTCTCTATAAAACCAAGAAAATAATTAGGCTATTTCTGATTTGTATACTCACCCATACAACAAAGCGCATGGAAAATTGATTGTGTAGTCATGAAGAAGCAATAAAATGGGATTTCTAGAAATGAATAAAGCTTACTAATATGATTGCTAAGAAAATTAAGAACAGTTTGGATACTGCAGAAAATCAAATAATGGCTATAGATTCTGGATTCTGAAGGCCTACGATGCATTTATTTGCATGTTGATTGGCATGGAGGAAGAAAGGCAGGTAGAAGTGAAGGGAGAGATGAAGGGGATGAACGGGAGAGGCAAAGAGACAGAGACGTATAATTATGGCATGGATCTTAACAGGCTGAGAGAAGTTGTGTTTTGTTTGTTATGTTCTTTTCTTTTGTTCTGTCACTATGCTGTCACTTTATCCCTACAAAATGGGATAACCCTAACAGTTTGTTGAATTAGGTTACTGAAATTACTTGAAAGTGCAAGAGCGGGAAGAGGACATGCCAGGATAAGTAACTATAGGAGGAGGTCCAGAAGGAAGACTACAGGGAAGGGAGATTATTTGCTAAAATAATAAGGGAGAAGGATTTTTTGTCAGTCAGGGTCTAATCAGGAAAAGAAAATCCACTTTCAGAGTTTACAGTAGATGCAGCTTACTGCTGGAGTTGGTTGTACCTATCATGGAGGAATTAAGGAGCCAAATAGCCAGTGAGTTCACACTAGTGACAGACTAGCAACATCAGGAAACACTGTGCTCTCAGGCAGAGAGACAGGATGAAAAGATGACTTACCAGAGCCCACTGCCATATAGTAGAAGCTGGAATCATTACAAGCCTGCCTGGTAGGAGGTGGAGGAACTGAGGAAGGGCCACCACTGAAAAAGAAAATGCCTAAATCCAAATAGTATCTTAGAGCAAAGAATGGCAACACAGACTCTGTTTAGCATTGCCTAAGTGATGGGAGGATTCAAGGATGCTAATGAAGGTGCTGTTAAAAATTTGTCATTTATGCAGACTGCATAGAGAGTCAGCTGACTTAAAAAAATGAAAAAAAAATAGTAAAAAGGAAAAGAAAGGTAAAGAGAAAAAACAATGTGTCTGTCACATCAAATGTGACTTTGGGTATAGTTCACTGGAGTGGCTTAGATAGGAATCAGATTATTAGAGGTTCAGGTAGATACAGCTCGAAATGTATAGGCTGCAGATGACCACCAGTTGATCCATAAATTAGAAATGAATGCAAGAAGAGAATAAGAGAGTAATTGGGAGTAGTTCTAAAAAAATGAGTAATTTCTTTTCAGTATAGTAAAAGTTATGCCTATATTCAGTAAATTGAAGGAAATGACAAATTTCCACTGACAGGTAAGTAAGGGAACCATTTGTAATTTTGTTTAAAAAGTAGTTTCAGTCACCTACCTACACACCCTCTATTTTTTTTTTTTGAAGGTTTTATGTGTTTATTTGAGAAATAGAGAGCTAGTGAAAGAGAGCCTGAGCGGGGAGTTTGGGGAGAGGGAGAAGTGGGCTCCCGGCTTAGCAGGGAGCCTGATGCGGGACTCATTCCCAGGCCCCTGGGATCATGACCAGAGCTGGAGGCAGATGCCCAACGTACTGAGCCACCCAGGCACACCACACCATCTATTTTGATTCAGCTCATTTTAAATGTTAACATAAAATGAGTAGTACTGAAATCAAGATACATATAAGACCTTATAGAAATTTTGCAGGTACAACCTTGGCAGCTGCATCTCCAAACATCCTAGCAAGAACAACATGCTACTCCCTGGAACGTGTCCAAGCACAGTCTTACAATAGCAGTTGTGGAAACTGGGAAACAAGATCCCATACCCATAATGAGGGCAATGTGTTGTCAAAGAGAATAAAAGCAAGTGAGGTACAGGTGACTTTAGCATAGATAGCCATGTGCTTATATCTGGGAAACAGTCCAAAGGACAGGTCCTGAAGAGACACAGAGCACTGGCAATGGACTGGGCAGATAATCATGCAAGCTCAGTGAGTCTTTACCACTTAAAATTTAGAGCAACTCAAGGGAGAAAACTCTAACAAGGAAACCACTGTAATAATTGAGCCATAATTATTAGCATTTTAAAGAGAACATTAAAATTAAACCCAGTGTACTGTATCTGTTCTCTTTTAAAAATGGAACACCCTGTGGAGAGAAAGAACTCTGAGTAAAAAGTCATCTCGATTATAATGAAAACAAAGTAATATTGGAAATCTGGAGGTCAGGTGAAGTGTGGTAAGGTCATCTTCAATATCTTGACATAATTTAGAAGACTTGGCTATTTCTTGTCTAGAAACTCACAGCATTTGGAAAGAGGGATTCATATTTAAATTTCTGGGGATGCATTCTGTATTATTTGGCTTGGGCTGCCATAACAGAATGCCATAACTTAGGTGGCTTAAATGCCAAACGTTTATTTCTCATAGTTCTGGAGGCTGGAAGTCCAAGATCAAGATGCCAGTCAGTCTGGTTTCTGGTGAGAGCTTTCTTCCTGATTCACTGATGGAGATTTCTTACTAATGTCCTCACATGTCAGAGACAGGCAGAGAGAGAGAGAGAGGGAGACCTTCTTGTAAGGTCACAGATCCTATCAGATTAGGAGTTCACCCTTATGTTTCTACTTAACCTAATTATAACCTAAAAGCCCTGTCTTCAAATTGAAGGTTAGAGCCTCAATATACAAATTTTGGGGTGACACAATTAATCCCATGGCACATTCTAATAGTTTATTTGAGCCAAAGTCTTTAGCATCGCCTATGAAGCCCATTATATGTGGCCTAGTCCTGGGTCTATTCTCTATCCACATTTCTAGCCACTTAAGCATCCTAAGCACTTGTTATTTCTTGAAATACTAAATATAGTCTCTTACTTGGACCTTTATATGCAGTTCTTCCTCTGACTGCTTACATACTACTTCCGAGCTTGGCTTCTACTCTTCAGTCAGATCTCTGTTCAAATGTTGTCTCCTTCAGTTTTTTAGGTACTTATTGTATACTTTCATCAATAGATTGTAAATTCAGTGAGGAGACACACTGTTTTGTTACTGTTTATTCTATAGTAAGTACTCAATTAATTAATTAATTTACTCAATTAATTAATTGATTGCTGAGTGAATGAATGAATCTTGGATCAAGTCAAGAATTTAAAAAGCTTGGGAACCACCCCTATTTTAATTGTGTGCCAAGAAGGAAAAGAATGTCTAGCCTTCTCATTTGTTTATCAGTAAAAATCTCTTGGACCTAAGAGCCACTCATGAAGAAGGGTATGCCCTCCCCCCACTCCTCTCTTACAGTTCAGCACGCATTCATGAATACACATTTCTGACTCGTTTTTAGATATCCGGTGTAATCAATAAGCCATGGGAGTAAACACTGTTACTCACTCACATCTCCAGTTTGGAGTATGCTTTCCTAAAAGCATTATGGGATGGCATTATAAAAGGATACTCTAAAAGGGGGTCAACACTTAACAATCTCATGTCAGGAAGTCCCAAATTCATTATACCAAACAGTTAAAAAGCAAAACAAAACAAAGCATTAAAAACAGCTCAATAATCTTGGTTGTAAAAAGCATAGTTCGGTAAAACAAAACAAAAAACAATTTACCAGAAACCTGTTAGCAAACCTGAATCTACTGATGATCCCTCCTATCCTCTTTGGATGGTATCAACATTCTTGATGACAGCAGGGAGCAGTAAGATCAATCAAGGTAGCAGGTTGACACATTTATAGAAATCCCAGACAGTTTACACCAGCCACTGTTCTAGAGGAATGGCTCAGTCTTCTCTCAGTCCTAGCATTCCTTTCCTATGCTGCAGTGGCCACCAGATAGAATATGAGGCCATATACACAGGTGATGCTATGCTATTTAAAATATCAAAATGCAGTAACTATTATTTTTTTCTTTTTTTGGCGAGCCCCGGGGTTGGAAGGTGGGTGGGCCGAGGGAGAAACAGAGCAACTCCTCGCTGAACAGAAAGTGCAATGCAGGGCCTGATCCCAGGACTCTGATATCTTGACCTGAACCAAAGGCAGACTGAGCCACTTAGCTGACTAAGCCACTCAGGTGCCCCTGAATGCAGGAACCATTCTTAACTTACAAACTCAGCATACTTAGTCTTATTTACAACCTAAAGCTCATCCTCCTCTCATTTCTTGCTTCTCATTTTCAAGACAACAAGCAAGCAACCTTTCACAATTTCTTAGACCTCCATAATCATGACATATAGGTAGCTCAACCCAAACGTGCTATTTATTTCAGTTGCATATGACATTTCTTTTTACAATATATTTGACATGAGAAAGCAGTTATAAAAATGCACACTTGGAGTATCCTATTTCAATTTAACCAAGTTTGAATCCCATTTGAATAGAATTGAGACATCTTATTTATCTTACATCTGTCAGCCAGCTATGTAAACTCCTATCTTTTCCCATTAACCAAAGTAATTTCAGTAGAACATTTTGAATCATCCAAGTAGTTAAGTCCATGTGCTCACCTCACATAAGGTTGCCAGTTTTTAAACAAATAATAACTTTTTAACTTACAAGATGACATATGTTTCACTAAGACTCACCTTTAATTTTTTATATAAAATGTTTTCTTATGTGTTTTATCTGATTTTATGAAGGGTCTTACAGCATGCATGGGAAGCAGAGAAACCAAACTTGGAAATGCTGGGAACCTAAAATGTCCCAGAAGGCTATAAAAGGAAGGAGCAGCATGGCCAGGTAGTCACTGCTTTGTGACTTATTCACCAATTTCCCAATTTTTTTAAACCAATAGAACTTTTTTTCATTCACAAAAATATCCCATTTTGAATGTTAAATTATATAATTACTCTTGTAATGACATTAAGACATATAAAGCTATTGAACTATTCATTCACTCGGCAAATTCTACAAAATGAGAGAACCTGTATGTGGGTGGAGAGCACAGGCCACAGCTGTGAGATGCTTCATAACATCTAAGTGACATGTTAAAATAAGTGCGAGTATAACTTATGAATCTACTTGTTCTTTCTTGTGCATTTTCTTTGGGAAAGGAAAGTCTGCCTGAGACTCATTGGGGAGAAATGCATGCCCACCTACATCTACATTATGATGATAAAATATGTGAATGGAGAAAGTTTTAAAACCATTGAAAACCAAGGAAAAAATTCAATATAGAAAATCACCTGAAGCCTAAAAATGCCCCAGAACGCTGAATGAATAAGAGATTTATAACTAGCCTCTTGAGTGATCAAAATCTTTATCTAAAGAAAGTGTTTTTTTAGTATGGACATAAAAATTCTTTCCATTGATGAAGTGATCCCCAATATTAGACCAAACCAGGGAAAAATTTTCTGTTATGCTCCCACACAAATACAAGGAGAGGTAACAGAAACCTGACCAGGTGCTGCTTCATCCTCTCAGTTTAGCTTCAGAATGAGAACCGATTCTTTAAATCTGAGCCAGGAGACTTCAGTTAGTATTTTTTGTTTCACTATTGTTGTCATCACTCTGAAAGAAATGGTAATTTTAGTTCTGGAGATCTTTGAGAAAGAAATACCCTTGTGGGTTTCCTGGGTTTACTATGAACAACTCTCTAGGCAAAAGTGAGATAAAGCTGAAACAAATTAGTTTGACAACAGGAAAATATGTACACTGGAAATGGAAAATATGTACACTGGAATGGGTAATTATTTCTTTTTCTCTTTCTAGTATTTCATTAGTTAGGATTGTTATCTTTTGTGTGAAATTTCAGCTTTTGTACCAAGGCAAGAGAGTATTCTGCAGAAAATAGAAAAAAAAAAAAAAGTGAGGCTAGAATTAGACCTTTCTTAATGTTTTGAATAAGCTGGGTTTTTTTAGTAAATTAAATCTGAATCATTCTTCTAACACTTTTTTTTTTTAAAAGATTTTATTTACTTATTCGACAGACAGAGATCACAGGTAGGCACAGAGGCAAGCAGAGAGAGAGAGAGAGTGAGAAGCAGGCTTCCCCCTGAGCGGAGAGCCTGATGTGGGGCTTGATCCCAGGACCCTGGGATCAGACCTGAGCCGAAGGCAGAGGCTTCAACCCACTGAGCCACCCAGGCGCCCCTCTTCTAACACTTTTATCTGAAATGCTCTGTGTGATTGCCTTAATACTGGCAAACAAAACTTATTTATACTAATATGTATAATTTTTGAAGTATTTTTCAAAGTATGAAATCATACAGGTATGCAAATTGTGGCAGCTTAGTGTGTAAAATATGTCTTTATTTATTATTGAAGTATTATCATCATACGGTGTTCTGTTAGTTTCAGGTGTATGATATAATGATTTATCAATTCTATACATTTCTCCATGCTCATCAGCATAAGTGTACTCTTAATCCCCTTCATCTATTTCCCTCACCCACCTCCCCTCTGGTAACCTAACCTGTCTGTTCTCTGTATTTAGAAATCTGTTTTTTTTGTTTCTCTCTCTCTCTCTCTCTCTTAAGGATGTTATTCCATAATTGTGTGATTTTTTTCAGGGGTCAGGGGTAGTCATGAAACTATTATACCATAAAGCTAGCAACAATTTGAGAACAATCAGACCAGAAGAAAATGAAGGAATAAGAGAGACAGAGAAAGAGACAGAGACAGAGAAAGACTGAGAAGGAAAAGACAAACCACTGAAGTCAAGGATTTTGAAAAGTTAATAATAGCAGAAGCAGAAGGAAAGTGGAAGGATGGAATTAATAAAGAAAAAAAAAACACATTTCAAACAAATGTAGTGATAATACATAAATCCAAATCTGATTTATTTCAAAAACAGTAAAATCTAACCAAGTCAGGAAAAGATAAGTAAGAAAGCATAGACACAAAAGATTAGACAGAAAATGGAAAAGAACCAAAGTTACAGAGGAAATTAAATGAATTAAACAATTTATCACTTCTTCAAATCAATTTGAAAGCTGAATATAATAAATGAGATTCTGGGAAAATGAGAATTGCTAAAATCGACAGTTAAAGTGACAGGAAATATAAACAGACCAATTTCATGAGGGAAACTAAACATGCTCCAAAAGAAAATAGCCTCCTCCTGACCACTGCATCTCTAATATCCTGCAAAAGGCCAAGTATCAGAGGTTATTACAGGTGAATTTTAAGAAATTGATCATGCTGATGCTATTTAAACTTGTTGAGAGCACTGAGAGAGCAAAGGAAAAGTTCAAAACTATTTCTAAAAGTCAAACCTAGCCTTGATATCAAAACCAGAGAAATCAGTTCAAAGAAATAAAATTCATTTAAAAATATTGATTTATAAGTCCCTAATAAAATAGACTCTAGCAAATAGCTAAATTAAGAAATGCCACAGAAAACTAGAGTTTGTTTCCAGAAAAAAAAATAACTTAATGTTAGGAAATATATGTATAGAATGTAGTATGAAATGTATACTGGTATAAAAACATACGCAACATAGCATAGAATGAGTATTAAAACATATACAAAAGTTAAACTGAAGGCCAGAAGACATATGATAAAATTTTAAATGTATTTTCCATTAGAATCACTTAGCTTTCAAGAAAATAGTAAGCAATGTATACTTTCAGTGTAATGTTTAAAATGGAACACTGAAAAATGAATTGCATTCAGAAAACGTAAAGTATGTGTATCACTGCTACCACTATTAGTTAACATTATTCCAGAAGTACCAGTCAACATAAGTACATTAAAAATTTGCATAAAATATGCTTAAAAAATCTTTGTTAAGGAAGGTGTAAAATTATCCTTATTTAAAGATGATGAGATCATATAGCTGGTTATTCAAAGTATTTAAACTTACTCTATTAGAAATCCTAAATAAATTCATTGGTGTAGGTACAAAATTGATATACCCACTGCTTATATTTATAAACTTTTGGAAATTAAAGATTCTATTTATAACAGTAAATAGATGTGAATTATAAAAAAATAAGAAAGATCCAGACCTAGAGGAAAAAAACTTTAAGTACTCATCAGATGTTCACTACTATGTAATTGATCACCTCAAAATTTAACGGCTTAAAGCACAATAGTATATTTACTCATGTTTCTCTTGGTCAGAAGATTGGACTGTACTCAGCTGGAATGAATCTGCCTTGCTCCATGTGGTGATGTTGGCCTTACCTGTGTCTCCATGTGTCCTCTCTTCCTCGAGGAGGATAGCTTTAGTTTATTCACACATGGCAGTAGTCTTCCATGTGAGAGGGTAAGCCACAAGGTTATTTTAGTCTTAAACTTAGAACTTGTAGGGATTCACTCAGAAATTGAGAGTTGATGTAAAGATTATTTTAAGCTGAAGACATTCGAGATTTAACAGATGCAGAAAGAAGCCTTCTCAGAGATTCTCTGATCTTACTAAAAGCAGATACCTCTGGGAAGTGAGGATTACCATAAATTTCCTTTTTAGGGCTCCATCTACTTCCAGAAGGCAAAAGTAAACCTACTAAAAATCTCCTCTTTGGGAGTTTTACAGCCTTAAAGAAGACCACTCATACCTGGATGGACAAACATTATCACAAGCTTTCTTATCTTCCATTTGTTCTCAAAACTATCTGTCTTTTCTTAAGGGACCTATTTGTACTTCCCACAGAAGGCATTTCTTTCCTTTCCCTTACTAATTAAGGTATGTAAACCTTTACCTTTAAGTATCTAACAAGCTAGCTACATGTTTTGTTGTCTCCTATGTACCTATGAACAAACATGTTTCCTCTGTTCATGTGAGTTTTGTTAGTTTAATTTGCAGGTTTCAGGTACCAAATCTAAGAGAGTAGTGGAAAAATTTTTTCTTCTCTGACAAACTCAAGTTAGAAGGCCAGCCTGTATTCAAGGCCAATCTGGGAAAAGGGATTCCACTCTTTAATGGGAAGAACTTCAAAGATTTTATGACCACTTTTAATTAATATATTTACAAAGGGAGAGAAGATGAGACACATAAATACCTTGTTTTTAGTCAATAAGGATAAATGTTATAAACATTTCAGTTCCTTCGGTATGCATCTATAAAGTTAAAGGGATTGATAAAGTATTGGCTACTTTGTTTCTTTGATCCTTAACTTGATGCTAACCTCATATGTGAAAACATGAAGAGTTAGCATAGTGACAAAAATAATTATGATAAGGCATGATAAAAACATAATTTTAATTAACTGTAATGTGTCTACAGATATTAAAACATATTACAGAAACACAGTAATAAAAATCTTTGATGTCACAGAAGTCAGCACGTAGATAAATGGATTGAAGATTTCATAAATATATTAAGCATATAATAAAGCCATCATTTAAAAACAATAAGAAAGCTCTGAGTTAGTCAATATACAGTTAATAAATAATTGATACACCAAGTAAAAATAAAATATTAGATCTGTATAGCACTTTTACACTATGCTCTTCTCACAAAGGATTAAGCTAGAGGACAATAGAGAGGCATTTCTTTTATAATCTTGGAGATGGAAAGATTTTCCTAAATAAAAAAAGAATCCAGAATTTATAATTTTTATCATGTGAAATTTTAAATGTACATGTGGTGGGCCACCTGGCTGGCTCTGTCAGTGAAATGTGCAACTCTTGATCTAAGGATCATGAGTGCAAGCCCCACACTAGGTATAGAAATTACTTAAAAATAAAATCTTCAAAAAAATATATGTGTGGAAAAGGAATACCAAAAGACAAAATACTAAAAGCAAACTGATAAATATATAGAGAATAATTAAGATTCAACAAGAAATTTACCACAAACCCAATAGGAAATAGAATAGGTCAAAGATATTAATAGGGGTGCATTGGTTAATTCCATGCATGAACTCAACTGGCCTATCCAATGTTCAGACAGCTGGTAGGACCTTTTTGGGTATGTCTGTGAAGATGTTTCTAGAAGAGCTTAGCGTTTGGTTTAGTTGGCTGAATAAAGCAACCTGCCCTCACCAGTGTGGATGAGCATCACCCAATCTGCTAGGTGTAAAATAGAACCAAAGGCCAAGGAAGGGTGACCTTTCTCTCTCTTTTAGAGCTGGGGCTTTCATTTTCTCTTGCCTTTGGACTTCAGAGCTCCTGGTTCTCCAGCTTTTGGACTCCAGGACTTAACTGGTTGGAAATACATGAACGATTATTACAATAAAGAAAACTAACTCTATAAAGTTATTTTAATTTAGTGCCAAAATTAAAACCAACATACTTTCTGTTTCTGTGTTAAACCTTTCTAGAATAGAGCATATTCTTCGTATAAACCAACTAAACATTTAACACAATGGTTTCCTCATCAAGGCTCATTTTCTAGACCTTTGTTTCACTTTATTGTGGCCATTAATCCAAAATTATTGGGTCAGACACTTTCCCTGCCTCATCTCAACCAGTTCTTCATTTTGCAAGACTTACCTCAAAAATCGCCAGCAAACACTGGATCCCAATTTTCTGATTTTGAGACAGTATTCAGAACTGGTTAAGTGGGTGATTCTCTACTGCTCAGCTCTAAGATATTTTAGTGGGGATCTTTTGGGGAGTTGACTGTTGACTATATCAATAATCATAAGAGGTGGGTCATTTAACCAAATGTTAAAGTGAAGTGTTCCTAGGTTGGCTATTAACCTTCTGTTGGCTTCTACTCATCTCATCAAATTTACCTAAATGATAACCCTTTTTAGAGCCATAGTCATCCACTGTGTACTTTTCTTTATGTGACTATAGAAACTGACATTTAAGGGTATTAATTAAATAGTCAACATTAATGCATGGAATTAAAGACACAGGGCTAGAATCCCTATTTCTGAACTTAACAAACTTAAATGTTCTGCTAAAATAATGCCTATCACTGAGGAACTCAAAATTCTTAAAAAAAAATAAATAAAAATAAAATATAAGCCTCAAAATTATTCTATTAAATTTGAAATGTTGGCTGAAGCACTTTTAAAATCATACTATTAGTAAAAATGTGACCAAAATGTGGTTCATTTATTTTAGGGGTATATGTGGTATTTTGAAGTCGAGTTTCTCAAACTTATCTGACAATAAGAATTGCTTAAAATTCTTGTTAAAATTAAGTATGTTTGGAGCTTCCTTCATCTATTGAATATTTTTATAGGAGGTGTCTGAAAATTTGCGCTTTTATCAAGTTGTCAGATATTTCTTGACCTAAGGCAAGTATGGGAAATGATGCATTCTAGGCCAGTGGCTCACAACCCTGTCTGTATTTTTGAGTAAACTGGGAAACATTTTTAAAAACACTCACAGTTACCTATACCCTAGGTCAATTAAATTAAAATTTTTGGAGGCGAGACTCAAACCTGTATGTTTTCATATATTCCCAGGTTATGCTAATGTGTATCAAACCATAGCTTTTCATTTATGTGCATACAAATCCTAAAAAAATGCAAATCATGATTCAGTGGATGTGGGGTGGGGTCTGAGATTTTGCAGTTCTAATAAGTTTCCAAGGGAGGCTAATGTTGCTGTTCAGCAGACCAAACAATGAGTAGCAAGAAATTAGAACAGTGATTCTCTAAGCCTGATCCCCAGACCAGCAGCATCACCTTCATCTGGGAGCTTGTAAGAATACAAATTCTTGGGCTCCACCTCATGCCTACTCCATCAGAAACCTTGTGGCTGGATCTTGCCTTTACAATGAACCACCATAACTTCACAAAAAATAGCAGATTCACAGTCACTTATTATATTGAGCTTCCAGCAATAAATTTACTTAAGAGCAATAATTAATAAATAAAAATAGTTATATAGGTAGATAACTAAAAGCCCCACATTATTGGAAAATGCTGGATTTAGAATTACACAACCAAATTTAAAGTTGTAGTTCAATTTTCTCTTAGTTATGGCAGCTTTTGAGTCATATAACCCTGAACCTTCAATTTCTTAACTTAAAAAAACACTAAAATGAATACTGATACCTTCCTTATCTACTTTACAGGTTAGCTGTGAGGAACGAAGTTATTATAAGTGGTCGAAATCTATGCTTGGTAATGGCAGGTGTGGCGCATAAAGAAATATATAATTAAATTTTTAAACTTGGTTCCAGCTGCATGAACTTCTTAATCTATTCAGAAACAAAGTGTAGCCAACACTAAAGAAAGCAAAGAGTTGCTAGAAAGAACAAAAGAAAGTATAATAACACTTACTGAAGACACATTTGGTGCTTTAAATATGGTAATTCATTTTTCCAACATCCTTATAAATTACAAGTGAGGAAATTGGGACTGCAAAGAAATTCAGTGAATTGCCTTTGGAACTACATTAATGGGCTTTTGTATCAGGAGAGCTAATTTTGAGTAATACCTGTCAGTAGCTATGTGACTGTTGATTAAAATTCTCTGTCTTAATATGTCTTTAATGATATGGATATAATATCTGCCCTACCATATACCTAGTACCCATAAATTTAAAGATTTTTAAAGATTTTTTTTTTTTTAATTTATCAGAGAGAGAGGGGGTAGAGAGGGAGCACAGGCAGACAGAATGGCAGGCAGAGGCAGAGGGAGAAGCAGGCTGAGCCGAAGGCAGCTGCTTAACCAACTGAGCCACCCAGGCGTCCCCCATAAATTTAAATAAGATGTGAAATTGCTATAAAAATCTCATGGATTTTTAGCTATATGAGAAATTGTTATGCAAAAGCATGTAGAAAGGCTTATGATAAAACCTTAATATTTTTATGTTTTCCTAAATTTATTTCAATTTCTCTGACTTATACATATATCATAGGCAGTGTTGAGCTGTAGAATATACATCTATCTTCAGCCTTAATTTTCATACATTTTAATTTCATGTTATTTTTTATGAATATTATTCCCTAATCAGGAAATTCTGGATATAATCATGTTGAAGATTTTGTCTGATTGTTGTGTAATTTCCTTTTTACTGGGAGGGCATTCAGCTACTATTTTTGGTTTTATTGGTAATTTCTATAGTTCCATTGTACTTTCTATGTTCAGGGTTTTGTTGTGACAGTGTGTAGGGACAGGCTCTATCTTCCCATCAGATCCTTGCTCTCTTGTGGTTTTACAGTTGCTTTCATACAGCCTCCCAGGGCTCCCAGTTGAGAACTGAGCATCCTGTGTGTGGCTCAGTTCCTACTCCACGGTGGCTGCTGTATTGCTTCTGATTCAATGACTGAGCTGGCAGGGGTATCTCTATCCTGTTGCTTTTGAAGAAAGCAGATGTATGTGAGCCATGTTGCCACACAGGGGTTGGCAGGAACATTTTTCAACTTCCTTATTTTTACAAGCAAAAGTCCTTTATCATACCCTACTTTTAAACAGTGATCCTGACCCTGACTCTATTTCCTAACCTCTTATAGGGAATGTTTATTCCTTATATCCCTACAGGAGTCAGATTCTCAGCTGCTTCTGCCTGCTTCTGGGCCTAGAGCCTAGAGTGGTCATGGGTGTAGCTCTGCTTTGTGTCCCGTTTTCTGATATTTAGAGACATTAATTTAATTTAATTTTATAGCACGGCCATATCTTTTGTTTTTAATTTACTATCAATTATTATTATATTTAAAGATGAGGAAGGCCTCAGAATATAACTTTCCATGCCAGCTTAATAGGAAACAGTGTCAATTTTATGAAATGAGTGTTAGAGATATGAGGGTTAGAAAAGTGGAGAAGGCATCATGGAAAATGGTTTGATAGTGTTCACAGACAGAATCAGATCATTACAGTAATTTCTGTGTGTTGTTCCATGGGTCCTGAAGCAATACCTTTCTACACTCAGTGTGTGGAGGCTGAGCCAATCGTTTGTTCCTCTTTTGTTGTTTGTCACTTCATTGCTTTTCTTCATGTGTTCATCCCTGGGGGAAGTGAGCTTGTTTGGTCTTTAACCACCTATAAATTGGCCCTTTTTCAGTTGAATGTCCCCCTCTCTATGACTAAATCAGATCAACCTTTTGCAACTTAATGGATTGTCCTATCCTTTATCATCATGAAGGCTGAAAAAAAAAAAAAAAGTAACAGGAAAGTTGTCATTTTGTAGGCTTTTCCTAAGGACACATTCACTTGCCCCATGCCTTGCTTGCGAAACTCACCTATGGAGCACTAAGTTATAAAATACATTAAAAAAAAAAATCAATTAGAAACCCTGAACAGAGTTTTTTGTCACTTTTTCAATTGAATGGGTTATATTAACTAACCATAGTTGGATAAAATTGTGTTGTCATATTACCTTGCAGTTTTGTCTTAAGAGAGATACAAACCTCCTTTCCATTAAGAACTTACCGTAAGTATGGGCGCCTGGGTGGCTTAGTGGGTTAAAGCCTCTGTCTTTGGCTCAAGTCATGATCTCAGGGTCCTGGGATCAAGCCCCACATCAGGCTGTCTGCTCAGCAGGGAGCTTGCTTCCTCTCTGCCTGCTTCTCTGTCTACTTGTGAACTCTGTCAAATAAATAAATGAAATCTTTAAAAAAAAAAAAAAAAAAGAACTTACCCTAAGTAATATCTCAAGGTACCTCTATGTGAAAAATCACAGTATATATATTTCAAAATTTAACTGGTTTATTCTCAGAATCATTACTGAGCTCCTGGAATTATCTTTGTGAGAGTGGGAAATGTGTGTATATTTAGATTTTTTTACTATATTAAAAATTAAAAATTACATGTAGAAATATTTGCAATATAGTTTAAATATAAATAGAATATGTAGAGAAAATAAATACAATAATTATACTTTTTTTTTTCCATTAAGGTGTACTTTTTCTTTTAACTAGCAATCTGGAAAAACAGTTATCAATTATGTGAGTGGTGGTTCAATCAGTGTGTAGATTAACAGTGATTAAAAGTAATAATAATGTGTGATGCAAAAAAGGAACAGAATATTAAATTGAACTCTTTTTACTTAAAAATATTAACAGAGGCTAGACCATCAATGAAGGAGAGGCCAAGGAATTGTTAAGCAAGTTTTGGAACCCTTATTTTATTCTGCTTTTGGTTAGGTTCCAGCAGTGAGAAATTATTTGGGGAATGCAGTCAGTATGCAGTGTGTTTCCAAGAAGGACACAGTTGAACTGGTTCATTCCTAGCCCATTAAATTTGGGCTTCAATATATGAATGCAGAAACTTGCATTTAGCTCATTTCTGAAATAGTTCTGATTGCAGAGTGGGATAAATGGGCCAAAGTTGAACCAATCTGTTTCTACCAAGAAATGAGCTAACATCCTGTTTCCCATTGTTCAGACATCAACCCTATGAAAGGATCCCATTTTGGAATGGCATTCACTCAAGAGGATTATGTGAGGAGTGGGGTGCCCTCCAATAGAGTTCCCTGAGCCTTCCAGATGTGTTTATAAGGATGTTTAGCAACAGGAGAGCTGATTGGGAGCAAGGACTAAAAAGATAGATAAACCTTAAATTTTGTGGTTTAATGACAAGAACATAAAACCTGAGGTCTCAAGTTCAAGTTTCTTCCCTACCACTTTCTCTTGTGTATTCTTGGGCAAGTTAGGCTTTCATCCCTTAATGGGTAAAATGATTACAAGTATGTAAGCCTTATATTGTACCTAGTGATTATCACTTTCAGGGGACTCTACAGGGATTAGTAAAGAATATGAGGATGGGAGATGAGAAAGGGAAGCTGTCCCTCCCCTCTTCAACTGAAGTGCCTCTGGATTTATCAGCTTTGTGGGTGAGATGTAGCAGTGAGCTTTAATTTGAAGATGGGTTGACTAAGAAAAGGAAAAGCAGGGATGATGAATGTAAAATATAAAGGATGGAAGGATGGTTTTTTTCATCTGAGGTTTTCAGTTCAGATAATTTAGAATCTTGAGGTCATAACAGGGAGAGACAAGTTTTGGAATATGGAGTTGTCATGATGGAAATCTCAACAAAACTGCATGGCTCTCCAGAAGACGGGGAGAAATGAGAGTGGAAGCCAAGTTAGGGCAATGCTGAAAGGACATGCACAGAGTTACTGTACTGTTTCTAAAGAGAGTGGAATTTGGAGTCAGAGGGTATGTTTGAGAAAAGGCTCGGGTGGCTTTTGGCAAATCATTTCATCATGTTGGGCTCAGAATTCTCATTGAGGAACAGCCTCTGAGGTCCAGCCCTTCTCATTCATCTTCTCCCTCAGATTCTCTTCTGCATCCCTACTTTATTCCTTGCCATTTCTTTGAGCACAGAAAGCTCACCTGTGTCTGCTGCATTTGTGCTCATTGCTTTGTCTTTCTGAGGTGTTCCCAAGGGGATCGGAGTTCCAGGACAGCAAGGCCTAAATCTTCCTTTCTTATATCTCCAGAATTTAGCACAGTCACACATAGAATAGCATAAGCACTCAAGAGTGCTTTTTAATGCATGGAAGGATAAAGGAAGAAAGGAGGAAGGAAGGAATGAAATAAAATTGTTTTGTATGGATTTATTCTTACACAAAGACCTGTTCAGCCCTATAATTAGGGTCACACATGTACAAGACAAATTCCACAGGTAAAATCAAATCTGTCACTAAGGAGCAGGTGGCGAGTTGGGGGGTGTGGCAAGGCCATAATAAACTAAATTGACGATGTGTCTCATTAACTCAGATTTTCAAATCAGTGAGCTAATAAGCTCGCAGCCTGAGCTTTTCATTTCTGTTGAAATAGTATTCAGCCAACGAGTTGGCTTTTTGGAGTCTTTGGCCTGCCATATGGATACCAAACTCGCTGCAGTCACCAGTTCAGAGCTCAGCCAAAGTGCTGGAGATAATCCAGGAAATGTTCCCTTTTGCTATCCGTGTCAAAGCTAAGATCTTGCACCTAATACAGATCTGTCCCTCTGATTCAACTCTGCATGTAAAAAATATAATTGGGGCCTTCATAGATTTTCCATTGTAAATGTCACCACTCCCTCAAGCTATTCCTCACTGTCCAGAGCTATATACAAACTCTATTTGCTATTATTCTTCAGCTTGGACTAAAATAAGCAGCATTTGGACTTTTAGCAAAGGAACCATTTGTTGGTGCTGTAGTTCTTAATGCAAAATTTAATGTGGGCCATCAATGCAATAGCAAAGCTCTAGCAGAATGAGTTGAGATGGAATGGATTTGAGTTCTATTTTGAGGCCGTTCTTATGCCAGTTCCACATTAGCCCACTGGGAAAAGAAAACAGTGGAGAGTGGTCAGAAAATTGGGTTCCAATTTTAGCATGAAAAAGCTGTGTGAACGTCAACGCAGCTCACCTATCCATATAACTTTTCTAATATACAAAATAAGGTGATGGAATAAGATCATTTCTGCAATACTTTTCAGTCATAAAATTATTCAGAGTGAAATAATTTATTTTACTTGTAGTTTTAATCTTGCTACATTAAAATGGTTTTCTACATCGAAGATTGAGAGGAAAATATCAACAAGAAATTTGTTAAGGAACATGGATTCATGTAGCTTAATATTGCAAAAAGAGGCTGTGCTATTCATTAGGGAATTGATTAGTTACTGACTTGATATAAGAGAAGAAAGATCTACAATAAATGAAGAAATAATGTGAAAGCTGCATCCTTAAATTAAAAGTGCAACCAGATTCCCATGTGCGTATGTCATTTCTCTACTTTATTTAACACAATGTGAACAAAACATTTCATTGTTATGCCCCAGACTACTCTGCTCGTTCAAATAAATATTGGATTCCCTAGATATAAAAAGATTTTTCACCTTTCAAAGGGACTTTGCAAGGTTCCAGTGACCTGCTCCTTAGGCAAACAAAATGTCTTTTTCTGCACATAATTTTGACTTGAGAGAAGGTAAATTGAAATGACATTTTAAAATTTAAAATTAGTTTTAGTAAATCCAATATTGACAGTATACGACTTGAGGGCACCTGACACTTGAAAGATCAGTCCTTCCTTAGAGAAATCCTGCTTTTCTATATCAAGAATATTTATTTATTTATTTTGGAAACTTTAAATATAAATCTGAGCATCAGAAATAGCAAGTTGACAAAAATAATAGCAGGCTTATTTTATTTATTTATTTATTTTACTTTTTCAGATATTTCCATAGACTAAATTTTTAAAAATTTTTAAATTTTTTATAAACATATAATGTATTACTAGCCCCAGGGGTACAGGTACCCTCCCCAGTGTCCATAACACCACCACCCTCTCCCTACCCCCCACCCTGGCAACCCTCAGTTTGTTTTGTGAGATTAAGAGTCTCTCATGGTTTGTCTCCCTCCCTTCCTACCCCCCAACCCCCCCATCGTTGCATCTTCACTTTCTCATATCAGGGAGATCATATGATAGTCGTCTTTCTCCGCTTGACTTATTTCACTAAGCATAATACCCTCTAGTTCTATCCACGCATATGACTAAATTTAATTATCACAATTTTTGTAGTTTTTTGTTTTTTTGTGTGTGTTTTTTTTTGTTTTGTTTTTTATTTTTGTTTGTTTGTTTGTTTGTTTTTGAGAGCGCACACACAGCAGGGAAGGGACAGAGGAAGAGGGAGAGAAGAATCTTAGTAGGCTTTCTGTTATTTGTTTTTACACTTGATTTTTTGATCTTTTGATTTTATTTCTTGAGATGCCCATTAACTTTTCACTAAAAGATGGGATATTCTTTGCCTTGGTTGGTGCTCTTTATAGAGAGGGTTTGATTCTATTCAAGCAGGTGAATAGAATAGAGGTAAATGACCTTATTCCAGTGGATCCTTTGTTTCCATTTTAAACAAGCTGCTGTATTTTAGGTTGCTTTTATCCTAGGGTTTGATTTCCCACTCATCCAATGTAGCTCTCTTAGTGTCTCACCTGAAACTGCTCTTCCCTCCCTCCCACCCTTACTTTCTTTCTTTCTCTCTTTCTCTTCTACCTCTGTGGCCAGTCTAGAATTCTCACTTCTTTTTGGCAAGGCTGCCAAACTATTTTCTCAGCTCTCTAGCTCATCAGATACTGTTCTGCACTTGTTTTTTAGAAGTCTCAGCTTACAAACACGAAATAGAAGGAATTGGACAGTGCCTAAAGGGGGAATGACCTATAAATCCCAGCCTCACTCTTTTTGGTTTCCTGGTTCTGGTCTTTTGTCCCTCAAGTTTTTTCACCCTAGGAACTGCGAACTCCAGACTGTATCCTTTTCCCAGTTTGACTGCTCAAGTCTTTAGGCTACCATGGCTTTCACCTCCCTAAAATATGATTGGCAAATTTTCTGAGGCAATAATAGAAGTGAAGCAGTGCTTACCTGGGTGTGCTTCCCCTTTCCTTCCTGCCTTTGTCCCTGTGCTTTCTTGCATCTTCAAACAGTTGTTTGTATGTTTTATCCATCTTGTACAGTTTCTCAGTATGATTAATTTCTTACATGTCCCATTTTCATGGTTGCAAGCCAGATCATTTTTTAAAAATAGTGCAATAAGCATGGTAGTGCTGATTTAAAAGATGAAAGAAATAAAAAGCGAAGAAGTAAGCATTTCCTGTGATCATAGAGCAAGGCTATTGTGGACTGGGAATTACGATGTCAATCTCAGGAACTAGTGATCCAAGTTGTTTGTTGGTTTGTTTTTTACTTTACATGCTTCAGATTTCCCATAAATTGAACTTCCATGGTTCAGTTTTAATCAGATTATATTGAGAAAGAACATTAACAAGCCAACAATCCCAGTTTATAACAGAATAAAATCTTGAGTGTGTTCTTATGAATACTAACTTAATTAAATATGACATTCAGAGAATAGGGAGAATTTTTCTTGAATTAACAGCTATAGATGAAGTGCACAATTAAAAAGAATATATAGAATACTGTAGAAATAAAAATAACTTCTAATTTCACTTTACTTGAAATCTAGTACCATACTCTTGTCCACAAGTCATATGACACTGACATTGTTCATAAACCAATGTATTTATAATATCCAAACCAGTGGCTGACAAGTAGACCCTTTAAATGGAAAATAACATTCATTTTATGACATCATGCAATGCTTATAGTGATTTTACTTACTATCTCATAAGTATCTTATGGTGATACTAGAAGGGAATTCCATGTGTTGTAAAGATGAAAGAAAGCAGATGCACAGATAGTCACAGGAATTGACCTGGGGCAGTGAGGAATTTATGACGCTCAGAAATGAAACTCAGGCATTTTTTCTCAACCTCAGCCTCGATCTCCTTTTGCTGTATTGGAAACCTGAATGTATTATGGATACAGCCCATGAGCTTTAACCTATATCTCTTGAGCTACCCTCAGGCAGTTGAAAATACAAAATAATCTCCATGAGGAAAGGTTTTGGAGGTTTACAATCAAAATGTTGTGGAAAGCACCTACTATTTAAAGTCTCACTGGAACATCTCTCTTTTGCTCCCTGTATCCTTTCATAGGAATTCCAGTGTGCTGATCCTCTCTGGCTTCAGGAACTTAGGGGATTCTGAATGAGAATTTCACATGAACATAAGGGATAACATTTACTTAGATCTCAACATGAAGGATGCATTTGTGATTTGTTAACTTTAGGATCAAATGTCCTTCTGTGGTTCTCTTCCAGGGTCTACCAGTGAAGTTTCAGGCGTTCCCTATCCCCATAGTTGTTCCTACTTTGCCAGATATGACAAAGCCTGAAAGTGATTTACAACTGTTTATGAGGTTTTCACTCAGTAAACTATTTATGAGCTGATTGATGCCCCCAATTAGAATTTCAAATTTTTACAAAAATCAGGAGAGATTGAGTCTTTTCCTTGTGTATCACACTCTGCAGAGAAACCCCAAGGAAGTCATTCTTGACTGCTGAATGTTAGGCAAAGTTTAATGGGGAAAAAAAAAAAAAAGCTCTGTCCTCCCAGTGGATATTAATTTTCTGATGCCTATGTTAGGAAATTATTATTATTGACAAAAATGATGATGTACTCTCCATTTCATTTCCCTCTCATGAACACACCGTCTTTAGGTATAAAACTGCTCAATTGACTTTCCAGTATTATTTCAAGAAATTACTATCAGAGGAGCTTAACAATCTTAGAAAGAAGCTCAGAAGTATCTGAATATCTCAGAATACAATTGAAGCATCCCACTACAGAAATTATAACTGGTTCCATTTATGGATGGAAGAGACTGGCTAGAAAGCAACTGTAAAAAATTAAAAAAATAAAATGCTATGTCAGACCCAGATAGTAGATCATTAGTAATCATAGAAAGAAATATTCATGGGTGGTATAGCCCTTCTTGTAACTGGACTATAATGATCTTTGTATTCTAATAACTTATTTATCTAGAGATAGCATTGTATTTTATAGATTTGAGTCACTAGTTTTTGAATGGTCATAGTAATTTCTAATTTTTACAGAACCTAGTTATATACTATATAGAATTTGGTGAAAATTGAGTTCTCTCTTTTAATGAAAGCTTTCTTTCCAATTCTTATACTGGAAAAATGGATTAAATTTGTACTAGAAAGAACTTTTACAATGGTGGGCTATGAAAAACTATTTAACGCTTTCCTTGAATCATGTAAGTGTCCAAAGATTACCATTTCATAGGTTTGCTAATTTTCCAAAAAAGAATGATTCAGGTAATTGCTCTGATTTCTTTCCTTAGGTGCTATCACTTCTAGTATGCTATTACTCTGTCACAGAATAAAAGGTTAAAAAAAGGCTTTGGTAATTTCCTGAAATGAGCCTTCTTATTTTGTGTAAGAATTCAGAAAAGATTAGAATTTAATAAAGTGCATTTTGTTCAGAAACGAAAATACTTAAAGGAGTGGGTGGGGGAGGGGAAGAGATTCAATTGTACTTAAGTTTTTACCAGCAAATGCTCAATTCTGGTTGAGTAAATATAGTTACCTTTTGAGAAATAGATGCACAAATGAGTTTGTGCTTCAGTGCCAACTGCTTTAAATCTAATTGTTAACATAACTTGTGAGACCTGAGTCTGTAGATTTTCTTTTGTTTTTAGGCCAAGAAAAACAATGCTGTTTGAAAGACTTAGAGTGTGGCATGGTGGACTCAAAATAACTAAATTATATCATTTACAAATAACAAATTATATCAGTTACCATGCTCTACATTGGTAGTTAATCATAAATAGATCATTTTGTATGTCTAACAGGAGATAATTTGATCTTTAGTAAAATAGACATTAGATATTATTTCTTTTTAAATAAAAACTAGTTCATCTAATATTCTAACCAGAGTTTAGCATTGCCTTTGGATATCCAGCATTTTGAGTGAAAAAAATGCTATCATCACTCAAGGCAATTATGAGTTTCTTGCAACATTCAGATGTGAATTGGGGTTCCTTTGAGAAGTGTTGGCATGTTTTCAGACATGAAGCCAAGTATTTCTTAAAATGCAGGAAGTATTACTTAAATATTTGAGGACAAGTCTGTGGAAATAGTTAATTTGACCCTAACTTCAGATATAGCCCAACTTAATAAGATGAAGATAGCCATAAGATGATAAATGGTCATTTTTTAAAAAGATTTATGTATTTATTTTAGAGAGAGAGCACACAGTGGGAGGGGGCCAAGGGAGAGGGAAAGAGACTCTTAAGCAGCCTGCCAGCTGAGCAAGAGGCCCCACTCAGGGTTCAGTCTCAGGACCCTAAGATCACGACCTGAACCAAAACCAAGAGTCAGATTTTTTTTTTTAAGATTTTATTTATTTGTCAGAGAGAGTGAGAGTATAAACAAGGGAGCAGAAGGCAGAGGGAGAAGCAGACTCCCCACAAGCAAGGAGCCTGATGTGGGACTCCATCACAGGACCCAGGGATAATGACCTGAGCTGCTTAACTGACTAAGCCACCCAGGCATCCCCAAGAGTCAGATGCTTAACTAACTGCACCACTCAGGTGCCCCAATGAATGGTCATCTTTAAGTACATGACATCTTTTCTTCATATTTCCTATATAATCTGGTAGTCTCTGTCGTATGTGCATAAACTTTTTTTTTTTTTTTTTACTATGAAATAACTGCCATACCAATCACTGGCTACCTGTTAAGAGTATAGTCACAACCACGAACTCTGTGTTTATGTTTCTATATGCCATCTAGCCCTTCAGGGTTTTGTTTTGTTTTGTTTTTAATAATATATCCCCTATAGCTCAATTTCTACTTTACTGCCATTATCTTAATATTTTTGTATTTTACTTCAATTATGAAATATTTGCTTGTGTATGAATATTCTAGCTGGAGGGTTCTTAGCCCTCTATGTTGTCAATGAGTCCCATGGAGGGATATTATTTCCTCATCATTCATCAGGTTAAAAATGAGTGTTTCAAGGTTGGAAATAAAGTCTTGTTTTCTGTCCTTGGTATTAAGCTGGAAATTTGTTCACAATCTTTCTTTAAGACAATATGCATCATCACCTCCGCATAGAAACTAGTTGCAGTGACTTTTATCATCTTCCCATTTCTCCTTGGAACCCAGTGAGGGAACTGTGTGTTTTTATTTAATATCATAATAAGCCAATGTGAGAATAAAATTGGAGAGATTATAAAATGTTGTTAGCCTCTCTGACCTATTGCCCAATACTGCTTCCATAGTAAATAATTCTATTTATATTTTTTCCATAGACAGCACTGATTTGAAATCATTATCACATTGTTCTCATCTAAGAATTTTTCCTGTTTAAAGTTCTGAACTATCTGAAATGTGAGCTTATCAAGATCATCTTAATTTGGATATTGTGGCCAAATTTTGTTGATTTTGGTTGCCCAATTGTGCAAATGTCAGAATTGGGATATTCTCTTATCTTTGTACTATCTAATGCCTACAGTAAGATATTCATTTGATGTTTTCCTTTTTTTTTTCTTTATCCACTTTGCTTCTTGCTTCCTCTCCTTTCTCCCACCAGTTGTTTTTCAAAGGTTTATTGTACTCTGAGGTTAGATGATCCAAAGATGTCCTAACATAAAATAGGGCTCAAGTTTTCCAGAAGCTCAGAAGGCAGTGAGTGAAGCAACCCAAGTCCGGTTGGTAAAGCTGTGAAAGGATGTCTCTGGTGGAGTGGTTTAGAGAAAGTTTTGCTACTTAATTTACTATGGAAGTGGGAGAGGATTCGATTGAAAGGATGGCATTCAAAATAGGTCTTGGAAAATGAGTAAGTTTACATAGAATAGAAGAAGAATGCATTGTCTGCTAGGTAGGGGCACAACAATTGCAAGACCACAGAGTCATGAAAGAACACTTGAGTGTTTAGAAAGTGTCTGTCAGTGGACTCATAATCAAGTGTGATGTCCTTGGTCCTTTACCACAGTGAGGGAGTAGAAGAGGGGTTACACAGAAGGGGATGCCTGCCTACAACAAACTAATAAAAGGTTACTGTTGTAATCGTGCTCTGAATCTGCTTGGTTGAAAATTATTTTTCCTACGAGTTGTTCTAGGAATATAAAAAATACATTCATATTACCAAGCAAATAATTTTAAGAATAAGAATAACACAACAACAAAATATACTTTTATAAGTGACATGCCATTCTTCTTGTTGGAAAAATCCTTTAAAGTCAATTATTTAAAATGAATCACTAAGTTAGAATATGGTTCATGAGGCCCTTTTATTGAGGAATGATGGTTCTCTACTCAGTCTACCCATTGGGCAGAATTAGTTAATTATATTTATGTTGTCCTAGTGAACATTTTTTTTAAATTGATATCCTTTCCCTTATGTGTATTTTTCTTTACTGTCAGTGGCTGTTCCTAGTCTTTTGAGCACTAAGAGCTCCACAGTGGTGCTCACTGAGATCAGAGCCTTATGGTGCTAAAAATTCCCGTTGCCACAGTGAATGGAACACAATCTGAGGTGTCACACTATATGCATGCATGCTTCTGTAACTTGGAGAAGATTTAGATCAGTGTTTCTCACTTTTAAGTAGTATACTTACATTTTCTAAAGAGAGAAAACCTGTGTGTGTGCATGTGTGTATATTTATGCATGCACATGTGGTTTATAAAATTAATGCTTGAGAATAAGTACGTGAAACCCAGGATGAGAAACACTTCAGTAAAAGGTAAATGATGACTTCCGTTTCTGGCCACAATAAATAACAAACACTGGATTTATTATGCCCAAATAACTAAAAACTAGACAACGTACATAAAATAATTGTTTTCAGACATTAAACACTGGGCACTGTAGAACAATGATATTGGGGACGGAGGAGAAAAATGAGGTTGAGCCCAAGATTGTTCCAATTTACATCTAGTGAGATCGCAAACTGAAGCAAAGGTACTAGGAAGTTAGGTGGAGGTCAGAAGTATTTCTGATTTAAAGAGCCAGTTCCAAGTCCAGGGGGCTGAAGGCAGGTAGAGTTTACAATAGTACAAGGGAAGAAATATCTGCAGAGGATCACCTTCCAGTCTTCAACTGAGTACTGATTAGTGCGTGCATATAAATAAATTAGCAAAGCTATGGGAGAGAACCATTTCAAGATATTATTATTGAGGTGAAATTGATATAACATAAAAATAACCATTTTAGCGTGAATAGTTCAGTACCATTTAGTACATTCACAGTACTGTGCAATCACCATGTCCACCTACTTTCATCACAAAAGGAAACCAGCTACTTCCTATTCTTCCCTGGCAATCAACAGTTTGTTTTCTGTTACTATGGATTTTCCTATTCTGGATATTTCATATAAATATACAACATGTGACCTTTTGTGTCTGACTTCTTTCAGTTACAGTAATGTTTTCAAGGTTGATAAATGTTCAGCATGTAATTAGTACTTCATTTCTATTTATGGTATATATGTATATGCATTCCTATTTATGGTATATATTATATATATACTACTATTTATTTATTTTTTTAAAGTTTTATTCTTTTTTTTAATTTATTTTTTATTTTCAGCATAACAGTATTTATTATTTTTGCACCACACCCAGGGCTCCATGCAATCCATGCCCTCTATAATACCCACCATCTGGTACCCCGACCTCCCACCCCCTGCCCCTTCAGAACCCTCAGATTGTTTTTCAGAGTCCATAGTCTCTCATGGTTCACCTCCCCTTCCAATTTCCCCCAACTCCCTTCTCCTATCTCCTCATGTCCTCCATGCTATTTGTTATACTACTATTTATTTATACATTTATCTGTGGATAAATTTAGACTGTGTTCACCTTCTGGCTGTTGTGACTAGTGCTGCAATAATATGTGTATTCATGTATTTGTTTAAGAACCTATTTTTAATTATTTTGTGGATGTGCATATGAAGTAGTGACTCTTACAATTTTGATTTGCATTGTCCTAATGATTAATAATGTTGAGCATTTTTTCATGTACTTGTTAGCAATATATTTGATACCCTTTTTAGAGAAAAGTTTATTCATTTTTTAACCTGTTTTTAATTGGGCTTTTTGTTTTTGAATTGTAAGAATTCTTTATATATTTTGGTTATTAGACCCCTATAAGATATACAGTTTGCAAATATTTTCTCCCATTCTGTAGTTACCTTTTCACTTTCTTGATAATGTCCTTTGATGTACAAAAGATTTTAATTTTGATGAAGTGTAACTTATCTAATTTTCTTTTTGTTATCATGATTTTAGTGTTCTATGTAAAAACATATGCCAAATCCAAGGCCATGAACATTTGCCCTATGTTTTCTTCTAACAGTTTTGTGGTTTTAGCTCTTATATTTACATCTTTGATTGATTTTTAGTTAATTTTTTTCATTGGGAACAAATTCTTAAAACTCACAGAGGGCAAGGACTTGTCTGTTTCCAATGACTAGAGTGGAAGACTTTATAATTCTTGGAATTATTATTCAGTAGGGTAAAACTAGCCCTAGACAAAACTAGCCCTATACTGCTTAAGAGAAATTACAAGAAATTACAAGCTTGAAAAAGAAGCTTTGAAAAAATTATTGTTTCCAAGTAAATAAACTACATCTTATAACAGTGCACAGGTATATTTATAGGAAAAAAATATTGAAGTTCAACAAAGTGAAATTCCCAAAGACTAGCATGCAGTGAAGCAGGAAAATAAGACCCATAATGAAGAAAAAATCAAACAGTATAAAGAGAGATTAAAGAGTTGCTACGCTAATGTATTCTTTATAATTGTTTCCCATATTTTCAAGAAATAGAAGAATGAAAACAATAGACACATGAAAATTATTTTTTAAAAAAAGACTAAAATCAAACTATTGAAATTGAAAAACTTCTCTAAGATGAAGATACTGGGTGGAATTGACACAGATTAGGCAATGTAGAAGAAAAGCTTAGTGGACTTAGACATATAGCAATTGAAACTACTCAAAATGAAACACTGTGAAATGCCCTTAAGGAAGTAAACATCATTCTTCATGATTTTTTCCTTTTTAGTCCATTTTGAGACTTGAGCATATATCCTTCATACAAGTCCTTTATTAGATAAACGATTTACAGATATTTTCTCCAGGGATGCCTGGTTGGCTTAATTGATAGAACATGTGACTCTTAATCTCAGCGTTGTTTGTTTGAGCCCCTGTTGGGTGTAGAGATTACTTACAAATAAAAAATCTAAAAAAATAGAAATATTTTCTCCAGTTCATGGTGTTTTTTTTAAATTCTCTTAAGAGTTACTCTTGAAATATAGTGGTTCTTGATTTTGAATAATTGATTTTTGTTGTTTTTGTTCTATTTTTTGAACTATGAGTCATGCTTTTGCTCTTCTACCTAAGAAGTCATTATTTAGGCAATAGCAACTTTTCTCCTATGTTTAGTTCTTGGTGTGTTATAACTTTAAGTTTTACATGTAGGTCTATAATTAATTTTGAATTAATATTTATGTATGGTGTGAAGTAGGAACGAGGTTTTGATTTATTTTGTTTCTTTTCTCTTTTTTCTTTTTGTCTAAAGTACTGTTTGTTAAAGAAAACTGTATTAACAATGAGTTGATAGCTTACCTTTTGGTCCCTTTCTAGACTCAATTTTGGTACATGGATATATATGCAATTTTATAGCAAAGCTACACATAAAACGGTATAGTACGATGGTATGGGTCTCTGGTTAATACAGATTTTCCCGATTTCTTTTTCTTTTTCTAAGCTTCAACTATTCTAATATTTTTTGTTTGTTTTTTCATATAAGGATTAAAATTGGCTTGTTGATTTTTACAGAAAATCTTGCTGTAGTTTTTTTTTTTTTTTTTTTAATTGAAATTGCATGTTCAGTTCTGGAAAAAAATTTATCTTGACAACATCGAGTCTCCTAAACCATGAACATAATACAGCTTACCATTTATGTGTATTTTTTAAACTTTCTTTAATTAGTGTTTGTATAGTTTCATGTATAGGTCTTGCACAGGTGTTCTAAGATATCAACCTAAGGATTTCATCATTTTTGTGAAGTAATAAATGGATCTTTTCAAATTACAACTTCTGGTTTCTTAATTGCTAGGATATAGAAATAAAATTGATTTGTGAATATTGAGTTTGTATCCTGTGGCTAAAATCACTGAGTAGTTCTTGTAATTTTGGTAGATTCTTGTCTTGTCAAATATCTTGTTGTTTGAAAATGAAAACAATTTTACTTCTTTTCCAAAGTGTATAACCATTAATCCTTTTCCTTGTCCGATTATCCTGGGCTGATGCTTTAGTACGAGGATGCATAGTTTAGTGGAAGAAAATACCCTTACCTTATTACCCATCATTAGGGGAGATCATTCAGTGTTTTATTTTTAAATACGACTATAGCTATGTAGCTTGTATATCTGTAGTTTTGTTTTGTTTTGTTTTTAAATCAGGTGGAGGAGTTCTTTCTTTTGCTAATTTTTGAAGTTTGTCACCATTAAAGTTTGAATTATATAAAAGGCTTATTCTTCACATTTTAAGATGATCGTATAGTTTTTCTTTAGCTTGTTGACATGGTGAATTGTAATGACTGATTTTTGAATGTTGACTGAATCTTGCATTCCTGGGATAAACTCCATATAATTATTTTAGATTGCCCTGAAAAGATTTTAAAAAGTCACATATAATTCCTAGACTATAAAGAACATATCTGTACAGTTCTACTTTAGAAATTTTTTTCCCATTTTTTAAAGATTTTTATTTATTCAAGAGAGAAAGAACACTAGTGGTTGAAAGAGCAGAGAGTGAGGGACAAGCATACTCCATGCTGAGTGCAGAGCCCAACATGGAGCTCAATCCCACCATCATGACCTGAGCCAAACTAAGGGTCAGATGCTCAACTGAGCAAGCCACCCAGGTGCCCCCATTCTATGCTTTTTTCCCATTTTATTGTATATTAGATTATAAAGTATTCACCTTTATGTTTAACTGGTATTAAATTAGCCAATTATTAAGTGTTATTTTTAGTTTTCATATGAGACTGAGGGAGATCTTTGTTCCAGGCATGGAACAATAAATATTCAATGAGGTGGAGTTTAATCTTTATTAAATGCAATGATAACAATGCAATGTAATGTAACTGTATTAGAATGTGAGTATAGAAGGATATAACTGATGGATATAATTGATGGCTGGGGATATATGACAACAGCTCAGGAGAAAGAGCAATTATCTCATCTTCCTTTACATGATTGGAAGGGCATATGTGGCAGATGATTTCAGTGGTGTTTACCAAAATTTCTGACTGGCTGGTTAAGACTCTATTCCTGGGGAAGTTTATCCCAGTTACATAATTGAAACTGTAATTATGTTAGTATTAAGCTCTAATTTGGTGATGTAAACCTAACACAAATGACTTCATTAAATATCTATGGTTTTTGTTCTTTTTTGCTTCTTTTTTGTTTGATTCTAATGGCAATTATTTGTACCTGTTGATATTAAAAGTTACGTAATGGTCTTTGTCACACAACTAATATAATGAATAGAACTCAAACTTGATTAATTTGTACTTCATAGCAAATTATACTGATCACCATGCTAGAATTTGAGCATTGTCAAGGAAGGTGAGGTACATTGCTTGAGATCATATCTGAAACCCTTTGGAACCTAAGCAACAGCTCCCTATCTATAGCGGTTTGAGCTTGATGGTCTTATGTGTGAAACAATGAGACAGAAAAAAAACAAAAAACAAAACAACAACAAAAAAACAACTTTGGAGTTTGTGTAAATGCCACAGAAACACAGAAACAAAGGTTCTACAATGTTCTAAAAGGAAGAAAAAAATTTCAAGTGAGGCTAGCACATTAGGATATTTGGTTTTAAATTAATTTCTACTCTTCTCCTCTCAAAGGTATGATATATTGCCTTGGATTCTTCCTAAAATAAAATTGGGAAATGTTGTAGATTAACAGTAGATTAACATGGGTATTATTTAAAGAACAACTTTCTTGGATTGGTGAAGATAAGTTTGTTTGCCTATATCCATGGTCCTCAAATTTAAGATGTGCTTCAGAATCAGCACGAGCCTTGTTAAAACAGATCACCAGGCCTCTTCCTCAGAGTGTCTGATTCAGTAGAACTGTAGCAGGTCCTAGAAATAAGCATTTCTATAAGGTTTCAGGTGATGCTGATGCCTCTGGTCCTGAGATCAACCTTGACAACCACTGGCCTACCCTATATCATTTCAGCTGTAATCTTCTCTCAAGAGCTAGGAAAGAATCAGGACACCTAATTTCTAGTCATAGTTTCCTACCTACCTTTGTGACCATGGGAGAGTTACTTAATCTCCCTAGGTCTTATTGTCTTTATATCAAAACTGTGGGTATAAACTAACATTTCCTATAGCTTTATAGTTGATTTTTTTCATTTTATTTGTTTTTATATTTTTAATAATTTTTATTTGTTTTCTTTTTTTTATTTTTATTTTATTTCATAAGTCTAAATCTTTCCTGTGGCTCCTTACTACTTTACTGTGATTCCTTACTTACCTGATTTGAGAGCAATTCATTTATTCATTAATTTATAAAATACCAAGACCTACTTCATGCTAGGCATTAAATTATAAGGTGCATGAATTATTCTTGTTTTCCAGAAACTGTATCAATTTTTACAGATCTTCAACTTCACCATACATCAGAATCACTGAGAATTAAAGACAACAAGGCCTTTCCCAGGGAGATTCTTATTCATTAGGTCTAGGACAGACATTTGGTAATTAATTAGTCCCAGAAATGATTAGGCTAAGTAGACAGTTTTAGTAGTTACTAATTTAGTGGAGGAGATAGACACAGGAAAGAGGTGATCATAGTGCAATATAACCAGCACCAGGAAAAAAGCCTTCATAAGGTGTGGAGGTCAAGAGAAAAAGCTTCATTAGTTCCCTTTCTTTCTCTTAGCAATTCAGTTATCCTCACTTGACTGTAGAATCTTGAAGAAGGTATATTCTCAGTCCGATGACAATAATTGCAGGAAATTATATACATTAGAAATGGGAAGCTTTATGGGGCCACTACTCTGCAATTATTCTCCCTAGATCCTGGGCAAATTGTTCCACCTCCTGAGGCTCAGTTCCTCCATGCCTGATATGAGAGCTTTGGAACTGGCATCATCTGAGATGCCTTTCTGTTCTCACAGCCTGGAAGTTTAGGTCTGAGCATATAAACATTGCAGAGGTTTTCTAATGGTCTTCTCTGAGACAAGTTTCGAAAGTGGGCTTCTTCTTCTTCTTTTTTTTTTTTTTAAGATTTTATTTATTTATTAATTTGTCAGAGAGAGAGAGAGAGATTACAAGAAGACAGAGGGAGAGGGGGAAGCAGTCTCCCCGCTGAGCAGAGAGCCCAATGCGGGGGTGCAATCCCAGGACCCTGAGACCATGACCTGAGCCTAAAGTGGGCTTCTTTCCCAACAATTTTCTTATTTCTTCCATAAGTAGATTCAGAGAAGGAGGAGAGCTGATCCAGTGGCTTGCACTCTTGTTCCATAGAGTCCACCCATCAGTGCTCCTATTCTTTGAGAAGATGTTTGTGTATAGCTCTTCTCTGTAGTTCAGTACAGTGTGCTTTCATGATGTAGACTTCCTTTATAGCAGTCAGAAATAATTAAATAATCACTTTCAATGTCATGCTTCCAGGTATGCTCTTGAGTAGTAAGTCAATTAAAAACAGGAGAATCCAGTTAAGGAGCCACTTCCTTGTGAGAGCTGAAGCTCAGGATGAAGTCAGTTGAGATGCAAATGTTTCAGCTTAAACAGGCTGACAATTGCTCCCTCATTTTCTCAAAAATAAATAAATAAATAAATAAATAAATAAATAAATAAATACAAGAAGAAGAAGAAAAAAGAAATCTAGTCTAGTCTGACAGAGCTCTCTGAAATATGCATTTCTCAGAGTGATTAATATCTCTGGCATACCATTCAGCAAGCAATAAGCAAGGAGCCAAGAGGCTTCAGAGAGTAATGCATTTCTGTTCAGCATGATTTTTCTCTTATAAAAATGAAGTTAATGTTATGCCATCCTGTTAAGTCTTTGCGTGTTTTAATGTGAAGTTTTAATGTTACCCTTGTCTTTAAAAATCCAGCCCATGTGTCTAGCTTGTAAAATGATAATGGTGGTAATTTCAAATGGGGGTTGGGGCTGGCATTGGTTATGAAAAATAGGGGGAAAAAAAAGGTTTACTTATATGGTTAGAATGTCCAATGGAATTTTAGTTTGATATATTAAGAAGTATGTGGATAAATTGCTATATGGTTAAAAACAGTATTTGTTGTTATTAATATTATTTTCACCATTGCAAATAAGGCCATGCAAGCACATATTACATTAGAGACCAGTATAATAGTCATGCTATTTAACCATCCTAACAACCAAGTGAAAAAGAAATTATGGTATTTAGCTTAAAGATGAAGAGAATGAATCACAGACAATTTAAATTCTTTATTTAAGGTCATGAAGGTTATAAGTGAGATTCAAATATAATTCTCTTATCTGCAACCTAACAGTCTATGTTCTCCTCTGCTCATTTCCTGGGAAGTCTCCATCTTAGCAACAGAGCTAGGAAAATATTAAAGTGTACAGACCAGAGATGAATCTTGTTTTGCTGGGTGATAAATTATAGCAAACAAGAGCATGAACGCTTCTGCTCGTGCACTGATGCCAGCTTTTCCTGTAGCTGTAATACAGAACTGCCACTAGCAGGAGAATGAGTCTTGGCCATGTTGACAAAGAGGAGTTTGCTGGTGGCTGTTCTAAGATCCTTGTGAGAGCCTGGTGAATTGAGAGCTATATGAAGAGCTAATCCACACCTAGAACCCCATAAAGGCAATTAATATCTGAAGTTGTACATGTAAACCATGTTCAAATGCATTGTCAAAATTATCTTAACTAGTTAAATGTTTTCAGGTGTTATCTTTCCTAATTTTGAGCAGGACTTTTATTACCCACAAACAGAAAAACAGCCCAGGGAAGCCCTCTTGGTTTTTCTGATGCCTTCTCTCTTGGAATATTTGTAGGCTCCTCAGACTGGGGAAGACCTTCTTTGCATACTGGTAGTTCTTCTGCTTGCTTCACTTCTGCATCCATGCTGTCCAAACTACATTACCACTTGCATCATATGTTAGTATATGTGAGAGCTTGCTGATTTCTATGAGCATACATATTAAATACAATATATTCACTATGGCACTCCTATTCTATTTTTGTGCCAGGCTAATATAGAATTCTTTCTAGCATCAGCACCACTGCTGCTCACATACCTTCCTTGCTGGCTTGCTTCTGGAATCCATGATGAGCTTAGTCAGATACAACTTGATTCTTCATCCTATTCTAATGAGTTTCCTAAAGAGCCTAAAAAGATAACATTAACACAACACTATGGCATGCTGATCGAGGTAATATTTGGGAGGCACCCAGTCACCTTTTATAGTTATTCAAATGATGAAATATATCAATCATGTCATGTCAACTTTCCCATCAGTGGGTGCCCATCTCCTAGGAAAAGTCGGGATTCTAAAATTAGCCCATAAGCCCTATGTGAATCCTGATAGTGTTCTCACCTTAGACTCCTTCTCTTCTTCCTGTGTTCATTTGCTTTCCACCATGCTACCCTCCTTTTTTGCTCTTCAGAAGTCTTTTCTGCAGTCTTCGCATCTGGACTGTTTGTCTTATAAATCTACAGCAGCTAGTTCTTTCCCTTCCTTTGTGTCTGCTTGTATGAAGTTTGTGCAGTGAGGAATTGCTTAATAATCCTAACTAAACAGCAACACATGCATAGACTCTTCAGAGTCCTTTACCCTTTCATCTACTACATTTTTTAATGTGTCACTTAATTCATTCTTTTCCTCTTTGTCTCCTCTCATTCAAGTAGGGATCCTCTGGATATAGATATAAATGGAGATGTCTGTGTAGACATAGACACAGAGAAGATATGTGTATCTGTATCTCTATTATTTGTTTGTTTGCTGTTGTGTTACTTTGCTGTTGTTGTTTACTGCTGAGTTCCCAGGGTCTCAATCAAGTACCTTAGCACACGAGCCTCTTGATATATAGTTATTACATAAATGAACTTGTGTAGAGAATTCCCTAAATCGACTTGACCCAGCCATTTTTCTTTGTCAGGAATGAGGAACAGATGAGCAGGAGTTTCCAACAATCTGGATTAGGAAGAAATTTTAATGTGAGGTCTCAGTGACTCATGTGATATAAACAGATTCTATTAATTGAGCAAATGCAGAGGAACAACAAAGCTGTTTTTAATTTAGCAATTTAATTCAATCTTCACTTTATTAATCACAAAAACATGATATATAATTTATTCTGTTTGGGTTGCACAAGAGATTCTTCAGAACCTTTCTGACTCAGATGTATAGCTGTGAGGCTGGCAGTCCTCAACGTCTTGAGAACAGTTTGCTTCTTGGGCAAACATGACTGAATTTTGGTTCTAAAACCATCACCTCTCTAAGCCTACCCATAATGTGAAACCAGTAATTCTCATCTCTAGGGATTTGGGAAGGATAAGACATGATGGCATTTTAAATGATGGTAATCAGTAGTGGCCTTCCTGGGCCTATACCTCATAAATGGGAATTCTATTAAGAAATAATGGCAGGAGTGAAGATCAACAGAATAGTGGGAAAGAGTGGGTACTCCCTGAATACTGATGTTGGTTGAGCTGTTCTAAGCAGCAGAAATACACCAGTGTTCCCAGATTGTACTTTGTACTATATACATTTAAGGCCAGTCTTCATTTAAAGGTGATTAGGAAAACAAACTTGTCAGTTTTTAATCCTGTATGTCTCCGTAACTACTGAATTAAAAATCATTTTCCCTAATGAAGTGCTCAGCTCCATGTTTTATTTCTTAAACAAGAACAAGTATTATACTTGTTACTTATTATATGCCTAGCATTTATTTAGTTAGTGACAAGAACATAGTGCAGCACCTAGGGCATAGCCATTGGGATCATTTAGACCTGGGAGTGAGCCTGGCTTATGGCTCCCAGATACACTGACCTCCTGAGATTGCTATGTACAATTCTGTTTTCTCATTTTTGATAGTAGCATAATTATTCATAGGTTATTTGTAAGGGTTAAAAATTGATTAAAATAAGGCAAATTGTGAAAAATGTAGAAATAATTATTATAGTAAATGAAAAGCAGCTGGCAATGGAGCTCAATAAAATCCAAAGCAGTTTGTATAATTAATTGTAAAAAAATTACAAAAATTTTTTAAGCTAGAATTGTAAAAGGTACTATACATAACCATACAAGTCTAAGAAAAAACATCATTAATACTATGTTTATTAAAACATTGAAACAATGTTTTAATTATCTGAGACCATAGGAAAAGTTTAAAAAGCAAGAATGTTACTATGTATGTCATGCAACTTTTTTCCCCACCAATATCATTTTAGATTTCAAAAAATAATTCTTAAGGGCGCATGACCTCCATCTTTTAAAGATGAGATGTAATGAATCAATCTAGTCTCTATTATTAAATTCCTAGCCTGCTTTCAAAAAGTTTTCATTGTTAAAAGCTAACATTTTAATAAACTAATGACTTGTTATTCTTTTCCTTATTGCTTTTACATTAATTTTCATAGATGACTTTTTCATTTTATCTCCTATACTTGACAAGTATTGATCTCATGATTGATATAGGCTTATAGGATTGGTTGGGATTTGGTCTATGCTTTTGTGCTGTAAAAATATTCATTATTAGAATAATAAACTCTTTATTGAAGATATGGTAGAAATTTTTCCAATCATCTATTGTCAATGCTGTATATATTTGACTGGCTTTCTAGTTACTCCAGTGGTTTTTAGATTATTTGAGTTTTCATTTTTTCCTGTCATTTAAGTTATATTTTCTTAGAAATGTGTCCTTTTGTCCAATTTTTAAAAATTTGTTACCAAAGAGTTATACAGGTTACCGAGTATTTTATAAACATTCTGTCTCTTTAAAAATGTAGAGCATGTAACTCTTGATCTCAGGGTTCTGAATTCAGGCTGCATGTCCGGCATGGTGTCTCCTTAAAAAAAAAAAAAAAGTGTGCTCTTTCTCAAATTATGATTATTTGTACCATCTCCCTTTTAATTTCATTTTTTTTGGGGGGTACACATTATATTGACTTCTACAAGTTTATCTTTTGTGGAAGATGGATTTTGAGCAAAAGGACACTCACTATGATAATTCTAACATTAGTCTGGCCGACTTTCCCCTTCGTAAAAACTCAGCTGTAGACCTACTTTCAATTACTTAAGCTGAAAACAACTTCACCTTTCTCATCCCAGTGTCTTTCTTTCCCTGATGATGAGTGATGTGGAGCATCTTTTCATGGGTCCACTGGCCCTCAGGATGTCTTCTATGGAAAAATGTTCATATCTTCTGCCTATTTTTTGATTGGATTACTTAGGTTTTCTTTGGTGTCGCATTGTGTAAGTTCTTTATATATTTTAGATACTAACCATTTATTAGATATGTCACTTGAAAAGATCTTCTCCAATTCAGTAGACTGTATTTTTGTTTTATTGATGGTTTCCTTCACTGTGAAGAAACTTTTTATTTTGAGGTAGTCCCAAGTTTATTTTTGCTTTTGCTGCCCTTGTCTCAGGAGACCTATCTAGAAAGAGGTTGTTATGGAGATGTCAAAGAAGTTACTGCCTGTGCGTTCTTCTAGGATTTCTATGGTTTCAGGTCTTACATTGAGGGCTTTAACCCATTTTGAGTTTATTTTTGTATATGGTGTAAAAAAGTGGTCCAGTTTCATTCTTTTGGATGTAGCTGCCCAGTTTTACCAACTCCATTTGTTGTAGAGACTGTCATTTCTCCATTTCATATTTGCCTCCTATATTTGCCTCCTTTGTCAAAGATTAGAGAAAGAGAGAGACTGCTGATAATCGCTCTGTTATTTTAGAGAAAGAGAGAGAGCTAGTGAGCATGAGAGTGAGGGGGATGGGTAGAAGGAAAGGGAGAGAATCTGAAGCAGACTCTGAGCTGAGTGTGGAGCCCAACGAGGATCAGTCTCACAACCCTGAGATGTAACATAAGCCGAAATCAAGAGTAAGACACTTAACCATCTGAGCCACCCAGGTACCACACTCTATCCAAATTTTCTGTTTCTTCTTGCTTTTGTTTTGAGAGGTTATATGTTCCTAAGAATTTATTTATTTCTTACGTGTTGCCCAATTTGTTAGCATATCATTTTTCATAATATTCTCTTATAATTTGTATTTCTGTTGTTGTTGTTGTTTTTTGTTTTGTTTTGCTTTTTGCCCTCTTTCATTTCTTTTTTTTTTTTTTTTTTTTTTTTTTTTTTTTTTAAAGATTTTATTTATTTATTTGACAGAGAGAAATCACAAGTAGATGGAGAGGCAGGCAGAGAGAGAGAGGAGGAAGCAGGCTCCCTGCCAAGCAGAGAGCCCGATGCGGGACTCGATCCCAGGACCCTGAGATCATGACCTGAGCCGAAGGCAGCGGCTTAACCCACTGAGCCACCCAGGCGCCCCTGCCCTCTTTCATTTCTTACTGTGTTGTTATCTCTCTCTCTCTCTCTGGGTTCTATTTCATTTATTTCTGCTCTAATCTCTATTATTTCTTTTCTTTTGCTGGTTTTGGGTTTTGTTTGTTCTTTTTGTAGTTCCCTAAGGTGTTAGGTTGGGTTGCTAATTTGAGATTTTGCTTACCCTTCAGGTAGGCCTGTGTTTCTATAAACTACCCACTTAGAACAGCTTTTGCTGCATCCTGAAGATTTTGAACTATTATATATTCATTTGCATAGTCTGCATGTATTTTTTTTAACTTTCTCTTTGATTTCTTGTTTGACCTATTCACTTATTTAGTAGTATGCTATTTAACCTCCATGTATTTGTGTTCTTTCCAGATTTTTTTCTTCTGGTTGATTTCTAGTTTCATGGATTTGTGGTCAGAAAAGATGCATGGTATAACTTTAATTTTTAATTTGTTGAGACTTGTTTTGTGGCCTAACATGATTTATTCTGATGTTTCATGTGCACTTGAAAATAATGTATATTCTGCTTATTTTGAATGGAATATTTTTTTTTAAAGATTTTATTTATTTATTTGACAGAGAGAGATCACAAATAGGCAGAGGCAGGCAGAGAGAGACAGAGGAGGAAGCAGGCTCCCCACTGAGCAGAGAGCCCGATGCGGGACTTGATCCCAGGACCCTGAGACCATGACCTGAGCAGAAGGCAGCGGCTTAACCCACTGAGCCACCCAGGTGCCCTGAATGGAATATTTTGAATAGAACTTTTAGTTCTATCTAGTCCAATGTGTCGTTTAGAACAACCATTTCCTTGTTTTTCAGATTGGATGACCCATCTGTTTATCTAAGTGGGGTGTTAAGTTTCCCTATTATTATTGTATTAATATCAGTTTCTCTCTTTATGTCTGTTAATAGTTACTTTATGTATTCAGGTGGTCCTATATTAGGTGCATAAATATTTATAATGTTGCATCTTCTTGTTGGATTGTTCCCTTTATCATTTTTACTGTCCTTTTTAAAAATATTTTATATATTTATTTGACAGAAACAGAATAGCAAGAGAGAGAACACAAATAGGAGAAGTGAGAGAGTGAGAAGCAAACTCCCTGCTGCTGGGAGCCAGATGCAGGGCTGGATCCCAGGGCCCTGGGATCATGACCTGAGCTGAAGGCAGAGTCTTAATGACTGAGTCACCCAGGCACACCCTTTAGTATCCTTCGTTTTCTCTTGTTACAGTCTTTGTTTTAAAATCCATTTTGTCAAATATAACTATTGCTAACTCATCTTTCTTTTCACTTCCATTTGTATGGTAAATGTTTTTCTATCCCTCCATTTTTCATTCTCATGTGTCTTTATAGCTGAAATGAGTCTCATGTAGGCAGCATATAGATGTATTGATGGGTCTTGTTTTTTTTATCCATTCTAACACTCTATGGCTTTTGTTCAGAGTGTTTAGTCCATTTACATTCAAAGGAATTATTAATAGGAATGTATTTATCACCACTTGGTTATTTGTTTTATGGTTGTTTTTGTAGTTCTTCTCTGTTCTTTTCTTCTATTTTTCTTTCTTAAAACTTGTTGCCTTTCTTTAATGATATACTCTGATTCCTTTCTCTTTATTTTTTGCGTGTCTATTACTGGTTTTTGATTTATGGTTACCGTTAGGTTTTTACACAACATCTTAATGCACACAGCAGTCTATGTCAGGTTGATGGTCACTTAAGATTGAATTCATTCTTCATTCCTTTCTCTCCCATGTTTTAGGTATATGGTGTCATAATTTACATCCTTTTATTTTGTGAATTCCTTGATTGATTTTTAACAATAAACTTAATTTTAATGTTTCTCTGCTTCCTACTTTTCTTACTCAAATTCCTCTTTTTAATATTTCTTATAGGGATGGTTTAAATGTGTATGAATTCCTTTAACTTTGGTTTGGGAAACTCTTCATCTTTATTTCTATTCTGAATTGTAGCTTTACTGGCTGGAGTAACCTTGGTTGCAGATTTTTTTTTTTTTTCCTTCAGCACTTAGAATATTCGATGCTACTCTTCTGGCCTGCAAAGTTTCTGCTGAAAAATCAGCTGATAGTCCTATGAGATTTCCCGTATAAGCACCTTTTTTTTCTTCTTTTCTCTTGCTACTTTAAAAATTCTCTCTTCATCCCTAATTTTCCCCTCATTTTAATTACTATGTGTTTTTGTATGGATCTCTTTAGTTTGATTTTGTTTGGGGCTCTCAGTGCTCCTGGACTGGATTTCTGTTTCCTTCCCCAGATTTGTGAAGTTTTCAGCTATTATTTCACAAATACATTCCCTGCCCTTCTCTCTCTTCTTCAGAGGTCCCTATCATGTCCATGTTATTATGCCTGATGGTATTGCTATTTTTCCTTAATATAGTTTTATTTTTTTTAAATTTTTTATTTTTTATAAACATGTATTTTATCCCCAGGGGTACAAGTCTGTGAATCAGCACTCACCAAAGCACATACCCTCCCCAATGTCCATAACCCCATTTTTTATTATTTTTTTTCTTTTTTGCTCTTTTGTTTAATTGATTTCTATTACTCTGTCCTCCAGGTCACTGATCCAATTTTATGTTTCCTCTAGTTTACTACCCATTACATCTAGTGTATTTTTAATTTCAGTTACTGAAATCTTTATCTTTGGTTGTTACTTTTTGTGTTTCATCTCTTTGTTGAAGATCTCACTGAGGTCCTCCACTCTTTTCTCCAGTCCAGTGAGTATCTTTATGACCATTACTTTAAATTCTCTATCAGTCATATACTTATCTCTGTTTTGTTTACTTCTCTTGCTGTGATTTTCTCCTATTTTTTTTCCATTGGAGATATATTCCTCTATCTCCTCATTTTGTCTAACTCTGTCATTTTGTCTAACTCTCAGTGTCTGTTTCTGTTAGGAAAGTCAACTATGTCTCCTGCTGTTGAAAGTAGTGGTATTATGAAGAAGAGGTCCTATAATGTCGTGGAGTGCAATGTCCCCTGTTCACCCTAACCCAGCAATTCAGGAGTGTCTTCTGTGTGTGTTGTATAAACCCTGCTTTTTTGTCTAAGTCACTTTTCTTCTCATGCCAGTGGATTGAAATGACTCTGTTTGCCTGTTGTAGGCAGGGTTTGGTCCATGTGGTGTTAGTGGACCAGCTGGGGTCACCTTGTGCTTTAAATGAGTCAGATCAGAGTTGCCAGAGATGTAGTAGCACTGAGCTAGAGGATGATTTCCCTGTGTTATTTTTCCCTGAGTAGCTTTCATCAGTGTGCAGAGACTGCCATTAGACCAGATGTCTGTCTCCAGCCCATTGCTAGGCTGCATTTGGACTGGTATGTATAGTTATCTTTCCCTTTCCCTAGGTCAGGAGTCACTTAAGAGCAGTAGTGGTTCCTTTGGGAGCTGCTCGCACACTGCTAGGCTTATGGCACTGCTTTGGATGTGCTCCAGCCAAGAGTGTACTGGAAGGGACAGAACCGCAGGAGAACATGTATAATGAGTGCTCATTGTTAGTAGTGTTTGTGTAGTCTGTTGTAGGAGGGGACCTGGGGTCACTTTCAAAAACTCCTGATAGAGGGCTGGAAGGAGTAGCCCTCAGTAGAGTGCAGAGATGAAGGGCATGGTCTCAGCAAAGTCTGCCTTGGTCTGTGGGAGGAGACCTGCCACTACCTGGAACTGAAATGGGGTGGGGGTGTTTGGAGGGGACAGATCTGCAGAAGAACATGGGGGGCAGGTATGCAGTGTTAGTAATGTTTTGGGGGGTCTGCTTGGGAGGGCCTGGAGCCAACACCTGTCTAGCCAGGGTTGTCCTCAGGAGAATATGGGGGGTAAGGCATGCTGTTGGTGAGTTTTAATTTTTAAGAGAAATTTTACTTTCTAATTATACATGAATAAATGCTTGTTAAAACAAGTGCAGTAATGTATTATAATGTGTACATTGTCATTGTTTACCATTTTCCACTGTTTACCATTTACCTGCTTACCATTTCAATTGTTTACCATTTACCAAACAAGAAATCAAAGAGAAAACTAAAGGGCATTTTCCACTGCCCTTTCACCATTCTTCTCATTGCTAGCCTTATATGTGTCTTTTTCGAACTTCCTTCTTGTTATAAATTTATCTAAACATATATGCACATAAAACTCAACACTAGAGGGCTTCTGGGTGGCTTAGTTGGTTAAGTGTTTGCCTTTGACTCGGTTTATGATCCCAGGGTTCTGGGTTCGAGTCCCACTTCGGACTCCTTGCACATCAGGGAGCTTGCTTCTCTCTCTGCTCCCCCCTCCTCACTCATTCATTCTCTCTCTCTCTCTCTTTCACAAAAATAGATACATAAAAATACGTTAAAGAAAACTTCAACAATAGAGTCTCTTTGTGTGTATGAAATGTCTTATCAGTATCTGATGATATGAGATTTCTCCTTCTTTCTATATTTAGATAATAGATGAATGGATATCTTCACATGAGAACTCCCTTTTATTTCTGGAATAAATCTGCATTAGTTGTGGTACATTGTAGTTGTTGTTGGTGATGCCTTATTGGATTGCATTTGCTAATATTTACATAGATTTTTTTTGTATCTATATTTTAAGTGTTCTGAACACCTCCTATTCAACCTATTAGTGAATAAGGAAACTCCTGCTCTGAATAATATGAGATGGCTTAATACACAGCACCTGACACTAGACAGATAAGCATAGTAGCAGTATATTAGTCACATATACTTCCTGGTGGAAGAAGACACTGTATACCGCAAAGGACCACACGGGGTTGCACTTAGAAGAAAAGTGACTGAGCAGAGACCAACAGAGACAGCGTTTATAGTAACCAGAGTGGGGAGAGACCCCAGATACCATTGGGAATATGTGCTTGGCTTTTTTGAGAAGTTTCATGGACTGGGCAAGAAATAAAACTCATTAGATTGAGGATTAGTAGGAGGCAGTTGGTATGGCTGATAGGCAAACTGAGGTAGGGATAATTTCTCACTGGGTTGGGGCACATGTGGAGAGACTAGGGGAACTGTCTTTTGGAAAGTCCTGTGAGACTCAAAGATGTCAAGGCGTCATTTGAAATTTTAGGTTTTACAATAAGTGAGATTGGTCTATACTTTATTTTTTATAATACTTTTCCAGAATTTGGTAATAAATGTATGCAAGCCTTATAAAATAAATTGGAGAGATTTCTGGAATATTTTTTTAGGATAGTCTTTATTATTTTAATGTTAGAATTTCTATTATTATAGAGTATACATTATTTTTACATTATTACATTATAAAAATAGATTATTTTAAATAATGGACTCATCAATTCTTTAATAGAACTCAAACTATCTTATTCTAACTTTTTGAATGGCAGGATTACTTTTGTGATCACTTTTTTTGGGGCATTCTTATCTATTTATTTATCTTTAATTTATTTTTTATGTTTTTATAAACATTTAATGTATTATTAGCCCCAGGGGTACAGGTATGTGAATTGCCAGGTTTACACACTACACAGTACTCTTTTGTTTTTTTGGAATCACTTTTACGGGGGAATATTCTAGGTATTCTTAGGTTATTAGGAAATTAAAATTTTACTTCAAAATAAGTACTCTAGGTTTTATTTTTTTTTACTCTAGATTTTAATATTTTGTCATAGACTTGCATGTGGTATTTCTTGTTTTTATTTCTCTTATGTATAATCAGCAGTAAAACTAATATAAAATATTTACTTTCTCATTCCTACTCATTTTTTGAAGTTCTTAATTAATCAAGGTAATGAAGGCTATTCTATTAATCACTTCTAAAGGTGAATTTCAGTTTATCTTCACATATTTATTCCTTTTTATTTCATTAATTTTATTATTTATTTTTAGTTCTTATCTGTATCATTGTGATTATATTAATTTTTTCTAATATCTTAAGAAAGATTCTAAATTGATTTATTTATATCTGTGAGCTTAGATGCTGAATCTGAGATAGAAATTCTTGTGGAAGTGATTTTCTGAGGGAGAAACCCTGTGGAAAAGTCTTTAATACTTTACCATTAAGTGTGATGTTAATTTAGGATTTGGGTAGATCTCCTCTATCAGATTAAGAAAGCCCCCTTCTATTCCTTTGTATTGTGATGATCACATGTTTTATCCTACATTCTGTTCAAATGGTGAATTATAATGATTGATTTTTGAATGTTGAATCAACTTTCAAATTTCTGATGTAACTACTTACTCATTGTATATTTATTTTATTCATATTGTGGGATTTACATTGTGTTCTATGCTCTAACCAAAAACAGAGTCTGATGAATATACTTTTAAGTGGTTGTAGTTTTTGTTATTATGGATGTTATTGCAGTTATTTCTTGAGGCTTCAGTGACAGATTTTAAACTTCTTCAGGGTAAAGTTTTTTTTGTTTTGTTTTTTTGTTTGTTTGTTTTTAAGATTTTACTTATTTATTTGACAGAGAAAGATCACAAATAGGCAGAGGCAGGCAGAGAGAGAGGAGGAAGCAGGTTCCCTGCTGAGCAGAGAGCCAGATGTGGGGCTTGATCCCAGGACCCTGAGACCATGACCTGAGCCAAAGGCAGAGGCATAACCCACTGAGCCACCCAGCCGCCCCAAGATTGTTTTTAATAGAATTTATTTGGTATTTTATCTTACTGTTGGAGAAAAAGAAGTGCAATCAGTACCAGTAGTTTGGCTAACGAGATTTTTCTTTTATCTTTGTCTCTTTGTTTGTTTGTTTTTTGGTAGCCAGGGCTAGGGAAGAGAGGAAAATGAGGAAGTGTTACTGAATGGATTTAAAATTTCAGTTATGCAAGATGTTTCCATTTTAATTTAATCTTTTCAAGTTGCTATGAAAAATTTTGTTTATTGTATACTTTTTCTTCTTATCCCACAGCTTTTGTACTTTCAAAAAAAATAAACTTAGCAATTTCAAATACCTTATGTAAAGAAGATAAAAGTCAAAAGATTGATAATGGCTGGCATTTGAAGTTAGGGACAGTGTTTGTTAGGAATATTTTTTGTTTCATCAAAGTTAATTAGTAGCAACATGTATTTATCGCAGGCAAAGTAAATACTCTTGCTTATTTCTTAAGGGTATTAATAAGTCCCAAGGTGTTTTCCTAGAGCCTTTTCTACCCTAGATCATGGTTTTCATATATAGAAACACACAATTAAAAGGATTGATACTGTACTTTATTCTCTGTGTTTTATTCACTTTCCTAATAAATATTTAATAAAATTGTATACACTAGATTGAAAAATATATATGGACATATATACATCCATATATGTATTTTTACTTACTTAATTTTTAAAAGATAGCATATTCTGTCAACCAGATCAAAGATTAGAGTTTGCCAGAATCCTTTAGTCTATAATATACACCTTACTGCAGTCCAGAAAGGATGCATTTATTTTATTCAGTGGCTTCAATATTTCACTTTTCCTTTTTTTTTTTTTTCTTTTAGTCTTGATGGTACTCAGATACCAGCACTAATTGTGACTATCTTTTGTTATAAAATCCAGATTGTGCCTAAAGGTGTATGATTTTGGTTAAGTGAAACTTGGCATTTGGATATATTATAAAACTGCAAAGACTGTGCTAATATAATATTTGATTTAGTAATTGAAAATAGCTACCACTAGGAATTCTTTTATAAATAAAACATGACCATATATTTCTGCATAATATTCACATGTTAAAAGAGGTATAGATCTCCTATATTGCATCATAGGTCACTTGAACGTCGGATTACACAATACTCGTGTAATTATTGGTTGTAGTAGACTCTGGAAAATATGTGTTTTTTTTTGTTTTTTTGCGTTTTTGTTTTTGTTTGTTCATTTGGTATGTTTGTTGTTGGGTGGGTTTTGTTTTTGGTTTTGGTTTTGGTTTTGGTTTGTTTTGTTTTCAGAATCTGCCTGTGAATATAGTGAATTGGAATGACTATACCAGGGCTTTGCCTTCTAAGACTCTGAACCCAGTTAGATAAGGAGAGTCTCAGAGCCCCAGCTAAAGGGAAAAGAAGGAGGGACAACTCATTCTAAAATTTTCCCACCATTTCTGTCCCATAAGTATACCAGAAAAAAGATAAGTTTTATGAAATTATTAAGACCCAGTTACATGTTAAAAGAGATTCTGAACTTATTGAGGGAGGATGTTAACCTGGTACCCTTTCTCATTGCTCTTGACACAGTAGGTGCTAAGAAACACAGTTGATTGACAATGATTATAAATCTTCCTCATTGTTCACATTTATCCAACGTCTGTTCTGACCCTAGGAACTCCAATTTGAATTACTCTCCCTACCATTTTTCAGGAGTCACCATTTAACACTATTGCAGTTTTCTTAGAGCAAGACCAAAATAGAATGAATGATCCTTCTTTCACTGAAGGGATGGATGAGAACATGGAGTGAGAACTCCTTAGGACAGATTACAGCTGGCCCAAAGACAAAATGATACAGATTTCTGTCATCGAAGGGAATTCTTGATGGGTATCTTGACAGGTCCAGTGAAAGTATTCATCTTTTATCTTTCTACTCATAGGTCAGGAAGCATCTTCTAAACCCTTTTGTCAGGATACTGTGCTTTTTATTGTTTCCTTCAAGATTTTTATCTTTACTTCCATCTGCCCTTCTTCATTTTTTCTGGCTAAATTATATTTGTACAAAATGGCCAATTAATATTTAATCCAACATTTCAAGTCCTGTTTAATTTTTTAAGAGTCTGTTCTTCTAGGTTTCTTGCATAAGGACAATCCTTTTCAGAAGCTATTAGTGAGCAGTAATTAGCCAGAAAGTAGCACAGTGAGTATGAATATTTTATGATAATTAAGTCCCTCATTCTCTTAAGACATTAATGTATAAGCATTTATGAATGCATGAGTTGGATTATGAAATACATGGACCCAAACTAACCAAAGACAGATGGAGAAGAGAGAATGAGAAAGGTGTGCAAAGGAGAATCCCTGATTCTGAGTGGTGCTCAGGAGGTTTAGGAGGAGACTTATGGAGTGAAAAGAGAAGGAGTGATGTCATGAATGTGACAAGCATGTAGAAAGTACTAAAGACTTAAAAGATAAATAATTTCTCCAAAGGACAACATGATACCATGAAAGAATACATTTGATTGATACTTACTATAACAGAAGTTCTTCAACCGAGATAAATAGGCAACAGGAAATGACTGACAACTCTAAGTTATTTCCACCACTTCAGAAACAATAACAAATCATAAATTTAGCAATGCCAAGTATGTAGACATTAGCTAAAGTCCTAGATGTTTTTGCTTTTTCAGAATTATATTAGTATGGTCTGGTAAGGTGTCTTATATGTTATTAATCAGAGGATCATTTTAGCAGATGAGTGATGGTAGGAAGTAATTCACATGATTATGTTTTTTATAAATAGTTCCCCCTCCTCTTGCCATGTTCATGGGAGGCTTACATTTCCCAGTTCTTTGATTTTACATTGATCTTATGATCTGTTTAAGAAAGGATGTCAGGTGGTGAAGTTAGGAACTTAAAAATGGGTCTCTACAATTTGTTATTCTCTAATGCATCCTGTCCTTGTCATGAGTTTAATGTCCTCACTGGCCTCTTGTTGAAAAAAGAAATTTGAGGAGTAGACCTGGCTTCAAATAGCTGCTAAAAGCCACCTAACTGTGTCCACCATAAATCAAACAACATCAGTCAGTCCACAAATACTTGAGGGGAAAACGATCCTTATTGTTGTAATGCGACTGAAGTTTTGTTTCATTTTTTTATTGTGCACTAAATGACAAATTCAGCCAATGAATGCTAAGATATCTGACTTGAAAAATAGATGATGGAGCTTATTTGCTATATTAATATGTTTAGAGTTCATTTATGAATAATGAGTATTGTTTTGTAGATTTCTAAGAAGAGCAATTTAGAATTCCCGTTTGGGTAGATCATTTAGTTGTATCAGGAGAAAATGGATTTTAAATCTGGGTAGCAGTGAAATTTTAAAGAATGACAATGATAGAAGAAAGGATATTAATATACAAGGTAAAGATATACTTGAAACAATGTATATTCGACAGTTATTTGCACTGATGTATTGCCTCACAGCACCAAGTTCACCCTGTAATAATAGAGTTGGATCTTATAAACAGTTTTCCTTTATAGCTCTTTTATAGCTTTTAACATTCTGTTAAGATGTTAAGCATAGGAAGTAGAGGGCATAGGAAGGAAGCTGAGAAAGGAGGGTATTTCTCTTCTCTTTCTGGCTTTGGTTTGCTTCACTTGGCTTCTTTCTCCTGTCATGCAGCTTCCCACTCACAGCATATAGGCCCTTGGTAAGTTTACAATTCCATTTTTGGCCTGGTGACTACTTTACCACAGTCTTCCCAAGAGGGACACTGTGCTCCCCAGAACTGGTGCTACCCATCTTTTGAGTATACTCCTGAGGCCTTGACTTCCCCTATATGTCCATCTGTGTGTCTTGATCAACCTGAATTCCATAGATATGTCAAGAAACACCTAATACAGATTCCATGTACCTCCGGTCTCACACCATCCAGCGGTTAAGCAGCAACTAAATCCATGACCCCTGTGGTGGATTTTTTGATGAGGATGCTCACCTGCCCCACCCCCCAGGTTTCCTGCTTGAACATCTCAGCCATGATTCTTACCACCTGAACAAGGTGTTTCCTGTTTTCTTGGAAACTGTAAATGGAATCTGTGCCCCAAATTCAAGCCACAGAATTTTTCAACCATTTGGTAAGCTGCCACCCTACCTGTTGCAATAGGGTCTGAAACACAGTCTTGAGGAAAAAAAACAACAACTCTGTTTCTAAGTTTGCTGTTTTCTTGGACATTCTCTCTCAGCCCTGGAGATTTTTTTTTTTTTTAAGAGTTATCTTTGCCTATTATTCTCCTGATATAGTTGATAATTCTTTATAATAAGATTTCCCATTTCAAATTACTGTGTGGTTTATGTCACCTGATTGGATTTTAACTGATAAAGAACACTGATGAATCAATTGTGAGAGGGAGGTTGAGAGTGGTCAAGGGTAATTCTGAGGTGGGAACTGATTAATGGTGGTACTCTTGACTGATATATGAAGTAGGAGCCAGCATGGGAAGAAAATCAATTCCATTTTGAATGTGGACAATGTGAAGTACTTATTGGGCATTCGATGTAATTGACCATCAGGCAGTGAGATAGCATAACTGAAGGTTGGTGGAGAGAAGACAGATAGGAGATATGGATCAATGAATCATCAGCATTCATGAGCAAGGTGAAATTATGAGAGTAGAAGTGATCATCTAAACTACTGAAGAATGATGGATGATAAAAGCAGAGACCCAAACACAGAAATCTACAGAAAACTAATGTGTGATAATTCTCAAGAGTAACTTAGAAGCAATCGTGAGAGGAAAGTAGACATTTTCTCAAGCATGGAGTGATTAATGATGCCAAATATAACAGCAAATTTTATTAATATAAGGATGGAAAATACTAGATTTGGCCATTCAATTCTGTTAAGAAAAATTTCAGTTCTTTTCTAAGAATTGAAATTAAACTTCTCATAACTTGAGAAGTTAAATATCAGTTGGTAGTTTTTTTTTTTTTTTCCTTTGTGATGTTTAAGTGACAAGAGAAGAAGATAAAACAATAACTTGCAGACCACGTAGCATAGAAGGCAAAGGAAGATTTAGTTTTTTGGGCGAGAGTTTTAATCATGATTTACAGAGGAAATGTGTTCAAGGAAGAAATTAAAGATAAAAAGGTGCAATAATAATCAATAGAACTTAATCTCTGGGAGACAGAAAGTGTCAGGATGAAGAACACATGTGGAGGGACTGGGTTTGAAATGAAGGTGGTACTTGATCCTTTGTGACTGCAGGTTTTGTTTAGATGTATAAAGTATGCAATATTGGGCAAGGGAATTTAAAAATTGTTATGCTTAATGACTGAAGACTTCTCAATGAAATGAAAGAATCTGAGATTGATGTAGTGGACGAAAATGTAAGGCTCTCAGAAGGAATTAAATGTACAATATGTCGAAGCACTTAGGTTAGGAATTTGTGACTCATTAACATATAATATTAACAATCAACAGTGGAGTATGTAGGTATGCCTTTGTGTGTGTGTGTGTGTGTGTGTGTGTATGTAGCCAAATAGTGATTATTTGTTCATGTAGATGAGTGATACACTTGTGTTCTTGACAGATTGTTTCTGTATATATTTTGTATTTTCTCCAACTGGGTTTTCATCCGTCAGCATATCAAAGAGACTGTCTCACTGTGTAAATAATCTTTAAGTAGAATTTCACACAGTATTCAAAATCAATTGCAAATCTTTATTTTTGATAACTGTAGATGCAACATGGTATAGTGGAAAGAGCAGAGGCTTGGTCTAAGAAAATCCTGAATTCCATTACTGACTCTTCCTTATAAGCTGTAGGATATTGTTTCCTTTGATCTTGACACAACCAGAGGCATAATAAAGGTTAGTGTTATTCTTAAATGTATAAGATCTTACATGTCTAGGAGGACTCTCTAAAACTTTTTTTTTTTTCTAGCTTTCCAAATCTGAGTTTTCTCTTGTCTAAAATCAGGATAATCCTTATTCTATTACATTGCAAGTATCAAATGCACTAGTTAATATATGTATATTTTATGGCTCATGGCTCTACAGAGCTCAAGTCAGTGATTGAGACTTAACAGAAAACGTCAATTTCCCTATTTACCCACTGACTTTTTTTCTTTAGTTTAAATATCTAAAACAATCCATATACATATTAATTATATTAACTACTTGATTTCTCTGATACTGGCTTTTATTCTCCAAAACCACTCTTAAGTATTATGTAGTACATAAAGTATTTAATTAGCAATTAATTGGTTATAGCAGCAAGAATCACCTAAAAGCAAATGGAAGTCATTGAGGAGATATTTACTGAGGAGTAGACAATTTTCAAATTTGCAAATATAGATGAAGACTTCTATTTCTAGGAGTAGAGCAGATTAAGTATTCTTTTTGCTACAAAAATAACTAGAAATCCTGCATAAAATGCAACAAATATTTTCATGAATGCATAGCTGAGATAACAAGAAAGTTTTGAAGACCGTAAATGACAGAGGAGGTGAAACCAGCAAAGTAAACAGAAAATGAGGTAAAGGCTTTTTTAAAATTTGCTTACACTATACATTTAGTGTGCCTCTTCAGGGGACAGAGTCAAGTCACTGAGTTTATAACAGGAGAAAAGTTAAATGAGACCCCTTCACAAAGTTAGGGACTTCATTTGCATGAAAGGTTGGGCTAAAAAATATTTTGCTTTCACACAGTGCTTGAGGTTTGAATTTCAATGACAATGGGAAACATGTCAGAAATACAGACTCTCACCCTTTCCCAGGTCTGATGTCATACTGCTTTTTAACAAGATCCTAAGGTGATTTATAGGACATTGTCTTATTTTCCTATGGATGCTATAACAAATTTAGAGCAAGTGTTATAACCATAAAGTTAGTGGAAAACAGAACAAGTGTATTATCTTACTAAAGATCAGAAGTTCTAATACCAAGGCCATGTTACTTCTGGAAGCTCTAGGGGAGAAAATATTACCTTGCCTTTTCAGGTTCCTAGAAGCTGCCTGCATTTTTTGGCTTGTAGCCCCTCCTTCATCTTCAAAGCCAGCAATGTAACAATCCAGAATCTCTCTTTCTCTCCTCTCTGTTTTATCATCATATCCCTTATCCTTTTACAGCCTTCCTGCTCTCCTCTTATAAGAACATGTGTGATTACATTGAGCCTACTTGCAAAGTCTAATATTATTAACCCCATTTGCAAAGACACCCATCTAGTATATAAGGTAACATATGCACAGGTTCTAGAAATTAAGATATGAACATGCCTTGGTAGCTTTTTTTCTATCTTCCACATACATTAAAGCTTGAGAAGCACAGCCTTAGAGACCGTGAAAGAAAACAAATGTAAATAATTTTCTAAAGAATTTCAAGTTTACCCTACTTTGGGATTTTCTTCAAATAACAGCTGAATAGGAACTCAAAAAAAGAAATTATAAGTCAGTTGACACAATGAGAGAATCAGCAGGAAGAGCAAACAACAAAAAGAATAAAATGCAGAATTAGACTGCAGATGCTTGTAAATATGTATTTAAAGAAAGAATATTATGAATAAAAAGCATGAACATGACTTTCAAAAATAAGTTAGCATATTTGAAAACTAACCAATATATTACAAAGCAAATTAAGAACATTGTAAAAAAGAATTATTGTCCTGGCAAATACATATGAATAAGTGATCCAGAATGTAGCACAAATAAACAAAAAGAAGCTACTAAGGTGATTTATACACATTGAGGATATAGTAAGAACATCTAATACACATTTAATTGGAATTCCAGAAAAATATAATAGTGAGAAAGGGTAAGAGCACATATTTATTTAAAAAGGATATCTGAAAATTTTCCACTTGATGAAAGATAGTAAAATTCAGGGAGCATAATTAATTATAAGAAGAATAAATAACAAGAAATAATGTATTTAAATATACCAGTGAAACTATATAACACCAAGACAGCCAGAATGGGGGAAAAGACAGATTATATCTGTCTGTATCACAAAGGTGATAGCTAACTATTCAATCACACTGATGAATGCCAGACACAGAGAATATTTTTGCTGGATGAAAGATAGAATTCAAAATTTGAATTTTTATAATTAGCTAAGTGCTAGCATTGGGTAATTCCTTTATAACAATAATATAATAATTCCTTTATAATGCCATATATTATACCAAGATATATATATGTATATATATAATCAAAATATTAAAAATGTAGAGATAACAAATTCCAATTCAGTAGAATTGTTAGCTCAAAAAGGAATGGAGGTTTGTGATTATGGAAATATGTAGAAGATCTTCATTTCTATTGGTATTGTTTTATTTATTAAGATAGTGGTTTGTATATATACAGTTATAATAGTCTTCATATGTTTTTCAAATGTCTTGGAATGCACAATAAAATCAATACAATATGTTTTTGACTTTTATTTTAATCCCCAATATTTCCAGGACATATTTTTTTTCTTAAGTAAATCCTCTGTGTTGGGCGTAGTTTAAAAGCTGCACAAGTCCAAATTTACTTCAACATAGTGGTCTAATTTTGTTTCTTTCCCATTTCTACACTACTTTCTGGTAGTAGTGTAGGATATGGAGGGAACACCCAGCAGGGAGTCAGGCAGCCCTAAAATTGAATTCTATCTTGGAAACTTGACATGTGAGTTATAATAAAACAACTACAAAAGATAACACTTTTCTTATGATGTTGAGCACAGAAATAATGTGAATATAGAGGACCTATATTATAATTCACATAATAATGTGTATATAGAGGACCAGCTCATGAAAGGAACAAAATAAGTAATAGTTGATAATTGTGGACCTGGGAAAATATTTACGATACATTCACAGCCATTTGAATATTGCTGTGAACAGTAGAGATCAACTCAGAGTGGGGAAATTATTCTTCAATGTTAAGATTCAGAGAAATAAAAATTGACCACGTGAAACTATTATGTAAGTAGAGGTTTGAACATGGAAATGATGTTTAAATTAGTATTTGGGGAAACTTTCCACTTATGGAAGTTCTACTGTATTTTAAGACAAGTCAAAGTGTCTTATGTGCATTATTGCAAAGATTTTTTATTTGTTTTATGAGAGAAAGAGACAGAGATAGCACATAAGCAGTGGGAGAGGCAGAGGCAGGGGAGAAGCAGGCCCCCCACTGAGCCAGCTGGGGAGCCTGATGTGAGGCTCAATCCCAGGACAGAGCACATGACCTGAGCCAAAGGCAGACAGCAACTCAGTAGGAACAATTGAGCCACCCAGGCACCCCTATGTGCATTATTTCAAATCTGTAAAAGAATCCCACACATAATTATCTCAACCTTCCTTATGTAGCTAGCTGCTCAAGCTCAGAAGAGAGATTATTTTTGTTTTTGTTTTTTTCAGGACCATGTGGGTAGAGAATGGTGAACCTGGATCAGAACTCATCTCAAAGCCAGAAAAACAAAACAAAACAGAAAGAAACATTGCCTTAAGATGTATTATAAATTCTGGTTATGCAGAATTCTTTACAGTGTGTAGTTATGAATTCATTCTAAATAAGGATTTTAATGTATTTTACTGGTAAAGGGAAATTACTCTATATTTTCAAGGAATACTTGAATAGAAGTTGGTTGGAGTAATAAATAACTTTTTAGGCCCTAGAGGTAGCCAGCCACTCCTGCCCAGAGTGCCAGGTCAGCAAACTGAATATTCCTGTTCCTGTAAACGTAGTATAGCCTGTCAGGCTATCCCCAAACACCAAACCAGCTCTGGGCCACATACCTACTTAACTGCACCTTGATCTTTCTAAATAAGGTCAGGTATTAATCCCCAGCCACTTGTGCCCTGTCTGTTCATTGCTGCTGTTAACCCTCTATAAAGCTCCCTTGCCCAAATCCCTCTAGAAGAGTGTGCCATTGTTTGTACCACTGTACTCCCCCAGTAACTTCATTGTTTTATTTTTGCCATTTGAGAAATCGATGCTGTGGTTGATGAAGTTCATCAAGTTTATTAAAAAATAAATCTTGTCCTTGGGGCACCTGGGTGTCTCAATTGGTTAAGCTTCCAATTAGGTTTTAGCTCAGGTTGTGATCTCAGGGTCCTGAGATCAAGCCCCAAAGTGGGCTGCAAGCTCAGTATGGAGTCTGCTCGAGATTCTTTCCCCTTCTCCCTATGCCTCTCCCCTCGATTGGCACACCCGTGTGTGCTCTGTCTCTCCTCTCTCTAAAATAAATAAAATCTTTAAAATCAATCAATCCCGTGCTTAGTAGAGTGATCTAACTCAGTGAGATAAGCAGTCATGTGCCAAAAGGAAGTTTCAGAAGAGTGAACAAATGATAGTTTTCCAAATCCCTTCATTCTAATATGGACATTTGAATTTATCCACATTTAAAATTAACATAGATGTGAGTTATATTTATTGCCCTACACTAAATTTCACCTGATGTGTTCTCTCTCTCTCTCAAACAAATAAAGTCAAATTTCGAAGAGCTATGCAAGATTGTGTAGGGCTTTAAGTGTGGCTGATGAATTGATGCTATGCAGTGAATTTTTTGTTAGAGTCATAACAAGATGATAAAAAAATTAATATTGGTTTAAGAATGTTTATAGTAATTGAACATTGCTTCGGCAGTCAAAACAAATGATCAGGGACTTATCTTACTAAACAGGAAACAGATCAATTTAGGTGTTGATGATCTTGTATGATGATATGAACTAAGCAGTAGTCCTGTGTTATTTTAAGGTTAATCTGTTAAATGAAACCCAGAAGTATTGAAAATATGAGATAAACATTTAGTTATTTGTATAACTTGATTTAATAAACATCTTTTTTATGAAGTCTCTTAAAAATTTATGGCTGTATCTTATTAGCTAAATTAAGAAAGCATAATTTGTATTATTTATTTTTTCACCTAAATTTTTATATGGTAAAACAAATTCATGTTATTTTTGTCACGAATTGGTATGAATTTTTCTGCATGTAGCAATAAGTCTAATGACAACTTTACAAATAATTCTAAACAAATGAAAACCAAAATAATTAATACTAATTTTACTCAAAAGAATTATCCTTCAGATATAGAGTTTATTTTGTAGACATGATTCATAGTGAAGTGCTAGAATAACTGTAATATTTGTGAAGAACATTCTGGCCAGTGAAACTACTACTATGTTACAATTTAAGTAACACTTATAAACAAAATAAAAAGCACCTTCAACCATAAGGAATTTTTGAAAGAAGATATATTGAATTAAGCACTCAAAGGAAGTTGATGTTCAATAATTCAAATACACACAGTGGTTCTTCTAGGGCTTCTTTTAAAGTAGCACATTGGTTGAAGAGTATAGACTGTATAAAATTGCTGAGACATTAGTGAAAGACTGTATCAAAGGTGCACTCCTGCAAATATTAGGTAAATTTAGTATTTAAAGAAGATAGGTTAAGTACCAGTTAGCTGTTGCAACATAATATGGAATATTTAGGGGGCACCTGGGTGGCTCAGTGGGTTAAAGCCTCTGCCTTCGGCTCAGGTCATGATCCCAGGATCCTGGGATCGAGTCCCACATCGGGCTCTCAGCTCAGCAGGGAGCCTGCTTCCTCCTCTCTCTCTGCCTGACTTTGCCTACTTGTGATCTCTGTCAAATAAATAAATAAAATCTTAAAAAAAAATGGAATATTTAGGAAATGGTTAATGATAAAGAATACCAACTTTTATTTATTTATTTATTTTTTTTTTAAAGATTTTATTTATTTATTTGACAGACAGAGATCACAAGTAGGCAGAGAGGCAGGCAGAGAGAGGAGGAAGCAGGCTCCCTGCAGAGCAGAAAGCCTGATTCGGGGCTCGATCCCAGGACCCTGGGATCATGACCCGAGCTGAAGGCAGAGGCTTAACCCACTGAGCCACCCAGGCGCCCCGAATACCAACTTTTAGAACACATAAAATCAACAAAGTTTTTCTTTTTTTCTTTTTAATTCCTTCTGACTTAATGCCTAGATATTGTTAAAGCAACAGTTCTTTGGGTGTGGTGACAAGAAAATAGTTTACTTTCTTTTTTTTTTTTTTTTTTTTAAGCTTCATTGCTAATAATCACAACTAGTTCTTAAAGGCATTACATTGTAGTATTATATGGTTTTGGACTTCAGTTCCGGTGATCTTTTTTCCCTAGTAATTCATTTTTGTTGTATTTTTTAAAAATGTTGGGCCATGATTGAGATTTGTTTTTTTTAATCAAAGATGATTTGATAAATGCTGGTCTAATGGATTTTCTAGTAACTTAATTACGAATCTATTACAAATACTTCAGGTTGGGCCCCACAGAAAAATAGTAATGGATTCAGAGTTCAGTGTAGAGAAAGTTGTGTGGGTTTGTTTCAGGGGAGGAATGAAAGAAAAAAAAATTTAGATTACTGAGATTAAGGTTAGAAAACCTTGATTTTCTTTCTTTGACAACTCAGAGAAGAAAGAGAAAATGAGTAGGATTTAAAAGAACACCTTCAAGTTTTTCTCATTTTGGCCTCATTGCTTTGCCAATAATATTGGTAAAGAACTTTGGTTCTTTAGAAAAAGATATAGATTTTATCTGATTGTCTTGAAATATTTTTCCTTCCCACCGAAGTTATTAAGGGATGATGTATAAAAATTGATTCTTCCATGTACTTCAGAGACAGGTATATCTGTAGACTTTTAAAACAGTGACACTGACATACTTGTGAATTTGCTAAAAGAAATTTTAAAAATCCTCCAATTATCTACAAGAATAGTCAAGTTTTTTCTTTTGATGTTAATCTTATTTTTATATAAAAAGCTACAGTGAATCGAATATTATTATCTATGTGAATAAGTATTATAATATTTTGAATATTTTACATTTGTTAAACCAGTATAGGTTTTGTATTTTTCTTATTTATTTTTTTTTAAAGATTTTATTTATTTGACAGAGAGAGAAACCACAAGTAGGCAGAGAGGCAGGCAGAGAGAGAGAGTAGAGGAAGTAGGCTCCCTGCAGAGCAGAGAGCCCGACATGGGGCTCGATCCCAGGATCCTGGGATCATGACCTGAGCCAAAGGCAGAGGCTTTAACCCACTGAGCCACCCAGGCGCCCCTTTCTTATTTATTTTTTAAATTATGTTATGTTAGTCACCATACAGTACATCATTTGTTTTTGATATAGTGTTCCATGATTCATTGTTTGCATGTAACACCTAGCGCTCCATGCAATCCATGTCCTCCTTAATGCTCATCACCAGGCTCCCTTCTAAAACCCTCAGTTTGTTTCCAGGAGTCCATAGTCTCTCATGGTTAGTCTCCCATTCCAATTTCCTGCCCCCCTTCATTTTTCCCTTCTCCTAATGTTCTTCATGCTAATGGTACTTTTTCTAATTTAAAAGAGAATTCCACAGAATAAGTAGTATATCATTTTGGACATGAAAAAATTGAGGCACAAGAAAGTTAAATCGTATGCTTAATGCAAGGGTGCCTGGGTGGCTCAGTTGGTTAGGCATCTGCCTGTGGCTCAGGTCATGATCTGGGGTGCAGCGATGGAGCCCTGTGTGTCAGCCTCCCTGCTCAGCGGGGAGTTTGTTTCTCCCTCTTCCCTTGCCCCCCAACCATGATGTACTCTCTCTCTCTCTCTCTCTCTCAAATAAATAAAATCTTTAAAAATATATGTGCTTAATGCCACTGAGGTAGACTGTGGTGCTGATAATTAGATCCAACTCACTCTGATCCCCTCTCTAGTATATTCTTTTGTCCTAACATTCATTCCCTCCATTATTTCATATGTACTACTATATCAAAGCAAAATACCCATAAATTGAAAAACTATCTGTGAGGTAAAATTTACTAAATGAAGAGAGAATCTTGATTTAAACTTTATTATCTGGAATTTTCTGTATTTTTGTTTCATTGACACTGTTATCAGATGGCTTTTTTCTTCATGCAGTATTATACCTGAGACCAGATCAAAATACACTACTACTTAGATAATTTGTATTTTATTTTATTTTTTAAATTTATTTTTAATTTATTTTCAGCATAACAGTATTCCTTATTTTTGCACCACACCCAGTGCTCCATGCAATCGGTGCCCTCTATAATACCCACCACCTGGTTCCCCAACCTCCCACCCCTCCCTGCCACTTCAGACTTTGCTCCTGATTTTCCCTTTCTTTTCCCATAATATTTACTGTTAGTCAACCAGAAAGGGTGTTAATTCTTCCTTCCCATTCACCCATGATCTCCAAAAAAGTTATCAAGACCCACCAGTTTCACCGAGTGCTTCACTATTACCTCATTCTGGCTACAATTTATCTCCTAGAGCTATAACCTTTTTCTTCTGAAATATTAGACCAAGCTTTAAGTTCTGACTATCCAATGTAAGTAAGCCATTAGCCATATTACTATTGAACTTGAAATCTGGCTGTTATATGTAGCCACTAGCTGAAAGCATAAATCACATACTGGATAGAGATCATATTAAAAAAAAAAAAGGATATAGACCATCTCATTAATAATTTTATAGGGCTTTAATGTATAAATAACAGTATTTTTAATATGAGACAAGTTGTATTCTCTTTTTTTTTCCTTTTACTTTTTTATTTTTTATAAACATATATTTTTATCCCCAGGGGTACAGGTTTGTGAATCACCAGGTTTACACACTTCACAGCACTCACCAAAGCACATACCCTCCCCAATGTCCATAATCCCACCCCCTTCTCCCAAACCCCCTCCCCCCAGCAACCCTCAGTTTGTTTTGTGAGATTAAGAGTCACTTATGGTTTGTCTCCCTCCCAATCCCATCTTGTTTCATTGATTCTTCTCCTACCCACTTAAGCCCCCATGTTGCATCACCACTTCCTCATATCAGGGAGATCATATGATAGTTGTCTTTCTCTGCTTGACTTATTTCGCTAAGCATGATACACTCTAGTTCCATCCATGTTGTTGCAAATGGCAAGATTTCATTTCTTTTGATGGCTGCATAGTATTCCATTGTGTATATATACCACATCTTCTTGATCCATTCATCTGTTGATGGACATCTAGGTTCTTTCCATAGTTTGGCTATTGTGGACATTGCTGCTATAAACATTCGGGTGCACGTGCCCCTTTGGATCACTACGTTTGTATCTTTAGGGTAAATACCCAATAGTGCAATTGCTGGGTCAAAGGGCAGTTCTATTTTCAACATTTTGAGGAACCTCCATGCTGTTTTCCAGAGTGGCTGCACCAGCTTGCATTCCCACCAACAGTGTAGGAGGGTTCCCCTTTCTCTGCATCCTCACCAGCATCTGTCATTTCCTGACTTGTTGATTTTAGCCATTCTGACTGGTGTGAGGTGATATCTCATTGTGGTTTTGATTTGTATTTCCCTGATGCCGAGTGATATGGAGCACTTTTTCATGTGTCTGTTGGCCATCTGGATGTCTTCTTTGCAGAAATGTCTGTTCATGTCCTCTGCCCATTTCTTGATTGGATTATTTGTTCTTTGGGTGTTGAGTTTGCTAAATTCTTTATAGATTCTGGACACTAGTCCTTTATCTGATATGTCGTTTGCAAATATCTTCTCCCATTCTGTCAGTTGTCTTTTGATTTTGTTAACTGTTTCCTTTGCTGTACAAAAGCTTTTGATCTTGATGAAATCCCAGTAGTTCATTTTTTCCCTTGCTTCCCTTGCCTTTGGCGTTGTTCCTAGGAATATGTTGCTGCGGCTGAGGTCGAAAAGGTTGCTGCCTGTGTTCTCCTCAAGGATTTTGATGGATTCCTTTCGCACATTGAGGTCCTTCATCCATTTTGAGTCTATTTTTGTGTGTGGTGTAAGGAAATGGTCCAATTTCATTTTTCTGCATTTGGCTGTCCAATTTTCCCAGCACCATTTATTGAAGAGGCTGTCTTTTTTCCTTTGGACATTCTTTCCTGCTTTGTCGAAGATTAGTTGACCATAGAGTTGAGGGTCTATTTCTGGGCTCTCTATTCTGTTCCATTGATCTATGTGTCTGTTTTTGTGCCAGTACCATGCTGTCTTGATGATGACAGCTTTGTAATAGAGCTTGAAGTCCGGAATTGTGATGCCACCAACTTTGGCTTTCTTTTTCAATATCCCTTTGGCTATTCGAGGTCTTTTCTGGTTCCATATAAATTTTAGAATTTTTTGTTCCATTTCTTTGAAAAAGATGGATGGTATTTTGATAGGAATTGCATTAAATGTGTAGATTGCTTTAGGTAACAGAGACATTTTCACAATATTTATTCTTCCAATCCAGGAGCATGGAACATTTTTCCATTTCTTTGTGTCTTCCTCAATTTCTTTCATGAGTACTTTATAGTTTTCTGAGTATAGATTCTGTGCCTCTTTGGTTAGGTTTATTCCTAGGTATCTTATGGTTTTGGGTGCAATTGTAAATGGGATTGACTCCTTAATTTCTCTTTCTTCTGTCTTGCTGTTGGTGTAGAGAAATGCAACTGATTTCTGTGCATTGATTTTATATCCTGACACTTTACTGAATTCCTGTATAAGTTCTAGCAGTTTTGGAGTGGAGTCTTTTGGGTTTTCCACATATAGTATCATATCATCTGCGAAGAGTGATAATTTGACTTCTTCTTTGCCGATTTGGATGCCTTTAATTTCCTTTTGTTGTCTGATTGCTGAGGCTAGGACCTCTAGTACTATGTTGAATAGCAGTGGTGATAATGGACATCCCTGCCGTGTTCCTGACCTTAGCGGAAAAGCTTTCAGTTTTTCTCCATTGAGAATGATATTTGTGGTGGGTTTTTCATAGATGGCTTTGATGATATTGAGGTATGTGCCCTCTATCCCTACACTTTGAAGAGTTTTGATCAGGAAGGGATGCTGTACTTTGTCAAATGCTTTTTCACCATCTATTGAGAGTATCATATGGTTCTTGTTCTTTCTTTTATTGATGTGTTGTATCACATTGACTGATTTGCGGATGTTGAACCAACCTTGCAGCCCTGGAATAAATCCCACTTGGTCGTGGTGAATAATCTTTTTAATGTACTGTTGAATCCTATTGGCTAGTATTTTGTTGAGTATTTTCGCATCTGTGTTCATCAAGGATATTGGTCTATAGCTCTCTTTTTTGGTGGGATCCTTGTCTGGTTTTGGGATCAAGGTGATGCTGGCCTCATAAAATGAGTTTGGAAGTTTTCCTTCCATTTCTATTTTTTGGAACAGTTTCAGGAGAATAAGAATTAGTTCTTCTTTAAATGTTTGGTAGAATTCCCCCGGGAAGCCGTCTGGCCCTGGGCTTTTGTTTGTTTGGAGATTTTTAATGACTGTTTCAATCTCCTTACTGGTTATGGGTCTGTTCAGGCTTTCTATTTCTTCCTGGTTCAGTTGTGGTAGTTTATATGTTTCTAGGAATGCATCCATTTCTTCCAGATTGTCAAATTTATTGCCGTAGAGTTGCTCATAGTATGTTCTTATAATAGTTTGTATTTCTTTGGTGTTAGTTGTGATCTCTCTTCTTTCATTCATGATTTTATTTATTTGGGTCCTTTCTCTTTTCTTTTTGATAAGTCGGGCCAGGGGTTTATCAATTTTATTAATTCTTTCAAAGAACCAGCTCCTACTTTCGTTGATTTTTTCTATTGTTTTTTTGGTTTCTATTTCATTGATTTCTGCTCTGATCTTTATGATTTCTCTTCTCCTGCTGGGCTTAGGGTTTCTTTCTTGTTCTTTCTCCAGCTCCTTTAGGTGTAGGGTTAGGTTGTGTACCTGAGACCTTTCTTGTTTCTTGAGAAATATATAGCTTGTACCGCTATATATTTTCCTCTCAGGACTGCCTTTGTTGTGTCCCACAGATTTTGAACCGTTGTATTTTCATTATCATTTGTTTCCATGATTTTTTTCAATTCTTCTTTAATTTCCCGGTTGACCCATTCATTCTTTAGAAGGATGCTGTTTAGTCTCCATGTATTTGGGTTCTTTCCAAACTTCCTTTTGTGGTTGAGTTCTAGCTTTAGAGCATTGTGGTCTGAAAATATGCAGGGAATGATCCCAATCTTTTGATACCGGTTGAGTTCTGATTTAGGACCGAGGATGGGATCTATTCTGGAGAATGTTCCATGTGCACTAGAGAAGATTGTGTATTCTGTTGCTTTGGGATGAAATGTTCTGAATGTATCTGTGATGTCCATCTGGTCCAGTGTGTCGTTTAAGGCCTTTATTTCCTTGCTGATCTTTTGCTTGGATGATCTGTCCATTTCAGTGAGGGGAGTGTTAAAGTCCCCTACTATTATTGTATTATTGTTGATGTGTTTCTTTGATTTTGTTATTAATTGGTTTATATAGTTGGCTGCTCCCACGTTGGGCGCATAGATATTTAAAATTGTTAAATCTTCTTTTGGACAGACCCTTTGAGTATGATATAGTGTCCTTCCTCATCTCTTATTATAGTCTTTGGCTTAAAATCTAATTGATCTGATATAAGGATTGCCACTCCTGCTTTCTTCTGATGTCCATTAGCATTGTAAATTCTTTTCCACCCCCTCACTTTAAATCTGGAGGTGTCTTCGGGCTTAAAATGAGTTTTTTGGAGGCAACATATAGATGGGTTTTGTTTTTTTATCCGAGACAAGTTGTATTCTTAAAATTAATTTTACTTCTTTGATTTTACTTTTCAACATGGCTAGTAGCAAAATTTAAAATGACCTATGTGGTTCTCTTAAATTTCCATTTGACAGTGTTGCTCTGGTTGATCTCTCTGGCTTCTGACTAGTCAATCTTAAATTTATTTGAACAGCGAGCTGCCAGAGTGGTCTGTCTAAAACACATTTCTAGAGGTGCCTAGGTGGCCTAGTGGATTAAGCCTTTGCCTTCTGCTCAGGTCATGGTTTCAGGGTCCTGTGATGGAGCCCTACATCAGGCTTCCTGCTCAGTGGGGAGTCTGCTTCCCTTCCTTTCTCTCTCTGCCCGTCTCTCTGCCTACTTGTGATCTCTGTCTGTCAAATTAATAAATAAAATCTTTAAAAAATAATAAATAAAACACATTTTATCCACTAAACAGACACGTCCTGATGGTTTGTGAAGCAGCTTCATGGAGAAATTGTGACTGGAGTGGAATAGCAAGACTTGAGTTTAGAGACCGTTCTGTGAGTTACGTGGTTGCCCTTTAAACAGTCAACTGTGTCATCACCAGGGTGCACATTGCACAGCATGTTGGTGCTCAGAAAGGAGCCCTCCATGACAGGAGCTTAGAAAGTGGAATGTCCTTGTATGAAGTACCGTCTTCCTCTTCTCACCAGCCTACACTCACATATATGCCCCAATTCTCCAGTGTTTACAAGTAAGAAGTTTTAGCTGTGATAAAATCAAGTAAGACCATTAAAAAAAAAAAAAAAAACCTTTCTATGTATATTAATACAGTTTTCCCATTCCCTATTTCTTCATAATCCGTCTTCTCCACAAAATAAAAATATCCACTAACTAAATCATAAATTGAAATGTACTAATGCCATATGATATCAACATTTTTTTTTTTAGCTATACAAAGACATGAGCTTGCAACTACTTTGTTTTCTAATGCATTTTGAGAAGAAACGAAATGCCATTTTGAGTCATGTTTATATTATTACTGGAATGTGTATATGCAAGTTGGTACAGATTTAATAAGTTTTCCCTTAAATAAAATGAATCACCATAATGCCATATTTCCTTTAATTTTTATGTTACTTTAGTGAGGAAAAATACAACTTGGCATTTCTTTGGACAGTAGTTGGTTGGAGTTAGTGATGTGGACTGATGCAGTATTGAACTAAGTGTAGCAGGTCTATACAAAGATTGAATGGATAATCAGATTTCATTATTAGTTCAGCAATTAAAGTTACTCAGCTAATTGGGTACAAAGAAAATGGAAATAATTAGAGAGTGACTTTTAGAGGTAGTGGGAGTAAGTAAACATTTCTTTCTTTTGTGGGTATCTGAACTTTTCTAATGAGATTTTGATCAAAAGGTTAGCCATTTATTTTCATTTTGAAATTATGTCACAGGGTTCTCCATACCATTTCACATGAATACAGTGACTTCAGATCTGAAATATAAAGGAAGGCTCAAAAGATTAGAAATAAAACTGACTTTTAGCAAATGATTATAGACGCTAAAATCCTACAGAACAGGTCATGACAGCAAGCAGTAGCTGTTCTCTATGTACATAGCAGGTGAATTAAAACATTGTTTTAGGTGTGACTATGACTTCCAGAGTACCCATATGTTTTCTTCCTTTGAGAACATACAGAAAATGTAGGAAATAAGTAATATTTGAAATCTCAGTTTCAACATTCTCTCCCTTTTTCATAATATAAGTACAGATAAAATGAGTAAAGAACTTAGTCTTTGAAAGTAGACAAGAGCTGTCTGATTGCATTGATATGTCTTTTTTATTTTTTTTTTTTTTTTGAGGGTTTGGACACGTTTTTTATTTATTTATTTATTTATTTATTTATTTTTAAATTTTTTATTTTTACTATTGAAATATATATAACTTCTATGAAATCATAGATAAATCCATATGTTATATAGATGTGTATTTTTATTGCTAATACAACTATATCCCATGTGCAATTAAAGTTGGATAGATTTAAAAATGTACTCTCAATCCATTTGGAAACTTATTATTTAGTTACACTGATTTTTCATGCATTACCTGTAATTTATACAAGAATATAGTTGAGTAAGTATGATATCTTCATTTTCCAGATGAGAAAAATGAGTCACAGAAAAGTTAATGATTTACCAAAAGTCACACAGCTTGACTTTGATGGTGCTGGAAATTACAGCCACCTCTGATCCCAAAGTCCCTTAGCCCTCTACTGTACTGTTCATATCTCACATATGAATACAATTTTTGTGTAAGAAATATATTTTATGGACTTAAAATGTTCATAAATTGGAAAAACTCCATTATGTAAAAATGTTCCAAGTTAAGGAAATTTTCTAATTCAGCCCTCAGTCATTTGATATCCTGTTTCTCTGTTCCACTGCCATTGTTATGGGATCAAGCTGATATTTAGGAAATTTCGAATATAAAATAAAATTAGATTGGGGCAACTGGGTGGCTCAGTCAGTTAAGTGTTCGACTCTTGGTTTTGACTCAGGTGATGATCTCATGGTCATGAGGTAGATCTGACTCTACCTGGGTTCCATGCTCAGCAGGAGTCCACTTGAAGATTCTCTTCCTCTGTTCTTCTCCCCCATTCATGTGCATGCTCTCTCTCTCCACTTAAAAAAATACATAAATAAAAATTTTTAAAAAATAAAATAAAATTAGATCAATATATTCTATTAATTGGAAACTTAGACTTCTGTATACTATACATATGGCAGTTAATGAAGTTTCCTCTGGGGACATACTTTCAGGAATTTGTAACTTATATGAATAAAGTATGATTTATGGGTGGAAATTACAGAAATAGGCAGTTATTCTCGATGACTTAACTATTTACAGAACTTCTAGTAATGTGCTTCTGTGTCCCCTATATGCTTAGCTATGTGGGTGAGTTATTTATTTAGTTGTATAAATAAACTTATAAAGGACTTTTAAATGTACTTAATTTTTAAATTTACTTGTTTTGTGGAATATGTAGTATATTTTATTTGCTTCAGGGAGCCACATATATTCCTCTAGCTAATTCTCCTATTCTTACTCAATAACATTTATTCTAATATTCTCATGTAAACCTTTCAAAGTAGTCTATCTAAACACAGCTTGATCTGTGATTCTCTCTTTATTATTATTCTCCAGTGGTCACTCTTTCACCTAAATGATAGCATCCAAGTCCTTAATTTATCCCATTCAGCCTTTCATAATATGTTTGCTTAGTTTACTAACCTGATTCCACACCATCCCCTCCCTTGCCTTTTATTCTCCAACAGCTTTGAGCTCTTAGCCAGGGTGCTTCTGACCTTTGGCCATTTGCTTAGGTTATTCATTTCCATTCATTAAACACGTTTATTGGATATCTACTCTTAACAAGATACTGTGCTTGGTGTTTGGAAATTTTAAAAATGAAAATATTTTGTCAAATGCTTTTGACAAAATCCAGTATCCGTTCCTGATTAAAACGGTTCAAAGTATAGGGATAGAGGTAAGATTCTTGAACTTCATCAAATCTATCTATGAAAGACCCAAAGCAAATATCATCCTTAATGGGAAAAAGCTTGCGTCCTTCCCGTTGAGATCAGGAACACGACAAGGATGCCCACTCTTACCACTCTTGTTCAACATAGTATTAGAAGTCCTAGCAACAGCAATCAGACGACAAAGGGAAATAAAAGGTATCCAAATTGGTAATGAAGAAGTCAGACTCTCTCTCTTTGCAGATGACATGATTCTTTATATGGAAAACCCAAAAGACTCCACCCCCAAACTACTAGAACTCATACAGCAATTCAGCAACATGGCAATGTACAGAAATCAGTGGCTTTCTTATACAATAACAATGAAAATACAGAAAGGGAAATTAGAGAATCAATTCCATTTACTATAGCACCAAGAACCATAAGATACCTGGGAATAAACCTAACCAAAGAGGTAAAGGATCTGTACTCAAGGAACTACAGAGCACTCATGAAAGAAATGGAAGAAGACACAAAAAAGATGGAAGACCATTCCATGCTCTTGGATCAGAAGAATAAACATGGTCAAAATATCTCTACTGCCTAGAGCAATCTATACTTTTAATGCCATTCTGATCAAAATTCCACTGGTATTCTTCAAAGAGCTGGAGCAAATAATCCTAAAATTTGTATGGAATCAGAAGAGACCACGAATTGCTAAGGAAATGTTGAAAAACAAAAATAAAACTGGGGGCATCACGTTACCTGATTTCAAACCTTACTACAAAGCTGTGATCACCAAGACAGCATGGTACTGGCATAAAAACAGACACATAGACCAGTGGAACAGAGTAGAGAGCCCAGATATGGACCCTGAACTCTATGGGCAAATAATCTTCGACAAAACAGGAAAAAGTATACAGTGGAAAAAAGACAGTCTCTTTAATAAATGGTGCTGGGAAAACTGGGCAGCTATATGTAGAAGAATGAAACTCGACCATTTTCTTAACACCGTACACAAAGATAAACTCAAAATGGATAAAAGACCTCAATGTGAGACAGGAATCCATCAGAATCCTAGAGGAGAACATAGGCAGTAATCTCTTCGATATCAGCCACAGCATCTTCTTTCAAGATATGTCTTCAAAGGCAAAGGAAACAAAAGCGAAGATAAACTTTTGGGACTTCATCAAGATCAAAAGCTTCTGCACAGCAAAGGAGACAGTCAAGAAAACAAAGAGGCAACCCACGGAATGGGAGAAGGTATTTGCAAATGACAGTACAGACAAAAGGTTATATCCAGGATCTATAATGAACTCCTCAAACTCAACACACACAAAACAGACAATCATATCAAAAAATGGGCAGAAGATACGGACAGACACTTCTCCAATAAAGACATACAAATGGCTATCAGACACATGAAAAAATGTTCATCATCACTTGCCGTCAGGGAGATTCAAATTAAAACTGCATTGAGATATCACCTTACACCAGTTAGAATGGCCAAAATTAGCAAGACAGGAAACAACATGTGTTGGAGAGGATGTGGAGAAAGGGGAACCCTCTTCCACTGTTGTTGGGAATGCAAGTTGGTGCAGCTTTTTTGGAGAACAGTGTGGAGATTCCTCAAGAAATTAAAAGTAGAGCTTCCCTATAACCCTTCCATTGCACTCTGGGTATTTACCCCAAAGATACAGATGTCATGAAAAGAAGGGCCATCTGTACCCCAATGTTTATAGCAGCAATGGCCACGGTCACCAAACTGTGGAAAGAACCAAGATGCCCTTCAACGGACGAATGGATAAGGAAGATGTGGTCCATATACACGATGGAGTATTATGCCTCCTTCAGAAAGGATGAATACCCAACTTTTGTAGCAACATGGACGGGACTGGAAGAGATTATGCTGAGTGAAATAAGTCAAGCAGAGAGAGTCAGTTATCATATGGTTTCAGTTATTTGTGGAGCATAACAAAAAGCATGGAGGACATGGGGAGTTAGAGAGAAGGGGGTTGGGGTAAATTGGAAGGGGAGGTGAATCATGAGAGACTATGGACTCTGAAAAACAATATGAGGGGTTTGAAGTGGCGGGGGGGGTGAGAAGTCGGGGTACCAGTTCGTGGGTGTTATAGAGGACACGGATTGCATGGAGCACTGGGTGTGGTGAAAAGATAATGATACTGTTATGCTGAAAATAAATAAATGGAAAAAAAATGGAAGAAGAAGAAGAAAAAAATGAAAATATTTTTTGTAGTCTAAAAAAAAAAAAAAAAGGCAGCTCATCAGTAAAGGAATAAAACCTACTATAATAAAACCCAGCAGGTTCTTGGAATCAAAGAAAACATATTACACTTCTTCAATATCTCGACTCTCTTCCACCTTTCCTGCCTTTTTTTTTTTTTTAAATTAACCTCCAAGTGAAGAAATCAGATCACCATCTCTTTTTAAGCATCTGGCATGCTGTGAATCCTGTTAGCAACTTATGGGAGCACAGGATAAATAGAAGATGGGGGAATTTCTTCTAATAAGTATTTGGTATATTTGAAGAGACTTAAATGAACCAGCTAGAGATTGATTTAGTTATGTCATCAAAATTTTTCTACTAAGGGCTAGATCATAAATATTTTGGCTTTGGGACCATAGTCATTGAGGCAACTACTCAAATCTATTTTTGCAGGAGAGAAGCAGCCAAAGATACAATGATAGGCATGGCTTTGCTTTAAGAAAATTATATTTATAAAAACAGCAGGGTAAATTTGGCCCAGAGACTATAGTTTGTCCATTCTTTACTTAATGGGTAGGAAATCAAAAGTATGGCATAAAATAATAGTCATGTAAACATTCAGAGAAAGAAAATGCATTGAGAGTTAGGCCAAGTCAGGAAAGAATATCTGGGTGCAATAATTATTAAACAGGTATTTCCAGAAAATTAAGCTTCCTATAGAGTGGAATATCAAGTAGATTATCAGTATCTTATAGCCAGTTTTGTAACAAGCCTGGTGGACTTTAAAAAAAACAAGTCAAACGAATACTACCAGAATTAGATTGCAGAGTGTATTAGACATATTTCTCCAGAGAAACAGAACCGATAGAAATTTAATTGTTTATGGTCGATATATAGTTGATTATATATATAAAATAAATACTTAAGTATATTTAATATACATAGTTGATATATAATTGATTTGATATAAAATATTTAAATATATACCTACAAAATATAAATATTATATATATATATAATTTATATTTCAGGATACCTGGGTGGCTCAGTCGGTTAAGCAGCTGCCCTATCTCCGGTTCGTACTCCCTCTTTCTCATTCTCTCAAATAAATAAAAGCTTTTAAAAAATAAGTAAATACATAACTTTATATTTAAATGTAATAAATGTTACTATTATGTCAATATTACACATACCATACAAGTAATTTATTTGCAAAATCACAAATCCATGTAATGACATATTGTACCATCTCTTTTATACAGAGTGTGTTGCCCTGTTGCTTCTGTCTTTGTCTAAAGCCATGTGTGGAAAGATGGAATATGTCAATTTAATTTTTGTAGCATTTTATTAATGCAATATGTTACAAGAAACTACCATAGAACAGTAGGTATATGCTTAACTGTTTTTTTTTTCTTAACTTAATAAGTAACATGCCACTATCATGATCTATTTTCTTTTAATCCTCTTACCATAGCAAAAGAAAAAAATTGTTCTTTTATTTGTACTATCTACTCAAGTAACAAGTTGTGAATATTCCATTGCTTAAGCAGAGATTAATGCTGGTTAGGAATTACTGTCTGGTATTGTCAAACATCGCTTTTCATATCTTTGCATCTCTGCCCTAACCACCAGCACCCACTTTCACTCATAAAGTAAACATGTTGCTTATTAGCACGTGGAACCAATGTGGAACCATCACTCTGATGTAGGAACATTTTAGATTGGCACACATCTCTGAAAATGAATTTCTTACAATACTTTTGAAATTGATGAAATTCTGTACAGCCTGGAAATTCCTTTGAGTCTTTGATTTGTAGATTGGTGTTTATAAAAGTGACTGGCATCTATCTTCTGCAAGTCTTTTTTCAGAAAACAAGATACAGTTGAGGCTTGACAAAGCAGCATTTCTTTATAGGATTTTTAATAAAACAAGAACTTTATAGATTGAAGTATATCTGAGTTATCAATTTCTGACCCAGTTATAAGTATGTCAAATGGCATTCTTCTGAGTAAATAGTGAAATCCTTTCTTTCTTTTTTTTTTCTTCTCTTTCTTCAAAACCTGTGAAGTTGTCTTTAGAGCAAAGTAAAGTTTAAAGGGAAAGATATGATTTGTAATTGAGATTTTCTGTTAACCTTCAGTCTATATTGGTTTTGTTCAATGCTTTTATTTTTCTTCTAGAAATAGCAGTAAATTAGTGTGTGGGTGACATTTCAGAAATCCCATCTCAGACTACGCCTTATACTCTATATTGCATTATAAATACTGACTTGGTTTTAAACCCCATGTGTGTCTCTTGTGTAGAAGCCAACTAGACAGTGAAGTCATTATTCAATTTAATTTGCAACATTTATTACCCTTGCTGGATATGCATGTGTTGGTTATATTCACAACAAATGGCCTCTGAGTTTTGAGGTATGTATGATGTTCTTTAAAAAGTTATTTACATTTTATGCATTTTATATATCTTTTTCTTTCTTCTTTGGGCTTAATGTTGTGTTATAGAGAAAAATGTATATGTGATTAGGAATTAGGATACCACATTTGAATTTAGCATGTGATTCTTTCAGAATAGGTATCTTATATCTTACAGGTTGCTCTTCTGTTTTGGTCAATACTATAAATTTTAGTAGAAAAGGGATTTTTTTTCCTCCAAATTCATTATTAATCGTAGCTTAACTTCCCCATCCTATCCCTTTGGTTTTCAAATCTTACTTATGTATGTTTCAAACCTTCCTTTGTTGTTTTTTTCCCTGCCTCTTCCATTCATTTTTGTCAATGTTTATTCATTAGTGTCAAGAATAACACAGCTTTTCTCTTTTCTGATAAATAATTCAGTGCCCTGTTAAGGCATCCAAGTTGTTTAGTATAAAATAAAGAGATGAATATAAAATTTCAACTTGTCCAAGGCATAAGCTCAACAGTAGCTGTTTCTGTGACTATTGAAAGTGTAACTGGTGGATTGGGCTCTGCTTAAACATTTGTTTTGTATCATTTTACTGAGAAGATAAATATGGAACAATTTTTTTTTTCATTTGAGCATATGGTGCTCTACTAATAAATCTATCCAGTTTTCCTTTTTGTCCCCATAGATTAGTTTCCTTTAGCTGCCTGAACAAATTTCCAGAAGTTAGTGGCTTACAATAAGAGGGATATATTCTCCCACAATTCTGAGGGTCAGAAGTCTGAAATTGAGGGGTCAGTAAGGTTGTTACCTGCTAGAGCCTCTGAGGGAGGATCTGATCTTTGCCTGTCTCTGCTGACAACCTTGTGTATTTCTGGGATTATAGCTATATAACATTAAACTCTCCCTTCACCTCCATGTTACCTTCATCTCGTGTCTTTGTAATCTGCTGTTGTGTAAGCATTCTTGTTTTGAATTTAGGGACTGAGGTAAACCCAGGATAACCTTAATCTTGAAATTCTTAGCTTAGTTCTGTCTACAAAGACCCTTCTTTCAAATAAGGTTACAACTTTCAGGTGGAAGTGTATTTAGGGTGTCCACAATTCAAGCCATCATGATTGGCCCTTTGACCTCCAAAAATTCTCTGTTCTATATGTAAAATATATTCACCTCATTCTAATACCTTTGAAAGCCTCAACCTATCATGGCATGAACTCCAAGTCCAATATTTCAGCTAAATATAAAGCCAGGAGTTCTCAGAAATTATTATTTAAATCATCTAAACCAGTATGAGTAAAACTCTGGCTAGGGTCTATCCTGGTGCAAAATTCTTCTTTATCTGTGGACCCATGAAACTAGAAAACAAGTTATCTACTTTTAAAATACAGTAGTGGGATGAGTATAGAATAGATATTCCCCTTCTACAAGGGAGAAAATGGAAAGAATCAAGGGGCCATTCAAACCCTAGCAAGTTCAGAGCCCATCAGGGAAAATTTCATTATGTTTCAAGGTCTAAGAATAATCCTTCATGGCTTGAAGCTTTGTCTTCTGTGCTCTTGGTGGCCCATCAGTGTCTGGGCTACCCTCAGAGTCATTCTTCCTTTGCCTCATAGGGCACTATATATTTACAAGCTAGTAGCTCTGTGATTCCATTCCTGACTATAGAATTGTAGAAGTCTGAGAGTCTGTTGCCATTTTGTTTTTGTTTCTGTCCATTTCAGTCTAAAACAGTAGTATTTCTGTTAATATAATATTCTCAAAAAACATATTGGTGTCCTGTGTGTGTCTCAGGGTCCATGCATTAGATGAGGCTTCAATAGATCTTTCCTGCATAGTCTCATCTCTATTCCTGGTTTCTTCTGAGATACTTACTTGAATCATGGGTCACATCCCTGGTCTCTTTAGCAAAGTCCAACCACCCCTTTGGTCTTCCCCTTCAGAACACACTTTCTAAACAATGAATCTTCCATTGTATTCTGATATCAATTCTCTGATACCAACTGGGTGTTCTACAACTCAAATTCATTGTTGACACTGAGTACGCAGAATCTGTGTCAATCCCACAAGTTAAGTGCAGAGTATTTGAATTCTAACACTAAATACCTAGAGACAGTGTCAGATCTCAAAAGATAAAAAGCAAAGTGTTCAACAAGACTGACCTTCCTTCAAATGCAGTAGGGGTCCACAGGCTGCATTTCTGAGTTGGTTACAAATGTGGGGAGTCCTACAACATTCAGGTTCCTGGGCTTGAAGCTGCAGATCTTTAATATCTGCTTCCATCTTCATATGGCCTTCTCCTCTGTCTTTGTGTTTTCTCCTGTGCTACAAGAATGCTTGTCTCTGTATTTGGGATCTGCCCCACTTCCAGGAAATGTGATTATATCCACAGAGACCCTTTCCAAATAAGACTGTGTTCATAGGCTCCACCTCCATTTATTTTGTACAGGGCCACCATCCAATTCTCTGTGCCCTTCCACCTTTCTCTCTTCTCGTTCTTATTTTCTCCCTCATGATTAATTTTTTCTTTTATAGAATTTTTGATATAATGAAATAATATCTTTCTTAAAGCTATGATTATTCAGCCAAACTTTACTTATAATGGGTAGAACCATGCTAATTTTTTCAGGGTTCATTTACCACTTCTCCTATAGTTCAAACATGGATAATTTGATTTTTACCCCTTAGGTCACCTCCTTAAGACATTAAAACATTTGCTGCTCTGGTTGTTGCATTTATTAATATCCAATTTAAACTGATCACCACTTTATTATAGCTTATTTCCACTGTACCTTAAATTAACCTTGTTCATAATGCTTTAACCTATCTGTGTGTTCATATAGATAAAAATAGCTTCCATTATATAACACTATTAAATCTCAATGGCAATCAAATTCAGTAATTGTTTATAGAACTCCTAATGTGTGCAAGGCCAAGTTGCACTTCTTGTCAAGCTATTACCCAGAGATCTGCTGATTTAAAAGTCACCGGGGTCTCCCATCCAAGTACTAACCAGGCCCGACCCTGCTTAGCTTCCGAGATCAGACGAGATCGGGCGCGTTCAGGGTGGTATGGCCGTAGAGACTAAACATAAGTGACTCTTAATCTCACAAAACAAACTGAGGGTTGCTGGGGGGAGGGGGTTTGGGAGAAGGGGGTGGGATTATGGACATTGGGGAGGGTATGTGCTTTGGTGAGTGCTGTGAAGTGTGTAAACCTGGTGATTCACAGACCTGTACCCCTGGGGATAAAAATATATGTATATAAAAAATAAAAAGTTAAAAAAAAAAAAAAAAAGTCACCGGGGTATATGCAACTGATGAATCACTAAATTCTAACTCTGAAACTAACAATACATTATATGTTAATTGAGCTTAAATTAAATAGAATTTAGGAAAGTGGGCTCCTGCGTGGCTCAGTGGCTTAGTACAAATGTGTGTGTCTCAGGGTCCATGCATTAGATGAGGCTTCAACAGATCTTTCCTGCATAGTCTCATCTCTATTCCTGGATTTTTCTGAGATACTTACTTGAATCATAGTTCACATCCCTGGTCGCTTTAGCAAAGTCCAGCCACCCCTTTGGTCTTCCCCTTCAGAACACACTTTCTAAACAGTGAATCTTCCAATGTATTCTGATATCAATTCTCTGATACCAGCTGGGTGTTCTACAACTCAAATTCATTGTTGACACTGAGTACGCAGAATCTGTGTCAATCCCACAAGTTAAATGACCTTCAGCTCAGGTCATGATCTCAGGGTCCTGGGATCGAGTCCTGCATCGGGGGCTCTGCTCAGCAGGGACCCGGCTTCCCTCTCTCTCTCTCTCTTCCTGCCTCTCTGTCTACTTGTGATTTTTCTCTGTCAAATAAATAAATAAAATCTTTTAAAAAAAAAGTATTCTTACCCAAAACAAACAAAAGGGTATAAGGAAATTTATTGAAGGTGATGGGTACATTTATTATCTTGATTGTGGTGGTGGTTTCACAAGTATATTGCATGCGTCCAAACTCATCAAATTGCATTCATTAAATATATGCAGGGTTTTACTGTGTATCACATACCTCAATAAAACTGTTAAAAACAAAAACAAAAACAAAGGTGACCAAGGGGAACTTGTTAAACCAGCAGTTTATAGGTGCAGTCTCAGACCTGTGCTGTGGCAAATATTCAAATAATCAAAGACAAAACATAGGGGTTTTCTACTCTGTATTTCTAGTGCATTGTGTATACAAGTTTTATCATACAAATAAGCAATACAATACAAAAGTATCGTGTTTTGCTTAGAAGAGTACTCCTGAAGGACAGCTAGGTGACTCAGCTCCTTAAGCGTCCCACTCCAGGTTTTGGCTCAGGGTTGTGAGATGGAGCCCACATCGGGTTCCATCTGCTTGAGACTCTCTCTCCATCTTCCTCTATCCCTCTCCCCAGTTCCTGTGTGCACACATGTGCGCGCACGCTCTCTCTCTCTCTCTCTCTCTCTCTCAAATAAATAAATAAATCTTTTAAAATAGAGTTGGTGATAGGGACTTTGTCATATTCATTTTATGTTCACATAACATATAGCTGGATATATATCATTCATCTTTATAGACTTCATGGTGTATTAATCCATAGTTCAAAGTAGGACTAATTTTGTAGTGGAATATGTATGAAGAGTTGTAAGATGGTTAAGTGTAATTGTCAAGATACTCGGGAGATCTGGTTTCATCACATACTTTATACTGAATTGGACAAATATGTCCTCATTAGTTAAAGATAAATTATAAAGTATCTCTCTCTGAAGACTATTATGAGGAATACATACATAATCTATATAAAGTAAAGGTCTTTATTAAATTTTGAATGAGTCAGCAAAAATATATGTAACTGGTCATATAGAATCATGCTCCATGGCCATATCACTGACTTACTATTTCTGGCTTTTCTTATATCATGAGTCTCATTAAGGTGACATTGTCCAGTAATTACAATAATGATAATAACAGCAACACCAATGGTTACTATCATTTGTTATCCACTAGCTAGGTACCAGGAACTGTACCAGATGTTGCACCCATTATTTCTGAGCCTCACAGGATCTCCATGAAAACAGTTTGAGATTTTAAGATTGCTTAAGTCACAGATAGTTAAATGAGGATGTGGGCAGAACTTCATTTCTCCAAAGCCAATGTCTGTCTTTAGCATCCACACAGAAGAGATTTTAAGACCCTTTATTCCTATTTGGCAATATTATAGCACACTTGCATATGAATCACTTTTCACAATATCAGATAAATTAAGTTTATAATAGTTTTCCAGAAAGAAAGACTGTGAATGTAACAGGCAAAAATGTAGCAAGTGTCATTGCAATAAGAACAACATATTCCTGGGGTTCCAAATTAAAAATGTCTACCTTTGGGGGCATCTGAGTGGCTCAGTTGTTGAGTATCTGCCTTCAACCCCAGTCATGACCCAAGGGTCCTGGGACCGAGTCCTGTATCAGGCTCCCTGATTGGCACAAAGCCTGTTCTCCCCTCTCACACTTCCCCTGCTTATGTTCCCTCTCTCACTGTGTCTCTGCCAAAAGAAAAATCTTAAAAAAAAAAAAAATCCACCTTTGATTGGGGCATCCCAGAAGGCTTAAAGAAGAGGAGGAATCTTGAGTCTGTGTTGAATAATGCTTGACATCTTTGATGGCAGACACATTATATAATCTTCTAGTCCTGTGGAGTGAATTTGATGGGCTTATTATGACCACTTTAGAGATGATGAAACTGAGTCTTTGGAAGTTTGTGATTTTTCCTAAGCCACTGACAGGACTGTCTTTTTAAGTAAACTTTAATCAAGTTCCTCTAAACCCTACAGGTATTGACCTTCAGTGTCTGTAATACTGCCTATGTCACTGAGTTTTAGCAAGAATCATGTTCAGTCAGAAAGAGCCCTCACCCTCAATATCTGATCAAATTCCTCATCCCCTACCACCCCACTTCCCAGCTAACTACCTACCTGATCATCCTGGTCAGCCTTCAGTAGAATTCTGTCAAGCCAGTTGAGCCAGAAATCCCCCTTTACTCCTGATATTTCCACTTAGTAATTTTCTGTCCACTCCTTGGCTATAAATCCCTACTTATTTGCAGTATTTGGAATTATCCCAACCCTACACTGAGATCTCTCTTCCCCTATAGAATCGTTCCTGAGTAATGTTTTACCTCATTAGCTACTGTTCAGCTCAGCTTTGTCTTTGACACTACTAAGCTAATGGGAGGTACAACAAGACAGCTCAAACTTTGCTCTTCTGATTTCTAAATTATCAGTCTTACTTCTGCCACATATAACGTATCATATTCTTCCTCTAGGCTACAGCCAATTTAATAGTGATTTTGCCAAAATTGAGTACATAAAATTAAGCCATTATAGTACCTCTGTTCAAAGTTTATAATAGAATTTATAATGAAGTTGTGAAGAAGGTAGACAGGGTTAATTTTTGTTAATTATTCAGAGAATAGGTGTACTCTATCACCATAGAATATTTTCATTCATTCTTTCAAAAAATATTTATTAAGCATCTTCTTTACCTCAGGCAACACTGTACAAAAGCAGATATGTATCTGGCCGTCAATAAGTTTAGAACTTACTAGAGTAGACATGCATTAATCAAATAATCACAGAGCTAAGTGAAAAAAAACCCACATAATTATGAAACCATAACAAAGACTGAGAAGAAGAGTTACATAATACCCTTAGAACAAATATTAGAGGGAGGGAGGGATATAGCCTTGTTAGTAAGATCAAGAAAGGTTTCTTCCAGGAAAGGAATCAAAGTCAAGAATCTCCTTCCAGGCAGAGGCTACAGAAGAAACTGAGATTTTCCACAAGTCACATGTCAGTACTAGAGACTATGAGCAAGCTGGTATGGCTGATTTGCATCATGTGCTGGGACCATTATGCCAAATAACAAGAGAGGCAGGAAACATGTCTTTGTCAGGCCTTCTATTATATGCCATGGTCACCCATGTTAAACAGCTTTTTCTTCACCTGCAGAGAAAAGAGAAGGTCATAGAGAAAATTAAACATGGAATGATAACAGATTTGAGTGGTGGAAAAATCACTGTTCCTGTTCTGGAGAGGTCAGGTTAGAAGAAGCAATTGTTGACCTTGGAAGACAGGTCTGAAGGAAGGCAATCACTGGAGGGGAAGAAGTGAGAGCCATCTAGAGGGAAAATCTACAAGAAATAGGCACAGATTATACATGGGGAATAAAATAAGGGAAGGACTGAAGATGAGGCTATAGTTTCTGGCCCACTTAGATCAAGATTGGTGGTGACATTCACTGGTATAAGAACAGGAACAGAGTTCAGGTGAAGACCATAAAGTTAACTTGGGTCTGTTGAGTAAAAATGTTAATTTAAACGTCCAGTTGAAAATACCTAGTTGCAAGTTAGACCTTTTGGTCTCACTCAGCTTGATTTTATGCTCTTTCAATTTCTTCTTAGAATTGGTAGATGATAACCATGGTCTCCTAAACACTTGATGATATTTTTCTTTATTTTTTTAATTTTTTTTATTTTTTATAAACATATAATATATTTTTCTCCCCAGGGGTACAGGTCTGTGAATCGCCAGGTTTACACACTTCACAGCACTCACCAAAGCACATACCCTCCCCAATGTCCATAATCCCATCCCCCTTCTCCCAACCCCCTCCCCCCAGCAACCGTCAGTTTGTTTTGTGAGATTAAGAGACACTTACGGTTTGTCTCCCTCCCAATCCCTTCTTGTTTCATTGATTCTTCTCCTACCCACTTAAGCCCCCATGTTGCATCACCACTTCCTCATATCAGGGAGATCATATGATAGTTGTCTTTCTCCGCTTGACTTATTTTGCTAAGCATGATACGCTCTAGTTCCATCCATGTTGTCGCAAATGGCAAGATTTCATTTCTTTTGATGGCTGCATAGTATTCCATTGTGTATATATACCACATCTTCTTTATCGATTCATCTGTTGATGGACATCTAGGTTCTTTCCATAGTTTGGCTATTGTGGACATTGCTGCTATAAACATTCGGGTGCACGTGCCCCTTCGGATCACTACGTTTGTATCTTTAGGGTAAATACCCAGTAGTGCAATTGTTGGGTCATAGGGCAGTTCTGTTTTCAACATTTTGAGGAACCTCCATGCTGTTTTCCAGAGTGGTTGCACTAGCTTGCATTCCCACCAACAGTGTAGGAGGGTTCCCCTTTCTCCGCATCCTCGCCAGCATCTGTCATTTCCTGACTTGTTAATTTTAGCAATATTTTTCTTTATAATATAATAGAAGGGTGAGCCATGTAGACTCCTTCCTATGAGAAACAATGTGTTATTGCTTTTTTTTTTTTCTTTTTTTCCCCTATCCACAATGGCCTGGTTTTGATTATGGCAAGTAACTAAAAACCCAACTCTAACTCAAACAAAAAGGGAATTTGCTGGTGTTTGGGTTCATGTAAATGAAAAGGTTCAGAGGTAGGGCAGGCTCCAAGTGTAATTTGCTCAGTGTTCCAGCTGTATTTTCCTGACATTTTCTTAAATCCTTTGTTCTTGTCCTTCAGACTCAGGCTTAGATTGGTATCCCTCATGACAGTAAAAGGGCTGCAGCAGTTTCAAACTTAAAATTCTACACACCAAGTCATCCAAAGCAAGAAGAGTACATCTCTATTATAACATAAGAAGAATCTTAAGATTCATTGTCTTAATGGCCTTAGAACATGTGTCACTCTAGGTACTGACGATGGAATCAGCTGGTCCAAAGCTGCAGGGATTTGCCCTATACCTTGGGAGTCAGTAAGAAGGATGAAGGGATGTTAAAGAGTCAACCAGTAACTGTTTCCAAAAATCTATTTGGCCAATGAACATTTATGCCATCTTTTTTAACACATGCCTTTTCCGGTATGATCTTATCAACCTGAACTTTATTCACTTTCTCTCCAATAGAAATTAACAAAAGTCATATCCAGTTACATCATTTATCCAGAGATAAATGATGGTTCACTGCATGATGTGCAGTACTTTTTATCAGGCACAGATATAACTCCTCATTGTCTAGTACCTATGGTTAAATGAAAATTTATGTGCTCTGATGTATAGACTTTAATTAAAACATTTCTACTTGAAGAAGGGACATTTGGAAACAAGAAACAGTGGTCACTTATTCATAACACATAGAATGTCCTCTGAAAAATAGTAGCAAAGTCTCCCTGCATTGTTGGAGAAGTGAATCCTTCAGTCTGTTGGCTGAATCCTGTTGTGTTCTTCAGGATAAATGCGTCCTGCACATTTATCCCTTTCCCATGGTCATATATATCGCCTTTAGTAGATGTTGTCTTTGAAAGTAGGAAACTTCAAAGGCAGCTCATTTCCATGTAGTGTGAATTCAGATGCCAGGATATTGTCCCATAGCTAGAGCAGTCATTAAGCCATTGGGAGTTAGGTTTGATGTTTCATTGGCAATGCATCTTCCTTAAATATTCACTAGACTTCTGGTCTGTTTTGGTCATCCTACAAAGGCAGGAAAGACCCCCACCCCAAATTTGGCTTACATGTTGAGACTGAAAGATGCCATACACATACCTAGAAGGTATGAAATAGTTCATTTCTTCCATCATATGGCTTTTCTGGGGAGAACAGAGAAGACATCCTAAGCTGGTCCATAAATGGCTTGAACTGGCTTGGGGTCCTCAAAGGGGCTAGGGGTTGCAGCTTTAGGGAGGGTTCCCATAGTGGGAAGACGGTTTGTGTGACCTTAATCTCTACTCCTTTCATTGGAAGAAGCACCAGACATCACCTTGCTCAGATGTAGGGGAAGAAAGAGGGAAAAGACTTAAAATGGGTATAGTTCAACATCAAAAAATAGAGTCAGACATTTTATTTGCAAAGTCTGTATCTTTTTAGAATACAGGTCATGTATTGGAAGTCCGTGTTTGTGGCTAATACTGAGCTTGAACATTTCTGTCTACTTTTAAGTATTTCTGTGTCCTTACTCCTTACTTCAAAATCTCCTTGAGTGAATTGACCCAAGTGGACCTGGGAACCAAGATTAAGGTAAATTGTTTTTATTACAGGCTGCATCCCATTTCTTTCCTACATTGAAGAGATTATTCCCTTTGACAGAAATTGTTCTCTTGAGGTTGTTTGGAGAGGCTTTGGGAATCAGGCTTTACCTGTGTCCTAATCTTAAAACCTTCCAAGATTTTACCTTTACTGTCTCTGCCAGAACTGATGTTAGAGTTTGGGGTAGAAAATCTTACCCCAAGGTTGTTCCTTTGTGAACAATCTGTGCTAGGAAGGGCCCCCACTGTGGAGCTGTACTGAGGTGGCTCCCAGGGGCCATAGGATTTTCCTCTGTCCTTATCAGTAAAAATAACCTACTGTTTGGAGATCATAGGACTTGGTCAAGGAAATTGAATGGATAACCTTAAGGTCTTTTCTGTCCATTCAGGGGCATAGAGGTTGCCATACATATCATCCATTAATATATGAAAAATTGTCCTATGTAGTTTCCCATGCGAACTTTTTATATTCAGTCATAACATTTGAAATCAAGCTGCTTTTATCAAATTGACTCTTCTAAGGAATTGTGCAGGGCTGTCAATTTTATAAGGTTGGGCATTCAAGAAAGCTTCTTAAGTAAAAATAGGAATGAATTCCTTTGAAAGTTTATGCTAAAGTTGTGTCCTTCTGAAATGGACTTTTTCTTCTCTTTAGTGATTCATTCAGTGCTGAAATTGGAATAATTACTTTGGTTGACTTTTACACTTCTGAATTAGAGCCAACTGGATAAATTTTTTTTTTTGTTTTTTAAAGCAAAATTTATTTATATGTAGCTTTTTTCCTGCTTCTTCGTTTTGAAGTAATCTCTTCCACCATATCCAAGAAAACAAGTGACTTTTTTTTGCTACTCCATCCTCTTGGCTCAAGCCACTGTCAGCTGTGCCCCCACTTAAGTGTGTATCATAGGAAGTATTATATTTCTCCACTTCAAAAATATTTCTGTCCTATGTTGTTTTCCTTCTGGCCTTGCTATTGGTAGGCATTATCTGAAGAATTGATTCAAACAAAGGTATTCAAAGTTGAATCCTTCATAAGGGGGCCACCAAGAAGGCCACTTGAAGAGGCTTCTTTTCCTCATTAACACAAAGGGACCATCTGCTCACCAAGCTGTGCATTCATAGATTTGCTTCTGACTAGAATGAAACATCTTTTTCTGTTTGCAGAAATGTCCTTTTTCTGGAGTTTCAGGTCTGATTGTACAATCTATTAGAGTTCCATGTAAGTTAGAGATTTTATAGCAAGCAATAAAAATTTATTCTGGTTAACTTATAAAACAGAAAAGGAATGTGTTGTAAAGATATTGTGGTAGCTTATAGAACATTAGGATTCTCAGAAGGACAGGCACCAGGGCACAATATAATTTATGCAACAAGGAAAAAAAAATGGACAACAGAATTAGCCAGGAGCTAATGTTCCCCCTCTTTTTGCATGACTCTAGTTTCAAATTCTCTAGGGAGAGTACGATTGACTGAGCTTCATCACATATTTGTTGATAGTCAAGGATCAGAGGAGCAAGTTATCTTGATCAAAAGACTTACCAGGACTGCCTAAAAGTGTTCTTCATTAAAGAGAAGACAGACCTGGTTACCAAAAGAACAAGGAAGGAATGTCAAGTCTGTTAGAATAATACATGTCCACTTGCAGTGGACTTGAAGATGCATGCCTCTTTCAACACAGAGCTCACTGCCTAGGTCTAAGGTGTGTTGGTGGTGTCCAGCATTCAGCTACTATCATCTCTATGTCTACTTCAGCGTTTGAGTTGTAGTCACTCAGAAATGACCATGACTGATAGTGGCGGGAAAAAATCTTTCCAAAGGGAAGAGCTTTAAGGTGCTCTAGCTGGGTGTCCACTTCATGTGGAAGAAGAAGTTACAGGATTAGAATATATACAGACCCATGGAAAGTCACAGATCGACTGGTCAGCTGTCAGGGACCTGGAACAGAGACTGGAAGATCAGGGACAAAAGGGTCTGGGGCAGAGACATTCAGATGGACCTTTGGGAGTAGGTATACACTGGAAAGATTTTGATTTCAGATATTAAAACCCAGCAGAGAGCATCTACCAGAGGACCACCACCAACATCAGATCAGTCCCACTTCGTAGCAAAGAGGGAACAGGAGTGAGCCATGAGCTTGGGATCCTCTGGTTGTTTCAGATATACCAACTGGACTTATTTCACTCAGCACAACTGGAAGCAGCTACCTAGTATAATATCATAATGGCATGTTGAAGGCACTCCTTAAGTACCAGCTGGGATACAATATTCTTGGAACTTGGGGTACCATCTTCCAGGAATTAGAGGCATCTCTATGGCTTCATTTCTCCAATAGTAAGAGTGCATAACTCTGGGAATCAAGGGGTAGAAGCAGGAGTAGTTCCAAGTGCTATTATTCCCAATTCTAAGGAGACGAACCACCCTCCACCATCCCCCACCGGCCGCAGTGTGCTTCTCATTCCGTCAGCTCTCAACTCTGCAGGATTACAGATCCTGATCCACAGAGAGAGTACACTCTGGCAGTAGATACAGTAAATGTCCTATTGAACTAAAAGCTATGACCACCACTTGGTACTTTGGACTTCTGTATCCAGGGACTAGCAGGCCCAAAAAGTCTTGGTCTGAGCAGACCAATGAACCTCATCAGCAAGAGGCAATAGAACAGTTGTTATTTAACATGGGCAGTAAGGAATATGTATGAAATAAGGGTTTACAGTTGGGCTCCTCTGATACTTTCTTGTCCAATTGTAACTGTGAATGAGTAAGTGCAGGACAGTAGCCTTAGAAGAGTATGGTGGCCAGAAACTCAGATCCCTCAAGAAAGAGAGTTTGGGATATAACAAAAGGTAAGCCACTCACTGAGACCAGCAGAGGTGTTAGTTGAGGGAAATGGTGATTTGAAAGGATGAAGGAAGAAAGGGAAGGATGTAGACTTGAGAGGAGAGTCGGAGAGGGAGATAAAATTCCAGCCTCTACTTTTTTTTCTTTTTTTAAATTCTACCCGCACAAGCTGATGTTTTCCAGCTACACATAAAACAGTGAGTCCACAGTGTATAAGGTATGGGTTGTGACAGATACAAAGAGATGTAACTCTCAAACCCCCTTGAAGGAAGGACTTGTTGCTCAACTGTGAGGAGTGTGGTTAGCTGGCAGCTTCCTGCAGTTAACTTTTTCAGTGTGCCTCAGCTTTGAGTTAGATTCATGCTCTCCTTGGGGTGGCCTTAGTCAGTGACAGGACAAGACTGTATACAAAGATATAGCAATTTCTACTCACTGTAGGATGACTCTAATATTCTTCCTTAGCCCCCATTGGGCTGGCAGAGATTTTCTTACATTTATACCAAAGTCTCTTGACAGGCCCTGCACAATCTTTCCTCCCTTTTGCTTTCCTAGACGTTACTCCTCTGCAAGCCTGTTACTCTCCTAACTGCATTTCAGTGGCAACTTCTGTAGGACCCAACTGACGTAACACTAAAACCTCTCTCTCTTTTTTTTTTCTTTTTAAAAGTTTTCATAGGCAGTGTATGAGCTAGTTTAAAATAATCCTGACTCCCAGAAATTCCAATTCCTGTTCAAGTGCTACACATTCTGATACTGTCCCTTGGTTTAGCTTACAAGCAAATTTACATTACTGAAAAATATTCCCTACAACTTCTACAGTTTGGGGTGACTCACCCTGCATCCGCATAGAAGCCTCCTGCTGACTTTGATTGTCCAGTATATGTTTACCTACTCTACCCACCCTCCAGCCAATATGGGCAGCACTGGCAGTGCTCAAATACAGTCTTCTCATTTTTTTCTGATCTTTTGAAAGTACTTCTTGAGAATATTTTAAATAAATTTTCACTCCCAAGCATTACTTCTGGCTGATTCTGTTACCTCATAGGCTGTAATAGCTTTGTTGTAGTGGAACGAACTCTAGTGTTTTATAAGATCATCTAGGTTGAACCTTGAATTTTGTCTACCTAGCATGTGATTTTAGGAGAGTTACTTCATCTCTTTATTCCTTAATTTTCTTCTGTGTAAAATGGAATAATTATAATACCTATCAAGTTTTTCTTCTGAGGATGAGTAACATATATACTGCAATCAGGATATATGGAACATTGAACTCAAAAAATAATCTTTTGCGAAGTTAGGGTACATAAGTAGGAGCCATAATCTGAAAAGGAAAGAGATCGTAGTCTATTTGGCACTTAGCAAGAGTCTTGGCCTCAGTTATTTATGTTGTATACATTTTTTATTTTTCATCCACATGATAACTTCGTGAGCTACCTATATACAGCGTTATTTTATATAGGAAAATAATGGGTCTCTGAAAGGTGAAACAACTCGCCCAATGTGAAATGGTTCCTAAGTAGCAAGGTGGGAAAGTTACAGAATTAGCCACAAAGTCCCTGATAAGAATTAAGTACCAGATGAATGATAATAGGAGAGCTAGGTTGAAATGTGCTTTCTTACCTCTTCTGCAGCCGGCTGCAGAGGATGAACCAGTGTGCTCACAGTGTGTGTTTTCTATGAGAAGTAGGCTGAGCTCTTAAAGGGTAACTTGCTTGTGGGTTTGAAGCTAATTAATGGAGTGATTGATTAGAAAATATGGTTGCTTTTATATACATGCGAAAGGGCAGTATAACGTGAAAATATTAATATACTGGAGATCTTGCCACATCCACTTTAATGATCGTGTCTAACTTTTTTCCATTAGTGATGGCCTGTTAAGAGAAGCTGATGAGTGGATGCCGCTTGCACACTGAAGTACTTGCAGTTCCCAGATTGTGCCAAGCTCAGTCAGGTCTCCCCCTCTGCATATGGCTCACATCTGTGACTTCTCCTTGGAAAGACCTTCCTCACTTATTTGCTTAGCTAAGACTTACTCCTACTTCAACACCAGCATAAGCTCTTCTTAGAAGTGCTCCGTGGAACACTATCCCACCCCTACTCTCCAGACCACCTCCTAATCATATGAACTGTGCTTGATACCATTCTCAGAGGATATCTCTTTATGATAGAAATTAATTAATGATGTGCAATTTAATGGATTGTGCTGTTTGAGGACAGGGGATGTAGGAGCTCAATAAATGTTTAGTAAAATATGTTTGGGTAGGGTAGGTGGATGGCCCATTACTGCTGAAAGTGGCTAAGACTGTTTTAGTTTTGAACCTCCAATGATCTTGAACTACATTCTGTAGTGGACACTGTGTTCCACCCAGAACTCTTCAGATCTGTTTTCCCTTTTTGTGTGACCTGCCCCCACTTTACTGTTTTTGTGTTTCTAAAAGCCTATACCTGGCCCTCTTATGTGACTATCTAAGGTCTACTTCACCTGCATTACCAGAGACAAAATGACCAGAAAGCTGGGTTCCTCTCATCTGGCACTGCCTACACAGCCCATTGCAGAGGTAGACTGGAAGCTGGAGTGGAGTGGGAACACCCAGCTCCATTGCCTGTCGTCAGGACCAGATCTTAGGGGTCAGCCTGAGGCTGAGACTTGCTCTGAAATCACCTGTTTGGCTCTTTTCCTTCCTTATCATCTCAGAGGACTGCGTTACTCGTTTCTCCCTGGAACACATCAGTAACACATTATTTGCACATGAAAACATGTCTCTGGGTCCGCTTATGGGAAAACTCTGTCTTGAAGACATTAAATGGCTTTTCAGTTTATTGTTTATTTTATCAAAATAATTCTCAAATAAGACAACAAGAATAGAATAGGTTCACAATGAAAACCAACAGTGACCCTCCCTCCTTCCCCATTCCCTCCTTCTGGACACAATGAGTATCTCTTACTTTATAAGTCAGATTTAGGTGCTGTTTACTTCCTGGTAATTAGCAAAGAGATGAGGAAATCAGTCACATACATATTCACATATGACCTTCCTACACAAGGTCTTCATCTCCATCTTACCAAGAGGGTTTCGTTATTTTTGTTTGTTTTAATTCATGGTTCTATGTTGATCTGCAACTTCTAGCAAGGGATGTAAACTGTCATCCCTCCATCTGCTTAAAATGTTCAAGATTTCCATTCATTGAATCCCCTTTCTTCAAGAGAAATCCACCCACGACTCTTTCTTCTGCCCCATTATAGGCTTTCTATCCAGCTGTAAAAATCATGATAAGATTTACTTTTCTTGTTCTCTTGAGTCTTTGTCTTCCTTTTAATTAAATCCATCTCTTATCTTACTAGAATATATCCTTGAGTAATTTCCTAAGTGTGAATAAAGGTAATTCTTTGAGTCTTTTCATGTTGAAAATTTCTTTAGTTTGTCTTCTCATTTTATTGCAGTCTGCCAAAGTATTCTAAGTTGAACCATCTTTTTCTTTCATAATTCTAATGATATTTTTTCATTGTCCTCCTCTATTCATTGTTGCTAGGAAAGAAAGGCTGAGACCGCTCTATATTTTGTACCTTTGAATTGACCTATTTTTTTTTTTTTTATCGATTTTGACACTTTTAGGGCCTCCATTTTATCTTTGGCAATCTGCAATTTATAACTGATACATCCAAATTTCAGATTTTACTTTCATACAACTTACTTGGCACTCTTTCTGTACTTTTCACTTGAATGCCTTATATCCTTCCAGATGCGGAAAATTTTCTTAAATTCTTTCTTTACTGATATTCTTCCCCATTAGTTTTTTCTATTTTCTCTTTCTGGAACTTTTACAGGTTTCTCATCTGGTTTCCTTGTTTTTCAAATATCTTCTTTCATTTCCCATATCCTCTGGGATATTTCTTGACATTAGTCTTCTACCTCATTTATTGTTTGTTTTATTTTAGCAATGCTACTTTTAGTATCTAGTTCTGTGATTTTTCTGTTTCATCAGGTTCTGTTTTTGTCTGTGTATAAGATGTATGCATTTTCCTGAAGCTATTTTCTTAAGCTTATTTTTGTTCATTTTATTCCATTATCAGACCCTTTCATTCTATCAAATTTCTTGAAAGGTCTTTGCACCCTTTATTTTGGACTTTTATGTGTGTGTGGAACAGAAGCAACGCCAGGTTGGTCACTGTTCATAGATAGGCTGTTGACAGGCAGGCTATGGTCCTGGGAGAGCTCTCAAGGCCCCGTTAAGTAGAGCTCTGCTGAGGGGTGTTTGTTTGCCCCAGATCTTAAATAACCTGTCTGTACAGAAGGACATTCTGTCTAGATATAGATACACACTGTGGGGTGGATTCTCTGTGCTCATATGGAAGGAACTGTTCCCACCTACTTGTGTTCTATTAGACCCTGTCTAATAGAGCCTGGATGATCATTCCAGTCCACATTTCAGAGTGATTTCTAAATATAGAGTCTGTGGAAGCTTGTGACAGCAGGGCAGCCACTTTGGCTATAGCCCAGTGCACGTGGCTGAGTTTGAGTCTGCATCTCTAGATGCTTCTTCATGTCCTTTCTATGTTCCAGTAATTGTTGAAATTTCTGCCCATGGATCACTCTTTTCTAATTCTCCTTGTTACAGGTTTATGCCTTTCTGTAAATTCTTTTTTTTTTTTTAATATCTCTCTCTCTCTCTCTCTCTCTTTTTTTAAGTAGAATACTGACAGGAAAACCGAGATTATATGGAGTTGCTTTTATCTGCCTTCTTTTACTCTTAGAAACTTACAGCTTCTCCCATTACCATTGTTACTGTTGTTGATTCTGATTTTGGTACTACTATTAGCATGTAATTGGATTGAATAGTAGTTAAAGCACGTGGGTATGAGTTTTACATAACCTATGATTTCATTAATTCTCATTTCATCTTAACAGGTATTAACAGCTATCTCTGTTAAACAGTCAAGGAAATACAGATTCAGAAAGGTATCTTTCAGAAAGCTTGAATTTTCAATTCAGTCTGTATGACTGCAGAGACCAGAGTCATACTATTTTGCTAGGTCATAGTTATTCTGTGCCTCCCAACAGGTGGTGTTTCTAGGTTGGTTGGTTGGTTTGCAAATATGTGGCATACTAAAAGACATCATTTATAAAATAATGAAGAGCATCTTTGGATTCAAGGTTTTTCCTGATATTATTATAGTTTTCTATGGTGACATTACCTTTCTATATTTCACTCGGACTACATTTATATCAAATATCAACAAACTGAGAATACATTCTCTGTGGGAGTCTTGCACATCTGAAATGTAAGATAAAATGCAAGGTGAAACTACATTTAACTAACATGAATATTCCAATTACAAACAGAACTCTGTAAGGTGTCAGATACAAAGTATTAAGATAACTTATGGGTTTTTGTTTTGTTTTGTTTTTCTTCATGCTATAAATCTTACCAGAACACTGGCTAAAAAGTATGTTGGTAGATTTATCTTGAAAGTGTTGTATGAATTTGTTTCCTAAAAACATTAGTTTGTGGGGGTGCCAGGGTGGCTCAGTGGTTTGGGCATCTGACTCTTGTCACGATCTAATGGACTGTGATCCCATGGGTCATGGGATGAAGCCCCTCAAGAAGTCAGGCTCTCTGCTCCACAGAGTCTGCTTGAAGATTCTCTTCCTCTGCTCCTCCCCACACTGGCATACATATATGCACTGTATGCGTTCTCTCTCTTAAATAAACAAACAAACAAACAAATAAGTCTTAATAAAAAACAAACAAGTGTTAGCTTATATAATATCTAAGTACTAATTATATCAATTGTTTTTGGTGTGTTTTTTTTTTAAAGATTTTATTTATTTATTTGACAGACAGAGATCACAGGTAGGCAGAGAGGCAAGCAGAGAGAGAGATGAGGAAGCAGGCTCCCTGCTGAGCAGAGAGCCCGATGCAGGGCTCAATCCCAGGATCCTGGGATCATGATCTGAGCCGAAGGCAGAGGTTTTAACCCACTGAGCCACCCAGGCGCCCCTTGTTGTGTTTTCTTAGGCCCATTTTGGAGTCTTATACACACATGTGTCATTGTATTTATGATATAATAGTGAGCTACAAAGCAAGAAGACAATTTCTGTCCTTCTGATGGTCTGGATTTATGAGAAAGAGAAGCCTAAGGGGGGCTATGTGAACTGATTTTTCTTACTATGAAAATTAAATTTAATTCCTTCCAAATTTTCTTTCAAATCCTTAGCTGTGACCCTGTGAAATGCCTTAATCTTTATAAATGTTCATATTTCTCATTTTTAAAATGAGAGAAATTGGAACAGATCGCTAGTTAAACATTTCTTTTCAAAACTTTTTGATAAAATAGGTATTATACAGAAGTCCAGCTTTAAAAAGAAAAAAAAAATTAAACAAAAGCCCAGCTCCTCTGCTGGAAGCCCTGTGAGATGGAGCTGGGAGAAGGCTGGGCTCAGCTCCTCCCAGCTGCTCAGCTCAGCTCCCAAAGGGCAGCTTCTGCGTGCCTCTCCCAGGCCTGGAAAACTGCTGATATATATATATATGTTGCCTAAGTGCACGTCCATCTTGAAATTTATATAATACTATGACACAGAATAATATGTTTTTGGGGAAAAACTTAACCACCAATGGAAATAGAAAAGTATGAAAGTGAATGCTTATGCCTCACTTCTGTTTGTTTCTTTCTTTTTGTTTTGGAGCTCCTTGTAACTAAATCTACCTGTGTTTTCATTATTGCATATAGCCATTTATACAAGGTTTTCTAGAGCCAAGAGATTTACTACATTTTTTTCACAATGACATGAATAGCAATTTTTATATTTTTATAAGCTATTTCAGAGAAAATAGCTCAAAGATCAGAAACTCAAAGATCAGAATGCTTGGCCCCCTAAGAAGTCTATATATTTGGTTCTGAAATCACAGTCAAGGTGAACTTCAACCCCACACCTACTTAGCAGTAGACTTTTCTAATCCATAGAAGGCTTCTCATCTCTAATTTTCTTTTGCAATTATTAATTGAGTCTGCCTTAAATATACATTGCTTTATAAGGTAAGGTGTTGTTTTAAACTTCTTGGTGTCAGGTATTATGACTTTCTTATTTGAATTTTATTCAGTATTTAGAGTATGCCTTATACATAAAATGATCTCAATCAGTATCTTTCAGTGTTGGAAGAAAAGGTGAGAGCATGTCATGATTGAGAATATAGCTTCAAGTATGGGATTTCTAACCTTTTGGCTTAGTTCTAGATCTATCTTTAACATAGCAGTATGATCTGCATCATGAAAAAAAATATTAGATAAATGAATCCCAGAAGTCTGATAAGGACTCATTAATTAATAAAATAGGAATAGAAAAATGAATTATAATATTTAAAAGTTGAACCAGTCTATTTTTCTGATGATGTGGTCTGAGCTACGATCACAGGTTAAGATAAGAATGGTAGAATTGTAAACACTGTAAAAAATATGAAGCGATAATGTTTAAGATGTAGAAATTATTTTTAAGTTTCTTTTGTATGAAAATCTTTTAAGTTCACATGAGACATTTTGTAAAACATTGTTGAGTGTTTAAAAGTTGCATTTCATTGAGCATGAAAATACACATGTTACAGTATGATAAGGTAGTGTGTCGGTCTGAGTCTTTTGGGATCAAAGATCAGAGGTGGCACAAATCTGTTAAATGAAAAATGCAGTAAAGCCTCAGTATAAATCTGAATCTATCTTGATACACTTCATAAGTTCTGAGTCTTTTTGGGATGTAAGAATTTTTCCAGTCTCTCAAAAATTCATGTTGCAGAAGGCAATTTTATCCAAATCATAAATCCCTACATCAACGTTTTAGAGTTCCCAATTATCCAAATATTCATTCCTCCAGAGATAATATCGTGCAGTTGGTAAATGTTCAAAAGAATCCAATTTTAAAAGTTGCATCTTGGAAGGTGACAAAATACTAGGTATAACATCTAATATCAATCATATCTTGATGCCAAAACAATGATGATTCAGAGCATTATGCACACTCGAGGATGAGCATCTCAAATTATATACCATAAAATGTATCATTAAGGTTTGTATTTTTCATAAGAATGTCAGCCATTCTCTAGGTCTATATTGTCATAATAAGCTTGCCAGGGAGCTGCAAACTGAAACAGAAAATCCAGGGGAAGAAATAAGATTTTCTATGATTGTATTTTGTTATAAATTGAACACTAAAAATGAGGCGTTATTTATTTTTTTCTTTTCTTAGTCCCTAGAGTGTTTTCTGAAAATGCAAATAAAATGTCAGGCTTTCTGCTCTCACCTAGTATGTTAGACCATCATTCTCCACTATTGGAAGAAAAGTGTCCCTGCCATCAGTGATAAAGCTTGCTTCTGTTGTTTTCACTTCCAGAAGTAGGATGTTAGAATGATCATAAGAAGCCCAAGCTGGGTTGCTCCTAAGAGAGAACAACACAAGAGGAATGCCTACCTTATCCTTCCTGTCCACACCCCCCATTTCTGAGTAGGAGGAAATGGGGATGATCTCTTAGTGAGACTTTCTCTGTTTCACTGTGGGTCTCAATAGTTCCTGAAAAAACAAAATTGTTTCCTATAAAAATACTAAGGAGCCCGCCCTAGTTCCTAGGAATCATGAAAAACACTGTTAACAATTTGCTGCCTTAGGCATTTCTATCAATTCAGTCTGTATTATGGTTTATCTATTATGTCCTGCAATTTTTGTTCTACATCTTTTCACCAGGGTCACTGTTTTGTTTGGTCACTAACGTGAACAGGCTTCTCTCTGTCTTCCTTTATTAAGTGTTGTGAGCATTCAGAAGAGGGGAAAGATTGCTTCCAAAGGGAAGAAACGTCATCTTTTCAAAAGGCAGTACTTAATCTCCTAGTGTATGTTAGACAGCAAGGGTACAAATAAGAACAAGACACAGCTTTTCCTCCAGAAGCAATTAGTCTAGATGGACTCAAGGAAGACTTAAGTATGAGAGAGCCTTTGGGCTGAATCTAGGAAGATGGTATATGTTTCCTAGGGCTGCTATTAAAAAAAAAAAAAAAAAAAAAAAAAAAAAAAAAGGAGGCTAAAAACGACTGAACTGTATTCCCTCATAATTCAGGCTAGAAGTCCAAAATTAAGGTATTGGAGTGGTTGGTTCCTTCTTGGGGGCTCAGAGGGAGAATCTACCACATGCCACTCTCCTACCTCCCAGTGATTTCTGGCATTCGTTGGTGTTCCTTGGCTTTTAGCAGCATGACTTCAATTTCCATCCCAAGCTGTGTCTTATCTCTTTCTCTTCTCTTCTTTTAAGGCTACCAGTCAGATTAGGTGAAGGGCCCATCCTACTCCGGTATGACCTCATCTTAACAAATTACATCTGCCATGACACTATTTCCAAATAAGTTCACATCCTGAGGTTCTGGGAAGGACATCAATCCTGGAGGAAAAATATTCAACCCAATATCGATAATTAAGATTTTATAACTAGACATAAAAGAGAGACTTTTTTTTTTAAATTTATTTATATTCAGCATAACAGTATCATTATTTTTTCACCACACGCAGTGCTCCATGCAATCCGTGCCCTCTATAATGTCCGTATACACGGTGGAGTATTATGCCTCCATCAGAAAGGACGAATACCCAACTTTTGTAGCAACATGGACGGGACTGGAAGAGATTATGCTGAGTGAAATAAGTCAAGGAGAGAGAGTCAGTTGTCATATGGTTTCACTTATTTGTGGAGCATAAGAAAAAGATGGGATTGGGAGGGAGACAAGCCATAAGTGACTCTTAATCTCACAAAACAAACTGAGGGTTGCTGGGGGGAGGGGGTTTGGGAGAAGGGGGTGGGATTATGGACATTGGGGAGGGTATGTGTTTTGGTGAGTGCTGTGAAGTGTGTAAACCTGGTGATTCACAGACCTGTACCCCTGGGGATAAAAATATATGTTTATAAAAAATAAAAAATTATATTTAAAAAAAGAAAAAAGAAAAAGAGAGACTTTTTATTTAACTATCTTTTTCAACAAGTATTTAAGTGTTCCTCTTGGTTCAGGTATAATGATAAAGTATGAGAATAAAGAGAATAGATATGGCCACTATAGTCAATGAAGAAGAAAAGGTATACATTTTCCCTAGATATCTGTGGGGGATGGATGATTTTTCAACAATGCTCTCCTACACCGTGGGGGAAAGCCTTCACCCTACAAAGTAAGATGGAGTGTGGAAGAGGTTTCAGATGCTGGGCTGCACTTACCTGAAATTTAGCCTCTGTAACACAAAGCTGGGTGATGAAAAAGACTGCCATTGGCCCTTCAGTGGAGCTGCTGTAACCCTTAACTGGGAATTGGAGAGAGAAGATTAGTCTTCTTGGCCACACCCTCCCAGAGTGGACTCTTCTCATGCTGAGTTGGAGGTTAGGAGGACAGAGAGAGAGCAGGTAGCTCTTACTGAGATTTAGATTTTTCTGGAATAATCGTTTTTTCATTTGCTGTATGCTCTAAGGGCAGTTTCCAGAGACTTTAAGTTGATGTTTTGTTTTGCTTAATAATATTCGTTAGTTATAGTTGTTTCACTGGCAAGCCTGTCTGTTGAGCTCCTTAGGTAAGATGCCATTCCCAAGTGGAGTCTTCAGATAACTGCATATGCCCTTGTGTGTCTCCACCTTGATCTTACCTGAGAGTGACTGTAGAACAAGAAACCATAATGACAAAACAGAGTAGGTAATGTGACAGGCAGATGCTTGGCACTCTTGGAGTGTGAAAGAAAGGTGCACTCTTGGAATGTGAAAGAAAGGTATCCCCTACGAATTACTGAAAAAAAACAATGATCTAAACTGGGATTTTATTTTATTTCTATCATGTGTCACTGTGTTATCTGATTTATTCAGTATTGTTTTCATATTATTACTTCCAATATAATTTAAGCTCGTTGAATGTAGGTACTCTCTCACGCCAGCCAGTGCAAATGTATCTGGCACATTGTGGAAACATGATAAAGTATTATTGACTTATGACTAGCGTGGATGTAATTAAAATGGGGGAGAAGTGAGCAGGTTTGAGATCCAGCTCAAACATAAATTTGAAAGAACTTCCTGATATATTTTATATGAAGTGTCAAGAAGAGAGCTGTCAAGGAAAGAAGTTAAGTGGTTGTATTCACAGAAATGGGGGACACAGGCAGTCCTTCAGCCCTGTCCTGGGAGACACAGGAACCTGAGTTCAAATACGTAGATTTATGTTTTTGTGCTGTACTTTCCATGTCCAAAGGTATAATGACAGTTGACGTCATCTTTAAGATTTCTTCAAATGTTGAGATTCTGTTACTCAGTTAGAGCTTAATTGTTTAAAGGAAAATGGGTTCTTTGTCATTAGCTTTCTTAGATTAATATATTTTAACAGTAGAGACAGTAGAGGCACTCAGTTTCAGGTCACACCTAACTTTATTTAAATAGTGAGGAAATCAAAGAGCAATAGCCTCAGAGTCTAAATATCCTTGCCTACAAAGTCTTTATTTTGTTTTGGGGGGGGGGGGACAAATTAAGCCCATATAATTGGAATCTTTACTTGTTATCCCCCTTAGAAAATCTCAAGTCCCTTTTCATGATAGTTGTTCTAAACACTTGTTGTTGTTATTATTTGCTGTTTCTTTGCCATCAATTTAATAGACCTTTGGGAAGAAAAAAAGATCTGCCATCTGGAACCAGAAGCCTTTGTGCATTTTGTGAATACCTCAGCTTGTCACCCATTTGAAAATTTTCCATGTGCAAGTTTTGTTGGACCCATGTGACAAGGAACTTTGGAGAAACTAAATTCTTGTTGGTCTTACTTAAAGGATTTAAATAGCAACATGTGATTTTTAAAAAAACTTAATGTGGGATTTTTATTGTTTTTTCATTTTTTTAGTTGAAAAATAGTTGACACACAGTGTTACCTTAGTTTCAGGTGTGTCTTCACATTATTTTTATATACTGAACATTGCAGATATTAACTTTCAGATGGTTATCAATAATATTTTCCCAACAACTATCAGTAATGGCTGTTGAAAACGTTGAAGGCTAAGCAAACTGGTGAGCATTAAGGAGGCCAGGACGAGGAAATGGCAGTTGTGTGTTGTACTATCTGCTCCCTCAATTTCGTATTATGCAACACTGAGGAATTCACTTCTCTCTGATCCTAAGTTTTCTTATCTATAAATAGAATTGAACTAGGTTATTTCAGACCTTTTTCAGATGTTTTGATTTCATGGTTCTAAGATACTAGTAAAATCCTAGAGCTCTCCACAGAAAGAGGAGATTTTAGCATCTCCTCTCTTCAAACTAATTGTACTCTGTTATAATTATTTTAAAATAGATATCCTTTGGGGCGCCTGGGTGGCTCAGTGGGTTAAGCTGCTGCCTTTGGCTCAGGTCACGGGATTTCAGGGTCCTGGGATTGAGTCCTGCATCAGGTTTTCTGCTCAGCAGGGAGCTGGCTTCCCCCTATCTCTCTGCCTGCCTCTCTGCCTACTTGTGATCCCTCTCTTGTCAAATAAATAAATAAAATCTTTAAAAAATAAAAAATAAAATAGATATCCCTTGCACAGTTTATTACATAAATTTTAAAGACCATGTAGATGTATTTTATTAAGGTTTATTTATTTTAGAGAGAGAGAGGGCATGTGAGCAGGGTTGGGGAGAGGAAGAGGCAGAGGAAAAGGGAAAGAAAGAGACTGCCTGCTGAGCAGTAAGCCTGTCATGGGGTTCAGTCTCAGGACTCTGAGATCATAACCTGAGCTGAAATCAAAAGTTAGCCATTCAACCGACTGAGCCACCCAGGCTCCCCAAAGTCTACATAGATACAGACTAAAATATGCAGAAAGCCCTGAAGTAGATCACACTATTTAAATCCATTCTTTATTTTTTATTTTTACCATGCCATTATTCATAATAAAATCCAGATGCTTTAACATTGGATACAGAATTCTTTTTGATCACTCAAACCATATTTGTCCCTATTGATTTCCTCCTTTATCATTTCATCCTGCCCATGCTGAAGCCACACTGAAATGCTTGAAATTCTCCAGATTGTCTGCTTTCTCAAAGGTGTCCCTTAGCACACCCTGCGTACTGTTAGCAGTGCACTAATCAGACTATTCCTTATGAAAGTTTCAAGACATTGTCTTTAGGAAATTTTCCTGCCTATAACTCAACTCTACCACTAGCTGGACAGGTGTCTTTCTTTTGTGTTCTGTAGTATACTGTATTACTTCTATAAAAGAGCTCCATAATAACCTATATAAAAGAGTTTCATAAGAGCATGTATCTGGGGTGCCTGGGTGGCTCAGTGGGTTGGGCCGCTGCTTTCGGCTCAGGTCATGATCTCAGGGTCCTGGGATCGAGTCCCGCATCGGGCTCTCTGCTCGGCAGGGAGCCTGCTTCCCTCTCTCTCTCTGCCTGCCTCTCCATCTACTTGTGATTTCTCTCTGTCAAATAAATAAATAAAATCTTTAAAAAAAAAAAAAAAAAAAAAGAGCATGTATCTGAATTGTATCTGTACATCTTACATCCTCGTATCTAGTATGAAGCCTGAATCTAATATTGGATCATTAGTATATTTTTATTGCATGGATTTCTAGTTACCCTTCCTACTCCTCCCCCCATCTTCCTCAGAGTATGACACGATGTCCAAAATAAGCAGGTACTCAATTAAAGGTAAACAGCCTTTTTCTTCTTCTTTTCTCCCCCATTTCTAGGTTTCCACACTGTCGTTGCTTCTACTAATAATAATCATAACAACATGTTAATTGAATGTTTATACTTATTAGAATTGGTCCTTGTGCCACATTAGCACATTCTGGCTCTAAGAAGCTTCCTTTAACTTATTCATATCAGTCTGTTGAGACTCTTTGTATTGCCCTTCAAGGAGCAGTTTCTCACTCTTCTCTAAGAAAACAGACTTCATTTTTTAAGACTGTGATTAAGGTGTAACTGAAATACAATGAATTGTAAATACTTAAGGTTTATAATTTGATAAATTTTGGTGTATATATGTGAAGAGATGGCACAATTAAGGTAATCACCCCCCAAAGTTAAAAACATATATATATGGAAAATACATATATAATGTATTATACACATATGGGATATGACGGGATATGATGGTGACAAATATTATTTCCATTTTAAAATATTATTAAAGAGAATGAAGTTAGGTCATCTATTTAGGCATCAACTGTGATGGCACTGGTGTCTGTTGATACTCACTAGCAGTGTGAACATAGTCCAATGACTTAATCTCTGGCAATCTGTTGACTCAAATATAAAATCTGTACAATATTTGTACTTACCTTAAGTCTATAATGAGGATTAAATGAGATGTTGCACATAGAGTCTTCACTATCATGGAAAGTATTTAGCACTATGCAAGGCATTTAATGATTACCCCCAAACATGCTGAATAGTAGGATAAAGGGAAAAAACAAAAGCAAAAACAAAAAAAAAAACCAGAACAGGCATTTAGTAGAAAAAAAAAATATCTCTCCAAAGTAAAATGGCTACTCCAGAAAAATCTGTCTGATTCCATTCAGGTGCTGTCGCAAAGTATCTCCCCCCACCCCCGCCTTTTTTTAATGATTTATTTATTTATTTTAAAGAGGAGAGGGAGGGACAGAGGGAGTGAGAAATTCAAGCAGACTCCAGGCCTCCTTTAGAGCACAGAGCCTGATGTGGGGCTCAATGTGGGGCTTGATCTCATGATCCAAGATTACAACCTGAGCTGAAATCATGAGTCAGACACTTAACAGACTGTACCATCCAAGTGCCCCAAAGTGTCTCTTTTTTAGCTGAGTTCTTTTTTATTAACCAAAAATGAAAACTTAAGTAAAACATGATTATATTTTTTGTTTGTTTTTTAAATTTACTCTGATCATGGCTGGAACAGTTGGGACTTGCCTTGCCTAAAATTAAAACCTGTGTTACTTTTGATACTATATTCAGTTTCCTTATTGAAAGAATTATAAGTAATATAAAATTTTTAATCTGTTTGTTTCAGAATTAAGTCCTTGAGTGAAATTTTTGCTGCCACTAATGTAATACAGTAGAATGTGTGACTTTGTATTGAATTATATACAGGAGACTTCCTCTCTTTGTTTCGATGTCGATTATCTCGAGAGAGCTGTCTATAGACTTGATGTTTATATACCAGACGGCTAAGTGGTTTCCCTGAGTTGTTTGTACCATTTTATTCCTTGAACATTTTTGTGGGCATTTTTCAACGGACTGCATTTAATGGTACATAAAGCTCTGAGGGAGGAGAAAGTAGTTTGATAAATAAAAAGCAATTGATGCTGTCTTTCCTCAACCCTGCTATTCAGTGTCCTTCAATGTAGATGTGGTGAACAGAATTGTAAAATGACCTAAAAGACACTCTGATTTAGGATGACAGGTGAGAGAGGGTGTTATGAAAAGGAAAAGAAATAATAATCTTTGAAGGAGTAGAAATTCAGGCAGGGCCGTTGGAGGATGAATGGAATCCAGGGAGAGTTATGAATTGAATGTTGCCTGCAGCAATATCTTGTATTAAATGTATTTAAATAGGGGCACCTGGGTGACTCAGTCGTTGAGTGTATGCGTTAGGCTTAGATCATAATCCCAGAGTCCTGGGAAGGAACCCCTGCTTGATGGGAAGCCTGCTTCTCCCTCTCCCACTCCCCCTGCTTGTGTTCCCTCTCTTGCTGTGTCTCTCTCTGTCGAATACATAAAATATTTAAAAATATATATATAATTAAACACACTAAATATACTAGAGTAGATGCCAAATTATTAAACAAAAACATAAATAGGTGATAAAATTATGGGTGATTTTTTTTTCTTTCTTGGAAATTATATTTTCAAATTTTTCTAAAATAAGTATATATTACTTGTGAAATCATAAAAAAATAAAAATAACAGGTAACCTTTGTGCTTAAAAAAACTTTAGAACCAATTTCACTCCCAATTTAACTTTAAATAAATCAATCCTTAATTCTACAGAAAAAAAAAAAATAAAATAACAGAGTTCTAAAAGAAGACCTTTCCTGTTTTGTCAACTGCAAGGACTTATTTGAATGCATTATTGGATAATTTCTAGTCTATAAAGGACAGTGAGAGGTCATCTCCTCCGTTTCCTTATCATCACACAAGATACCTCTTAAATTATCCAAGGAAGATTAGAATCCATCCTATTTTAGACCTTTTGAGAAGTTGCCATGTCTTCCCTTGTTGTTGCCTTTTAGCACTTAATAATGTTTTGCTGAGGGGTGCCTGGGTGGCTCAGTGGTTTAAGCCGCTGCCTTCGGCTCAGGTCATGATCTCAGGGTCCTGGGATCGGGTCCTGCATCGGGCTCTCTGCTTGGCAGAGAGCCTGCTTCCCTCTCTGTCTCTCTGCCTGTCTCTCCATCTACTTGTGATTTCTCTCTGTCAAATAAATAAATAAAATCTTTAAAAAAAAATAATGTTTTGCTGACAGACTATTTTAAATGTTATATTTAATGGTGGTGTAATGGAAAGTTATGAAAGAATGATTGCTTTGTAAAGCCAGAGAATACTTATTGTTTACATGTGATCTCATAATTATTTTTATCCTTCTCCAAAATCAATTGAAATTACTAAAGACACTGAATCATTTCTGTCTCCTTAAAAAATAGTCTTTCCTCCATGACTGTAGTTTCATCTAATTTGGGGGCCTTTGCTTCCACAGGATTAACATCCTCCCTGGGAGCAGGAGGGGAACCCATGTGATGAGAGCATCAGTATGCACCAAGAGCATGCCAGGCTCTGTACAGGGCTCTTTTGGTATAATCTTATTTAGTACTCCAATCATTATGTATGTTTTTAACCCCACTGTATTAACTAAATACTCGGACAATACCAGTGTGATCATAGATTTCTTTTGTATGACATGCTTCCATAGATTTTTATGGTCAAAGGAAAAGTAGAAAGGCGTTAATTCATCTGCCTAATGTGTGAGGTCCTTTCTCAGACTTATCTCCATGCTCAAAGTACTTCTCACCTATTAGGAACTTTTCAGTTGCTACTTCTGCCCATAGTATTCTTCCTTATCTTAAACTTTCAAAAACTATGCTTCTTTCAACTCTCAGTTAAATGCCATTTCTTTTGTGGAGCCTTCAATGAATATTTCCCACCACCCTGAAAATTCCTTCATTTGGGCCACTTCATCAACAAATAATTCTAATTTATAGTCTGTAACTTTAAAACTCAATTTGAGCACTGTGCCTATCAAATGTATACTAATGTATACTAATAATTTTAAAGGCATATACATATTAGATGTTTAATAGATGTTTGTTGAATAAATGGACATGGAAAAAGAAAAGAAAACATTCCTGAGAGTTTGGGGCAGCCTAGAACTTAGAGCAAAGGCTTGGTGTTTTTCCTTGGGCATAATCCCACAGAACACCTGTATCAGACAAGGCCACTCAGTGATTCTGTTGAATCAAGACAAAAACATGGTGTTGCTCAAACCACAAAAATGGACCATAACCCCATATCTGGCCTAATATGATGCACTGATGTTTCTATTTAATTCATTGCTTTAGCCTCTCTTTGTTCTTCTTGCTCTCTAGATAAGAATTATTAAGATACCCAACATAGAATATCCCCATTTCCTGACAGCATTCCTATAGACCTGCTTCTTTGTACCCTTGTCAAAAACATTAACACAAACCCAATTACTATTCTAAGTACTCTCCAAAACCCTCTAATGAGATGCCCCATGATTTTTCATTATTCAGTTACCTCTATATTCCTGCAAGTCTTTGGTTGAAGACTTAAGAGAATTAATGAATGAACACAGGAATGAATGAGCGAACAAATGAGTGACAACTCTTATTTATGTTAGACTAAAAGTTCTGTGTATTCAGGGATGCATCTTCTCTTTCCATCTCAAATGTCTAGATTTAAATAATCATAAAACAAATATGGAATTAATGAAGTAGCCTGACTCTTGCTGCCTTTGTTCCTCTCCCCCACTTCTCTGCTGGGATCACTTGGTGAGAGATTCAACGTCTGCCATCACCACTGTTGATTCCCTCTGACCCAGCACTGAGAATCCACACCAGAAATCTCTTTCTTTATCCTAGTCTTCTCAGGTCTGCATCATAAATCTTGAAGGCCTTTTTATTTTGCTTTTATTTGGCTAATATCCAAGGAAGTACCTTGGCCTCGGAGTTTGTTGGTCAAGGTATACCTCAGTGTAGTTTGAAGAGTTTCAGTTCTTATCTTTATGGCTACTGGAAAAAAAGATCCCCTTTCTTACCAGCTGCTTCACTTAGTACTTCACATTCTTCACAATATTGACAAATCCTGCGTATTATCATGTATAGACTAAGCACCTTATTTGCTGCTCACTAAGGAGAGCTGGTATCTAAGTCATTTTGGGGTAAAATTCTTGGGATAAACTCTTTGGGAAAATTATTTCAAACATACATAAAGTTCTCAATGGTTCCCTATTACCAATATTTTATCAGAGCATAAAAAGTCCTTTGTGAATTAGTCCCTTCTATTAGTAATATAGTTATGAGATACACAGTTAACAAAATAAAAGTTGGATGGTTAAGTCCAATTACTGTTTTGGAACAAAAAGATTTAAGTTATAAAAAACTGGCTTGAAAGGAAAGGAAAAAAAGAATATCCAATAGTATAAGTATAATGCAGCAACTATTTAGCAACTGTTAATGCCTATTAACACTTCTGTTTTTTATTTTTGTTTTTCTTTTTGATCATTTAGATCTCAGCAGTTTGATATGCTTTGCATGTAATTGGGGGAAAAATAAAAAACAAAACAAAACTAGGATACCTAACTACATCCTGTAGGATGATGGCAGGATGATACCAAGAAGTTAATATACAAACTTATGAATATGAAATTGTGAATATTAAACACTTTCTAACCTATAGCATTGACCTCTGAATTCCATATAATTCAACCTAATATGAGCCTAGTTTGACATTGTTGTAGGCAGGAAGGGGGGCTTCCACCTTAGACACTGAGTGAAAACCTGAGTGTTACTGAAAGGTGACAAAAGGAAAGAGGCATTTTTTGCATGAATCCAGGCATTTTTATTTGACAACAACACAGTTTACAGTAGGGCCCTATTCCTAGTGATCTACCTTTTGGCCAGCAGAGTGAGTAAATCACTAGCAACACTGCCTTATCTACTCTATCTATTAGTGAGAACCAAGTGGGGAACTCTTGATAGTTAGGCTGCACTGTTAATAACTACTTCAGGAAAATGCTCGCAGACCTGGACTGTCTGAAGCAAGTTTTCTAGGGGCGCCTTGCTTTTCACAGGTATCACTGCAATGACTGATCATGAGACTTGCACATGTGGCCTGGGATCTACTTCCTTGCCCGTCTTAGTGAGTTTAATTGGGATGAACAGAGTATGATAGCATATTACTGTAACTTCATGAAAGTTGAAACATAAAAATCCTCAAAGCTGTTCAGGGCTTTGATGTAAAATATTTTATAAAGTGCATTATAGAAGTATAAAATGTATCACCATACTGTATGGAAGTTAACATTTATGTAGTATCAGTATAGCTCAAACATTTATTCAGTTCAGAGGAAAATGTCAGGGAAACTAGTTTGTTTAGAATCCCTTCAGAGGAAAAGAAAACGTGTATAAGCGACTAAACATTTTGATTACTATTGTGTACGAAAGCCACTGTGTCTGTAGTCTGTTGTTATTGGATTTTTCTATCATACTTCAAATATCACATTGTAAGTATGAAATTTTTGCTCCAGGTGGAAACCAACTTTTAGCAGTGGAGTTATGGGGTCAAAAATGTGTGTGCACTTTTTAAAAACTTAGTATTAGATATTGAGAAAATGCTCAGAAAATGTTGCACAAATTTATATTCCTAATTATCTGATCCAGCACACTTGGGCTATGTGACACAGCTACCTTATATTCCTAAATTTAAAAGGCCACTTCTGTGAACTTAGAATTTAAATGTGTATAAAATATATTAGGCCAGTTTATCTTATATATATTTTTTGTAAGGCCATACAGATAAAAATATATAAGAAAATACATATAAAAATATAATAAAAATAATATAGGCATATTTACATTTATTTTACTTACTACTGAATACATTTAAAATACACTGAAGGAAAACTACTAATTTTAATCTGTGTTTTAATTCAGTATAGTGAATTTTCTTTCAATCCACTAAGAATGACAACAAATCAAAGGAAAAAAATGCTCAACATGTCTTTTTCTGGAAGTGTAAGTTTCTGCAGACTGCACAGCCTTTGCTTTACAGAAACTCTCATTGCCTTCCCTTGAGCACTGATTCTATAATGACCTAATCCCCATTGGTAAACATCTCTAATTTTAGATCCGATTGCCTGGCTCTTGTGATATATATCAATAAAAACACATGATTACTTTCCCATGGGACTCATTAATAAAGCAATATCATCTCTTTGGTCTAAATTTTCAGATGGACCTGTTGTTTCCTAGGTGAGGTTAACTCTGACTCTCTCTGTTTGCTTTCTTGTGAAATGAACGAAGGATAGTGATAACTATAAAACTCAGGTTTATCATCCAGCATTTGACAAATGTGAGGAGCATGTCACTTTGGGAAAACAGAGGTGCCTGAATGACAAGAACAATTTTAAGTGGCTAGTTCCATGGACATATGGAAATAATATGAAGAAATATCCCTCAAGACACTTGCTTGGAAAACATGAGTTTCCTTGTTTGGACACTTATTTGTAAAGTACTGATGGCTGACAGAGGCCTTTCATATCAGTGCTCTTAATCTTCTCTTCATAATCCTAAGAGATGCTAGTTTCTCTGCAGTTATACCAAGGAAGAATTTATTACATGTGTTCTCTTAGAAACAAAAGATTTATAGAAAGGTTTCAATGGGACTGTTAAAAGAAACCCTTAAAGACTCAGTAGACTGCTTCTTTCCTAAAATAACAAAACACCATCTGTCAGACAGAATTTGTGTGGAGAGAGAATAATAACTTCATTTACTACATACACCAGGAGAACTGATAAATCTTCTTGAGGTCATGGATGTTTTTTGGAATAGTTTCAATTTAAATTTTATTTGTGAAGATGGCTGTCAGGAGGCATGTTGGAGGCAGTCAATGGTGTGTCATCATGATGCCGGCTCTTCACAGCACAATGTGGTAAGAGAGACTACTGAATGTGTAAGACTGGAAAACTAGAGCAGAAGGCAAAGGCCAGAAAAGGTGGAATCTTGAGCCAATTTTCTTAGGAGTCAGATGTTAGGGCTATTTCATGGAAAAGAATAGGGGAAAGAAGTGAGGAGTGGCAGATAGGTTGGGTTCAATTTATCTCACTCTGAGTTGTCCTCTAAACTCATGGTAGTAGCAACACTGGCAAGTATAAATCGTTGATAATTTGTCTTCACGGAAATCGCTTCAACAGGAGAGATATTGAACACATATTCTGAGCAAGGCATTGGGCTAAGTAATGGTGATACTCAGATAAATTTGATATTATCACTATCCTTGAGGTACTTCCTCATAGAGTAGTGTAGAAGCCAGGCAACCCAAGCAGGCAAATCCAAGGACATTTATGATTTTAATCCATAGAATCATATATACTATGAGAGCGTTATATTACACTCAACAAAGAACTTTGGGGAATGTTTTCTAGAAGAGATGATACCTGAACTCAATATAAAGGGCAAATATAATTAGGTAGGGGTATTAGGGTTCTTCAGAGAAACAGAACCAATAGGCTATAAATATATACACATATTTATTATAGGAATTAGCTCAGTGGAGGCCAAGCGGTGCCATGATCTGTCATCTGCAAGCTGAAAAACCTGGAAAGGTAGTGATGGAATTCAGTCCAGGTCTGATAACCGGGAAGCAAGGATATTTGAGTTTGAAAGCCAGAGAATCAGGAGCACCAGTGTTGAAAGGCAGGAGAAGATTGGATATCACAGCTCAAGCAGAGAAAGAATTCATACTTCCTCCACCTCCTTCTATTCAGGCTCTTGAAGGATCAGATTATGCTACTTAAATTGAGAAGGGTCATCTGCTTACTCAATTCACCAATTCAAGTGCTAATCTCTTTCTTTATAGATACACTCTGAAATAATGTTTTACCAGCTATCTAGGCATCCCTTGGCCAAATAAAGTTGACATAAAAAATTGTCAGAGTTGAATGAAGCTGGACAGGTATTGTAGACAGAGACAATGCCTTAAGCAGGAGCTCCACCTCGTCCTTCTTATTATCATTGTCACCATCACAGGAGTAATAATAATGCTAATAATAATAGTCTGTATTTAGCATTACTTAGGTGCTTTATAAATATTATTTAATTTTTCATTGATGTGTGGGGCATTAATAGTCCCAATGAGATATGCTGAACTTAAAGATATTAACTGGTTGGGTTTAGATTTATTTAAATCTACACAGTCTGACTCCAGAATACGAATTCAAAATCACTGTACTCTACTGCCTCCTATATGTATCATCTGTATGTGTGGGGACAGGATAGGGGTAGAGGAGGGTGGTTATCAATTACTATAAAGTAAAGTGTGGTGGCAGATAGGAGTGGAGAAGTAGATAGATAGGTCATATTGAACTTGTAGCATCGGAGAGTGGGGGAGCAAATAAGCCCAAATTGAGTCTTTTGCTTCCAGACCAGCAAATGAAGACCTAACTGAAGTTTCAGCCTCTCCCAGAAATGTGCCCCTTAAACAATAAATCTGGAGTTTCCTGAGTAGTACTGGTGATATAATTTGCATAATATGACCTCTCCCAGCCCCCTCTCCCAAAAGATGTTGACCTGACTCGAAACAATTCTTCCTTTTATTTTGCTAAGAACTTCCTTGCCACACCTTCCTTCTATCTGTAAAAACCTTCCATTTTGTACAAGTCTTTAGAGCCCTTTATTAGTAGGAATACAGCCCAATTCATGAATCATTGAATAAAACCAATTAGATCTTCAAATTTACTCAATTGAATTTTCATTTTTTTTAATAGACTTGGAGGCAACAATGAAATCAAAGGGAACTTCTGTCAACATTTGGGGACAATGAGAAACACAGGTATGGCACCTTGAGAACACTTTTGATTTCATGGTCTTCCCCACGATTTCCCAAGGCTGTTGGCAAGTTCCTCTCAGTTTGAGCTCTGGTTGGTTAAGCACTTGGTATAAATAGCTTTCCAGTCCAGGGCTTAGTGGGTCAGCTTGAGCTGGCAGATGGTTCCATCAAGAATCCAAGTTCCTAGCCTTTGGTTCAGTATGGAATTCCCCAGTGTTTAGAGTCCAGTCCATAGTCTACAGTCTCCATTTATTCATACATGTTGGCAATCATTAGAGGTTATGGCCTGAGGTGGATTGAGTCTAATTTAAGACCTAGTCTGGGTCTGGTTTAGGCTGGACAGTGTCCAAGAGGCCTCAAGTGAATAAACTTTGTTTAAATGGGATGCTTTATAGCCAAAGTGTTGAGCACCCCACCTTTAAACTAAAATAATTCACATACCAAAGAGACACATTTTGGGGTGGCCTATTTTGCTCTCCTATTGTCCAAGAAGTTTTATCATCCAGAAATTAAATTGGTAGCTTGTTTCATCGTATTGAACGAGTCTTAGTCCTGACAATAGATCAGTTAAACTCATTTCACAAGGTGGTGATACAAGTGGGTTCTCAAAGTTAGACTTGAGGTTCAAGTATTCATGTATTAAATAAGAGGCATTTCCACGGAGATAAAAGAAAAACAATGGTTAATGATTAGAGGAAATTATAAACCAGTTTCTGAGTTCTGAGTGTATCCAGTCAAGAAGATTTTTTGATGTCAAGGTCAGAGTTTTGTTTTTGTTTTTGTTTTTTTGTAGTTTGAATGTCTGTGATGAAGTCAGAGGTGTTCAGGTAAACTTTCTGAGTAGCCCCATATCAACTGGCACAAAGATTATCCATGCATGACTGTTGTGACTTCTCTAAAGTTTATATCAAGTTGTTCATATTCAATTTGCAGGCCTTCAGGGAAAAGGCAGTTTTAGTTCTCAGTGACTCTAAGTCAGAAGAATAGAAAAAATTGAAAATGTTAGTAGTTTGGAGAGTTGTATCCAGACACTGGCACAACTAGAAGAATTCAGGATCTAGTTGAGTTTATAATGGAAAATATCGACAAAGATATGCTATTAAAATATATTTTTTCTCTTTATAGTCACCCTCATTTCTACCAAATATAGTGAAATTAAGACTACATTTGTTTGCAGAGTAAGTCTAGTTTCAGTTTCAGTAAACTTGGCCTGATTATTTATATAAGTGTAGCAAGAATATTGGTTGATCATACAGAGGCCCTTTAAATCTACTTGTCTGGAAATTTTTTTTAGAAATCTCAAGATTGAACTCCTGTCTTCTCTTGAAGTTTAGTTGGCTGAGAAGCCAAACTAAAGATGTGCTAGTTTTGTCTTCAATACTGATAGATTTGGCTTAATTCCTTTCTTCTCATATTCCTGCAGTTGCCAGGAAGTGAGCTTCTTTACTCACCTGGTAAGCTGCTGGGAATCCTGTAAGCAAGTTATCAGACCAGTATATCCAAGGAGCTTTCTTGGCCCCTTAAAGCCAACCTTAGTTCTTTAAAGCTGCCTGGTCATGCTTGAATATATACACAGCTCTCTTAAATATGACCTTCTAGTCAAAGCCTTGGTAATATAATCACTGATTCCAATTGGATCCTCTTTCAAGGAGAACTGATTCTTATTGAACTTATGCAAATAAGCATATTGTCATAAAAATAAGAGTATTCACTAACAATTTCTGAATGCTGGAGTGATCAGATAGGGAGAGAGGTTATTGTTCCCATTCTGCTTACAATGATATAATTTACCAAATTGTAAGTCATAGTTGACTTAAGAGAAAAAATTTCCTTATATATGGAAAACAAAACATTAAAAAGCATCAGCAGTGTTTCAAACAATAAAATTACAACTTTTAAAAACCTTATTTTCAAATAAAATCTAAGAAGTAAGCAATTGTGAAGTATGTGTTACATCAGCATTCTTTAGATTCGCAAATTTATAAATACATTCCATAATTTCCAGAAATGTGTTCTTCATAGTGCAGTCTTTCAATAAAACATAAAACATGTTTATGAACAAACCCAAATTTATCTTTAGTTTCTTTAAAATAAGGAAGGCAAAAGTCGCTAAACCTATGGTGAGGATTTAATGATTCATTATTTTACCCTATTTGGAAATAGCCCAAGATATTCCACAAATTTTCATTATTTAATTTAACAAAATTCTAAAGTCTCAGGTTACCAAAAAGATTTTTGAAATTATTTTAAAGTGTACATACCATAAAACATATATTTTGCAAAAAAGTTCACCTAAAAATTCGAATCACAGTTGCATCTATTTCGATCATTTATTCCCAACAATTATAATTAGGTTACTCACAAAAACTTTATGAGTTATTATATAAAATCAACCATCATTCTAAGTTATTATTAATTTTTTGCTGATAAATTTTGCAGCAGAGATAACATGAATTTGTTTGAGTAATAAATCCAGGTGGAATAAAAAGTAAGACATGTCTATTTTAAATTGGGTTTGAAACTGAAAAATTTCCAAGATCATATGAACCTGAAATTCTTTTGAACAAAGTTTCTACTTTATTTTTGAGAATTTTTATGAATACTAAATTTATATAAGTGCTTAATTTCCCTAAGCCACTTAAATAGAACTATTTATATAAATTGATTCCAATAATACCATCCCAAGGCAGAAAAATATAATATCTATAATGTAGATGTACATATAGACAAACACAGCTTAGAGCTTCAGTCATAAAACAATACAAATCTCACTAATTCATAAATAAAATTTAGAATAAGCAAATTCACTCACTCAGATGGCTAAAGTTTTTTTTGTTTGTTTGTTTGGTTTGGGTTTTTTTTTTTTTTTTTTTTTTTTACTATTTGTGGAGAGGACTTTTACGATTTGTATTTGTTTCTGGAAGTAATCTTAAGGAGGCTATGATCCAAAGTTTGGACAAGAGAGCCCTTTTTGTAGCTTATGTTTTTTAAAACTCATTTTTTTTTTTAAATTCCTTTAGTCTTAGGTGAGTATGGGCATTGTTTTAGATACCTTCTGGCATGTTTATATTTCAATGAAATGGTAAGATTTATATCTTCAAGAGGTGGAGAAAGAATGCAAGTTCCTCCAAGAAGGACTTTGGTTTCCTAATACTTTAAAAACCTTTTGAGATAAATAAGGGAGGTTTTAGGATTGGTAAGAAGGAGTAGATGGACTTTCGGTTGCTTCTAGAGTTGTGTTTTTGAGTTTTACAGATATCTGTAAGGTAAGGGAAGTTGCTATCAATTTTTTTTCTTCTTTTCTTATTAAGTGCAGGACAGCTATACTTCCAGTGCCCTGATTTTTTTTTTTTTAACAATATCTGCAAATGTCTCAAGGCAAATAGGAAAGGGTCTGAATAGACTTTGATTTTTGTTCTAATTTCTATTCTTCTGACTTGTTAAGGGACTCCTTAAGGCTAATTGTAAACCAATAAGACACTGTTCAGAATGAGAATGTTCTAATTTTTTTGCCCCAAATATTGCCAATTTATAGATCCATCCTCTGGCCATTGACAGGCAGGATCTTCTTAATCTCAGTAGCAACCCAAGCCAGTAAGATTTTATAACTTAAAAGTTATGACTTAACTTTTAAGACTTAACTCAGGAGGCATCCCCAAAGGAGAGTGCAAATAATGGTATCCTTACAAAATACAGAAATTCACTTCCAAAGTTAGCCTAAGGAAGCAAAACGCCTTCATTGTCAAAAGTGTGGGATGCCTCCAGTCACAAACCCATTAACTTGTGACATTGGACAGGTGCTATTGAATGGGACTTCCCTGGCAATAACAAAACAATGAAGGCTGAGATGGCAAAAGTCCTTTATGGACCAGAACTCTTTATGACAACCTGACCTAATAGCTGGAAGTGTTTTATCAAGGGATGCCAGTAAAAGTCCAGATTGTTACCTATACTTCTGACAAACCCACTTATTGAATCCACAGTCTATTTAGCTGTCTACCTGTTGCATGCTAGTACATACACCTTCTGTTTAGTAAAGATTAGAGAAAACATTCTCACTGGTTAAAAAGCCAAACTATCAGGACATAGGACAAGATGAAAGGGAAACCTCAGCCACCTTCCTTCCTTTCTTTCTTTTTTTCTTTCTTTCTTTCTTTCTTTCTTTCTTTCTTTCTTTCTTTCTTTCTTTCTTTCTTTTTTTTTAAAGGGAGAGAGGGAATCTTTTTTTTTTCTTTTTTAAGATTTTATTTATTTATTTGACACAGAGAGAGAGAGATCACAAGTAGGCAGAGAGGCAGACAGAGAGAGCGGGGGAAGCAGGCTCCTTGCCAAGCAGAGAGCCTGATATGGGGCTCGATCCCAGGACCCTGAGATCATGACCTGAGCTGAAGGCAGAGGCTTAACCCACTGAGCCACCCAGGCACCCCGCCCCATTTTTCTTTATATGCACATTAATAACTTAGCTAAGCCTTAGGTCTGTCAGAGCCAAAAATGATGCCTAGGAAGATGGCCACAGTTAAGGTGTTGGGGATTATGCAGTGTTTTACAGAATACCTTGTTAAATGGAAATTTTCTTGACATTGACAGGTGACCTAGTGTCAATCTAACCCATTTCATGACCAACTGATCCTAATATGGGAGTCTTTGGTTAGGTGGCAAATGCTCTAACAGCTCTTAGGTGCTTCATCCATGCCTTCAAATTGTGTGGCTTTGGCTTCTAAGATGCCTTTTAGCAATAACCTTTATCGCATGTGCACATTAAACCACAGAATAGTTTGTTTAAGCAGACACCAGTCCGGTGAGAACTGTGAACCTACTACTCTGTGAGTCTGGCTTAAACAGCAGGCCTGTTAGGGCTTATGCCTGTGTTCTGTCCTATGGTTTTCCATCCTCATGACAACACAAAAGACAAAGGAAAAACAGTGACCATCTCTAGAAGGAAATGAATTAGTTAAATCAAGAGTACTCTACCAAATTTACCAGAATTGGTAAGCCAGGGAATGAATTCCACAGATATTTTCTCCTGCTAATCTAAATTTAGAAAGAAAAAGAAAGAAGCACTGTCACCACTTTCATTTTCATTGGACCCCACAGATAAAGATCATGAGGCTGACATGGTAAGAAATATTACCTTGTGCTAGCTCTTATCAGCTATTCCAGTATCTCTCAGGTGCAGCAGCCTCAAAGTGAGCAATGTCTAGCCAGGAAAATTTATCTGCCGAGTACACTGACTGTTGGGGTGGAAAAATGTTCCTCTATTTGTGATTCTTCTGGCTGGTTTAAGAATTATATTGACATGAAACAGATTATAGGAGAAAACCAGATTTAATCACATATGTATAGGAAATCCACATTAACATGAAAGATTCCAAAGACAAGCAAAATGAGCTATATATGTTATCCTGAATTAAGGAGAAGTAAGTAGCATTCTGGGGTTTCAAAGGAAAGGAAGGCAATCCACAAGAAGAATAGAAAAACTAAATATTTGGTAAATAAATGTTTGCTGGAGTATACCGAAACAAGGGAACTGGGAGAGAAATTAATAAACAGGCATTTCTAGGTTCTTTCCTTACTACACCTAATGCATATTATAATGTAGTTATCTATGATGATATTTCACTTCCTAGAACAGGTCCTCTAAAATTCTTTAGGCAGTTAAGGGGGAGGCAAAAAGGAAAACATCTTAAGTATTCCATTTTTTAAAATAGCTAGCATAAAATACCCACATGCCAAAGAGACATATTTGGGGATGGCAGGTTTTGTTCCCATACAATAACTTTTTCAAATCCCGTGTGGACTTCAAGATTCAGCTCCAGTGTGGGTCCCTTCATGGAGTCTTCTCCAGCTGTTCAGATTTTCTGTTGCTCTTACAATTTAATCCTGAATGATCCTTTCATGTGTAAGTTTTTATAAAATTCAATAATGCACACAGGTTTCAAATGTATGCAGGTTTCAAATCTTGTACAATTCCAGACTTTTTTATGAATAGAATATATTATCAACAACCTCTTTAGTAAGTTGTGATCCTGGTCCTCAAACAATGCAGGGGTTACGGGTGCCAACCCCCTGTGCATTGGAAAATCTGCTTATAACTTTTGACTCTCCCAAACCTTAACTATTAATAGCCTACTGTTAACTGGAAACCTTATTAATAACATAAGTATATTAACACATATTTTATATGTTATATGCATTATATACTGTATTCTTATAATAAAGTAAGCTAGAGTAAAGAAAGTGTTATGAAGAACATTCTAAGGCTCCATGCAATGAACGCTTGGTGTCATAAGCAAACAATGAATCATGGAATACTACATCAAAAATTTATGATATACAGTATGGTGACTAACATAACATAATAAAAAATAATAATTTTAAGAATATAAAAAAAAGAAAATTTTAAGGAAAAGAAAATACATTTATAGTACCGTATGTATATTTATTGGAAAAAAAAAATGCTAGTACAGGTGGGCCAAGTTCCACTGGGACAGGAGCATGCAGAGGGCCTGGCTCCGGATGACAATATTCTGCAGCCTGGTGACCTTGGCTCAGCAACAGCAGCTGAGGTGGGCCTGCAGGTGGCTGCCGTACCATTGTCTTATCTTCCTGGTGGTAAACCATCAGACTGTGGCCTCTGGCAGCTGCTGCCACATGTGAGTGTGCTGGCTTCTGGGAGGCTTCAGGGCTGGAGTGCCTCTGTGAGGATGAATTTGTGACTGTCTCAGAGAGGTGCAAAGATGGAGGCTTTTCTGGTATAGCCCTTAAGCCCAGTGTGCAAACGACATGGGGAGCAGGAACACTGGGGATACAAGAGTCCCTGCACAATACCTTTCCTGCCCTCTGGGCACATTCCTTTGCTTCAGCTCACCCTCTTACCCACCAGCCATGGGAGCTTAACTTGACCAACCTATGGGCATGCAGGGTGACCTATAGCCTGTCCAGTCTAGGGCCCCCAGGAACTGTTGAAAGCCCAGACAGAACTCCCCAAATATCCAAAGTCACTGGGTGTACCCTCTGTTTCAATTGCCTTTGATTCAGTCTGGTGGAGACTGACGTGGGCAGTTGTCAATAAATTATTATGTCTTTTGCTATCAACTCTTAAACAAACAAACTACATATAAATGGATCCACATACTTCAAACCCATGTTGTTCAAGGGTCAACAGTACTTCAGTGTCTGTTCCTTAGAAACTTCCTAGAGGATATTAATAGGCATTGCATAGCAATGAAAAAAAATTCTAAGAATGAAAGCTTTTTTATGACAGGATTGCTTAGATTTAATATGCTTCTGTACCTTATGAATATGCCAGATAGGATCAGTCTGTCTAGCTTAGCTAAGTGGCTATCAATAGATATTATCTATCTACCAATCTAGTTCATAAACTTTTTTAGCTACAAAATGCTTACTATTTTCCCCCCCTGGAACATGTGGATTTTTTTTCCTTGGAGTACATCTGATATATGCTGAGGACTCTTTGAGGACAGTGAGCACATTTGCTATCGTTTCAGTCATTGCACTTAGGTACCCAATTAAGTTCCAAGTGATTAGGGAAGTAAGGGGACTGAGATAACATTTATTGAGTCCTAAATAGGTACAATGTTCTAAGCTAAGGACTTTGTGTTTGTGGGTCTAGTTAATCTGTGAAACATTCCTATATTATCTTTAGTATTTACCACATTACATGGTTGAGGGCACTAAATTCAAACAGTAATTTGCCCAATGTTGCACAACTGAGAATTGTCAAGTTTGGATATAATCACAGTTTATGAAATATTGACTACACCTGCTACTTACTTCATTTCTATTATTATTTATATTCCATAAACATCCAAGCAGGATTTTAGGTGGTTGATTTTTCATGATTTGTATATATTTTATGAGTAGGATAACAAAGGTTAGGTAATTAGCCCACTTAAGTAAGTTAGCATGGGCAAACCTCCATGGGAATTTAGTAATTGCTGTTGTAACTATAAATTTTGCTATAAAAAGAACTCATCACTGCATTATTTCTCCTTTCAATATTTAGAGGCAATAACAAGCACAAAACATTTCCTGGGGATTAATGGCCGTCTGAAGTTAACTATCCTCAACTCTGTCTTAGGCCATCTACTTCCCCCATTTGTCATTAATTCCTTAAAAATACCATGCATTTGAATTGCTGGTTTTGAACAATAACACTTGGACTCTGTTGGGTGGACACAGTACAAAGGTCATTACTATATCTTTGTTTTTTTTTTTTGTCCTTATATTTATTTAGAATTCAGAGATGCCAAATTCTAGGTTTATTTAGTGCTAATGACCATAAATATTTGAAAAACATATTATTGCTGATACTTATACATCATCCTAAGCTTTTTAATCAAAACCTTTGTACTGCAGGAAAAAAAATATAAAAAATATTTCAGTGATCCACTGGAATGGTCAGATGACATTAATTTTCTTCTTATAAACCATACAACTCTCCTCCAATATAGATAGTAAAAAGACTTATCCTCCAAATAATAGTGCATCTTGGAATATTTGCCATAGTAAATGCTAGTATGAATTTATGTTCACAAATGCAAAATCTTTTCCAGCAAAAGACAGATGCCCTTTGTGACCTGGTTGGCTTTCTATGGCAAGCCATATCTGATTTGTGGTTCTTTATCTTTCTGCAAATTAGCTGAATGTGTCAGAGAGGCTTTATTGTACTCTATATTTTCAGGCAGATAAGGGGAAAAGAAAAATATCAAGCCAGCTCATTCCTGGAAGCTGTTGACTGAGAGCTAAATATACTAATCCGCTAAAAATTATAGTTGATGAACATGTTCCTGCTTCTCTTTGAAAAAATCGCTAAATGAAGAGATGTGTTAAGTAGATGTCTTACTTGACCTTGACAGTTTTATCTTCTAATCTAGTTTATCCAGATCATCTTTTTTCATTCTAAATTGTTGGCTTAATTTTTTTATCACTACAAATATCACAAAGCATATAAACTATGTTGACTTCTCTGATTTCCCATGGGTGAGGTGCCTTTTATTGAAAAATAGCTTAAAGTTAAAGTAACCCAGTTCATTGATGTCTGTTGAGAAACACCTAAGTGATGATATCTTGCTTTTGCTTTCCATTTCATTATTTACATAACCTTTAACATTTAATATGAGAAGGCTGGTGCCTCACAGAAGGGAGAGAAAAGATATCTATTTTGTTTTTAATTCCATTTTGAAATCTGCCATTTATTGCTCCCTTTGATATTGTTCTTTCTTATGTGAAGTATATTCTATTAGTTAACTAAATAATAGGACTATCACTCAATGCAACTTGCCTTCTTGTTTGTTTGTAGTTTGCCTGGGACAAATGGGGTGATTTTGAGGTATTTAATTAGCATGAATGCTGACTTCAGTGTAAAGATGAAAAAGTGAAAGAAAAATAAAAAGAATGCTGACAACACCCGTGAAAAGGGAACACGTGCTCAACACATGCTGTGTAATTAATATATTTGAAATTAATATGAGGTTATATGAGAATTAAAATGTCCTAAGAAGTGTGTGATAAGTAGCCTGTTATGTAGAATGTCTTAGTATCAAGTGTTCTAGTCCTTTGCTCAGATTTAGACAGTACAGGTTTCAGCAAATGGAAATTGTCATGGTTGCTTCAAACCAACCTTCCCAAGGCATGCCCATGCTCACAATTTTAACTAGATTTGGAATAATAAACTTGGGACATAAAACTGAAATGAAATAGGGAGACAAAATTCACTGCCATTTAGAGCATAGGTTTATTGTACCAAACAGTAGAAGTGATATACTAGGAAACTTAGACCAAATCTTAATGACTGGGACCTCATGGAAGGGAAAAGGGTTTTTAGTGATCACCCCAGACAGCAGGACTAAATCTACTAATTAGAGAAGCCGAAATCTGAAAAACACTCTCCTCTTATTAGACTTACCTAATTACAATCAACCAATGATCTTATTTACTTAATCAAATGAGAGATCTACTTTTTTTAATGGTGTTATTGTGGGCAAGCGTATTTAACTTTTCTGGGTCTCCATTATTTAAATTAGAAAATAGGGAATGATAGTAGTACCTACTTTATAAGGTTATTGTGAAATTGATGTGGGTAAAATAAACCTTCAGAGTGATGCCTGGGAAATAGTAAATCCTTTGTATTTGCTGTCAATTTGCTGTCATCATCATTACATCATTCTGTGTGGGGCTGGCTCTTGCTAGAAGAAGATGGCAAGGCAAAGACTTCGTATTGTATAATTTGGACAATGAAAAGTAAAATGAATTAACAAATGAGTTTTGTCTTGGTGTGAAACAAGCTTTTTTGTTTTTATGCACTTAAAAATTAGTAGATTTGTTACCGAATTGAGTCATCACTTCATTTCTTCATTCTCTCTCATGCTCAAACTTCTACCAGACCTACTCTCATATACTGCTTCAGAACAACTGATGGCAGTCCTCCTCCTGACTCCAAGATCTTCCAGGATCTGGGGTGATAACCAGTTTAGGAGCATGACTTGTTAAATTTTCCTGACCTCTGCTTGTCGCCAGTGACTTACATCTCAACTCTACATTAATACTGTACTTTAATATCCACTCCTGTAGCCATATCTTTGCTCTTGTGATCATGGGCTCCTCTGAAACTGAAATCATAAATGAAAATACTTCAGACTATGACAGCAGCCTCATATTATACAAATATTTCTCTGCTTTTCCCAATTCAACTTGTCTTTTTGACTTCACTGACACCTGTTCTTTCCTCCATTCTGTGAGATGACTTCTGACTCCACCTCCTTATTTGCCCTCATACAGCTGTCACTTGTGTCTGAAACACTCGGACAAGAGATAGTTCTCATTTTCTACATTTTTTACAGGAACTCCTGAGCAAAACTGAGGAAACTCTTCTAACCACTCAGCTTTGTGATCTTAGAGATTCCTGCTTACCAGCCCTACTGGACACTCAATACTGTCTAGTAATTTTCTGACTATTTTATGTTGTCTCTGATCTTTGCTACTTTCTGTCCCATATTCTACTTAAATGCCTACATGTAAACCTACATGTAAACAACATAATTCTGAAGAGAAAAATATCATTTACCTCCTATATAAAAAAAAAATATATATATATATATACTATACTCAGAACCATGGAGGGTATACCATAAGTACCACATAAATATTTAATGTTTTTATTAGCATTGTACTCATCAGCAGCTGAAAGTCCTTCAGGATTTTATACCTCCTCCTCCATCTGTACAATCTTCATTTTCTTTGCCCATTGTCACAAAGGAAAATATAGAACAAACTTTTCAAAAGTTATGTTTCTTCTTGATATCTACCTCCAATAAAATAATTGATCAGTTTTTCACTCTATTCTCAATTTTCTTTCTCTCTAATAGTTCTTTCCCATCACCATGTAAACATACTTTGATCTCCCCTATTCCTCTCTTCAACCATGAGCCTTTGATCCTATGATATCCTTTCTTCCCTTTAGAGGCCTATAAAAGGAAGAAAATAAATTGTGGGAGATGAGCTTTATTAAAACCTTTTTGTTATTTTATGTTCCTGTTTTCTCCTTTCCCATAGAGTTCTTAACCCACTGCAGTCTAGTTTTTGCTTCGCAAAACTGCTGTGGCAAAGGTCATCTATGTTCAGTTTCTTTCAAAATCCTATGGATAACTATCACTTTTATAATTTTTGACAATTTAATCTTTCTGAAAGTGTTTTTGGGAGAGTGGTTATTTAATCCAAATCCCTGGTAACACATTTATAATCTTATTTATTGGTTCTTCTTCCTTTGTCCCAAATGTTGGTGCCCCCTCCCCCGATTGTCATCTCCATGTGTGTGATTCCATTCACATCCATTATTGCAAGAACTTTGTATTCTTTTCTTCCATCAATATTTCTTTTCCTGAATCAGTTCTAGACTGGTATAGCCAACTAACTACTTACTACGTAGGTATCAAACTTAAAATATGAACTGAGAACTAATCATGTATTACCCTCCTACCCAAAATGTATCTTATTCTTATAAACACTGTACTAGTTAGTAGCTCGATCAACTTTTATTTTTTTTTTTAAGATTTTATTATTTATTTGACACAGAGAGAGAGATCACAAGTAGTCAGAGAGGCAGACAGAGAGAGAGAAGAGGAAGCAGGCCCTCTGTGGAGCAGAGAGCAGGAAGCAGGCCCTCTGTGGAGCAGAGAGCCTGATCCCAGGACCCTGGGATCATGACCTGAGCCTAAGGCAGAGGCTTTAACCCACTGAGCCACCCAGGCGCCCCATCAATTAACTTTTAAGTGAAAAATTTCCTAGTTCATGTTTATTCTGCCTTTTATCCTTGCCCCCAGATCTAATCATTCCAGTCAATGATATATTTTTTTAAATTATACTTCCAAAATCTCTATCAAGTTTATTTATCCTTCATTACTACTGCCAATACATTCTCTAAGACCCCAGTCTTTATTTGGTTGGAACCATTCTTCACATGAAGTCCATAATTATTTTGAAATACAGTCATGACAATAGCAAAAGCTTATTTATGTTCTCTGCCTAAAGTACTTGCACATAGTAAGCATTCAGGTAACTTATTTGAACAGTATTTAAGTATACTAACATTTTTTTCTACTTTCCTTTTAAATCTTCAAAGTTTCTGGTGAAAATAAAAGAGCCAAGTATACAAAGTAACTGAATTGTCATAAGAGCAACATCACTCATCAAAATTACACTTTTTGAATTTGAATGGACTTAAAATGGTGTATATTCCCTGAAGCTAAAACTATATAATCTCATTTATTGATCATATATCAGATCCAGACAATGTTATATGTTAGATGGTAAAATTAATAATGAGTTTATGATGTCAAAAGGAAAATTTTATTTATCTGATCAATTTTCTGTTTTCCTTAAAATCTATTTATTGGGGGTACCTGGGAATTCAATCAGTTAAGGCTCTGACTCTTTTTTTTTTTCAATTTATTTATTTTCAGAAAAACAGTATTAATTATTTTTTCACCACACCCAGTGCTCCATGCAATCGTGCCCTCTATAATACCTACCACCTGGTACCCCAGCCTCCCAACCCCCAACACTTCAAACCCCTCAGATTGTTTTTCAGAGTCCATAGTCTCTCATGATTCACCTCCCCTTCCAATTTACCCCAACTCCCTTCTCCTCTCTAACACCCCTTGTCCTCCATGATATTTGTTATGCTCCACAAATAAGTGAAACCATATGATAATTGACTCTCTCTGCTTGACTTATTTCACTCAGCATAACCTCTTCCAGTCCCGTCCATGTTGCTACAAAAGTTGGGTGCAGCCTCTTTGGAGAACAGTGTGGAGATTCCTCAAGAAATTAAAAATAGACCTTCCCTATGACCCTGCAATTGCATTCCTGGGTATTTACCCCAATGATACAGATGTCGCGAAAGGAAGGGCCATCTGTACCCCAATGTTTATAGCAGCAATGGCCACGGTCGCCAAACTATGGAAAGAACCAAGATGCCCTTCAACAGACGAATGGATAAGGAAGATATGGTCCATATACACTATGGAGTATTATGCCTCCATCAGAAAGGCTCTGACTCTTGATTTCAGCTCATTATCTCAGGGTCCTGAGATCAAGCCCTGTGTAATGCTCCCAACTCAGCAGGGAGTCTGCTTGAGATTCTCTCTCTTCTCCCTCTGCCCATTTTTCCCCAACCCCCACACTCTCTGTCTCTCTAGAATAGATAAATCATTAAAAAATCTGTGTATTAAAAGTATTATTTAAATTTGTAGGGCTGATACATTAAAATTTGACAGTTTAATAATACTTTTTGTAAGTTAACTGAAAAAGTTGAAGGTCTTGTTATACTGAAGCTAGCCTCTTCCAAGATAAAGAATTGTCTCTTATCAAAGCAGTATTTCTATTCTTCAGTTGGGAGTTTTAGCTAACCAATATATACTATTTAATAAATGATAACTGAATGAATGTCTGGTTCCCAGAACTTTTCTCTAGGTTGTACTTAAAAAAAAGTTCTTTTGAGAATAGCTGTTTAAATCTGCCTGAGTTATTTCTTGCCTACTACTATCATACTTTTATTTATAATCATTCCTTGTCATTAATCCATGCTTGCAATTTAATATTTATTTGTTGATATTGCACTAAAAAGTTTCCTTGAGAAAGATTGCAACATTTCAACATTATGTTTTAATAAATGTCCTTATACAAACATCAGTGTTTATGGGTCATAAATTAGAAAACAATGTTTTGTTTAGCACTATTTTAGTTTATTTGCTTTTGCCTTTTTCAGTCATAAAATATGTTGCCTAAGAATTTGATTTCAGAATTATCAAAGACCATTTCTGAACATTTTTATACCATCTTAAGTGAATTGAGGTTTCTTTAGTATAATTATTAAGACCAATTTACATAAAGCTGACTAATGTAAATTAAATCTTGGGATACTTAAATTTTGACAGCCCAATTGGCAACCCAGTACTTTATACAGACAGCTCAAATTTATTTAACTTTAATTAATTATTCCTTTATTCAAATAATTATTTAAAATTTATAACCAGTAGAAAAGCTACATTATGACTACCATGAAACCTAGGCCCTTTTGCCTGCAGGGACACCTTCCTCTATAAAAGTCCTAAAAATTATATTTTACAGTTGTATTGGTATGAAGATAAATGTAGTCCAGAATCAAATTACTATTATATTTTCATTAATATTACACTATTAATTTTTTCCTCTGATTTTAAAAGAAGTTAAAATTAAGTCATTTCTAGGGGTCCCGAAAATTATCTTGGGTATTGTGCCCTCAGTCACTAGTGGATAATCCAATAGTTCAAAATTAACAATCTTTTGTTTGAATTTTATTGTTTCTACTCTCACCTACCTGCTTGGAATTTTGGTTGAGCACTGAATTTTGAGTAAATAGGAACAATTCATTGTGTTTTATTGATTACTTACTCCTTTCAAGTGATAACTTTTAAAGATTTTGAGCTCATTTATTCATTATTAAAAAAATTCTTTTTTTAAAATAAGATTTTATTTATTTATTTATTTATTTGAGAGAGAAAGCAAGCATGAGCAGAGGGGAGGGGCAGAAGGAGAAGAAGCTCACTCCCCACTGAGCAGGGAGCCTGAAGAGGGGCTTGAAGCCAGTAACCTGAGATCATGACCTGAGCTAAAGACACACCCTTAACTGACTGAGACACCCAGGCATCCAAGTTCATACTAATTCTGTGCTTGGAAAGAAAGTAATAGGCAAACAGTATAGTAAACACATATTTCAATTAACATTTTGGTTGATAATTAACAGAAACTTCCTTTGTGAATGGGTGAAGGAGTTACTTCTTATTCAGAATATCCTTATCTGTTCTTTATAATCAAAATCTGTAATAAAACTACTTAAGTGCGATCAGTTGATTTGGTATTATAATAAGAACATAATCATAATGTGTTAGTGAAATTCTAATTGAAAGGCATTAAAGAATTTAGCACTATTAGATGGTTTGGCCCCAAATATGTAACTTAAAGGCCTCTTCTTTCCTAACTTATCTGCTGACATCAGCAATCTTTGGATAACAGAAAAAATACAAAATATACCAGAAAAATATATATTGATCTTCCTCTGCTTCAGATGCTTCCTGTCAGATAATTTGTAACTGAACAGTAAAATGACTATCAATTCATCATTTTTTTCATTAATATAAAATGACAATTTTTAAAAGCATAAAATAGAGCTTGATTAAAATTTTCAATAGAGATATCAAGGTATCACATGTTTATATGAATATTATATGAATATTAAGTAACCACAAGAATAGTCTGTACTTTCTTCAGGAAAAAAAATCATTTTTCAGGAAATTTGCATTGATATAATTGCAAATGTACTATTGAATTCCACAGTGAAAATCAACAACTTACTGATTCATTCAGGTATGCATTTGCAACAGCTTTGAGATGAAAATTAGATGAATTTTAACAGTAAATTGTCAAGCTTAAAGTGTTTATAGCAGTCTTACAGCTATGTATCATCATATTTCAACTGATTTCATTTGTAATACTCCCTGAACCTGAGCAACATAAAATAGTTTAGTTCTTTCAGAAGACATTGCTGTTTATAATTGGTCTGTCTCATTGTGTCTCTGCTAAAAATATATATACTTTACATTGGACCATTCTTTGAATTTTGCTGGTTAGAATGTTATATTTAAAAAAAGAAGCAATGTGGAAAGAGGATGGGTCTTCAGTTAAAACAACACTGAACTTGAATGGTATTTCAGCCAGTATTCAACTGTAGGCAGGCTGTTTGCTGAATCTGTGCTCTCAGCTGTTATTTTGAGCGGTGTCTTGAAAATTAACTGAATCTCCTGACCCCTTCAAAAACAAAGCAAGTAGGAGAGGAACTTCTATTTGGTAATATGTCAGGTTCTCTCTATTTGATTCAAAAGTCACAGGGTACACAGTAAATATTTATTACTCACTCATTTACACACACACACACACACACACACAGTACACAGAAAAAGGTTATCTATCATTTTGGCTAGAGGATGTCCACAACACTGAAGAATTAATTAATCAAAGTTGAAATCATGAGCTTTTATATGTAATAAATAATTCCCAAATATCAGCAGATGGACACAATACTTTATTGCTCGCTTACTTAAAAAAAACACACACACACACACACACACACACACATAAGATATTTTTTTCCTGGTTTCTTTTCAACCTTTAAAAAGAGTCATGTCATTCTGTCTTTAACCTCTCATAGCTCAAGTCATTGAAAGTTGTATTCCTCCTATAGCCAAAAGCAAAGCATGTCAAATTAGGAAATATAAAAAGAGCTTCAGGCTTCCCATCCCAAAGGGTTTTAGAGTAAATCATTTTGCTTATAGGTTTATGATCTAGTGTTGACCAAAAATGAATTCTAGCCACCCACAGACCAAGGAGCAAATAAAGAGGCTGTGTAGTGAGAATTGTCAATAGGAATTGCTGGCCTCAGCATGAAAGAGTATTGAATTGCTGCACTCTCATGATAGAACTTCAGTGGCTGAAGAGATGCTTCTTATGAATGAGCAAAGAAAGTGGTTTCTTCAGATGAAATTCTAGTGAAGATGTTGAAAGTGACAACAAAAGATTTAGAGTGTTACATAACTTAGTTGACGAAGCAACAGCAGGGTATGAAAGAATTGACTCCAAATTTTAAAGAAGTGCTGTGGATAAGATGCTATCAAACTGCATGGCATGCTGTAGAGATACTGTTCTTATAGGAGGAGTTGATCTATATGGCAAGTTCACTGTTGTCTTACTTGAAGAAATGGCTACAGCCACCCGATCTTCAGCAACCATCCCTCTGACCAGTCAGCAGCAATCACATCAAGGCAAGACCCCCCCCCCCCACCAGCAAAAGTATTATACTCACTGAAAGCTTAGGTGATAGTCAGCATTTTTTAGGAGTAAGGTATTTTTAAATTAAGTTATGTACACTTGGTTAGACATAAAGCTACTGCTCACTTAATAGACTAGTATATGTTTAATATGCATTAGGAAACAAAAAAATTCATTGACTTGCTTTATTACAATATTTTCTTTATTGTGGTCATCTGGAAATGAACCCACAAAATCGCTGAGTATGCCTATAATTAGAAACTACATCCTGTGAGTTCTCTGAAAGCCTTTTTCATTAGGTTTTTATATTTTTCAAGGCACAAATTAGGGTAATGAAAATTTTTGAGAATTTTAACATTATCACTTCCAACATGCCAGAAAAAATTTTATGTTGATATTATGTTCTACATATTATATATTATTAATATTTGCCATCTTGAAAAACATGTTATTGGATATAGGAAAGATGAGCTGTATTGGTGAGGAACATAGCTTTCTTAGAAAAATGAAATTTTCAGATAATCCAAAGATTAGATTTTCTCTGTTATTTTTTTTTTTTAAGATTTTATTTGAGCAAAACACAACACACATGTGGGTCTGTGCACATGAGTGGTGGGGGAAGAGAAAGAGAAATCATCTCAAGCAGACTCTGTACTGAGTGTGGAACACAATGTGGGGCTCAATTTCATGACCCTGAGATCATGACCTAAGCCAAAATCAAGAGTCAGCCACTTAACCAACTGAGTCTCCTGGGCACCCCTCCGGTATTTTAAATTTTATTTGCTATTTCACATTTCATTTAAGCTTTTGGATTTTCCATTTATTTCTTGTGGAGACATAGAAATAGAAATTTTCAAAAGCCTGATCACTACTGATAAACAGAAGCAAGCAGACTGCTTTGAATAATCCAAAGGTAAAATAAATTCTGATATGACTGATCAACTCTACTTCATTCAGTGATGATTTAAACCTTTTAGAAGAGGGGATTGGAAAAATAGTCTGGTAGTGTTCAGATGACAATGAAATGACTGATCAACAGAGTGAAATTGAAATAGACAGCAGATACTCAATTTTGAGTATCAGTCAGAACAGTGAGAAGTAAATAGAAGCCCCCTATACCTGGAGGTTAAACAAATGCCGTAAGAGAGCTTTGCTTGAATTACTTAAATTATAAACATCTTTAGTCTTTACTCATCCTTTTCTCTCAACCCAAAGCATCATCCAATTCTTTTGCTATTTTTAAAAATCAAAGTTCCTTTGTGTAGTAACATTACGAGCTGTCTGAAAATAAGAATTTTACCTAAATTCCCCTTGATTCTCAAGGGCCTTCATTTCTATCCAAACTTATTTTTTCAGTAATTCACAGTAGAGAGTCTGGCTATACATATGGGACATGGCTGGTCATAATGCCACAGGAACTTAGAACAAGCCAAACCACAATGTCTGCAGTAATCAGCCCATAATCACCATGGCTTGGTCAGTGATTTCCCTTCCTTAATTTTACCCTCTTCCCTATTTTTACCTGCACTTGCAGTTCAGTACTAACCAAAGAAAGCAGAATATCTTTCCCAAATTAGTCATTAAAGATATTGCACTTGCCATTAGCTCACCTTCAGTCTCCACATGTCAACAATCTCCAATCAGAGCATACCCGAAGTCCCACCACCCTTAATTTATTGTGCTATAAAATTTCCCATATACTCCATAGCATAGCATTTATTTGTTTGTTTTTTAAAGATTTATTTCTTTATTTTAGAGAGTTAAGGAGCAGGACCAGGATGTGGGGTAGTGGGGAGCAGAGAGAGAGAGAGAGAAGCTGACTCCCTGCTGAGGGCGGAGCCTGATCCTGAGCCTGATGTGGTGCTAGATCTTGACCTCAGCAGGAATCAGGAGAAGGAAGCTTAACCTTCTGAGCCACCCACGCAAACCAGTATGGCATTTGAATTTCTGCCAAACAAGTAATGGAGGCTAACTCCTTTGCTGTAGCAAGTTGTGAATAGTTAGCCCCCATCTGTTCTCATTTTGGTAGATGGTGTTTATTTCTGCATGCCACACACCTCTCTGTTTTGACCAGCTTGCCTTCTTCAGCACCCCCCAGATTTACCATGCTTGTGCAAGCTGGATTTTTGCTTATCCATAAGGGTAACAGTAATTTTAGGATTCATGGTTGTCTTTTTTTTTTTTTTCCTTATGCCCGCTTACTGCTGTGTAACAGAAAGTCTGTCTTTCTCAACTCTGAAGACATTCACTTTCTACAAGGGTCTGTGTTGATGAGAATGAAAACCTTAGAAAAGGCACATTTGTAGTTCTATTAATAGATGGAATATGTATGTAAAGCTTTCAGATACAGAGCAAAGATTAGAAGGAAATCAATGTTACAAACACACACACACACAAAGATCCTTTCATATATTCCATTTAGAAATTTTAATTAACAAAGGGATCTCCATTGTTTTATTCTCCCAGAGAAACAATTGTATTCCTTTTTGAGATTCTGCAGTTTACTGTTAAGAAGTCTAACTGTCACTTGAGTTGAGTGACTCTAAAAGTGTATAAATTGTATTTTTCCCTCTTTTAATCTAAAGAATGATAAGTTCGATGAACCCCAAGAAAGACAAGTTTAAATATCTTCAGATGTCATGGCAGTTGCCATTATTTTATAATCTGAAGATTACATAGCTTTTAAAATATAGTGTATAACTATGGGTTTAAGGATTTTAGGACTTCATATATGTTAATTAACTAGACCATTACTATATTCATATTCAAATGATATCAATTTTATGTATCAGTAGAGGTTCCCTTTGGACTGGCTTCTGTGTCTTTTGGCCATATTTGAATAGCCTTTGAAAGCTTTCTCAGCTTCTGTCATGACCAGGTGTATCATGCTCTCCTCGTTGTCCTTCTGCCTCAGAATCAGAATGAAGAAAATGAACAGTTCTCTAGAGAATGCTGTATTTTCTTTGTGGCAAATTTATAGAAATAAAAATATCAGAATCTGAGGGCTAAGGGCATCGTTGAATGTCCATTTCAGTGGGAAAACCTGGAAAAAAAAGATTTTTCATTTTTATTTCAATTTTTGTAAAATTATATTGATCTTTTTTTAAAGATTTTATTTATTTGACAGAGAGAGAGAGAGAGATCACAAGTAGGCGGAGAGGCAGGCAGAGAGAAGGAGAGGGGGAAGCAAGCTCCCTGCTGAGCAGTGCCCCATACGGGGCTAGATCTCAGGACCCCGAGATCATGGCCTGAGCCAAAGGCAGAGGCTTAACCCACTGAGCCATCCACATGCCCCAATAAATTGATCTTTCTTATTTATAATACCAATAATACATATTTTTTAAAAATTTAAATATTTGATTATACAATTATACCTTTTTTTCTTATTTTGAAACTACTAATTAAGGGTGTCTGTGTGACTCAGTCCTTAAGCTTCTGCCTTCTCAGGGTCCCATGATCCCAGGGTCGTGGGATCCAGCCCTGCATCAGGCTCCCCTGCTCGGTGGGGAGACTGCTTCTCCCTCTTGCACTACCCCTATTTGTGTTCCCTCTCCCACTGTCTCTCTCTGTGTCAAAAAATAAATAAAATCTTAAAAAAAAATAAAAGAAACTACTAATTGCTAATAAAATGTATGATTAATTGAAAAATATAATTATATATCTTTTCTAAGTAAAATGCCAGATGATAGTTTCAAAACAATATATTTATATAAGGGGCGCCTGGGTGGCTCAGTGGGTTAAAGACTCTGCTTTCGGCTCAGGTCATGATCCAGGAGTCCTGGGATCGAGCCCCACATGGGGCTCTCTGCTTAGCAGGGAGCCTGCTTCCTCCTCTTTCACTTTCTGCCTGCCTCTCTGCCTACTTGTGATCTGCCTTTCAAATAAATTAATAAACTCTTTAAATATATATATATATATATATATATATTTATATGAAAGGAAAGTTATTGTTATTGAATAGAGTTCAAAACTTTCTATGTATTTCTTCATATTTTAATAAGGCATGGCACGTTCGATTTTTATTCAAATTATTTTTTTAAATTTTTTTTATTTTTTATAAACATAAATTTTTATTCAAATTATTTTTGTCTTTTTTTTTTTAAGATTTTATTTATTCATTGACAGAGAGAAAAAGGACAAACAAGGGGAATGGCAGGCAGAGTGAAAAACAGGCTCCCCACCAAGCAAGAAGCCTGATGTGGGACTTGATCCTAGGACACTAGGATCATGACCTGAGCCAAAGGTAGAGACTTAAAAACTGAGGGGACCCAGGCATCCCTAAATTACTTTGGTCTTGATAAGAAAGTATCTAATGTAGAATTGAGGTCACTTGATTCAGATTCCTTTTGCTTCCAGGACATTGACACTACAGATAATTCTTTATTCTTACAGAGTAGTATTTCAGTCCCTAGTCTTTTCTTAGTAGAGATAATTCCAAGATGGGAAAAGAGCCAAACCCAAAGGATAAATATTATATAATTTCACTTATATGAAATATCTAGAATAGGCAATTTCTTGGAAAGTAGAACTAACCTTATTCAGAACTGGGGGAAGGAAAATGAGAAGTTTTTATTTAACAGGTATAGAATTTACATTTGGCATGATGAAAAAACCTGGAAATGAATTGCCAGAGTTGTTTGTATATTCTGGTTATAAGTTCTTAGATATGTACTTACACATGTATTTTTCCAATCTGCATCCTCTGTATTGATTTACTGGATACTCTCTTTGGATGTATACAAGGTATAAATGATAATGAAGTCCCAATTTATCATTTTGAAATTTTATTCTTAGTGCTTTCTACTCTTACCCACACCACCCCTCCAAAAATTACTTGTTGACTCTAGGTTCCCAAATCCTTACTGCACTTTTATTCTATGTATTTGCACTTTCAATTTTTAGATTTATGGCTCTAGTGTAGTAAAGGATATATATATATATATATATATATATATATATATATATATATATACACACACACACACACATATATATATATACACAAATTCTTTATTCTTTATTCTAAAAATACACAATTTTTAGATTTATGGCTCTAGTGTAGTAAAGGACATATATATATATATATATATATATATACACACACACACACACATAGGCTGTAAAATTATATATATAGAGAGAGAGGCAGTCAAAAATATATATAGATGTATTTTAGTACCATTTCTAAGATAACTTTCCTTTGCTCATTAAATTGCATTAGCATTCTTTATTCATTCTGTATGGATGGATCTAATTCTAGAATCTTGGTTCTCTCTCCATTCAACTATTTATCAGTCTTTTAACCAATACTATGCCATTTTAATTACTATACTCTGATAACATAAGCCTTCTATTTTTATACTTCTTTTCTGACTTTCTTTTATATATATCCTATATCATTTGCAATTTTGTATTTTTCCATTGTACTCATGCATTGCTACAAAAGGTACCTGTCAGAATTTTGATGTAATGAAATTGAATATAGATCAGTTTGGGGAACATTGGCATCTTAGCAATACTGTATCACCTGATTAATAGATATGATATCCCTATTTAATGGACCATCTTTAATTTTTCTAACATTTTCTTGTTTTTATTAAAACATCTTTTGTTACATTTTTTCCTATGTATTTCATGTATATGTATCCTATTGTAAATGTTATTTGCCTGGAATATTGGTCTCATTTCTCAGGCTGACTCTAAGCCTTCAGCAGACTCTGTACACCTGTATTTTTCACATCTCCTGTTTCTGTTCAGTCACTGCTGATTGCTTCCTCGTACTCAGAATAAGGCTCAGTATATACCTAGAGACTTGAAGTTCTTTTGCCCCTACCAACAGACCTTAAGAGTTCCTGTATGCTTGTACTGAAGGGAGAAAGGTCCCAGCTGAGGATGACAACAGATTCATGCTCCATGTAGCGCTCAGATGTCTGGGTTCTCAGTTCTTTCCTTAGCCTTCACCAGGCTTGCTGTTCCTGTAGTTCAGATGAGGTCTCACAGCTTTTCTGCCCTGCCCTCTCTCTTTCTTGTGAGTACTAGGGAAGCCTCCTGCAGGGGGCTGGCAAGGGCCTTTCTATGTTTGAGGCTTCTATGGACTCAGAACCACTGCACCAGCTCTTAAGATAGCTTTTAAAATGAGTCAAAATTTTACCTTCTTTCCTCTTAGCCACTGTGGTTCCTCCTCTTGCAATGTTCTGCTGAGAATGAAATCAGCCATTTATCTTTTCTTTCCTAAGAGAGGTTTGCCATCTACTCGCGTGTGTGTGTGTGTGTGTGTGTGTGTGTGTGTGTGTGTGTGTAGTTGTCCCCGCCATCCCTCCCCTCAGCTGTGTTGGATGTTAGGAAACAAATTATAATTTATAGGTTTTCTGTCCTGTTCTTATTGTTAGATCTTGACCAATATTTTATTACAACTTTACTACAAGCCACAACTGAAGGCCCATGGCATTTTCATTTTAAACTGTGTCACCTCTACTCTACCTAGAATTCAGTTTTAACTGAATCCTAGAATTCAGGATTACCTCCTTTTTCTATCCAACATTTTTTGGTGTTCATGACAACTTTTTAGCATTTAATACATGAAAAATAAAGTTAAAATTTATGAAAAGTAGTTACTTATATATGAACATCTATGTAATGTACAGTTTATAGAATGTAATAGATTGAGTTTCTCAGAATAAAATAGAAAAAACACTGGACATAGAGAGAACTGGATTTAAATCCGGCTTGACATTAAGCTCTGAGACTTTGAGCCTATTTCTTTAATGTACTGTTTCTCAGATTTTCAAAATAGAAATTAAAACAGCCACTACAAGGAATTTATGAGGATTAAATGAGTTAACATGTAGTGTAAGAGAAGAATACAGCCCATAGGTGACTGATCTCTGTTCCTTGAATCTGAATATAAACATAAATATCAAATATTATTCCAATACAAATATTATTCCAATACAGATAAAGCAAATTATAATTCACCTAAAACTTAAAAAGTGACATACTTTGAATATCCCTACAGGCTGAGTTATGGGTTTTTTTTTGTTGTTGTTATTGTTGTCTACAGTAAAAAATAATGTGTTTATAATAGACTTAAATTTAGAAAAAAAATCTACTTAATTCTCATCTTAGTAAGTTTAATAAGTTTTCTTTTTCATATATTGCTGATTTTTTTTTCTTTTCAAGGGATTTTTGAATTCTGACTCAGATCTACAAAGGCTAGTTCGATGGCATTAAATTTAGGTTTATGCAATATGTTACAGGTTTTCTCTGCTTTGTTGTTGTAACTTTTTTTTTTAGCATTTTTTTTGTCTTTGTGTTTTCCCTTTGTTGTCATATTACTTATATATTACCTGCCATTATGTGTTTATTTTCATGTTTTGTATTTTCTTAGGTTAATAGTAATAGCTCTTTCAACATAGGCAGGGTTGAGGGGTTTGGCCAATTTTTGAATAAAGGATCTTCTTTTCTGTTGGAAAGCAGCATCTTTAATTTTTGGCGCTTTGTTGGTAGAGAGGGCTGATTTTGTGAATATTTTTGTTTGTTTATATAGAAAACTTCATTTGGACTGCCTGTGTCCTTCTTTACCTTCACTACCAAGGCTCTGAGGGAAAAAGTCTTACCTTCTAATCACCTTCCTTCTCCCAAAAGGTGTTCCCCTTCTTAGCAGTTTCCTTGTGGCCATTGATCTGATCAGCTTAGCCTCAGCTTGAAATATGTTTTTTCCTTTGGAGTAGGACTTTCCTCTTCCTGAGAAATCTCCATTAAATCCTGCTTCTGCATTGCAGATGTAGCTGACTGTGGAATGAAATGAGATGTTCCTGTCATCACTCACATAATTTGGAGCTGTAGTATTCTCTCTTTTTTACTCATTCCAGGCAAATGTTATGGTTTTCTTTGTTCTCTTTGTTGACCTGGATGGTTTGGGGATGATGTGTGGAGATATTCAGATTCAAGGAGCTCCCATTAGTTTTCAGGAAATGGCATATAATAGGAGGTGTCAATTTGTATTCATTTCTTTATGAATTTGTCTTTAAAGTTATAGCTCTTTGATATTTTTAATTTCATTCATAGAAAAAGACAAGTGGTGAGAAAAAGTCTACTTTTTGAAGTTTGACTTAAGTATAAATCATCTCAAATATATTATGTACATCTAGTATATGCAATATAATATGATATATGTATTGACATATAGTCAGGCAGCTTCTCTTTGCATGATATGGTGTTACCAGAAGTACTGCATATTGAGTCACATGGTAACATGAAATGCAAAAAACTGATGTGTGTTTCCATTAACCACTTACCATGCAAAATGAGGACTGTATATATTACTATATATATTCATACAGATGAATATATATGTATATTCATGAAAACATATCTCCTGTTGCTTTTTTTTCTCTTGTGTTTCCAGTTATTTGTTGCTAGTATATAAAAATGCAATTAATATTTGCATTTTGACTTCATATCTTCCAATGTTTCCAGACACACTTACTAGTTATAATAGATTTTTTTACAGAATCTTAGAACTTTTTACATAAATGATCATGTCATCTATAAATAAAGACATTTAGTTATTGCTTTCCAATCTATGATTTTATTTATTTTCCCTACTTTTACCGTACTACTTAAACCTCCAATACAATTTTTAATAGAAGAGGTAAGAACAAATATCTTCTCCTTATTTCTGGTTTAAAAGAAAAAAATTCAGTTTTCACTAAAAATGATTAAATATGCTTTCTCATATATACCCTTCATTAAGTTGAGAAAGTTTGTTTATATTATTAGTCCAGTAAGAGTTTTCACTGTGAATGGAGATTGAATTTTGTCAAATGCCTGAGCTGATCCTATGTATTTTCTTTTTAATCTGGTAATAGGATAATCTTTTTATTCTTTTTATTTATTTTTTTAAAGAGTTTATTTATTTATCTGACAGAGAGTGAGAGAGAGCAGAAGCTGGGGGAGTGGCAGGCAGAGGGAGGAGGAGAAGCAGGCTTCCTACAGAGCAGGGGAAGCCTGACATGGGACTCGAACCCAGGACCCTGGGATCATGACCTGAGCTGAAGGCAGTTGCTTGACCAACTGAACTACCCAGGTGCCAGGATAATCTTTTAAAAAAATTAAATCATCCTTGCATTCTTGGGATAACCCCCGCTTGATCGTGTTATATTATTGTCTTTTTGAATATCATTGAATTTGATTCACTAAAATTTTTTTAGAGGATCTTTTATCTGTATTCATGATGGTTGTTGCTCTGTAGTTCTCTCTTCTTATAATATCTTTATCTGGTTTGTATATCAGAGTATGCCAGTTTCATATAATGAGTGGGGGAGTATTTCTTGCTATTTTCTAAAGAAGTTAAAGAACTGAAGTTATTTCTTCCTCAAATATTAGGTGGAATTTGGAGTTTTGTGTGAAAATTTTATCTACCATATCAGTTTCTTTCATAGACAAACAAAATTTAGGTTATATGTTATTTGTTGAATGAGATAATGTAGTTTGTGTCATTCAAGGTATTTGTCCATTTCATCTTAACTTTTGAATGCATTAACATACAGGTCTTCATACCATTCCTTTATCAACTTGTTGAAGACTTAGAAGATTTAGTGATGTCCCTTCCCTTTTTCTTGACATTGGTAACTTGTGTTTTTTCTCATGTTTTATGATCAGCCTGACAGATTTTTCAATTTTAGTGATCTTCTCAAAGCAAAATCTTTTTGTTGCATTGATATCTTCTATTTGTTTTCTGTTTCTATTTCACTGTTTTCTGCCTTTATATTTATTATTTCTTTTTTCTTTAATTTTAATGTTCTCTCTCTCTCTTTTTTTTTCCTTTTTTTACCTTCCAAAGGTAGTTAGGTCATTAATATGAGTGCTCTCCCTCTATTACTCTTTTTGTTAACGAATGTGTTCAATTCTACACTTTCTCCTCAAGCATTACTTTAGCTGGGACATATAAATTGATTTTTTTGGTTGATATATGAGATTTTCAGATAGCTTCTTGTTATTAACTACCAATTTAGTTCCAGTGTAGACCGATAATATATTTTACATATTTAAATCCAGTGAAAATATTGGGACTTGTTTTATGGCCCAGAATATGGCCTGTCTCATTATGAGTTCAGTGTATCCTTGAAGAGTCTCTCTGCTGTTGTTTGGGTAGTGTGTTTCTTATAAATATCAGTGAGCTTACTTTAGTTTACTAATGGTTTTTAAATTATTTTTAATTCTGAACTTCTACAGATGCAGCCTCCTCTCAAATAGTAAGATTTGACTATATGTTCAGGTCTTAGATTTATATTAAGCTGGAATTCACAGAAAAAAAAAAAGCTTATTGTACTTCTGCCTTTGTGTTTAGTGTGTTATCTAAAAATGTTGGAAAAGCATTTTTTTCTGAAATTGACATTTCTTTGAATAATACTACTATACAAGAGGAAAAAATGTTGAATAAGGGGAAATAATTCTCAAATTCTAGTCACATCTTTTTGCTGTAAATCAACTTCAAACATCAATAGAATATGCAAGACCACAGATAAGGAATAAGTTTAAAGATTATGAGATAAATTTTAAAAATGATATCATGACAGACAAATATTGGTGAAATTCGGCTGATTTGGGTCCTATCCAAACTTTATTATTTTATTTGTTTACTTATTTATTATACTTTATTAAAAATTAGTAAATGATTATTTAAAATTTTCAAATAGTTATGATAAAGTAGTTAATTTCATCTCAGATATCTCATTCATCATTTCTATTTAAGTGATTAAAAAAAGTAATTTTGTATGTATCAGTCTAATCTGTTTTTGTATATATTAGTATACTGTGATCTGTTTTACATGTTTCTTCTGAGTTTCTCTATCTTATAGTAGGAAGATAATTATCTCAATTTAATACTCAAAAATTTGTTACTCTCTGTCACTGAAAACTTAATCACTTAGATTCATTCACATGTCATTAGCTGAGTCAGGGTTCTCCAAAGAAACAGAACCAGTTAGATGTAAGCACAGAAAGAGACTAAGAGGTTTATTACAAGGAGTTAGTTTTTTGACTATGGCGGCTATCAGGTACCAAGATCTGTAGGGTGGATCAACAAGAGAAGACCGAGTTGAGAGCCAATGGCTTAAGTTCCAGAATGAAAGAGGGTAGGCTTGAGACCCGGGAAAAGCTGAGCTGATGTGTCAGTTTGACTCAGGGCAGGAAAAATGCCATGTCCCAGATCAAAGACTATTAGGCAGGAAGCATTCTTTCTTGGGGAAGGGTCAGCCCTTTTGTTCCATTCAGCCTTCCAACTACTTGGATTAGGCCTCTGTGAATTGTGAAGGGTAGTCTGCTTTCTCAGTCTATGATTTAAATGTTAATCTCATCCCAGACATCATCATAAAAGTACCCAGAATAATGTTTGACCACCTATCTAGGCACCCCATGATCCAGTCAAGCTGATATCTAGAATTATCCATCATACACACCATAGGGAAGTGACTGATCAAAGAATTATGTGGTATATACTCAAAGGATATTTGGCACCCAGTGCCCTTTTACAAATAAAAACACCACCAATTGAGAAAGTGTATATATCAAATCAAAGTTTACCAAGCAGTTGTTCTAACTCTAACTGTAGGTGGTTATATGAAGTAGTCTTTATAATGGCTATACTGCCCTAACATTTAAATTATAGTTGCAAGACAATAACATGGTAACATTATAGTACATAGAAACAGGGGAGGATAGTTATAAAAGCTGGAATTTAGATATGTTATATATGCATTTGTATAAAACTGAATTCTAGAATCACTGTGTGAACTATAGGCCAACAGAGGGGCATGCGTTTTATTAAAGATGTTTCTCTGACACCCTTTTGTAGGAAAAAAATGCCTCAAATGCCAATCACTGCCAAGATAGCCATAATTTTATACATCTGATTCATAGTGGAAATAGTGAATATAATTTCCTAGTGCACAAATATCTGCTTCTTGTCAGGTAGTTTCCTCACATTTCATCTCTTTGTCCTTGACAAGTTGAAATTAGAGTCCTCAGTTTCAAAGTGATTGATATAAAATGTTGTTATAATAAAAGCTGCTATGATACCACAAAAACGTAAACCAGAAGCAAAATATGAGATAAAGAATCCATAACAACACAGTTCTCAATTCAGAAATATTTCCAAAGCACAAACTCACATATATACACATATTCAGTGTGATGTACACATGTCATTTGCAATGCATTAGAAAGATAGTAATTTTTCTTTCAATAACTTCTGGATATTCTCCCAAACTTATATTCCTTTTAAAATTTCATTAGCCAATTAAAATTTCTATCCCAAGTATTGTAGAGACTTGTGGAATAAATTGGGGACCTCAATCTTTCTTCCACAAAATGGGCTGTCCATCGTAGGAACCCCACAACTGGAGCCAGTATCCCACTGTGAATAGGAGTCAGGCTTGTCTTGCACTTCTCTGACACCACTTGGATGGATGTCTTCATTGTCTCACCTTCTACCAGAATATCACTTTTATGTGGCTGGCTCTTATTCTGATGCAAATTAAATCCATAGTCGGATGAATTTAGAGAGGCTTCAGATTGGGAAGGGAACTTAATGGAATTAGTCTGCAGAGCTCAAGAGAAGGTGATGAGAAGGATGTGGTTTTAAAAATCAATTCAAGTGAATGGCTTGTTGCCAGAAATTGGACACTCATTTTACACATTTTAATTAGGTCAAGTGTACTGTTTTGCTTGGTTTTCTACTGTTAAATGAGTGTAAATGAGTGGTTTGTCAAAATCTTTGGAATATATATATTGATAGGTAATTTTTTTCCTTAAAAGTGATATGTACTTACTTAGTCTATACCATTTTGGTATAATTCATGAGATCAACATTAAAACTAATAATATAAGAATATATGTATATACATACACACACACACATATACACACACATAATATATATGCATATATGTGTATATATGTATACATATATATAGTGAAAATAAATTATATATAGTATACATTTAATCTAATTTCTAGATTTGTTAGAGGTTTTAGATATCACCTGTAAAAGGAAAACCTTAATATTTGATAAGTGATATTCTTATTTCAAGAAATTTAATCTATAACTAGATTATGTCCTCTCTAATCCTTTTGTTTTAAAATGTGGTTAATTAAAGAAGCACCACAAAAAGCAGATAATAATTTATAATAACACTATTATGTTTAATGTACCTATCAACCACTTGGAGTACATCCTGATATGGGTGTAATTTTCATAGATCCTATATATGTATAGTTTTTTTTTAAAGATTTTATTTATTTACTTATCAGAGAGATACACAGTGAGGGAAGGAACACAAGCAGGGGGATTGGGAGAGGGAGAAGCAGGCTTCCCACTCAGTAGGGAGCCTGACATGGGGCTCCATCCCAGGACCCAGGGATCATGACCTGAACTGAAGGCAGATGCCAAACAACGGAGCCACCCAGACTGAGCCACCCAGGCGCCCCTATATATATATAGGTTTAATGCCTCTCTTCCTCCTCTGAGAAAATCACTACAAGAAATTTGGGTTTTATATCACATGCATACATTCCATTGTATGTGCATACTCATACACATTTTGTAATATTTGACTTTTAATAAATAAGAGCTAATATATATATTTTTATTCTGTTTTTACATTATGTTTTGAAACTTATTCAGGTTAATATATATCATATAGTTCATTCATTTTAAGTACTTTATATCATTATTCACAAACTATATATCTATTTTATTTCTGAAGGTCATTTATGTTTCTAATTTCTTAAACTTTACTATAATAAACATTCCTATAATTATGTACTTTTGCATATAGTTTACTTGGAATATACCTAAGGGTAGAATTTATGATGCATTGCCACATTTTTCTCCAAAATATATTACCATTATCTATTCTCATCAACAGTTTGTAAATATTCTTATTTTTTGCATCCTTGATAATATTTATATTCACAGACTTTTAAAATCTAGTGTAAATATACTGAATACCCTGCTTTAGGTGGGACTAGGTATTTGGATGCATTGATAGGGGCAGGTGAACAATTTTAGCTCACATGAAGAACACCTTTTCTTTTTTTAAATTTTTTATTTTTTATAAACATATATTTTTATCCCCAGGGGTACAGGTCTGTGAATCACCAGGTTTACACACTTCACAGCACTCACCAAAGCACATACCCTCCCCAATGTCCATAATCCCACCCCCTTCTCCCAAACCCCCTCCCCCCAGCAACCCTCAGTTTGTTTTGTGAGATTAAGAGTCACTTATGGTTTGTCTCCCTCCCAATCCCATCATGTTTCATTGATTCTTCTCCTACCCACTTAAGCCCCCATGTTGCATCACCACTTCCTCATATCAGGGAGATCATATGATAGTTGTCTTTCTCTGCTTGACTTATTTCGCTAAGCATGATACGCTCTAGTTCCATCCATGTTGTCGCAAATGGCAAGATTTCATTTCTTTTGATGGCTGCATAGTATTCCATTGTGTATATATACCACATCTTCTTGATCCATTCATCTGTTGGTGGACATCTAGGTTCTTTCCATAGTTTGGCTATTGTGGACATTGCTGCTATAAACATTCGGGTGCACGTGCCCCTTTGGATCACTACGTTTGTATCTTTAGGGTAAATACCCAATAGTGCAATTGCTGGGTCATAGGGCAGTTCTATTTTCAACATTTTGAGGAACCTCCATGCTGTTTTCCAGAGTGGCTGCACCAGCTTGCATTCCCACCAACAGTGTAGGAGGGTTCCCCTTTCTCCGCATCCTCGCCAGCATCTGTCATTTCCTGACTTGTTGATTTTGGCCATTCTGACTGGTGAGACGTGATACCTCATTGTGGTTTTGATTTGTATTTCCCTGATGCCGAGTGATATGGAGCACTTTTTCATGTGTCTGTTGGCCATCTGGATGTCTTCTTTGCGGAAATGTCTGTTCATGTCCTCTGCCCATTTCTTGATTGGATTATTTGTTCTTTGGGTGTTGAGTTTGCTAAGTTCTTTACAATTCCTACCTTTTTAAATGTGCTAATATGCTGACTAGTATTGATTAATTTTGCAACTGTTGAAACAATTTTATATATCTGGGAAAATCTAACCTGTTCATATTGTATTATCTTTTCATGTATTGTTAAATATTTATGCTAACATTTTTTATCTATATTTATGAGTAAAATCAGCCTGTAATTAGTCATTTTCACACTTTCATTACGATCTTTCAACCTCGAAGTTCTATAATCCTCACTCATAAACTGAGCTGGGAAGTACTGTCTGGGAAGACTTTAGGTCCAGACGAAATTATGTGTTTCTGAACTATTCAGTGGAACTTGCTGATGAGGCCATCCATACCTGATGTTTACTTTGTGAAAATATTTTTGACTACTGATTGATTTTTTTAATAATATTATGCAATTCAAATTTTCTGTTTCTATATCAGTTTGTAAGACTTATATTTCTAACAATTAATGACATTGTCTAATTTTCAAGTACGTTCTTACAGTTTTGTATTTACTATTGCCTTATCAGAATCCGCTATAATGATATGCCAATTTTCATTCCTGATTCTGTCCATACCTTCCTTCTTTCTTCTTGAATACTATCACCAAATGTTGTTCAGCTTTATTCTTTGAAAGAACCACGTTTTACCATGTCTGTGGTATTTATTTACTTATTTTAGCGAATTATAATATTAATTTCAAACTCCTACAAGTTCAGTATGAGAAAGAAAAATCATGGGCAGTCTTATAAGCAGCACTGATGTAAAAATTCAGGAAAAAAAATTAACAAACAGAATTGAACATAAGGTAGAAAAGGTAATCTATTTTGAACAAGATGGTTTTTCCCCAGAGATAAAGGTTTGTTGTTTCAATATTAGAAAACTCTACTAATATGTCATATTTATGGATTTATGGATTTAAGAGGAAATCTCATGCTCATCAAGGTAGCTGCAGAAATATCACCTAATAAAAAATATTGATTTATGATAAAGTTCATAGGCAGTTAAAAATAGAAATTGCAATATTCTTACCCTCATAAGCACTCTATGTTTAAAATAAATATCAAATTAAATGTTGAAGTACTAAAGCATTGCTTTTAAATGAAAAATAAGACTAGGTACTACTGGACATTGAATTAGAGGGTAGTAACAGTTTCATAAAGATTGAAAGGGATGCAAAGAGTACCAAATTCTCCCATAATACTACTCTCTTGATGAAGGTGGGGAAAAAAAGCTCTCTACAAAGAGAATTTTGCAATTACTAAAATTAACATATTTTCTAGTCATAAAATGTGAAAGTTTACCCAGTTTCATAGTGAAGAGGAGTAGTGTGACTTCAGTACTGTCATGACCAATACCCCAAAGTAAAAAAGATATGTCGACTAGATATAGACCATAGTTAGAACTCTATGTGTAAATGTCAACTTCCATAGAACTTTAGATAGGTAGATGGGTAGATAATCCATGACAGATAGAAAGAACATATTTGGAACTCTATCAACTGAAACAGAAAATCTTTTAGAAAGGGAACCCCTTTCCAGTCTTTCTAACTTTTCTAAAGAAAAGCTAGTTTGAAAATATTTTTTGAGACACATGGCATTATTTAAAAGTCTTTGTAACATTGTTGAGCTTTTTATTATTGTTTGGCAATCTAATAAGCAACTATATTGGATGGTTCAAGAAAAAGTTTTAAGGAGTGGAGACCCTACATAATCTTGGAAATGTCCCATTGGAAAGTTCAGAATTCTCATTTAAATCGTTCCATTTTTTAAAACTTAAAAATGAAAAAAAAAGTAACCTTTTTCCAAATATTGATCAGTGCACAATTATAAACAAAGAACACTGAAACAAACAGCTAACAGAGTCACCAATGTGACAATATGCAACTTTATCATATGGCAGTTAAATGGCTCCTAGTTTTTTTAAGCTATACAGCAGGAATTTATTTTTATTTTTTGTTAGAATATACATATATGTCATGTGAGTCATTTTATATACACATGATTTATAATAATAAAATATTAAAAATGGTTATTATATTTTGGGTTATTTTATTATTTTAGACATCAATTGATTAACTGTTATCACTTGTATAAATGTCAGTAATTTCCAGTGGAGAGGTGAAAGTTGCCAGAACCCTCCCACATTGCCTCATGATTTTCAGAGTGGATGTATACAACAACTTCCTTTTCTGGGAACTCTTTTTTATTTGTTATTTGCTTTTCCCTTCATTCCTGAGGAATTGGATATGTGATCTCATATAGGTGTGTTCCAATTTCATCATATATCAACTCCAATGAAAGGATTAAATTGAGAACTTTCTGCTTTTAATTTGCCTTTTAAACTATCCTTTATTATTCTGCTTATTCCTGCTCACAATTTAATTTTTTATTTTCATATGAATGCTTAACGCTACTTTGGAAAGCAATATGCAGTACATTAGAAAAATTTTAAAAATATATAGAATAAGAAAAATGACTTTAGAATGATAAAGTAGATCTAGACATGCTATACTTTAGTAAATACTGTATATGCAATCAGATAATTTCTTCCTAATCCATTTTGTGGCTTTCAAAAAATGTGTGATACATAATACACTTAAAGATTTCTATGAAATGGGAATTAAAACATAATAATAAAATTGTAATTTTATCAGTTATCAAAGACACATTTCTATGCCACTCCATAATTGACAAATGAGAGAAAATTGAGCAAGGCAAAGAAATTGCTCTGGGCAAATACATGAATAATATTCTTAGGCGATACCTTAATTTATCCTAGTATATGGAAATACTACTACTGATCTATGAATTTTGGCCATTATCTTAAATTCTTTTATCTAGTTGTAGTGATAAATTGAACTAAGCCAAGGACAATCTCTCTTTTCCAGATGTTAATCCTTATGCATCAGAGAAAGAGAGATAAGGTGCAATCCTTAGACCAAGAGATAATCATAGAGGGAGTGATACCTCAGGAAATGTCAGAGTTAGGTAGTTAAATAATGGGTCCCTTTACTGAAACAACCATAAACTGATAATACAGACAGAGTAAACTTTTGTGGAACTCTAGAACCTAAACTAATCCAATATTTTTTATAACCAGGAGACCATTCAATGAAGAAAAGCACAGCTAAGATTGGTAAGGGCATTGGAATATTTCTCTTATCTAATTACAATACCTAGCTCCCCAGCATAGCAGGAATAGCAGCCACGGGGATGGTGGCCCACATAGCTGGTGCAGCTTGCTAGTGTTGGGTGCTAATACAGATCTTATTTTTAAAGCACTATGGTTGTATGTTTTGACTGACTGGTTGTCTTAGTCAGTTTGGGCTGCTATAACAGAATACCATAGATAGGGTGACTTGCAAGCAACAGAAATTTATTTGTCACACTTTTGGAGACCGGAAGTCTGAGATCAAAGTGTCAAATTCTCATTTTGTCTAAGTGTCAAAATTGTCATTTTGTCAAATGTCAAATTCATTGTCAAATTCTAGTGAGAGCTCTCTGCTTGGTTACAGACTATTGCCTTTCTATTGCATCCTTACATGGTAGGGCAAACAAAGGAGTTTTCTGGGGCGCTCTCTGGGGTTTTTTTTCTAAGAGCACTAATCCTGTTTTTATAAGGATTACACCTTCATTATCTAATCCTCTCCCAAAGATGCCACCTTTAGATACCAACATGTTAGGGATTATTAGGGATTAAATTTCAATGTGAATTTTGAAAAGGCACAGATTTTCAGTGTATAGCACTGGTGGTTTTCTTAGGGACCAGGGCAGAGACTAACATTTATTTCTCCACCTACCCCCCACATCAAGTTAGATTGTCTTTTTGAGTAGTGACAGCATCCATCAAAAGATTTAAAGACACAATGTATGTCTTCAGGTAGAACCAAGAAGACAGTGAACGTGGCAAACAGCAGACAATTCTAACACCTGGGAAAGAAGCAGCTCAAAAATAAGTTTCTTGAAGAAATAAAGACTCAGAAGGATCAGCTTTCACTGTGCAAAATGAAGTACAGTGTACATGCCCAAGGCTTGAAGCAGTCTCAGAAGATCCTACAGAAGTCTGAGAAGATGCTAGGCATGCATGTTTGAAGAATATGTGGGTTCTTCAAAAGCAAGAAATGGTTAAAACAGAGTTTTACGTGGCCTGGATTAGCACTGCGGAGATGCTTCAGCTCACAACAGATCTGAAAACAATCTAGGAGGCTAGTTTTTTCTTTTTTTTTTTACTATCTTTTTTAAAAGATATTTTTGTCAGGTTGAATACTGACTGCTAAAATAATGGAATCATTTGTGGTCAATTTTAGTGACCACAAAGCAGAAGTAATAGAGTCCTTGAAAATAGTTTGTAAAATTTGCCAGACAACTACATCCCTAAATAACATTAGCAAGTTCTGGGGAAGAAGTTGATTTCTTGGAGAATTTTATTTCCACCGTTACTACATTAAAATATTCAAAAGTGTCCAATAAAAAAAAAAAAAAAACCAAGGCATAAAAAGAAATAGGAAAGTATGGCTCATTCACATGAAAATAATAAAGTGATAGAAACTGGTTCAGCAGAAGCACAGACATTGTACTTACTAGACAAAATGTTTAAATCATATATCATAAATATACTCAAAGGCTAACAAAAACCATGAACAAATAAATAAAGGAAACCAGGAAAACAATGTATTAAGAAAATAAGTATCAATAAATAGGTTGCAATAATAGAGCCAAATAGAAATTCTGGATCTGAAAAGTATGACTGAAATAAAAATTTCACTAAAAGAAAAAAAAAAATCACTAAAGGAATTCACCAGGAGATTTGAGAATGTAGAAGAAGGAATCAGCAAACCTGAAAAAAAGGACAATTGGAATTATCAAGTCTGGGGAGCATAAAGGAAAAACAATGAGGAAAAATGAATAGAACCTGAGGGGGTTCTAAAACAATATCCAAAACGCCAAGGATCAAGGAGACTCAAGGAGAGCAAAAGAAAAGGGGGCTAGAATAGTATTTGAAGAAATAATGAAGGAAAACGTCTTAAACTGATGAAAGATTTGAACCTACACATCCAAAAATCTAAAAAACAACTCAATACATTATAATCAAACCCTTGAAAAGTGAAGATGAGAGAATCTTATAAACAGCATGAAAGTAATAACTCATAATATTTAAGGAATCCTTAATAATATCAGCAGCTAATCCCTCACCAGACACTATGAAATCCAGAAGGCAGTGAGATGGCATTTTTAAGAGCTTAAAGAAAAAATCCTGTCAACCAAAAATTCTATGCACAGCCAAACTATCCTTGAAAATGAAGGGAAATATTAATACTTTTCAGATGAACAAAAGCTAAGGGAGTACTTTGTTGGTAGAACTGAAAAGTTAAACATAAAATTATTACTGACCCACCAATAATGTTCCTAGGTATATACCCCAAAGTAGTGAAAACAGGGATTCAAAGAGATACTTGTTTACCAACATTCATACCAACATTATTCACAATAGGGAGAAGTGGGAAAAAAACCTAAAAGCCTAAGAAGGGATGATGGATAAACAAAATGTATATACATGCAGTGGAAATTTATTCAGTCACGAAAAAGAATGAAGTCCTCATACATGCTTGTAGCATATATATGAACATATATGAACCTTCATAATATTATGCTAAAGTGAAAGAAGCCAGATGCAAAATATCACATATTATATGATTCCATTTATTTGAAATATCCAGAATAAACAATTTCACAGAAACAAAATATAGATTGGTGGTAATGGGGAGTGACTACATAATGGTTACAAGGATTTTGGGGGAGGTGATGAAAATGTTATGGAACTAGAAAGATGGTGGTTTTACAACATTGTTAACTAATGCCACTAAATTGTGCACTTTAAAGTGGTTAATTCTATGCTATATGAATTTTGCCTTAATTTTTTTCATCATGGTTTTAAAGCATATAACATCATATTTACTATCTTAATCACTTTTTTAAAAACGTATACAATTCAGGAGTGTTAAGTATATTCACATTGTACAACAGATCTCTAGAACTTTTCATCTTAGCACTAGGTGTTGTATATAAGTGATAAATCACTAAATTCGATACCTGAAAAGTATATGCTTTATAGAGGCTGACTCAGAACATTTTTAGATGCTTTTGGCTTTGTGTTTCTCAAAAAAAAAAAAAAAAAAACTAAAGAAAAAAAAATCTTGTTTGTTTCATACCCAACTCATAGGTTATTTTCACAAATTGCAGAAATTTCATCTCTAATAATACCTCCTAACAACTCAATAAAATTTATTTAATATCATGATTTTTTACCCCCCCAAAAGAATTTCTGATCTTCCAAAACTGAAACTCTATACCCATTAAAAATATATTCTGCCTTCTTTTCCCAGAAGCCCTTGACAACCACATTCCTACTTTCTTTTTCTAAGATTTGACTAATTTAGATCATTTATATGAGTGGAATCAGAGAGTGGCTGACCTCTTGTGATTGGCTTATTTCACTTAGGATAATGTCCTTGAAATTCATCCATGATGTGTTATGTGGTAAGATTTCCTTCATTTTTAGGACTACACAATATTCAATTATATGTATATACCAAAATTTCTTTGTTCGTTCATCTATTGATGGACACTTGAGTTGCTTAAACTTCTTGGCTATCCTGAATAATCCTTCACTGAACGTTGGTATGCAACTATCTTTTCAAGATCCTGCTTTGAATTCCTTTATATATATATATATATATATATATATATATATATATATATATATCAAAAAGTGGGATTGCTAAATTATATGGTAATTATATTTTTAACATTTTTTGAACAACCTCTATAGTGTCTTCTGTAATGCCTGCACCATTTTATTTTTCTTTCTTTGAAGATTTTATTTAAATTCAAGTTAGTTAATGAATATTGTAATATGTGTTTCAAGAGTAGAATTTTGTGTTTTATCACTTACATATTATACCCAGTGGTTATCACAAGTGCCCTCCTTAATGCCCATCATCCCTTTAGCCCAGCCCCTCACCCACATTCCCTCCAATAAGCCTCAGTTTGTTCTCTGTAGTCCAGAGTCTCTTATGGTTTGCCTCCCTCTTTTATCTTATTTTATTTTTCCTTCTCTTCCTCCTCCTATGTTCATCTGTTTTGTTTCTTAAATTCCACATACGAGTGAAATTATATGGTATTTGTCTTTCTCTGACTGGCTTACTTTGGGTTGTAAATGGCAAGATTTCATTCTTTTGATGGCTGAGTGTTATCATATCTCACCTCTTCTTTATACATTCATCAGTTTATGGACATTTGGACCCTTTCCATAGTTTAGCTTTTTATTGATAGTGCTGTTAAAGACATAGGGTGCATGTGCCCCTTCAAATCAGTATTTTTGTATCCTTTGAACGAATACCTAGTTAGTGCAATTGCTGGGTCCTAGGTTCGATTTTTAACTTTTTGAGGAACTTTCACACTTTTCCAGAGTGGCTGCTCTAAGTTTGCATTCCCACCAACAGTGTAAGAGGGTTCCATTTTCTCCGCATCCTTGACTTGTTATTTTTAGCCATTCTGACAGATGTGAGGTGGCATCTCATTGTGCTTTTGATTTATACTTCCCTGATGATGAGTGATGCTGAGCATTTTTTCATGAATCTATTATGACTGCACCATTTTATATTCACACCAACAGTGCACAAGGGTTCCAATTTTTGTGCATCCTTGGCATAGTTGTTATTTCCTATTCTTTTGATACTGACCATCTGAACAGGTATAAGGTAATATGTCACTGTAGTTTTGATTTGCATTTCCTGGATGATTAGTAATGTTAAATATCTCTTTATGTGATTGAAGGCCATCTATATATCTTCAGAGAATTATTTGTTCATGTCTTTTGCCCATTTTAAAATCGGGTTATTTGTTTTGATGTTATTGAGTTGTAGAAGTTACTTACATATTCTGGATATTAACTCCTTATCAAATATTAGTTTACAAACAATTTATCTGATTCTGATTCTGTGGGTTTCATTTTTGTTGTATTATAGTTTCCTTTGCTGCACAGAAGTTTTTAAGTTTCATGCAGTTGTATTTGTCTAATTTACTTTTGATGCCTATGCTTTGGGTGCCATCCATAAGATAATTGCCAAATCCAATGCCCTGATATTTTCCCCTATGTTTTCTTACAGGAGTTTGATAGGATAGGGCTTATGTTTAGGTTTTTAATCCATTTTGAGTTAATTTTTGTATATGGTATAAGGTTGTGGTCCTAATTCATTCTTTTGCATGTGGATATCCAGGTTTCCTAACATCATTTGTTGAAAAGAAGACTGTAGTTTTTCCATTATGTAGTCTTGGTACCCTTGCTAAAGATCAGTTAGTCATAAACACATGAGTTTGTTTCTTGGCTTTCTGTTTTGTTTCTTTGGTCTACATATCCGTGACAATGCCACACTCTCTTAACTAATATTACTTGTATTATGTTTTGAAATCAGGTAATGTGAGACCTCCAATTTTGTTCCTTTTCTTCAAGATTGTTTTGAGTATTATGGTCCCTTAAAATTCTATATAAATTTTAGGATTTTTATAGAATTATGCAAAAATATGTCACTGACATTTAGCTAGGAATTGCATAAAATCTGTGGATTGCTTCAGGTAATGTGGACATTTTAACAATATTAAGTCATCCTGTCCATGAACATGATGTATCTTTCCATTTTTTTAAATATCTTTTAGCAATATTTTATGATTTTCAGCATATAAGTCTCACCTCTTCAGTTAAATTTATCCTAAAATACTTCATTCTTTTCATGATGTAGTAAATGGAATTGTCCTTTTCAGATTGTTCAGTGTTAGTGCTTGGAAACACAGTGGATGTTTGTATGTTGATTTTGGATTCTGCAATTTGTTAAAATCATTTATTAATTTCATTTATTAAAATCATTTATTAACTTATTTTGGGGGAAATCTTTAACTTCTGCATATGTAAGATCCTTCAATTGCGAACATAGCTAATTCTCCTCCTTCATTTCTAGTTTAATTGTTTATTATTCTATCTATCTATCTCTCTATCTCATCTATCTATTTGTCTATCTGTCTATCATTTATTTGTTCTGACTAGGCCATCTAGTACTGTATTGAATAATAGTGACAAGAGTTGTTATGATCCTGATTTTAGATGGAAAGCTTTCATGTTAGCTGTGGCCTTTTAGTTAATGGATATTATTATGCTGAGGTAGTTTCCTTCTATTCCTGGGTTGTTGAGTTTTTTTATTATGAAAAGATGCTAAATATTATGAAATGCTTTTACTCTATCAGTTGAGATGACTATGTGTTTACTTGTCCTTCATTCTGTTAATATGGCATATTACATTGATTTTGGCATGTTGAAGCATCTTTACTTTCCTTGTATAAATCCCATTGGTCATGGTGTATAATCCTTTTAACATGCTTCCGAATTTTTTTTTGCTCATATTTTGTTAAGGATTTTTCATCAAGATTCAAAAGGGATATTGGTCTGTAATTATCTTCTCTTACTTTGTCTTTGTCTGATATCTTAACCAGGGTGATTCAAGCCTCATGAAATAAGTTTGGAAGTGTTTCTTCCTACAAAATTTTAAAAATGTGTTTAAGGCAGATTGATGTTAATTCTTTAAATGTTGGGTAAAATTTCCCAGTGAAGCATCTGGTCTTGGGTATTTTTATTTGGGGGCAGGGGGAGGCTTTTGATTGTTTCAATCTCCTTTTTGGGTTATTTAGGTTTCTAAAAATTCTTTATTATTTAGTATTGGTGGGTTTTATGCTTCTAAAAATTTATCCATTTTCTCTTGATTATGTAATTCATTAGAGTGTAATTGTCATTATAGTCTCTTATCATCCTTTTCATTCCTGTAGAATCAGCTGTAATGTCCCATATTTCATTTTGAATTGCAGTTACTTGAGCATTCCCTCTTCTTTTCTTAGTCTGTCTAGGGATTTATCAGTTTAATTGATCTTTTAAAAAACCAATACTTTTATAATGTTTTCTGTTCTTTGTTTTGCTTATCTCTGCTCTAATCTTTATTATTTCCTTCCTTCCTTCTGGTAACTTTTGGATTTGTTTGTTCTTTTTGTACTTTCCTGAGGTGTTTTGCTAGGTTATTTATGTGAGAACTTTGTTCTTTTTTAAAATATATGTGTCTATCACTATCAACTTCTCGTTTGGTACTGTGTAAGCTGCATTTCAGAGTTTGAGATGCTGTGTTTTCATTTACATTTGTCTACAGGCATTTTCTAAATCCCTTGTCATTTTTTATTTGACCTGTTTGTTATTTAAGTGTGAATTGTTTAATTAGTATATGTTTTTGAATTTTCTTATTTTCCTCCTGCTATTAATATCTAGTTTCATTCCGTTGTGTTGAGGGAAAATACTGTGGATGTTTTCAGTAATTTTCTTGAATTTGTTAAGACTTGTATTATAGCCCCCCAAAATCAATAAGAATAGGCCCACACCCCGTCACCTAATAGTAAAATTTACAAGTCTCAGTGACAAAGAGAAAATCCTGAAAGCAGCCCGGGAAAAGAAGTCTATAACATACAATGGTAAAAATATTAGATTGGCAGCTGACTTATCCACAGAGACCTGGCAGGCCAGAAAGAGCTGGCATGATATTTTCAGAGCACTAAACGAGAAAAACATGCAGCCCAGAATACTATATCCAGCTAGGCTATCATTGAAAATAGAAGGAGAGATTAAAAGCTTCCAGGACAAACAACAACTGAAAGAATTTGCAAACACCAAACCAGCTCTACAGGAAATCTTGAAAGGGGTCCTCTAAGCAAAGAGAGAGCCTACAAGTGGTAGATCAGAAAGGAACAGAGACCATATACGGTAACAGTCACCTTACAGGCAATACAAGGGCCCTAAATTCATATCTCTCAATAGTTACCCTGAATGTGAATGGGCTTAATGCCCCTGTCAAAAGACACAGGGTATCAGAATGGATAAAAAAACAAAACCCATCTATATGTTGCCTCCAAGAAACGCATTTTAAGCCCAAAGACACCTCCAGATTTAAAGTGAGGGGGTGGAAAAGAATTTACCATGCTAATGGACATCAGAAGAAAGCAGGAGTGGCAATCCTTATATCAGATCAATTAGATTTTAAGCCAAAGACTATAATAAGAGATGAGGAAGGACACTATATCATACTCAAAGGGTCTGTCCAAAAGAAGATTTAACAATTTTAAATATCTATGCCCCCAACGTGGGAGCAGCCAACTATATAAACCAATTAATAACAAAATCAAAGAAACACATCAACAATAATACAATAATAGTAGGGGACTTTAACACTCCCCTCACTGAAATGGACAGGTCATCCAAGCAAAAGATCAGCAAGGAAATAAAGGCCTTAAACGACACACTGGACCAGATGGACATCACAGATATATTCAGAACATTTCATCCCAAAGCAACAGAATACACAATCTTCTCTAGTGCACATGGAACATTCTCCAGAATAGATCCCATCCTCGGTCCTAAATCAGAACTCAACCGGTATCAAAAGATTGGGATCATTCCCTGCATATTTTCAGACCACAATGCTCTAAAGCTAGAACTCAACCACAAAAGGAAGTTTGGAAAGAACCCAAATACATGGAGACTAAACAGCATCCTTCTAAAGAATGAATGGGTCAACCGGGAAATTAAAGAAGAATTGAAAAAAATCATGGAAACAAATGATAATGAAAATACAACAGTTCAAAATCTGTGGGACACAACAAAGGCAGTCCTGAGAGGAAAATATATAGCGGTACAAGCTATATATTTCTCAAGAAACAAGAAAGGTCTCAGGTACACAACCTAACCCTACACCTAAAGGAGCTGGAGAAAGAACAAGAAAGAAACCCTAAGCCCAGCAGGAGAAGAGAAATCATAAAGATCAGAGCAGAAATCAATGAAATAGAAACCAAAAAAACAATAGAAAAAATCAACGAAAGTAGGAGCTGGTTCTTTGAAAGAATTAATAAAATTGATAAACCCCTGGCCCGACTTATCAAAAAGAAAAGAGAAAGGACCCAAATAAATAAAATCATGAATGAAAGAAGAGAGATCACAACTAACACCAAAGAAATACAAACTATTATAAGAACATACTATGAGCAACTCTACGGCAATAAATTTGACAATCTGGAAGAAATGGATGCATTCCTAGAAACATATAAACTTAAACTACCACAACTGAACCAGGAAGAAATAGAAAGCCTGAACAGACCCATAACCAGTAAGGAGATTGAAACAGTCATTAAAAATCTCCAAACAAACAAAAGCCCAGGGCCAGACGGCTTCCCGGGGGAATTCTACCAAACATTTAAAGAAGAACTAATTCCTATTCTCCTGAAACTGTTCCAAAAAATAGAAATGGAAGGAAAACTTCCAAACTCATTTTATGAGGCCCGCATCACCTTGATCCCATAACCAGACAAGGATCCCACCAAAAAAGAGAGCTATAGACCAATATCCTTGATGAACACAGATGCGAAAATACTCAACAAAATACTAGCCAATAGGATTCAACAGTACATTAAAAGGATTATTCACCACGACCAAGTGGGATTTATTCCAGGGCTGCAAGGTTGGTTCAACATCCACAAATCAGTCAATGTGATACAACACATCAATAAAAGAAAGAACAAGAACCATATGATACTCTCAATAGATGCTGAAAAAGCATTTGACAAAGTACAGCATCCCTTCCTGATCAAAACTCTTCAAAGTGTAGGGATAGAGGGCACATACCTCAATATCATCAAAGCCATCTATGAAAAACCCACCGCAAATATCATTCTCAATGGAGAAAAACTGAAAGCTTTTCCGCTAAGGTCAAGAACACAGCAGGGATGTCCATTATCACCACTGCTATTCAACATAGTACTAGAGGTCCTAGCCTCAGCAATCAGACAACAAAAGGAAATTAAAGGCATCCAAATCGGCAAAGAAGAAGTCAAATTATCACTCTTCGCAGATGATATGATACTATATGTGGAAAACCCAAAAGACTCCACTCCAAAACTGCTAGAACTTATACAGGAATTCAGTAAAGTGTCAGGATATAAAATCAATGCACAGAAATCTGTTGCATTTCTCTACACCAACAGCAAGACAGAAGAAACGGAAATTAAGGAGTCAATCCCATTTACAATTGCACCCAAAACCATAAGATACCTAGGAATAAACCTAACCAAAGAGACACAGTATCTATACTCAGAAAACTATAAAGTACTCATGAAAGAAATTGAGGAAGACACAAAGAAATGGAAAAATGTTCCATGCTCCTGGATTGGAAGAATAAATATTGTGAAAATGTCTCTGTTACCTAAAGCAATCTACACATTTAATGCAATTCCTATCAAAGTACCATCCATCTTTTTCAAATAAATGGAACTAATAATTCTAAAATTTATATGGAACCAGAAAAGACCTCGAATAGCCAAAGGGATATTAAAAAAGAAAGCCAACGTTGGTGGCATCACAATTCCGGACTTCAAGCTCTATTACAAAGCTGTCATCATCAAGACAGCATGGTACTGGCACAAAAACAGACCCATAGATCAATGGAACAGAATAGAGAGCCCAGAAATAGACCCTCAACTCTATGGTCAACTAATCCTCGGCAAATCAGGAAAGAATGTCCAATGGAAAAAAGACAGCCTCTTCAATAAATGGTGCTGGGAAAATTGGACAGCCACATGCAGAAAAATGAAATTGGATCATTTCCTTACACCACACACAAAAATAGACTCAAAATGGATGAAGGACCTCAATGTGCGAAAGGAATCCATCAAAATCCTTGAGGAGAACACAGGCAGCAACCTCTTCAACCTCAGCCGCAGCAACATCTTCCTAGGAACAACACCAAAGGCAAGGGAAGCAAGGGCAAAAATGAACTATTGGGATTTCATCAAGATCAAAAGCTTTTGCACAGCAAAGGAAACAGTTAACAAAATCAAAAGACAACTGACAGAATGGGAGAAGATATTTGCAAACGACATATCAGATAAAGGACTAGTGTCCAGAATCTATAAAGAACTTAGCAAACTCAACACCCAAAGAACAAATAATCCAATCAAGAAATGGGCAGAGGACATGAACAGACATTTCCGCAAAGAAGACATCCAGATGGCCAACAGACACATGAAAAAGTGCTCCATATCACTCAGCATCAGGGAAATACAAATCAAAACCACAATGCGATATCACCTCACACCAGTCAGAATGGCTAAAATCAACAAGTCAGGAAATGACAGATGCTGGCGAGGATGTGGAGAAAGGGGAACCCTCCTACACTGTTGGTGGGAATGCGAGCTGGTGCAGCCTCTCTGGAAAACAGCATGGAGGTTCCTCAAAATGTTGAAAATAGAACTGCCCTATGACCCAGCAATTGCACTATTGGGTATTTACCCTAAAGATACAAACGTAGTGATCCAAAGGGGCACGTGCACCCGAATGTTTATAGCAGCAATGTCCACAATAGCCAAACTATGGAAAGAACCTAGATGTCCACCAACAGATGAATGGATCAAGAAGATGTGGTATATATACACAATGGAATACTATGCAGCCATCAAAAGAAATGAAATCTTGCCATTTGCGACAACATGGATGGAACTAGAGCGTATCATGCTTAGCGAAATAAGTCAAGCAGAGAAAGACAACTATCATATGATCTCCCTGATATGAGGAAGTGGTGATGCAACATGGGGGCTTAAGTGGGTAGGAGAAGAATCAATGAAACAAGATGGGATTGGGAGGGAGACAAACCACAAGTGACTCTTAATCTCACAAAACAAACTGAGGGTTGCTGGGGGGAGGGGGTTTGGGAGAAGGGGGTGGGATTATGGACATTGGGGAGGGTATGTGCTTTGGTGAGTGCTGTGAAGTGTGTAAACCTGGTGATTCACAGACCTGTACCCCTGGGGATAAAAATATATGTTTATAAAAAATAAAAAATTATATTTAAAAAAAATAAAAATAAAAAAATAAAAAAAAAGGCTTGTATTATAGCTTAATATGTGGTCTATCTTATAGAATTTCTATGTGCACTTTAGAAATATATACATTTATATCAGGTTTGATTGGTCTGTAACGATGTTCAAATCCCCTGTTTCCTTATTGATTATTCTCATTCTTCTATCCATATCTGAAAGTAGAATATTGAAGTCTTCTACTATTATGTTGCTGTCTATTTCTCCTTTCAGTTATATCAATGTTTCATTTATGTGTTTGGGTACTTTCCGTTCAGTGCGTATATATTTATTATTACTATATTTTCCTAGAGAATTGACTTGTTTTATCATTATATACTGCCTTTTTTTGTGTCTAGAGATAGTTTGTGTTATAAAGTCTATTTTGTGTCATATGAACATGGCCATTCATGTTATGTCCTTTCACCCTCAGTCTCTATGTTTCTTTATAGAATGAGTTTCTTGTAGGCAGTGTATTGTTGTATCTTATTCTTATCCATTCATCTACTCTAGTATATCTTTTTTAAAGATATTTTATTTATTTATTTGACAGAGAGAGATACAGTGAGAGAAGGAACAGAAGCATGGGGAGTGGGAGAGGGAGAAAAAGACTTCCCGCTGAGCAGGGAGACCAATGTGGGGCTCAGTCCCAGGACCCTTGGGTCATGATCTGAGCCAAAGACAGACACTTAATGACTGAGCCACCCAGGTACCCCCATCCACTATGTATCTTTTAATTGGAGTATTTAGTCCATTTACATTTAAAGTAATTATTGATACAGAATGAACTGCATTTGCCATTATATTGTATTCTGTAGGACTTGTATATTTTGTCCTTTTTTTTCTCCTTTTTTTATTTCATTGGCTTTTTGTAATGACATGGTTTGGTTCCCTTCTCATTTATTTTGTGTCAATTCTACAGATGTTTTCTTTGGGGTTACCATTACAATTACATTAAACATCTTAAAGCTATGATAGTGTCTTTTAAATTGGTATCAACTTCAATCACAGGCATAAAAAGATTTTTTTTTTTTAAAGGCAGTGATGGATGAGAGAAAGTCATTTGATTGATAACTATATATCTTGGATTTTCTTCAGGTTGTAAGTCACATCTTTAATTCTTTTTCCTCTGCCTTAGATTATAGAAGATTTTATGGTGGCTTACAGGTAATACAAAAAATATATTAGTAAAATATAAATAAAGTGTCACCTATTTTTTTATGGAATAACAAGTTAGGCAACATTGAAGAAATAAAATGTTAAGACATGTAAAAATAATTTCAGCACCATGCCTTTATCTACTAATCTGTTTAGTCATAGATACATTCAAGTACTGGTCACTCAACCATATGACTGGATTATAGTTATTTTCCCCCATTTTGATCATTTTGAGCTTATCCATATAAATGTATTTAATTTGTTTGTTCAGCACATTAAAGTCATTACTACATGCCAGGCACTGTGCTCAGGACAAGAGATATAGTAATAAACGTGAGTTACTTTTCTTGCTATCATATCATATCATATCATATCATATCATATCATATCATATCACATTTTAACAGAGAAAGGCAAATGTAAAATAAACACAATGGAAACAAATATTTTCAAGTAGTTCTAATTGCCTTAAAATAAATTAGAGGTATGTAATAAAGTTTGGCTCCAGGTACAGTTCTTTTGATAGGGTGGTAAGAGGGGCTTTTTACAGATATATTTGTACTGAGACATAAGGAGATAATCATGCAAATACATGGGAGGATAGACCTATAAGATTAGGAAACATAAACTTTAAAGACCTTAAGACACAGAAAGAGGAGGCCATTGATTCTGGGTATAATAAGAGATGAGAAAATAAGAAAAGAAAAGTCAAAGAGATAAGCAGGGCCCAGAATGTGTAAGAACTTGTAGTCGAATGAAGTCTTTGGACTTCATAATAATGATGAAAATCTCAGAAATATTTTATATAGGGAAATAATACAATCTAATTTATTTTTGAAAAAAGTTACTGTTGCTGTTGTGTGGAAAGCAATAGAAGGAGGACAAGTCTGAATGTTGGAGACCACCTCCATGGATATTGATATAACCTGGGTTTGATATATGGAGTCTTGAACAAAGGATGTAGCATTGCAAGGTGACGCATGGATATATCCTCATTACAGAGCCAAAAGGAGTTAGGGATGAAGCAAAGAAAGGAATGATAAATTTCCATTAGCAGAGGTGAAAACCAAGAGTTCTGCTTTCATCAAGTTAAATTTAAGTGGCTTCATATGCTAAGTGTTTAGTCAGTTGGTTATATGAATCTGAAGTGTATAATAGAAGTAAATGATGGAGATCTTTATTTTTAAATAATTGGCCAAACCATGAAACTTGAGAAGCCCACCCAGGAAACAGTACAGATATAGAAGAATAGATAGCCCAAATCCGTAGGACACTTTAATACTTAGAGATGAGCAGGAGAGATAGAAAAGGAAAATGTGTGAAAGAGAAAAAATAGGCAAAGATGATGCCCTGAAAGTAGAGGAAAAGAGTGTTTTGAGAAGAAGGGGAAATATAATGCTGCAAAAAGATTGACTAGGATAATGGAAGACAATTCAAATGGAGGAAATACAAAACAGTTATGCCCAAAAGGCACACATATTATTGTTCAGTATTTACTTAGGAAACTACACATCTCTTAAAGTTTTCTATTCAGAAACCCACAGAGTGATTTCTAGAACACTGACATTTTCAAAGAGTACTCAAGGGTATGAATTCCAAAATTCAAGTCTTCCTTCATTCAACACTTACCTACTGAATGTCTACTATGGTTAGTCACAGTGCTGTAAACAGAGTTTTTGAGATGGTTGAGACCCAAGGCAGTAGTGAACAAAACTGAAGATGTCTTGAACACTTGCTAAGAAATCATGTCTTTAGTTTTGAGAAAAGATGAAATATGGAAATCACCCTGAGCATATACCTTATTCTTTTGCTTATCATTAGGTGTGTGTTTTACTAATTAAAAAACTTGTTTTTTTTTGATTTTTTGATTTTTTATTTCACTTACTTTCAGAGATTATAAATGATAAATGTTTCCCACTTGTAAGCGGGACATTCACCACATTTTTTTTTTAATACTTCACCACTTCTAAGCAATTAGGGCCCAGTCCTATTTATGTTGACCTCTTCCTACCACACACTTTCCAGCTCACTTTGTTCACATTCTCCATTACAAATTTGTTTACTGTAACAATTCAGGATATAAAATCAATGCACAGAAATCAGTTGCATTTCTCTACACCAACAGCAAGACAGAAGAAAGAGAAATTAAGGAGTCAATCCCATTTACAATTGCACCCAAAACCATAAGATACCTAGGAATAAACCTAACTAAAGAGACACAGAATCTATACTCCAAACCATTATCATTTACACATGGGAGATTTATTGTTTTTCATTAAAACAATCCATGGTATATTGGGGATATATATATACATATATATATAGATATGTCATATATATATATATATATATATATATATATATATATATATATATATCTCCATTTGAAAGACCATAGCTACTTGATGGATTATTCATGTCTCTCCAAACACTCTTTCTTTTATCACTGCACAATATTAATGAGTTTAATCATGGAGTTGTATTGCTTATACAGGTGACAGGAGGTTGATACCAGTCTTAGAAGTGTGTTTACTTGAGTCAGTCTATGGGGACTAAGATAAGTTGGATGGATTTTTTTTTTTAAGATTTTTATTTATTTATTTATTTATTGGACAGAGAGAAATCACAAGTAGATGGAGAGGCAGGCAGAGAGAGAGAGAGGGAAGCAGGCTCCCTGCCGAGCAGAGAGCCCGATGCGGGACTCGATCCCAGGACCCTGAGATCATGACCTGAGCCAAAGGCAGCGGCTTAACCCACTGAGCCACCCAGGTGCCCAGTTGGATGGATTTTTGAGGCATGTTCACTGAAGTGAAATGTTATTGATGTGTCAGGTTTCAAACTGGTTCTGGTCTTTCCTAATTACTGTAGCTATTAAACTGAAGGTCATTTTCTAAGAATAGGTCATGTTTTTACTAGCATGTATAATGATTTTCTGACTTTCCTACTTATAAGTTTGTCTACGCCTGAAATGTAATTTTTGTTAGTATAAACTATATCTTGTTGCCATCTTCTTGAAATCCTTCAGTATTTCCCATAGTTCCCAGCATAAAAATTTTAAATGAGATCTACAATAATACCTAAAATAATATCTGCAAGACCAGTAGGATCAGCATACTTCACATTATCCTATGTCACTTCTGACTTGGGCACAACTCTACTGCCTCCTCATGATTTTCTGCCTTTCCATTCCTTAAACATCCAAGTTCTTTCCTTTCTCAGATTTTTGATCTTTCATTTAGATGGGGCTGGGTGTTTCTTGTAACTTTTCTGTAACTGAAGGAAATGATAGGAATGGAGAGAGTTCATCTGAAGTGGTATGCAGTTTTTGATAGAATATAGGAGTTCCAGGAGCACCTGGGTGGCTCAGTGGGTTAAGCCTCTACCTTTGGCCCAGGTCATGATCTCAGGATCCTGGGTTCAAGCCCCGCATCGGGGGCTCAGCTGGGAGCTTGCTTCCCCCTCTTTCCTCTCTCTTCCTGCCTCTCTGCCTACTTGAAAATCCCTGTCTGTCAAATAAATAAATAAAATCTTACAAAAGGAAAAGAGGATATAGAAGTTCCTCCCTCCCTCCTGAGTTTCTGTGAATGCCACCTGTGAGGGTTGGCCACACAGAGTTGAAGGAGTCTGTTATGTGCAGAGTAGCCCCAGGCTTCATATAAATTCCCAAAGCAGCATGAGGCCCTGGAACTTATTGCATTCACTGAGACTGAGATAACTTTTTTTTTTCCCATCGCTCATGAATTATAGTTAATGTAGCCTTACATGACAAAGGTTTGAAATTTGTAAAAATTGTAACTTTATCAAATACTATAAAAGGTGTCTTTTTAAAGTTTTTTTCTTCTTCATTTTACCATACTGAATAAATATATTACAGAAATATAACATGATGTAATCTATAACATATTTCTGAAACTTGGGCTGGAAGAAGTTTTTCTAGCCTCAACCTGTAGCTTCTTGAGTTTTTTGCTTTGGGCTGTCCCCTCTCTGTCTAGCCTGACATGGAAACAAGAGCCTGGACTAGAGTGGCCTAAATCAGCTCCACACATACTTTCTTGGGTGTACTTAATCTCGTGGTCACACTTATCTCTAAAGGATGTCAGGAAATGTAGAAGAGCTATGAACAGGAGGAAGAGGAGAGCACAATGTATTTTCTGCTATACCTGTTTCACCTGTTTCCTTTTCAGTCCATTTTCCTTCTCTTTTGTCATAGGAAAGGTTGAAAACTTCCTGCTCAAAAGATTTGGGAACTATTACTGGAAGTTCTTAGGATTTTGAATTGTTGGATACCACTTTGCCTCCTAAGGGAAAGAAACAGGAGCAAGAAATATTGCTATGGTGTGATTTACTACTCTAGAATCTTGTATTATGTTCTTTGATATTTATGCTCTTGAACTCTGTGTTTTCCCTTGTTTCTAGTGGTCACTGTTTTGGGGGGCAGTTATACATTATCCACTTGACCAAGTATTGGGGGAGTGAGATTATATACAGTGTACAGTGGTTTTACCTTTTTCAAGGTACTAGGCTATATACTTCCTATGCTACCCATTTCCTCTTCACAAAAACTGCATTGAAGTACATGCAGTAACTATCATCCCCATTTTACAGCAGCTAACTGGGTGACTGAGAGATTAAGTCACTTGGCTAAAGTCAAACAGCAAGTAAATGAGCTGGGCTTTGATCAGGCAGTTTGGTTCTGGAGTCTAAACTCATAACCATTATACTGGGCCATTTTGTGGCCAAGAAAGAAACAAAAGTCAGGTAAACAGAGGAAAAGTTCTTCACAGTTTTGGAAGTCTAGAACACAAACTAATAATTTCAATGTAATTTAAAAAAAGTTTACAAAGATAAAATGGTTTTAAAAATAAATAAGATCAAAAATAAAAAGAGAAGTGACATAAGGCAACAAGCTGAGAAACACCAGCAACAACAGTAAGAACACAAAGAAAAAAAAGCAGAATTAAAGGTTAAAGTATATATTAGAAGAATCGATGTATCTTCTGAAGAATCCAATTACTGACACAGAATAAAGCTATAGTTAATTCCAGTGGATATAGGTGACAAAGACAACCAAAAAGCAAGTAAAAATTAACCAAACAAGAAGATGGGTTGTCTTCTAATATAGAAAAATAAATGAAACAAAAACATATTAAAAGATAAAAAAAGATAAATTTACCCTGAAGTAAAGAATAAGATCTTCATATTAAAAGAACATATGTTCTAGCAAACCTGAACAATCCTACTGAAACATCACCTCATTAAATTCATGATTTTTAAGAGTGAAGTAATATAAAGTCTGGTAGGAAAAATATAACTACTAGAAGAAAAAAAAATCAGGGTGGCTTCAAATTTTCTTAAAACAACATTCAGTATCAGAAGATAATACTCAGAGTGTAGTGTATGTCAACTTGTAGAATGAACAAATACTTTACCTACACCAAATTACCATTTTAAATAAGGAATAAAGACCAGGTATAGTTCTGAACATGAATAAACTTAGGAAATAGAGAAGAGGTATCCAGAACTGTTGAGATTATGCTGTTTTGCAGTAGAAAATTTACATGTTGGAGACACGTAAGCAGTTCATAGAGTGAAAGTGGGAAGAAATGCTAAAGTCAGTTTCCATAGCAGAGAGTCAGTAGGTACTGCATAACATTGAAATTATTGATGAAAAAATATTTCAAACTGGTAATTTTTTTCATAATATTTTCATGTTAGAGGAAAGCTTTAGGGACATAATGACTTTCATAAGGCAATATTTAACAGTTCTGCAATTTCCTTAGTTTCCTTTTATTTTACTTTTCTTTTGTACTTGGGTGAAATTGAAATAAATTTTAATTTAATATCTTGTCTATGTATATGTGCAGAAAAATGATGTCTGGAATTTATAGCAATTTATAATTAGTGATGTAATGTGGGATGGTTTTCTTTGGCTTTTTCATGTTATAAATGCTTTGTAATAAGCAACACTATTTTTAAAGCAAAAAAAGTGATGTTCTTAACAAAAGGAGGAAAGAAACTTCAAGGGATTATGTGCACTGTAGGTTTAGTGTATGAAATTTGGTATCTGAAAGTTTAGATTATGTCCTCAAGATTTCAAAGACTTTTCTTGAGGCTGTCCTTCCTTAGTAATATAAATCACTGGGCTAGACAGCCTTACTTAAGTGTTGTTCAAATCCTTCTTGATTGTTTTTCCTTTTCACCCAGCTCTAAGTGGCCATCATTTTTTATCACCCAAAAAGCCTAGACCTAAATGTTGACACTGAAGAAGGGGAGAGGGAAAGATTTACTTTACATCATTTTTATGATCTGAAAAGGCAAATGCAGTTCATTTAATGCATTTTTGTATTAAATGAATTCTACTATATCTCAAGTTCTGTATTAGGTAAATGGGATATAAAAAATGAATTTTATATATTTTTTCTCTGACACAGTAGAAGACAAATACATATTATAATAGACAATTATTATTGTAGAAGACAAATACATATTATAGACAAATAGAAGTCTGTAGAAGACAAACACATATTATAATGCAATAACAATCCATTTTCTTATTTATTCACTTAGCAAATATCCATTAAGTGTCTATTATATGGGAAGTAAATGCATGTACACAGGTTTTTGAGCATCAAATTGGATAGGCAACTAACAAACATGGGTAAGGGGTTAGGGAAATGTGGGATACATATGACCATGCAGTGAAAGACACATCCTGATCTGTTTCAAAGCTCTTGTGGTCATATTCAAGAGTAATGCAAAGTAAGTGGAGTTTTTAGGGTGAGGGAGATTGGTATTGGTCAGTTCATTGAAAGAACAGGTGAAGGAAAGCAAATAGCCAACTAGTTTTATTCTGTTAGTAAGTAATTCTGGAACAGAAAATGCACATAAATTATTCCTATATTTTATAATTCCAGAACAAAGGTCATGATCACTTCATTACTTGGCAGTTAAAAATAGGTGTGTCAAAATCAAACTGCCTTTCCCAAGGGAAGAGAAATAAAGAACAGTTGGGTCAAAGTTTCAAAGTACGGAGCTGAACATAAGCTAGGGAAAAATTCACATGGGTGGAAACTGTAATTTTACAGGGAGGGTAGACTTTTTAGCAAGCAGGTATTGTACTAAAATGCAAAAAATATTTTAATATAGTAGCAAGTGGAAACTTCTCAAATGCCATACATGTCATTTTACCTTGGGAAATATCCATATCTGTCCTCTATGATGTTGTAGGTAGTAAACATATTGTGAATGTCAACATCATTAATAATAATTTTCAAGTTATTAGAAGACAGGAACAATTAATCAATTCAGCTTTGCCAAGATAGAAAATTTGAAAAATAACGAGAGACACAAAATCAATAGAAAAAGATACCCCAGCAGATACTGTTGCTACCAACAAAATAATATTCAGTTAGTTTTAAAATTTTAGGTGATGATAGCATCAGATAAATGTCATGAAATGGTCAGCTTCTATTAACTGTCAGAGCAGGGAAGGGTGGTACAAAGAACTGAAATAAAAAATTTTACAACAGTTCTAAATGTGCACTTCATATTTACCCACCTAAGATTCATGATGAAGCTCTATAAAAGGGAAAATGGTCAGCATAATTTGCAGTATTACACAGTGGCATTTACTCAGACTTTTTTCAAATAAGTTAATGGACCAAAAACATACCATATTCTGTTAAAACCTGGCTTTTCATTTGAAGTTTGCTTATTATTATGGAGTATTGATAGTGATAGAAAAAAGAATGTATTTCAAGTGTATGTTACGTTTTAGAATCTAATTTATCTTATGTCTTACCTCATTCCATATTGAATTTCAGACAAAAAACAAAATTAATGTGTAGTAGTAATGGGTTACAATGAAACAGGAATAATTAAATTGTACTGGTGAATAACAAATAATATAAATTAATCATGATAATTGATGATAATAGTTATTTTTTACAGGCTTCCTGTCCTAGACAACATGTTAGTAGCATATGTGCACATTATTTCATTTAATTTTTACAACAGCAGCCATGTCTCTTGTGAGCATTGTCTTCATTTTGCAGATGAGGTGAGTGAGCCCTAGTGAGGATGAGAATCATGCTCCTAATTGAACAGTTTGGGAAAGACTAATATGAAATCAAGCTTGGAATTTTTCCCCTCATTACTCAATATTCAATTGCAGAAGAATATAGATATTTAATTATTAAAGTGAATATAATATTATTATGATAGCTAATTTGAAATTTAAACTCAATTTCTAACCTCCTGTAGAATATAAATAATATTATCAAAATATTAATTGTAAAATACTAATTTCAGAGAAAAGGAAAACATAAAGAATTCAGAAAATTTAAAAAATTTACTGGCAACAGTAAATTTTAATATGTACTTGGCATTTTCTAGATCCTGATAAAAATTTAACAGTTGTCTGAAATTTTGTACCAATATCTAATTATTTTTTAAGTATAAAATATGGACCATTTTTGAAGGAAAAAAGTTTATCATAAAATAGACTCATTCTATTATTCTCAATTCAAATGAGTAACTGGTTATTTTGAGCACATTATCCTTTTAGTTTAGTCAATGAAAACTATAATATCTTGTAAAAGATATATATATATATATATATATATATATATATATATATCTTTATATATATATATACATAAAATTATCAAATGAAAATAGCTATGTTTGTATTCTTTACAGTTTCCACAGACCCCTTTAATCAAATGCATACTTAATTCTAAGTTTTTATGAAGGTAAATTTCATATTGAAATAATTAATGGTAATTGAATGAATAGAAAACAATATTTTTCTTCTAGGCCTTTTGTGCTGATGGTTAATTTTATTTGCTTCATAAGATAGTATGCCTATTTTTATCTGTTGATATAAGCCAATAAATTACATGTTTATAAACAGGTGTTCCTATATTGGGTCTAAATAACAAAATTCTATACACACACACACACTCTCACGTATTTATATGTATGTATAAATATGTATATGCAAATGTATATGCATTTAATTTTTTGTTCAAATAATTTAAAAATATTAATTCTCTTTCAAATTTGTTCATACCTTTAATTTTTTGACATGCTCTTTCTGGAACCTTGGCAATTCAAGGCCTGCACACTGGGGCTAATGTGTAATCCCTTTTTGGTGCATAGATTAATTAATGTGGTTTCTTGTTGAACTAGTCTATAAATGTGGCAAGTTGAGAATAATACTGAAGTAAGAATGCATGGATAGGACTCCTGGTTCCATCATTTACATATGTCTTAAAACAAGTTATTAATCTTCGTGACATAATTTTCTTCTCTTGTATTTCAGGACTAATGTGTAGGTTAAATGAGCTATTGTTTATAAAATATGACGTTTGGTACAAAATTACATTTTGGTGAGATTTTAATTGAAGCAATAGTTGTAGTTGATTTAAATAATAGTGGCAATAAGGTTAGATGAGGACATATCCAGAAGTCAGACCAAAGCAGGTTCTAGGGATGGAGTAGAGGTTGGGGAGAGGAGAGGGTGTCTAAGGATTACATCAGTCTCTTATTATTTCCTTTGGTTTAAAAGGGAAGACATTGACTTCAGCAAAGGTAACTTAGAGTAGGCAGGACCAGACAGGGAATAGGAATCCAGACAGGTAGAAACCAGAGAACAGGAGGTCAGTGACACTAATGAGCAGAAAATAGTGCAGTTGACCCAAAGTCTCAGAGAACATTTTACTCTGAGTTCTGTTTTATATACTGTTCTTGTCATGAGTTGTCTTTGACATACAGGTATTCAGTATAACCAGAAGGATGTCAGGACTGAAAGTCAACTGCTAAAATTGCAGGCAGACAAATGGATCACTAACAGATTCTTCAAACACTGCTGAGAGGATAAAATATTCTAGCAGTGAACGGAAAGTACAGAAAAGAAAATTAAATATTTGGGGTTTGCTGACTTACAACAAAAAGTATACAATCAAACCATTTGTAAAACAATAAAGAGAACTGAAGAATTGGCACATTTGCAAATACTCTAATTTAGAAAAAACAAAAATAAAGCAAATGAGCAAGGCAGGTTGCAATGCATACCGTAATTCAGGCCCCTTTGAAATCTATTGAACGTATTGTTAAATTCTCTTTAAAGATTGTCTTTTCCAGAATCAAATCAAATTATGTTTAATATTCAAACCATGAATGCTTAAGAGAAGCCACTTAATAAGAGTCTGAGTAGCAAAGATTTCCATATATTTCCTTTCTCAGATTGACTTTTCTACAACCAATCATTAAGGAACCAATTCTGATGACTCATTTCTCTTTAGGATTGCCAATATCATCAAGTCTTCAATACTTAAAAATTAATAAAGTTATCGGTTGTTGTTGACCATATTTCTATTTCTCTTCATGCCTTCGCATATCCAATATATTGAGACACCTGAATTAGCTTCCCCTGTTAACATACTTGTTTGGTCCCATAGTAATAAGCTATCAGCCTCAGTGGATTATGTGTTATAAAATCTGTTTTTATACCGTAAGGCTTTATATAAACAGGGGAGCCACTACCTATGAACAGCTTAGATCTGCATAGGCTGTAAGTCCATTTATTTGAAATCTCTGAGTCTGAATGTATTATTGATCACTAATGCCTTTTCGTGGCAGCAAGCCAAGAAGGTGTACATTGTTCCCATCTAGGACAGTTTATAAGCTACCATGAGGTAAATTCTACAGCTATCTGTTTTAGTTCAATGATCTGCCTGAATATTTGTGAATTTAATTGTTTTTGCTTTAGAATATATTTCATTATATGGTAGGGAAAGTCAGTGATTCTGTTTTATTTTTCATCTATAAATTTGTTTATTTATTCAAATGAAGTTTTGAAAAATTTATATCTGCTTCTAGAAAAGAATCTTACTGGAGTTTTTAATAAGAGCTAAAATATATGTATACACAGTCAATTCCATGTATTTAAAAACTTTCAATAATGAAACATTTTTTAAATTGCACTTTCTCAATTTTAGCCCTAAAAATAGCCAAAAAATCTTCTTGAATATGGAAAAAATAGAATATATATATATATATATATATATATATATATATATATACACATACACATATATATAACCAGTTTGGCATTAAAATTCTAAGCTTTCTTGTAGAGCTGAGGGAGACTAGTCTTGTGTCCATTCACCTAAGCAAAACACTATTGAAACTCAGAAAAAATAATCCTTAATATTCATCAAGTCTTGGGCGCCTGGGTGGCTCAGTGGGTTAAGCTGCTGCCTTCGGCTCAGGTCATGATCTCAGGGTCCTGGGATCGAGTCCCACATCGGGCTCTCTGCTCAGCAGGGAGCCTGCTTCCTCCTCTCTCTCTGCCTGCCTCTCTGCCTACTTGTGATCTCTGTCTGTCAAATAAATAAATAAAATCTTTAAAAAAATATATTCATCAAGTCTTATAATGACACATCCACTGAATTGTTTTCCTTCTCCTAATCCTACACTAATTATTCCCATCTAACAAAACAAGTTTTTAATCATTCTAGGAAATAGGTTCTGAGCTTCCTTCCCTCTTATTTATTCAATTATATGAGCAGACTTTATGCTGTTATTTGGTCTTTGGAACAGTCACTATAATATCTTGAGGAAAAAATTCCATTTCTCTTTGGTCTTTTGACCCCCTGAATATATAGGAGACACGTGTGTGTGTGTGTGTGTGTGTGTGTGTCTCCTTCCCCCCTAAACCTCAACTGAAGGTAACTGTTCCAATCCCATGGGCCCACATAACTTCCCCCCTCCAACAGGGTCTCCATGGCATCCAGCACTTGGATATCACTGAGCCTTTCCTTGTAAATCAGCAAGAGTTTGAAAGTATTATCTTTTACAATTTACATTAAAATAGCTTTTCCATAGAAGTATCATTTATTACTGAGCATATTTGCTTTGGGATATTTTGGAAGTCATCTTTGTTTTGGAAGTGAAACTTTCTTTTTTAAAGATTTATCTATTTTGAGAGAGAGAGTGTGTGAGAGAGTCAATGGGAGGGAGGGGCAGAGGGTGAGACTCTTCAAGCAGACTCCCTGATGAGTGCTGAGCCTGACATGGGGCTTGATCCCATGAACCATGAGATCATGACCTGAGGTGAAACCAAGAGCCAGGCGCTGACCGACTGAGCCATCTATGTATTCATTTATTTTTCCTTCTTGCCCTATGCTGTACTTTACATTCTGTGACTTATTTATTTTAATATATACTTGTCTTTTTGCATGTATTCATTTCTTATATGTATTTGTTTTCTCTGTTTTTTTCTTGATCAGACTACAAAGAGCAATCTATTACTTTGGTATCTTCAGAACAATATTTTTAATTAAATAATTTTGGGTATGCCTTAAATCTATGGTTCTTATATTTTAAATAACTATTTTTTGTTTTATTTATATGTTTCTTCTAACTTTATGTTTTAGAGTTGTTTTTCTACATAGTGTTGAATATATACCTTGCTAACTTTCATACATTCTTACAATAATACACTGAATATCAAATTATGATGAAAATGAATATAGATTTAACTACATTTCTTACATTTAAAATATACTAATCTAATTATCTTATAGCTTACAAAGTAATATTGGTTAAATATTGGTCTCAAACAGACCTAGACTGAATCCCAGCTCAGCCAGTATTTCCAATTTATTCTTAGAGAATTGCTTTAATATTGAACCTTAATAGCATCATTTTCAATGTTGTAATCTTGATGACACACATATATGGGAATGAAAGACACAAATTTTAAGGGGTAATTAAAAAAACCTGCAGGTAATGAAAGGGTAATTAAGACAGTTGAGGAGTATATTGTATTACTAAACTCAATTCCACACTGTTTTCAAATAGCAAAGGTGGATATAAAATTCATTTTCCTCTCTTCTCTACACCCAGTCCTCCAAATCAATGATATATCCTTAAGAGAATATGAAGGATTGTGTGCATTTGAGGGAAGGAAAATAATTATATTTTTAAAAATGATATTTTAAATCATTTTTAAAAATTATCTTCACTGAAGAATGAGTCTGCAAAGCACTTCTTGCTGTCATGCAGGATCTGGAACTCCCCACTGGGGTAAGAATCTGCATCTAGTAACTGATAATCCTAAACATCTATGTTTGGGCTTATTTAATTTGATTATGAAATATTTATTTAAGAATTTTCTGAATTTGGAGTGCTCAGAGGGGACTCAGTTGGTTAAGTGTCTGACTTCAGCTCAGGTCATGACCCTAGGATCCTGGGATCAAGTCACAATTAGGGCTCCCTTTTCTGCAGGAGTCTTCTTCGCCCTCTATTTCTGCCTCTCTTTCTCTCTCTCTCTCTGTCTCTCATGAATAAATAAATTAAAAAAATAATTTTCTGATTTTGTTTAAATGTGTTCATGATTTTTCCAAATTATAGTGATTTTTTAATTTTTTGCACACAAATATTTTCATTGTCATATCATTTGTGGCTCACTTTTAGATTCTTTTAGTAACACCTTTCAATGAATAAAGGTTTTTAATGTTAATAAAACTCATTTAATTAATTTTTCTTTAAGTCTATCATTTTTCTGTCTTATGTCTTAGAATTAGTTGTCTATCTCAAGGTCATGAGAATATTTCCCTAATTTTTAGTGTTTTACCTTCCCTTTTTATAACAAATTGATGCTGTAATATGATGTACAACACCTTTTATTAAAAGATAGTTAATTTCCAACAAAATTTCAAGAAACATATGATATACATCAAGTTGCTTATATGTGTAGATATTCTTCTGGACTCTAGTCAGTCTTATGGATCTATTTGTCTATTCTTAAGCCAACACAATCAGTTTTATTACTATAGTTTTCTAAGAAGTCTTGAAATATGGCAGTATTATTACTCCAAATTCTTATTCCTCTTTAAGATTGTTTTGGCCTTTTTAATTCCTTTCCATTTTTAATAATATTTAGAATCTATCTTGTCAGTTTCCACCAATAAAATTGAAAAGTTTACAGAAAATTTCCATCCTAACAATATTGAATCTTCCACACCTTTATTTTCCCATGTAAGTCTTTAATTTCTTTCAGGAATGTTTTTATTAAATCTATGGCTAGGTGTTTTTCTTTTATATTGTAAGTGGAATGGCTTTAAAATTTCATTTCCCAGTGGTTCCTTGTGTCTTCACAGTAATACAATAAATTTGAGAGTTTTGTATTCCATATGCTACAAATTAGCAAAATTTACCTATTTGTGCTACTGATTCCTTTGCATGTTATTTTGGATTTCATTTATGAATACACAGTTAGATGGATGGATGGATAGATAGATAGAGAGATGGATGATAGATAGATGCGAAAGGGAAGTATAGAACAGTAGAAACACCATGGGCTATACAGCAAAGAATTTGCATTCTCATCCCCATGACTTTCAATGATTCATCTCAGCTGACTTCAGTTCATCATTGTGAAATAAAGAGGTGGGATCTCATGATGTCTAAGATTCTCTCTAGTTGTATGATTATGTGTAGCATCTGCTTTCTCTTTTGTAGGTTGATAATTTAAATTTTATTGCTAGTAAGACATGTTCCTTTGAGGTGTAATTTCACTTTATTATTATCCTTTACACAAAGAGGAGGTTTATTTTTCACAGGAAATGCTTCCTTTATATGCAATCCAATCTTTCAAAAGCATAGAGGAACTGGGGGGGGAAATCACTGTAATATTTTAAAACAAATATTTAAATATTCACATTGTCTCTGTCTCCATATTACTTACTCTTTTGGCTCTGGTACAAAAGCTATAATTTAATCAGTTGTCAGAAAAATTATACAATGCCCTAGTTACACAGAATCACATTCCTTTGCGCATAATGCCATGTGAGAAGTCATGGCCACTGAAGCATGGTAGAAGGCCAAATTGTCCCATCTTTATTCATCCAAAGCTTTTAAATTTGAGCTACTTTTCCCAGTGCAAGAATTCCTGGAAATGAAGCAATTCCAGAGATCTCATAGAATCATAATTCTGAAGAGTGCTTTTGCAGTAATTAACATTATTTTGACAGAAATGGAAACAAAGGCACAAGATGTACTGAAATTCATCCTGTTAGGGCGAGAGCTCGATCGAAGGCTTGGTTTTGCCAACCACTAACCTCACTGTGTCCTAAAGACTGATTAATCATCAGTAGTCTCCAATATATGTTATACCACTAGTTGCTGTTATCTTATTTATGAAGCATTGTTGAAATTAAAAAAAAAAAAACAATCTACAGTAGGATACCAATCAATAAATGCAGAAATAGTGGTGTTGGAAGGTCAACATTTTACAACTGTTATGTTAACAAAGAATCATCAATGGATGTTAAAACTGGTAGGTGAGCATTTAATGAGAATAGAATGTTTATATAACATTAAAATATCTCCCTATCATACTATGAGCTAGTACAAAAGGGAAAAATAATAACTTTATAATAGAGAAACCTGGTAGTAGCTCTTGAACCAAGTGATCGGAGTTAACTCCATAAATGTCACTTTCCTGACAAAAAGGTGCATAGCCTGTAAGTGTCATGAGGGAACATAACATAAATAAAAATTCTAGAGCTTTCTACAAAAATGACCTGTACTCTTCAAAAATAACGGTGTCTTAAAGGGTAAAGACTAGAGCTGTTCTATATCATCAGAGACTACTTGGATATGACATTCAATGTAAATTTGAGTTCTTGGATGATCTTGCATAGAGAAACATGCTGTGAAAGAGAAGACTGGAGAAATTGGTGAATTTTGAATATGGATCATGTGTTGATAATTACCTTGTCTCAACGTTAAATTTTCTGATTTTGCTCATTGTAGTTATATAAAAAAGCAATTTTTTCTAGGAAATACACGTATGTGCATGCACATGTGCATTCATGTGTACAGACAGAGCATGATATGGTCAAAGTATTCACAACTGATGAATCATGGTAAATAGCTAGCTGTGCTCCTCTTGCAGATTCAGTGTGAGTTTAAAGTTATTTTAAGATAAACAAAAATTGGGGTTCCTGGGTGACTCAGTCGTTAAACATCTGCTTTCGACCCAGGTTCTGATCCCGGGGACCTGAGATGGAAACCCACATCGGGCTCCCTGCTCGGTGGGAAGTCTCCTTCTCTTCCACTCCCCCTGCTTCTGTTTCCTCTCTCACTGTGTCTCTTTCTGTCAAATAAATAAATAAAATCTTTAAAAAAAGATGAACAAAAATTGATTAAAAACTCTCAATTGAGACATGCTCTTTGTGAAAAGGAAATCTTTCAAAAATGTGTAAGAGAAATTGGTTCAATTCTCCACCCTGTCCCCCATCATTCTTTTTCTTCTGAGCTAATAAATGTAAACAGAAAATTTTCATCACTCCACACCTTACTACAACATGTCCATCAAATTCATACTTAACTGTTTATATAAATCCACACATATAAGATTTTTTACTTTGTTTTCACAAATAATTTATTGTTTGCACATTCTTTTGTGACTTGGATCAATATATCAAGAATGTCTGCTCAGTTTCATACATAAACAATTAGTTCTTTTTTTTCCTAGTTTCTCCACTGTTTCTCCAATCATTTCATTAGTTGTTCAAAATTTAGGTTCTAATCTTTTTCCACTACAAACAATGCTGCAATAAATTTCATTTTATACATATAGTGTTTATCCTATTATATTTATTATATTATTATGTAATTGTGTATTGTATGATTATATATCATTAAATATATTATAAATTCATGTTAAATATGTATATGCCTGATAGTTCTTTATTTCAAATAATAGTCCCAAATGTGATATGACTTGGTAAAAATGCATATTTCTACAGATATTACCATTTTACTTTCTAAAATTATTGTACAAGTTCATAAATTCTACCTAAAATATATGAGAGTTTGAATTCTTGCACTCTTAAAAATAGTAGCTTTTCAGACTTTTTTTTATTTTTCCTATATACTTCTTTATAAAACTGGGATTTCATTTCCCCTTTTTTGTGTGTTATCTTGATTTATACTTTTAAATACTTTTGTTTAAATGTTATAGAATAATATATGCCTAATACTGAAAAAAATCATAATAAGTAAATGCAATATAACAAATAATACCTCCATTTATAATTTTAGAGTGCGAATTTTCAGTGCTTATTAATATAATAATGTATTTCATTTAAAAGTCTGATGTATAGGGGCTCCTGGATAGCTCAGTAGGTTGGACCTCTGCCTTCGGCTGGGGTCATGGTCTCAGGGTCCTGGAACTGAGTTCCGCATTGGGCTCTTTGCTAGGCGGGGAGTCTGTTTCCTCCTCTCTCTCTGCCTGCCTGACTACTTGCAATTTCTCTCTCTGTCAAATAAATAAGTAAATAAAACCTTAAAAAAAAAAAAGGTTTATGTGTCTACTATTCCGAAATCTACAAGTTACCCTAAATAAATAAATTTAGGATGAAGCAGTACTTATATCTTTCTCTGCTTTTTCTTTAGCGTTTCTTATTTTCCATAATTCACCATACTTTAACCAGCCCATCTTAGTTATATCACAATGTTCTGCACTCAATTTGTGGGTGTTTCCTAGCACCTGGGAAGCTAGCCTGACCTCGAACTCAATTCCAGCACTGATCCTCATACTTAGGATTTTACCATTTCAACCTCAGCTAAATATCCACTGAGCTTCAGACTTCGATTTCTAGGATTATAAGCAGAGAAGTGTTTCTTGTTGCTGTTTACTGCTGTTTCTAATCACACAGATAAGACTTACCTCATAAACTTGAAACAAAAGCTTTAGGGGTAGGTCCTACTCATATTACTTTTGAAAATACTTTGTCCTGAGGTTGAAAGTAACACACTGATTTGACATTTGAGTGACCTACACTCATTACCCAAAATGAGTGCTATGTTATGCCTTATACTTATAGCTACTATTATATAATCCATTTATTAATTCATGAACACATTCTTATGGGTCATCTATTTAAAACTAAAGGGGACGGTTGTTTTCTTAGGTTAAGTGTTATATTGTAAGGCTTCACAAGTTCTGATTTTTTCAAAAAGGGTTTTTTTCTTCCTAATTTTTACATTTACAATTTATCACAGACCAATACACGCTGTTCACACTACATGTGATTTAGCGCAGAAGTTCAACCATCTCCTGAACAGATCTAGAAGTGGTCTATAAAAAGAATATTCATTTGGATGTTGCTACAATGTGCTTCTAAAGGCTCACTCTCAATTTCCCTATATTCTCATTGTTGACATTTAGCAATTTGTGGACCAGCACTGGGGCACCTACTACACTGGGAGTCAAAGACTGGAAGGATAAAAAGTATTTGCTAATGTAAAGCCCTTGACTTGTTCTCAAGCCCTATGCTTCCTACCCTGCCTCTTGTCATTATCTGCTATATATTTTCCCACTCTTACATCTCTGCACACATAACTATAAACAATTATATTTAAAATGGAAAAATGATATGGTAATATAGAAAACCAGAGTAGAAACCCATAGCAACACCCTAGCCCTGGAAATTCTACCCCAAACCAATCTCCCTTGACTGATATACATGTGGTGTTGAGTATTCTCTGCCAAGATGTGTGAATGAAACGTGATTCCAAAAGCTGAAAATATTCAACAATTAATGCATATAATTTATTCATCAGGTCTATAGGGACCAGGGATAATTGAAAGGGATTCATGTCTGCCAGCTTTTACATCTACCTTTTAGAATTACATTTTTTAAATAGAAGCTGATTCTTTTGGAAGACAGTTGTATGACAAAGACACTCAAGGGGAAAATAGAGAATGCAGAAGCATTGTAGGACATTAGCCTTTCTCCACGATAGTTGTAAAATCTAGCTGTGTGAAATACTTGGCTTAAACCGTGATGTTCTCAGTGTAGTTATTATTTTTTTTTTACTTTCACTTCTTTATTTTATAATCTGATATAGATGCTTACATAGTTTCTGGTTTATTGTAGATTGCTGTACATGGCTGGCTAGCTGAATATCTGTAGTAGACAACAAATTTATAGCAGATACTCATGGTTGCCTTTGGAAACATTTTAACCAATCCCTTGTTATCAAAACCCTAATTGTGTTGAGATAGTCACCTGTTAGAGAAAGTAAATCAATCTGGAAATTCTTTGTTAATGCTTATTTTAGGAGAGGGCATTTGACCTATGAAATAGTAGAGAAAAAAAAATGTTTGAGGGAAATATTTACTAACTTTTGAAAAGGAACATGTTAGAAAAAGCAAATTATTTGTCCACTTAACATTGCCATGACTGCAAGTGAGGCCTACAAATAAAATAGCAATCTTTACCCATGAAAAAATCTAACATACCAAGCATGACAGAAAAAGGTTCAAGGAAAAGCTGGATTCTTGATGACTTCATTCTGCCGATGAACTAACCAATTCTAGAGCTGCTCTATCTCTGGACTCTGGCTAAGTAAATTAGTTTTCCATATTGCTTTGGTCATTTTTAGTTAGGTTGCAACTGAAATCGTTTACACTCATCACTGTGTTAGGTACACTGATAAATATTTGAAGTAGATATGATTTGGCTGTTCTGTTTCTCAGTACCTTCAGAATTTGAAAGGATTCATACTTCTGATGTTAATTCTGAATTAAAGATTAGGATATAGCTGTTGTTACTAGTGAAGTAAGTTATATGAAAAGGGTTTATATTTTCAGACTATAAATTTGGCCATGTTCATTCTTTCCTAGGCCCATAGCTCAGTTATAAAACTTTATGAGATGCCTTTTTCACATTTCATTAAATAATGTGTTGCCCAAAAAGGGACCCAGAAACAGATTTAGGCCCTTGTTTCTGTTGAATGTTGACTCTGTGAAGTGACAGTGGTTTACATCCATACCTAGATGTCTTAGAACCTTAATGGACACAGAAATAATCACAGGTAAATAACTGTTATAGGAAGTCTTTTGGAAATGCCCAGTCTGCAAGACTGAAGCTGCAGGTTGGTAAACGTTTACTTATAATAGCCTATGACACAAGAGCATAAGTTAAAATAAATAGAATGGGCCTAGTGAGCAATTAGCATTAATCAGATGTAACATATAGAAAAGGCATAATCCATTCCATGTGTTGAGGAATAAACTGAGGATTCTAAATCTCTAAAACCATCAATGGAAAGATAAGTTTAAAAAAGTTTAGTATTTTTTTAAAAATTATTTTATTTACTTATTTGAGAGAGAAAGAGAGAGAGAGCATAAGCAGAGGGAGCTGGGAAGGAAGCAAGAGAAGCAGGCTCCCCACTGAGCAGGGAGCCCTACACAGGGTTCAATCCCAGGACCCTTATGATCATGACCTACACTGAAGGCAGCTGCTTTATTGGATTGAGTCACCCAGGTGCCCCAGTTTAGGGTTTTTATGTGGTTTTTAGATAGAGATAAATGGTGGGTGCCCAAACCTGAGTGATTTTACTGGTAAATGTGTTGTGTTGGGCATTTGTGGTTACAATATTTCAGATCACTGATTAGGAAGTTTGCCAGTAATTGCACAGTTTAAAACATCAGGTTGGTAAGAAAATTGACACCGTATTTTGCTTTTTAAAAAGAGCATAACTTTTTAAAAAATATGAAACACTACAAACATTAAAACAGATGTGGTGTGAAGTAAAATTTTTGATGAGATTCCTCCCAGGTAATTAGAATCATGGAATATTGTCAGGTGATGCAGGTTCCCTGGTCTCAAAACACTTAGAAAAATCTGTTATTTCAGATAAGCTCCCTAAGCAAAATTATATCACAGTGTTTAATTAACAGAAAATATGCTTTGATACACATACAGCTTCAAACTGAGAGAGATGATTTGGGATGCACAATTATTGTATATTTTTGGTAAATAAGGGTGGTAAACAATATTTGCTGGTATGTGAGCTCTAGTTTCTCCCCCATAAGCTTCTTTATAAATGATAACAAATTAAGTTCAGGCCAAACTCTACTTACACATACACTTTTTAACAAAACAGGAAAAAAACCAATCTCACAACCACTATGTAAGTTCAGTGATTGCCAATTTCAGTCTTTTTGGAGCTCTAAAATATCCTGCACGTAAGAATGACCCTAGACAATTACAGCGGTGTTCTAGGGGCAATCCTAGAGTGACCAGTAGTCAAACAGAGGCAAGTAAGAGATTCTATAAATGGGTGGGTCAACACGGGGTGGTTTATAGATCAAGCCAGATAGGCAATATTGAAGAGGATATAGGATTCACATGCTCCGTTCACTTAAAGTCAGAATGTCTAGAAACTCTCTTAGTTATCTTGGAATTCTAACAGTTTTAAGCTATTTATTAAGGTATACATTTTCTAATTAAGACTCTTCCCCCCCTAATCTTTATTGCATTAGTAAGAAAGGCTTCTGGTACTTATATGCATCTAAAAAGAAAAGATACCCCCCAACATGGTCTGGAAACTTCTTGGGACCATGACTGACAACTTTCTTCTGAAAAGAAATTAGCGTTCCTGATAAAAATAAGTGAAGCTTTAAAATAACTTTATTGCAAATAAGATTGTTTTTGAAAGTAATGGAGTAACTGTTTATACTTCTACTTAGCTGATTGTCAGTCAAAAGCATAGTAAATTTCACCAGGTTTTCTTTTCTTCTTTTCTGTCTAACAGTAATTAATTCTCCTATAAAAATGTCCTGACAAGGGGCAGCTGGGTGGCTCAGTGGGTTAAGCATCTGCCTTCAGCACAACTTATGATCTTAGGGTCCTGAGATCAAGCCCAACATCAGGCTCCCTGCTCAGCAGGAAGCCTGCTTCTCCCTCTCTCTCTCTGCCTGGCTCTCTGCCTACTTGTGATCTCTGTCTGTCAAATAAATTAAAATCTTTAAAAAAAAAATGTCCTGACGAGGATGAATCTTTTTAGTAGTGTACTATGGGTCTTTTTTCTTTCCAAAGAATATTGTAATAAAAATCTAACACATGCTCATAAATATATTCTCTAAGAAATTTTTTTTTGCCAGAGATAATGATGGCTGTAGCACTATTATATTATATTATATTAATTATATTATGCTATGATATACTATACTATTATATATTAGCTGTCCCTAGAGAGTGGTCTTTTCTTTAGAATACTGCTACTGGGTTATATGACACTGATTACAGCAATTGATTGTTCTGATCATGTTGCTTAATCTAGTTAGTAAGTAGATACTATTTTGATATCTGTGTTAAAACAGTTAAATATAAATGGTATAGACTTTTGATTCCAGAAAAATAGAACAGTCATAAATTTTCTCTGTATCTCCAGATAAACACAACGAGAAACCAACGTAAGAAATCTCTGAGAGGTGAAGAGAAAACACCAGACTAATCAGAGATCCCAGAATGGAAAGAATGATGGTGGTGAGTTTCCTTCTTCTCTTTACCTAATATTACCCAGAAATGGTGCTGGAGAAGCCAGCAACCTAAAAACACCAATAGGCGCTAACCAAAAAATTTGCTAGCACAGTCCTCTCTCTAGCCAAAGGACTAAGAAAGGTATAGCTTATGAGGACACAAAACATTCACAAAATATTGGCTCCAACCCAACGAACACACCACACACACATACACATACACACATACACACCAGTGGTCTCACTGCTACCAGCAAAGACTGGTTGGAGAACCCAACTTTCTACTCTCACCAAACTGTAGCAAAGTGGATGGTATATCAGTGAAGGATGAGTAGGGAGCATGAACTTTCATCCCTGCCGAGCAATAATGAAGCCCTATCCTGTGATGTCAGCAAAGACCAAGTGGGGCATCTGAATTTCCATTCCCATCAAGCAATAAGGATCTCCTCTGTCTTTTCCTGGAGGAATGTGGGAGGAGGCCTAGTTGAGACTGAGGATATTCATCACCACCCAGAAGTGATAAGGACATCTACCACCCCCCTGTTAGTAAATCAACATGAGAAACAAATAACATAGTACTCTTCTACTCTCCCAGCTGGTTGGAAACCAAATTCCCACATTCATCCAACAGTAAAAAGGAAACCAAGACCTTGGTGACAATGGGAATCAAACAGGGAACCCAGACTTCTATCCCTAATTGGTAATAATAGGAGTATGAAGGCACATTCCTTGCTCTGTCAGAATGATGACAGAGAAAGCCACTAAATCAGAAAGTTTACATAAGATCCAGAGTCTCATAATACATAAAATGTTCAGGTTTTAATGGAAAATTATTTGTCACTTTAAGAATGAGGAAGATTTCAAATGAGCATAAAAAATAATCAAAATATGCCAACATTAAGATGATATTATCTGATAAAGAATTTATAGGAGCCATCATAAGAAAAGCACCATAGATATATCAAAATGGAACTCTTAAAAAAATGTTCAAGTAAGCCAAAGAAAGGAACCATTGCCATGCTGTTTCTGTGGTTGACATTACAGAGCATACTGAAGTCAGTGGTATTCTTAGATGATGATCTCATTTGTAAGGAATCATCATTTAGACGTCTTAACTCACTAATGCTACTACCCTTTAATTCCAACAATGACAATGTAGTGTATCTTTATATGGTTACACCTGGGTTAGTGAATAGGACTACAGGCATAGTTAACCTGGGAACTACAATTCCTGAGCAACAGGGCTTTCTGAGGTTTTCACAAAGCAACTAAAGGAAAGTTATCAGAAGAGGAATATAGAGGAGGTATGCACATTTCTTATGTGAGAAATGCAAGAGTTGCTTAATGCCTTTTTTCCTGGATTTTCTCTTCTACAATTTGGGGGATATTTTTGAGAATGAAATGAGTTAATCACAATCATATCAATATAAGGACAATAATGATTTTTTATTATCTAATTTGCTTTTGTATAGCATTTTAAAGTGTTAGAAAATATACTCTTTATTTCCTTTCCCCATTTTGGAATAGCAACAGTTTAGGAAAGTAGGACATTCATATGATGAAAGGAAATGGCTGAGAAGAGTAAAAAAATCTTAGTTTCAAATCTACCATCCATGGTTTCATTCTGTCCTTTTATCTGCTCATGTTCCCACTCCTATCATCAATCCATTCATTCTTAACAGCTTTTTAGGGACCATTTCTGAGTGCCATTTTTATGATGAGATAAACACTTAGAAATCCTGTGTACCTCATAGGATGTTTTAATGATAAATGAAAGGTAGCATAATAAAGTGGGTAAAAAACTCTTGTTTGACTGATGATTGAATAGAGATACTGAGATGTGATAAAGCAAATATAATAAAAATTTTACTGTACAATTAGTTGGTGGTTTATGGCTGTACACTATACAATGGCTGTTTGCATGACTTATTTAACTCTAAACTTACCTATAGTTCACAACTCATGGTAAAGTAGCTTTTTTCCAAGACAAAAATAAATAAATAAATAAAGTAAAAGAGCAAATTAGTCTGTTGGGAATAAGAGATTATGATAGGCTGGCTGAACAAGTGGTTCTCTTTTTACTTGAATCAAAGAACAGATTTGTCATATTTCCCTGATGAAATTAAGCCTAAAGTTTCCACCTTTTGCTTCCTGGAATATTAATGGAGTTTAATTATAATAAGACCCAGTTCTTTAAACTTATTAGTTTTTCCTTTTACTCTTATTATTATTTCATGCCTTCAGATATTTAGGAATAAGATGAAGGTAAAAAAAGAGTTTATGTGAATAATAAGTAGATACATAAAAATAGAATTATTAATAATAATTATAATTTTGAAAGATGTCACTATCAGAAGAAGGTGGGTAAATTATGCATAGGATCTCCATAATTTTTCTCAAAACAGCATGTGAATCTACATTTACCTCAAAATAAATAATAAAATTTAAAAAGTTTGGGGTGCCTGGGTGGCTCAGTGGGTTAAGCCTCTGCCTTCGGCTCAGGTCATGATCTCAGGTCCTGGGATCGAGCCCCTCATCAAGCTCTCTGCTCAGCGGAGAATATGCTTCCCTTCTTCTCTCTCTGCCTGCCTCTCTGCCTACTTGTGATCTCTGTCTGTCAAATGAATAAATAAAAAATTTAAAAATTTTAAAAGTTTAAACCCCATAACACACACCAAATATGAATGTCTAATTTGGTATATACCCAGATAAATTGCAACTGACTTTAGTCTAAAAACACACTTATTTTACTCATGAATAGTGATAGTTTCATCTTCTTCCTTTAGGTTTATTTGGAACATTGCCTTTTTACTCAATTATATTGAATAATTATTAATTTGTCAATTACATTCATCTTTTGTTTTATTTGAAACACTGAAACAATTTAATTTGATGTTTACCCTTCTAGGTGCTTCTTAATATCAGAAATGAATAGGATTCCTCACTAGCTCATTTTCTGTGAGATAGAGTAGGATGTATCCCTTTACATATGAGATAAGCTGGCCTTTCTTTTTTTCTATTTCTTTTATTTTTTTTTTAGATTTTATTTATTTGAGAGAGAGAGAGCATGACTGGGGGGAGGGGCAGAGAGAGAGGGACAAGCATACTCCCCACTGAGCATGGAGTCCAGTGAGAATGGATCCTAGGACCCCGAGATCGTTACCCGAGACAAAGTCAGATGCTTAACAACTGAGCCACCCAGGTTCCCCAAGAAAAGCTGATCTTAGCCAGTCTTATTTAGTCTTCTTTTTAAGACTTTCTTTCTTTTTTTTTTAAAGAGCAGTTTTAGGTTTATTACAAAATTGAGAGAAAGGTACAGAGATTTCCCATATGCCCACTAACTAGCCTGACACATTCAGAACTTCCCCTATTATCACCATTAACGTCGCTCACCAAAGTAGCACATTTTTTTTTTACCAAGGATTAATTAATCTACATTGACACATCATAGTCACCCAAAGTCTAGAGTTTACCTTAGAGTTCACTGTTAATGTTGTAAACTCTATTGGTTTTGACAAATGTATAATGATATATCCAGCATTGTAATATCATACAGAATATTTTTACTGCCTTGAAAATTCTGTGCTGCACCTATTCAACTGTACTCTATCCTTATCAACTGCTGACTTTGCAGTCTATAAGTTTTGCCTTTTCCAGAACGTTATATTGTTGGAAATATACAGTATTTTTCTTTTTAGTAATGTGCATTTTATGTTCCTCCATTTCTCTTCATAGCTTAAGTTGCTTACTTCTTTTTAGTACTAAATATAATATTCCATTATCAAATGTACCACAGTTTATCTTTTTATCTACTGAAGGGAATCTTGGTTGCTTCCAAGTTCAGACATGTATGAATAAAGCTGTTGTAAACATCCTCGTGCAGATTTTTATGTGAATATAAGTTTTCAGCTCTCTATTAATATCAAGGATTGTGATTACTGGTTTGTATGTTAAGAGTATTTTCAATTTCATACGGAATTGCCAAATTTTTTTTTTGAATTGGCTGTACCATTTTGTATTCCCATAAGAAATGTATGAGAGTTCCTATTGCTCCATATTTTTGTTGACATTTGGTGGTATCAGTGTTCTGCATTTTGTCCATTCTAATAGGTGTATAGTGGTATTATTTCATTGTTCTTTTACTTTACATTTCCATGATGACATACGATATAGAACATCTTTTCATATACTTATTTGCCATCCATATAGCATCTTTGGTGAGTTGTCTGTTAAATTCACTAGCCTTATTTTTAATCTGGTTTCTTTTCTTACTGACTTTAAGTGTTCTTTGTATGTTTTGTATAACAGCCCTTTATCAGATATGCCTTTGGAAATATTTTTTCCCAGTCTGGGACTTGTATTCTTTTGACATTTTCTTACATAGAGCAGAAGGCAGAAGTTTTTAATTTTAATGAAGTACAGCTTATCAATTATTTCTTTCATGGATTATGTCTTTCGTGTTATATTGAAAGAAGCATTCTCATAGCCAAGTTCATATAGGTTTTCTTTTATGTTGTCTCCTAAGTTTTTCATTCTACATTTAAACCTATGATCTAATTTGAGTTAATTTTGTGAAGAGCACTCTGTATTTAGATTATTATTTATTTATTTCTGCACGTCAATATCCAGTTGTTCTAGCACCATTTCTCAAAAAGGATATCTTTGCTCTGTTGTACTGTCATTGTTCCTTTGTCAAAGATCAGTTGACGGGGCACCTGGGTGGCTCAGTGGGTTAAACCTCTGCTTTCGGCTCAGGTCATGATCTCAGGGTCCTGGGATCGAGCCCCGTATCGGGCTCTCTGCTCATCAGGGAGCCTGCTTCCCCCTCTCTCTCTGCCTGCCTCTCTGCCTACCTGTGACCCTTCTATCTGTCAAATAAATAAATAAAATCTTTAGGAAAAAAAAAAAGATCAGTTGACTATATTTATGGCAGTCTACTTCTAGGCTTTCCATCCTATTCCTTGATACGTTTCTCTGTTCTCTCACCAATATCACAACTACTGAGCTTAAAATAAGTCTTGAAGTTGCATAATATCAGTCCTCCAAATTTATTCTTCTCCTTTAATATTATGTAAGCTATTCTGAGTATTTTGCCTCACCATATAAAATTCAGGGTTAGTTTATCAATAACTACAAAGTATCTAGCTGGAATTTGGATTGGAGTTGCATTAAAACCATATGCCAATATGGGAAGAGCGGACATTTGACACTATTGAGTCTTCCTATCCATGAAGATGAACTATCTCTGCAATTATTTATTTTCTTTGCTTTTGTTCATCAGAGTTTTATTGTATACTGCATATAGATCCTTTACTTTTTTTTTTTTTTAAGATTTATACCTCAGAATTTTATTTGGGCATGCTAATAACATGAATAGTATTTTTTTCAATTCCAGTTGTTTATTATTGATATATAGGATAACATTGACTTTGAATATTAACCTTATAATTTGCAGCCTTGGTATGATCCATTATTAGTTTCAGGAGATTTTTCCCCATTCTTTTGGATTTTCTACAAAGATAATCACAACATTTTAAAATAAAAGTTTTATGGCTGCATAGCATTCCATTGTGTATATTTATGTTTATAAATGGTACCATCACTCTATGGGACACCTGACTCACTATATGGTACACCTGAAACTAAAATAAAACTGTACATTAGCTATAAAATAAAAGTTTTATTTTTTCCTTCCCAATCTGTATTACTTTTTTCTCTTTTTCTTGAGTTATGGCATTAACAAGGACTTTGGAGTATGATGTTGAAAAGTAGTAGCTGGAGGGGACTCCCTCACCTTGTATGTTATATTAATGGAAAAGCTTTGAGTTTCTCACCATTAAGTATGATGTTAACTGTGGATTTTTTATAGATAACCTTTGTTGTGAGGAAGAAATTCTTGTGTATGCCTAGTTTACTGAGAGTTTTTATTGTGAATGGGTATTAGATCTTGCAAAATGCTTTTTCTTGCATCTACTGACATGATCATGTGACTCTCCTTTTTTTAGCCTGTTGATTTGGTGGATTACATTAATTTATTTTCAAATGTTGAACCAGCCTTTGATACCTGAGATGAATTCTACTTGGTCATGGTATATAATTCTTTTAATTTTTTTAATATATTGTTGAATTCAATTTGTTAGTATTTTGTTAATGTTTTTACATCTATGATTATGAAAGATACTAGTCTATAGTTTTCTTGTGATGTTTTTGTCTGGTTTTGGTATTAGAATGTTGCTAGTCATATAGAATGAGTAAGGAAGTATTTCTTATGCTTCTGTCATCCAAAAGAGATTGTAGAGATTTCTCCCTTAAAATTTTGATAGAATTCGCAAATGGCAAGATTTCATTTGAAGAATAAATGAAACAAGATGGGATTGGGAGGGAGACAAACCATAAGTGACTCTTAATCTCACAAAACAAACTGAGGGTTGCTGGGGGGAGGGGGTTTGGGAGAAGAGGGTGGGATTATGGACATTGGGGAGGGTATGTGCTTTGGTGAGTGCTGTGAAGTGTGTAAACCTGGTGATTCACAGACCTGTACCCCTGGGGATAAAAATATATGTTTATAAAAAATAAAAATTAAAAAAAAAAATTTTTGATAGAATTCATTTGTGAACTGATCTGGGCCTGGTGTTTTTTGTTTGTATGTTTGTTTGTTTGTTTGTTTCTATTTTGGAAGTTTATTAATGATAGATTTAATTTAACTAATACATATGGGCCTACTCATCTTATATATTTCCTCTTGTGTGAGTTTTTGCAGATTGTGTCTTTCAAGGAACTGGTCCATTTCATCTAGGTTATCAGATTTGTGGGAAATTGTTCATCATTTCCTTATTATCCCTTAATTTACATGACATATGTTGTGATGTCCCCTCTTCCATTTCCGTTATTAGTAATTTGTGTCTTCTCTCTTTTTTGTTATTTAGTCTACCTAGATGCTTAATCAATTCTGTTGATCGTTTTGAAGAATCACCTGTTGGTTTTTGATTTTCTCTATTATTTTCCTGTTTTCAGTTTTACTGATTTCTGCTCAAATTCTTATTATTTCTTTCCTTCTGCTTTTTTTGGATTTAATTTGCTTTTTTTTTCTACCCTGAGTAGAAAGTTAGATTACTTATATTGGCTCTTCTTTTCCAATATTTGCATTCAATGCTATAAATTTCCCTCTCAATACTTCTTTTTGCTACTTACCACATACTTATATGTTGTGTTTTATTTTTATTTAGTTCCAAAAACTTAAAACTTTTTTTGATAATTACTTCTTTGACCCATGTGTCATTTTGAGGTATGCTATTTAATCTTCACATTTTCCGTTTACCTGTTATTGGTTTCTAGTTTAATTCAGTTGTGGTATGAGAGCACACATTGTATGATTTCCTCCCTTTTAGGTTTATTAAGGTGTGTTTTATGGCCCAGAATGTGATCCTTGTAAGCTTCTGAAAACTATGGATCCTCTGTTGTTGGGTGATGTGTACTATAGGGATAGTTCTCCCAGAAGACGTTCCTCAATATGTATACATCAAATAACAGGGTGTAAAACTACATGAGGTAAAAACTGGTAGAACCACAAGGAGAAATAGACAAGTCCAGTATCAGCTGGAGACTTCACTTCCCCTCTTTCAGAAATGGACAAATCCAGCAGGCAGAAAATCATTAAGAACATAGTTGAACTCAACAATACCATCAATCATCTGGACATATTTGATATCTATAGAATACATTATCCAGCATTTTCCCAGAAAAATAAAAATTGAGGCTCTTTGTTGCTGGTAGGCCTGCCTTGCAAGAAATGTTAAATTCTTTAGAGAGAATCAAAATGATACAACTTGAGCATATATAAATAATAGAAGTGCATCAAAGAAGGAATATAAACGGGTGCAAAATAAAAGCTCTTATTTATCTTATTCTTAGTTTATCTAACAGATGATAGTTTGTGCCAAATAATGATAACAACAGTGTATTTGATTATGTGCACTTATGTGTGTATTTTATGCACACATATATGCTTATATATAAGTGAAAAAATAACAAAAATGCAAGGGGCAAAAAGCAAGAAATAGGATTACTTCATCATTTTATGGTACTCACACTACTTGTGGAGTGATATAGTGTTATTAAAAAGTAGACTTGGATTAGTTGTAAATGTGTATTGCAAATACTCTAGAGCAACCATTAAAAAAAGAAGAAGTGTGATTGGTATTATAAGATAGAAGAAGAAAAAATGGAATCATGTAAAATACTGTTAAACCACAAAAAACAGAAAAGGCACAAACAACAAAAATAGGAACCAAGAACAAGTTCACCAAATAGAAAATAGTAACAGATAGATATTAATCCAATTATATCAATAATCACTTTGAAAGTCAATGGTCTAAATGCACAACTAAGTAAGAGTCTCAGAAAAGGATCAAAAACCACCACCCAACTCTGTGTTGTCTGCAAAAAAACCATTTCAAATATAAAGGCACATTTAGATTACAAGTAAATGGAGGGAGAAAAATATATCAGGTTAATGAAAACCTGATTCTTTTAATGAAAAGGAAGCAGGAGTAGCTGTATTAATTTCAGACAAAACAGACTTGAAAATGAGGAATTGATTAGGAAAAAGAGAAAAACTGTACTCTGAGTTTCCTAGATATCTAACATTAATTTGGGGAAACTTTGTCATTATTGTTTCCAATATTTCTTTTGCTCCTCCTTTTTTTTCCCCCTTCCAGTGTTCTCATGAATAATGTGTATGTTCTATATTTTGTAGTTGTTCCATGGTCCTTGGACATTGTGTTCTCTACTGGATAAAAAGCCCTTTTACTGCTATAAATAGGTCTTTAGTAATGTGATGGTGAGGTGTATGTGTGTGATGGGGAAAGCATTCTGGAGCCTGTGACAAGGACTCAGTATCTGTGTGAGCTTCTACCTCTGGACTGGGATCTTCACAAGTATGTCTCAATTTCTATTTCTTCATCCCTTAGGTTAGACAGGACAGGTAGAACAGACTCGAATTGGATATTTCCCTTTCCCAGGTCAGTTAGGGTCACAGAATAATACTTCATTAGGTGAGGCTCTGGATAACTCCATTTATCTGAGAGTAGATGTTGTGAAAAAGAACAGAGTGCTCTGGTTTATTATTAAAAAATGGCTTCTTTCGCTCCCTCTGCTGCAAGCCTAAAGGAGTTTTTCTCATATATTTACTGCAAGAACCTGGCTGATCTGGAGGTACAATATTTGGGTTAAAAGACTTTGCCTATTAGGGTGGTCCACAGGGAGCCTCCAGCAATTTGTCAATTACAGTTCAGGTTTCCTTACCGCAGCTCTGGTTCCTGCATGGTTTCTGCTTGTGAGTCTTTGCTCTAGTAAGCCACAACTCCCTGTATCCACCTGTCTCTCTAATATAGGGGGCAGTGGATTGCACTGTGCCCTCACTCTCTTAAGAGTCTAAGAAGACTTGCTGATATTTCAGCCTATCCAGCTCATGACACATGGGGACTGGAAACCAGAAGAGTCCTAATTATTCTTACTCATTTAACGTAAAATCTTGTCTAAGAAGGCAGCTAGGAGTATGAGTATGAATACCAAAGCTAATTCATCTCAATACTTTCAGTTTGCCTGAAGGAAGAAACAAAAGTATCACTGTTCATTTGCTCTGAATTCATTGTTCAGATTTCAGTTGTCACAGGTAAGAATGCTAAATATCTATTTATTCAAAGAGTCTGCACAGTTATCTGAATATCCAGAAAATAGAATTATTTCATTATATATTTAACTAGGTCCTGTTAGGAACATATTAAAATACATGATTTGTTTATTACTGCATAGCAAACTAGTTTTTGAGCCCCCATACCTAGTGACTTAACCTAACAATTTATTGTCTTCATTCACAGTTCTGAAGGCTGATAATCTCAGTTAGCTAGGATTGTTTGTTGAATGAATGAATGAATGAATGAATGACTTTAATCAGTCCAATAAATCATCTATTGATTATTTCTTACTTTATGTTTAGTGATAGTGATTTGGCAAGAATTTTGTTGAATGAATAAATACATGAATGCATGATTAAATACATGAATGTTGGGGCGCCTGGGTGGCTCAGTGGGTTGAAGCCTTTGCCTTCAGCTCAGCTCATGATCCCAGGGTCCTGGGATCGAGTCCCACATCGGGCTCTGAGCAGAGAGCCTGCTTCTCCTTCTCTCTCTGCCTGCCTTTCTGCCTACTTGTGATCTGTGTCTGTAAAATAAATAAATACAATCTTTATAAATAAATAAATGAATGAATGAATGAATGAATGAATGAATGAATACATGAATGTCTGATGGAGCAAAACAACCTTTCTACCACAGACTATCTTTATATTAGTCATACTTCACAAGAAAATTAATAATGTAAATGTTGAAGTTGCCTCTTTGTGTAAAGTTCGTGAGTTCTGCCTACCAACAAATATTTCTATGCTATAATTAGATTGAATTGGCTGTACCATCCAAAGGAAAAACAGAAATTTCATTGCATTACCTTTATCTATAACTGTTAGCAAGAAAATAATCGCTGAGAAATGAGATTAATTTTCTAAATTTAAGGTAATAAGTATCTTTAACCAAATAGCATACAGAATTGCCAGTGATTATTATTTTGCTGTGGAGTGCCAGTCCTTCTTTTCACCCCCAACATCAAATCCAGTGAGAAATTGCCACAAAATCACAAATCCTGATAAAAATACACCAAACAAAAACTGTAAAAAATCCATCCTCAAATAACAATAGAAATGTTATTTCACTTAAGTGCATGGTCAGAAATTCTCCAATTACTTTTATCTTCACATGAAGCGTTTGTTAATTTAAAATTTGAATTTAAACATGAAGGACATTGTTTCCTGCAGGCTTTCTAAACCAAATTAGTATGTGTGATTTAAATCTTTCTTCACCTTCTAATCTTTTAAAATCTAATGAGGCAAATGTTTTTGTCTCAGTATTATCGCATCAAAAGTATATTATTGCCAGTCCTTCTGCTATTCTAAGTTCAGTGACTTTTATATAAAACTTAAGCAAAATATTATTTGCCTGAGCAGTTTTCACTTTCTAGTATCCCGAAAGTATACTTAAGATCTGTTTTGTAAAATGAAGTGAATTATGAGGTATCATTCCCTGAAATAACATTCAAGTATATTAATTGCAAATTGATTCATTAAGAAAATGTTTAATGTACACGATCTCTTCCCTGATTTCCACAGTCCTCCTGAGAAACCACTTGTTATTTACACATTCTTTATTACCTTGGAAAAATTTATTTTAAAATTAGGAATTGAAAAATTAAATGACTCAGCAAGACCTATCCTTTTATTTGCAGAAAAGAAGGCCATGGGAAATGATTTCTGAATATAATACTGTAAACTACCAAATTATAGAAGATTTATCTTTGTAGATTCCAAAAAGCTAATGGAAATTGTCTCTCTCTATATAAAAATTGAATAAATGTTATTCATAGTTATGTTTTAAGAACTGAATAAGTATTATTTATAATTCTGTGTTTTTTTATCAAGTGATACTATATAACAATCAAGGATAGTATATATGTAAATATATATGAATTCACAAATGGTTGTAAGAAATGTAGATAGATTTAATAAAGTAATAATAACATTTGAAATGTCAAGGAAGTTCATTTCCCATTAACACGATTTTTTAAAATTGGTTTTCAATATTATAGGACCTAATAATGATCATAAATTAGGAAGAAAAGCTGTAAATGAAGATCTGAATTCATTTCCTCTTACTTCATTGAAATATTTCTCCTGTATTTCATTCAAATTTCACCGAATTTTCACTCTTCTATCCTGTTGTCTTCAATTCCAATTCCAATATCCAACTTCAATTCCAAACAAATATATCTGTCCTTGTCCCAAAGATTTGCTTCCACATCTCATCAGCTTCTTACTGTTTTCCTTCTCTTCCTCTAAGAATTATATTTAAGATAATCCCAGGTCTGTGGCCTGCAATCCCACCTCATTCTGCTAAAGAAAACATGACAGTGCTCTCAATAGGCTGCAAGATGCATTAGAGATTTGAAAAAAAAAAAAAGAGTTATAAGTAATTCCTCATTTTTAACCTGAATCAGTGCTGAAATGCATCATCTACTACGTTAGTAGTAGATGCGTTAGAGATTTGAAAAAAAAATGCATTAGAGAAAAAAGATGCATTAGAGATTTGAAAAAAAAAAAAAAAGAGTTATAGGTAATTCCTCATTTTTAACCTGAATCAGTGCTGAAATGCATCATCTATTACATTAGTGAATTAAGCTTCTTTCCCTCAGTATTTCTATGAAAACCCTTTTTGGCTTTGGTATCTGGTTTAAATTTCTTATTTTCTTTATATTAAATCATTAGTACACTAATTTGATGTGTAAAGTGATGTGGTATGTAGATTAATCATTTGACTCATTAGTTGCTCTTTGAACATGGGCCAGTTATTCCAAATGACTTGATTTACAGTTTCCTCTTATAAAAAACAGTTGAAGTACCTGATTCTTTAATTCAGAAGTTGCTTTTGAGGATCAGATAAGTATATGAAATACTTAAATTTGCATCATTACCAGGTTTAAACAATTTAAAATAAATACTTACTAGAAAATAACCCCAAATCCAATTTTCATTTAATATATATTTAAGATGAAATCTGAGACTAAAGTTATATTTCACAAAGTAACCTTATATGTTTGCTTTCCTTTTTCCTTGTAAACTGTATATTTACAGACATGGGGCATGCTATAAGCTGCAGTTCTTATCATTAGGAAGATTTTTAAAAATTTATTTCATTCTTACTGTTGGAGTGAAGAAAACATTGTCCAGTTAATCATCTCAGTAGGAACACAAGTTTTTACACATGGAAATCCCTACCTCAGAAAATTTAAATATAAACTAAAAGAAAACATGGAAAAAAAATTAGGGGTGCCTGGGTGGCTCAGGGGGTTAAAGCCTCTGCCTTAGGCTAAGGTCATGATCCCAGGGTCTTGGGATCGAGCCCCACATCGGGCTCTCTGCTCAGCAGGGAGCCTGCTTCCTCTTCTCTCTCTGCCTGCCTCTCTGCCTGCCTGTGATTTCTGTCAAATAAATAAATAAATAATCTTTAAAAAAAATTAAGTTTCCATGAACAGCAGTTGAGTTTTCTAAGAAATGTTAAGATAAGGGGCGCCTGGGTGGCTCAGTGGGTTAAGCCGCTGCCTTCGGCTCAGGTCATGATCTCAGGGTCCTGGGATCGAGTCCCGCATCGGGCTCTCTGCTCAGCGGGGAGCCTGCTTCCCTCTCTCTCTCTCTCTCTCTGCCTGCCTCTCCATCTACTTGTGATTTCTCTCTGTCAAATAAATAAATAAAATTAAAGAAAAAAAAAAAAAGAAATGTTAAGATAAGATTGAGAAGTGCCATGTTTTTTATATCCATGTCCATTTATTGGATGCTTTTATATGATAGGTAAATGAGGTATTAAGCAATATATAAAAGTTATCTTATGTAACTCACAAGGCTGATTAAAATATTGCTGCCTCTGTTTTACAGATGAGAAACACAAGACTCAGATTAAGAAACATTCCTGAAATAACATAGGTATTGTAAGTGGCTGTACCAAGTTTTAGATCCAGGTTAGCTTGATTTTGAAGCCTGGATTCTTGTCCACTCTTTTCCTGAGGAGGTCTGTAAGGAAAGGGTGTGATTCAAATTAAGAGGGATAAACAGCTACTGAGACCCTCTGACGCTACACTAAAATTAGATGTACTGTTCACAATATATTATTCTTCACGAATTTCTTGTATTTTTATAGCAAGAAGAAATGATTAAGTACTTGTAATGGTTTGCTAAAAGCTATGATTATAGCAAGAAGCTGTCTTTGTTTAATTTGGTGTGATTCTGTTTAAAAATAGGTACTTTCATTGTCTCTTAAAATGAACAAAAGCACCTCCTTAACTATCTCTTAAGTACAAGACAATCATTAAGACTAGACTCACAATAAAGAGTAGGGGAAAAATCCTCAGATTTCTAGTGCTCAATCTGCAGAATGTTACTGTAACTACTATTTAGTTTATATTTGTGTTTAGGTTTTTGAATTTAGTGTCCATTTAGGTGACAATAATAATAATAAATTGTGAATCAGTTTTGGGCAAAATTTGCAATAATTAAAATCCTAGAGGAGAGATTATAGATTTAACTTATAGATTTATTTAATTATATTTAATTATTTATTTAATTGTAGATTTATCTGTGACCCACGAATATCAGAGATTCACATTCTAGAAGCCTATGTGTATGGCTTGATGTCTTCAATTTATTTTATGTTACACAAAATTACACATTGAGTGAAATTAATGCATTTACCATCATCATATCTGACACTAAAAATATTTTAACCTTTAGGATATAATTGTTAAATTTCAAAATAATACTTTGAACAGTTTCTACTTTAAAATGACATCATAAAATTTCTTGAATGAAATAATTTTAAAAATCCCCAAATCTTAAACACAAAATTCTCATTATGATTAAAAAGACCCTCCAGGATATGACCCATGTTTCCTCTCCAGCCTGATGTTCTTGGTGTCTCTAATCCAGCTATACACATTTTATTTAATTACATGAACTATTTAAGCACTCTCTTGCCTCAACGGCCTTGTGCATATAATTTCTCTGATTAAAGTATTCTTTACTATTTATGACTATCTAACTCTTACTTAGCTAAAATTTCCAAACTCAGGATAACTAAGTCTCATATAAAATTTAATTTCTGGATGTTTCCTCATCCACATCACAATTATGTACAAATTGAGTGCCTGATAGAAGCCAAATACTGTCAGTAGGGTGGAGATACTAGTAGTGAAAGCAACTGTGTAAAATCCCTTCTTCAGAGATTCAGTCATAGTTACTGTGTTCATTCAGAGCAGCAAGCTCTGTGAAAATGAGGTGGTAGGCTGATTTTATTTTCATGGAATTCCCCTAAGAGTTTTGTTTACTAAACATCTCAGTTATAATAGAAGGATTTTATTCAGTGTCACTTACTTTTTTCTAATTTATTTAATACTAATATCCTTCGGAGTAAAGAGCATTACATCTTAGAAGAACGCTTTGATCAATTTTACAATTTCTGAGACCTGGAGAAAATGGTGAAACACACCACCACCTTTTTTTTTTTTCTTAGTCACACCTTCATACTTGTGCAGATCAGGTTACCAGACACTTAAACTTACTCTATGAACTTCCGTTTTGTGAGCTGTTTTTTGCTAGTGTGTTTAATTACTAAAGTAGTTATCTTTACAATTAATCTTCTAATTCACTCTTAAAAACTATTTTTATGATTACACTTATAAATTACTGTTAATGGTTACTGTTACAATATTGTTCATGGTGTCACAGAAGAGTCATTACATTTTACAACCTTTTATTAAAACTACTTGCAAATCATCCTTGTGAAGCTCTTGGGATAATTAGTTCTGTAAACTCATTGACAACTTTATATCTCTTAAATTCTCTCCTTCATGTTCCTTAAGTGTGTATGTATGGATGTGGATGGAGATTGGTGGAAGCAGGGATTCAGTTGCTAATTCAGTGTTCTAACATTTGATTATCAAGTTTAGTTTCACATTTCCTCAATCTATCAATTTCATGGAACTACAGATTTTACACTGATCCTATTTAAATTTTTACAATTATTAATCTAAATTAGATAATTTTAGTCTATATGCATATAATTTTTTCACTTTGCTCGTATAGACCTTTATTTGGTGTGTTAAATACATGCTAATTCAGTCCCAAGTGGACATTAGTTAATTAAGCCATTCACTTATTCAACAAATATTAATTGAATATCAATTGTGTGCTTGGCCCTAAGGATCCAAATTCATAGGCAGTGCCTTCAAAGAGTTTGTGTCTAGTAGAATAATCAAATAAGTAAACAAAGAAATGAAACCTAAAAATGCCTCCATACATGGAAATCCAGTATGTTATGAAAATACAGTGATATGACAAAATGAAGCTTTGCCCAGGAGTATTAGAAAGGTTTTATGTAACAGGGAACTATTGAGTTGAGTTTTGAAGAGTGAACAAGAGTTGACCATATGAAGACATTAAGAAGTGTTTTAGGCAGAAGGGAGAGCATGATCAAAGAAGAAATGCCCACATAGTCTACTTAACATAAAATGTATATTGTAAATAGATTAGAGTATGTAGTTGTTTAGTTAATGGGGTGCTGAAAAGGAAGGATGGGTAAAAATTATGGACTTGCTAAACTACCATAAAGAATTTGGACTTAATACATTGTGATAAAATTCCACAGATAGATACTTTAATTCTGAGGTTTACTCCCTATTCTCTGTAAAACCAGGAGTCATTGCTCAGGAACACTGACAATTTCCTGTCACAAAAAAGCAACAGATAGGGGCGCCTGCATGGCTCAGTGGATTAAGCCTCTCCCTTGGGCTCAAGTTACAATCTCAGCGTCCTGGGATTGAGCCCTGCATTGGGCTCTCTGCTTGTGATCTTTGTCAAATAAATAAATAAAATCTTAAAAAAAAAAAATCTACAGATAGCTATTTTCCATACCACTGTGTGCTATTTCATTTTTTATAATGAAAAATGCCCTAGCCCCAGTCTTAGTTAATTCTTTTATTAGACTCTGGTTTACATTCTTTCATAATTCCTAAGCCATTTGCTTCCCTAATTTTTTTTTAAGATATTATTTATTTTATTTGACAGAGAGATCACAAGTAGGCAGGAGGCAGGAAGAGAGAGAAAGGGAAGCAGGCCCCCTGCTGAGCAGAGAGCCTGATGTGGGGCTGGATCCCAGGACACTGAGACCATGACCTGAGCTGAAGGCAGCGGCTTAATCCACTGAGCCACCCAGGTGCCCCTGCTTCCCTAATTTTCCCTTGCTTCTATATCTCTATCCCTTTTCAACTACTGGGTCATTCCCATCTCATCAAATTCACTTATTAAGCAAACAAACAAGTAAATAAATGTTAGAGAGCAATCACCCTTGACAAAGAGGTCTGGGAAAGAAATGTGGAAGGACTTACTGGAGAGTGTGCATGTGAAAATAATTATGTGACATTTTCTGTTTGATGGCATGACCAAGACATAAAAAAAATTCATAACCCTCAAAAGGGGCAATTTCCTGTCACAAAAAAGCAACAGATAGGAGTAGCTCAGTGGGCTAAAGCCTCTGTCTTCGGCTCAGGTCATGATCCCAGGGTCCTGGGATTGAGCCCCACATCGGGCTCTCTGCTCAGCAGGGAGCCTGCTTCCTCCTCTCTCTGCCTGCCTCTCTGCCTACTTGTAATCTGTCTGTCAAATAAATAAGTAAAATCTTAAAAAAAAAAAAACCTTCAAAAGGCAGAAATTGTATGATCCAGATAATAATAAGACTACAGAAATTATAGCAAAAATTAAAGTATAACTAAGATAATTAATAAAACCTCATCTGAGCTGAACTGAGCCAAAAATCTGATTTTTCTTTGAACACTTGAAAATGTTCAGCATTACATATCAAACCATAGGGTGGTGCCTAAACTGCACTTTGACTAAAATTCAAAGGTGTAATTATTAAATAAGAAGAAGTACAGTTGGAACTCACTTTCTTGAAAATTAAGAAAAGCAAGAGAGGTAAATTAACTGAAGATTAAGTACTATGCTATTCAAAAAACCATAAAATAACAGTAAAACCATAACCCCCCAAAATGAAAAAAAGGTAAAATTGTTTAAAGTGAAAATGTTTTCAAGAAAGGTAAGGGAGAAAAAAATTGCCTCAGTCCTCTAGAGTCCCTGGCTGGGTCTGAACATTAAACTCTCAAAGATTAACTGGAGAAAAGTATGTAAGTTTTATTGAATTTTATATGTACATGGGAACCTTCACAAGAGAATGAAGACCCAAAGAGGTGGGCAGGACAGGATGCTTTTATTCCTTTTAAACAAAGAAAAAATAATACTATGAAGAACAGACAAGACAAAGGAGTTGGGACTAGGGTTAGTAAATGATGAAGAATTAACCGCTTTGAGAACATAAGGGTTTGTTTAATAAACTTTGTATAGGTTTGTCATCCCCCATTTCTCCATCTCTGATGATAAAAGTTTCTTCCTTCCTCTTGGTACAGGAGGGCACCTTTCACAGGGGAATTTTATGACCTGTTTGATGGAAGAAGTATGAGGTAGGTAAAGTCAGAGTGACCTCTCTGCTTCTGCTGTTTTCTCAGACTCCTTCAGCTTAAGATACTGAATATATTAAGGTGTCATTTTTGGAGGTAGCATTTCCTAAACCCCACCAGAAACATTTAGTCCAACAGGACAGTGTATCTGTGCTATATGAATAAACAAACCAAAAAAGACAACAAAATCGAACAAAATGTTATTCGGAATTTGAAAGGACACAAAGTAAAAATATAGAAAAAATATAATAGAAGACAACGTTGGGTACAAACCTCTGTTAATAAATAAAATTCCCTTGTATGCTGCTGGGATGATAAAGATTACTAAACCCGGTGAAGAAGCAGTATAAATTTAAATAAACCAAAACCCCTGAAATGTCTACATTTTTCAAAAAGCTATATCTAAAAACAGCAGTGGTTTTTGGTTTTTAAAGAGACTAGTTCTAAAAGTTCTCTCTGTGATTTTCCTAAACTTTCAGTTGTGATAAAAAATGCAAAGCTGGTTTGAGCTCAAGTGTGAAGAAATTTTTCAGAGCAGATGGTTTTCCTCCCTTAGGAAAGGGAACCAGAGTCCAAGAATGGAATTGTGAGTAAGTATTCAATATGTTTCACAGACTAGGAGAATTGCATAAAACCTAAAGGCCCAGCTCAGAAGAACATTTTAATATCAGACTCATCTCCCTTATAAAAATGTAAGAGTTTGAATTAATAGTGGTTAAATACCTCCTTTTCTGTCATGGGTTCAGAGGAAAGAAGTAAAAGATGGGGAAATAACATTGTCAAATTTTTGAAATTTAAAAATTAGAACAAGATCTTTGATACTCCTATAATATTTTTAGCTTTGAAAGAGAGAAAAATTCAGTCAAAATAGAGGAAACAAAATTGTCCCAATTAAAAAATACATGCTTAGCGAAATAAGTCAAGCGGAGAAAGACAACTATCATATGATCTCCCTGATATGAGGAAGTGGTGATGCAACATGGGGGCTTAAGTGGGTAGGAGAAGAATCAATGAAACAAGATGGAATTGGGAGGGAGACAAACCATAAGTGACTCTTAATCTCACAAAACAAACTGAGGGTTGCTGGGGGGAGGGGGATTGGGAAAAGGGGGGTGGGGTTATGGACATTGGGGAGGGTATGTGCTTTGGTGAGTGCTGTGAAGTGTGTAAACCTGATGATTCACAGACCTGTACCCCTGGGGATAAAAATATATGTTTATAAAAAATAAAAAATTAAAAAAATACATGTAAAAAGTAAGCTTTATAATGAAATTTATTATGGTAATTATAAATATATGCATATATATAGTACTATGTTAAAAAACACAAGTTTACCCTTTTATCAGTTTTTAAGTGTACTGTACAACATTGTTAACGGTATGCTCATTGTTGTATAACATATCTCTAAAACCCTTTTATCTTGTATAAATAAAGCTATATAAACTCTGTGAATAATGTTTCCTCTTTCTCCCTCCACCCAATCCCTGGCAACTACCATTCTATTTTCTATTTCTATGAGCTTGATTACTTTATTTACCTCATATAAGTGGAATCATGAAATGTTGATATTTTCATGATTTGCTTATTTCTCTTAGCATAATGTCGTTTTATCCATGTTGTAGTATTACCAGGATTTCCTTCTTTTTTAAAGCTGAATAATATTCCACTGTATATATTCATGTATGTACCAAATTTTCTTTTTTCTTTTTTTTAACTAAAGTATAATTAATTTATTAATTAGTATTAGTTTCATGTGGAAATTATAACAATTCAATGATGCCATATATTACTCAGTACTTACCAAGATCTATAAAGTCACCATATGTCACCAAACAATATTACCATCTTTTTTATTATATTCCCTATGCTCTAATTCTCACCACAGTTACTTTAGACCTTTATCTGTCACTGGACATTTTAGCTTGCTTCCATTTCTTGGCTTTTGTAGATAATGCTGCAATAAACATAGATGTGCACATAGCTCTTTGAAAAGGATCCTGTTCTGTATTCTTTTTGCTATATACCCAGAAGTAGGATTGCTGGATCATACATTAGTCCTATATTTTTTTCATTTTTTTAAGAAAAACCCTATTTCTTTACTTTTTAGTGCAGTTTCCCTATGGTTTTCCAAAATGGTGGGTACACCATTTTACAATCTCACTGACAGTGCACAAGAGTTCCAATTTGTCTTCATCCTTGTTACATTTATTATTTTTAAAATTAAAAAAAACTATAATAGCTATTTTAATGGATGTGAGGTGGTACCTCATGGTGGCTTCAATTTACATTTCTTTGATGATTTTCTGATGATTGAAAAGATATTGAGCATCGTCTCATATGCTTGTTGGACATTTGTATGTCTTTTTTATTTTATTTTTTTAATACCTATCCTTTTTCCATGCCCAGTGTGGAGCCCAGTGTGGGACTTGAACTCATGACCCTGAGATCAAGACCTGAACTGAGATCAGGAGTCAGATACCTTTATCAACTGAGTCACTCAGGCACCCCTAGAAATACCTCTTCATTCTTAATTGGGTTATTTATTATTTTTGCTCTTGAGCTGCAGGAATTCTTTATATATCCTAGATATTAACTTTTTATTCAATATATGGTTTGCAAATATTTTCTCTCATTCTACAGGTTGCCTTTTTACTCTGTTTGTTTGCTTTTCTGCACAGAAATGTTTAAGGTTGATATAGATCCACTTGTCTATTTTTGCTCTTATTGCCTGTACTTTTGATGTCATATCCAAGAGTATATGCCCATTCTGATATCATGAAGGTATCTCCTTATATATTCTTCTGGGATTTTTATAGTTTCTGGACTTATAATTAGGTCTTTAATCAATTTTGATTTAATTTTTATATATGAGGTAAGAGAAGGATCCACCCTCATTCTTTTCCATGTGGATATCAAGTTTTCCAAACACTGTTTATTGAAGATACCATCCATTATCCATTTCATGGTCTTGGCACTCCTGTAGATCATTTGACCATATATGAAGGTTTATTTTGTGCTTTTTATTCTGTTTCATTAGCTTATGTATCTGTCTTTATGCCACTACCATACGGTTTTGCTTACTATAGTTTTAGAATGTGTTCCAAACTCAAGAAGTGTGAAACCTAAATTTTGTTCTTCCTTCATAGGGCTGTTTTTGGCTATTTGAGGTCCATTTTGAGTTCACTATAGTTATCCTTTGAGCTTCTTGAATTCAGGTATCCATTTTCTTCCTCAGATTTGGGATGTTTGGAGTCATAATTTCTTCAAACAAGCAATCTGTCCTTTTCCTTTTCTCTTCTCTCTTGGGACTCCCATAATGCATATGTTAGTCCATTTAATGATACCACGTTAGTCCTATGGGCTTTTTTCACTTAAATGTCCTATCTTTGAGTTCTGATTCTTCTTTTACTTGATTATGTCTGCTGATGAACTTCTCTAGTGAAGATTTCAGTTCAGTTGTTCCATTCTTCAGCTCCAGAATTTCTTGATTTCTCTTTTTTTATGGTTTCTATCTTTGTTGATAATTCTTATTTTGTTTGTCCATTGTTTTCTTGATTTTGTTTAGTTGTTTATATTCTCTTGTACATTTTTTAGGTTTTTTAAGTTAGGTAATTCACAGGTCTCTGTTTTGGAGAGTTGATTTTTTATTTATTTTATCTTTTGATTGACTATGGGTCCGTGTTTCTTTATATGCCTTTTAAATTTTTGCTAAGTTTTATGTATTTGAAAAAATAGCCACCATTCCAGTAATTATAGGCTGACTTTGTTCATGGCAATAATTTCACCAGTGAGCCTACATACCGATTCTGGGGCCTTTGAAACATCCTTTGGGGGATGAAAATTTTCTGGGTTTGTGTGTTTAATTTTCCAATTAAAGAGGTTTGCTGATTTCTTCTTCAGGAGTTCATAATCTCTTGCTCCCTCTGGTGTCTGTCTGTAGTACAATAGGTTTTATAGTACTACAGCCAAACCTTTTTGCCTTTTTTTTACCCCCACTCTGGCCCAGGCTTCTGTTAGCACCAAAAGTCAAGTGAGACAAAAATCAGTCCCTTGGGCAGCCCGGTGAAAAACTAGAATCTCAGATGCATACTCTACTCCTTTCACTCCCTCCCAAGGGAGAAGCCTTGAGCATTGTTTTTTCTCCAAAGGCACTGAGCTGTTAGGGGTGGAGGGCAAAGTGAAATGGCTCTTCTTACCTGTTTCAGTGTGTCTGTTCTTGGCTTTGCACACAACTATCACACTGTGACTTTTTACATGGTTTCTGCACTTCTCATCAAGATATTTTGATCCATCCAGGCACACATCATTGTGTTTTGCTTTGTTGTACTTTGCCAATATTGTGATTTTTTTACAAATTGAAGGTTTGTGACAACCCTGCATTGAGCAAGTATTTTGGTGCTATTTTTCCAACAGGCCTTTGTTTATTTTATAGCTCTGTCACATTGTGGTAATTCTTGCAACATTGTAAACTTTTTCATCATTGCTATATTCCTTAGGGTAGTCTCTGTGACCAGCAATCTTTGATTTACTATTGTAATTGTTTTGGGGTGCCTGAACTATGCCCATAGAAGACAGCCAACTTAACAGATAAATGCATGTGTTCTGACTGCAAATATGGTGGCAATAGTAAGAGAGCTAGAATTATAAGTGGAGCCTGAAGTTGTGACTGAATTGCTGCACTCTCATGATAAAATTTTAACGGATGAGGAGATGCTTCTTAGGGATTAGCAAAGAAAGTGGTTTCTTGAGATGGAATCTACTCCTGGTGAAGATGCTGTGAAATTGTTGAAATGACAACAAAGGATTTAGGATAGTACATAAACTTAGTTCATAAAGCAATGGCAGAGTTTTGAGAGGACTGACTCCAATTTTGAAAGACGTTTGTGGATAAAATGCTATCAAACATCATCACACACAACAGAGAAGTCATTCATGAAAGGAATACTCAACCAAGGTAAACTTCACTGTTGTCTTATTTTAAGGCATGGCCACAGCCACGCTAACCTTCAGCAACCATCCCTCTGATCAGTCAGCAGCCAACAACATCAAGGCAAAACCCTCCACTAGCAAAAAGAAATAGATTTGCTGAAAGCTCAGATAATGGGTAACATTATTTAGCAAGAAATTATTTTTTTTAATAAATGTATGTACATAGTTTTTTTAGACATAACACTACTGCACACTTAATAGACTATAGTATATGTAAACCTAACTTTTATATGCACTCGAAACACAAGAAATTTATTTGACTTGCTTTATTATGTTATTTGCTTTATGTACTGGAACTGAACCCACAATTTCTCTGAGGTACGCCCATATATTGTTAAGTTGGTGTCTCTGTGGGGTAATGAGGCCCGAGACTTCCCATTCCACCACATTTCTGACTCACACATACTTCCCTAGCAACATTTATACTGATAAAGAAAAAATATTTTATCTTTTAGTGTTTAATCTAGGGAAAATAAATATCTATACATAAAAAAAAGAAATTAGTTAATCCTAAATTTGAACATTTTCAGTCTGTAAACATGGTTCTGCCAAGATACCACAGGTGTGCTTTGGCTTAGCAGAGCAGAGGTAATTATCAGTGAAGTCTATTCCTCCCAAAGTTCCTGCACATCTCTTTTTATATTTAAAAAATGTGAATGTCAGAATAACCAAAAGACAAAAACTTTGGTTTTGTCCTTAGAAAATAATGACAAAGACTTGTTAGATTAATTGGACATAGTTTTAGAACTCCCCAAAATTTGGGAATCCATGTTTAGCACTAAAATTACCTTCTCAGAAAAAAAAAAAAAAAATCACCTTCTCAGATTTGTGAGTATGGCCAGTCAACTGAATTTTTAGAGTTTCATATTTGTTATCATTTTGATTAAAATACATACTAATCATACACCCAGATACAAAGATACTTTTAGATAATACTTCTTCAATCAAATCTATGATATTGATATTAGGAATATCTATGGTATGATATTCTCTCGCACACAAAAATTTTTTTTAGTACCATGAGTAGAGCTGACTATGAAACTAACTCTTTTTTTATAATTAATATTTCAGACCTCATATATAATATTCTATTAAAAATAATCATGAAAAAACTGGGTACCTGTTGCTACAGTGGGGGGAGCTGGAGTTTGGGAGTCCCATTAGCCTAGGTTTAGATCCTAGATATATCCTTCTCTCACTGTGGAACTTTATTTAGTGAGCCAATGTAACTCTTTTTAGCCTATTTCTACATATTCCAAAAGGAACAGTGTTTGCATCACAATATTAGGAGAAGTAAAATCAGATAAATTGTCCTTTGTAAAACAGGTAGTAGAATGCTCTACTATTTAATAAATATTAAATATTAAATAGTATAGTATAGTAGAATGCTCTACTATATTTAATAAATATTAGCTATTATAATGACAAAAATATTTCCATGACATCATTTTAATGTAATTTCTTCCATGGAATGTTCTTCAGGGCCTATGGAATGTGACACGAAATAATGATAAAGATTCATTAAAGCACACAAACTAAAATGGAGACTTCTTAAAGAAGGAAAAGCAAACATTGTCTGAATGTTGTTTAAAACAGTTTTTTCACTTTTTAAAAAATTTATGTAGATGCTTTTAAGAGGATACTGCTATTTGAAATTAGCAAATATTTATAAAAAAACCCTTTCACTTCCAAGCATCATATTTAAGTTATTTAAGGAATTATTTTTTATATTGGATTTCCCCAGAACCTTCAGGCTAGTACAAATATTTTTTGGTATCCATGAATTCTCCTTATTTTTAATTGTATACTGTTATACTAAAGTGGATATTAGTAAAAACATAGTGTAATTTATAAATCTATCATCTATATTGATAATTGCCATAAGGAACTTTCAGTATCAGTGTTTATACTTAAGGTTTTAAATATCATTAGTACAGAAAAGTATTACTTTATGACAAACTAGTAAAAACACACAGAAGCTGCTTTTTGTAGAACAAGCCACTTAAGCTAATTGAAGGATAAGTAATATCCTGGAACACTATAAAGACTCTAAACACTAAAGATTGCACTATAGATCAAACAAAAGAAAATGGTGGGAGAATTAACCATAACCTGGTGGCCAGTAATTGTACTGGAATTCCGAATGCAATAGAACATGAATGTCGGCTGTCAAGACTCTGTGTGTGTTCCTGTATTTATTCATAAAGTATTAGTAGTCTCCTGTTACGTAGAATTTGCCTTTCAGCAAAGTAATAAACTTACTCTTAGTAATTTGAGTTTAAGAGTTGATAGTTTCATTTGCAGGGTTTTTTAGTTGTATAAAAGTTATACAGATTATAAAGAGAAGGAGTTTACATTCATATATTCAAGCAACGTTAAAATAAAACTGATTCAAGGTAATAATTTTTTTTTTTTACTCCTTCTTGAAAATGTATTGAACATATGCAAGTCTGAGAAACACTGATGGAATATATGATGATACCAAGGTTTTGATTTAGTTTCTGAGGAGCTCATAGGCTTTTCACTTCCAAAGGCACAGACTATATCTCAAATCTTTCTAGAGGTATAACATGAGAAAGAAGCTATTGAAAGGAGAGGTTGTTGACTCATGATATATATGTCTTGAAGCAATAAGCACTATTGGAAAGCAGATATTATTATCACTTTCTTCATGTAGAATAGAGGCTGAGAATCATTTATGATGGGCATTACATAGACAATAAGCAGGTGGGGAATGAAAATCATGGTTTATCTGATTCCAAAATCTCTCTAATAATAAATGCTGAAAACTAAAAATAAATAGTAAAATATTCTCCATCATAACTGATGTTTCTTATTCAAAATTTCTTTTTACTGAACAAAATAATTTTTCCCTCAGGGGAGAAAATATGGGTGAACATGTGTTAACACTGAGATACAATGTTACTATCAAAAGAGAATTTTTAAATTCCACAAGGAATGATGTGGGAAATGTCAACTCATTCTGTCAATACTAGCAAAGCATATTTGCTAGCGAGTTTTTACTCATACATTGAAATCATGGACTCTACTTGGGCTAGAAAGTATATGAATCCATCTTCTAGCTTTATGATCCCATCATGTACTTAAGGCCACAATCTAAAGAAAGGCACACTTTCAGTATTTAGAAACTGCTTCTACTGCAGTGAAGTTTCCTATGTAACAAGCCAGCCAGTTTCTGAGCAAGGCATAAGATTTGCTTCACTCTCTGGCTCCCCTCTCCCTTCCCCATGTTGTTTCCTAACACTTCCCCTGGGGGCCATATGGACTGGCCATGCCCTTCTTGTTATTATTCCCTTAAGACAGCAGGCACTTACATGTTGCCACTTCACGGCGCATTCTGTTTCTTTGGCCAGGACTCTATTCTCCACTCACTTTATTCCTGATGAAGTCTTTCTTTCTTCAGGACTCTGCTCAATTTTAAATTCATCTGGAAGCTGAGTAGACTAATCCCATTCTTTATGTATTCACGAGAATAGCTCACGACTTTTGCTCATGCTTCAACTCACATCCAGCATCATGTTCTATTAGCAGTTACTGTAGTGTGACTTTTAAAATCATCATTTCTATTCTAAGTGTTTATCTGGGGCAAGAAACATGTCTTTCTCTCCTTAATGTCATTAGCACCCAGTTTGATCATCGCACAATAGGTCCTAAAGACGTCAGTGCAAACACGTTGATGTGGTTTGCGTAAAGCAAGTATATTCAAGTCATCAATACAGAAAATGAATCACAGTTTTCTTGTTTTCAAGAGAGGAGATAGAGCTTCATTCAAAAATATCAATTCAAGGATGCGAATTGGTTGGTTAAGTGTCCAACTCTTGGTTTGGGCTCAGGTCTTGGTTTGGGCTCAGGTCTTGATCTGACGATCCTGCAATGGAGCCCTGCATCCAGCTCCCAGTTCAACAGGGAGTTCTCTGTCCAGATTCTCTCTCCCTCTTCCTCTGTCCCTCCCGCTTCCATGTATGCACGTTCTCTCTCAGTGTCTAACATAAATAAATAAAATCTTTAAAGGTCTAAAATCAATTCATAGACGGAGCACTAGCCAAAGAAATGGAATTGGATCTTAAAATGAGGAAAGCAAAAGTTAATATAGAAAGCAAGGAGTTTTAATTTGAATTAAATTTAATTTGAATCCTGTCAGTGTCAATGCTAAATAATTGATATGGATACTTACATTTGAACCATTTGCTTTTAAAATATTTTGTTTTTATTATAAAATTAACCATATATTTTAAAAACATGTATAAATCAGACAATTATTAAGAGCACATCAAATAACACACTACATAGACTAATGTTAACTTTAGGGTGAATTTCTTTTCACATGTGCAGAAATGTCAAGATATAATTTAAAAAAATATGTTACTTAAGCATTTACTAGCCACCTAGTATATTCTATGCTAGACCCTGAGAGACTTCAGTGGTGAGCAGTATCAGACAAAATCTTTGTCTTGGTTAAACTAAATTAATTTTAGATATTTAAATCTAAAAAATACATGTATAATTACTATAAGATACATAGCATCATGAAAGCATATGTCTTAGGCTCATGACCCAGATGAGGTTCAGGGAAATTTTTATTGAGGCAACAACTTATGACTTGAGATATGAATATTGAAATTTGATGATTTTAATGATTTATAATTCTGAAAATGTTATGTCAAATAAAACAAATATCTGATTCTGTCACTTTCCCTGGATAAACAAAATCTTCCAATGGATTTTGATTTTATCACGACAGAAATGGGAAACCACTGAGGGTTTTGTACATAGAATTCAACAGATATGGTCTAGGTTTTTTTAGTTTTTGTTAAAAATTAGCCAAAAAAAACTTATTTGCAAAGCAACCTACACTTCAGTCATGTGAATAAGCGGGAAAACGTGCCTTAGAGGCCAAATGGTTAATATGTGGAAGAGGCAGAAAGATTCACATTCTCACTTAGTTTTGTGAGAATTGTCACTCTTTTCAAAGAATGTTTATTTTGCAGCCAGCCAAACACAGGTATGCACTATTTTTATGAGAGTCTCTTCAAACATAAACCCAAACAAAAATAATTGATATATTTTCTTTTTATGGAAGAATTTACCACTGACTTTTCTTATATGAAGAGTTCCTGTCATGCATTCTATGTGTGGTTTATAGATGTGTGTTCATATTCAATTTCTTTTTCAGAAATACATTTTCTTGGGGCACCTGGGTGGCTCAGTGGGTTAAAGCCTCTGCCTTCGGCTCAGGTCATGATCCCAGGGTCCTGGGATTGAGCCCCGCATCAGGCTCTCTGCTTAGTGGGGAGCCTGCTTCCTCCTCTCTCTCTGCCTGCCTCCCTGCCTACTTGTAATCTGTCTGTCAAATAAATAAATAAATAAAAATCTTAAAAAAAAAAAAAAAGAAATACATTTTATTTTTTTTAATCAAAAAAAAAAAAGCATAGTCTTTTTACCTTGAATCTAGCAAGTCTGAAATTCAACTTAGACTTCTCTGATTCTGATAAATAACTAGAAAGGAAAAGAAAATGTAAAAATCTTTTTTATTCTGTATTCCAATAGTATAGTAATGTATTATACTGTCTTGTTTGGATATGAAAACAAAACAAAAAGGTGATTCATGAAAACAGGGAGTGATTTTGTAAATTATAAAAATATATATTTATCCTGTCTCAAGTACATTTCTGCAGTGATCATCGTATGTCTCCAACCCAATGCAAAGGGAGATCTCTTAGCATGTTGTGTCATTCTCATATGAAAAGGACATAGTCAAGTTTAGTACTAGTGGGCTTCAAACCGTAAACCTTAATGAATGCTATGAAGTCTGAAATTCTTATTAGATATATTTCTGCATGGTAAGGCCACCATTTTAACAGTAGACAGACATAGACTTGCATCTTATTTTGCTACCTATTTACTGTGTAAAATTTAGACAATTACTTAACCTGTCTGATCTGCGAAATGAGAATAGTAACATATACCTGACAGCACCAAGATAACACGATTGCATGTGCTTGCTTATGCTTGGAATAACAAGGCTTGGAAGGACTGCGTTTTAGTAAGGTAACAGATTATAAATCAAAGGATACAATGAAGTTTGCCTAAACTTACATGAGATATATATCGAATTATATAGTTCTTATGGGTGTGTGTGTTAAACATCTCATACATGCATATATGTTCAATATATATTACAAATCTATATATTATATATACATGTTCAATGCTAGATTGCCATAGTAATGGCACTCTGAAATCACAGATTTACTCGGAAGAACTGTTGTGTCGAAAGGTATTTAGGCATTAGTGTCACAGATGCTTCAACAGATGGACAATAGTATCTGTAGAGCATGTATCATACCAAATTGTGAAATGGTGTAGAGAAGCAAATCCTGATGGTCTGACAGAAAAGTGTAGATGAAATACAAGATGTTTGTGTTTCTATTTTTAAGTTTAGAAAATGTATGGCTCTTCTCACTGTATATTTCCTTCCATTCCTTCATGTTCCTTCTTTCCATTAATTCAGATTCTTACTGTCATCTTGTTTCACCTGAATCCTTTGCTCTGGTTAAAATTATTTTCCTCAGTATAGAAGCCTAACTTGATATTCCTCAATAACTGTCTGAAGCATCTGTCAATCTCTGTCTACCAGTACAGCTTAGAGGTGAGCACTGGTAGGAACTGTTCACAAGAAGGCTCCATGTTCTCTTCACACACACTGACACACAGACCCTCACCCAGACATATGTCATACTTATAAAAGAAATATATATTTTTGAGTTGTCCTTTTTGCTTCTCTGTATTTCTGACACTGAGCATGACTGAGGTATTTTAAATAAACCTCTTTTGGTTGGTGTAATCTAAAGTATGTAATTTAGGGTACACACTCAACTGATAGGAATGTGATAAATCAGAGTCAGAAAATGTGTTGAATAAAACAACAGTGAGGATGAGAAAAGTGTCTATGGATGAAACACCATGAATGCAGGCTTATAAGTTCTTATGTATAATGAGGATTCACATCTTTCCATTCTCTCTTGTTCCTGTGAAATATGCTCATTTTAAAGTTTATAATTAAAAGACAGCAGATGGTGAAGGCAAAGATAAAAGGAATAGGTCACTCAAATGACTGAGTATCCTTCTCTCAAAATTCCAGTAAAAATATGCATTCCTGCATTATTTCACAATATGCTCCCCAGAATAAAACATGTGAAACAATTAAACACTCTCTACTGGTTCAGAAATATTTCATGTATTTGTGTCAAATCTGAATTATCTCTGTTCCCTATCTTATATAAGAAAATTATTTAGGGTGTCCTTTTTATTAGTAATTACTATTCTAACAATTAAAAATTTTACTGTTATTATAAATTTTATATTTATCTATTTTCCCACCTTTACATTAATCATACTTAGAAAACTATAAGTATTAATTTTATAATTAATATTAAAACATATTATAAATACCTTATTACAAAAACTTTATCATATAAACAAAAAGAGAAAAAAATTTTTGCTAACATCTCCTGCAAGTGATTCATCAAGCAGTTCTTTTTTTTTTCTTTTTTTTTTTTTAAGATTTTATTTATTTATTTGACAGAGAGAAATCACAAGTAGATGGAGAGGCAGGCAGAGAGAGAAAGAGAGAGAGAGAGAGGGAGGGAAGCAGGCTCCCTGCTGAGCAGAGAGCCCGATGCGGGACTCGATCCCAGGACCCTGAGATCATGACCTGAGCCGAAGGCAGCGGCTTAACCCACTGAGCCACCCAGGTGCCCCCATCAAGCAGTTCTTATATTGATTTTACCAAGAGAATTGAAACAAAACTATGTTTTCTGATTACAACAGTTCCTTGACTTCAAAATAATCTAAGAATACCAATATCTTGTACTCTCAGTTTTAATATATTTATATCAACAGCAACGGATAATTATTTAGAGCAAAAAAATATGTATCAATTTGAACCTCAGTATAGCATTAAAAAAGAGAGAATGTCTTTCCTCAGAATTTAATTACCAGCATAGCTAAATCTTTTCTTACAATGGTGACAAAAGCCTTTTTATGATACAGTGGCAGTTGGTTCTCTTTTTCTCTCTCTTTTATTTCTTCCTTTCTTTCTTTGTGTATGAATTATATATTGCTGCTCCTTAAAACTTGCAAATCCAAATATGACCCCTTAAGTGACTATAATTGCTATGGACTCTATGACTTAAGTTAAAATTTAACATAACAAAATATTGAGGACCTGAACAATTTGTATTTGATTATATTGATGACTTTGTTAGAGAGGAATTACACAATCAATAATTTTCTTAACATTTCACCTGACTATGAATTTTATCAACAGTGGAAATTGCAAATTCACAATAAAATACTACCAAAATTCAAAACAAAATACTGCCAAAAACAAACTCTAGTGGAATTTGGTTGTAAAATATTACTATATAATATAGAGAAATTAGATTTATGTCTCTCAGAATAATTATTTTATCTTGCTCCTGTAAATAATTCAGATTGGTTTCAGAGTCTCCTGAATTTTAAGTAAATGTATTGACTTGAGGAAAATTGAAATACAACACAAGGACACCCCACATGGATAGAAAAAGAGGTGCCTAGGTAGATATTGATTGAAATAATCAAAGGTAAGTATTTTGTATTCAGGGGAAAAATAGCAAACCTTGGATGTTTGATAAAATTCCATTGTTTTTTTTTTTTTTTTTTTTTTAAATTTATTTTTTATTTTCAGCATAACAGTATTCATTATTTTTCACCACACCCAGTGCTCCATGCAATTCGTGCCCTTTATAATACCCACCACCTAGTACCCCAACCTCCCACCCCCCACCCCTTCAAAACCCTCAGATTGTTTTTCAGAGTCCATAGTCTCTCATGGTTCACCTCCCCTTCCAATTTCCCCCAACTCCCTTCTCCTCTCTAACTCCCCATGTCCTCCATGCTATAAAATTCCATTGTTTTAAGTGAAATTAAAAACAGAGCCTTTGGCTTGTATAAAGAAAATAGAACCTGAAATGAATCTTTATTTAATACTAATGATAGGAAAGAACAATATATCTGGCAACCACAGTTTTAAAAGTTGGTGAAGTGTGGTGTCTGTAAACCTTCTCTTACACTCCCTTGTTTGACATTCACATACTGTTTAATTTGGGAATGTTTCAATAAATGTATTCAACTCTGTTTTGGGAACCATGAGACCATGATACTTTATATGGAAAACCCAAAAGACTCCACCCCCAAACTACTAGAACTCATACAGCAATTCAGCAACGTGGCAGGATACAAAGTCAATGTACAGAAATCAGTGGCTTTCTTATACACTAACAATGAAAATACAGAAAGGGAAAATGGGGAATTGATTCCATTTACTAGAGCACCAAGAACCATAAGATACCTGGGAATCAACCTAACCAAAGAGGTAAAGGTAAAGGTAACCAATGAGATACTTGAGTAACTACAGAACACTCCTGAAAGAAATCGAAGAAGACACAAAAAGATGGAAGACTATTCCATGCTCTTGGATCAGAAGAATAAACATTGTTAAAATGTCTATACCGCCTAGAGCAATGTATACTTTTAATGCCATTCTGATCAAAATTCCACCGGTATTTTTCAAAGAGCTGGAGCAAAGAATCCTAAAATTTGTGTGGAATCAGAAGAGACCCTGAATTGCTAAGGAAATGTTGAAAAAGAAAAACAAAACTGGCAGCATCACGTTACCTGATTTCAAGCTTTATTACAAAGCTGTGATCACCAAGACCGCATGGTACTGGCATAAAACAGACACATAGACCAGTGGAACAGAGTAAAGAGCCTAGATATGGACCCCCAACTCTATGGTCAAATAATCTTCAACAAAGCAGGAAAAAATATACATTGGATAAAAGACAATCTCTTCAATAAATGGTGCTGGGAAAATTGGACAGCTATGTGTAGAAGAATGAAACTCAACTATTGCCTTACACCGTACACAAAGATAAACTCAAAATACATAAAAGACCTCAACGTGAGACAGGAATCCATCAGAATCATAGAGGAGAACATGGGCAGTAACTTCTTCGGTATCAGCCACAGCAACTTCTTTTAAGATATGTCTCCAAAGGCAAAGGAAACAAAAGCAAAAATGAACTTTTGGGACTTCATCAAGATAAAAAGCTTCTGCACAGCAAGGAAACAGTCAACAAAACAAAAAGGGAATCATGAGACCCAGCTTTGCCACAATAGTTAATTATTTAACTTTTCCAGCCTGAGTATTTTTAGCTGAAAGTTGGAATTATAGAACTTGAGTTATTTTTCTTGGCGATTATCAAGTGTAATGTAGTTAAGAGCACAGATTTAAGTCCAGATTGCCTGGATTAAAATCTAAACTCTGTTACTTACGAGCTATATGACTATGGAAGTGTAATCTAACATCTCTGTGTGCTATTCCTCATCTGTAAATGAATTGTTACGAGAACAAAATGGTCTAATATTTGGAAAGCGCTTAGGATAGTGTCTGACACACAATAAGCATGCTATAAATGTTTGGCATAAAATAACTATCATTTTTATGATATATATGTAACATATCATATATGATATAATTATATAATTTTAAATTACATTAATAATCATACAATTATACCATATCATGCAATTTTACATAATATTACATGCTATAATTAATATAATTTAAATAATTAATATAACTATATGGTATATGATTTGTATAATTATTAATAACAATTACTAAACAATTATTATTTAATAATATTTTGGCTTCCAATTTATTTTATTTTATTTTATTTTATTTTGTATTTATTTATTTGACAGACAGATCACAAGTAGGTAGAGAGGCAGGCAGAGAGAGAGAGGAGGAAGCAGGCTCTCCACTGAGCAGAGAGCCCAATGCGAGGCTCAATCCCAGGACCCTGGGATCATGACCTGAGCCGAAGGCAGAGGCTTTAACCCACTGAGCCACCCAGGTGCCCCTTGGCTTCCAATTTAAAAGTTCTGATTTAGAACTTTTCCCTGAGAGACAGTCCACTTTTATGGGGAAAACAAGACTAGATTTCTGGGGTGCCTGGGTGGTTTAGTCATTGAACATCTGCCTTTGGCTCAGGTCATGATCCCAGGGTCCTGGGATCAAGCCCCACATGGGACTCCCTGCTCAACAGGAAGCCTGCTTCTCCCTCTTCCACTCCCCCTGCTGTGTTCCCTCTCTCACTGTCTCTGTCAAATAAATAAATAAAGCCTTAAAAAAAAAAAAAAAGAAGACTAGATTTCTGAGGCTTCAAGTCCAAGACCACACTTAGGACTGTGATATAATCTCCAAAATAATGATTGCCAGCATAGGAAGGACCATACTGGGTGCAGAGTTCACTTAGCCATTATGGTGATATCTGACTTGCTTTCTAGAATTGAAACTTCAGTCATTGGTACACATCAGAGATGTGGAAAGCACAAAGTAAGAGCCACACTTTGAAAGAACTGGGTGAAAAGTTAAGATTCAATAATAACACTCTGACTCTAAAGCCTGAGTCATTTCTGTCTAGCCTTTTCAACAATTTATTATGGATTATGAACTTTAAGCATATGTAATAAAAGACATTATAATGCACTGAATCCCCACATACCCATCATGCTGCCTCAAAAGCTGTCAGTTCATATCCAACTTTGTTTCATTTTCCTCCTCATCTGCTTCCCTTTGTCTTAGAGCATTTTCAAGCAAATTCCTACATTTTATTTTATCCATTGATGAAAGAATTTAAAAAAACCACATACTTAAAATAACAAACCTATAATGGTAATAAAAATTTATTAATAAAATCCTTTATCTAGTTTATATTTAAATTCCCAAGTGTCTTATAATGACAGATTTTGAGTTTTCTCTCTTTGAAACTACTGATTAGACTTTTAAAATCTTTTTTAAGTTAGAGTTTCCTACATCCTCTCTTTTTCCTCCATCCTGATTGGGTTTTGGTGCAGAGTAATTGACTGTGTTACTCTCTCCTTTGATTTCCTAAAAACTGGTAATTAGATCCAAATTAGTGTTTTGTTTTACTTTTTTGGAACTTGTTGGGCAGTTGATTTTTAGAAGCTTTTCTTCCATCAGGAAATAGTAATGTCTGAATCTCTCTCTTACTCATCTCTCTATGTTATTTATGATAGTGTCTGGATTATTAAAAAAAAGAGTGTGAAATGGTGATATATCCATTATGTTCTTTCTTCTTCACTTTTTATTGAAATAAATCCCTAATGATAAACTTCCCTTCATCTACTATTTGGCTATCCAGGGATTCAGTTTGTATAAAAAGATAGGATAAATGTTTGATTTTTTATTTAGTTTTTAAATAAGAAGTTGATTCCCAAGTCTCCTCCAATAAAGACAAATTAGTTTTATTATTTCTGTTTCAACATGAATTAATAAAATTAACCATTTCTAGTTTGTATTTAACACACTCTAATATTAAATATTTTCAACATTACATAATAAAACTGTGTAAATCTAAGGTTGAAAAACTGTATAGTGTACAGCCATGTAACTATCAACTAATTTCACAATTAACATTTTATTATATTTTTCATATACCATATATTCATATATCATATATTATTACATATATCTATCCATGTTTCTATACTGTCAGTCAAGCCTGAGTATTTACTTTATTATATAACTTTACAGTTATCATTAAAAATATGTTATGAGATACACAGGATACTTTGTACACTTAACTCATAAATATGGCATTCAAGTTGGTCCCTCAAGAGTTATTTAATATGGATGGATGGATGGATGATTGGGTGGATGGTTGGATGGTTGGTTGGGTAAATGGATAAATGGTTGGACAGACAGAAGGATGGGTGAATGAATAGTTGTTTGTTTGGATGGGTGGGTGAATGGATGCCTCAAAATGTACCTTTTGCAAGGACAGAATGCAACTGAAAGGATTGGAATTAATGGAAGGCTCTTTTGTCTCTTCTTACCCATTTCCTTGCATCCTGTGAATTTCTCACCTTGCCAGTTTGTTGCAATTCTAAAATGGAAAAAAAAAGGACTGTGTTTTTCAATACTTCAAAATACTATACATAGACCAAATTATGATAATACAAGATAATTATGTTCATGATTATCATTGATAAAATTGAGAAATTAACTCACTTAATCCTCACAAATATCCCCCAAATTGTACAGGAGAAAATCAAAACACAAAGACATTAAGGTAATTTGTGTATCTCACATAAGAAATGTGTATATAATCCTCTTCTGATAACCCACCTTTGGTCTCTTCATGAAAATCTTAGAAATTACTGCAGCTCAGGAATTAAAGTCCCTAGGTGGTTATGCCCATATTCTTTTCACTGACACAAGTGTTGCCATGACTTTTTTCTTTCTTTTTTTTTTTTTTTAAAGATTTTATTTATTTATATATTTGACAGAGAGAGAGATCTCAAGTAGGCAGAGAGGCAGGCAGAGAGAGAGAGGAGGAAGCAGGCTCCCTGCTGAGCAGAGAGCCCGATGCGGGACTCGATCCCAGGACCCTGAGATCATGACCTGAGCCGAAGGCAGCAGCTTAACCCACTGAACCACCCAGGCGCCTGCCATGACTTTTTTCTTACTTAGGAAGACACACTACTTTGTTTTCCTTGGAAATTAAACTTCAGTAATATTACTTAAGATGACTTAAGATATCCACTGATGATTCCTTGTGAATTGGATCACCTAAAAATACTGCTGATGTCAGCATGCTCTGTACTTCCAATCACAACTCTTCATGCAACATGGCAACAGCTCCTAGTACGGCTTATTTAACCCTAAACTTTACCTATAGCTCAAAGCTCATTGTGAGGTAGCTTTCTTCCAAGAAAAAAAAAAAAAAAAGAAAAAAGAAAAAAAAAGGAAAGAAGAAGTAGAGAGAATGTGGGGAATAAGAAATTATAATGTGCTATGTGAATAAGTTGTTCTCTTTTCTCTTGAATCAAAGAACAGATTTGTCATGTTTCCCTGAGGAAATTAGTCTTAAATTTTGTACCTTTCACTTGCCAGAATATTAATGGAGCTGAGTTATAATAAAAGACTCGATTCCTTGAACTCAGTAGTTCTTACTCTTCTCATTTCCTGCCTTCAGATACTTAAGGATAAAATGGAGGGAGAAAAAGAGCTTATGTTAATTAGTAAGTAGTGAGAAAATCCTAAAATGTGAATTAAATAGTGAGTCTCTTCAAGGCTTTATTCTTTTTAGACCAATTTGGTCAATTTTTATTGATGGTTTCCATATCTGAATGTAGAGGAGGGAGTCCTTTATTAATGAAATAAACAGCCTGGTGCTCTAGATTTGTTGCATATCTAACAAAAAGGAGAAAGCAAAAAGCATGAACTGAGTTTGAGGTGTGGTGGGATAAAGTTGAATATTTTCACGTTATTTTTCCAACTGAGTATTTACATAACATAATGGGGAAGTCATGTTAAATAATTCCTCTCTGGCTTCTTGGGAGGATTGACTTATAATCATCCCCTTCACTCTTTCTGGTTTTCTGTCTTCAGTCTCTTTCACTTGCAGTTTTAACGGAGCACTCCTTCCATATCTATCCCTCCTGTCCTTGTAACTTAGCTAATAATATTTTCCCTCTAGAATGACTGTATTACTGATATCAAGAGCACCTGTTATCAAGCACAATTCAGTTAAAAGCCTACCTCATCTTGTCAGTGGGTCCTAAAAATCACCACTTTATAGCACTAATTAAGTATCCTGCTTTGGGGCTTCTTCCCTATACTCCCATGACACTTGGTGATTGGTAGAGTCAAAGTTCTGAACTGTTGCCAATCTGGTGGGTATAAAATGGTATGCCTTAGTTGCTACTTTTTCTTTTTTTCCTCTTTTGAAGAGTGTGTATATTTCCTATTATGATTATCATTATGATAAAACTGATGGCATTGTCATTTGATGCTTATCTTCTTATTTACTTCAGACATTGTGTACTCCCTGAGGACTCAAACTCATTCATTCTTTCTCTTTATCATTAATATTTGGCACTGAGCTATTCCTTTTGAAGACATTCCATCAACTATTAAAAGATAATCACTGGGGCACCTGGGTGGCTCAGTGGGTTAAAGCCTCTGCCTTTGGCTCAGGTCATGATCCCAGGGTCCTGGGATCAAGCCCTGCATCTGGTTCTCTGCTCCGCAGGGAACCTGCTTCCTCCTCTCTCTCTGCCTACCTGCGATCTCTCTCTGTCAAATAAATAAATAAATAAAATTTTTAAAGAAAAAAAAGATAATCACTAGCTGTTACACTACAACTTACATATTCAGAGTACTGAATATTAATGAAATAGAAATATTTCAAGAGACACTTATTTTCCATATTTATGTGTAATTCATCTTAATCTATAAACTCTTTTTCCTATTGGTATGTTGTGCTCTACCAAAATTTAAGTAGAAGTTGGCATGTTCCATTGTTGTTGGTATACATTCAAACTAAATGCTTTTGGTTTCTTAAAATTATTTGAGGGGAGGCATCTATTTATGGAATCTTGTTTATTTCCTTGTTTATATTTTTGTTTTCCCTTCAGCAGAACTGTCCATATGAACCAGAATCAACTGAACTAAAATTATAGAGAACATATTTTCGTTCTTGCCAGCCCATTTATATGACTAAGAAATGATAATAATTAAGCTAACATTAGGTAATAGAAATATCTAACATATCTAAATAAAAATAGCTAACATTTAAAATATCTAATAAATATCTAACATTAAGTAATAGAAATATTTTTAAAGTCTATTTTATTTGAATAAGAAAATAATTAAACTAGTCAGTGTTCTGTTACTCAATCCCTATTTCTAAAAGAGAGGATTTTCAGTCTGAGTAATTTAACTCATAAGGGATATGGCTATCTAGAGATATAATGTAAATAACTCCTTCCCTTCCTCCTTCCTTGCCCCTTAGATTGAGTTGGCTTCCATTTAGCTTCAAGTTTTGGTTATTTCATTTATTCACATGTGGGAAGATGATAAGATTTACGTTGAAGTCCAAAGTCATTTGAACAGACAGATATTCAGAGGCCTCACTCCTGGCTGAGTCTCAGCTCTAGCCCTATCTCCATTATTTCTTTGTTTATATTCTTGTTCTATATTGTATTTATATTATATATTGTATATATTGTTCTATATATTTTTGTTTATATTCTAGCTCCACTGGTTTGAGATGCTGATAACTTTGAGACTTTCTGACCCTTGTTCTCTAAAAATATTATGTTACAAGTGAGGAGACTTTCCCTCAGTGATTTGTTACCTGTGAGAATAATTTAGAGGAATCAACTCCAATTATCTTAACTATTTTACCTCAATTGGGGAGACAAGGTATGCTAAAGTAAGAATAAAAATATTTTACAGACCAGTTCATGCTACCCAACACAGAGTTGTCTCTGATTTATTGCATCATTTTTAACAAAAAACATGTACAGAGTATGAACCTTAAAGATAAATCTGCTCTTCTGTTTTCAAAGAGGAAAAAAGTCATACCAACAGAGGAAATTTCTCAGTGTACAACCTGACTCCTTGTTTCCTTCTTTGTTTATCTCAGAAAATGGTAGAAATTCTAACCTAAAAATTTATAAAATTCACTCTGTATCTTGGTGGATAGAGAGTGCTTCAAATAGGTTGTAGCCTTCACATGAGGGTTGCTGGGGGGAGGGGGGTTAGAAGAAGGGGGATGGGGTTATGGACATTGGGGAGGGTATGTGCTTTGGTGAGTGCTGTGATTCCAGTCCTGTACCCCTGGGGATAAAAATATATTATATGTTTATAAAAAATTTAAAAAATTAAAAAATTAGAAGGAAGTTCAGCCCTCCACTTCTGTGTACTTGATATTTATAAAATAAATGGTGAATATGATCACACATTCAGTAAAAGGTTAAAAAGGGAATAGGAGAGGATAATAGACAACTGATGATACTATAATTGAGAGTGATAGAAAGAATTAGGACAATAGAATCTCCCAGAACAATACTGGTCAGGGATAATTTTGTCCAAGAATCTGTGTTTTACAAGTAAGATTTGTTTAGAAAAAGTCCTTAAAGAAGTGTTACTGACGTGTATCCACTATAGCCTAAGAAGTTAAATAATGTAACTGGTGACATCCTTTGTCTCTTCATTATAAACATGGGAGATTTTTACCTAGAAAGACGTGCTTCATAAAAGCAAAGATCATATCTGACTTGTCCTGCATTATGGACTGTTGCCATTGCAATCTGTGTCAAAGTGGATAATTCTAACATACATTGAATAAATGAATCTGTATAGCAACATGAAATGTGTTATTCTCTCTAAACCATATCTACATATTGCTATACCACATACTTCATTAACAAAGAACTTTTACTTCTCTGTATACAAACACATATGCAGTAAAATGAATTGCTTTCATTTATTCAACTAAACTTTGTTGAGTATTTTTATGTAGACAGGTACTGGGAAACTAAGATAGACAAAAAAAAGAGAAGATTTTTTTCCTTCATAGAATTTATAATTTCTCAATGACAGATATCATATAACTATACAAATGAGTATATTACTATAGGCTGACACAATTGCTCTTAAAGTCTGTATTATGCATAACATGCATAACATGTGAACCTGACCTTGAGTGAAGGAAATACCCTCTAGCCAGGAAATATAGATATAGATATTTATCTTTTATATATCTATAAATTTTATAAATATCTATAAATTTTAGATTTATAGATTCTATAAATTTATAGATATATAAGAGATATATCTATATCTATATCTATATCTATATCTATATCTATATCTATATCTTTTAGAACATAAGATTTAGGGCACCAGGGTGGCTCAGTTGGTTAAGTGTCTACCTTCAGATCAGGTCATCTTCCTAGGGTCCTGGGATCAGGCTTCCTGCCCACTGGGAGTCTGTTTTTCCCTCTGCCCCGCTGCTCATGGTTTCTCTCAAAATAAATAAAATCTTTAAATAAATTTAGAATGTAAGATCTATGAAGGCAAATGAAGATTCATGTTTGTTTGTTTTTAATTAATATGTAATGTATTATTTGTTCAGGGAGACCTGTGATTCATTGACTTATGTAACACCCAGTGTTCATTACATCACATGCCCTCCTTAATGTGCATCACCTAGTTGCCCTACTCGACCCCACCCACCCCACCACCCACCTCCCCTCTAACAACCCTCAATTTGTTTCCTAAGTCTCTAATATATCTCTAACTATAAAAATAAAAATAAATATTAAAAATATAAAATATTAAAAAATATAAATATAAAAATATATAAAAAATAAAAGATATTTTAAAAAGTCTCTAAATATCAGTTAAATGTCTTAAGAGTCTTAGTCATCAATTAAGAGTCTGGCACATCAGTCAGATCAAAGAGTCTAGCATATCAGTGAGATCATATGATCATTATCTTGTTTTTTGCTGACTCCCCACCATTGGGTACAGTGAATTGCATATTGTGAGCACTCAATGACTATGAATGAAAAAATGAAGCAAGGCTTGGAATCTGAGAGAGAAAAGTGAGAACAGAATTTCATACAAAGTCTTGTGCAAGAGCTGTGTGTAATAGTATGTGGAATTACCTAACCTGATTCTTTTAGGAATAAAGCGCAATTTCATGTAACTAAAGTGTCAAGAGTGAGGAGCTTGCTAGGACAGTTCGCACTAGAAAGGGTCTTGCTACCCAAGACTTATTGTCCAAATTAAGGAATATAGTCAATATTCTCAGATCAATTACAACCATCAATTGAACATAATATGCATAAAATAGTCTCTCGTAGGAACATTATTCTGGTTGAAATGAATGAGGATATGGGAGATAAAAATAGGGATTGCAGATGAATAGAGGAAGGATATAAATTTGGAGATTGGCTTCAATTGCACAGACAGAAAATAACACTGATTTACACTAGACAGGTTTTGATTGGCTGAATAATACCCTGCTCCAAAGACATCCATAGCCTATCCCCCAAACCTGTAAATATGTTATCTTACACAAGGAGCTTTGTAAATGTTATTAAACTAATGACCTTGAAATGAGGGAATTATCCTGGATTGTTTGTGTGGGCCTGATTTAATCACATGGGGTTTTTCTTTAAAAGGAAGATAGAAGGGTCAGAGTCAGAGAGGGAGAGATGAGAAGCTATAATGCCAGTGGGTGTTGAGGATGGGGTCATGAGCCAAGGACTTGCAGGCAGCCTTCAGAATCCAGAAAATTAGCATAGGCACATATGGTGAGGGTGAGACGTATGAGTATTCAGGGGAAATTAATGAAATTAATAAAGATAACTTGGACTTAGTATATATATGGTGGTGAGATAAAAGGGATTATCAAGAATGGCTCCTAGGCAACTTAGTTGAGAACAGCAGAAGACCATATTTAAAGCAAGAAGATTATGACTTCCTTTTTGGACCTACTGAGAATGAGTTGTCTTTTATGATATGCAAAAGGAAATGTCAAGTAGGCCATGGAGATTATGCTTCTGAATCTTAAAGCTAGAAGGCCTATAGGAGATAAAAACTAACCATAGATTTCAGTAACAATGAAGTTCTGAATAGAGCTGTTTGGAATGAGGGGGCAGAAGCCAGACTGAAGTGGAAGTGAGATGAAGGTTACAGATGAGGAAGTGGATACAGCTGACATAGATACTTTTCTCAAGTTCTTTGTGAAGTGGAAGAGAGATTTCTAGAAGGATAGCAGGTCAAGGGAAGTTTAGAAGATTTTCAGAATTTTCATTTGTTTAATATTAGAGGGCTTACATTCTCAAGGTAGAGAATTTTTAAAGAGGGAAATATTAACTATACGAAAAGAAGCAAAATGAACTTTGAAGGTTTTGGGTTTCTAAAAGATGAGAACCAAATAGGAAACAAATTGTGTGGAAACATTGTTTGTAGATAAAGGAATGACCAGTATCTTATATTCTAACAAGAGTGAAGTGAGAAAAGGATTATTATGGATAGAAGTGAGTTAATAATTTATGTAGCAAAGATTAAGAGGATTTGTTTTTAATAGAATGTGTGGTGTATGCATGTGCATACACACATATGTATATAAGCTAACATATACACATGCATATATATAAATATATATATTTATATATATATTATATATAATATATATAAATATAAATAGTATTTATATATGTGTGTCAATAGTGTTAATCAATTTTGGAGCTGGAGAGGTTGAGGGGAGAGACACATTGAGAAAGGGAGAGAAAGGGAGGGAGAGATGGAGAGGTAGTCTTATTCATCCTCTAAGAGCAAGGCTGGGTGGAGAGACTGTTGGTGAGAGAATGAAGGTGGCTTTGATTTTGAGTGCTAGAATTTTGTTGTGTGTATTTCTGCACCCTCAGTATCTCTGCACCCTGAGCATGCCTGACAAGTAAAGAACACACAACTTCAACTACTTTCCTCTTTATTTCTCTATAGATTTTTATTATCGTATTAACTACTCATAGATTTTTGTTTAATATCACTATTGTTTCCGTAAATAAACTCTCCTATAGATAAATCCTTTTTTGAGCTTTTCACTAGAAATGACTCACCAGTCCATATGTTATTTATCCATTAATATTATTTGTTAAATTTATTTCTCTGTTAGAGAGAGGGCATGAGCCGGGGTAGGGGCGAGGGGCAAGAAGAGGGAGAGGGAAAGAAACTCCAGTGGACTCCCTGCTGAGCATGGAGCTCAATGCAGGGCTCAGTCTCACGACCCCAAGATCATGATTTGAGCCAAAATCGAGAGCCAGCAGTCTAACCGAATGAGCCACCTAGGTACTCCTCCTTTAATATTATTAATCACTATCCCCATATTTCATAAAATGAGTACCATGCCTCAGGTACTTTGTTTGATATATACTGTGTAAAATGGAAGGAAATTTAGTGGGGAAGATAAATTTGCTTGATATTAGATATGAAAACCTAGAACTGATAAAAATGTACAATGTTAACCCAGACAAAGACAGTAACAAAGCTGGTGAGGACAAAACGTAAAAGTGCATATTTAACTATCTAAACAATAAATGCTGATAAGGGTGGATGATAAAGCGATGACAAAAATGGAAGGAAGAGGGTCAGAGCCATACCCTTCCAGTCCCCTTCCCCTTTTCCTTAATCTATAGCCACAACTCATCCGGGACTTTAAGGGTGAAATAGGTAAAGATGGATGGAAATGATGTAGAATTAGTGTGCATGAATAGCTCCTTGCTGGTGGGCATTATTCTTGGTGTTTTCAGGAAAAGAAAAGAAAAAGAGAGGAACAGTTTGATTAAGGTGACTGTAGAGAGTGTCCGCCTTCACAATACTTAGTCCTTTTTGCCTCCTTTAGTTCATTTTAACTGCATATTTTAAGATTTAAGCGACAGTTAACAGTGCTATTTAGCATTCATCCATGACTGTCATCCTTTTTATACCTGCCGAATCTATACTCTTATTCTTTGTTTAAGAAAGTATGAAAACGTACCAAAAATGGCAATAATATTCTTTAGGATATGCAGGCTAGGCCAACATGTTCCATATTTATAGGTCTAGCTACACTTGATTATATTGCATTCAGTTTCTTGGAAGAGAGCAAGGTAATTGATTATGTAATTGTTTAAATAAAATGCCAGTGAAAATAATATTTTAAAAACCAGTTCGAACCACCCCTACAATGTTGTACATAAAAAGACAATCTAAGAAGAAATCAATATAATTGAGTAAAAAGACAAATCTCTGTTGCCAGCAACCATATAAATCACACCCATTGCAAGCCGCTTGCCATTATTAACTACAGTGGTATCTGCCTCACTGTAGCCAAATATGGAAGCAGGTGTGCATACATATATTTAGCTAATCAGGAAACTGCTTTTCTCTATTTCCTAAGGTGATATGGCTCGTATATTTCTTTCTATTAGAGTTGCCTGCTTAAAGCAAATAAGTCTTGGGCTAGGTATTGAAAGAAATGCTGACCTTAAGAAGAAGAGAGTGAAATCTATTCTAAGAGAGAGTATGAGCACCAGCTGAAAAGTAGTGAGTGGGAACTGAGGGAGAAATTACAAATATGGAACAGAACAAAGAGGTTGTGTTATACTGGCACTCAGTGAAAAATAAAATTACAAAGGCATTTGGCTTGGAAGAAGAGGAGAAAGAAAGAAAGAGGAATTGGCTTAAAAAATAAAACTATTTACATTAGGGAGAAAAATTGGGCAACTAAACATGAGGTTTACTGACTATATTATTGGGAATGAAGTACAGATGATTACTGAAGTTCAACTTGCAAAGATCTTATATTTTTAGATCATGATTATTAGAGTTTAAGGAATAAAATTTTTCTGCAACAATTACACTTTCATGAACCTTTCTCGTGGGATTTTATGTAAGTATCTAAGATAATACACACACAAATGCTGTGCCATTTTCATCAAATATCTCAGTGAAATCAGAAATATTTAATTAGATTTATGTGTATGGCCTCTGGGATATAAAATATGTGGTTAAAATAATTGAAATTTTTAACTTAATTTTCAGACTGTTGTGGTGACAGACAAATAGTTATAAACTTCAGGACAATAATTACAACTGAGTGGCTCTCAAGGAAATACATGTTTAAAATTTTTCTTTACTCTAGCTCTTAATCTTATTTGTACTGTATCTAAAATATCAAACATGAGCATGTTCTTTGAACAAATTCATAACTCTGGGAACTAAGTGGATCATTTTACTAATTTTTCATTGAACCATCCATATAATTATGTATGTGCAGAGATCTCAGTAGCTATTGTGCATATTGGGGGAAAATGGTAGAAAGAAGTGAGGGAGATGACTCATGTAGAAAGGATTTGGATCCAGATGAAAAATGAATTAAACATACAGATTTAAGATCAATCTGGACATATGGTTTGTAGATCTCTTGTGTCACCTCGATATACTCAATACATTTCTGTTTTAGTAGCTCACTGTAGATTTGTTTCCTTTTATCTATTACCTACCAAATTCTATGTATTTGATTTTTATCTTTGAAATGCTCAGAATTCATTGAAACTCTCAGAATTCAATGTGGATACATGTAGAAGTAAAGTGTTACAGTGATAACTATAACATGTTTATAGTTGTCAAATCCTTTTTTAATTACATGTGAATAAAATTTTAATCACATTGAAGTTTAAGGATCCACTAAATAATAGAAGCATTAATATAGTATGTGAACTGGGGTTAAGAGGAAAAAGTTTTAAAAAAAAACACCCAAAAGAAAAGTCACTGTCTGAATTTTGGGTAGAAAGAGTTTAATAAAGGAAGCAGTGGAATGAGAGAAGTCACCACTGAAGATCAGAAGGGTATCAGTCAAGGTGTCATCAGTAGGGCAGAATCACTAACAGTGATATAGAATAATGATGGGATTTGACCGTACACAGTGGAGGAACTGGCTAACCAGTTTATAGTTATCGCTTTTGTGCTGGGGGCTAGGCTGGCATCAGCAGGGCAGGTGGTCAAGAAGATGAAAAGGGATTGGAGAAGAACAAGTACAAACTGGATGCAAATGGGAAATCTGGAACCCTTAAAGGGAGCTTGAACCTGCAAGGGCCTCTCATGACTTCTAGCCTTCCTTTCTATGGTAAGAGCAGCTGCCGCAGAAGCTCGTGAATCTTCTAGGTGTCTGGGTGGCACAGCTGGTTGAGCATCCGAGTCGGTTTCAGCTCAGATCATGCTCTCAGGATCATGGAATGGAGTCGTGTGTCGGACTCTGCACTCAGCACAGAGTCTGCCTGAGTTTCTCACTCCCTCTCCCTCTGCTCCTCACTCTCAATTTCTCTCTCTCAAATACACACACACACACACACACACATACACGCACACACGAAAAAGCTGGTGACCTTCACTGAAGAGCTCAATATGCATCTGTTCGGAATGTCAAAGAAGCTACCATAAGAGATGTCCTGAAGAAACTATAAGAATTCTAAACTGGGCTGCTGCTTCATGCCCACAAAGTGAAGCAGGGGGCCCATCACAACACAGCCAAAACAGAGCCCAAGTCAACCTTGACCTGTCTAGTATATCCATGAGTGCTGCCTAACTTTTACCTTATGAATCTCATTAAATATCTCCTGAGGCCAGCTTCGTCCCAGAACCTAACAGAGGAGAGAATTCTGGAAATATAGTTCCAGTTTAGCTGATATGGAAACCTAAGGGGGAGACTGCATAAAGGTTACTAAAAATCAACCGGAAAGCAAAAGCAGGTCATCCCAAAAGTTCACTGCAAAGCTGCTCAGGAATTTCTAAGAAACTCTCGTTAACATTCTGTCTGCAGCAGCAAATGGCTAGTTCTTAGAAGCTCGTAGAGAAGCCACGGAATCTCATATCTTCCTCATCCACATGAGTACAACTGTATAAGAGAATAATGACTTCTTTCTTTTCGACCCTCCAGATTTCCAAAGAGTTTCTCTTATTGAAACAACTCAAAGCCAGAACCAAAAAGGGAAGAAAATTCTGGGATAGGAGGTTCCTGGCTTCTCTTATGCTGTGCAGTAAAGCCCTTGAAAGAGGAAGTCCTGAGGATGCTGAATTGGCAAGAGACAATCCAGAAAATGTAAATATTCAATGTGTGTCCTTACCTGAGGGAGGATCATGTAACATGTTCTAAAAGGATCGGGAAACAGATACAGAGGAGATTGTATTTAAGCTAACTTAAGGAGAAATAGAAATGTTCAGGCAGGGAATATAGGAGAAAGGTAGGAAAGTTGGGGAGAGCAGACAGCTTGAGCACAGGCATGGGTAGGCGGAAGCACATGGCAGATACCAGAGCTGTACTAGCTGAAGAGGACTGCAGTCTGCAAAGCAGGATGTGAGAAGAAAGGAGGGAGAGAAGTCTGGAAAGGTGACATAAGAAATGTAGAGGCAATGGTGTGCCTCGTAAGGGAATAACATGGGTAAATTTGCCTTGTAAGCAACAGATAGTAGGCAGCTGTGAAGGAGAGCAACTCCAAGTGGGAGACTGGAAACAGGGCAACTGGGCTCCCCTTTCAGAAAGTTCAAGTAAGAAATATTGGAAAATGACTAAAATCTTGAAAGTTGGACTAAAAATATGACGAGATTAATGAGTTTGATAAGTTGGGGAGATCTCCTGGGGTCCTGGCTTGGGTGACTCTTGTGCCATCCATTGCATGGAGGAGACAGGAAGCTAGAAGAATTGAGGAAAGTTATGCATTTGGTGTTAAGGCAGTTGGGGTTGGTATCTTGTGAACTATTCATATGATAGTGTTCAGTGTACAGTTGTGAATACGAGTATCAAACTCAAGGAAAAAGCCTTGGTGGGAACCTATTTGTGAGTAATTATTGAAGTATAGTTGAGACACAGGTATGAATATATGTTTGTTGACAAAACAAGCTATGTCATGAATAAGACCCCTCTTACTCAGTAGTTAATGAGAGCTAGGCACTATGCTTTAACTGTGGATTCTTTAAAAGGTCAGTAATAAATTTTTCCTGCCCACACAGCTCTAAGTAAATATCTCTGCATGTGTGTGGTTTAGATTTTAAACTTGAGGAAGTGTAAGTAATAGATACTCCTAAGCAACTGGACATAAACAGTAAAAATTGTGCATATTTTAAACTAGATTTTTTGGTGGACTCTCAGTGACAAATCTCACTACCTTTGAGTTTAGCCTCATTTTCTTCATCTATCTAGTGCTGTGGGGAAAATGAAGCTAGAAAAGCATATATAATAAGTCTTTGCCATAAAACTGAAATTCCATGGAAGTGTTATAAGCATAGCTGTTATTTTATGTATAAAAGTTGAAAGTTTAAAAGAAATATTTAGAGATTTAGTCACCTAAATAGTTATAAATGTCCTGTAGGTTAGACCAGACATCGTCATAATTAACTCTGTTTTGGAGCAGATTTCAGTTTTGTGTGGTAACAATATCTAACTACACACTAAATAAACATATATTCTGTCCATTCGTCATTGTCCATTATTTCCAGCAATAGAATACTTACTATTTGGGATATAAAATCGCAATTGAAGTTTCATATTGTATTAATAAACAAATTAAGATGTCATTATTACTTTTCATAATCCTCTGTCTTGTAGCACTGGTTGACTTGGAGGCACATTAGCTTTTCCCCAAGGACTGAGCCACTAGTAATGAATTTCAGGGGAAGAGTAAATGCACACTAGAAATTTATAGTCAGATAGAGTCATATCTTCTAAACTTCTAAAGAGGTCTCTGAGTGTCATACTCTCCACCTTGATGCTCTGCATTCAGTCTTAAAGAGAAAAGCTTGGACATAAATCGTGGACAAAATGTTGTTCTTGTGGACACATAATTAGATAAATTTACTATTGGGGAACAGGAACAGTTTTATCTAGAAGATATGTTGAAATGAAAGTCCTGTTTCTTTCTGGTGATCTTCCTTTATTTCTTCCCTTCCTTTATTTCTTCCCTTCCTTTATTTCTTCACGTGGCTAGATTATAACTGGGAACCTGAGGAACATCATTGTGCTTTGTCGGGGGTCCAACTGAAATGCCACATAAATCAAAATTGCCAAAGACTTGTTACTTGATTTACAAATTAAGAAATTTGTTCTCATTCACAAATGTGCCAATGCTAAAATACAGGGGATGTGTGGTACTGGATAACTAGGTTCTTTTATGTTTTTTGTAGCTTAAGTCAGGGAAGAAAAACGTTCTCTGTGAATGGTCAGATAGTAAAGATTTTAGGCTTTGAAAGTTATGAAGTTTCTGTTGAGGCTATTCAGTTCTTCTGCTGCACATGAAAGCAGCCATAGATGACTTGTAAAGGAGTGAGGAGACAACATTAAAGAAAAAGAACAATACTATGGAAGGAATGCTGAGTAAAAATATTTAAAAAGCATTCTCAAAGTTAAATAAACAGAGAAAGAACACAAGCAGGGGGAGCTGCAGCGGGAGAGGGGGAAACAGGGAGTGCCACGTGGAGCTCGATTCCAAGACCCTGGGATCATGCCCTGAGCAGAAGGCAGATACTTAGCTGACTGAGCCACCCAGGCACCCAGTTAAAAAAAAATAAAATAAAAATTCTTGTCCTTGATAATGTCCTCGAGCTGGTGAATGAACCAACCACAGCACCACCCTGCCTCCTGACTTTGTTTGGTGAGGCACTACGTTTCCTCTTCTATAAGCTATTTGTAGCTGTTTAATTTTTGTTGTTACTTGCAGCCTAATTCATCTTGAATTAATTCCCTTCAGTCAAATAAGTAATAAAATATTCAACCTCAGCACACCGTTCCTCAATAATTAGGTCATTTGTGGATATTCACTGTAATATTAACTGAGTAGTTAATGATAATTAAGCTAAATTGTAGGTTTGATGCTCATGGGGTCAGTCTAGTTGTTTTATTTTATAATTATGATCTTCCATTTTCTACAGTTCAGGAAATTGAAAGAGGACAATGGAGTACCATTTTATTCATTCATTCTACAATATTTATTGGTCAACATCCATGTGCAGACACTGAGCTTGCTACTGGCAATTTAATGGTAAGTAAAATAGGTTTGATTCTGATTATAGGCAGCATGCATTCTTGTAGGTGAGAAAGACATTAATCAGATAATCACAAAATTATGTCTTTACAAACTGTGATAAGTGCTAACAAGGGGCAAGTACAAAGAGTCATATGAGTCATAACAGTGAGATACAGTCTAATCTGGGGATTAGAGAAGATTTTCATGAAGAAACAGTGCTTGAGTGAAGATCTGAAGGGTGTTTAGGAAAGGGAGAGGAGAGCTTAAGGCCAGGGGAGAACATTTCCAGCAGGGCCCTGAAGTGGTGTGGTGGTGTTCACAAACTGAAGGAAAGACAATGTGACAGAACCTCCAAGAGCCTTGGGGGATCTTGGTGTGAGAAGAGGCTGGGAAGCAGGAGGTCGTGGAATCCTCAGGGCTATGTAGCATTTTCAGGGGAAAGTCAAAGTAAGGCAAGTGAACTACTCACCACCTTTTTCCACAAATAAAGACATTAAACCATTTAGTATAAAAAGTGGCAGTAGTTCTTAAACTTCCAAGTTGTAGCAGAACATTTTGCAGAATTTCTGGGCCCTGTACAGAGTCTCTTACTCAGTAGGTGTGAGGTGGGGCCCAAGAATCTGCATTCTCAATGAGGTGGGAGGGATGCTGATGTCCTGGTTCAGGGACCACACCTGAGAACCACCCGCATGTGATTGAACAAAGCCAATGTTTTTCTTTTCTATACTCGTATCATGAAAAGCTGAATATGAAAAGGACTCTAGGATGAGAATCAAGAAAGATACTGTTAATTATGTATCTATCTTCGGCCTATGGAGGACTCAAGGCCCTTTTCTTGTTGAGTACTTCACATCAACCCATTTGCTCAGAGTAACTGATTTGGTCCTTAAAACACCTTTATGAATGAGGTGGACCTGAGATGGTTATAACTTTCTCCTGATCATTTAACCGTCATTAAATGGCTTCTCCACAGACACAGAATTAAAATGGGGCTGAAGCCAGGGCTTCATGGCAACCTCTTATCCTGTCATTATTCTGAAAAGTAAGTCAAGTTTATACCACTTGATGTCCTCAGTAAATGACTTCAGTGTGGTTCTCTTCAACCAACACAGAGACTGGAATCTTTATATAGAAAAAAATAGGATTCTATAGGAAACAAACCAAGAAAAACTAATAAGACTGTAATTTTTTCAAAAGATGAAAGTGGGGGTAAGCTTTCAAGCATTTATTTCAACAAGGAGAACAATTCAATGAGAATGTGTGTGTCTTTGGAGGATGAAGGACTGAAAATTATCTTTGCGCTTTTATTTATATAGAGTCTGGTTTGTTTGTTTTTCAATAAAATGTCTTCAAAATTTCTCCCTTTTATATAACATAAGAATATACTATACCTCATTTCCCATTTGAATATAATAATTGATAAAGATGATTTGCCTTATGTTTTCCCCTGTTCTTTATTATGGACTTAGCACTAATGAGACACTAATCTTCAGTTGCATTTCAGGGTACCATCATTCATATTTTAGAGTTTTCTAACAATATTGTGTATAATTTGCAGAGGGGGAAGCAGGCTTCCTTCTCAGCAGAGAGCCCGATGTGGGGCCTGAGCCGAAGGCAGAGGCTTAACGCACTGAGCCACCCAGGCACCCTTACTTTGCAGTTCTTAAATAATTGTTCTCATAGTGGATAATGAGGTGAAATATTAATTAGTTTTACTAATGGAAGTAAGCATTGTTAATCTACTGATGGAAAAGGTTGTAAAGAGATAAATTATTCTTCTTGTCAGCTGCACCAAAAATATGTTTTATGTCACTATTTTTTCCAATATCAATATCAACAAGAATAATATCAGCTTTAGGGAGAAAAGTGAGAATTAAAATCATATATATATTGTCATTGTGAATATATATTGTTAAAATAGAAAAGAGGCTTAAATTATTGATTTCTTATTACACTGCTATTGGCACATCACTTTCCTGTAATGCTTTGATGAATTTTAAAAAAAGGAAAGGCTTTTCTTGGAAGTTCAGTAGAAATGTCACTTTTTTATTCATTCATTTATTTATTCATTCATTCACTAAGGACCTGCTGTATAGCAAGTGAAGTTCTAGGCATTACGGATATTTAACAAAGCAGAAGAAAATTCTCTATTTCAAAGAATTACATTGTAGAGGGGAAAATTAAGAAAAGATAGAGAAATAGACTATTAGTTGACAATAAATTCTATGGAGGAAAATAAAGCTAGGAATTCAGAGAGAGAGTTGGAAAGGCTTTTCTAATTTTAAATAGAGTAGTGAGGTGATAATAACAAAGAAAGTGACACTTGGATGAAGGCTTGAATAAAATGAGGGAGTGAGCCCTGCAGTTCATTCCCTGGGCAAACAATATCCTGGGCAAAGGGCGATGGAGATCAGTAGAAGCTATCTGGAACCCTGGTTGAAAGTTAACATTAAAATAAGAGTACAAAAGGTGAAACAAATGACTTCAAACTACCCCAGTCAGGTATTTCATTTTTAACAAGTTCCCAGGTGATGCCGACCTGCTGGTCCATGGACCACACTTCAAGTAATACAGGTGTGTCCACATAGAGACCTTCCAAGCTCTGAAGGCTAATGCAAAGGTAGAAGACAAAATGATCTTGGGATATGAGAAAATTGTGGGGAAAATTCAACAAACAAACAAACAAACAAACAAACAAAAAGAATAGCTACAACCACCAGACTTGCTATATTTGTAAACCCTTTAGAAATCAAAGAGCTGTATCTCTAAAGTATTTACGATATACTAGGACATGAACAACCCATGGCCACATAAATAAACACTAACAGTTGCCAGTTGATCCTCTTCCTGTCCTTCTACCCCTAGAAATGACTGCCAGATGAGCAGTGACAATACATGACCAAGTCACTCTTGGCAATGGAATTAGTTCCTTTCCTAAACCCCTGTCATGTTGAAGGGGGCCCTCTGCTGGACTGATTGAAACATGTCAGTTTTTGCCGAACAATACTGCTTTGAATAAACTTTGGGGTCCTTGGACTTAACAAAAGAAGGAGGAATTAAAGACAAATCTCCTTTTTCACAGGGTTGGGCAGGATGTGAGATTTCAAATCCTATCATGAAGATGTAGGATGTGTTGATTACACATAACTATTTGCCTTTGCATTGATGTGTTTGCATCTTTGCCCCATCTACAAACTGGAAGCTCCTGGAGGCACAGGGACAAGGGAGGCAGGGAACTTGACTTTTGTGTTTTCATATACCACAATCCGAAGCACAGAACACATATCTAGTGTGTGTTGTGCTCATATATTCAAATAATTATAAAAATTATAAATCTGTACTCGTGCATTTTTGCTTAATATCACAAAAATGTAAAATGATCATGTGTCCAGGGTTCTTGGAGATAAATTTTTTGCCTCTTGCAGCTGCACGATTTACACCAATTATCTCAAAACCATTCTTTGTTGCTTTTCAACAGTTTTCATTCTTTTAAGTTTCTTTTATCCTGTATCTTCTTATCAACCCTCAGGACTGAGAGATTCTCAGTGTACCTGCACCTGCTCTACTCAAAGTGCAGTCCATAGAGCAGCAGCATCAGCATCAACTGGGAACTTGTTAAAAATGCAGTTTGGGGGCCCATTCCAGACCTACCAAATCCCAGGCTAGTAATCTGTGTTGAGTACCACTGGTGCACATTGATTTCTTAGCTGGTACTATCATACTGTTTTGTTTAGTTTTGTTTTTTCCTGCTATTTGATATTAATATTGTGCTCTCAGTGAATCATCTTTCATAAATCCCACTTGATTATTCATTTTTCCTCTTTTACTGTAGATCTCATTCCTTCTGAAAGAGGGGAAAATGTGCCTTAGGCCCTTGTACAGGGTGAGGTCAGTGGGTGTGTACAAAGTATGCTATTATAAGAAGATGCCCTCACTGAGATGAGCACAGAGAGCTACAAATGATTTCAGTGATACTGGTTTTCAGAGAAGTAAAGAAGGAAAACTAGATTTGAGAATGTGCTTGCTTCTTTCGTGGGGAATCCTGTGTCAGTTGTCCCAGTATTTTGTTGTTTTGCCCTTTTAACCAAGGAACATTTGAAAAAATAAGCTTTATATACATACACATATATATCTTATATACATTAGGTAGGCATATAAAACATGTAGACATATATGTATATAGTATTGTGTAATTTTAACAGAGCACTCATGAGTGAAAACAAAGTTAATGTTGCACTCCTAGTTCTCTCTCTCTTCCCCTACCCACAGTCCATTAGTATGCAAAGAAATCCCATACAAATAGGCTTACTAAGGTCCAAATGGCCAAATGTCTTCATGCAAGAAATACAGTGGATAAGTATCACATTTTTTGAATGATAAAGGAAAAGGTGATAGTCATATAGATATCTGTCTCAAAAATTTGAAATATACCCTCCTACCACTTTCTTTCACTCTCATGAGTGTATTTAGGACCATAAACATAATTGAGAGGCAGAGGACACTTGTGAAAGAATAGTTGTTAACAGATTTCTCATTGTAAACTATTCATAGATAGTCATAGCTTAATAATGACACATGTAGACAAGTAATTGAATAGTATATTGACATCATGTACAACGAAGGGAATAAGAAGACACTTTAGGATTCTAAACATGGGGAAATTGCGTGAAAAACCATAACTGCCATAAAAAGAACACTAAATTAGGAATCAAAATTTCTAATAACTCCCATTCAGGTTTTACCAATACATGATTTTGGAACAATTTCACATATTAAACTCTTTATTATCCATTAGAATACATTGTATAAACTTCTCTTTCAATGTATGATTTAAGTTTGTAGTCTTACCTATAATGCTTGATTTTATTATGTTTTGGTTGTACTCCAACAGACTTACTGAATAATAACAAACAATGTCTACATTTAGCAGATATGACCAAACATATTTATGTAGGCATGGTATAATAATGAAACTACTGTCAGGCTTTGGCTAACATTTTTACTCAGTGCGGTCACACCATTTTGCCTCTGTGTGGACTTCTTGACTTCATTATACCTTCCCTCCTCTTTTCTACATCCCCATCATCTTCAAGATGACATCCCCTTAGCCAACAGTGATAAATACATCAGTATTCATGTATTACAATGAGTAATAACTCATGACAGCCTTTATTTGTCTGAAAGCTTGGATTCTAAGGACCAAACATTAAGAAATGAAGCTCTGATAGCATTATCCCATTATTCTTAATAACATCTCATCTAGTAGACAGACTAATGTGATTTTCATTGCTTTTAATTTGAAGTCCATCAGATTACATGTACCAATAAAAAGACCTGGCATCAGAGTCTGTTCAAGCTCAAGAGAAACAGAATTTCTGCAATAAAATCCCATGCAAGGCTTATCAGTTACTAACACCAGGTAAAATGCTAAGGAACACCCAGTCAGGAAATCAATACCTATTCATGCAGAATTTTTTTCTGCTGCAATCGAAAGATGACATTAACATTCTGACATATTAAAACATTGTGTTTGTGTGGCTTCAGGTGTGGGACTACATAATAAAGATGTTTCAGTCTCTAAAGATTTACAGGATCTTTCTGATTCAATGAAGCCACATGAAGTCAGAATACTTATCTGAGTCTACACAGTACAGACCTTTGGAGGTTTGTTCCTTTCACTTGCTGTTTGTTCCAGTCCCTTCTCTCCCTCCCTCTCCTTTGATTTCATGCTGTGATATTTTGGGAAACATTAAGCCTTTGTATGGCTTCTTCCATTTCCATATTCAAGCAGAAAAGACATTCCTCTACCAAGAAGTATTTTTCTTGGCTTGGACCTGATGTTCACACATTTGGATTTGTTTGGTTCTAATATCCTAGAAGGCTCTTGTTGAAACAAAAATATATTATTTGAGAAGAGATGCCTTATTAAGTTATAGCCATGCACACTTAATCATGGATTGAAGTTATTAGATTAGCTAGTATCTTGCCAAGACCTTATGCCAATGAATTCAAGCCCTCTTTGGTTACATAATAACTTGGTTCAGGGAAAATATGTGTCTTCATAGGTCCTTGCCTGACAAACTTTAATCCAGGGATTTCTGTTTTTCTTGTTAGCCTCTTTTTTATGACCTGCAGTAGTAACAATAAGTACCTTTATTCATTTATTTTCTCCAGGGAAAATGGTTTCCATCCATCCTAGAAATTAAATTCATTATCAACATATCCATCCTGAAGTTACTTATCTGGCAAGCTCACCATCCCAGAAGATGACTGACGAGTTTGTGTGTGTGTGTGTGTGTGTGTGTGGGGGGGGGTTATATGCCTGGATACATGTGTTCACACATGCAGAGCAGGAATCCTTAAGTGAGACAATGGGAAATTGAGCTTTTCCATTGTATAATGTGCACGCGTATTTCTCGTATGGAGAAAGTAAAAGCAAATCTATATGGACTGTATTCTCTATCACATTGCTTAAAAAACACTAGAGAAACTATAAAAATATATTACTATTGACATATAACTTCTGGCAAATTATTGACTGTGCTGCTTAACTGACAGAGGCTGCAGAGTAAGCACTCTGAGTTGGAGAAGACCATTCTAGAGAGAGTAGGCACCATGAATTATCCTTGTTAGGACTGAAAGTCAACGGGGATAGGGAACTAAAGTGACCGTCCACATCACTTAGGGAATTGTTAAAGATGCTAAAAGGTATCAGTGCCTTAGAAAAATATTTTCACATTATTTTTATAGTGTAACTACCTCTAACTTCTCTCCCAAGCCTAAATAACAATAGTACAAGCTCTCTGATAACTTGAACAAATTCAGTATAGAACTATATTCTCTTCTCCCAGACAATTTTCAAATAATCTATAAATCCATATTGGTTGTCATTTGTCTTTTGTACCATTTACTGCAATTAACCATTGCAGCATTTAACTTTCCAGTCTTGCTGTATTATAATCGATGTGGTCAAGTAGACAATACTGTCATTCCTAGTTTCTGTAGGCTCTACCAGTTCATGAACAGCCATTTTGTTGCTCCAGAATACCATAGTATTCATAGTATTCTGTTCTCCACAACTCAGCTATTCTCCCATACAACAGGAGTGCCCTTTCTCATCCAGAATACAAACTAGCTAACCTTTGAGGCCAGCTTTCAAAATACTTGAATCCCTTTTTCACTTATTTTCGTCTAATTTTTCCTCAATAACATGAAATCCAAGACTATAGCTCTTTTTACTGAAGAACAACTTGCGTACTGTTACGAACAGCATTTTACTGCATGATTCTTTATAGCTTATCAATTCCAGAAGACAGTCTCCCCTTCACATTTAAGTAGGCAAAATCATATTAAAATATTTGTTTCCAAACCATGGAGACATGTGCCCCAAGTAGTATATTCTGTTTTTCCTTTTAGAAAAATAAAAATCCATAACAGCAGCAAGACCAACAAAATAACTCACAAATATAATAAATATCTTCTATATGTCACTATTAGAGTTTGTTCTCAGAGTACTCCATTAAAGTTAGTCCTTTGAAGTTGGTTGATATATGGTAAAGAAGGAAATTTTTGTTTACTTGTTGTTTTTCGTTTTCTTGCTGGACAAACAGCAAGAGGTTGTCATTGTGGAGGGAATGGAAAGAGCAGAGAGCAGATGGAAATGAGGTTTAGAACCTCATTTGAAAGTGAACATTAAAATAGGAGTATAGCTGTGAAGTGTGTAAACCTGGTGATTCACAGACCTGTACCCCTGGGGATAAAAATATATGTTTATAAAAAATAAAAAATTAAAAGTAAAAAAAAAAAAAAAAGAAAGAAATGCTAAAAAAAATAGGAGTATAGAAAGTACTACAAATGGTCTCCAACTGTGTAAGTCAGTTAGAAGGAAACAAAAAAAAATCAGAGGGTCTGTTTCTGTTCACTATGCTCTGGGAGAATGATGTGTAGAGCCAAAATTACGTAGCCCCATGCAGTGGTCAGGGAAGGCACAGAAGTCTTTTCTGACATAATGAAAGTCATTCCAAGTGTCCCAGGGATTGCCTCTTTGTTTTTTTTGACTGTTTCCTTTGCTGTGCAGAAGCTTTTGATTTTCATGAAGTCCCAAAAGTTTATTTTCGCTTTTGTTTCCTTTGCCTTTGGAGACATATCTTGAAAGAAGTTGCTGTGGCTGATATCGAAGAGATTATGGCCTATATTCTCCTCTAGGACTCTGATGGATTCCTGTCTCACATTGCGGTCTCTTATCCATTTTGAGTTTATCTTTGTGTACGGTGTAAGAGAATGGTCGAGTTTCATTCTTCCACATATAGCTGTCCAGTTTTCCCAGCACCATTTATTAAAGAGACTGTCTTTTTTCCACTGTATATTTTTTCCTGTTTTGTCGAAGATTAATTGACCATAGAGTTGAGGGTCCATATCTGGGCTCTCTACTCTGTTCCACTGGTCTATATGTCTGTTTTTATGCCAGTACCATGCTGTCTTGGTGATCACAGCTCTGTAATAAAGCTTGAAATCAGGTAACGTGATGCCCCCAGCTTTATTTTTGTTTTTCAACATTTCCTTAGCGATTCGGGGTCTCTTCTGATTCCATACAAATTTTTGGATTATTTGCTCCAGCTCTTTGAAGAATACCGGTGGAATTTTGATCGGAATGGCATTAAAAGTATATATTGCTCTGGGCAGTATAGACATTTTAACAATGTTTATTCTTCCAATCCAAGAGCATGGAATGGTCTTCCATCTTTTTATGTCTTCTTCAATTTCTTTCAGGAGTGTTCTGTAGTTCCTCAAGTACAGATCCTTTACCTCTTTGGTTAGGTGGATTCCCAGGTATCTTATGGTTCTTGGTGCTGTAGTAAATGGATTCTCTAATTTCCCTTTTTGTATTTTCATTGTTAGTGTATAAGAAAGCCACTGATTTCTGTACATTGACTTTGTATCCTGCCATGTTGCTGAATTGCTGTATGAGTTCTAGTAGTTTGGGGGTGGAGTCTTTTGGGTTTTCCATATAAAGAATCATGTCATCTGCGAAGAGAGAGAGTTTGACTTCTTCATTGCCAATTTGGATACCTTTTATTTCTCTTTGTTGTCTGATTGCTGTTGCTAGGACTTCTAATACTATGTTGAACAAGAGTGGTGAAAGTGGGCATCCTTGTCTTGTTCCTGATCTCAATGGGAAGGCTGCAAGCTTTTTCCCAGTGTCCCAGGGAAATCACAGATTTGCGAGGGCTACATCTACTCTTCTCTATGATATTATTCCATCTTAGCAGCATTCTTTTCCTGTCACAAGAGTGGCATGAAAAACCAGGGACACATTGTAGAAATTAAAGCTGATATAGATTAAGCGACTCACTCAAGGTCACACAGTTGCTGCTCAGAGATGGAACTCATACCTGAGTAGTCTGAACTACAATGGCAATTATAATTTAATGTAGATTGAAAAGTATAGAAAATTTGGTTCAACCAGCTGGTAGATAGAGTCTACTTTTATAGCTAGGGCTAATGTCAAAATCAACAAGAAGAATGATCGTAAAAATAATGAGGAAGAGTTAAAGAGAAAGTGGAGACAGCTATTCATTGTGAAGTCATAGACTACTTTTCCAATTGCTTTACATACTTAAGATGTAATCATCACACAATTTTAAAGCTTAAGGATTTATGCCTCTTTTTATGAATGAAGAAATTGTAGCTTAGAGGTCAAGTTCCTGTTACAGGGTCTCGCATTGATTTGCTGAACTAGAATTTGAACCCAGCAGAAGGTATGAGCAACCTTGAAAAGACTCATATACAATTCACAGTGAGATTCCTGCAGTTGTGTAGATGTAAATTTAAAAACTTATTAGTTACTTAGGTATTACTCAGCTAAGGAGCTGTTTTTCCATGTAGAACTGAGAAGATCCATTAAATCTCTGTACCTGCTCAGGTTCTCATTGCAATCCATCTTTCTTAGTAGATTGATTCTACCCTTATGTTTTATCAACCATGCCACCAGTTACAAGATTTCATAGTCATATAATACTCTGCGTATTAGGAAACTTAGGCTAGTGTCTTAAAGATATAAAATGCTATATGTACAAAATGAACACACTCTCACCCCCTTATTCTGCGCACTACCTCAAGCTGTTTTCTGTCATCGTATTTCCTAGCTTTGCTGGTGATGCCAAATTCCATTCTTTCTACCAAGCCAAAAACCAGGGAGAGCACATAAGTGGCCCACTCCCTCTCTCTCATCTCTCACATTGTATCCCTCTAGATTCTGCCTCAAATACTTTTTCCTCATAAGTTGATTTAGACTAGACTTCCTTTATTTCTTATCTGGATGAGGGAATAATTGTATGATTTTCTCCAAATCTGAAGTAGGTGCCTCCACTCATGGCTGCAGGACTGGCTAGATTGTTTATCTACCACAGTAGTTGAATCTTCAGTGGAGCTACTCTTCTCTAGTGAAGATCTATGACTCTGAAAACAATCAGTTCTGGATCCAATCAGATCATTCTCATTTATCTCAAAGTCTAAATTTTAATTGGTAGAGTCAACTTCACAAATTCTATTAATATTGAGGTGGATTAAAAGAAACACTGTGACTTATTAGAAATTTTCTCTGTTCCTTTGCACCTTAAACCCAGTGACTATGTGGTTAAGTTAGAAAAGTATTGTTGATGTGGTACAGCTAGCTAATGCACATTAAACCCCATATCCTATTTATCAGTCCCCAAAGGGAAACAAATGTAGGTGAACTTTACTCCACATACTGATTTAGGGATGGAAGAAACTCAAAAAGTAAAACTTGAAAATATAGCTAGACTACTCAAAGTCATTTTATTTTTAAAAATATGGGAAAAGGTTATAAAAGAACATGCTGAAAGATTACTTATAAAGTTTCTATATAAATGTTTCTCTTTAAAATCTTTATCTTCATGTAATTGCTCATATAATCTTCCTTTAACCTCAGATCCCATTTTTTCCCACTCTTCTACTATTAATTGTCATAGCAGAAGTACCCAGCATCTACGGTTGACCCTTGAACAGTATGGGGGTTAGGAGCTTTAAGACTCTATGCAGTTAAAAAAAACTTGTAAGACTTTTGGCTCTACAAAAACTTTACTAATAGCTTACTATTGACTGGAGGTCTTACTAATAACATAAATGGTAGATTCATACCTATTTTGTACGTTATATGTATTATATGCTGTCTTCTTACAATAAACTTAGATAAAATGTTTTTAAGAAAATCATAAGGTAGAGAAAATACATTTACAGTACTGTACTATATTTATTTAAAAAAATCCACATGGAGTGCCTGGCTGTCTCAGTTAGTTAAGTGTCTGCCTTTGGCTTAAGTCATGATCCCAGGGTCCTGGGATCGTGCCCCACGTCAGGCTCCCTGCTCAATGGAGAACCTACTTCTTCCTCTTCAACCCCCTTGTGCTCTCGCATTATCTCCATTGCTATCTCTGTCTGTCTCTCTCAAATAAATAAATAAAATCTTTTAAAAAATCCGCATGTGATTGGATCTACATAATTCAAACCCATGTGGCTTAAGGTCAACTATATACTCACATGGTTTGTGAGTATATACTTGGTTTGGCTGGCTTACATTCTCTGCCTTTCTACATTTCTCCCATCTGAAAGAGGTCGCTAAATTAGCAAAGAATTCTTTTTTTAGAAGGTGAAGGGAAAGGGTCAGCCATCAAATACTTACCTATTTCATTTGTTTGTTGTTTACGCTTATTGAACAATATATTCTTCAAGCGAAAATCATTTCCCTTTTATTTGTAGGGAAAGAAGCCCAATACTTTTCAGTGCAACCTGGAAATCAGAACTCTCAAAGATAAAAGAAACATTTACAAAATTATCCAACAGAGACTATTTTTGTTTTGGAAGGCCACCCCAAAGCACAGTTGTACAGATTTGAGGTTTAAAGGAGAATGGAAAAATCAGTTTTCACAGTGACATCTGAAATGCAGACTTCTGACAACATCTGGTTAATAGGATGATTTTTAAATTAGTTAAATAAATGCTTGGGACTCTCTCCTTTCCAATTTCCACAATCTTTTATTCAGATGGAAACACAGCTGTGGGTATATGGCCTTTTCATTATTTCAATTTTTGGAAATAAGATAAAGTGCACATATAAATCTACCTCATAGACTTGAAAGGGCCTGGAGTGCATCTTCTTGGGTAAAGTTAATGGTTTTGTATGGTCTTATGTTTAGTGAATTCTGACAAGCATGATTTGTACTCCCTTTTAATTGCATTGTCCATTTCATAATTTATTTTATAACTCCATATACATATAGATATAAACATAGATATATCTTATAAGATAATAGAGCATAGAAAATGGAAAGCAGGGCGCCTGCGTGGCTCAGTGGGTTAGGCCCCTGCCTTCGGCTCAGGTCATGGTCCCGGGGTCCTGGGATCGAGCCCCGCATCAGGCTCTCAGGGAGCCTGTTTCCTCCTCTCACTCTCTGCCTGCCTCTCTGCCTACTTGTGGTCTCCCTCTGTCAAATAAATAAATAAAATCTTTAAAAAAAAAAAAAGAAAGAAAATGGAAAGCAATCAAACTGACTTGACTTGTTATCCTAGACTTATAATTAAGTATGTGCTCTTGAGTTACTTAAAATCTTTGCACTTCGCTTTCTACATCTAGACAGAAATAATGATATTAAATTTCAAATTTATTATTGATATTACAAATAGTGCATACAAACCTCATAAAATATTTATCTATGTAATTTAGATAATTATCTATATAATCAAGACATTATTTCTTTAAATGAAGGTCAACTTTGTAATGCAACAAAATGGGGAATTTATCAAAATAAGAGGTGAGATGTACCATATATTATTTTTAACCAGAGAAGGGGAGAGATTATCAAAGAAATCACTAAATGATTTCCAAAATTCAATCAATAATTTAAAATATTTTCTAACTTCTAAACTTGTGCTATCTTTTTCACAGCACAGGCTAACATTTTTGCCATTTCAGCCCACAGTTTCAGTATTGTGGGGTTGTATATTAACTTCAAATGAACAACAACAACAAATCAACAAAATGTTACAATTCTAGAAGAGCTAGTTTGTTTATTAACAAGACAATCAAATATTCAAACTCTCTAACACCATCTGTGTTTTATTTATTGTCATCTCACTGGCACCATTGGGAACTAAAAAAGAAGCATAATTGCTCACAGAAACAATCTGTCATTAAAAGTATCTGTATCTATTTCTGCAGTGTTTCAGGAACAGTGTGGTATCGATCAGAGTAGATATAGATTTGCCATTACCCTTCTAAACGTGAAATGGATGCAAACGGCCTAATGGTCAAAGGTCAATGAGCACTCATTTTTACCTAGACAGAGGCCATTCAGATGATTTATTCTGAGGTATCACTGTCATTCCATCAATTTAAGTGAAGAAAATGCAGTTAAGTGATTACCAGGTGCCCAGCAATGTGCAACACATAGAGGATGATAAAAAACAAAACAATAAAAAACAAAAACAAAAAAAAAAACACAATATGTCAGTCATGATCATAAACATGAATCCCTGTTTAATATTAAAATTGACATTTTTAATATTAAAACTGACATTGTAAACAATCTTTGTTATCATATGTGCTGTGGTAGACAGATTAAGGCAAAGTGATAGCACAAAGATAGGAGACCTAATTAACCTGGGGACATTTGGGGGTTCATAACATAAGTGAAACATTACCTCAAAAAAAGATTGTTTTATCCATTAGTAATTAAACCTCTTAGGTAAGGCTAAAGGCTGACTGTTAATGTGTGAGATTTTTCTTAATATAAACCTTGCTCCATCGAGACCCAATCTATTTTGAATCACACACAATAAAAAGGTAAAATAAAAATTCCATCACTTGAAGTAAGCAGTTCAAAAATTCGACAAACTCAAGAAATGACTAAGATATTCTCTGCTTATTTTGTCACTAAAGTGAAATAAAATCATGGACTTTAATTTAAGCAAAATGCATACCATTGTATATGGAACCAATCCAAATCTTACTGGTCACGTTTGTACTATTAAACTGCCAGAATGATGATAAAATTCTAAATACATCAAGGGCTTTGGCATGTTAATTGCTTTTTGCTAACATGCTGAAGTAGATGGCTATAGTTTAATCCACTCTTCAGAATGGTTGATGAGTTCTTGAGTTGTCTATGTATATAATATAGAGTTCTATAGAGATTCTTTATTATTTTTATTTGATACTATATCCTCTCATTTGAAGCAAACCCTACTGTGTTGACAACGTCTTAGAAGGACTGGATATTACTAAGCATTTTTTTATTATTGAATTTAGTATGATGAGGTAAGCTCCTAGACCAAAGAACTCGGTCTTTATTTCTGGAAGCAGCCTTTCTTCATTTCCTAGCTCTTACCAAAGTATAACAAATACCTTCTTATTATAAGGGCAAAGTCTCTTGGGAGCAATACAACACTGCATATATAAAAATGGTAGAATTACATTCATTTGCAGGATTCTGAGATGCAATCCCACACCCAACTCCATTGTGATCAGGTACATTTTTTCCCAAAAACCCATTTGAATATGAACATTTTAGTTTCATCCTTTCTTATATCTTGCTCTGGCTTACAGATCTAGATGTTAATGCTCTACTATCTGTTACCTGCTGGGTCTCTTTAAAACCTCTGAGTGTTAATCAGATTTTTATAACATATGACATATTTATATATTCTACCCATTTTGCTTTGCTCTCTGAGCTTCTATTTTAAATTGCTCACTGAATTTCCAAACCCTATGTCTCTTATTTTTGTCTTTTTATTTAACACACAGAATTTATTCCTCTACAACTTCTACTTAGGGGTCATATCAATGTCAAAAGAAAAATGACTACCTGTAGTAGAAAGAAGTCAATAAGGAAAAGATGGCTAAAGAAAGGGCAACATGTATGAAGGTGCAGTTCATATATACATATCAAAAAATCAGTAAGCATATGTAAAGTTTTAAAGTGCATATTTTGGCAAGCTAGAGGGAAATCGGCACTCATACTGTAGATGGGAATACGATTGGTACATTTTTAGAGTAAGTTGATAATAACCACCAAGATAAAAATATACATGCTATCCCCCCTAGTTTTATTCTGATATAACTGGCCTATAGCACTGTATAAGTTTAATGTGTACGGCACAAGATTTGACTTACATATATTGCAAAATTATTACCGCAAGATGTTATACTACCATCCATCATTTCATATAGATAGGAAAGAAAAAAAAGGGAAAAGAATGCTTTTTTTTCTTTATAATGGGAACTCTTAGGATTTACTCCTTCAACAAGTTTCATTCCTACCATAGAGCAGCGTTAACTGGAGTCATCATGTTGAACATTACATTTTCTTCCTATTTATCTTATAACTTGAAATTTGTACACTTTGTACACCTTCATCCAATTCCGCCCCCTCCAACTGCCTGCCTTTGGTAACCACCAATCTAATCTCTTTTTCTATGCTCTTGGTATTTTGTTTTTTAGATTCCATATATAAATGAGATCATACACTGTTGTCTTTCTCTGACTGACTTACCTCACTTAGCATAATGCCTTCAAGGTCCATCCATGTTGTCACAGGATTTTCTACTTTTTTATAGCTGAATAATATTTTATATATACACATTACAACTTTTTGAATTAATTCATCTGTCAAACGTTTAGGCTGTTTTCATGTCTTGGCTATTATCAGTAATGCTGCAGTAAACATGAGGGTACAGATACCTCTTCAGCATATTATTTTAATTTCTTTTTATATAAAAAAGAATATAAAAAAGTATATAACCCCCAAAAGTGAAATTGCTGGATCATGTGGTAATTCTATTTTTAATATTTTGAGGAAACTTCATACTGTTTTCCCCAGTGCTTATAGCCCCTCCTCTCTCATTTAACCTTAATTTTGGATCACTGACCTCAGTTTCAAATTTGAGATTGATAGGAAGAGTGACATTGGTTCCCTAAAATGAGTGTTATTTTGTTCTCTTAATTCATGAGCTTATTCTCTATGAGATTGTTATATTGGGGAGTACCTGATCAGAAGAGAGTAAATAAATAACCACAATGAAAAGAGGAAGATGGGTTCATTTATCTCTTTGACTTGTTTTCCGTAAGGATAATACTGTGCCTCGAGGCACTATGCTCAACTTGGATAACAAAATAAACATTATAAATACTATGCAGTGTTGAAAATGTAACAAAAATTATGGAATTCTAGAATTAGATGAAATGTAAATTCAGGAAAATTCTACATGTAAATAGTCCTAGAAACTACAGCCTAATTATTTCTCAAGGGTGGGAGTACTTCACATCTGCTTCAGTGAAGAACTTCATAGATCCTATACTTGAATAGTCAGGAAGTTCTTTTGCAATTTGCTGCATTAAAATGCAAATGAATTCTCTTTCATTCAATTGAATATCCTCCAGTCCATAATCCACGTTTATAACAGAATATACAAATACATATTTTCCTAGATTCAATTTAAAACTCATGAATGCCTAATATGTGCTCAGAGCTTTTATTCATTGTAAAAGACATAATTTTTAGGTTCTGAAGGAAATTAGGATATTTATTTAAATACATGAAACAATTATCAATTGCATTTCTTGATTCTTGCTTTATATAAGTTTCTCTGTGATTAAATGTTTCTGTCTGTGGTTATGGTATGTAGTAGAGGCAGTCCCTCTCAACAAATATTCCCTGTGTTTACCTCCATTTCCTTGCATCAGTTTGGGTAATGTGCCCAGTTCTGATCCCTGCACTGAGCGTCAGTGTACCCTTTATTCTTTCCTTTCTGCACCCTGCTCACATTGAGGCCAAGTGTTTAGAGGGAGTTAACTAAAGGATAGCCTGTATCAAACATTATTTAATCACAAATAAACCTAGATGGCACTAAGTCACTGAGACTTTGAGGTTTCAGTCTTATAGCAAACAATTAAGTACCTTAACGAATACTCCATATGTATAATATTTAGGTAGTTTAACAGGTGGACTTTATCCAAAAATTGCTCTGTATATCATGGGAAAAGGTCCTCAGTTGTTTCACAGCTGAGCAAGCTGATAAATGATGACTGATAGGGCTCAATTTTAATCTGATACCTATTTCTATATAGATCTTAGATCTGAGGTCGAGTTTTATAATATCTTGAGACATAATACTCTTATAAGTTTGGAAAAAGCATCTGCCTTCTTAGATTATTATGTAGATAAAATATTATAGTGTAGATGAAATATATAGTACAGATACTGGCACTTATCATATGATAAATAAATAAAGCTTGAATCCTTAGGTTAATCTCTGTTTCATTTTTCCATGCAGTGATATACTCAGCATTTCCAAGTGAGAAAAATCTACCCAGTTTTTATAATTTTGCTTGTATTTGGTATGTTCATTTAGACTTTATATGAAACCTTGCAATAGAAGAATAGCCTTTTGATATTGGTAGTGATGAAGAAAAAGACACTGAGGCAAATTTGCATAGTATTTTCAAGATAAAATATCACAGCATTAAATCAAAACAAATATGGAAGGCAAATTATCATCCTCATACATGTTCATAGACCACATTCAGCAGGACCATTGGGTGTTGGAATGTGTGATAAAGTTTTATGATTATTCTCATTTTTCGTTGCCTTCCTTCTAAAAAGATTGAACACCCTTGCCCCATTGACATCTGTCTTGGTCATGTGACCTGATCACATATTTAAATGTGAATAGAAATGAAGTGTGCTACTTCTGCAGAGAGGCTTTAAGAGCTAGGCATGGTTCCAGTTCTTCTCTTTCCCTCCTGCACAAGAAGAGCAATATCCTGGTTAGGGATGTTACCTCAAACATGGAACATAGTCATAGATGATCTGCAATTTTTGTGTACCATGAGAAAGAAACAAATCTTTGTGTGGTAAGCCATTGAGAATTTGGGAGCTGTTTGATCCTATGGCACAATCTAGTAAAAGTTGAATAAATAAATCCTGAAATAGGACTTTTAGCTGTACATCTTTTCTACTCAATGAAGAAAAATTTATAAGCCAAGTAATTCATCTCTTTCCTGGTTCCAGATGGATCGGATGAAGTATATTCAGTATTCAGAACTGTTCTCATCACCTATATCTATAGCCATAACAATACATTGTGATTATTTTTGTTTTAATAGTCACTTTTATTTCAAAGTCCTTAAATAATTTTTAAAAATGCATTTATATTTATCCTTGTCATTACCAATTCCAGTGCTCTAGTTTTCATATTATAGATCCAGATTTTTCTTCTATTTTATTCTCCTTAAGCCTCATGGATTTTCTTCTATATCTTTAAGTCTAGGTCTACTGGCAATGAGTTCTTTCAGCTTTGTATATCTACTAGGACCTTCATTTCTCCTTCATTTTTGGAAGATTTTTTTCCAGGAGTAGATTTTAGGTTGACATCTAGTTTCCCCTTGTACTTTAAAGATATTACTATATTGTTTTTTGGCTCAAATTGTTCCCAAAGTGAAAGTATCATCTTTATTTCTCAGCACTTATTTTTTTTTCTGCTTTAAAGATTTATGCCTTTATGATGACAAATTTTGAATTATGATGTCATTTAATTTGTGTTTCTTGTGCTTCAGCTTAGGTGGGATTTGGGGATCTATGGGTTTAGAGCCTTTGCCAAATTTGCAACAAAAAATGACTTGTTTTCTTTAAGTATTTTTCTGCCCAGCTGTCTTTCATGGACTTTCATTACATATTTAAAATCTTCTAGTTTTTTGGCTCCCTAAAGTTGAAGTTGAATTCAGGTTGTTGCTTTTTTCCCTCTTTCTCTCTGTGTTTTATTTTGGATGTTTCCATTGCCATTTCTTAAACTTAGTAAACTTTGCTTCTGCAATATCTAATGTCCCATTAATCCCATTTTGTATATTTTTCATTTCATCCATTTTGGCTTTTAACTCAAGAATTTTTATTTGTTTCTCTTTATATTTTCCATGTCTTTACTTACCATGCTTAATCTTTCCCTTATTTAAACACACAGATTTTTAGTTATAATTAACATTTTGATGTCCTTGTCTGTTAGTTCTATCATTTGCACCATTCTGAGTCTGTTTTATTCACCCTTCATACGGAATGTATTTTACTGTATGCCTAGTAATTTTTGATTAAATGCCAGACATTCTGAGTTTTACTGTATTTAGTTCTGAATATTTTTTAACTTCTGTAAATAATTTTGAGACCTGTTACATGATGCAGTTAAGTACTGGGAATAGTTTGGTCTTCTTTGTCTTGCTATTAAACATTTTTTTCTTAGGTGGAAGCAGACCAGCATGTTGACTAAGGCTAATCTTTTATCCAATACTAAGGTAGAATCCTTCTGATTACCCAATTCCTGATGAATTGTGAGATTTTCTACAAGGACTGTTGAGAACAAGAACTGTTCACAGCCTTGGGTCAGCATGAGATAATCTCTTCAGGTGGCTCTTTCCCCTCTTTAGCTAATTTCAGCACATACTTACACTGATAAATATTCAGCTTAAGACTGGAGGAGGGGGGCGCCTGGGTGGCTCAGTGGGTTAGGCTGCTGCCTTCGGCTCAGGTCATGATCTCAGGGTCCTGGGATCGAGTACCGCATCGGGCTCTCTGCTCAGCAGGAAGCCTGCTTCCCTCTCTCTCTCTGCCTGCCTCTCCATCTCTCTGTCAAATAAATAAATAAAATCTTTAAAAAAAAAAAAAAAGACTGGAGGAGGACCCTATGCATATCTCTAGACTTCTAGCCATGTGCAGCTCTCTCTTCTGTGTTACTCTTCCGTGCTTGCTCATGTCATCTTGGCCTCCCTGGACTCTCAGCATCATCTCATCAACTCAAGTTACTGTCAGGCTCCTCTTGGGTTCTCCATCACTGAGCCATGATCTGAGAACTCTCTCAGCTTGTTAGGTTGGGCAATCATAGAACTCACTTCATTTATTCTAAACATCGCAGGGATCATTATCAATCATATTCTAATTTCCAATATCTTAAAAATCATTGTCTTGTATATTTTACATGATTTTGTAGTTGTTTCAAACAGGAGGGCATATGCTATCTCTGTTGGTTGATGGTAGCTTAAAGAAAATCCCCATTACAATAGATAGTATTTTTTAAAAAGCCATTCCTCTCTAAGGTATTTCCTACATATAATACTCCTTTTCCTAACATGTATATGTAAATTAGTCTTTTCCTTAGGTTAAGTGGTGTTTTTGTTGCATTGTTCATTATAATATTTCAAGACTGACAATTTCTCCAACTCCATAAAGTCACTCTATATGAATTTAAATATAATCTCATCTTCTCTTCTTTTGTCCTATTAAAAACCACACGTGGCATGAGGATTTCTTCTATAGATACCAAACAAATATTCAGTCATTCTTTGCTATGACACTTTTATTTTCAATGAAACAGTCTTTTCTATATTGGAGAAGATTCAATAAAAAAGACTCTTGCTATTGTAAATTGAAACATGTTACCTTGTGACATTCAGACACTGGTTTTAGCTTTGCCCTTTAGAGTTACAAAAAAAGGTAGCTCTTATTTCCTCTTCTGGGTGACAGTCACTCCACAATGTAAAGACACTTACATGTGTCTCTCATACTCTCTCATTTGCTTTAATGGTTCTTTCTGAAATATCTTTCTAAAGGCCTTATCATCTCAGCTATTTTTCATTGTTTTCAAGCTTTTCAATAGTGCTTTATAATGTGGTTTCCAGAAGTGAATAGGGGACAGCAAGTGTAGTCTGGACAGGACAGAATACAGAAGAGCTTTTGTTTTCTGTGATCCATACCCTACAAATCCATTAAAAGTATATAAATATCGTGTTGGGTTTTGAAAACGCTGCATTACCTCATAGTGCAAAACTCACATTTGGCCTCTGCAGAACCAAAATTGTCAGATAATTTTATGTAACTTGAAAGATATATTTGAAAAATAAAAAATAAATAAAAATAAGATACATTTGATACATTTACTTTCATATACCTTCGACATTCAATGACTTTTAGATATTTTATTTTAAAATTTCAAGCCATGACAAATTTCTGTAAAATAAAAGTAATATATATTTTAAGTTACTAAAACAAAACAAAACAAAACAACCAAACTCCCTGAATTGGATATTACCTATAACAATCATCATTGTACTTTAAAAAAAAGTAGCTATTGTGATAGCATACTAACATTGACCTTAAGTTAGTAATTATTTCCAAATATCTGAGAAGTTACACAAAACTGACCTCCTCTAGGGTATGAATCCAATCTTGTTTATTTTTGTTTATTCCTGAGTATCTGATTCTATACTTGTGACAAAACAAGCATTTAGTTCCTAGGTGCTAAAAGAACAGGTAGACTTTAGTTTTCCCAGCAAAAATGTGGGCATATTATAGGGAAGCAGACATTGATTCTGCACAATAAAGGATTTTATAAAATTGAAACTACCCTGAAGAGCTCTGTTTTGAAAAGCTAGTGCTCTTCACCTGAACTATTCAAGCAGCTAGCTGGTGATGATCTGTCAGTGTATGTATTGTACAGTAACATACTGGAGTGGATTTTTGGATTCAGCAGAAATTTCATCCAGATAAGCTTTAGAGTTTCTTCAAATACTAAAAGTTATGACATTAATTTTCTTAGATACATATATAGTATAGAGTCTAAGTTGCTTTATATCCAATCATATTAAAAAAATACTAAGAGGAATATGAGAATAATGTATATCTTGACATTTTTAGTCTAAAATCTAACAGGGGCATAGTATATGTGTAATGCTATCTCTGAATAAATAGCATTAAAATAAAATATTCTATAATTTATGATAAATATGATAGGGAAAACCATCAAATTTAAAATTAGCTATTTCTTATATCCTTTGACAATGGCATTCTGAACTTAGCTTTGTTTTTAAGTTTATCTTCATTATATGCATAAGCTAAGTCCTGAAGGATGAATGGAAGATAGTTACTCAGAGGAAGGTGTGGTAAAGCAGTCTGCGCAGTGGTAGTAGCGTGAGTGAATGCATGAGAAGGCAAGAGGAAAAACCACAGCATTTTGGATTAGCCAAATAATGAAGTGAGGAGTGACTCCGATTATTAAAATACTTCTACAGCAGTATCTTCAACTTCTTGGTTCTGAGCAATGGCATTTTTAGACTTTTCACACAAGTATGTAGAGAAGGAAGTCAACTCAGATACACTTAAGAGGCTGAAGAATGCTACTTTCAAATGAAAGGAATTATTCTCTAGAAATGCAAGAGAGGGAAAAAAAAAAAAAAAAGTAAAATGTGAAAGAAACCAGTCAAAGAAAAGATAGCCGAACTTTATCATGGAGGTAAACATAATGAGGTGATTATAAAATTATGTTGTTAAATTTGATTCACCTGTATTTTTTGTTGCTTAAAGTTGAAATTAACCTAAATGATTAAAAACTTGTAGAGAATTTGTTCTCCTGAGAAATGACAGTGTATTCTAGAAAAATAAGGGGGCCATAGTCAAAAAAGTACTTTAACACAGTGACCTCAGTGAATTTTCACCTTTAGGTTTCAGCAATGCAATTTTTGTGTATCCAGATGTTAAAACAAGACTCATTCTTTCTCAGTTTAGCTGAAACTCAAAGATAAAAGAGAAATAGAATAGGTACCAAGAAACCTCACATCTTTTTTTTTTTTTAAGATTTTATTTATTATTTTTTTAACAGGCAGAGATCACAAGTAGGCAGAGAGGCAGGCAGAGAGAGAGAGGAGGAAGCAGGCTCCCTGCTGAGCAGAGAGCCTGATGTGGGGCTTGATCCCAGGACCCTGGGATCATGACCTGAGCTAAGAGCAGAGACCTTAACCCACTGAGCCACCCAGGCACCCCATAAACCTCACATCTTAAAACAAGTTACTAGATGACATATGTAGAATAAGAGGCAGCCATGAAAACTACTTCTGCCAGCTGTAGGAACTTCCCATCTCATCTTTGAAAGAGCAAGTTTTCAGAGGCCATGGCGAGAATCACCTTGGATGGTGTTATTGAAACTATATGCATTCCCCCAAGCTCCTCATCTCCTCATATTCTCCACAGGAGAAGAGGACCTTTCCCTCCCAACCAAGAAAACTGTTTGGAGAACTTGACCACTCCTAGTGTTGTGATTATTAGTGTTTAATTCTCACCAGGTATTGTCTAAAGATAAAAATCTATCTGCTGCCTCTATGTGACAGTCTTGAAAAAGAAGTTTGCACTGAGTAGAAACTGCACTTAGGTAAAGGTGAAGAAATTGTTCTCCAAAGATTAGCATTATCGATGGGAGCAGGTCAGCCTGGGCTTTCAAAAAAAAAAAAAAAATGCTGGGGTTGGGGTAAGGACATACATTGAGGAAAGTAGGAGTGGGGGGTATTGCTGGAAGCATAGAGGCTGGCTGAGAGAGGGGTCTTAAATGCCTAGCCAGAAAGTAGAAGAGCAAGCATTAGGATAAACTCTGAAAACAAACAAAAACAAAAAGCAATGTAAAACCACAGAAGAGAAAGAGCAGCAATTATATATGCCTCCACCTTGTGCAGAGGGAGCCACTGCCAGGTTATAACGTCACCACACGTACCAGGGCACTCTGTCCTCCTGGTGCTAGGGCTAGGAAAAGGCACAGTTAGGTCATAGGATGAAAGCAGACCATGCCTTCCCAGGCTTAGCACTATAAGCCTGAGCAAGTCTAAAAAAAAAGTTAAACATTATTGAAGCTAAGAGAACTGAGTATTATAATGGACACACATTTTTTTAGAGATTTTACTTAATTATTTGAGAGAGAAACATTATTGAAGCTCAGTGAACTATTGTTATAATGGATACACGTTTTTTTTTTAAAGATTTTACGTTTTTTTTTGGAGAGAGAGTGAGCAAGGGAGAGCACAAGTTGGGATGGCAGTGGGAGAAGCAGACTCCCCACTGAGCAGGAAGCACAAGGCGGGGTTTGAACTCAGGACCCTGGAGTCCTGGGGCTCCCCCCCAGGACCCCGGGATCACAACCAGAGCCAAAGGCAGATGCTTAGCAGATGCTTAACAGACTGAGCCACCCATAATGGACACATATTTCAATCTCTGAAGTAAGAAGTTACTTGGGACAGGAAGGGAAGAGAAATTACGAGATATGCCTGGAGTATCTCCCATAATCAGAAAAAGACCAAATGTAAAGAGGGTCTTTGCAGGGACCCTGGCAAAAATAACATTGCTTTATAGAGATTAAATAGCTAGGAATAATCCCAACTAGAAATGTAGAATATTTGTATAAAGAAAATTTTTAAATCTTTTTTTTTGAAGATGTAATTAATTTTATTTTTCTTTCACATTTTTTAAAATTTTTTAATTTTTTATAAACATATTTTTATCCCCAGGGGTACAGGTCTATGAATCGCCAGGTTTACACACTTCACAGCACTCACCAAAGCGCATACCCTCCACAATGTCCATAACCCCACCACCCTCTCCCTACCCCCCTCCCTCCAGCAACCCTCAGTTTGTTTTGTGAGATTAAGAGTCACTTATGGTTTGTCTCCCTCCCAATCCCATCTTGTTTCATTGATTCTTCTCCTACCCACTTAAGCCCCCATGTTGCATCACCACTTCCTCATATCAGGGAGATCATATGATAGTTGTCTTTCTCTGCTTGACTTATTTCACTAAGCATGATACGCTCTAGTTCCATCCACGTTGTCGCAAATGGCAAGATTTCAGCTAGATAGCTTATCTAAAGATTGCAAACATCAAAACTTTTAAATATTTCTAAAGGACACAAAGATTGAACAAATGTTCTTGGAGAAAAGGGCTGAATAATATAAAGATCTCAACTCTAATTTGTTTTAAATTTAGTATGATACAAATAGCAATATCAATAGTTTTCTCATATCTTTTGAAACTGGGACAGAGCTAGATAAAGTGCTTTTTAGCTTCACCTGGAAAAACATACAGACAGATACAAATACTCAAGAAACTTAAAAAAGAAAGAAAAAAAGCAATGACCAGCCGTAATAGATATTAAACCTTAAAACCCACTAATAATTATGCATCATTGACATATAATACAATAAAATTGTATTTAGCTAGGCAGATCAATAAGCAGAATACGAAGTTAAAAAATCCAAACATATATGGGAATTTACTGCATTTTATGTATGTTATCTCAGTTCAGTAGATAATTAGGTTGATCGCTCAGTTAGTGGTACTGAGGAAACTTGGAGCCATTTAGAATAATCTAAAAGTGGATCTACTTTTTTTCATGCTGACTATCACAGTGGATTCCAACTGGATCTTACATTTCAGTGCAAAAATAAAATAACAGGAGGAAAACATGGAAAAGCTGTTTTATAGCCTCTTAGGGGCTGAGACCTTTATTGCCATGGTTCAAACTACAGAAGCTATAAAAGTTTTTTTAAAGGATAAATTCAGCAACATAAAAATATTATATTCATGGCAAAATATCATAACCTAAGTCTGAAAACAAATGACAAAGTGAAAATTTGCAATTTATATTACAAAGGATTAAAGATTTCCAAATAAGTAAGAAACAGATTAATGAATCAATAGAAAAATGAACCAAGGTTATGAATATTCAAAGAAATGGAAATATAAACACTTTTTAAATATGACAACATGTTGTAACCTCAATAAAGAAGTAAAAGTGAAGATTATAATATCTTTTTTCTTTTTTGCACAAGACCAAAATATATAAGCCAATTCCCCAAAGGAAATTTGAAAGAATTCCTTAGATTTAAAGTTCAAAGCACCTTTTGTCCCAGCAATTCAAATTTCTGGATTTTCATCCTACACACGTATTTGCACACATGTGAAGTGATGTATGTAAGGCCACCCAACTGGAAACAGCCTGTGGAAGCATTGGATCATACATCCATGTTTTTTCATTTGTTTTATTTCACAGTGAAGAGTATGTCTTCAAAAACTGGCTGTCCAAGAAGCAGCTGTTTCAATCAAGCCAAACACTTAAAATCTTTGAGCGTATAGACATCTGTGCCACCCGGATAATATGCACTTTGTGTCCAAACCATGTCTCATTTCATCCCTCTTGGCATTTGGCAGAGGGCCTTTGCCGAATAGGTGTCTAATAATTTCCACTGCATAGTAGACAGAAGTACAAAGTGCATTAGCAATATAGCTGTATTTATCACTCCTTATCACTGCTCCTCCACTTAGATTGAAAATTAGATTATTGTTGGAAATTGTCTGCTTCCACTGGAATGTGAGTTCAATGAGGGCAGGGATCTTTATAGGTTTATTATTGATGTATTATTACTGGACCCAAGTTTGGCTGCTGTCCCTGGAAAGGCCACTACTCAAGAGATGAGGCTTTTTGTTTTCTGGATTTTTTAAAAGATTTTATGTATTTCAGAGAGAGAGAGAGAGAGTGAGAGTTTGTGTGTGTATATAAGCATGAGTTGAGGGAAGGGCATAGGGAGAAGCATTCTCCCTGCTGAGCAAGGAGCATGAGGTAGCAGACTTGATCCCATGATCCTGGGATCATGACCTGAGCCAAAGGCAGACACTTGACCTACTGAGCCACCCAGGGGACCCAAGAGATGAATTTTTTATTGGAACGGAATTTGAGCTTTATTTAGGAGGCCAGCATCCTGGGGAGAAGGCAGTGTCTTGCCCAAAAGACAACTCCAAGGTTTCTGGCTGGTGTGGGGGTTTTTAAAGGGATTTAGGGGACTTAATGAGCAAAAGGAGTGCAGTGGCCTGCAACATGTCTTGATTATATGCAGATCAATAATTACAGCTACACAAGTTATCTCAGCGCTCTGGGGCCCTCTGAGAGGGTCGGTTTCTTGTTTTGTGATAAGCCAGAATACTCTGATCTTTCCACAAAGGAGGGTCAGAACTACAAGTTAGCAAAGGGAGGTCAGTGAAATAATTTGTGTGAGCTAAAAAAAAAAAAGAAAGAAAGAAAAGAAAAAAATCACTTTCCTTAAAAAATTGCAAGGTTATAGGGTGCCTGGGTGGCTCAGTGGGTTAAAGCCCCTGCCTTCGGCTCAGGTCATGATCCCAGGGTCCTGGGTTCGAGCCCCACATAGGCTCTCTGCTCAGCAGGGAGCCTGCTTCCTCCTCTCTCTCTCTGCCTGCCTCTCTGCCTATTTGTGATCTCTGTCTGTCAAATAAATAAATAAAATTTAAAAAAAATAAAAAAAAAACTGCAAGGTTATTCAGAAAGCCTAGGTGGCCTCAAACAGATTTGCTGGCTTCTGTAGCCTGGGAAAGTTCTGGTCCTTCACTCCTCAAGGCCAGTGGTTTGCCAATCTCAAACTGAAATAGTTCTGTTACAGATCAAGGGATTTAGGTAAACAAGTAAGGAGTTTGTTGACTCGAAACTGGTTAACCCGAAAAGCAGGCTGGAGTGCTGTTACAGTATTTCAGGCACCCAGAGCGTAGTAGGCAATAAATATTTAAATGAATAAATAAAACAAATATCATTTCATGGGCTCTTTGGCACTATCTTTCCTTGTACTCGATGGGCCTGTCCTCTTCATTTCTGTTTACCTGCAGGTTACTAGCTGTACGTCTGCATTCTGGGTAGCCACTCTGATTGTGAGTCTTATTCTGTCCAGTTTTACATGGGTTATTTTATTTTGAGTATCCTATTATTATTTTAAATAGTCTCCCTTCACTGGACTTCGAAAAACCTTTTTCCACAAATAATGTATCTTCCTATATTGTATCTTTTTTTTTGTCTTTTAAATAATTCATGGACATTTGTTAAACCCCAAATGGGTATGGAAGAGGTTTAGCAACTACGTAAGATTTAGGAAAACACTGCTTCTCAATTAATGCTGGTGAAGGCACAAAGATAAAATTTACAATTTTGCAGAATAAGACAGCAATTCAAGGCATGAAAATCTCCCCTGGTCTAAAAAAACCACAAACAAAAATACATTCTCTGTAACAGTAATAACTCTTTCCATGCCCCTGGGCTCTACATTGTAAATATCATTCTCCTGGTACACTCATTTATAGCTTCTGAGTTACTTGATCTCTTAGTAAATTATTTAAATAGCCCGCCAAGTAGAACATGAGTTCTGTTAACAATAAAGATTTAGAGGCAGATGGGATCAATGCAAGGTCAAGCCTTTTCTACCAGAGTTAACTTGGTCTCATATCTAGACAGTGTTATTGTCTTGAAGCCATTTTAGTAATAATTTCCTGGCTTCATGGAGACCTTGTTTGTTAGGAGGGCTCTATTTTAATGGCTACATTAAGTTTGATCTCCCCATTTGTTAAGGATCTGTCGCATTTCATCTTTCAAAAAATGACAGCTTTCAGTGATTAAAGATTAGTCCAACTTCATCCCTTCAAGTCTTTTACTGAAGGATGGGTACTAAATAAGCAATAATTAATAGAATAAACTCAATGATAAAAGTGTCTTTGGGCATGCCCTTCTTCATTCTCTAACCGCAGTTTGTCAGCCAAAAAGCCTCTCTGCTCTATTCTGAGCCATTTCTTCCTCCTGGGTTAGGGGCCATTCCTTCTTACTTCCATAATGCAGTCAGAATAATTCTGTGCTAGCAGATAGATTGCACTGTGTTATAATAATCAATGAACTTCTCCATAACATTCTATACTAAAAGCTCTTTAAATAAAGTATCTATATCTTTAATTTCTATATCTTTGTGCCTAGCACAGAATGTCACAAATAGTAGGAGGCTCCAAAAGGGAATTGCTGAATAAAGTGGTAACTAATGAATAAGCTTCTTAATTAATTCTGGAAGTTTAAAAGAAAGGGTGTATAAATCACTGAATGCAAAAAGAAAGGATGATAATTGGTTGTACATTTGACAACTTTTAACGCGAAGCATTTAACATTAAGCATGATTTTATTCTTAGGAAGTACGCTGATATTTAAATATTCATTTCTTTATTTACTAAATAGCTCTAGCTAAAACTGCATTTTTATTTCATTTATATTTTGAAAACATTAATTGTCCAAGGTTCACATCATGAAATTCCCTTAGCCTGCAGTCCCTTCTGTGTGGGTGTATGCTGTGAGTTTCTGGTTGACAGTCTGTCCACACTACATCCCAGCCTTAGGTAGAGTTGCTGTAAATTTGCTACTGAAGGAAAACTCAACCTATGCTGAGAACCTGCTGTATTTTTCAAAAGAGATAGACTCCCACTAAAACATACTTTATTAGTCCTTTTAGCTTACAGCAATTCAACTTTATGTAATAAAACATAAAAATTCATTTTCATTGATGAAACACAGAGTAGTGTACAAGCCATAATTATAAATATCTATACATCCCCCAAAATGTACACTTGTACTTGTACACTGGGAATGGGTGGAAAATTACAGGATCCAGAAGCTCCTTTTGACCATTCCCAGCCTCTACCCTTTCCTCCTCCTAAAGGAACCACTATCTTGATATTTGACATCGTGGATTAATTTTTCCATTATTTGCAAAGTATTGACATGGTAATATACTGACATAATATTTTATATCATTTATTGTTTGCAAACTATAGTCATGGAATTACACATTATGCATTATTTTGTCTTTTTTTTCCTTCATGAGATTCACCCATATTATTACGTGTTGTGTATGGCAGTACTATGTTCATTAACATTTCTGTAGAATATCCTACTGTCTGAATATTCCACAATGTATCTATCCATTCTATTATTTATATGGACATTGGCATTTTTGCAGTTTGAGTCTTTTAAAAATAGTTCTGCATATACGCTCTCATTCATGTTTTATGAAATGTGTGCAAGTGTATCTTTTAGCTATAGACCAAGCAGAGAGAGAAAGAGAGAGAGTGTGTGTGTGTGTGTGTGTGTGTGTGCGTGTCTGTGTGTTTTATTGTATTTATTTCATTCCTAAAATGAAGTTAACAGGTAAATGAAGTGATGAATGATAAAATCATCATTCATATTAGTTCAACCTATGTAATAAATGTGTGGACGACCCTAAGTCTTCCTGTTTATTGACGGATAACCAAAAATCTGACTAGATGAGTGGGTGATTATCTCTCATTTGCATCCTATGTGAAAAATTAAATAAACATTTAAGAAGTGTGGAGGAACAGATAAAAATATCTATAAAAGACTTTTACTGATTCACTGCTTAATTCATAACCTATTCTAAGACAAAATATGTCTCTACTATATTCATTATGAAGTTAGAGCCATCCACTTAAATGTTTTAATTTTAAAAAGTTGCCAGTTACTCTTCACAAGTAAGAAAACCAAATGTCAATGAATTTAGGTAAATTACCCAAAGTAGAAAAACCTAGTAAGTAGAAGATGGTGTTGGTTGTTATTGTCCTTCTTCATTTTTGATTGTGTTTGTTTGGGTCCTCTTTCTTCTGTTTCCAATGAGTCTAGGTCAGGGTTTATCAATTTTGTTGAGCTTTTCACAGAACCAATTCCTGGTTTCATTGATATATTCTATTATTTTTTATTCTCTATTTCATTTATTTCTGCTCTTATCTTTATTGTTTTCTTCCTTCTACTGGCTTTGGCTTTTGTTCATCTTTTACTATCTCTTTTAGGAATAAGTTTAGGTTGTTTATTTGAGATTTTTCTTCTTGAGGTAGGCTTGTATTGCTATAATCTTCCCTTTTAAAACAGCTTTTGTTGCATCCCAAAGATTTTGGACCATTGTGTTTTCATTCTTATTTGTTTCTGTGGTTTTTTTTTTTTCTTCATTTTATTTTTGTTTTCTTGGTTGACCTATTCATTGTTTAGTAACATTGTTATTTAGCCTCCATGTATTTGTGCTCTAACCAGATATTTTCTTGTGACTGATTTCTACTTTTATACTGTTGTAGTCAGAAAACATGCATGATATGGTTTCAGTGCTTTTTAATTTGTTGAGACTTGTTTTGTGATCTGTTCTGGAGGATAGTCTATGTATACTTGAAAAAAATATGTATGCTGCTGTTTTGGGATAAATATTCTAATTATATCTGTTAGGTACATCTCGTCCAACATGTCATTCAAAACCACTATTTCTTTGTTGATTTTATGTCTGGATGATCTATCTATGGATGTAAGTGAGATGTTAAAGTCCCCTACTATTAGTGTTCGCTGTTGATTTCTTCCTTTTTGTCTGTTAATAATTGCTTTACATATTTAGGTGTTCTATGTTAGGTGCTTAAATATTTATAATTGTTACATCTTCTTGTTGAGGATTGTTACCTATATCATTAAGTAGTGTCCTTCACTCTCTCTTATTACAGTCTTTTCATGGAGCATTGTGTCTGGTGCACAAATAATGAATTTTGGAACACTGAAAAAAAATAAAATTCAAGGTTCCTTAAAAAAAAAGTCTATTTTGTTCTATATATATAAGTATTACTACCCCAGCATTCTTTACACTTCCATTTTCTGTTAAGATTTTTCTATCCCTTCACTTCCAATCTTTATGTGTCTTTAGATCTGAAATAAGTTGCTTATAAGCAGCATATAGATGAGTCTTGCTTTTTTATCTATCCAGTCACCCTGTATCTTTTTTTTTTTAAAGACTTTATTTATTTATTTGGCAGACAGAGATCACAAGTAGGCAGAGAGGCAGACAGAGAGAGAGAGGAGGAAGCAGGCTCTCCGCGGAGCAGACAGCCCAATGCAGGGCTCGATCCCAGGACCCTGGGATCATGATCTGAGCTGAAGGCAGAGGCTTTAACCCACTGAGCCACCCCGGTGCCCCACCCTGTATCTTTTGATGGGAGCCTTTAGCCTATTTGCATTCAAAGTGATTATTGATAGATATGTACTTATTGTCATTTTGTTACCAGTTTTTTGGTTGTTTTTGTAATTCTTCTCCGTTCCTTTTTTCTCTTGCTCTCTTCCCTTGTGGCTTAATGGCTTTCTTAAGAGAGATGCTTGGATTTTTTTTCTCTATTTTATGTGTATATATTACAGGTTTGTGATTTGTGGTTACCATTAGGCTCATATATAACATTTTATGCATATAGCTGTCTATATATTGAGTTGATGGCCACTTAAGTTTGAACCCATTCTAAGAGCACTAAATTTTCACTCCCCTCCACCCCTATTTTATGCATATGATGTCATACACTACATCTTTTTATTTTGTGAGTTGCTTAACTGATTTTTTATATATATAATTGATTTTACAACTTTTGTACTTTAGCCTCTGTACTGATGTATAAGTGATTAATCTACTAATCTTATTATGTATGTATTTACCTGTAAAATTATTTCCTTTCATAATGTTCTTGCTCCTCATTATCGCTATTTCTTTCCAGTCAAAGAATTCTCTTTAACATTTCCTGTAAGTTTGGTTTAGTGGTGATGAATTCTTTTAACTTCTGTTACCTGGGAAACTCTTTTTTTTTTTATTAATTTTTTATTTTTTATAAACATATATTTTTATCCCCAGGGGTACAGGTCTGTGAATCACCAGGTTTACACACTTCACAGCACTCACCAAAGCACATACCCTCCCCAGTGTCCATAATCCCACCCCCTTCTCCCAAACCCCCTCCCCCCAGCAGCCCTCAGTTTGTTTTGTGAGATTAAGAGTCACTTATGGTTTGTCTCCCTCCCAATCCCATCTTGTTTCATTTATTCTTCTCCTTTATCACTCCTTTTATTGTGAATGATAGCCTTGCTGGTTAGAGTATTCTTGGTTGTAGATTTTTTCTTTTCAGAACTTTGAATGTTTCATGACATTCCCTTTTGGCCTGCAAAATTTCTGCTGAAAAATCAGCTGATAGTCTTGGGGGTTTCCCTTGCATATAATGGTTTTCTTTTCTTTAGCTGCTTTTAAAATGATCTCTTTATCATGACTTTTTGCCATTTAATTATTATGTATCCTAGGGCGGAACACCTTGGGTTGATTTTGTTGGAGGCTCCCTATGCCTCCTGAATCTGGATGTCTATTTCCTTCCACAGATTTGGGAATTTTTCAGCTCTTACTTCTTCAAAAAATGTTTTGCCTTGTTTTCTCTTTCTTCTCTTTCTGAGATCCCTATAATGTGAAACAAAAGCCTAGGAACTTTCCTAGTAAATTCCACAAAACAGTAAAAGAAGAGTTAATCACTATTCTTCTCAAACTATCACAAAAATTAGAAGAGAAAGGAAACCTTCCAAATTTATTCTATGGGACCAGCATTGCCCTGATAACAAAACCAGATAAAAACACTACAAAATACAAGTACAGACCAATATCCCTGATGAAAATAGATGCAAAAATTCTCAACAAAATATTAGCAAACTGAATCAACAATACATTAAACACATCATTCACCACGATCAAATGAGATTTATACCAGGGATGCAATAGTAGTTCAATATTTGCAAATCAATCAATATGATACATCATATTAACAAGAGGAAAGATTAAAACCTTGTGATCATTTCAATAGACGTAGAAAAAGCACTTGACAAAATACAACATTCATTCATGATAAAAACTCTCAATAAAGTAGGTTTAGAGGGAATAATATACCTCAACATAATAAAGGCCATATATGAAAAACCCAAGCTAACATCATCCTGAACAGTGAAAAACAAGAGTTTTTCCTATAAGGTCAGGAACATAATAAAGAATGTCCACTCTTACCAGTTTTATTTAACATCATACTGAAAGACCTAATCGCAGAAATCAGAGAAGAGAAGGACACAAAGCCATCCAAATTGGTAAGGAAGAAGTAAGACTGTCACTATTTGCAGATGACATGATCTTATATTTAGAAAACTCTAAAGGCTCCACCAAAAACTACTAGAATTGGTAAATGATTAATAGAGTTGCAGGATACAAAATTAACATGCAGAAAACTGTTGCTTTTATAAATACTAATAGTGAAGTAGGAGAAAGAGAAATTAAGAAACAGTTCCATTTACAATTGCACCTGAAGTATGACTGACATTGTTTTGGTTGATGTTTACATTGGGCTGTACACAGACCCTGAAAACTGTTCCTTGATTCTCTCTTTTGCCTTAACTGTCTAGTTCCCAAACTCCGAGAAGTTAAGAAAAATAAAGAGGGAAAACACAGAGAATTGCAAAAAGTGATAACTGATAGCCCGACTGCCAAAGGGGTTATTTAAAACAAAACTAAACAAAACAAAACACAGGGTTCAAAAGAGCATATAATCATGTGGGCTTTATATAAGCATGTGAATGCATGAGTTATCAAGGTAAGTAGGACTCAACCAGGTAAGATACGATAAAAAGTAGTGGTGCTTTAAGCAGTGAATCCTAAATATGTGACAAATTCCATTTGTGAACCATTTCTTTCAACAGTTTAATTGAGCTATAGTTGAAATGAGTCAGATCTTGATGTTGCTTCCTCATTATACAACCTTGGGCACATTTTCAAACCTCCTTGAGACTCAATTCCAGTATCTGTAAAATGATAGTAAGGTATGAATTACTGGTTTAATAAAATTATTAATAAAATACTATATATAATATATCACATGTATTTCTACATATAAAATATGTAATATAGTTTTAAACATAAAATAAAACAAAAAAAGATTACATTTTTAGCTAGGTCTCATTTCAAATGCCAACTCCTGGGCCTTTTCATCTTTCCCATTACTAATTGAATGATGAGTCCTGATTTGATTGCTCTCTGGTGACCAACATTTAAAATGAAATTTTTGAAGCATAATGAGCAAGAGAGTTCGTTCGTCATATTCTCAAGCTTACATCCCCACACAACATCATCCACAGTCAAATGTAAGCAGTTTATAATGATAAATGTGGGTGGCATTATCAGTGACAACATTTCTTTTTTCCCTGAAGAAAATTAGGCTCAGAGGAAAAAAGTCCTGCACATTCAATACCATCACAGCCAGAAAGCTGACAACATCTAAGACTAATTAAATGCTTGTTTAACATAGTTTTCTTTAACAAATATCTCATTACTATGATCTTAATTCTATTCCCTGAAGTTATGAGGCACTTTCTGGAATCTCTCTTTTTTCTCCTACCATGCCATATAAGAGTGAGAATAACATGTGCAAAGATGTCTATCTGTTGTCGATAATTTCATTTTAATAAGAAGCTTCTTGTTTTCCCATTTTTATTTGACAAGTGTGACTATATATTCCTGGAATTGAAATTAACCTTCTTTACTTTTTTTTCTTTTATTAATAAAGATATTTATTGGAGCAGAGTGTAAGGGATTTTATACATAATGAAAACAAGGCATCACATCAATTAAATACTTGGACAAAGCAACCATTTGTTATAAAAATTAAAATTCAATGCAGAAGGTACATTTATTTTATTTATTGGGAGCTTACTCTGTGCCAATGAGGGAAAAAAAACATCAGCCTCCACAATAAGTAGAAGTTTGACTTGTTGAAAAGTTAACATCTCTCATGAGTACTTTATAGTTTTCTGAGTATAGATTCTGTGTCTCTTTGGTTAGGTTTATTCCTAAGTACCTAATTGAGAAAGACACAAAGAAATGGAAAAATGTTCCATGCTCCTGGATTGGAAGAATAAATATTGTGAAAATGTCTATGTTACCTAAAGCAATCTACACATTTAATGCAATTCCTATCAAAGTACCATCCATCTTTTTCAAAGAAATGGAACAAATAATTCTAAAATTTATATGGAACCAGAAAAGACCTCGAATAGCTAAAGGGATATTGAAAAAGAAAGCCAACGTTGGTGGCATCACAATCCCGGACTTCAAGCTCTATTACAAAGCTGTCATCATCAAGACAGCATGGTACTGGCACAAAAACAGACCCATAGATCAATGGAACAGAATAGAGAGCCCAGAAATAGACCCTCAACTCTATGGTCAACTAATCTTCAACAAAGCAGGAAAGAATGTCCAATGGAAAAAAGACAGCCTCTTCAATAAATGGTGCTGGGAAAATTGGACAGCCACATGCAGAAAAATGAAATTGGACCATTTCCTTACACCACACACAAAAATAGACTCAAAATGGATGAAGGACCTCAATGTGCGAAAGGAATCCATCAAAATCCTTGAGGAGAACACAGGCAGCAACCTCTTCGACCTCTGCCGCAGCAACATCTTCCTAGGAACAACGCCAAAGGCAAGGGAAGCAAGGGAAAAAATGAACTATTGGGATTTCATCAAGATCAAAAGCTTTTGCACAGCAAAGGAAACAGTTAACAAAATCAAAAGACAACTGATAGAATGGGAGAAGATATTTGCAAACGACATATCAGATAAAGGACTAGTGTCCAGAATCTATAAAGAACTTAGCAAACTCAACACCCAAAGAACAAATAATCCAATCAAGAAATGGGCAGAGGACATGAACAGACATTTCTGCAAAGAAGACATCCAGATGGCCAACAGACACATGAAAAAGTGCTCCATATCACTCGGCATCAGGGAAATACAAATCAAAACCACAATGAGATATCACCTCACACCAGTCAGAATGGCTAAAATCAACAAGTCAGGAAATGACAGATGCTGGCGAGGATGCGGAGAAAGGGGAACCCTCCTACACTGTTGGTGGGAATGCAAGCTGGTGCAACCTCTCTGGAAAACAGCATGGAGGTTCCTCAAAATGTTGAAAATAGAACTGCCCTATGACCCAGCAATTGCACTATTGGGTATTTACTCTAAAGATACAAACGTAGTGATCCAAAGGGGCACGTGCACCCGAATGTTTATAGCAGCAATGCCCACAATAGCCAAACTATGGAAAGAACCTAGATGTCCATCAACAGATGAATGGATCAAGAAGATGTGGTATATATACACAATGGAATACTATGCAGCCATCAAAAGAAATGAAATCTTGCCATTTGCGACAACATGGATGGAACTAGAGCGTATCATGCTTAGCGAAATAAGTCAAGCGGAGAAAGACAACTATCATATGATCTCCCTGATATGAGGAAGTGGTGATGCAACATGGGGGCTTAAGTGGGTACGAGAAGAATAAATGAAAGAAGATGGGATTGGGAGGGAGACAAACCATAAGTGACTCTTAATCTCACAAAACAAACTGAGGGTTGCTGGGGGGAGGGGGTTTGGGAGAAGGGGGTGGTATTATGGACATTGGGGAGGGTATGTGTTTTGGTGAGTGCTGTGAAGTGTGTAAACCTGGTGATTCACAGACCTGTACCCCTGGGGATAAAAATATATGTTTATAAAAAATAAAAAATTATATTAAAAAAAAAAAAGAAAAGTTAACATCTCAACTAACAAAAAAGTACTTATATTTTACTGCCCAGAACAAACACAGCAACCCCACTATATATATCTTTAATGCTTTACTCTGCTAGACAAATAAACCCGGACTCCTTTAGATCCCCAAACTCTCAAAGTAATCTGTTTTCTTTCAAATGCATTGTATCAATATCTCTTTTTTTAAATTTATTTTTTATTTTCATCATAACAGTATTCATTATTTTTGCACCACACCCAGTGCTCCATGCAATCCGTGCCCTCTATAATACCCACTACCTGGTACCCCAACCTCCCACCCCCCACAATATCTCTTAAATAGCTGTCGTTTTCTACTTTTGTCTGCAAGATATACCTTCTTCTCTGTTAATGATATCATGGTCTTCTCTCTCTTCTGTCCCAAGTTCCTCTTTTTCCCTGTTCAGACAGTTATCTGAGAGAATCTTGGGTTTTTCTCATGTATAAATTATGAATTTTTCAGTGTCATGACTGTGGTCATCCAGTGGTTGACTAGTATGCATTCCCCATCTTCCTGAAATATTGTTCTTATGAAGGATGAGGACCTTTAAAAAAATTCTGTCTGTAGTCTTACTTCACACAAAATAAACATATCCCTAGTGATTTCCAAATATTATTAATTTCTACAGCAAACATAACAAGGTGTGTATAATACTATCAGTTTTTAAAATGAGAAGAATAAGATTTAGCAAGGATAAATAATTTACCAAATATTACACAAATAAGTGATAAAACTAGAACTTTAATGACGTTCTGATTCTTAGAACATAGAATACTTAAAATAGAGAGCCCAGAAATAAAACCACAATCGTATGGTCGGCTAATCTTTGACAAAGGAGGCAAGAATATGCAATAAGAAAAAGAAAGTCTCTTCAACAAACGGTGTTGAGAAAACTGGACCCCTTTCTTACACCATACACAAAAGTAAACTCAAAATGGATTAAAGACCTAAATGTGAGATCTGAAACCATAAAAATCCTAAAGAGAGCACAGGCAGTAATTTCTCTGACATCAGTCATAGCAGCGGTTTTCTAAATAGTCCCTTGAGGCAAGGGAAACAAAAACAAAAATAAACTATTGGGATTACATCAAAATTTAAAAAGTATAGAAAAAGAAACAACAAAACTAAAACCCCAATGAATGAGAAAAGATATATGTAAACGATATATCTGATAAAGGTTTAGTATCCAAAATTTATAAAGAAATTATATAATTTAGCACCAAAACAACAAATAATCCAATTAAAAAGTCTCAAATTCGCAGGGCTCAGATCTGCATTAAGTGCCATTGGACTGTATAATAAGCATCTTTACTTCAGTAAAAAGAATCATAGAGTAAAACTGCCCAAAGGATGAAAGGCAGATGGAAGCAACATATCTAGTTACAGAGGTCAGCCCTGGGTAGATTACAAATTTGGGGGGTTTATCCATGAAAAAAAAATGGGCAAGAGCCAAGAACAGACCCTACTCTAAAGAAGACATTCAGATGATGAACAGACACATGAAAAGGTGGTCAACAATGGGGCGACTGGGTGGCTTAGCCAGTTTAGTGTCAGCCTTGGATTCAGGTCATGATCTCTCCAGGTCCTAGGATTGAGCTCCCTGCTCATCAGGGAATCTGCTTCTCCCTTTGCCCCTTCTCTCTGCTCATCCTCTCTCTCTCTTTCTCTCTCTCTCAAATAAATGAAATATTAAAAAAAAAAAACTCTCATCAGTAATCATTGGGGAAATGCAAATCAAAAACCACAATGAAACATTATATTACACCTATCAGAATGGCCAAAATCAGAAAGATGAGAAACCTGTTAGTAAAGGTGTGGAGAAAAGAAACCGTAAAAGATATATGCACCCTATGTTTATTGCAACATTATTTACAACAGACAATTATGGAAGCAGCCCAAGTGTATATCAATAGGTGAATGGGTAAAGAAGATGTGAGATATATATATATATATAATTTCTCAGCCATAAATAAGAATAAAATCTTGTCATTTGCAACAGTATGGATGGACCTAGAGTCTATAATGCTAAGTGAAATAAGTCAGTCAGAGAAAGACAAATAACATATGATTTCACTCATATGTGTAATTTAAGGAACAAAACAAATGAACAAGGGAAAGAGACAAACCAAGAAACAGACGCTTAACTATAGAGAACAAAAAATGGATACCAGAGGGAAGGTGGGGGGGGGGTAGATGAAATAGGGTAAGGGGGTTAAGAGCACTCTTATGATAATACTAAGTGATGTATACAATTGTTGAATCGCTGCATTGTACACCTGAAACTAACATAATACTATATATTAATTATACTGGAATTAAAATTTTAAAAATTATTAAAAAATAAAAGTCAAATAGGAAAAATAAAAATACACATTACTTATTTGTAATGCATAGAGAAAATATTACTTTCCAAGCAATTTGTCTGGAGTTTTTTTTTTTTGCAGGGAAAGTGACGTATTTTAAGGCAGAAGGAAAAGCCACTGACCAAAAGGAAAAAAAAGTGGAGAAAAATGGAGAATAAGTGAAGAAAAAATGGAGCAAGCTAGAAAGCTGAGCAATGCTTGAGGACCTGGGTGGGTGGAGAGGAAGCCCCTGATTGACAGAAGGACTAATCAGGAGTTCTGAGGAAAGTATGAAGGACTCCTGAGTTTATGGTGGTGTGAATATACTTTCTGTACATCATCTTCAGTAAATCTTTAGTGATTATTAAATTGTACTCTAAAGATCTTTTAAGAGAGTTTTTGTTTTTTGTTTTTTAATGAAAGCATGTGGAGAGTTGCCAAGTCCTGTGCAAAGCATGGACAAGGACAACAGATTTTGTCTGCAGGAGCAGCCAATTAATGGGTATGGTATCTGCCACTTATGATGTGAATAAGAAACTAAAAGAGAAAATGCATAACTCCTGTCATTGAGGCCTTAAAAATTAGTTGAAAATTGGAATAAAGATTGATATATCAGTATACCATAGCTGGATTGGTATATCAGTAAAGGAGATGGATCTCTCAGGACACTTGCAGTGAATTAAAACCATTTAAAAAATAAATAGCATTTATAATATTTTTAAGTACTTTACATTATTATAATAACAAAAGATGTATAGTTATCTATTTAGAGAAGATTAAAAGATAGTTTCTATTTGTCCTTATATTACCAGAAGCTGAGATATATGTGGACCCCATTTTGATTTGGGAACATAAAAATTGTTTTCCTAAGACAATAGTACCAGCTAGGATTGTTCCACAGGCCAAAATGGCTAAAATTTTACCATATGAGCATAAAAGAACTCTCAAGTAAGGCCCAACTCAAATTCTCTTTTACTTAAATATATTTATTCTGTTCTCAGGTTTAGTGTTAGCAAAAGTCTAAATGCCTGCTATCTGTAGCATATTCTGTTAGACGCCGCAAGGAGCAAAGGAAGTAAATGGCAAAAGTTCTTCATTCTACAACATTGCCACGAAAGAAGCAAAGCTCCTTAAAGTGCTTCCTGGAGCCATATAAATGCAGAGTATCTCCAATCTGAGCTCTCCTTGGTACCATTCACAGAATATGTGGGACGTGTGACAGGCCTGCTGTCTGTCTAGATCTAAAGAATCTAAAGAAAAAGCAGAAATCTAAAGAAAAACTAACACCTCAATGTAATTGTGACAGGGGCTGACTTTTTTTTTTTTTTTAACCAATACACTCTAACATTTACTAAGGTAATAGGAGTATTTTTCTATTATTGTGTGCTCTTTTATATTCTATCATGAGAACACTTTTTCAGGAAATTAGATCTAATTATGTGGTTATATTTTTATCACTCTAAGGCAGATTTTATATAGAAACAGAACATTTAAAAATAATAATAATAATAGATAATAATTTCCTTTGACAAGGACTATAATGAGAGCATAAAATGGAGGGAGGACAAGTATACATTTATTTTTGTGACAGATATATCAACGCACAGGAAATTGTGGACCATTAATCTATTTGTATGTCAGGCTTTGGTTGGATTATCGTGGATCTCAGAAAGTGCCATATCCTCTATCAGTTTCTCTCTCCAGGAGGAAAATTATTTATCTGGTGGAATATGGAAGAATACAAATTGCAAGTGCACATGTAGCATGCCGAACTACATATAGAAGCATTTCTTTCAGCAATTCTGTAAGCACCCATTTTCAAGCATCATATGACACAATTACCATAATTAATTAGCTTTATGAGGCTGTGCTCAGCAGTCACCTGCTTTCAAAAGGAAATTAAAGTCACTGTTTCTGATAAATTAAAGAATCATTATGAATGTGGCTAAAATTATAGGCCATAGTGTTCTTATCGTGTCAGGTTTTCAACAGAGAGGAAAAGGAATAAATATTTCTAGGGGTCACTAAACTTTCTATGGAAAAAAAAAGAAAAGAATAGCTAGATTAACTATGTAAGTATTTACCAGTCAATGAGATAACCAAAGATCAAGGGTTAGAACTGCCATAAAACCTTGATGTTTATGCATCTTCAATGCTTGTCATCATATTAATAGTAGAGCTCTTTCCTGTGTCAGATAGAAGAGAAATGTAGAACAATGAAAATAGATTATATCTCATTTTTAGTAACCTGTATGTTTCTAAATAACTTGAAATTTTGAAAAAATCTTTTAAAAATAACCTTCTTGATTGTATATGTTTTGATATAAGGCAGAGTCTTGGGGAAAAGAAATAACCCAGCGAGTTTCAGGATTGAGCTTAGCTATAGATAAACTGGGATATTTGCTTAAAAGAGTGAAAAATACTGCACATGTCTGAGCTCAAGAAGGAGCGACATTAAGTAGGACTACCCAGGACTAAAAAAACTAGGAATTGGTGTGGAAAGAGTTTGTGTTATACTCTGTCACATGATCCATATTGATCTTACCAATAAGAAGAAGGTTGAATGGAGGTCCCTGGAAAGGTATGCCCAGGTTTAAATCCCTAGAAACTGACAAAGTTAATATTTGTGAAGAGGGTCTTTGCAGATGGAATCTAGAGATGCGCTCAGCCTGGACTACTGGATGGGTCTAAGATAATGGCAAATATCCTTACAATAGAGAAAAAGAAACCCAGATAGCAGAGAAGGTGGCCATGGGAATAGAGAAGTAGAGACTGAAGTGCCAACAGCTACAAGCAAAGAAATGGTAAAGTTTGCCAGCAGCTACCAGGAGAAAGGCATGGAATGGGTTCTGTCCAGAGGCTTGGGTCAGAGTGAGCCCTGCTGACACCTGAATTTCAGATTTCTGGCCTCCAGAATTGTGAGAGAATACATTTATGATGCTCTACGCCTCTCAGGTTATGGTGACTTGTTATGGCAGCCCTAGGAAACTAACACACTATATCATCCCCCAAATGAAATGGTAAATAAAAATATGCAAAGAGAAAAAGGAAAGAGGGACATTCCCATTTCTTTAACCATCCAAAACTGTTTGGGAAGGTTCAGTTGTAAAATATACTGTCATCTCAGAAGCTTGGCCAAAAGAGAGGAATGGGAAGCCTGGTTCTGGCAAGATGAGGGAGAAGCTCCAGATGGGAATGGCCCGTGGTGAGATGGTCTCTCTTATGTAGTTTCTAAATAGAACATCTAATGAGAAAAACAAACTGTGCTTCAGTTCATAAAAATAATACAATTAAAGAAATCCAGTCTGGTGAGAAGGCAGGCAGGCACAGCTGCAGGAGGCTGGGCACACATTAAGTAGAAGAAGAGATTGGTTGGCAGAAAACCTGGCAGACTCCTGGGGAAGACCAAAGAGGAAGGGAAAACAGGCAGATGCTGGCAAATTTCATCCCGTGAATGGAGTCAACACTGTTGAACCATTGCCTCTCAGTTTAGTTCCCCATGCAGTGTGAACAGCATAGTGTTCCCCACTAAGGTGCCATGGGGTCACCGGACTGTTTGAGGGGTTTGAGATGACCTGATGGAATGTGCGAACTGCACCACTTTCTGTTTTGCAATATAATCTCTTCTGGAACTCTTAATGACCTCTTCAGAACTCTGGTTTTTTGTTTGTTTCTTGTTTTTAGAATTTGAAAGTCCTTGAGAAGGCAAAATGGTCTCCATTTTCCTAAATATTTGTGTTCCATTTCAACTGCTTGGCCGACAGGGGTAAATAGCAAGATATAGTGTTTTAAATTCTTTCCACAATGTTCAGCATGGTTTAACAGTTGACAGCCAGTCTGATATATCAGGAAGATTATGCTGTGTGAAATATTCTTTCATTTGATAATGACAATTTCATTGCTATTTTATGGAGCAGGTGCCATGGGGTGGGGGGAGTCACAGTGATGAACTGGCATCATTTAGATCTTCCTAATATGATAATTTTCCGGTAATCCTAAAACCTCTGCCCTAGTTCATATCAGGTTTTAGCTACAGGACTCTGACTACCCTTCTGGCTACAGTTTTCTGCCTGTAAGTCAGCAGGAGGAATACAAAGGGCAGAGAGCATTCAGTGATACATAGTGAGTAAAATGAAATAGTTTGGCATGGTGACAGGTCTAAAGTCAGCTTTGTCATTCATTTGCTGTTTGGTATAATAGAAGTTTCTTACTTGTACAGAGTCTCAGTTTCCATGTCAGTCAGGAGCTGTAATCTGTGCTCATAATTAATTTAACCACTTAGATCTGTCAGTGGACAATTTTGTTGCTTCCAGTTTGGGAATACTATGAATAACACTACAATAAAATCCATATATATTATTTTTGGTGAATATATGTACAGTTTCTGCTGAGTATTTACTTAGGAGAGGAATTACTGGGGTATATTTTATGTTCTTTGAAAATGCAGCTAACCAGTTTTCTGAAGTAGATATATAAACTTTACTCTTCCAGCTGCATTACTGTAGAGTTCTGTTTGGTCCACATCCACACCCCCACACAGTATTGAACATAATCACATATCAGCTACTCATTTTCTCCCTGAAATCTGTTTCTTCCAAAGTCTTGCACTTTACAGTAAGTGGCATAGCTGCATTCCACACCTGTGTGTCTGCATTGATTTCTCTCTCTGAATCCAGTGAAGCACAAAGCCTGATAATTCTATTTCTAAACATCATTCTAATGTGTCAGCTACTCTCTCTCTCTCATTGCTGACTTTCTAGTGTAAATAAACACCATTTCTCACTTGGTCTACTGCAATAGCTCCCCATCCTTCCTAGCTTCCTATTTTCCCTATTTTTCTCATTCTCTCCAGTTCGTTCATAGAGTGGCCAATGAGGTGTTTTCTAAAGTAAACTGGATTGTTTTATATCCCTGTTTTAAAAACTCTTCATGTAAAATGTCCTATAATTATAATGTTTTCAAGATTCATTCTTCACACCATTCCTTTTTATGACTGAATAATATTCTACTATATAATTATACCCCATTTTACTTATCCATTCATCTGTAGATGGACATTTAGATTGTTTACATCTTTTGGCTATTTTAAATAGAGCTGGTTATGAACATTTGTGTACATCATACTCAGGGAAAGAAGCCAGACAAAAAAAGGCCACACTATATGATTCTACTTATGCAAGGTATACAGAATAGGTAAATCTATAGAGAAGGAAAGTAGACTAATAGATTCCAGGGGCATGGGGGATGAGGAACAGAGAGAAACTGCTTTGTGGGTGTGAGGTTTGCCTTCCAGGTGATGAAAAAGTTCTGAAACTAGCTAATAGAGATAGCTGGACCACATCACGAATGCACATTAACTAGTGATTCGCACACTTTAAAACAGTTGCAAATGGTAGATTTCATGTTCTGTGTATTTCACCACCATAAATTCTATTACAGAGATGGTCGAACAACTTCTGTGCACTTTTATTTTCTTTTCAGTGTTCCAGAATTCATTGGTTATGCACCACACCCAGTGCTTCTGTGCACTTTAAATGCATGAATTTTATAGTGTGTCAGTTATATTCCGATAAGGCTTTTAAAAAATGGGGGAGGTTAGCTAGAGGCTGTGACTGTCAGTTGACCTGTGAGTTGGACCCCAGCAATCAGAGGCTCTTCACCCTCTTGCCTGTCCTGGGAGTGTGGCTTCCACTTGGCTTTGCCACTCCCAGATGCTGCCGCAAGGACATGGCCTTGAGATGGCAATGTGGTGCTAGGACTGAATACATGACTGAACCCAGTTAAGGCCTCTCTGTGAGTTTTGTTGATTTGGTGGGCAAGTGTGGAGACCTACTGGACTTGAAGGTGCTCAAGGCAAGCCCTGTAGGTTCTAGCTCTGCCTGTTTCTTCAGTCTCTTCTTGCCCACTGTGTATGGAGACCAGTTTCAGATTGCACCCGCCATTCCCCGAAGGAACTTGCAAATCCACAAAGCTCTTCATATAATTTCCATTTTACTTTCGCCAAATTCCAAATTTCTCATCTTGGATAATCTGACTCCTTTGGAGCTGTCCTCATGGGGAGTCCTTCTCTTCCAATTAAGTCACATCCAGACATTTTTACCTTCTTTTAGTTCCTACAACACACTGTTACTTCCTTACTCAGCCCCTCTGTACTTGCCATTCCCTCTGCATGGAATACCATCCTTCTCTTTTCTCCCATAGCTGAATTCTTCTCATTCTTTACATTTTAGTTTAAATTCTACCTCCACAGAGTTCCCTTCACCCTATACAAGTAACTCTCATGTTCTGCCTTCTGAGCTCACAGTCATTCAATGTGTTCTGTCCTGACCCCTAGTCCATTTCATCTATACCTCATCCCAATTTATTTATAATAACTGATTTATTTGTTTACCTGCTTCACATCTATTGCCACCCCACTGGAGTGTAAGCCCCATAAGAGTGGGGAAGGTGTCTACTTCATCTACCACTAACAGTGTCTGGTACACAGTCATTGTTTACAAAACATGTATTGAGTGCTTTGGTGAGTGCTGTGAAGTGTGTAAACCTGGCGATTCACAGACCTGTACCCCTGGGGATAAAAATATATGTTTATAAAAAATACACTTGATCTTAGCCAAAAGGCCGAGAAGCGATATATGTTTATAAAAAAATAAAAAATTAAAAATAAAAGAAAAACAACAACAACAACAAAAAAAGTCATGTGGTATTACTAACTTAGAAATACATTGTGTGATCATGAGTAAGCCCAAAGCACAATAACTGAAATCAATAGATCCTGCAGAAGACTAAGTTTAGCCTGTGGCCTAAGTATCTTTCCCTCCAAATGATTTTTGTTAAACAAAGAAAAAATTAGTTAATTTTACATATTTCACCTAATTGGCTTGTAGGTAAAATTCAGATGAGAATAAAAATGGTCAAGAACAAGCTTAAAAGAGTACAAACTGAAGGTAGAAACTTAATGGATGGGAATGACCAAGAAATGGAAAAACTGTTTTAAGAATTATTGAACACACTTAATTAAAGGTAAAAAGCAAAAAAAAAAAAAAAAAAAAACATGTATTGAGCAAAATATTCAATTATTATTGCATGCTTCTTACTGGTCTGCATTGGAAGTTCACATTTCTATAGACTCTCAGAATAAAGGTAATTGAGACACTTATGTGGAGAATTCTTATTCTGCTTGATCCATACAGAACTCCAACAACTTTTTTTCTTTAAGAGACGAATGAATGAATAAATTAACATTGAAATGTATGCTGAGTATCTTAGGTTTTTAAATTTTAAATATAAAATATATCTTAAGAGTAATACTTTTTATTTTAATTTACTTTCTTAATATTTGAAAAATTTATTCTCCATATATTTTCACTGTGTATTATAAATAATCATAGATGTAATCACTGCTTTCAACCTAAGTCAAGTTTCATATGGCCAAGCTTTGTAACTACTTAAATTATGGAGATAAGGTAAATTTTAATTTTGTTATTTTTACAATTAGATTAATTTACAGTTAGACTAATTATAATTGGGCTAATTATAAAAATGGCTAGGTATAAAGATAAATGGATTATAATAACTATCAGCCATTTTCTAGGTATGTGGGAAATTCCTTAGTTTCTCTGTGACTCACTGTTTTCATCTAGTTTAAGCAAAGATTGGGTTAACTGAATGTTACATTCTCTTTGAGTTCCTTTTTCACACAGAAATTCCTTCTTCAGATCTGCTCATTGGTTGCCATTCACTCTATTTCATTCTGCCACTTGTATAAAAATAAATTTTAAAATGAGCCACCAGACCATATTTCAATTCTAATGGGATTTATACTTTTGTTTGTACAATTCCTTGTTTATTACTAGTTTAAATTGTTTTTTAAAAAGTTATCTACCAAATCACACTGATATCTTAATACAGCTGGTTGTCTAGCAGTCCCTGCCATTTCATTTTGCAAGGAGAGATACAGTTCAAATTGAGCCTGGGAATTTATACACACCGGTAATTAGTTGAGCCTTGTAAATTGCAGAATTTCTCTCCTTGTAAGGCATCTCAGAGATTTTGTGTCAGGACATGAAACAATATAATATGTCAAGATTTGGGAAAATATATGCCAAACTGTGATGGCTTATTTGAAAACACAGCTGGTTGGGGAAGAAAAAGCAGGAAAATTATAGGGTGCAAGTAATACATGTAGTGTGTTTGGAATGTCTCTAAAGATACCCATACAGTCTGCAGATTTTCCTTCCTGTGGGTAAGTTTAAGATGAAGCAGCCAGGAATATTTGGTAGTATTGCTCCATTACTTTGGGAACTAATTAATGACAGAAAAGAAAAATAGGAGAACTTCTTGGAAGTGACAAAACAAATATAAATTATCATGAATAGATTGAAAACATTGATCAAAAGTATTGGAAAAATTCATGTCGGTGCTATCCCTCAGATATGCATTGTCTTTTCTTTCTTTCTTTCTTTATTTTCCTTTCTAAGCTTTATTATTCTAGCCATGCTGCATTTTAAGGAGGCTTTATGATTGTCTCTGTTAGCAGAGTTGGTGTCTTTTCTCCAAACAGCATTACTTGGGTAAAGCATGCAAAGCCATGTAAAACCTTGTCTAGTTATTTCATGTTTGTGAGACCCTTCCCTCATGTGACTGCAGGCTCTCTCGGACAACAGTGGGTGCCTTGTGCAAAGATAAATACTTACTGCTTCTTGTCTGATTAATTCAGTTTCACAGATATTCATTCTGTGTCCCAGCACAGGCTTCTACAAATATTAGGCATAGACACAGATGTTTCTGTCTCAAAAGGGTACCTCAGTGCTCTTCCACATTGGATAACACTTGCCTATTTTTAAATCTTATCATATAAAGTGGAAACACTGGGTTTTGAAGGTCTATGGGGTAGTGCTGGAATGCATCTGTGAGAAACAACCTGGTGCTATTACAGCTTCCTGGGAAGGAGGTTAGAATAGACCGATCTGCATATGGGGCAGGGGCTGAGCTTTAAGAAAATGAAAAACCTAGTAGCCAAGAGCCCCAGGGAGAACTGAAAAATCAGTGGAGTATTTTAGTATCTTCATTAATAAAGACACAGATTTTACTACACTGCTTTACCAATCATATTAACAAAACCAACTTTTTAATCCATTAGTGATGAAAGCTAAGCAATGCTGAGAAATCCTTATCCTATGTGGGCAGAAAGTAAATATATTGATCACTGTTATATTCTGGATTCTGGGTAAAGCATGTCACATAAACATTGTCATTTTAGTCTTGTAACACACTTAGAGTGATAAGTTTTATTCCCTCATTTTACATAAGGTGGAACTTGGGCTCAAAGACACAAAATGTCTGTTTCAATGTCATAGAACAAAAAAGTAGCTGAGACCTTAGTAAAGATGTTCTATGGGACCTTCTTTCCTGGTTCTCTTTGGTATCATGTACAGTACTATGGAACGGAGTGGTATGTGTTAATATTCCTACAACAAATTGTTAAATATAGCTTAGAGAAATGTACATTATTCTATATTTTTAGCTAGTGTGCTTATTGAAATTTTAACAGTTGCTACATAAAAATAGTGAATGCCATTATGTTTTCCTCCAGCAGAAAAACAATGAAGAAAAACTATACAATTTAATTTTACATTTGAAGTAAAGGCTAATCACAGTAGCCCATAAAGTTATTCTCTGGAAAGTTGTTCTGTAAAACAAATGTTACTGATTTTAATTAGAGTACATGTATGCACAATTTCACATTTAATGCTGAAACGGGAAATTAAAGAATTCAATCTCATTGGCCTTAAGTCAATTCAGAATGAAAAAGTAACTTCTCACTTCAGAGCTTATGCAATAAACACAGCTTTAAAGTTCTGTCTTTGAATATTAGGCCAGTCATTTTTAAAAATTATTTAGAAGTTTCCATTTTCCACCAAGGTACCTTCTATCTATACTCCTCTTCCTCTGCCATTTTGTTTCCTGCCAGGAAGCAATGCCAGTGTGAAAATAGAAAGTTTTCAAAGGGCCAGACACAAAGGCAATAAGAAGAAGCTCTCAAAAGGGTACCTTGTAAAGGTTTTCGTTGTAAAGATGTTTTTGAGTAATTTTCGTTTCTCGGTAGCTGCATCACCTCATTCATAATGCACACTGCATTTTACTCTAATTCCCTTTCTCTCTAATAACCACTACAGAGCACATTCCTGCTTAGCTTTCATCAACAATGGATTGGGTTACCTAGGAGAGCTGCTTGTACACAAATGACCTAAAATAAAATGTAATGGAAATATAATAAAAGTTAGTTAAGTATCCTAATGATCGAGTCTCTCATCTTTGGTATATGCTGGATAAACTGATCCATCAAGGAATAGAAAGAAAACATAGCACCTCTTTGGAGAGAGACATTTAATTACTCTACAGTGCCCGCAGGAAAAAGTGCACATTTCTCCCGAAGTGCTCTTTCGGGTCCTCCATTACTTACATCAGATTCACTTCTCTATGGTATTTGCACCCCCATAGTCAACAAGCTAGGACTACAGACTGGGTCAGAGTAGGTCAGGAGTGTTAACAGTGGAGTGGAGCTTCAAGGGTATTTTTGTTTTTGTTTTTTTTGATGTGTTGTTCTTTGTTTTGTTTTGTTTTGTTGTTGTTGTTTCTGTTTGTATGTTGGTTTTGAAAGTAGAGGCTGAGCACAGGACAAAGAAAGTTTGGAGCAATCTTCCTCAGAAGGCTGTGGTGTGGAAACACCAGGCTGAGAGAGTGAATAAATGAAAGTATTGGGAAGCTTGAAAATAAAGCTGAAGTTGGAAACCACTTATGAAGTAGTCAGTTGGTCTATCACACGGAAAGATTTAGGACAGGAATTACACTTTCTGTGCATCTCACAAGTCTGTTTTCTCTCTCTCGTTCATGAAAGAATCTGTCCACTGCTCATACAGCCATTCTCCATGGAGGTCAGATGCTGCAACTCACCTCTCTGCTCTGAACATCGATGGCTTAGACTTGCCAGGGATGTTGAAACTGAGCTAGTAGATCTGGAAAATGGGAGGTGGATAAAACAAAGCAATTAAAATTGGAGACTCTCAGTCTAAGTATTGAAAACCCATAAATTTTCTTTTTATCTGAGAGACCATGTTCCTTACAGTTAAGAAACCAGACCCTAGAGCCAGGCTGGGTTTGCATCCTACCTTTGCCACGACCTACCTTTCTGACTTTGTCATAATTACATTTCTGTGCCTAAAATGTGACAATAGTAATACAAATTATGAGGTTGTTAAGAGCACTGAATGAGTTGACAGAAATAGAAAAGCACTATTAATGACAGACCTTTTCCTTGCTTCGGATCTGATGACCTTCCTCTAGGACTGGGCGGAAATTAACTCTTAAACTGAAAATAAAGTCAAATTGTTCCCAGGTTCATCAACCTCCCTTTCTTCTCCAAACCTCTGTTCTTGTCAAATGTTTTTATGTTGTGTTTTTTTTTTTTTTTAAATAGAATCCCTAACATGCCTTTAGATGGTGTGATAGTTAATTCTATGTGTCAGATAGGGAGGCTGTAATATCCAGTTATTTAATTAAGCACTCCTTCAGGTCTCTCTGTGAAGGTATATTTAGATGCAGCTAACATCTACAATCAGTTGACTGCTAAATGTTCATATTGCTCAGATAGAGAAATGCCCAGAAATATACCTTTATATCGATTCATGAACTGTAATAATGATTTCACTGGATATCACTCATTTTACTTATACACATGCTATATATACCCCAGTAATACATCAAAACTGGTATTTTTTTATATAGTTATGTTTCAAGTCCTTTAAAAATAAGAAAATGAAAATATTTTATTTTGCCTTTATTTTTTCTTTGACACTTTTCTTGTTTCTTATATTATACATCTCAGTTCCTGTTCTATATCATTTTTTTCTGCCTAAAGTGCTTCTTTTTAAGATTTCTTGCAAGAAAGTTTTAGTGATGATTAATCCTTCAGTGTGTGTGTGTGTGTACATGTGTGCGCATGTGTACTCATACATACACCAGATAATGACTATGTTTCTTTCACTGTTGAAGGAATCTTGTTAAATACAGAAGTCCAGGTTTTTCTTTTCTTTTGTTTTGTATTTATACTGCTTTTTCTTCTCTGAGAATACTAAGCCTGTGGTTTGGTGGCTGTAATTAATTGTGGAAAGCTCTTGGCCAATATTATTTCAAGTATTGCTTCCACTCAATTCTTTCTTCTTCTTCTCTCATATTTTAATTATGTGCCTATTACACCTTTTGAAATTCTCCCACAGTTCTTGGGAAGTTTCTATTGAACTATCTTCAAGATGTCTGATACTTGTTTCCAGTATATCCAATATACTGATGAGCCCTCAAAGGCCTTCTTCAGTTATGTTTCAGGCTTTTTCCCCTAACATTTTGATTCTTTGTTACAATTTCTGTCTCTCTGTTTATATTACCTGTATGTTTTTGAAAGTTGTCTACTCTTTTTCCTTTTAGAGTTCTGAATGTATTAATCATAGTTAATTAAAATTTTGCCTGATAACTTAAAAATCTGTATTATATCTGAGTATAGTCCTCTTTTTTTTATTTCATTTTATTTCTTCTCAGTGTTCTGGCATTCATTGTTTATTCACCATACCTAGTGTTCTATGCAATATGTACCCTCCATAATACCTACCACCAGGCTCACCCATCCCTCCATCCCGCTCCCCTCCAAAACCCTCAGTTTGTTTCTCAGAGTCCACAGTCTCATGGTTTGTCCCCCCCTCCAATTTCCCCCAAATCACTTCTTCCAACTCCCAATGTCCTCTGTGTTACTCCTTATGCTCCACAAGTAGGTGAAACCATATGATACTTGACTCTTTCTTACTCAGCATAATCTCCTCCAGTCCCATCCATGATGATACAAAAGTTGGGTATTCATTTTTTCTGATTGAGGCATAATATTCCAGTGTATATATGGACCATATCTTTATCCATTCATCCGTTGAAGGACATCTTGTTTCTTTCCACAGTTTGGTGACTGTAGCCATTGCTGCTATGAATCTTGGGGTACAGATGGCCCTTCTTTTCACTACATCTGTATCTTTGGGGTAAATACCTAGTAGTGCAATTGCAGGGTCATAGGGAAGCTCTATTTTTAATTTCTTAAGGAATCTCCACACTCTTTTCCAAAGTGGTTGCACCAACTTGCATTCCCACCAACAGTGTAAGAGGGTTCCCCTTTCTCCACATCCCCTCCAACACATGTTGTTTACTGTCTTGTTAATTTTGGCCATTCTAACTAGTGTAAGGTGGTATCTCAATGTGGTTTTCGTTTGAATCTCCCTGATGGCTAATGATAATAAACATTTTTTTATATATCTGTTAGCTATTTGTGTGCCTTCTTTGGAAAAGTGTCTATTCATGTCTTCTGCCCATTGAATCTAGTTCTGATATTGACTTTCTCATTTGTACTATAGGTTTCTTTTTCCTTTTTTAAAATTATTGTTACTTAACATGCTTTGTGATTTTTTGTTGTTGTTGTTGTTATAAGTAAGACATCTTGTACTGAGTATTAGGAACTGAGGTAAATGAGCCTTTAGGGTAAGGCTGTGTTAATCCAAGCTAAAAGTTGGGTTGTATTTAATATTCTATGTAATAATAGGTAATTTGAAGCCAGAGGCTTCAAATTTTTCTGATACTTTTGTTTTTATCTTGGCCATCAACTTTAGGCTTCCTAAGAACTCATCCTCAAAGAGTCTGTGTCTTGAAGCTCTTTTAGGTTTACACTAGTGTTCTTGAGTGGAGTTCTGTTGGTATAGAGGTAATGTGTGTGTGTGTACGTGTGTGTGTGAGAGAGAGAGAGCATTCTCTAATCTTAATGATTAACTCTTTCAGTGGGCCTAGACCTCAGGACTGTGACCTACACCAGTGGAATAGCCCCCTTCATTCCCTTAATAAAAAAGGAAAGCCGTAAGAACCTGGAAGAGGGGATAGCAGCAAAGGGGTAGGTTGTTTTTTCCCATGTAGGAGAAAACTCTGATAAAGACCTTGTTGTGAAGAATGCTTTGTGCATTTAAAAAAAAATAATTATTCTTCCTCATCCTTAGCCAGAGCCAAAACGGTATCTTTCTAATATCTACATCATAGAAACCTGATGGGGTTCATGGATGAAGACATAAAGTATGGGGGCCCATGAGACAGCACCTCTGGATGTTCTTACTCTCACTAGGCCACACTTGGCCTCCAGCAGTCATTCAGCAGCATTCAGAATTACTATTTTTTTTCCCCCTTAGGAGGTTTTCTCTCTAAGAACTTTTGTTCCAGGTAAGCATATCTTGTCTATGACTGCCTGGATTCACCACCCTCTCTAGATTCAGTGGAAATTTGTTTTGTTAATTCAGTCCTCCGGTCCAAGAAAAGTTTTACTGTTTGAATATTTCCGCTGTTTTCTTATAAGAATGGCAGTGACAACTTCTAAGCTCTTTACATGTCAGAGCTAAAACTGAAAGATTCTTCATTTCTATCAGTAACTGAATGGTACCAGAAAATAAAGTATAAAAATTTAAAACTTATAAGAACAGAGGGATTATGATTCATATACTTGAAGGGATGAAAGGAAAAAGATCCCATAAAGTTTTATAGTGAAACTTCTCAATAGGAGCCATGATTTTCTGTGGATGGTAAAACCTGAGATATGACACAGTAAAGAAAGTTAGATAAATAAAAACTCCTATATCACCCATTTTTTTCAAACTGATCAACTGTGGTTTCCCATTATCCACTTTATTGTCAGACAGCAAGCTGGAGGAAGACAAAGGAAGGTCTGGCAAATGGAAGATATCCAGCCTGTTATTCTTTTTTTTTTTTTTTTAATTTTTTATTTTTTATAAACATATATTTTTATCCCCAGGGGTACAGGTCTGTGAATCGCCAGGTTTACACACTTCACAGCACTCACCAAAGCACATACCCTTCCCAATGTCCATAATCCCACCCTCTTCTCCCAAACCCCCTCCCCCCAGCAACCCTCAGTTTGTTTTGTGAGATTAAGAGTCACTTATGGTTTGTCTCCCTCCCAATTCCATCTTGTTTCATTTATTCTTCTCCTACCCACTTAAGCCTCCATGTTGCATCACCACTTCCTCATATCAGGGAGATCATATGATAGTTGTCTTTCTCTGCTTGACTTATTTCGCTAAGCATGATTCGCTCTAGAATCTATAAAGAAGTTAGCAAACTCAACACCCAAAGAACAAATAATCCAATCAAGAAATGGGCAGAGGACATGAACAGACATTTCTGCAAAGAAGACATCCAGATGGCCAACAGACACATGAAAAAGTACAGCCTGTTATTCTTATTGCCAGCCCCATATGGCAATAATGGCAACAATCATCTACAGTAAGATGATGATGATAGGAACAATATTAAGGAGGAAAAACCTAGTTACTGTGGGGAATTCTCAGAAGAAAGGAGTCTCTGTGCGTTGAAGACCACGTTTTTCATGTCCAATAAATCTTCAGAAGGTAGTGTTTTGTTTTATTTTGTTTTTTAAGATTTTAATTATTGAGAGAAAGAGAAAAAGAGAACACATAGAGGGATAGGGAGAAGCAAACTCCCCACTGAGCAGAGAGCCCAACATGAGGCTTGATCCCAAGACCCTGAGCCGAGACAGATGCTTAATTGACTAAGCCACACAGGTGCCCCCAATTTTCAGAGTTTAGAAGAAGTAAAGAGAGTATAACTAGATTAGAGGAGGCAAATAAATCAGGGGGGAAAATCCCCTTGAAAACAGGAATATGCCTGAGTTCTTCCATTTTCAGGATTAGTTCCTGTGCTTGTAGTTCTTCCTCTACTTTCAGTGCCTTCACATAGTATCTCCTGTACTCCCTTTTTCCCATGCTTTGAAGTTTCCTTGTGATACTATCTTTTCCTTTAAGAATAATTTCTAATAGGAATTACTCTTATTTTCCTGAATTTCCAAAGCACATTTTGATTTTCTCACATAGATTCCAGTACATTCTGTCAGATATTATTGGATTTTATGTGTGGTTTTCTTCATTCATTAATATATTAATAAATCAGTTATTAAAGTTAAGGCATGGGAAAGTGAAACCACATGAAACATTAATATAAATTGCTAAAAAATTGTCATAATTTGTGGTAGAAGAAAAAGTTGTAAAAATAATAATGGCCAATTAATAAAAGGCTATGTGACAGGGACGCTAAGCAAAAGAGTTTGGCTTTGGGGCGCCTGGGTGGCTCAGTGGATTGAGCCGCTGCCTTCGGCTCTGGTCATGATCTCAGTGTCCTGGGATCGAGTCCCGCATCGGGCTCTCTGCTCAGCGGGGAGCCTGCTTCCCCCTCTGTCTCTGCCTGCCTCTCTGCCTACTTGTGATCTCTCTCTCTCTCTGTCAAATAAAATAAATAAAATCTTTAAAAAAAAAAAAAAAGAAAAGAGTTTGGCTTTTTTCTGCCAGCTTAAGTGACTCTAAAATAAAAAGTAATGGTATGTCCTAATTTGACCTAAGAGATTTTGTAGTAACTTAGAGTATATATTGTCTTCCTTCATTCTTAAGTTCATCTAAATATTCTATATATTGAGAAATTATTGTTAGATTGATAAATATGTGAATTAACATTCTCCACGAGAAAACAAAACAGACCCCGAAGACTATATGTGCCATGGTAACATAGCTAGATGATGGTAGAGATCATGCTCTGATTCCTAGTCTAGAACTCTGTTACAACACAATGTGATTTCCCCATACTCTTTCTATCACTGTTCTCTCTCCATGTTTGGTTCCATGGTATCATCAACTAGTATAATTTCATGGTACAATGCTTAACACCTGCTCTCTGCTAGACCGTGCATACAAGCATATTTTCCCTGCCAAATGAGTCACAAATGATTAATTGACATTAGGGAGATAATTTTAGTGGATGAGGGGAGCAAAGCATTAGTTTTCCTTATTTGTATTCAGCCAATCCTGAAACATTCCATCTAGTACTCATTCATGAAAGAGGACACTGTGTAAATTACCCACCCCCATAACAAAATACAGGGGCTTAGTAATCTGGAGAAGAGGAAGGAGAAGTTTAAAGGTAGGAGAATAATGGGTAAGATCTGTACTTAGAAATCTTCTATCTAGAACCTTAGTAATTTGGTTCTCTCGGGTATCATATTAATATTTTAGATCAGAATTTCCCAAACTTTCTCTGCTCAAGGTACCTTTGGTGTCAGTTATTTTTCATAGGGATCCTAAGCCAATAGAAATAACAGATCACTAAGGCCTTTTGAAAAAATTAACACATATGAAATAGAAGAAATTAGCCACAATTAAATACTATTACTAAAGGAACATGTGTGCCTATTTATCACTGCACAACTTCTCAAACCTCAGAATCAGATTGACTAAAGTCACTCTAATTTGCTGTTTCTGGTTAATTTTCATATAGTACTTGCCTGTTATCACAGTCACTAACAAAGCTCAGCTTTGGAAACTATAACACTATATCAGAAATTAATGATGTATATTATACATTGGTTAATTGAACATAATAAAAATAATTCTAAAAGGAAAACTATGTCATAATTGAAGTGTATGCAACACCATCTAATACAGACACTGCATTAGAGTTAGCAATTCCCTCAGCAAGAGCAAATGTCTAGTATCACTGTGCTTCCATGAAAATTTAAAATTTCAGTACCCTTCCCATTCAGTTTTCCCTCCCTTCTCCTTAGACCTCCACACTTAAATAAATAAATAAATAAATAAATAAAATCTTACAAACCAAACTGCCCTCTGAGAGAAAGTCACCTGACAAGTTTGATAAAATAGATGCTATCCAACTCATTTTATTTTTTTAAATTAAATTTATTTATTTTCAGCATAACAGTATTCATTATTTTTTCACCATACCCAGTGCTCCATGCAATCCGTGCCCTCTATAATACCCACCACCTGGTACCCCAACCTCCCACCCCCCTGCCACTTCAAACCCCTCAGATTGTTTTTCAGAGTCCGTAGTCTCTCATGATTCACCTCCCCTTCCAATTTACCCCAACTCCCTTTTCCTCTTCTAACTCCCCGTGGCCTCCATGCTATTTGTTATGCTCCACAAATAAGTGAAACCATATGATAATTGACTCTCTCTGCTTGACTTATATCACTCAGCATAATCTTTTCCAGTCCAGTCCATGTTGCTACAAAAGTTGGGTATTTGTCCTTTCTGATGGAGGCACAATACTCCATAGTGTATAAGGACCACATCTTCTTTATCAATTCGTCCATTGAAGGGCATCTTGGTCCTTTCCACAGTTTGGCAACCGTGGCCATTGCTGCTATAAACATTGGGGTACAGATGGCCCTTCTTTTCACGACATCTGTATCTTTGGGGTAAATACCCAGGAGTGCAATTGCAGGGTCAGAGGGAAGTTCTATTTTTTAATTTCTTGAGGACTCTCCACACTGTTCTCCAAAGAGGCTGCACCAAACTGCATTCCCACCAACAGTGTAAGAGGGTTCCCCTTTCTCCACATCCCCTCCAACACATGTTGTTTCCTGTCTTGTTAATTTTGGCCATTCTAACTGGTGTAAGGTGATATCTCAATGTGATTTTAATTTGAATCTCCCTGAGGGCTAGTGATGATGAACATTTTTTCATGTGTCTGATAGCCATTTGTATGTCTTCATTGGAGAAGTGTCTGTTCATATCTTCTGCCCATTTTTTTATATGATTGCCTGTTTTGTGTGTGTTGAGTTTGAGGAGTTCATTATAGATTCTTGATATCAATCTTTTGTCTGTATTGTCATTTGCAAACATCTTCTCCCATTCTGTAGGTTGCCTCTTTGTTTTTTTGACTGTTTCCTTTGATGTGCAGAAGCTTTTGATTTTGATGAAGTCCCAAAAGTTTATTTTCGCTTTTGTTTCCTTTGCCTTTGGAGACATATCTTGAAAGAAGTTGCTGTGGCTGATATCGAAGAGATTACTGCCTATGTTCTCCTCTAGGATTCTGATGGATTCCTGTCTCACGTTGAGGTCTTTTATCCATTTTGAATTTATCCGAGTTTCATTCTTCTACATATAGCTGTCCAGTTTTCCCAGCACCATTTATTGAAGAGACTGTCTTTTTTCCACTGTATATTTTTCCTGTTTTGACGAAGATTAATTGGCCATAGAGTTGAGTGTCCATATCTGGGCTCTCTACTCTGTTCCACTGGTGTATGTGTCTGTTTTATGCCAGTACCATGCTGTCTTAGTGACCACAGCTTTGTAATAAAGCTTGAAATCAGGTAACGTGATGCCCCCAGTTTTATTTTTGCCTATTCTTCCAATCCAAGAGCATGGAATGGTCTTCCATCTTTTTGTGTCTTCTTCAATTTCCTTCATGAGTGTTCTGTAGTTCCTCAAGTACAGATCCTTTACCTCTTTGGTTAGGTTTATTCCCAGGTATCTTATGGTTCTCGGTGCTATAGTAAATGGAATCGATTCTCTAATTTCCCTTTCTGTATTTTCATTGTTAGTGTATAAGAAAGCCACTGATTTCTGCACATTGACTTTGTATCCTGCCACGTTGCTGAATTGCTGTATGAGTTCTAATAGTTTGGGGGTGGAGTCTTTTGGGTTTTCCATATAAAGAATCATGTCATCTGTGAAGAGAGAGAGTTTGACTTTGGTTAACTTTTATTTCTCTTTGTTGTCTGATTGCTGTTGCTAAGACTGCTAATACTATGTTGAACAAGAGTGGTGAAAGTGGGCATCCTTGTCTTGTTCCTGATCTCAACGGGAAGGCTGCAAGCTTTTTCCCATTGAGGATGATATTTGCTATGGGTCTTTCATAGATAGATTTGATGAAGTTCAGGAATGTTCCCTCTATCCCTATACTTTGAAGCTTTTTAATCAGGAACGGATGCTGGATTTTGTCAAATGCTTTTTCTGCATCAATTGAGAGCACCATGTGGTTCTTCTCTCTTCTCATATTAATTTGTTCTTATTAATTAATTGTTCTATTAATCAATCAATTATTGATTGATTTGCGAATGTTGAACCATCCTTGTAGCCCAGGGATGAATCCCACTTGGTCATGGTGGATAATCTTATTAATGTGCTGTTGGATCCTGTTTGCTAGGATCTTGAGAATCTTAGCATCCATATTCATCAGTGAAATTGGTCTGAAATTCTCCTTTTTGGTAGGGTCTTTGCCTGGTTTGGGGATCAGGGTAATGCTGGCTTCATAGAAAGTCTGGAACTTTTCCTCTTGCTTCAGTTTTTTGAAACAGCTTCAAGAGAATAGGTGTTATTTCTTCTTTGAAAGTTTGGTAGAATTCCCCAGGGAATCCGTCAGGTACTGGGCTCTTGTTTTTTTGGGAGGTTTTTGATCACTGCTTCAATCTCATTACTAGATTTCGGTCTATTCAGGTTGTCAATTTCTTCCTGGTTCAATTTTGGGAGCTTATAGTTGTCCAGGAATGCATCCATTTCATCAAGGTTGCTAAGCTTATTGGCATATAACTGTTGATAATAACTTCTGATGATTGTTTCTACTTCCTTGGTGTTCATTGTGATCACTCCCTTTTCATTCATAATTTTATGAATTTGGGCTTCCTCTCTTTTCTTTTGGATTAGTGTGGCCAGTGGCTTATCAATCTTATTGATTCTTTCAAAAAACCAACTTCTAGTTTCACTGATACGTTCTACTGTATCTTTGGTTTCTACCTCATTGATCTCAGCTCTAATCTTGATGATTTCCCTTCTTATGTCTGGAGTTGCTTTGATTTGTTGTTGATTCTCTAGTTCTTTAAGGTGTAGAGACAGCTGCTGTGTTCTGGATTTTTCAATTTTTTTGAGGGAGGCTTGGATGGCTACGTATTTCCCCCTTAGGACCGCCTTTGCTGTATCCCATAGGTTTTGGACCGAAGTGTCTTCATTCTCATTGGTTTCCATGAATTGTTTCAGTTCTTCTTGATCTCCTGGTTGATCCAAGCATTCTTAAGCAAGGTGGCCTTTAGCTTCCAGGTGTTTGAGTTCCCTCTGAACTTTTCCTTATGATTAAGCTCCAGTTTCAATGCATTGTGATCTGAGAATATGCAGGGAATAAGCTCAGTCTTTTGGTATTGGTTGAGTCCTGATTTGTGACCCAGTATGTGGTCTATTCTTGAGAAGGTTCTGTGTGCACTTGAGAAGAATGAGTATTCTGTTGTTTTAGGGTGGAATGTTCTGTATATATCTATGAGGTCCATCTGTTCCAATGTGTCATTCGATGCTCTTGTTTCTTTATTGATTTCCTGCTTTGATGATCTGTCTAATTCTGAGAGAAGCGTGTTAAGATCTCCTACGAGTAGTGTATTCATATCAATATGACTCTCTATCTTGATTAACAGTTTTCTTAAGTAATTGGCTGCTCCCATATTGGGGGCATAGATATTTACAATTGTTAGATCATCTTGGTGGATAGTCCCTTTAAGGATTATGTAGTGTCCTTCTGTATCTCTGACTACAGTCCTTAGTTTAAAATCTAATTTATCTGATATGAGAATCGCTACCCCAGCCTTCTTTTGAGGCCCATTGGCATGAAAGATGCTTCTCCATCCCTTCACTTTCAGTCTACATGTATCTTTAGGTTCAAAATGGGTCTCTTGTAGACAACATATGGATGGGTCCTGTCGTTTTATCCAATCTGCAACCCTGTGCCGTTTTATGGACGCATTTAGGCCATTCACATTAAGAGTGATTATTGATAGATATGTTTTTATTGACATCAAGTTACCTTTGAAATCTTTCTTTCTGTAGATTGTCTCTATATTTCTGTTCAATGCTATTCTTGGGATTTTTCCTCTTTTATAGAACCCCCCTTAATATTTCCTGCAGTGTCGGCTTGGTGGTTGCATAGTCTTTTAAGCCTTGCCGGTCTTGGAAACTCTTTATCTCTCCATCCATTTTGAATGTCAGTCTTGCTGGATAAAGTATTTTTGGCTGCATGTTCTTCTCATTTAGTGCCCTGAATATATCTTGCCAGCCTTTTCTGGCTTGCCAGGTCTCTGTGGACAGGTCTGATGTTATTCTGATGGGCTTTCCTCTGTAAGTAAGGAGCCTCTTTGTCCTAGTGGCTTTCAAGAGATTATACCTACAATTATGATTCCTCAATTTGACTATAAGGTACCTTGATGTTTTTTTGGAATCTATAATCTTGGGTGGAGACCGTTCAGCCTCTAGAACATGAATGCTGGTTCCATTCACAAGATTGGGAAAATTTTCATGAAGAACTTGTTCCACTATATCTTCTAGACTTCTCTCTTTCTCCTCCCCTTCAGGGATTCCAATAATTCTGACGTTGGAACGTTTAATGGTATCATTTATTTCCCTGATTCTGTTTTCGTGGTTTCTAAGCTGTTTGTTCCAGGCTTCCTCCTGATCCTTTCTCTCTATCTGTTTGTCCTCCAGATCACTGATTCTATCTTCTGTCTCAGTTACCATAGCTTTGAGAGAGTTTAGATTAGATTGGAACTCATTGAGAGCATTGTGAACCTCCTCCCTGGTAGCTTTAAGCTCCGCCCTAACATTGTGCATATCCTGACTGGTCGCTTTCAGCTCGGCCCTAATCAATTCTGTTTGGTCATCCATGGCTTTCTCCAACCTAGCTATTGCCTGGATAATTGTTACCCTGAATTCTCTTTCCGACATATTGTCTATGCTGATATCTGTTAGCTCTGTTGCAGAAGGTCCATCCTCTGTATTTTTCTTCTGTTGGGCATTCCTCCTCCTAGTCATTTTGGTGAGAGATGACTGAACAGATGTAGCTGGATGTATTAACCGTGGTGCAGTCAAGGTGCACCCTGGAACACTTCTGAGCAATCTGGATTCCCACCCAAACGAGAGACAGAAGAAAAGAAAAAGAAAAAAAAAAAAGATAGAGAGACAGGAAAGAAAGGGAAGATGAAAGGGAAGGTTCAACCCAAATGGGCCCCTAGGTAAGATTTATGAAGTAAACAAAAACAGACAAACAATAAGACTGATAAAAGTATATGACAAGAGAAAAAGATATATATATATGCAAATAAAGGAAGAACCTTGTCTAAAAGAACCCCAAGTGTAAGATTTATATACTATCAGGACAAACACAAAACCACAGAAACACTTGTGGAAGAAAAAGATGGGAGAGTGGTTATAAATTCTCAGTGTGCGAGGTAGGTTGTTTTGATTCTTCCTGGATGTATCTTGATATTTTTGTTAAAGGACTCAACTTTCCTAGATAAATGGGGATTAAAAATTAGTTTTCCTATAGGGGTAGTTGATTGGGGAAAGGGGATTACTTTGAAGTTTAACTCTATATGAATATTAGAAGACATAGGTGTATGTATCAAAAAGTTCAGTTAGAAGGTTATTATGGAATTTGATGTACTGGATAGCTCACTGTGATGGTTATTAGGTTAAAAATTTACATATATATATATATATATATATATATATATATATATATATATATAACCAGAATAGTGGGAATGAATGAAAAATAAAAGTTTTCCTATGAAGTAGTGGTTGTTCTCTTGTAGTCCTTTTTTTTTCTTTTTTTTTCCTCTCTTTTTTTTTTTTTTCTTTCTTGGTTTGTTTTCTGGGGGAGGGGCCTGCCACGTGGGTTTTCAGTCAATGATGTTCCCTCACTTAAGTCTTCCCACCCCCCTCAAGGGGGTGGGCTCTGAGGAAACTGTTTTGTTTTGTTTTGTTTTGTTTTGTTTTGTTTTTCCAGGCTTTTGTTCTCTGGCGGTTTTTGTGTTCACTTTTTTTTTTTTTCCTCACTTTGACCGCTTTTGATGGTTTTTGTAGTTTTAGAGGAAAACAAACCACACCCTGATCTCCCTCTCAGAGAGAAGCCTCAGTCTGGCTGCAGAGCCCAAATAAGTTCCCCCTTGGTCGCTGGCAGAGCAGGTTCCAAGTCGCGGTCCCTGGGGATGCAGGATCTTTTGCTTGTACCCCAAACCACGGCAGCAGCGGCTTTGGGCACCTCCAGACTGCTAGAGAGGTTCCAAGCAGCAATCGCACACTGAGATTTTCCCGCTGGCCCGGGCTGGGAGTGCCTGGTCTTTCTGGGTCTAAGAGCGCCCGGCTTGCGTGCACCAATTTCAGGGGAGGCAGAGGTTCGCGCGTGGGTCTCAGGCTCTGAGAATGGGGCGCAGGTCCGAGAGCACCAGGCTGGGCCTTCGCGCACCTCTCTGGGGGGAGAGTTTGGTGCAGGCTCTGAAACAATGGCGGGTATCAAAGGGAACCGGCTGGGCCTTTATACCTCTCTCAGGGGAGTATCTCAGGCTCTATAGCAGGACTCTCGCATTCTGCCGCCAGGCGTGGCTTCCATCCCCTCACAGGGAACGGACCCCACGCATTCTCCGGCGCGCTGGCAACTTAGGGACCAAGAGCTGGTTTCTCCGCCACACTCTGCCTCAGTGCCAGGGGAGGCTGTCCTGGGACTGGGGACTTAAGCCCCTGTCCCTAGCCGTCCCGATTCCCACAATCCCCCCCCCCCCCAGATCCTTTGCTCTTTTTGAGTGCTTTCAACCAGTCTCCAAGTTAATGCTGGTCCCCAGATGCAGGGCACTCTCGCTCCTATTGGGGTATTACTTTCCAACCGGTCGCCTCTGGTGGCTCCCTCCCCCTTTTGTTTATCTTCCGATATCAGTCTGCAGTTCCCACTCCGCTTTACCTGCCCACTGGCATCTTCTCCCCCTGTAGAGATCCAGACGTGTATAATTCTGATCTCAGGCTGATTTCATGGGTGTTTGGAGTTCTTTGGTAGGTAATCAGCTCACTTTGGGGTACAGGTTGAAAAGGGGCCTCCTACTTCCCCGCCATCTTCTATCCAACTCATTTTAAATGTCAAACCATCAATAGATTGAACCAATGTTTCTTGTAAGTACCATGCGATAAATTGAAATTTCATTCAAATATTAAAAAAAAAATTAGTACCCTTTAGCATCCCTGTGAATTCACCATGATGTCCTGAGGAAACCTGTCACCCATCTTGGAAACTAAAAGCTTAGATTATTGTACAATTTGTTATCTATTGGAGAATTTCCTTTAGAAGCAAAAACTTTTTTTACACTTTTCTAGCGGTCAGAATAAGATTCTAAAGTAATAAAACCATGAATATAACATCTGTATATAATTTTTTCATATGGCAAACACCCTTGATTGTCTGGTGATATAGAGCAGAGTTTGCTAGGCCAGAACTTGGGGAAAATGTGTTCTATTTAATGTTCTGTCAATAACTCACTGTGAATATTTGCAGAAATATTGGTGAAGGTTGTTAGTGTTTCTATACCTCAATTTTTATTTTCCATTGGTGTGACAGAGGAAGTTATTTCTGCTTACCACAAGAAAAAGTCATTTCTTAATGTTAACTGAGGAATCCATATGAATGCACATTGACATAAAAATATGATGTACAGGTGATCAGGTGATAGTATAAAAAGTAATTACAAGTTGATAAATGACCCACTTAAGCTAAGGAAGTAACTCTTTGTCATGGTTTTCTCATTGTGATTCTACGTATTTTATATACTAGAGGATAAATTCATGTATATCAAATAAAAATCTTGCTCCTACTCCTACCTTGACCAATTTCTCAACAGAATTTTAAAAATGATTTTATTTACTTAAAAACTTTAAATTTTAATTAAATAAATTTGATACCTAAATGTGTTCTAAAATTTAAAATACAAATGAATAAAAGCTGTCCTGTCTCTGCACATTTGTACTAACTGCTATCTACAGACATAATAATCATTGTTAACAAATTAATGTTAATAAAATATGATATATTTTATATATTTATAACATAATAAAATGTTTATGTTAATGTAATATACTTCCAGATTTTTTAAATAAAGGGATTTCTTTTTTTTAAGATTTTATTTATTTATTTGACAGAGAGATCACAAGTAGGCAGAGAAGCAGTCAGAGAGAGAAGGGGAAGCAGGCTCCCTACTGAGCAGAGAGCCCAATGTGGGGCTCAATCCCAGGACCTTGAGGTCATGCCTGAGCCAAAGGCAGAGGCTTAACCCACTGAACCACCCAGGTGCCCCAACTTCCATATTTTTTAATGAACTAAATAAATATTAATCAGGGTTATCCAGAAAAACAGAAATAATAGGATATATATATATAGATATAGGAGAAAAAAATTATTGTGGGATTTAATTACTGATATATAGAAACTCCCAGAAAGGGAACATCAATGTATCATTTCAATAAAAGTGAAAGAGAGTATGTATTTTTCTACCTTATTAGTGTCACTGAGTTTTACAGATGTTTCTTAAAACATTATCTTTCGGGGCACCTGGGAGGCTCAGTGGATTAAAGCCTCTGCCTTCAGCTCAGGTCATGGTCTCAGGGTCCTGGGATCAAGGCCCACATTGGGCTCTCTGCTCAGCAGGGAGCCAGGTTCCCCCTCTCTCTCTGCCTGTCTCTCTGCCTACTTGTGATCTCTGTTTGTCAATAAATAAATAAAATCTTTTTAAAAAATTTATCTTTCTACCTATTTGAGTTTGTGTCCCACCGATTACCAATGAAAGTAAACTTCTTGTAACATGTTTATTGGCCTTTTACATTTTTTCTTGAATTAATACAACTTTTCTGACATTAAGAATGAGAAACATGGGATGACAAATGGAGTAATATGAGAAACACATGGCAAATGGGTGTGACTTTAAACTCTGTAAGAGTTAGTTTCTTCAGCAGAAATAAATAATTGTTTCAGTCATGTGAACCACTTTTTAAAACATTGGGAATACTGCTTCTTCCGGGGTATTCTTAAATGGTGGCCCTTTTCTTATCTTATTCCTCATAATCTGGAGATGGGATCAGGTATCCTCCTCATCACATTTAATCTATTGTCTTCCTCTTTTCTTTCAAAACACCTAGTTTTGGTAATGTTCCTTCCTCACCCCTAGAAACACCCAGATTTAAATTTTATGTCATCTCTTCTTCTTGCAAATATCCGTAGACACTTTTTTTCTTTTCACACCCTTAAGATGTTATGTCCCAATGTAATCACTATCCAACATTGCTGCTTCTGTAATTCTTTCTGATTTAAATACTGACATAGATCACCTAGAAATCACATTTAAACCTACATTTTATCCTTATAAATACATGGAAATGTTCCATGATTTCATTTTCAGGCATGCTGCCCTCTGCCTTTTCTTTCCACACTGCACATGCTCTAGAATCCCAACAACAATGACTAAAACCCTAAATGCATTGATCTACTTTGTTCTCACAGTTACTTCTTTATTTCATGCCTTCATGTCTGTTTTTACCCAGCCGTGATTCCATGGTAAGCCACTATGATCAATCCCTTGCTTGGGTCTTCAGTTCCCATGCTCCCCAGCAGCTTTATTATACTCACTTGGTTGTATTACCACTTTCGTTCCCTCTGTGTCCACCTCATATTTGGGTCCACCTATCTGTAAAACACGCCATCCTGTTGATTGTTTGGACCGAAAATCATGTTTACTACCTTCCGTGTGCCTCCACTGCTGCTCAACAACTATATTATATTTTTCCATTTTATGTTCACTCTGCCATTCTTCTAAGTGATCTTCTCAGACACTATCCTCTCTTCTCAAATCCCCAACAGTTACACCCTAGATGAAGGTATCCTATTTTTCTGAAGAAATTGTAGCAATTTGAAGAGAATTTCCATACTTTGCATCATTTCAACCCACTTGATTATGTTTGTGGGGATATAAGCCCTTCTGGTTCACTGCACCACACTTCCAACCAAAGGTAACACCTTCAGTTGTGCAGTGGATCCTATTCTTACTAGTTTCCTCATGTGTATCACTCCATCAAGATTTACCTTTCTTTCATTATCTTCAGGCATGTGCATGATCTTAGTGTTTGAAACTGATGTTTTTTCTCCAATCTTAAAAAGAGAAACCAAATCTCTTGTATCATGCTTCCTTCTTTATATAAAAACTTTTTTACCCTCTTTACAACAAAACCCCTTGGAAGACTCATCCAAATTCATTTATTCTAATTCTTCTCTTCCTATTATTATTTGGGCCCATTTCACTAGACCTATTGCTCCTATCACTGTACCAGAATTGCTCCCCAAGGTCAGCAATGAATTCTTAATTACTAAATACACTGTCATTTCTTAGTGTTCATCTTGCTTAATCTAGCTGCAGCCTTTTCCTCTCTGATCTAGAACACATTTTTAATCCAGACTCTCCTGGATTTCCTTGTATACCTCTGAACATTCATATTCACTTTTGCTCATTGTTTTCTCATTTCCTGGACTCAGTTATCAAGAGCTCGGTCTTGTCCTCAGATTTCTTATTGTTTTTTGTTTGTTTCATTTTGTTTTGTTTTGTTTTACATATACACACTCACCAAGTATCATTCAGTCATATGCTGTCAAGTGCATTTTCTAAAGACTTTAAAGTGATTACCTCTAAAATGGATTTCATCCTGACCCAAAGACTTCTAAAATCAACTTTCCACCTGACATTTGTACTTGGTCTTCTACCAGGCTACTCAAAAGAAACATGCCCCAAGCTGAGCTCTCAGACTCCAAAGTGTCATTGCTACCATCATTTCTTCCTGTAGTCTCTGCCATCTCCATTTAAGGAAACTCCATTTTTTCTTTCACGATTCTATGAAATTCGTCTTGCTTTCTTTTAGAAGCTAAAACATGCCTTATACGACATGAATTTTCAATGTGATAAATTGAATGAATGAATGAATTCATCTTTTGAAGGATTATAGATCTTATTAAGTATAAAGATACCTATTTGTCTTCTTAAATGCATTTATCTAACATTGCTTCTGCTCTAACATTGATAATAACACATCTGGTTTGTGTGTGTGTATATGCGTGTATGTTTACATGTATCTGTGATACACTTTATTCCTTCTTTATTACCAACATTTATGAGTCATTTTTTTTTTCTAAGTAAAGCTCTTTTAAACAGAAACAAGCTCTACTGGAACTAAGCACTTTAATTGTTAATTTTTAGATATTCATTTCATTGTGGCTACTGAGATGTTTAGACTCTTTACTGACAACATCTTTTATGTTTTCTACTTTCTCTGTTTAAAAAATTTTTTTCTTTTTTTTTTTAATTAACTCATGTAGTTTTATTAGTTGAACTTTTTTCTTTAATGTGTTAAAATTTTAACTTCTCAGGGAACCTGGGAGGCATAGTCAATTTAGCATCCCAGGTTGTAATTTCAGGGTTGTGGAATTGAGCCCTGCCTCGAGCTCCCCACTCAGCATGGAGTCTGCTTAAGATTCTCTCTCCCTCTGCTTCTCCACTCCCTCATGCTTTCTCTCTCTCTCTTAAATAAATAAATTAAGCTTTGTAAAAAAAAAAAAAAAGTTAACATCTCAATAACTTTGAAATGATTGCACTTGAAATTTTAACATTTGTATTTAAGATTTGCTATTTCTATGTAATGCCTCATGCTAATCATTTTCTTTATATTTATATCATATAAATCAAGAATCCTAGCACTTATTTTATTTTTTTCTTCCTCTTGTCTCCTGCCATCTCTTATATCAGTGGGCTGAAAAACCTATTGTACACTGAGATCATCAATAAATTAAATTTACTTTAAAGTTGTCATTTTTTGAACTACTCTTATTTAAGCCTAAGTATATATGACACTGGTTTTATTGTTCTTCACTGTTTCTTGTAAAATATCTTCCTTGGAGACATTGTTACTTTTTTCAAAGTGATTCCTTTAGTAAATTATTTAGTTGGGGGTGATGGATGATTAAGAAATATTGTATGTTTGGGCATGCTTTAATTTTTTTTTTTTAGTTCTCATAATCCAATGTTAGTTTGGTTTAATATAGAGTTCTATGTAAATCTTTACATCAGAAATGTAAAAGCAATCCTTCCGAATCTTGTATCTAAGGAGAATTCATTTGACTTTCTGTTGGTCATTAATTTAATAGTTATTTATAATCCCATAACATCCCATTGGACTTTAGAATTCTTTGAATTCTAAAATTTCATTCTTCTATGAAAGCTATGAATTATTTTAAATTTACTTTTCTTATTTTGGGTTGACAATGAAAATATAAGGACTTGTGTTTTCTCTCCAATTCTAGAAAAATTTTTAAAAAGCATTTCTTTTATTCTTCTCGTACCCACTTAAGCCCCCATGTTGCATCACCACTTCCTCATATCAGGGAGATCATATGATAGTTGTCTTTCTCTGCTTGACTTATTTCACTAAGCATGATACACTCTAGAAGAATAAATGAAACAAGATGGGATTGGGAGGGAGACAAACCATAAGTGACTCTTAATCTCACAAAACAAACTGAGGGTTGCTGGGGGGGAGGGGGTTTGGGAGAAGGGGATGGGATTATGGACATTGGGGAGGGTATGTGCTTTGGTGAGTGCTGTGAAGTGTGTAAACCTGGTGATTCACAGACCTGTACCCCTGGGGATAAAAATACATGTTTATAAAAAATAAAAAATTTTTTAAAAAAAAGCACTTTTTGGGGGGCACCTGGGTGGATCAGTTCTTCAAGCATCTGCCTTCTGCCCAGGTCATGATCTCAGGGCCCTGGAATATCTAGCCTTACATTGGGCTTTCTGCTCAGCAGGGAGTCAGTTTCTCACTCTCCCTCCACTCCTCCCCCTACTTGTGCTCTCTCTCTCTTTCAAATAAATGAATAAATAAAATATTTTAAAAAATAAAAAGTAAAAAGCATTTCTTTGTATATCATCCTACCTACTCAGCTTATTGGCTGCTGTCCCATTTGTGCATAACAGGAACTGGTGGATGACAGAAATGCATTTATCCTCTGGGCATGTTAAATTTAATTTTATTCTTTTTCTTTCTCTCTCTTACACACACAGACACACACACACACACACACACACACACACACCCAACCATGATGTGTTTCGTGGGATTCATTGTCTAATCTAGTTTATCAATTGACTATATTTAGCAGGTTTCTTTTTAGCTCATTTTTTAAAAAGATTTTATTTATTTATTTGACAGACAGAGATCACATGTAGGCAGAGAGGCAGGCAAAGAGAGAGAAGAGGAAGCAGGTTCCCCACTGGGCAGAGAGTCCGATGTGGGACTCAATCACAGGACCCTAGGATCATGCCCTGAGCTGAAGGCAGAGGCTTTAACCCACTGAGCTGCCCAGGTGCCCCACTCATCTTTTAATGTACCACTCCACCTTACCCAATTTTGACTTTTATGACTTTCTCTCTTTTTTAAAAAATTAATTTATTTATTTTCAGAAAAACAGTATACATTATTTTTTCACCACGCCCAGTGTTCCATGCAATCCATGTCCTCTATAATACCCACCACCTGGTACCCCAACCTCCCACCCCCCCGCCTCTTCAAAGCCCTCAGATTGTTTTTCAGAGTCCATAGTCTCTCATGATTCACCTCCCCTTCCAATTTACCCCAACTCCCTTCTCCTCTCTAACACCCCTTGTCCTCCATGATATTTGTTATGCTCCACAAATAAGTGAAACTATATGATAATTGACTCTCTCTGCTTGACTTATTTCACTCAGCATAATCTCTTCCAGCCCCATCCATGTTGCTACAAAAGTTGGGTATTCATCCTTTCTGATGGAGGCATAATACTCCATCATGTATATGGACCACATCTTCCTTATCCATTCATCCGTTGAAGGGCATCTTGGTTCTTTCCACAGTTTGGCGATCGTGGCCATTGCTGCTATAAACATTGGGGTACAGATGGCCCTTCTTTTCACGACATCTGTATCTTTGGGGTAAATACCCAGGAGTGCAATTGCAGGGTCATAGGGAAGTTCTATTTTTTAATTTCTTGAGCACTCTCCACACTGTTCTCCAAAGAGGCTGCACCAACCTGCATTCCCACCGACAGTGTAAGAGGGTTCCCCTTTCTCCACATCCCCTCCAACACATGTTGTTTCCTGTCTTGCTAAGGTGATATCTCAATGTGGTTTTAATTTGAATCTCCCTGAGGGCTAGTGATGATGAACATTTTTTCATGTGTCTGATAGACATTTGTATGTCTTCATTGGAGAAGTGTCTGTTCATATCTTCTGCCCATTTTTTGATATGTTTGCCTGTTTCGTGTGTGTTGAGTTTGAGAAGTTCATTATAGATCCTGGATATCAACCTTTTGTCTGTACTGTCATTTGCAAATATCTTCTCCCATTCTGTGGGTTGCCTCTTTGTTTTTTTGACTGTTTCCTTTGCTGTGCAGAAGCTTTTGATTTTCATGAAGTCCCAAAAGTTTATTTTCACTTTTGTTTCCTTTGCCTTCGGAGACATATCTTGAAAGAAGTTGCTGTGGCTGATATCGAAGAGATTACTGCCTATGTTCTCCTCTAGGATTCTGATGGATTCCTGTCTCACGTTGAGGTCTTTTATCCATTTTGAGTTTATCTTTGTGTACGGTGTAAGAGAATGATCGAGTTTCATTCTTCTACATATAGCTGTCCAGTTTTCCCAGCACCATTTATTGAAGAGACTGTCTTTTTTCCACTGTATATTTTTTCCTGTTCTGTCGAAGATTAATTGACCATAGAGTTGAGGGTCCATATCTGGGCTCTCTACTCTCTGTTCCACTGGTCTATGTGTCTGTTTTTATGCCAGTACCATGCTGTCTTGGTGATCACAGCTTTATAATAAAGCTTGAAATCCGGTAACGTGATGCCCCCAGCTTTTGACTTTCTCTTTTTTTTAAAGATTTTATTTATTTGAGAGAGACCATGCACACCAGTGGAGGGAAGGGTAGAGGGTGAAAGAAAAGAAGACTCCCTGCTGAGCAGGTGGGATCAGGACCTGAGCAGAAGGCAGATGCTTAACAGACGGAGCCACCCAGGAATTCTATTTTATGACTTCCATGTGACTTTCATATTTTTATTTTCACTTCAAAGATACTCAGATCCTTTCATACCAGTATCTACATCAATATTTCCAGAATACTTTTGGTCTGACCTCATAGTTTGGTCTTAACACAAAGTTGATTATATGCAATTTCTTTAATTTCTGTTTCATGTAGACATATCCTATTTCTTCAGTCAGGTTATGAATCATTCAAAGACACGTAAAATGATTTTGTTCTTTCTTTTTCCCCCACTTTCTTAGTTCTTATTACCTTGATTAATACAAGATCTCCATAAAGATTCATTGCTTCAAAAGCAGGAGCCTCTTTTTCTGTTTGCTTCCTCTGGTCCTTCATTTGTACTCCTGAGCATAAACCTTCCTTCCCAGTCCTAGAAGCACACGAATATCTTCTTTTCCTTTCCTCCCCTAAATCTCTCAAGCTCTGTTTTGTCTGGTTAGGCCTCAGTTTTCCAGAATCACTCAAATAATTTGGAAGAATTGGAAATATCAATAACAAATAATATTCAACACAAGAAATAGTGTTCAGTAAACTCGAAGTCTCACTAGTCTAAATAGGATTTAATTTTCACTCACAGTCACACACTGGCAGCAACAATATTTTCCAGAAAGAACAGGAAGAACTTACAAAGTGAGTGAGAAAGAATCATTATTTTGGGAGAAAATACAGAATTTACAGTCTCTAAGGAAAAATTTTTGTTATGCAGTTGTTTTTATTTATATTTTTTTAAAAACTGCCTATCTGGATAACATATGACTTACTAATAGAAATGTCAAGCAGACTACCAGACCCACAAATGATAATAAAAGAACTTGAATTTACCCATTTATGTTGCAATTATTGAACATTTAAATGCAAGGAGAACTTAGAGCTCTGACAGTCAGAGATATTTGATTTTACAAAATTATTTTCTATCAAACAGCCAAGCACAATCCCAATTTAAATCTCATGGTTAAACTAATCAGTCCTCAGTAAAGTTTTTAAAAAAAACGTGTGAGAAGTTAAAAGTAGGTTACAAGAAAAAGAAAAACAATTACCCAGAATAGCCATTATACAACTGTGTGTGATTTCCCCTTTAGAAAATAGCACATTAAAAAAATTCCTATAAACATTTTTTAAAAGGAGTTAAGAAAATCCAGTTCAATTATTGGTATGCAGTGACTTTATCTTTGCACTCAAAGTCAACCAAAACATTATTGGGGGAAATCAAAGGGGGATACAAACCATGAGAGACTGTGAACACTGAGAAACAAACAAACAAACTGAGAAACAAACATTCTCTTATCTTTTGGAGGGGAGGGGTGTGGGGGGGTTCGGTGAGCCTCTGGTGGGTATTAAGGAGGGCACTCATTGCATGGAACACTGCGTGTGGTGCATAACAATGAATCTTGTACACTGAAAAAAAAAATAAATTTATTGGGAATGAGGTTCACAATTAATTATAAAAATAGCAATTCAATTTTACTCCATTTGAAGAAACAAATTATTTTTTAGAAAGAAGCTTATGGACCAAGAAATATTAACTGTGGTGGAATATGTCGCAGAGTGTAAGATTTAGTCCTTATATCAAAGGGACAAAGTGAAATTACAGTAGTATTCCTGTGTGGTATTGGCTGTAATCAAAGTTGAGGTGTATAACAATGGAGAGCAAATGCAGTGAATATAGAAACTCTTAAATTTACTCTTGAACATTTATGTAGTTATTGTGAAGTGAAGAAAAGCTTATAAAAAGGCACATATATCCACATTCTCTTATCTGTAAATCTGAATTTCAGTGTCTCAGAAATAAAGGGTTTCTTCATTTTGTTTTGTTTTGTTTTTTGTTTCATAACCTGCTTGGCAGATAAGCCTGACCTAAACTGAGGAAGGCAACCTTGAATCCCTGTGTGTTGCAATTGTAGTGTGGTTATTCACATGTTCTGTTGAGGAAATGTCAGTATACCCCTGCCTATCCTGTCAGTGTTAGTTACTTAATGGGTATCTTTCCAATTCTGAGAAAATTTGAAATCTGAACCATATTCTACCTCAGGTATTTTAAGAAGGGAGGGTAGATCTATATTTGAGTAGTTAGGAAGGAGACAGGTCATCCAAAGCAGAAGTTGTATCACCTTAAATCAAAAGAATATGCTATTTATGTCGAAGATTACAATCTTCGACGAAATGGGAAAAAATATACAGTGGAAAAAAGACAGTCTCTTCAATAAATGGTGCTGGGAAAACTGGACAGCTATATGTAGAAGAATGAAACTCGACCATTCTCTTACACTGTACACAAAGATAAACTCAAAATGGATAAAAGACCTCAACGTGAGACAGGAATCCATCAGAATCCTAGAGGAGAACATAGGCAGTAATCTCTTCGATATCAGCCACAGCAACTTCTTTCAAGATATGTCTCCGAAGGCAAAGGAAACAAAAGTGAAAATAAACTTTTGGGACTTCATGAAAATCAAAAGCTTCTGCACAGCAAAGGAAACAGTCAAAAAAACAAAGAGGCAACCCACAGAATGGGAGAAGATGTTTGCAAATGACAGTACAGAAAAAGGTTGATATCCAGGATCTATAATGAACTCCTCAAACTCAACACACACAAAACAGGCAATCATATCAAAAAATGGGCAAAAGATATGAACAGACACTTCTCCAATGAAGACATACAAATGGCTATCAGACACATGAAAAAATGTTCATCATCACTAGCCCTCAGGGAAATTCAAATTAAAACCACATTGAGATATCACCTTACACCAGTTAGAATGGCCAAAATTAGCAAGACAGGAAACAACATGTGTTGGAGGGGATGTGGAGAAAAGGGAACCCTCTTACACTGTCGGTGGGAATGCAGGTTGGTGCAGCCTCTTTGGAGAACAGTGTGGAGAGTGCTCAAGAAATTAAAAAATAGAACTTCCCTATGACCCTGCAATTGCACTCCTGGGTATTTACCCCAAAGATACAGATGTCGTGAAAAGAAGGGCCATCTGTACCCCAGTGTTTATAGCAGCAATGGCCATGGTCGCCAAACTGTGGAAAGGACCAAGATGCCCTTCAATGGACGAATGGATAAGGAAGATGTGGTCCATATACACGATGGAGTATTATGCCTCCATCAGAAAGGATGAATACCCAGTTTTTGTAGCAACATGGATGGGACTGGAAGAGATCATGCTGAGTGAAATAAGTCAAGCAGAGAGAGTCAATTATCATATAGTTTCACTTATTTGTGGAGCATAACAAATAGCATGGAGGACATGGGGAGTTAGAGAGGAGAAGGGAGTTCAGGGAAATTGGAAGGGAAGGTGAACCATGAGAGACTATGGACTCTGAAAAACAATCTGAGGGCTTTGAAGAGGTGGGGGGGTTGGGAGGTTGGGGTACCAGGTGGTGGGTATTATAGAGGGCACGGATTGCATGGAGCACTGTGTGTGGTGCAAAAATAATGAATACTGTTATGCTGAAAATAAATAAAAAGTAATTTTAAAAAATAAAAAAAATTAAAAATAAGAAAGAAAAAGAATGTGCTATTTTTTGTATTACATGGAACACTGGGTGTGGTGCATAAACAATGAATTTCGGAACACTGATAAAAGATTAAATTAAATTTTTAAAAAAAGAATATGCTATTTTGGGTTGTTAAACATAGAGCTATACTTATTTATTCTCCACCTATATAACTAATTGAGTATGCCCTTTTAAAGCAGTCAATTATTCTAACAGTCTTTATATTTACAATATTAGGAATATTTTGTTGTTTTTTGTTTGTTCATTTGTTTGTTTGAGGAGTTTATTTTGTGAGCCTGGGCAATACCTACGTAATTGTCTTTGTTCATGAGTAATTTCTTTCCAGGAGAGTGAACAATCTGGGAATTTAGCTGAAATATATTTAGGTGACATTTCAATGTAAAATAAAAACTATCGATTTGGCTAATGTTTTGGGGGTTCTAAAAAAAGGAGTTAAACAAAGGAAGACAGAAGACTGATCTTTGTTTTGTGTTTTAAATATTCTTTTTTAATCTATATATCGTCAGAACTAAAATGTTTCCAAAATGTTTAATCATTATGTATTGAATTTCTCTATCATGACAAACTCAGCCATTTCATTGTCAGCATTCATATAAATATGTTTAAATATTTATTTTTCTAATTGAAAAGTAAGAACCTATATTTGCTAACATGGGGTAAGAAGAAAAATTCATTGGTATTTTTTAATATTTTATTTATTTTTTTTAAGTTTTTTTTTTTTTTTAATTTAACACAGAGAGAGAGCGCGCACAAGCTGGGGGGTGGCAGGCAGAGGGAGAGGGAGAAGCAGGCTCTCAGACTAGCAGGGAGCACAATGTGGGGCTTGGTCCCAGGGCCCTGGGATCATGACCCGAGCCAAAGGCAGCCGTTCAACGACTGAGCCACCCAGGTGCCAATTCATTAGTATTTTATTACTTTTTATTTTTTAAAATGACTATTTGCCTACAGTCTTTATCAATGGTAATTCAAATGACTCTTCATCCTAAAAAACACCCTAAAATTATAGGAGTAATACTTTACTCCTGTATGTATGTATACAGAATTATATATAATTGTGTGTGTGTGTTTGTGTCTGAAACTGCCAGGTTCTTTGTTCAGCAATTATTGCATTCTTCTGGTAAACACAGGTAGACCCTGATGATTAAAGGTAGGAGGAAGCCACATGATTCCTTATCCACAATCTTACCACCATGTATGTATCTAATGAAAGAAAGTTCTACACTAGGTTTTTCCAAGCTTAAAAATATTTATTGACATGCTGACCCAGAAACAACTATCAGACTTGTTTTGAAAACTTGGGGAAGCCCTGCTTTCCACTCTGGCATTCCAACAAGCCTGTTGCATGAAAGGCTCATTCATAGTACACACAGCATATTTTGATGGCATAATGAGCCAATTTTCTGAGCAACTCTGGCAACAAAGAGAGCCATAGACTGACAGCACTGACTTGAATCTTTAAGGCTTCTGAAGTTGATGGAATTTCATGTCACGTCTATGGAAAAATGGTGTGCATTCTTTCTAGCAACTGTATCTCTTGAATACCACTACTATTAAGATTTAAAATTAAGTTCCACAATCTAATATGCAGTTTCCATCATTTTGAGTACTCACATAACCACTGCTGAATTGTGAATTTCTGATCACAGTATGTTGAATGCGTATCTCCTCCTCTTAAGTCTAGAACAATGGTTATTCAGCAAGGGGCCTATAATCCTTTCAAGATGCATTTTAAAATTTATCATGGAGTTTTGGATGTCATGATGGCTTGGGAGAATCCTGACATTTTGTAGGGGCAAAACAGAAAAAGTGTGTAAAATTGCGTCTTTCTCTACATCTTAAAAATCCAAAAATGCTATGTGTTTATATACTGACTATTCTACATTGTTTCCATTCACTCCTCCTGGGACTCCAATTATAGAATTTCTAATTCTATCCTTTTCATCTCTTCCTGCCTCTTCTTTTCTCTGTCTCCTTTGCCTTGCTAGTTCATTCTATGCATTTTATTCTTATTATCTGCCTGTGTATTATTTTTCCCTTGAGCAGTGTTTAATCTAGTGCTTAACTTTTTAAGTAAGTTTATTTAAATTTATGTTTATGATATTTAGTAATCCATTTGCTCTTATCTTTCTGATTCACATATAAAAATCTCTTTTTAAATTGGCCATCCTTGTGGTTTTGTCTCTTATGTTCTTTAACACTTCATAAATGCAGCTTTGCATTCCTTATCTGACAATTATAATACCTTTAGTCTTTGCTAATCTAAGTAAGTTTTTTATTATTATCATTACTAATATTAACTCTTAGTTATGGTGGCTTTTTCTGTGTATGTACTCCTGATCTTTAATTGTACCTTCATTTTTTTTTAGCATTATTTGTTTGTAATTGTGAGAATCCTACAGCCTAAATGTGAAATTTAAATAGCATTCCTACAGATAGATTTGCTTTTACTTTTCTTAAAAAGTAGCAGGGTGGGAGGTGACACTGATCTGGGACAACATCAGCTCTTTTATATAGTCTGAGTCTTGCTGTAGGAGCTTTCTTACCTCATTGTTGCTTAAAGATCAGTACTGCCAATAACATCTATTCTCAGGCTAACTTCCCTTGATATGTGTGTCTGAGCTAATCATTTTTATTGGAGGACAGCCCTTCCAATGCTTATCTAAATTATTTCAAATGATCAGTCTCACAAAAAAGAATATCTTATGCATGATATGATCTGTGTATACTGTCAGAGACTCAGAGCATATAGCTAGCCATGGTGCTGGTAGCTGACTTTAGGTGTTTATTCCACAATTTCCAATATTGCAATTCCTCCTATCTGAGGACCCAAAGGAGTCAAATTATTTTTTGCTAGAGTTTTAAAAATTCTGCTGGACTAATAAGCATTATTATATTACTTCATAAATTATGACTTGGAAAAAGCTTCTTAGAAATAGAGAAAAGTAGTGAAGACAGGAGCTCCCCGAGTTTCTTTTTAATGAATTTTTAAACGAAAAAAACATTAATTATAAAGGAATTCTAGGCTGAAGTACAGGCACATATATTATAAAGAAATGCTATATAAATCTGCACAGATGATCTCCCTAAGAACTCTCAAACTATAAACTGTATTTATATACATAATCTTCAAGAAGACATTATGTTCCCTATATCTTGATTTAGTTGCTAATATATGTTACATTTGCAGCAAGTTTCTGGCTTGCAGAGATCTTTGGGGATAATAACTATGTACAACCATTCAGATTTCATGGTGAACACAAACTGTTTTTCCCATCTCCATTATATGTTATCTATCTCAATGGATGTGTGGCATCTATTGAGCATCTAATTAAGATGTATAGCATAAAGGATTTCAATTTTATATTTCTAATACTGTGTCAATATATACTTCTTTAAATATTGTTTTCAAAGCTTCTAATGATATTCTAAGACTAAAGTGGACAAAGGCAGTGATTCCTTATAGGTTTTCCACAAATTCACTTTATCTTTGTCAACAAAGATAGCAATGGAAAATGAAAAGGTGAAGTGTTTATTCTAAAACCTGAAGGCAATTATAACATCAACAAAATTGATCAGAATATTTGTATTTATAGACTTTAAAGAGTCTTTACTCACCTTTGTCTATTGGTGAGTTGAATACATCTTATTGGAATAATAAGAACTAACGGGGTAAAAAAAAAAAAAGTAGGAATAGAAATAATTACACACACACACACACACACACACACATGATTTATTTATTTATTTCAGAAAGAATAAGAGAGATGGGGTGGGGGTTAGTAGAGGCAGAAGGGGAGGGAGAGAGAGTCTTAAGCAAACTCAGCACTAAGTGCAAAGCCTGGCATGGGGCTCAATCTCACAATCCTAAGAGCATGACCTGAGCTGAAACCAAGAGTTGGACACTTAACTCACTATGCCACCCAGCCACCCCAAGTAAATTATATTTTTAATTAGGGAGGTACTTGCTTATTAAAACCATTCCATGATAAATTAGCATGTTCAATTTGCCCATTACAAATAGTGTTTGCATTTCTGCATCTTAATCTAAAGTAGATGCAGAAAAAGTATGTTCATTTCACACACCATATGCTTATAACAAAATGACATGAAACAGTGTTATGGACCATCCTATGTGAGAGCTTGCTTGACAAGTGTTTTATACCTTATATAATACACATAACATCTCATAATTAATGTTTAAAGTTTTATTGTCATACTTATTATCTTATCACATTTTTTCTTTATAAAATAAATTAAGGTCTAAGAAGATATCTGGGAAATTCACTGAAATAGGTAGACTATAAGGTGCACAGTTCATCTAAAATTGTTTATATTGATTTCTCCTTCCCTTTTCTGTTTTTTAGTGGATTTATTGGGAGAAATAATATAGCCAGTAGATTATAGTATTCATAATTACTATGTCCCTCTACTAGTCGCCCCCCAACTACTAATCATCTCACTGTATTATATTTCTTGGCTCAAGATATCACTCCCTTAAAACATGTGGAAAAAGTAAGGCATTGTTTTATCCTAATAATTACCCTAACTTTATTCATTCTTTCCTTTTGGGAAAGAATTAGTTTCATGAATGAGATGGCATATATAAAAATGTGGGAGAATCTATCCCTAGTTTTGAGACTGAAGAATAAGAGAGAATATGGCCCTTTCTTTAGATGATCAGTCTAATAAGTCTTCTGAAATATTAGGCTAAAATCCCTGCGCATTAAGTGGAATAGCTAAAATTGGGTTTTTATTTTTTTGACAAATTTTAGTTAGTACCAATCATGAATTAAACACTGTGATATGTGTTGGTAATAAATAAATAAATACACACACACACACACACACACACACACATATATTGATTTTGATGTGTATGTGTATATATATATTTATATATATATGCATTTTATTTATATATAATGTATGTTTATAATATAAATTGTTTATATTATATATAATATTTTTATGTATATATAATGTATGTTTATATGTTTATTTATATGTATATGTGTGTATGTATGTACACACATAAAATCACATATATAATCTTACATCAGAATTAGGAAGGGGGGTACTTCTGTACTTCTGTGTCCTTTGACATTTGACATTGTTTGGGTTTTGGTAGTTTGTCTTTCAAGGAATAAGTCTATTCAATCTCAGTTATCAAATTCAGATTTGGAGGCTAAAATTATTCATCTGATTCTCTTATTATTATATCAATGGCATTAATAATTATTTTCTTTCATTTCTGAAATGGGTAATTTGTGTTTTCCCCTTTTTCTTTGACTACCCTGGCTAGAGGTTTTTTAATTTTACTGATCTTTTCAAAGAATCAGTTTTTGATTCTGTTGATATTCTCTATTTTCCTGCTCTTCCATCTCTTTGATTTCTTCTCCAATTTTAATTATTTCTTTTATTCTTCTAGCTTTAGGCTTAAATTGTATAGTGGGGTAAAAGCATAGATTATTGGTATTAGATAGCTCTTCTTTTCCATACATTTCAATGTATGAAATGAATGCTATAATGGAGATTAGCCTTTTGTTCTAGAAAACACTTTGGATGTACCTCAGTGGTTATCTTTCCTCTCTCCATGCCAGAGCCATGAAGGAATCTTTTCAACTCTATCGGAGGAATGAGTAGAGTTCACAGGGGTAAAACCATGAAACTGTGAAGGCTGACCAGGACTACAGCCCCCAGGAGGTTTTAGCTTCATGCTAATCCATATGGCCTCCAGCAGTTCACCAGATGAAGGTATAGGTGTCTCTCCAGTTCATGGCTCCAATAAGCACATCCTGACTGTGATTCTGGATTAGCCTGCCTCCAGATTTCCCATTGGCCATTTGCCATGAGATTTCAGTTTTTTGACTAGTCAAAGAAAAATCATTAATTAGTCACCCATTCAGCACTTTTCTTACAAGGATGAAAGTGACAACTTTAAAGCTCCTTCTATTCAACTTTAACCTATGTGTGAATTATTTAAAACCATGTTTTTAAGAACTCAGTGTATGACCCTTCAATATAGAGATCAGAAAGAAATGCCTCCTCCTACAAGGAATCGATACTACTTAATTATTATGAACTGCAAGTTTTCTTTCTTTTTTTTTTTAAGATTTTATTTATTTATTTGACAGAGATCACAAGTAGGCAGAGAGGCAGGCAGAGAGAGAGGAAGGGAAGCAGGCTCCCTGCTGAGCAGAAATAGGCTCAATCCCAGCACCCTGGGACCATGACCCAAGCCAAAGGCAGAGGCTTTAACCCACTGAGCCACCCAGGTGCCCCGAACTGGAAGTTTTCTTAATGAGCAATTGATCTTAAAAGTAATTATGATCAGATACAAATAGCCATGGTTTAAGGCTTATTACTCAGAAACTCATTTTTCTGTGCATTAAGGAAAATCTAAAATCATATTTTAAAAATAGTATCTTCATAAATATTTTAATATTTTAATTTTAAAATCAAATGTATACACATATGTCCTAATAAACCAAACAATGGAGGAGAGATTTATTCCCTCTTGCCTCCCTATCTTATATTTCACTCCTTTCTTTTACAGTTCTGTCCTATTTTTTTTTAAGATTTTATTTATTTATTTGACAGAGAGAGATCACAGTAGGAGAGAGGAAGGGAAGAGATCACAGAGAGAGAGGAAGGGAAGCAGGCCCCCCGCTGAGCAGAGAGCCCGATGTGGGACTCGATCCCAGCACCCTGAGATCATGACCCGAGCTGAAGGCAGCGGCTTAACCCACTGAGCCACCCAGGCGCCCCGAACTGGAAGTTTTCTTAATGAGCAATTGATCTTAAAAGTAATTATGATCAGATACAAATAGCCATGGTTTAAGGCTTATTACTCAGAAACTCATTTTTCTGTGCATTAGGGAAAATCTAAAATCATATTTTAAAAATAGTATCTTCATAAATATTTTAATATTTTAATTTTAAAATCAAATGTATACACATATGTCCTAATAAACCAAACAATGGAGGAGAGATTTATTCCCTCTTGCCTCCCTATCTTGTATTTCACTCCTTTGTTTTACAGTTCTGTCCTATTTTTGATTCCCTAATTTCATAAAAGAATGTTAAACATATCCTCAATTTGATCAATTGCTAAACATAGCTCTACAATTAAAAGTAGTATAGATAGTTTCACTTTTTTGAATAGTCTATCAATTGATACTACATAAAAGTTCACAAGTAGGCAGAGAGTCAGGCAGAGAGAGAGAGGGAAGCAGGCTCTCTGCTTAGCTCTCTGCTAAGAAAAACAAAATTTATGAAGATTTTCTAAAGACTATCAATTCATGTTTTTCTCTCCATAGTCTGACATTGAACTATTGCTTAATCCAAAACATCATGAAGGCAATATGTAAACAATGTTAGATAGGTATCCAGGAGCACTTCTTTCAGTGTACTGTATTTTGGTGAGATGTCATCAACTGAGTTGAAAGTTATGATGAGAAATAGAACAACAAATCACATGGCCATAGGTCTTAAAACAATGCTTTTGAGGGGTGCCTGGGTGGCTCAGTGGGTTAATGTCTCTGCCTTCAGCTTGGGTCATGATCTCAGGGTCCTGAGATCGAGCCTCACATCAGGCTCTCTGCTCAGCAGGGAGCCTGCTTCTCTCTCTCTCTCTCCCTGCCTGCCTCTCTGCCTCCTTATGATTTGTCTGTCAAATAAATAAATAAAATCTTTAAGGAAAAAAAAAAAAACAATGCTTTTGAGAATGATTCATTATGTTGACTACATCTCTGTCCAGAGGGCCACATGAAAAATTATTTCTATCAGAAAGTTTTATGCTTCTAAAAATCTTGGTTTATTTTCATCTTATTTATACAGAGCCTATTCTGATTGCCTTTTCCACCTGGCTCCCGTTACTGTGAAGATTGAAGTCTGAATTTATGCTTTTAAATCTATCAAATATGTATACTCATAGTTTCCGGTTTATTACAAGTCTTAATCATGTCTTTACCTATTCTGCCGATATTTACAAGTTTTTAAAATTTCTGTTATTTTAAAAACACATTTTGTCCAACATTACTTAAATTCTAATCTGAAAAACAGATGTTCAAAAGTAATTTCAGGAGCACCTGGGTGGCTCAGTGAATTAAGCCACTGCCTTCAGCTCGGGTCATGGTTTCAGGGTCCTGGGATCCAGCCCTGCATCTGCCTCAGCATCCCTGCTAAGCAGAGAGCCTGCTTCCCCCTCTCTCTCTGCCTGACTCTCTGCCTACTTGTGATCTCTCTGTCAAATAAATAAATAAAATCTTAAAAAAAATGTAATTTCAGTACTTTGTGAAGTGTTGTTAACTACCAAAATCTAAAATAGAAGTACTGTGGTAAATACGGCAGGAGATTAAAAAAAAATAATAAAAAAAATAAAAAAAAAAAAAAGGAAGAAATGGTTCCATTTGTTTTAGAGTAGGTCTACAGAGGGTTTAAGCTGGAGAAGAATCTTGACAAATGAATAGGATTCATAAGGCTGAGGAGGAAGGTGGGGCATTTCTACCAAGAGTGCATATCTGCCAAGGACACAATGAATGATAAGGGGAAGCCCAAGTAAGAAATTATTTCTTTTCTATTTGGGCAGAAGCAACTGTGTGAATGGGAGACTAAGTCCTAGTTCAGCATGAATTGAACAGGGACTCATCTCTTTATGAAGAATGACATCTAGCATAACTACCTCTTTCTCTCAGCTCACTGTTTGGTTGAGCAAAAGGAGAATCATGGGTGATTTTGAATCAGTTTAACTTGACATAGTGAAATAGCTGTGTGGAAACCTTAATTCCACTCCCCGAAACATAACAGATAGTCATATCTGACTGGAACTGTTGAGGTTTCTTTATTGCTGGTGATAGAAATCTGAAAACACTCAAATGAATTAACGTTGGATTGGGTACTATTTTCTTGATGTATTGCTAAAGTCCTTCTTTACTTTGTTGTGAACCAATACCAATTGTGAAAGAAATAGTAAAGCACAAATTTTTTAAAAAGATAAAAAGATGATAGCATCTTTAATTAGCTCCTCTTGTTGTGTTGTTTCTGTAATGTATTATAAAAGCTTGTCCATTCTTAGATGAGATAAAACCTAAGACACTCAATTCCAGGAGGTTTTAGCATACAAAAGTTATGAATTCATGACTATTGGGTAGTTCTTCCTTTGTAAGTGGAAATATCTTCCAAGACAAGTGTGCTGTAGTGTCTAGATAAAGATATACAGTACAATTTGAATAACTGGTCATTTGTCATGTGTCAACCAATGTACATATTGACACAAACATTAAATTGTATAATTCTCACATATAATTCTGAGAGTGTGAAATTAGGGATTCTGATTTATAGGTAGAGAATGGATACAGAGAAAATAAGTGATTTGCTTGGCATCAAACAGCTGGCCGGTGGTAGAACAGTGATTTGAACCTGGCCTCCCTCTTCAGCTTCTTCATTTTCCAAAGAAGTTATCTGGCACCCAGAATGTTAATCCCCATCCTCTATAACATAGAGGATCCCCTATGGCATCCCCATAATGAGTGACTGAGCCAAGTTCATTGCTTTGATCAGATGACTTGCCATCATGGAAGAGTTGAAAACTGACTTGAATTCAGGATCCATAGTTTTAGAGTCTCTATTACTCTTATTATCTGGGAAAGTGAAACTGACTTTAGCTATCTTAAGCAGGAAAGCAAAGATTTTGTTAGAATGGAAATAACTTGGGACATCTGGGTGGCTCAGTCAGTTAAGCTTCTGACTAGGTTTTGGCTCAAGCCACGATCTCATGGGTTGGTGAGATGGAGCCTCATTTTGGGTTCTGTGTTCAGCAGGGAGACTGCTTGAAGATTATTCCCTCCCTCCACCGGCATGCACACACTCTCTCTCTCAAATAAATAAATAAATCTTTAAAAAGAGAGAGGAAAAATAACTTGCCAATAGCTTGTAGACCATTTTGTAGTTGATTTTAAGAAGTAAATTGATGTTAAAGAAAACCTATTCAAAGTAATTAAAAGAAAATATGTTTAAACCTAAACTGACTAGTGTTCTTTCTCATTTAGCTTTCTTTCATTTATTTCTTTCAAGAATATTTATTTTTTGTTTAAATATTTATTTATTATTTATTTGTCAGAGAGAGCGAGCGAGACTGAGAAAGCACAAGTAGGGAGAGCAGCAGGCAGTGGGAGAAGCAGGCTCCCTACTGAGCAGGAAGCCCCATGCTGGACTCCATCCCAGGATGCTGGGATCAAGACCTGAGCTGAAGGCAGATGCTTAAACCAACTGAGCCACCGAGGCATCCCTCTTTCAAGAATATTTGATTGTTGATCAGATGATTTTGAGTGTGTGTGTGTGTGTGTGTGTGTTCACCATTTTCCTTTTTACAGTTTTGGAATGTCAATAGGCTGAGAGGCAGAAAAAATATGACATAAAAAAGGGTAGAATCATAAACATCTGTTATCAAGTTTTTCATTTAGTGGCATACCATTATAATTTTATGTATTCTGTATGTACTAGGTAAGAAAGCCATTGTTTCCCCTCCAGTTCCTGATGACCTGTCTGAAAATGTTCACATTTTCTTAACACGGAAAATGTTTTCCCAAAAAAGACATTTTATTTTCCACATCTGTTTTTCCTCTGAAAAACATTAGCATATAATATTTACAATACACAAAAAGGTAATAACCATATCAAAAAAGATAAACCAAACAATTGGATCCATCATGAAGGTTAGACCACAGCATTAGCGATAGAATGGAAACCAGTCCTGGGCATGTCTCTCCAGTCTCATATTTCCCCATTCCTCCAGGTGAAACTTTGTCCCAAATTTGTTCCAAATTTGATGGTTATTAACACCATGCATTAGCATATACTTTCATGATGTGTGTGTCTCTGTGCAATCTATAAATTTGTCCAAATTTGTTATACTAAATGAATCTTCTCATCACAGCATCTATGAGAATCTAGGCACTGCATACTACACCTTCTGCTAGACCTATTATTAACAGATTCCTTTAATCAGTATAGATGACCTAAACCAGGACCTACTTAGGATTTTAACTTTCACTCTTTATTAGTGGAGTCCTGCATCATTTCATGTTTATGAGCCATATATGTTTCTCTTCATTTCAGTTGCCTATTCGTATTTCTGTTATTCTATAATGTAGATTTTGAAACTATTTTTTTTATTTGTTCAGTGTTCTAAGATTCATTGTTTATGTCCCACACCCAGTACTCCATGCAATACTTGCCCTCCTTAATACCCACCACCAGGCTCACCAATGCTCCACCCTCTGCCCCTCCGAAACTTTCAGTTTGTTTCTCAGAGTCCATAGTCTCTCATGCTTCATCTTCCCCTCCGATTTCCCCCAATTCTCTTTTCCTTTCCTTTTCCTAATGTCCTCCATGTAATTCCTTATGCTCCACAAGTAAGTGAAACCATATAATAATTGACTCTCTCTGCTTGACATATTTCACTCAGAGTACTCTCCTCCAGTCCTGTCCATCTTGATACAAATGTTGGGTATTCATCCTTTCTGATGGCTGCATAATATTCCATTGTATATATGGACCGTATCTTCTTTATCCATTCATCTGTTGAAGGACATCTTGGCTCGTTCCACAGTTTGGCGACTGTGGTCATTGCTGCTATGAACATTGGGGTACAGATGGCCCTTCTTTTCACTACATCTCTGTGTTTGTGGTAAATACCCAATAGTGTGATTTCAAGGTCATAGGGTAGTTCTATTTTTAATGTTTTGAGGAATCTCCACACTCTTTTCCAAAGTGGCTGCATCAACTTGCATTCCCACCAACAGTGTAAGAGGGTTCCCCTTTCTCCACATCCTCTCCAACATTTGTTATTTCTTGTCTTGTTACTTTTGGCCATTCTAGCTGGTGTAAGGTGATATCTCAATGTAGTTTTGATTTGAATTTCCCTGAGGGCTAATGATGAAGAACATTTTTTTATGTGTCTGTTAGCTATTTGTGTGTCTTCTTTGGAGAAGTGTCTGTTCATGTGTTCTGCCCATTTTTTCACATTTGAGGTTTTCATGCACTCAAAATTGATCTGTATACTGTTGAGATAGTGTGAAGAGAAAACTAAATATAATTTTTTTTTCCTATGTGAATACCCAATTATTCCAGGATCATTAGTTGTAAAGAATGTCATCACTAGAGTAATTGCAACACCAGTCCTCTGTCATGTATCACTTTCCTTCTTCTGTATTGGTTGGATTCTTTTTACATACATCTTATTTTCCAATCAATTGATTTCTTTTTCTTTCTTTTTTTTTTAAGATTTTATTTATTTATTTGACAGACAGAGATCACAAGTAGGCAGAGAGACAGGCAGTGGGTGGGGGGAAGCAGGCTCCGCACCAAGCAGAGAGCCCGATGCGGGGCTCAATCCCAGGACCTTGGGATCACGACCTGAGCAGAAGGCAGAGGCTTTAACCCCCTGAGGCGCCCCCATCAATTGATTTCTATTCAGGCACTATTCTTTCTAATTTTATCCATTTGTACTTTTTATTTTCCTCTACAGATACTTAATATAATTTTTATATGGTAGATTTCCAGAGTAATCTCTATTTTTTTTTTATGATCCTGATTTTTTCTGTCAGATTTTGCATTTTAATATTAATTTTTACTCACACTTTATGAGACCATTGACTTTTTGAATGCTATTTTTATAGAGACAACCCCAAACTGTTCATAATGTTATAAATGTTACCTCTATAGCCTGGAAACCATTATTAATTCCAATTATTAAAATTAATTTAATTAAAAATTAAATTAAATTCCTTTTCTATTAAAAATAATTAGCATACTCCAAAGCCTATATTCTTGATTATTTTAAAAATTTTAGAAGATTGAGAATTAATGGCAATTAGACATGCTGTAAAGTTTAAACATTTATAATAAATTAGATAACATCACTGCAGCAAAAGGCAATCTAAGATAAAGTGTTAATTATCTCCAGAGATAGAATAACATTTTTTATGATAACCATTTGCATCTAACTAATATAATTGAATTTTGTATCTTAACTATCTCCTGAATTAAATGGAAAACCGTCATTTAAAAATTGTCATGGTACTACTGGTAAGCCTGATAATCTTTCTATACCCTGAGATATTTCTAAAAATGCTGAAAAATAAAAGAACTTTATTCAAATATGCTTCTCTGATGCTACAGAAGCTGATTATAAAAGAAAACATAGGTTTATAAACTTTTGGTATTTTTCCCCTGTATTATTGATAAGGTATTCTGTTTATATAAGGAATACATATGAGATTATATAATTCTTCCTTTAAAATCAGTGATAATAATTAACGGGTATACTTGTAGCTAGAGCTGTGATGAGTATCATGTTTTTCAACAATCTTGTAACTCCCCTCACCTGAAACCTCTGCCTGCCTAGGTAACTGAGCAGAGTTGGGTATTGATCAGTAGAATATTGGCTGCAATAAAAACCAATAAAATCTGGATCTTAACCCTATTCTTCTCTGAGCTAACAGACAAAATCAATATAATAGCTTAAATTTTTCCAGTCTTATTATCTTCAGTGATATAATGAAGACATATAAATGAATAAAATTAATTTATAAATGTAAAAACATATCTAATATTAACAATTATTTCAAATATAAATAATATTTATTTTAAAGTCAATAAATAATAAATTATATAAACAAATGCAAATAATGGCAATTAATAATATCTAAAAACAGTTGGGCCTAGTCATTATCTGCCTGATGTCAAATAATGACAACCAGGAGAACTATGTTTGCTTCAGTATTCTCTTTTAAAACTCACTTGAAAGAACATGAGAAAACATACCATCAAAGAAGCAAGGAAATTATTTTAGCTATAGATACCAAAATATTAGGAATACTTATAGATGAAGATAAGGCATCCTGCTGAGAGCCAACTCATGCCTTCTTCAACCTCAAGTTCCATATGGTTTTCATTGAAAGGGTCACTGTCTTGAAAGACCTATCTAACAATTCTGGATTAAAACCGGAAAGTTATGTTTATGGATTAGTGACATGGTGCTATAGGGGGACCAGGAGATGTGCCTATAAACCGAATGCTAGAAGAATAGGAGAAGAGAAGTTGGAGGATCTATGCAGCCAATTTCTAGATTGGACAGTGGCCAAGGGGATGCACATGAGTACAGAATATTATTGAGATATTTTTAGAAATTTGAATATGTCTTGAGAATTATAAAATAAAATTATATCAATGTTAAATTTTATAACTGTGATTGTTATTATGTGGTTTTGTTAGAGAAGGTTCTTGTGCTTAGGGTGAAGTAGTGATGGTACCTCTCACCATGTACAAAAAGATTCAGAGTTTTTTGTAATATTCTTTCAGTTTCTCTGTAAGTTTAAAATTATATATAAGGTTAAAATTTATGTATAGAGAAAAATACCTACTAAGATTAATTTCTTTGAAAGGTAATGAGTGCACATATTATCAGAGCTTGGTCAGATCACATATAACTTTAATCCTTGAGTTATAATTCACCCAGTCAAGACTTAATCAGCCAGTATTAAATGGCAATGTTTGCACACATGATATTATGCTAAAAACTTGGAGAAATAAAAATTACCTTAGACATACCTCCAGAATTTCTGAAGCCTATAATTTAGTTGGGGAACCAAACTATCAAATATAAAAAGTGAGTATCTAGTTGATTGGTATATGGAGTAATGAGATATTAAGGCAAGGGAAAGGAAAACCTGCTATTCAAAACTAAGTCATGTGGCAATGAATAATTGGAATAAGCAGGCTTGTGGTTGATCCAATAATTTGGATGGATGAAATGGGAATCTGGGTGGAATAAAGGATAGAAAAATATTTCTTGAACATTCAGCATATATTTAGCATTATGTGCAGTGTTTTCTACCTTAATTTTCATAACAATGTGGCAAAGTCAATATTTTTGTTTTTTAGAATTTATTTTTTTAAGATTTATTTATTTGAGAGAGAGAGAGAGAGAGCAGGAGGAGGGGCTGAGGGAGAGAGAGAAAGAGAAAAGAAGACTCCCTGCTAAATGCTAAGCCCATGCCAGGCTCGATCTCATGACCCTGTGATCAGGATCAGAGCGAAAATCAAGAGTTAGATGCTCAACCGACCAAGTCACCCAGAGCCCATGGTTTTTTGTTTTGTTTTGCTTTGTTTACAATTTAGAGATGAGAAAATTATTACTAATAAAGCTTAAATAACTCACCTAAGATGGTGAATTAAGGATTGGCATTCATGTCACTCTGATTACAAAGCCAATTCTTAAAATAAAATATGGGAAATGAAGTACCAAAGACCTTAATAAATCATCCTATTAATCTATCTAAGTGATCTATCTAACCACTTGAATAATCTATCTTTCTGCTTTCCCCATTTTTAAAATGATTATGGGATAGCAACTTGTAATCTATGTTGTCCCCAAACCATCTGGGAAATAAAAGATAAGCTGACCTGGCCAAATCTTCTTATTAACATGCTAGGAGCAGAGCTCCATAAAAACATAGTGTTAGTCCTTAAGAACATGAGAGTCCTTACATATGGAATGCTTTTAGCATGATGTGCCAGGTCCATCCTTATTGGTAAATTAAATACTTTAAAGGAAAATGTATGGCTTAATAGAACATAAGACTATGGTATAAGCTATACAAGTATTTGAGTAAAAATTAGGGCTGTTTTGTAACCTAAAAAGCCCCTTTTGTGATGATGTTCCACATCAAATGGGCAATGGCACATTTTAATACGGTGATAAAGGACTTGGGGAGCAATCTGGCTACTCCATGCCTCATATATAATGTGATTTAAGCTGTAAGCTTGAAATTATTAGTAAAACTTAATGCTCAATAAGATTTCTGATTCTTGTTGAGTTTGAAATTACAAGTCAACCTTTTGTGTTATCATCCTTTCACAGTGTTCCCTTCTTGGAAAACTCCTTTTTAATCATTGCATTTAATAATGCAATACATATTCACTGATCACTCACTGTAATGTCAAGAATGGGGCTGGGGTGCCTGGGTGGCTCAGTTGGTTAAACATCTGACGCTTGATTTTGTTTCAGGTCTTTATCTCAGATCATGAGATTGAGCCCTGTGAAAGAATCCACACTCAGCTTGGAGTCTGCTTAAGATTCTCTTCCTCTACCCCTCCTCCCACAAATGAATAAATAAATCCTTTTTTAAAAAGTAGGGGGGAGCTCATCACCAGAGCTATAATGGCCACGTTCAGTCAAACATCACTTCTTTAATCACCTTCTCCTTGCCAGGTTAGAATTGATGGTTCTCATAGCATTTTCAACTTATGTCTGTTTTAGTGTAATACTTTGTTTTATCATATGATTTATCAATGTATTCTCCCAGCCCCCAAACAAGGCTATAAGGAGAGGGAGTAGGTCTATTTATTCATTTTATCTTTCCTAATACCAGGTATAATGCACTGAACATAATAACTATTCAATAAATATTTTTGGAAGAATGAAAGTACTCTTTCATGAGTACTTTATAGTTTTCTGAGTATAGATTCTGTGCCTCTTTGGTTAGGTTTATTCCTAGGTATCTTATGGTTTGGAGTGCAATTGTAAATGGGATTGACTCCTTAATTTCTCTTTCTTCTGTCTTGCTGTTGCTGTAGAGAAATGCAACTGATTTCTGTGCATTGATTTTATATCCTAACACTTTACTGAATTCCTGTATAAGTTCTAGCAGTTTTGGAGTGGAGTCTTTTGGGTTTTCCACATATAGTATCATATCATCTGCGAAGAGTGATAATTTGACTTCTTCTTTGCCGATTTGGATGCCTTTAATTTCCTTTTGTTGTCTGATTGCTGAGGCTAGGACCTCTAGTACTATGTTGAATAGCAGTGGTGATAATGGACATCCCTGCCATGTTCCTGACCTTAGCAGAAAAGATTTCAGTTTTTCTCCGTTGAGAATGATACTTGCGGTGGGTTTTTCATAGATGGCTTTGATGATATTGAGGTATGTGCCCTCTATCCCTACACTTTGAAGAGTTTTGATCAGGAAGGGATGCTGTACTTTGTCAAATGCTTTTTCAGCATCTATTGAGAGTATCATATGTTTCTTGTTCTTTCTTTGTTTCTTTTATTGATGTGTTGTATCACATTGACTGATTTGCGGATGTTGAACCAACCTTGCAGCCCTGGAATAAATCCCACTTGGTTATGGTGAATAATCTTTTTAATGTACTGTTGAATCCTATTGGCTAGTATTTTGTTGAGTATTTTCGCATCTGTGTTCATCAAGGATATTGGTCTATAGCTCTCTTTTTTGATGGGATCCTTGTCTGGTTTTGGGATCAAGGTGATGCTGGCCTCATAAAATGAGTTTGGAAGTTTTCCTTCCATTTCTATTTTTTGGAACAGTTTCAGGAGAATAAGAATTAGTTCTTCTTTAAATGTTTGGTAGAATTCCCCTGGGAAGCAACTCAATACCCAAAGAACAAATAATCCAATCAAGAAATGGGCAGAGGACATGAACAGACATTTCTTTTTTTTTTTTTTTTTTTTTGGCATGAATTATGATTTTACTTTTTCAGTAATTCAACATATTTCTTTTTTTTTATTAAATTTTTATTTTTTATAAACATATATTTTTATCCCCAGGGGTACAGGTCTGTGAATCACCAGGTTTACACACTTCACAGCACTCACCAAAGCACATACCCTCCCCAATGTCCATAATCCCACCCCCTTCTCCCAAACCCCCTCCCCCCAGCAACCCTCAGTATGTTTTGTGAGATTAAGAGTCACTTATGGTTTGTCTCCCTCCCAATCCCATCTTGTTTCATTGATTCTTCTCCTACCCACTTAAGCCCCCATGTTGCATCACCACTTCCTCATATCAGGGAGATCACATGATAGTTGTCTTTCTCTGCTTGACTTATTTCGCTAAGCATGATATGCTGTAGTTCCATCCATGTTGTCGCAAATGGCAAGATTTCATTTCTTTTGATGGCTGCATAGTATTCCATTGTGTATATATACCACATCTTCTTGATCCATTCATCTGTTGATGGACATCTAGGTTCTTTCCATAGTTTGGCTATTGTGGACATTGCTGCTATAAACATTCGGGTGCACGTGCCCCTTTGGATCACTACGTTTGTATCTTTAGGGTAAATACCCAATAGTGCAATTGCTGGGTCATAGGGCAGTTCTATTTTCAACATTTTGAGGAACCTCCATGCTGTTTTCCAGAGTGGCTGCACCAGCTTGCATTCCCACCAACAGTGTAGGAGGGTTCCCCTTTCTCCGCATCCTTCCCAGCATCTGTCATTTCCTGACTTGTGGATTATAGCCATTCTGACTGGTGTGAGGTGATATCTCATTGTGGTTTTGATTTGTATTTCCCTGATGCCGAGTGATATGGAGCACATTTTCATGTGTCTCTTGGCCATCTGGAGGTCTTCTTTGCAGAAATGTCTGTTCATGTCCTCTGCCCATTTCTTGATTGGATTATTTGTTCTTGGGTGTTGAGTTTGCTAAGTTCTTTATAGATTCTGGACACTAGTCCTTTATCTGATATGTTGTTTGCAAATATCTTCTCCCATTCTGTCAGTTGTCTTTTGATACTGTTAACTGTTTCCTTTGCTGTGCAAAAGCTTTTGATCTTGATGAAATCCCAATAGTTCATTTTTGCCCTTGCTTCCCTTGCCTTTGGCGTTGTTCCTAGGAAGATGTTGCTGCGGCTGAGGTCGAAGAGGTTGCTGCCTGTGTTCTCCTCAAGGATTTTGATGGATTCCTTTTGCATATTAAGGTCCTTGATCCATTTTGAGTCTATTTTTGTGTGTGGTGTAAGGAAATGGTCCAATTTCATTTTTCTGCATGTGGCTGTCCAATTTTCCCAGCACCATTTATTGAAGAGGCTGTCTCTTTTCCATTGGACATTCTTTCCTGCTTTGTCAAAGATTAGTTGACTGTAGAGCTGAGGGTCTATTTCTGGGCTCTCTATTCTGTTCCATTGATCTATGTGTCTGTTTTTGTGCCATTACCATGCTGTCTTGATGATGATAGATTTGTAATAAAGCTTGAAGTCCGGAATTGTGATGCAACCAACGTTGGCTTCTTTTTCAATATCCCTTTGGCTATTCGAGGTCTTTTCTGGTTCCATATAAATTTTAGCATTATTTGTTCCATTTCTTTGAAAAAGATGGATGGTACTTTGATCGGAATTAAATGTGTAGATTGCTTTAGGGAGCATAGACATTTTCACAATATTTATTCTTCCAATCCAGGAGCATGGAACATTTTTCCATTTCTTTGTGTCTTCCTCAATTTCTTTCATGAGTACTTTATAGTTTTCTGAGTATAGATTCTGTGTCTCTTTGGTTAGGTTTATTCCTAGGTATCTTATGGTTTTGGATGCAATTGTAAATGGGATTGACTCCTTAATTTCTCTTTCTTCTGTCTTGCTGTTGGTGTAGAGAAATGCAACTGATTTCTGGGCATTGATTTTATATCCTGATACTTTACTGAATTCCTGTATAAGTTCTAGCAGTTTTGGAGTGGAGTCTTTTGGGTTTTCCACATATAGTATCATATCATCTGCAAAGAGTGATAATTTGACTTCTTCTTTGCCGATTTGGATGCCTTTAATTTCCTTTTGTTGTCTGATTGCTGAGGCTAGGACCTCTAGTACTATGTTGAATAGCAGTGGTGATAATGGACATCCCTGCCATGTTCCTGACCTTAGCAGAAAAGATTTCAGTTTTTCTCCATTGAGAATGATATTTGCGGTGGGTTTTTCATAGATCGCTTTGATGATATTGAGGTATGTGCCCTCTATCCCTACACTTTGAAGAGTTTTGATCAGGAAGGGATGCTGTACTTTGTCAAATGCTTTTTCAGCATCTATTGAGAGTATCATATGGTTCTTGTTCTTTCTTTTATTGATGTGTTGTATCACATTGACTGATTTGCGGATGTTGAACCAACCTTGCAGCCCTGGAATAAATCCCACTTGGTCGTGGTGAATAATCTTTTTAATGTACTGTTGAATCCTATTGGCTAGTATTTTGTTGAGTATTTTCGCATCTGTGTTCATCAAGGATATTGGTCTATAGCTCTCTTTTTTGATGGGATCCTTGTCTGGTTTTGGGATCAAGGTGATGCTGGCCTCATAAAATGGGTTTGGAAGTTTTCCTTCCATTTCTATTTTTTGGAACATTTTCAGGAGAATAGGAATCAGTTCTTCTTTAAATGTTTGGTAGAATTCCCCCGGGAAGCCATCGGGTCCTGGGCTTTTGTTTGTTTGGAGATTTTTAATGACTGTTTCAATCTCCTTACTGGTTATGGGTCTGTTCAGGCTCTCTATTTCTTCCTGGTTCAGTTGTGGTAGTTTATATGTTTCTAGGAATGCATCCATTTCTTCCAGATTGTCAAATTTATTGGCATAGAGTTGCTCATAGTATGTTCTTATAATAGTTTGTATTTCTTTGGTGTTAGTTGTGATCTCTCCTCTTTCATTCATGATTTTATTTATTTGGGTCCTTTCTCTTTTCTTTTTGATAAGTCGGGCCAGGGATTTATCAATTTCATTAATTCTTTCAAAGAACCAGCTCCTAGTTTCGTTGATTTGTTCTATTGTTTTTTTTGGTTTCTATTTCATTGATTTCTGCTCTGATCTTTATGATTTCTCTTCTCCTGCTGGGCTTAGGTTTTCTTTCTTGTTCTTTCTCCAGCTCCTTTAGGTGTAGGGTTAGGTTGTGTACCTGAGACCTTTCTTGTTTCTTGAGAAAGGCCTGTACCGCTATATATTTTCCTCTCAGGACTGCCTTTGTTGTGTCCCACAGATTTTGAACCGTTGTATTCTCATTATCATTTGTTTCCATGATTTTTTTCAATTCTTCTTTGATTTCCCGGTTGACCCATTCATTCTTTAGAAGGATACTATTTAGTCTCCATGTATTTGGGTTCTTTCCAAACTTCCTTTTGTGGTTGAGTTCTAGCTTTAGAGCATTGTGGTCTGAAAATATGCAGGGAATGATCCCAATCTTTTGATACCAGTTGAGTCCTGATTTAGGACCGAGGATATGATCTATTCTGGAGAATGTTCCATGTGCACTAGAGAAGAATGTGTATTCTGCTGCTTTGGGATGAAATATTCTGAATATATCTGTGATGTTCATCTGGTCCAGTGTGTCATTTAAGGCCTTTATTTCCTTACTGATCTTTTGCTTGGATGATCTGTCCATTTCCATGAGGGGAGTGTTAAAGTCCCCTACTATTATTGTATTATTGTTGATGTGTTTCTTTGATTTTGTTATTAATTGGTTTATATAGTTGGCTGCTCCCACGTTGGGGACATAGATATTTATAATTGTTAAATCTTCTTGTTGGACAGACCCCTTGAGTATAATATAGTGTCCTTCCTCATCTCTTATTATAGTCTTTGGCTTAAAATCTAATTGATCTGATATAAGGATTGCCACCCCTGCTTTCTTCTGATGTTCATTAGCATGGTAAATTCTTTTCCACCCCCTCACTTTAAATCTGGAGGTGTCTTCGGGCTTAAAATGAGTTTCTTGGAGGCAACATATAGATGGGTTTTGTTTTTTTATCCATTCTGATACCCTGTGTCTTTTGACAGGGGCATTTAGCCCATTAACATTCAGGGTAACTATTGAGAGATATGAATTTAGTGCCATTGTATTGCCTATAAGGTGACTGTTACTGTATATGGTCTCTGTTCCTTTCTGATCAACCACTTGTAGGCTCTCTCTTTGCTTAGAGGACCCCTTTCAATATTTCCTGTAGAGCTGGTTTGGTATTTGCAAATTCTTTCAGTTGTTGTTTGTCCAGGAAGCTTTTAATCTCTCCTTCTATTTTCAATGATAGCCTAGCTGGATATAGTATTCTTGCCTGCATGTTTTTCTCGTTTAGTGCTCTGATAATATCATGCCAGCTCTTTCTGGCCTGCCAGGTCTCTGTGGATAAGTCAGCTGCCAATCTAACATTTTTACCATTGTATGTTACAGACTTCTTTTCCCGGGCTGCTTTCAGGATTTTCTCTTTGTCACTGAGACTTGTGAATTTTACTATTAGATGACGGGGTGTGGGCCTATTCTTATTGATTTTGAGGGGCGTTCTCTGAACCTCCTGAATTTTGATGCTCGTTCCCTTTGCCATATTGGGGAAATTCTCCCCAATAATTCTCTCCAGTATACCTTCTGCTCCCCTCTCTCTTTCTTCTTCTTCTGGAATCCCAATTATTCTAATGTTGTTTCGTCTTATGGTGTCACTTATCTCTCGAATTCTCCCCTCATGGTCCAGTAGCTGTTTGTCCCTCTTTTGTTCAGCTTCTTTATTCTCTGTCATTTGGTCTTCTATATCACTAATTCTTTCTTCTGCCTCATTTATCCTAGCAGTGAGAGCCTCCATTTTTGATTGCACCTCATTAATAGCTTTTTTGATTTCAACTTGGTTAGATTTTAGTTCTTTTATTTCTCCAGAAAGGGCTTTTATATCTCCTGAGAGAGTTTATATCTCTCGAGAGGGTTTCTCTAATTTCTTCCATGCCTTTTTCGAGCCCAGCTAGAACCTTGAGAATTGTCATTCTGAACTCTAGATCTGACATATTTCCAATGTCTGTATTGATTAGGTCCCTAGCCTTCGGTACTGCCTCTTGTTCTTTTTTTGTGTTGAATTTTTCCGTCTTGTCATTTTGTCCAGATAAGAGTATATGAAGGGGCAAGTAAAATACTAAAAGGGTGGCAACAACCCCAGGAAAATGTGCTTTAACCAACCTTGAAGAGATCCAGAATCGTGAGGGGGGAGTAAGGGGATAAAAAGAGATTCTAAAAGGAAGAAAGAAAAAAAAAAGAAAAAAAAGATAAGAAAAGAATTAAAAAAAAAGAAAACACCTAAGAAAAATGTAAAAAAGAAAAAATATATATATTACATAAACTAGTAAAAAATCATTAAAAAAGAAAAAGGTAACAGTTAAAAAATAAAAAATTTTTACCCGAAGGCGAGAAAAAAAAAAACAAAAAATTAAAAAGAAAAAAATTAAATTAACTGCAAAACTAAAAAAAATCACAGGGAAAAAGCCATGAGTTCCGTGCTTGGCTTTCTCCTCCTCTGGAATTCTGCTGCTCTCCTTGGTATTGAAACCGCACTCCTTGGTAGGTGAACTTGGTCTTGGCTGGATTTCTTGTTGATCTTCTTGGGGGAGGGGCCTGTTGTAGTGATTCTCAAGTGTCTTTGCCCCAGGCGGAATTACACCGCCCTTACCCGGGCCGGGGTGAGTAGTCCACTCCGGTTTGCTTTCAGGAGCTTTTGTTCCCTGAGTGCTTTCCGTAGAGTTCCGGAGGACGGGAATACAAATGTCGGCCTCCTGGTCTCCGGCCCGGAGGAGCCGAGAGCCCAGAGCCGCACTCCTCAGTGCGTCCTCAGAGAACAGGGCCCAGTTACTCCCGTCTGCCTGACCTCCGGCCGATCTCCGAGCTCACTGAGCCTGCGACCGGTTCAAGGTCACCCTGAGCTGCGAGCTTACTGTCGGCTCTGTCTCTGTAGCCGGCTTTCCCGTTCCAATACCCGCAAGCTCTGTGACACTCAGACACCCCTGATTCTTCTGTGACCCTGCAGGACCTGAGGCCAAGCTGACCCCGTGTGGGCTTCGCCCCGGTTTAGCCTCTGGAGCGATGTCCCTCAGCGGAACAGACTTTTAAAAGTCCTGATTTTGTGCGCGGTTGCTCCGCCGCTTGCCGGGAGCCGGCCCCTCCCCCCGGGGTCTAGCTTCCCGTTGCTTTGGATTCACTTCTCCGCCAGTCCTACCTTTCAGAAAGTGGTTGTTTTTCTGTTTCCAGAATTGCTGTTCTTCTTCTCTTCGATCTGCTGATGGATTTTCAGGTGTTTGCAATCTTTAGATAAGCTATCTAGCTGATCTCCGGCTAGCTGAAGTAGTCTCAGCCTGCTACTTCTCCGCCATCTTGACTCCTCCCCTGAACAGACATTTTGGAAAGAAGACATCCAGATGGCCAACAGACACATGAAAAAGTGCTCCATATCACTTGGCATCAGGGAAATACAAATCAAAACCACAATGAGATATCACCTCACATCAGTCAGAATGGCTAAAATCAACAAGTCAGGAAATGACAGATGCTGGCGAGGATGCGGAGAAAGGGGAACCCTCCTACACTGTTGGTGGGAATGCAAGCTGGTGCAACCTCTCTGGAAAACAGCATGGAGGTTCCTCAAAATGTTGAAAATAGAACTGCCCTATGACCCAGCAATTGCAGTACTGGGTATTTACCCTAAAGATACAAACGTAGTGATCCAAAGTGGCACGTGCACCCGAATGTTTATAGCAGCAATGTTCACAATAGCTAAACTATGGAAAGAACCTAGATGTCCATCAACAGATGAATGGATCGAGAAGATGTGGTATATATACACAATGGAATACTATGCAGCCATCAAAAGAAATGAAATCCTGCCATTTGTGACAACATGGATGGAACTAGAGCGTATCATGCTTAGCGAAATAAGTCAAGCAGAGAAAGACAACTATCATGTGATCTCCCTGATATGAGGAATTGGTGATGTAACATGGGGGTTTAAGTGGGTAGAAGAATAATCAATGAAACAAGATGGGATTGGGAGGGAGACAAACCATAAGTGACTCTTAATCTCACAAAACATACTGAGGGTTGCTGGGGGGAGGGGGTTTGGGAGAAGGAGGTGGGATTATGGACATTGGGGAGGGTATGTGCTTTGGTGAGTGCTGTGAAGTGTGTAAACCTGGTGATTCACAGACCTGTACCCCTGGGGTTTAAAATATATGTTTATAAAAAATAAAAAATTAAAAAAAATAATATTTTCCCCTTACTTAACTCTAAGAAATTTTTGTTGGTAATAATTACATTTACCATACTCCTTCTTAATTTGATTAAATGACTTTCCAGCAAAATTTCTTCCTGTATTGAGCATCCAGCTTCTCCATGTGGATGAGAGACAACCATTGCTGCCCTTCTTTGTCACTATGTATTGGATACTCAGCAATAATTTCTCAGGCTTTATGAATTTTAGCTAATTAAGCCATAAAAGATGTATTTCCTCTTTGATCCATATTGAAGAGATTTATTCATTCACTTGTACTACATTTCACAAGATTTGTGGACTCTATATCTTAATTAACATTTTAAAAACAAAAATAATAAGAATTTGGCATTTTCCCATCCTTCTATGTTTTATGATTGCATTTTTTCTTATAACATTCCAGTTCTGCAAATATAGCCAATTTCCTTAAGTAATTAGGTTGTCTATTTTGGGTAAATACTCTACAGTGTGAGAATGTGCAAAAGTCTCTGTGTGACTTGATATAAATTGTGTTAATTAAACACACTATTGTTAGAAGCAGGATATTCTAAAAACAACCACCAGAGATTTTGTTTTCCATACAGCAATCAGATTCCAGTGCTTTGAAGAGTTAAGCCTAAGGAGCTATAGGCACTGTCATCAAGTGAAGATTTTATGTTTTTGGTGACCAGGACCCACTGTGGGTAGAGATGAGGTGGAGGTCAATTGTAGTTGTCAGTGCCACTCTGCAAGTGCTACTCATCAATAGTTATAACATAGAAGGCAGAGCTTGGGAAAGAGAAGTAAATGTTTACTGAGTATCTACTGTAAACTACAAGCAAGAGTAGGTGCTAGAGGAAATACATGACATTTGTTTGATAAGTTTCTCTTCAGTGATACAGGGACACATTTCCCCTATGCTAACTTGACCTCAAAGTAAGTAACTTAGAGAAGGTCACAGGATGAAGTAATATAACTGCATTTGAGTGCACATTTTTAGAACTACAGAATACTAGCTCTTTCTAGCACCAAGATCTACTTAAGGGGTAGTGGCATTGGTGGGGTGGTGGGGTCGGTATGGGAAGAATGGAAGAAGCACACTAGGAATTGGATTAGAAAATAGGTTACAGAAAGCTTATGCATCTGGAGGGGACTTTTTAATGAAAAACAATGTAAAATTATGAAGAGTAAAGTACATGTGAGGCCTTGAGAAGGCACCCATGAAAATAAGTTGCTCTTAAGATGCCTGATGGAATTATGTATTGCTGCCTGATAAAACCCCACAAATATTTAATAGCCTGAATCAATAAGTTACTATTACCTCTCGTATTTCTGGGGGTTCAGAGGTTCATTTAGGAAGAACTCACTTAGTAGGCCTCATGAAGTTGGAGTTAGGTGCCAGCTGAGCACTTGCTGAGCTGAGCAACCAAGATGACTCATACACATGACTGGCAGTTCATGCTGGCAGTCCACTCAGTGCTTAGCTAGGGCTGTTGGTTGTGATCTTATCTAGGGCTGTCATCCTGACCTGCACTTGTGGCTTGTGCCTCTCACAGCATGGCAGCTGGGGTTAGTATCACAAGACACAGCCTTCCAATAAGGATGGAGCAGATTTTGCCCATCTTTTTAAAGAGTTACCAGAAGTTGCACAGCATTGCTTCTACTGCATTCTATTGGGTAAGCACTCACTAGGCCAATCTAGATTTAAGGAAAAGGGAAATCGGTTCCACCTCCCAATCTGGGGGGCATGAAAGAATTTGAAGCTATCTCCAGGCCACCTCTGCAAAGCAGATGGAATCCTACCAAAGAGATTAATAGAGCACTATAGACTTTTCAACCCTGGTAAACCTGAACAGACAAGTAAGTTGGCATAAGTACTGAAGTTTAAAAATCACTGGCAAAGGCAACTAGGAAATCATATGACTTTCTGCCTTTCTTGTATCCTGTTGCTAATTAAAGAAATAGAGAAAATGCTAAGGATGGAAATTTAAGAGGTTAATCTTTGAATGGTACCCATGAGGAATGAGAGAATACTTTCAGCTAGGAGAATCAAAATTTCCCATCACATATGTTTTATATTTCATACAAGGAAACTGAGGAGGGTAAAATAAGTGAATGGCTCAAAATTACACAGCAAGTTGGTGATATATTAAAATTAATTGTGGATTATGTAATCTTATGATTTAAGAATAAAAAATCTTATATTCTCTTTGTCATAGTAAGAACTACAGTTTTACTTACATAAATTTATCCAAATTTAAATTTAACCACATGTAAAAAAGTTAGCCCTGTGAGAATCTAGGGTTTTAGCTAACATTCTTAAACTCATCATAATGTAAGCTCCTTAATGGAAAAGAAAGTGTCTAGTTTATTCATCTTAGAAATCCTGATATTTAGCACCATTTCTGACATGTGACATATAATACTAAATAAATATTCTTAAATATTATTAACAATAAATTCATAAAAATAGTATTTACAATTTTGACTTTCTGAAATGCCTTAAGAGATAAGGTAATTGTTTATCTAATTTATATCCCAGATTATCAATAAGGTTATATTCTGTGTATCTTGTTTCCCATTCCCTACCTTCTTCCCTAGAAATCTATTAGTCTTAGAATAAGACACGTGAGACCAAGCCATTCCCCTCACTTCACAGACATTCTGAGACATTCTGAGGCAGCTATATCCCAGTTGACCTGAGGTCTGTCAGCATGATAGTAAGTCTGTATTGCTGTATGCCACTGAGTTTGGGAATACTTATTATGCAGCAATAGCTGACCAATAAGAAGATGTGTTTTCTTTTATTTGTTTTTGGTTATTTTTATTGACTTGTTTTTTATCTGTTAAGTTTTTGATTTAAAAAAAAATAATAAAAATAAATTACTCAAAAAGTTACCATTATTTTTTATACAAAGAATAAATTTATAGCATCATTGCATGCACCAAAATATGGGACACAAGAATGCCTAATTACCCAGGAATAAGGATGATTTTAAATGACAAATATCCCCCAATCACAATTTAACTTTAGTTTAATCATTGGAAAATGTTTTACAGTACTTCCTAGGATAGTACAAACAATAAAATGGCTTACTTAGTCTCTTGTTTCTTGTACCCCCCTTCTATTTTAAATATCATTTAATTAAGTGATAGCAAGAATCATTAAGCTAATAGTATAACTAGACTCAGCATAGATATCTGTATATTAAAATTTTCATATCCAGAGATTTTCAGTTTTTCATTGAAGTAAAACCTAGAAGTGATAAAGAACAGCATAGCTGCACCGGCCCCCCAAATTGTCAAAATAGAAGTATGTCTCATAGCATTTACAGGTCTTCTCCAGTCCTGGGTATATACCACTGAAAGGTAAATTCACTGGGGTTTGATGCTCTTGACATTTATGATTAACAGAAAAAAAAAAGTAATTATAATGCAATGTAAGTGGATGGATATTGATGAGAGCAATTCATGCTTTAGGTGAAATTAATAAGGGGCAAAGGGTGATAAATGAATTATTAAATGTTATATGTGAAAACCAAAAATGTTTCTTGGCAGTGTGTAAGGAAACTATCACCTCCTGCAGCAGAAAGTTAGGAAAACCTCAGAGCAAGTCCCAGGCCATAAACAAAATTGTAGTGAAACTCTAGAAAATATTGAGTTTCTAGTCCCAGTAGGTCTGCTCCCCCAAAGAAAAGACACTTTTGTTGGGAAGAAAAGGAAACCTAAAATGTGAATTTAGGGACATTCACACTGGGATTATGCACTTAAAAATGTTGAGTGTGCTATCCCCAGACTTGAAAGTAATTATAGATTTTTCTTCATCTGCCTCAACTACCTTTTGGCCACTACACAATTAAAGCAATGTAATAGATCCATATAAATTCTTTGCCTTAAAAGGAGAAAAAAGACTATACTGAGTGACCAAGAACTAGCCAACATGTACAGGCAAAATTGGGAGTATATTTATGAGAATGGATTCTGAGACTTCTAGATTGAGGGGAATAACATGAAGTTGGATAACAGTGAGTTTGTTTATTTAGATCCCTTTTCTGGTTTATAGGATTTTACACTCTTCCAAGGACCAAAGATGTCTCCAAAGAGATAGGACTAGTAAGGGGAAACCAATGGGACACAGTTATGTGAAATAGAAATACCTGAACCATTGTAACAGATAGTGGAAAAGGGGATCAGAAGTTTCAGAGAATTGGTTATGCTAGAGTGGATATATTATGCAAGATTGATAAATCCAGAAGAATGCTATTGGTGGGCAGTCCATTCACCAAAATAATAAAAAATGTTTTGGTAGGAGGGACTCCAGCATCACTGAGAAGCCTTGTGTTAGATGTCTTCTGAAGTCCATAGCTGATCTGATGGTAGGAGATGCATTTACATAACTAGGCTACAGTACAGCAATTGGAAAGATAGGCTCCCGAAAGGACAGAGGCTAAGATAAAAATGGGCAGAGTTGCTTATTGTTGTAAAAAGGAGAAAATCAAATACAAAGCCAGGAATCTGACCTAGAATCAAGGAGACAGTTAACAGTACATGGTTTTCCTTTCCAAGCTAAAGACAAATGATTCCATCTTGTATCTCATACTACCTAGACAAAAGCACAGCACACTGTAGGTCTTTATGGGTTTTGGGGACAGCATGTTTCACACCTAGGAATATTTGGTGTCATATAAGTTTCTAGCTTTGAGTAGGGCCCAGAGCAAGTAGGGGATTTGAAACAAGTCCACGTTGAGATGCAAGAGGTGTTTCCATTTGGGCAGTGGACTCCATGGTATTAGAGACATGTGCTGGGAAAAGAATCCATGGAGAGTTTATGCCAAGAATCATAAACAAGTATATTCCATGGAAAGCAGAGAATTATACACTTTTTTAAAAAACTGTTCTTAGTATGCTGATTTGCACTGGTAAAGACAGATTACCTGATAATGGGACACAAACTTACTGTGTAAACAGAACTGCCATGAGCTGGTTTTTGTTAGACCCACTACATCACAGCCTGGGTAGGCCCAGCACCAATCATCCATAAGATGTAAGTAATATACCCATTACTGAGTTGGACTGTTGGATTCAAAAATTCTTCAGAGGAAGTAGCCTAGATCTCCATGATATCTACCACTTTTGCAGTGCACCGTTTCCCTCGGATCATGGAATGAGCAGCACAGGAGATAACTTTGGATTCATTGGCAAAAATGAAAAATTTCAAGATAGTTAGCATATGGGTGAAGAAACCAGAATTTTATGCAAGCTAAAAATAGATAGCAGTTGTACTATATATGTACCCAGAAAAGACAAAAATGAGGGGTAAAAAGTGCAGAATTCCTGGTGGCTCATCTGGTTATCTACATTTTCTGGAAAGAGATGGGTCTTGAGGTTAGAATTTAGAGGGATTCACAGATTGGTTGTTCAAGGAGGAGCTATAATGGAAGATGGGGAGAAGAACATCTATAAAAGAGACACATGGATGGACTTGTGAGAATTGGCAAAAGGTATAAAGAGTGTTGTATCACATGTTAATGCTCTCCAAAGAGATGTACCAGAGTCCCAAGTTTGAAAAAAATCAAGTAACAAAATAATTTTACTAGTCCAGAGCAGACAGCTGGCCATACCAGTGGTGAAACAATTGAGCCATTAACAAGTAGATATGTTGGTTGAGATGGAGATTAGGTACAAGCTCCAAAGCAAGGCATCCTTCTTCCCAAAGCCAGGTTAACTCATTCTGTTGTTCTAACTATAAGAAGAGAAATTAAGCCTGATTGCACCATTGCACCATCACAGGCACCATTCTTCAAACAGATGAATCAGGCCTCTGGTGTGAAATTGACTGTGTGAAGCCCTTCCGCCGTAGAAGACATAGCAATTTATCTAGAATGAACTAAAAATATATTCTTGGTATGAGTTTGCTTTACCTGTTCATAAGATCTAAGCCAGGACTACTCACTGTTCAGGAGCTCATGGGACATTTGATCCATTGGCACTGGATCCTACATAATCAATGAAGTCACTCTACAGCAAAGATGTTCTGTCACCTATAGCACACTAGGAAGCTGATGAAATGTTGGAATAACCCAATCAATGTACAGCTGAAGCCATGAGTTTCAAACTGATAGCCTGCAAAGATGGGACATGATCAATACTTTCTGACTATGACCTAATTGGAGAATTTGTTATTTCCATTCTTTCAACTCTAGGTTATATAGGTTTAAGTTTTGTCTGCAAGATAGCAAAAGTCAATTTCACATATAGGTAATTTTTAAAAGGTGTACTTCATCATTATGAATATTTTAAAGAACACCCAACCAAAATAGAGAATAAAATATGAGCATCTACTTAGTTATACTGACTATGATTTAGAATAACAGATAATTTTAAATGTGAAAGAAGTCCTCAAAATTATCGTATTTGAACCTCTGCATTTATCAGTAAAAATATTAAAATAAAAAGAAGTCTGGAAATTTTATTTATGTCACATGTCACAACCTTATTAGCCTAATTCTTTTAAAATACTGGGTGTGGTACATAAACAGTGAAAATAAAATAAAATAAAATAAAATGGAAAAAATAATAAAAATAAATGCTTATTTTGACTTGGCTGAGTCACTGACTTTGGAAGCTCCATATGAAAATAAAATAAATGCAATACCCTTTATTATTTTTTCTATTTAATTGTATTTGGTAAGCAAGATATTAATAGATGGGCTAGAAAAATAAATTAATAAAAATGATCATGGATGTGATCACAAGGAAATTTCCAAAAATAATTCGTCAATTAAAGGAAACTAAAAGTTACACTTTCTCTTTATAATACGGACTCAAAGTGAAAAAAAAGTAAAGGATAAATATAACCCCCTAAATATTACTCTAATATCAATTTAAATCAAGAATAATTCAGCAATATTTATTAAGCTCTCCCAAGGGCATACAAACAGAAGTAATTGCAAGGTAAAAAAATTAATTAAAACTTTTTCATAGAAGATTAAATTCAAGAGCTCTTCCAAGACACAGTAATTTATTACTGTAATGTCAAGAGAATAGAAGAAGGAGAAGAAAGGAAAAACCTTTTCATCAAAGTGTTAATGGGTATGCATTGAACTTTTCCAAGCCCATATTAATCAGTGTGGCAATAGTGAGGAGTAGCGGCCGAATGGCTATAGATCACAGACAGGCATTTTCAAAATTGTAAGATGTCTTTGGTCAACTTTCAATTTCCTCAGGGAATAAATGATGACATTCTTAGTGACCTAAGGGCTCACCTCTACTTTTGTATGTTTTTAAGCCTAATAGATTTGCCTTAAACTGAGGGCTTCTTCTAGCTGCTTTGTGGCCAATTCATCTCGTCTCAGATGACTTCATTTAGAGGGTGTGTAAGTATAAATATATCTCAGAGGGTCAAATACTATATTGGATGACAATTCTGTATAAATAAATGTACATGAAGTGAAATAATATAAGTATTCTGAGAGAGAGAATATTTGTGGCAGAACTCTTAAGTTCTATTCAAAAAAACTTTTGTAACTTCAGTTTTAGCTTCATGGAAGAATTTAGGTAAAATCATGCATGATACCATACAAAACTATTAACAAGTGAGTTATTTTTGGTAAAATCCCCCAAATCGAAGTATGTCGAGGACAGTACCCACTTCCAAATTCTTCATGCTTACCTGTCCACATTCCTCTTCCTCCTCCAAATTTCTCATATAAAATGCATTATACACAAGATTAAATAGATCAAATATGACTATATGTGGTATATGTAATACATAATTTATTTTTAGGTTTGATGGTGAATTCTTTGGAATTTTTCTGAATTCAATTTAAATTGATTTGCATATGAAGATCACTTTAAAAGCAATCAATTCACTGTGGTACAGTGTTCTGGGGAAAGTAAAATTACTTTAGTCTAAGATGACATGATAGATATGATGAGTTCATCATTTTTTTTTTTTAACTTGGAGGTTGAAGGGAAAATGATGAAGGGTTAAAAGAATAATTGTGCTGTGAGAATCCATGGAGTTTCATCAGAACAGACCATAGCCAGGAATTTCTTACTATGAAGATTTTTTTTCCCTTTCCTTTTCCTTTTCCTTTGTTCTTTCTTTTTTTCTTTCTTATTCTTCCTTTCTTTCTTTTTTTTTTTTTTTAAACTTGATGGAACTAATCTGAGCTGAGAGGTCTGTGATGGCATTACTTTGATATAGAGCCTGGTTAAAAATACATAAATATAAAAGTTCAGTTCCTCACCCATAAGCTTTGTCTATGTAGTGTCAACTATCCAGATATTTGGAAACATATGATGATTGAATGACCTCCTAATTTTTCAAGTAGAAATTCTGGCAGAATGCTGACTCAGGCTACATTGGAAAAAGCTCCTTTTTCTGAACTAGAATCTTATTTTAGAATGATTGACATATCTTAAAATTACACATTTTTTGAATTTCCATTTTACTGGGCTGTGAATTTGAAAGAAAAGAATAAAAAAAAACTACAGTAAATCTGCACATAAACCATACTGAATGCTTAATATATAAGTACAAACTTTCACCCTCTTACATAATCTTCATTTTGAAGATACTTTCAAATAGCAATATAAAACATTTTCAGTTATTCTACACTATTTCCTAAAAATCTTATAGTTATGAAACTTGTTGTACATGACTTTAATTGGAGATTTTTAAAAAATTAGTACTGTCACCATTAGATTTAGTTTAGACTTATATTCTTTCTTTCTTTCTTTCTTTCTTTCTTTCTTTCTTTCTTTCTTTCTTTCTTTCTTTTCTTTCTTTCTTTCTTCTTTCCTTTTTTGAAAGAGAGAGGGTGTGTGACCAGGGATGGGGTGGAGAAGGGACAGAGGGAGAAGGAGAGAGAGAATCTTAAGCAGGCTCCACATTCAGTGTGGAATCCAACATGGGGCTCTATTCCATGACCCTGAGATCATGACCTGAGCCCAAATCAAGTGTTGAACACTTAACTGACTGAGCCACCTAGGTGCCCCCATTAGATTGAGTTCTACTGTGAATTAGAAAGAAGAAAATGAATTTATATTGAGGCACATTTTGCTAGAATGTAACTCCATAAATAGGAATTTGGGTCTGTTTACTTCTCATTACAAATGTATCTCAATGCCTAGAACTTTCAGATAGTATATGCTCAATAAGCACTGATCAAATGCTTATTGTAGCTAAGAGGATTTGGGACCTCAAAACTTATAAAGGTTGTGATTTTGACTCACCAAGAGACTTTAAGACATAGATAATGACATATGTATTTCATAGAATGTCTAAAATTCATAGAATTTATAAAAACTGGGTTGCTATAGAGTGAGGTATATTGATGGGGAGAGGACCTCATTCAAGCTTAGTTACATCTTTAAAGGGTTCATCTCCAAACACAATACTATCAGAGGTTAGGGCTTCAATATATGCATTTTGAGAGAACACAGTTAAACTCATAAAAGATCTATGGATTTCACATGATTTCTTTTTCCCTCTAGATTTAGAGATGTTGGTGGGATTATACCAGAAGTATTTCTGTTTTAACACAAAACATTGTTTCTCTTCCTCTGGGGGTGGAATAAATTCTTGGTGCCATTTTTAATTTATCTCTTTGGGCACTAAAGTTTATATCTTAAAGAAATTACTGGTGTTTTTTCTAAATGGTAACAACCTTTTATATTTTCAAGATTTTTAAGAAGTATATTTTTCCTTTGGAAAACCTTTCAATGAAGGCCTTGTCAAAAGACATTGTTATTACTTTTTTCTCCCTACTAGAAAGAAAGAAATCGAAAGTAGAAGTTAACAATCTCTAACCTTCCTGGTGCCTAGAAGGGTTATGATCCAAGAGAGAAACTAAAATGAAAGAATTTAAGGCAGGAGCTTTGTGTGAAGGGGCCACCCTTGACTGGAAAATGACTACCAAGCCCAGAGAAATTCCCAGACACATATGGAGAAGTGTGTACTGGTTGTTTGCTCAGAGCACCAGAGTAAGGCTGGAAAGAAGGTGACTTGGTCATCTGCTTAGGTATTATACTACTACACAAAGGGAAACAATGTGCATTTCCAAATAAAAGAAAGTAAAATAATTCCATTTCTACCTGCATTACCATCCACCTTCTTAACTCTCAACTCTTCATGACTTTGGCTTTCAGTTGGGAAATGATATATTGTCACCTATATTTTACCTCACTTTTCATGAAAGCAAATAGAAAAGGACTCTTGCTCTGTGATGACTTCTTACAAAAATTCTCTCTAAACCTCTCCTCACAGAACCACTGCTTTAGTCATTCGTAAGAATGCTTTGCTACATTAGTACATGCTCAGATGTATTCTTTTAAAAATAGGATAGCAATGGCACCTGGGTGGCTCAGTGGGTTAAAGCCGCTGCCTTCGGCTCAGGTCATGGTCCAGGGTCCTGGGATCGAGCACCGCATTGGGTTTCCTGCTTGGCAGGAAGCCTGCTTCCTCCTTTCTCTCTATCTGCCTGCCTCTCTGCCTACTTGTGATCTGTCTGTCAAACAAATAAATAAAATTTAAAAAAATAAATAAATAAAAATAAAAATAGGATAGCAAACCTGGCGATTCACAGACCTGTACCCCTGGGGCTAATAATACAATATATGTTTATTAAAAAATAAATAAAAATTAAAAATATAAAAGTATTAAAAAATAGGATAGCAATATTCATAATATTTCTGAGAATAACTGTTTTGCTGATTGATTTTAGCGTCTGGAGTCTGATCCAAGCACAGAACAGGGAATGCAAAGTAGTCAGAAGAAATGAATAAGCTTCCTGTGATGGGTGTGAATCAGTTGGAGAACAAAGCCTTCTCCAGGTATGTAAAGCTCACCCCTGTGATCAAACAGACCCTTGGTAGTGCAGCTGTATATAGTAATCATCATGAAGTACACATAAAGGCAACATCTTTAAAATAGCAATGATAGAATGCTGAGGCAACAATGTATTTTTATTTCCCTTTCTTAGAAAGATAGGATGGTTTCCCTAAAAGGAGAGATTCAAACATCTGATTCCAATGGAAGGGAAACTCACAAAAGAAGTATGGCTCTTTATTTATTAAGATGTTTATTAATCCATTAAATATATGTTAAGTAGGGCACTGTATAGAAGTCAGCCAGTTTGTGCAACAGAATTTTGGACACAGTTAGAAATAGAAATCAGTGGACATAGAAACAGAAATAGAAATAAAGAACTCCATGCACATAATGCAGTCTATAGTAAAACAAAACAAAAGCAAAAGCAAAACAAAACAAAAAAAAGTAAGAACAACTTGATCCATCCTGTAACTGTAGAAAGGGAAATTGACAGTACTAGACCTGAGGTAACTAACAAGTCTGAAGTGATAATGTGGTTCAGTGGTGCAGAATAAACATAGTTTAACTAGCCATTGTATTCTAGCTTTAAAATAGTATTTACCTCAGAACTGTGGTATATTCTGGTACTGCCTTAGGGGATACAATGTCATTTGTTTTGATTCTTAGGTTTTTATAGCTTCATTTTCTTCCTTTCTTTAAGAATTTAATATTTTCCACTTCCTCTTTAACCCTGGTACTCTGAAACTTCACAACAATGTGAGTCTCTTTCGTTTAGTATATTTGCCCTATTCCTTCTGGAAAATTAATCTTTTTCAAATTTAGGTTTTTTAATTTGTAATTTCTGAGAAAAATATTTCCTCTTCCTTACTTTGTTCATTTCTTCTCTGTCCAAGATGGTGGACATCTTGACTTGATTACTTAATTTCCTTATTTTTTATTTCTTTGTTATATCTTGACTCCCCCCTCCTTATTTTTTCACAAGTGTACTCATTTATAACTGTTCTGTGTAAATTTTATATTTTTGCCATCACATTTTAACTTTCAAGAATTTGTCCTTGTTTTAGAATGTCCTTTTTATGGCATGCTGTTTCTATGGTCTCAACCTCTCTCATTTTCTCTGGGGATATTAATTCAGTTTTAAAATGTTCTTTTGATCTATTTCTCTTTCTTCCATGTTGCTCTATTTTCTGTTTTGTACCCATTTCTCTAGAATGACTAACACCCCAAAACAACTGACAATACAATTACTAGTAAGGATATGGAGCAAAAGGAACACGTTCATTGCTGGTGTAAACATAAAAGGGTATAGTCATTTTGGAGATAGTTTGGCAGTTCTTACACAGCTTGACATAATTTTATCACATTATCTAACAATCTTGCTTTCTAGATTTTTCCTCAACTAAGTATAAGACTAATGTACACAAAAGCATATATATGAATGCTTAAAGCATCTCTCTTCATAATTAAAAAAAACTAGCAGAGACCAATTTGTCTTTTTAGACGATGGTATTAAAAGCCAGGGGTTCAGAGGAGGGAGGGCTTGAATAGGTCAAGCAAATGAGATTTTTAAGAGAATGAAACTAATTTCTTTTTTATGATACTGTGATGGTAGATACATGACATAATACATTTGGTCAAAACCTATGAATTTACATGAGGAGTGAACTTTAATGTATTCAAATTAAAAAAGTATTTAGAAACTTATCCTGAGATACTTCAGGATACAATGCAGAATGAGATGAAAGAACCTCATTTGATTATGCATGTATGAAATAACTCACTGAAGGAGCTAGGGGGAAATGTGCAGACCTAAGTATCTTTGGAAATTGGCAGAATCTCCCCGACCAAAGGCAAAAGGAGCTGAACATAAGTGCTGTATGTTAGCTGATATAGTTATTTGCACAGAAATATGGGTTTGTGATTCTGAAACCAGAAATGTATATACGTATAAAAGAATGTAATATCAAATAAATTCATGGTGGATGGTGAGAGCCAGTTTTCTCTCTGGTGAGTAGGAGGTTTCAGATAAGCAAAGGGTGAAGATTAGAATGATCCATGTGGTACGTGGGTTAGATTTAGAGAAAATAGTATGAACTCATGTTTAGCTTAATATAGACATATAGATTAAGTAAAATGTTTCACAACTTACTCTATATAAGAAGCTGTGGTGAAAGGATCACTAACCCATATGTCCCCTCTGGAATTATATCTGGCAACACTTAACCAAAACTAGATAGGTTTTTACCTATCTGTTTGATCCCTTGACTCTACTGCTAGGAATTCACACATTATTCACTAATAATGAAAAAATACATTTCCATAAAGACTTTCACTGAAGTATCACTTAAATTACTGGGAAAAAAAAAAAAAAAACTAAATGCCCATGCCTAAGGCGGTGGTTGAATAAATGCACAGTACATATCACAGAATACTATAAATTTATAATACTGAATGAAGACCTCTATGCAATAACACAGTGGAAAAAAAAATTGCAAAATAGTGTATATAGAATGCTACCTCTTGTGTAATAAAGATGAGGATATAAAAAACCTAACATTAATAATAATTATAATAGCAATACAATAAAAACAGTATCTATTTCCTTCTGGTTTACCAGAAAATAATTTTACGTTGATGTTCTGGGATTGGCAGATTGGGAACAGGAAAGGTATACCGAGTGCTGGCTTTCTGGAAGCAGAAGGGAAATAGGGATTTGGAAGCCTTGCTATCAAGTGTATAGATTTTCACTTACTCCCTATTACTCATTTGCTAATAGAAAAAAATTATTCAGCTTTGCCTTTTTTTTTTTTTTCCTGAAACGTTTCATGTTCTCCTGTCCAGGAGTTAAACATCATTCTTTGCCCATCTTGTATCTGGGCCATTCCCACATCCTGTAACATGGGGAAAAAGAATCTTATATTATAGAAATACTTTTTACATCCAATGTTCATTAGCCCTTCTGATTTTAGCCTCACTCTGAACCTGCTTTTACACACAAAATATTTCTAATTTCTGAGAATTTGTGACAAAAATAAGTTGCTTCTTGTGCTTTCTCCCTTTGTAGGCTTATATATCATTGTTTTAGGACATCCAAGTCAGTAACTACTCATGCATTATTTTTTGATTTCCAAATTTCTATAGTTATATCCTTTTCCTGTATTGTTTCTTACACCTATTTTTTTCCCTTTCTTGTTTATGATATGTCTTTACATTCAGTATCATCTAAGGAAGAAAATGAATTCATATATTCAATCCAAATGATTTAACTGTCAGGGCTTACTTTGGTTTGTTTTTAAATTTGCAATATGTGTTGGGTTTAAATTAACACCAAGCTATGTTTTACCTGGCATGGATTTAGTTCCTTTTGCCAAATAACTTCACTTTTTTTTCTTTCATAAAGTTATTTAACAAAATATTTTCATTCATTGAACAAATATTTGAGAATTTTCTGTAGACCAAGCATCATAGTGTAAATGCCTCCCAGGCAGCATTAAAATATCTGTCTTTTAGGTAAAGCAGAAAACTATTAAAGGGTTTCAAGTGTAGTTTCAATATGATAATGATTTCTATCAAAAGTATATCATTTCAGCTGCTGTCTACAAAATGAGCTAGAAGGATGTAATAATCACAGCAGAGGGACCAGATAAGGAAGTGATTTATACAGTGGGAATACATGAAGATAGTGGCTGGGACAAGAGTGTTTTAGAATGTCAGATAGGAAGGATGGACTTATTTGAAAATATTTTAGAATATATTTTAAAAATATTTTAAAATTAAAAATATTTTTAAATTGTGGGCCTTATTGATTGGCTCTAAGAGTAATGAAAATGGAGGAAACAGGTCAGATTTTTAACTTTATGACTTTATCAATGAGAAGGCTATCTTTATTGAGAAAACAACTGGCAAATGAATGTATAGGAATGGGAGTTAGAGGGAGGTACATTGCAAGGGCTGCATTTTATATGTGTTACATTCAATCCCTGGTTTGTGGAACTGTTTGTGACATTATTTTTTTTTAATGACATTATAATATAATAAAATGTAATACACATAAAGTGACATAATAATTTTTTTAAATTTTTTTCATGCCCAGCATGGAGCCCAGTGTGCAGCTTGAACTTACAACCCTGAGATCAAGACCTGAGCTGAGATCAAGAGTCAGATGCCTACCTGACTTAGCCACCTAGACACCTTGTTTGTGACATTATTAAAACACAACACTAGTGCTACTGGGATTCAGTTGGTATCTGCTGTAAGTCTTCCTGGTGCTTATTCTCAAAATAAGACAAGATATATGCAACCTTCTCATATGGATTGGATGAATGATCACTTTTGGCCAAACAGAACATTAAAGAATCCTCAAAAAGAGCTTAGGTCCTAATGTGGGGAGATACCAGTTACCCAGTTGAAGTGGCCTTAATAAAGATCAAGTTCAACACATTATCTCAGTTACTCGACTATAGAGTTATATAGCTATACACATCATCAGAGAAGTTAGTGGAAATTAGAAGCAAGTTTTGAGAAGCTAGACAACCTTGGAGTGGATAGTTCTGCTCACTTCCTAATTATTAATGAAAAAATAACACTTTACTAGGTGACCAACTGCACTAAGTTCTGTTTTCTATGAAATATTGCTAAGCCTATTAGTTGGTTCTAGTGATTTTATCAACAGATTTGTTAAATATGCAAACATTAAATGTTCATATCCATATTCATAGTGGCATGATGGGTAAGGTGCTACATTCTGAGGCAATATAACCATCCAACAGTCCCCTGTGCTGAGTGGCCGCTGGTGGAGAAGGACAGAGTTTGACTGAATTTCTTTACAGAGTTTTCCTTACTTTCAGGTTTCTGAGCATTCATACATGAGGAGAAGTGTGGGTTTTTTTTTATGATTTATTTATTTATTTGAGAGATGGAGATCACAAGTAGGCAGAGAAGCAGGCGGAGAGAGGAGGAAGCAGGCTCCCTGCTGAGCAGAGACCACCCCCCCCATGCAGGACTCGATCCCAGGACCCTGGGATCATGACCTGAGTGAAAGGCAGAGGCTTTAACCCACTGAGCCACCCAGGCACCCCGAGTAGAAGTGTTTTATGAAAAAAATTACTTTTTTCTTCTCATTAGTGCTTGGTTGATTGAGTTAAATCAAATATTCCAGACTGAACAATGCAAAATAATTATTGCTAGCTCTAGATCATACTTATGTCTTTATAACAATCTTATTGGTTTAGTGTACTCATAGTTGAGTTATTGATTATCTGTGAACTAGATGTGACTGAAAGATGAATAAGATACATGGCCAAATCACCAAATTTTCCTGCGGTTACTCAGGTAGCCTCTAAAACCTAGTGAAATGGAATTTAAATGGAGAAAGTAGGAAGGCAAAGAAAGGCTTTTTCAGTGGCATTATATTAGTTATGTAATAATCATTTAATGGTTATTTAACTCCCACAGCTTTTACCAGTTGGTCCTATGTAGCTTTCCTATATGGGAAAATGCTAGCTTGTGGAAGTGCATCGAATGTCCCAAAATAATCCTCTGATAAACACATACACACACACACACACACACCCCAGAACACACACATACAGTAATTTGCCCTTTATGTCTCCTTGGTGACATAGCATGAGAAACACTCAGAGCTTCATGTAAAGCTGTGAGAGCTCATTCATGACAACACCAGGTGCATTTATTGCCTGCAATGGATTTTCAGGGAAAATTCTGATTGTGATTGCAGCAATAAGCAGATATTGAATGCCACAATTTTTCAAGAAAGTATTTTGCCTATTTTTGACACACTGTTCTCCAAAAAGGTTATATCACGTTTATTTTTAAGTTACAATTGAACATTCTCAGGATGACAGAAGATACTGAGCTGCAAGGCTTCACTGAGCAGCTAATAATTCCCCCGGTGGCACTTGGTACAGGACAAGTTGAACTTGCAAAGTCAATAACTAACACATTTGTAAACCCAAAAGAAGGAAAGAGTCCAAAGGAGCAAACTGAGGCGTGCCTTCCTGTTTTAAAATATTTGTTTAAATATTTGTTTTCCATAACAATCCCCAAATATGAATAGATACCAGACAACTGCATCTGTCTTAAAGAATGTAAAAACTCTTGTCAGTCCCTAAGGTTTTATCCCCAGTTTGATGTTTGTATTTTATTTCCACTTTTGGCAAAAATGACACAGTTAAAAGGAAAGTGTTTGTGTTGTTTGGCAATAATAAATAAGAACAGAAGGGTATTGCCGTGTATCAACTCAAATATCACAAGGCAGATCCATTTTAGTAAAAGAAATCTTTTCATATCAGGTGGGGAAATCAACTTCAATTGCTCTTTCTGGACTTAACCATCTCCCATTCCTGAAGCCAAGACTTGAAAGGAGGGTAGGACAATGTAATGAGGTAATTAGGCATGATGGCTCCTATTAACATAATCACTACTCCTGCAGGAATAGGTTTTTCTTGTTTGTTTATGCTGTTAGAATGCCTCTAGTGAATTTGGGGAGGGTAGAGGGCTCTCCAGTTAAACAATGGGATATGGAGATAGAGCTGCTCTGGATTAGGACCCCAGCTTGTCAGCCTGCATTTCCTCATCTATTAAATAGCCTCCTAGATGCTCATCTCATTCCCAATTAATAGATGAGATTTATTCTCTTGAATATCTCCCTGCTAACCTATGGAGTCTAGAAAATGAGGAGAATCTAATTCCCAAGATCTCTCAGGAGATAGCATTTCTGTGATGTTTCTGTGCATATTGAACCTCACAAAGAGACAAGAACCACAGTAAGGAGTAGCTGCACAAGACAACAAAGAACAGCTTTTAATATGTTGCCTGAAAAAAAGGCCACTTCTTTATTTTATTTTTCCTCATTAATTCATACTGGCTGCATAGCAAGTGGGTGAAATTGAGCCAAAGAGCAATACAGAGAAGCTTAACCTGTTTCTTTTACCCAAGTGATGGGTAGAACTGTAAAACTTCAGTCCTATTATGGACATCAGCACCCCAGTTCTCAGCACAGAATGACGAAACGGAGTTTCCAGAGCTTTGAAGACAAAGGAACGAACCTGGAACCTAAGTAACTAGATAGCATGCTAGGTCCAAGCACACTTGACATCACTGTCAAAGACCTTAGCAGGTCTCTAAACTGAAACATCATTTGTGAAATGTGTATTTTATGGCTAGTTCTTTTGAGGTGCATACCCTAAAGACCACCACAAAAACAAACAAAAACCAGTTGCAGTTAAAATAAAACTGACATGCGTTTAGTTTGCTGCACTCGGGCAGAGAAAATGAGGGGACGCGCAAGGACATCTCAGGAAAGGACAGCTGCGAACAAAAACTTACCAGGCTTTAGCATTGGTGAGTGATTTTGAGAAGGGATTAGGAAGTTAGCACTTACTCTGGATTGAATGTCTTAAAAAATTGGTACAAAAAGTACAAAATTATTGGTACAATAATACAATTGGTACAAAATAATTTTGTACAAAAAACTGGTACAAAAAGTTGGATATTTTAATATTTTTAAGAAGGATATGGGAGTTTTAAGCAGTATTAGAACTGGCAATGGCAAATAAGGATAAGTCTCTTAGAAAAGATGTTAGTGAGGAGAAAAGGGATTTAGTCATTTTTGTGGTCTTAGAGTTGCCTTGTCTTACTTGGGGGGAATACTGTGGTTGGTTGTCAGCAGGGTGATTTTTAGTTCTATGTAGTTCTTTTCAGTTCTACATAGAAACTCATGATACTTTTATTATGGTCTATTTTTTGAAAGTACAGAAAGTTAAAGCGATCTTCGTCACAGGAACAAGAACTTTCATATGGGTTGGTTAGCATATTTATACAAATGATCATAACTCATCTGCTTTATAATTTATTATAAATAAAATATTTTACAGTGACTTATCTTAATTATGTAATGATTGGTTGACTCAGTAAAAAGTCTCATTGACTAAATATACTAAACAAAAATATGGACCTTATTTCCACATTCCCAGAAAAAAAAAATTATCTAAATTGCACATGATTTTTTGCCATATACACCATAGAAACTTTCAATCATGGACAAAATGGTGCCAAGAATTCTGTCAAAATATTTTCTCTGTCTATTGTATTTCATACTCTCACTTACATATAAATACCTTTTAATTAATTCAGAGCAAAAATTCAATTTACCAATTATCCTTTTGTACCAGATGATATATAATCTAGTTCTCTGTCTTGTGAAGGAAAACAATTAATGACATACATGTTAACATAATTATAGGAGGGACAGAGAAGAGGATAAAAGAGGAAACATATAATTTGGACCAAAGGATCAGAAATGCTCCAGTGATAAAGGGACACTTGAGCTGAGTGTTGAGTGTAGAAGATAGAATAAGTTAGAGGAAAGTTAAAAGGAGTATATTCCCAGTAGAAGGAATACCATGTGAGAAGCTAAAATAACAACAATAAATCACAAGTTTCATGAAAAAAGCTTTTATCCAAATACTTGGCACAGTGACTGGGAGAAAGTGAGCATATATTTATTTAAAAATTTATGAATTAGGGGTGTCTGGGTGGCTCAGATGGTTAAGCATCTGCCTTCAGCTCAGGTCATGATCTCCAGATCCTGGGATCAAGCCTCACATCAGGCTCCCAGGCTGGCTCAGTGGAGAGTGTGCTTCTCCCTCTCTCTCTCTCCCTCTTCCTCTCCCTCTTCCTCTCCCCCTGCTTGTGTGCTCTCTCTGTTTCTATCAAATGAATAATAAAATCTTTTTAAAAATTTATGAATTAATCACCCACATATGGCAATCAGTTAAATCAACCCTAGAAAGCAGTGTGTTGAGAAATATTTGCATCCAGATAAGTCTCACTAGTCAGGTCTGTGTGATGCCTTGCTGCTTAGGACGAGAACAATCATTCTGAGTGAAGTGAGGTTCAGGAGTTATTAGCATGCAGTTGCCATAGACTTTGACCTTCTCTAATCACAAGACATAAATATAATATGTTGTGACACACATATACTCAACAGAGAGTTTCACACTGGCATTGACATTTTAGGAACCAACCAAATATATGTTAAAAACTAAAATGTTCATGTCTCCTGACTTTGAAACATTTTCTTAACTTTGTTTTTTCCATCACAATGACAAAATGAAAGTTCTAATAAGGTCATAATCAATCAATCAATAAGCATATACCCAAAACTATCAGAAAGAGAATTATCAAAACTATATCAGAACTGTAACAAACAGAAAGCGGAAATAAGAATGCAACCCTATTTACAATTTCATCAAAAATAAAATATCTAAGAACAAATTTAACCAAAAAGTTAAAAGCCAATACAGTGAAAACTATAAGACATTAATGAAAGAAATTGAAAAAAAAAACATGAATAAATGAAAAGATATCTTTCCCCAATGATTGAAAGGATTACTACTATCAAAATGTCTGTACTACCCAGAGTAATCTGCATATTCAGTGCAATCCTTATCAAAATTCCAATGGCATTTTTTCCCAGAAACAAAAAAAAAAACAATTCTAAAATTTGTGTGGAACCATAAAAGACTCCAAATAGCCAAAGCACTCTTGAGAAAGAAGATACTTGAGGAATCTCACTGGCTGCTTTCAAAGAATACTACAAAATCATAATAATCAAAACAGTATGGTATTGGCATAAAAACAGCCACCTAGGTCAATGGAACAGAATAGAGACCCCAGAAATATGCCTCTTTATATGTGGTCAAATAATTTATGACAAAGAAGACAAGAATACACAATGAGGAAAGGATAGTCTTTTCAATAAATGGTGTTGGGAAAACTGGACAGCCACATGCAAAAGAATGAAAACCATATTATTATCTTATACTACACACAAACATTGATTCATAATGGTTTAAAGACTTGAAACTATAAAACTCTCAGAAAAAAATATCACAATAACCTCTTTGACATTGGTATTAATCTATAATTTTTTGGATCCAAATAAAAATCACAATGAGCTGTTACCTCACACCAGCTATAATGGCTATTATCAAAAAGATAAGAAATAACAACTATTGGTGAGGATGTGCAGAAAAAGGAACCTTGTGCACTGTGATGGGAATGTAAATTGGTCTAGCCACCATGGTAAATAGTATGGAGGCTCCTCAAAAAATAAAAACTACACTATGATCCAAAAATTCTACTTCTGGGTATTTATCTGAAGAAAACAAAAACACTAATTTAAGAAAGATATATGCACCCCCATGTTCATGCAGCATAATTTACAATAGCAAAGATATGGAAACAACCTAAGTGTCCATCAATGAATGAATAGAAAAAGAAAATGTTGGGGGAGACAAGATGGCGGGGAAGTAGGAGGAGGCGCCTTTTCAACCTGTACCCTAAAGCGAGCTGATTACCTACCAAAGAACTCCGATCACCCATGAAATCAGCCTGAGATCAGAATTATACACGTCTGGATCTCTACAGGGGCAGAAGACGCCAGTGGGCAGGTAAAGTAGAGTGGGAACATCGGAATGATATTGGAAGATAAACAAAAGTGGGAGGGAGCCACCAGAGGCGACCGGTTGGAAAGTAATACCCCTAATATGAGAGTGCCCTGCATCTGGGGACCACCATTAACTTGGAGACTGGTTAAAAGCACTCAAAAAGAGCAAAGGATCATGGGGCGGGGTGGGGGATTGTGGGAAGCTGGGCAGCTAGGGACAGGGGCTTAAGTCCCCGGTCCCAGGACAGCGTCCCCTGGTGCTGAGCCAGAGAGAGTGTGGCGGAGAAACCAGGTCTTGGTCCCTGAGCCGCCAGCGCGCCTGAGAACACATGGGGTCCAGCTCCTGTGAGGGGCTGGGAGCCTCGCCAGATGGGAGAACACCAAGCCCTGCTACAGAGCCTGAGACACACACGCCCTGACCCTCCCCTGAGAGAGGTGCGCGAAGGCCCACTGGCGCTCTCAGACCCGTACCATTGTTTCAGAGCCTGAGACGCCCGCGTGACCCACAGTCTCCCCTGAGAGGTGCGCGCAAGCCTGGTGCTCTTAGACCCAGAAACACCAGGCACTCCCAGCCCGGGGCAGCAGGAAAATCTCAGTGTGTGATTGCTGCTTGGAACCTCTCTGGCGGTCTGGAGCTGCTGAGACAGCTGCCGCTGCCGTGGTTATGGGTACAAGCAGAAGATCATGTGTCCCCAGCGACCATGACTCAGAGCCTGCTCTGCCAGTGGCCAAGGGGGAATTTATATGGGCTCTGCAGCACCCACAGGAGATCAAACTGAGGCTTCTCTCTGAGACGGAGGTCAGGGTGCAGTTTGCTTTCCTCTAAACGTACAAAAACCATCAAAAGCGGTCAAGGCGAGAAAAAAAAATGTGAACAAACATAAAAAGCCTGAAAAAAATGGTTTCCTCGGCGCCCACCCCCTTGAGGGGGCGGGAGGACTTAACTCAGGGAACATCATTGACTGAAAACCCACGTAGCAGGCTCCTCCCCCAGAAAACCAACCAGGAAAAAAAAAAAAAAAAAAAAGAAAGAAACTACAAGAGAACAACCACCACTACTTCATAGGACAACTTTTATTTTTAATTTGTTCCCACTATTCTGGCTCATTTTTTTATATAGATAATTTTTTAACCTATTTACCATCACAGTGAGATGTCCAGTACATCAAATTCCATAATAACCTTCTAACATGAACTTTTTGATACATACACCTGTGTTTTTCTTTTGCATTTCTATTTTTTAAATTTCTTTTTTTTTAATTATAGTTTAGTTTATTCCTTTTTTATTTTCATTTTCTAACATTCATATAGAGTTAGACTTCAAAGTAATCCCCTTTCCCCAATCAATACTACCCCTATAGGTCAACCAAATTTTAATCCTGCTTTATCTTAGGAAAGTTGAGTCCTTTAACAAAGATATCAAGATACATCCAGGAAGAATCAAAACAACCTTCCTCGCCCAAACTGAGAATTTATAATGACTCTCCCATCTTTTTCTTCCACCAGTGTTTCTGTGTTTTTGTGTTTGTCCTGATAGTATATAAATCTTACACTTGGGGTTCTTTTTAATAAGGTTCATCCTTTATATAACATATATATATATATATATATATATATGTTATATACTTTTTTCTCTTGTCATATACTTTTATCAGTCTTTTTGTTTGTTTTTGTTTATATACTTCATAAATCTTACTTTGGGGCCCATTTGGGCTGAACCTTCTCTCTCTCTCTTTTTTTTTTTTAATTTATTTTCAGCATAACAGTGTTCATTGTTTTTGTACCACACCCAGTGCTCCATGCAATCCATGTGCTCTATAATATCCACCACCTGGTACCCCGACCCCCCACCCCCTGCCCCTTCAAAACCCTCAGATTGTTTTTCAGAGTCCATAGTCTCTCGTGGTTCACCTCCCCTTCCAATTTCCCCCAACTCCCTTCTCCTCTCCATCTCCCCTTGTCCTCCATGCTATTTGTTATGCTCCACAAATAAGTGAAACCATATGATAATTGACTCTCTGCTTGACTTATTTCACTCAGCATAATCTCTTCCAGTCTCGTCCATATTGCTACAAAAGTTGGGTATTTATCCCTTCTGATGGAGGCATAATACGCCGTCAACTAAAACAAACAAAACTAAAAAACTAAAACAGATGAAGTGCCAAGATGTATATGTTAGGAATTTTAACAAAGTTCACCTTTGTCTGTACCCCTTCCCTCTCCTACTTCTTCAGTGGCCCCCATTTGCTTATCTGTAGAACTTAGGGGAAAGTTTCTGCTTTTTAATTTTTTTTTGTTTGCCTTTATCAATTTCATTTAAGTATAGCTTCTGAGCACTAAAATGCACTCATTTTAAGCATACATTTTGAAAGTTCTGATGAATTCTTACACCCACATAACTACCACCACGATCACAATAGTCACCAATTCAACCACCTTCTAAAAGCTTCCTCATTACCCTTTGTATCAATCCATCTCTAGGCTGTCAGCCTCCAAGCAGCAAATTTTTCTCTCAACTTTTTGACATATATTATAATTCTTGGTTGAAAATGATACTTTGTGGATAATATATAATATAGCTATTCTGGATTTAATTGTATTGTGAGGAATTTTCTTCTGGCAGTAATTTAACTTACCTGCACTCAAATAGCAAACTCATTTTTTCCTTGCTTTTTTTTTTTTTTTTTAATAGCTAATAACCCTGCTCAGATCTTTGAATTTCTACCTACCGCTTCTTGCCCTCTCCCATCCCATCCCCCTTCTTGCCCCACTACGGATCTCTCCTGAACCTATATAGTTCAGTGGTTAGTCAAGGATTTGGGCAGTTTATATTCACTCTTGAGAACTTGTCTTCTTTGTGGCTCCCTTATTTCCAAGTATCTCCTTTTAAATTTTCATTGGTCCTGACAGCTCCCAGCTCTGATCTTTAATACTTTAAGCTGATAACACTAGAGTTTTCTATTGCCTGAGTTGTTCAGAAATTAAGGAATCACGTGATGGGGTACCTGGGTGGCTCAGTCATTAAACATCTGCCTTCCACTCAGGTTGTGATCCCAAAGTCCTGGGATCAAGCCCTGCATCAGGCTCCCTGCTTGGCCAGGAGTCTGCTTCTCCCTCTTACTCTCCTCCTGTGCTCGCTCTCTCTCAAATAAATAAAATCTTAAAAAAAAAAAAAAAAAGGAACGACATAGTGAAAAATGAGCACAAATCTCACCCACTGCAATACTTCCTTGAAAAAATAGTCTTCTTGCTATTTTTGCTTGCTTTTTCACTAGGCTACCAGAATTCTCCTTCATGTACATACAGTTAGGAGTCATCCAGAGACAGAGGCAGACATTATATCCAGATTCAGGTCTCTAGCTCCTTCTGTGGTTCTCTTGCTTTCAGAATGCAACCTGTAAACTTCCGGCTGCTCTGCCAGCCCTGATGATGCTTCCTTACCACTTCAGCCAGTTAGGCTACAATGATTTTCAAGTGGAGAGAATGTCTTTAGAATTGTCCAGGTGATGGCGCCTACAAGGATTCTGAGGAGCATGTTAGAGAAGGTCTCTATTGGAATGAATAATTATTAACAGACTTTGATGATACAGCCAGTTAAGGCTCAAAAGGAAGTGTTGAGCAGATTATTAGAAACTGATGGAAGGATGATCCTCATAACTTTGTGGCTGAAAGGTTAGCAATAGTCTCATCTGAAGTCATTGTAGAGAGCACCGAAAAATGAATTTCATAGCAAAATGTTGAAGATGCTGCCTAGCTTTTTTTCACTGCTTGTAGTAAAATGAGGCAGGAGAGACATAAATTTAGAGAAGAATAGTTAAATAAAAAGGAGCCAGGACTTGATGGCTTAGAAATTTCTCCACCTTTCTAGATGACAGAAGATGCTAAAATTAAGAAATAACTGTTAAGCAAAGTTCAAAATCAGGTCACAGCCAAGAAACAAACAAACAAACCAAAAAAACCATAAAGATGAAGCAAAAGGCTTGACTAGAGAAAACTGCCTAAACCTCAAACATATCAAAGGTACTTCACAGTAAGATACTTCACAGTAAGATTTAGTCACATAAATGCCCTTGAAAAAGTGTAAGAATGGAGTATATCTCATAAGTCCTTTCAAACAACATTAGTCTGTCTATAGAAAGCTGTTATGAGCTGAATTGTGTCCCCTTCAAAAGGCATACCTTGAAGTTCTAACCTCCTATTCATCAGGTTTTGGCTGCATTTGGAGACCGCACCTTTAAAGAGATGACCGAGTTTAAATGAGGCCTTTAGGATGGGTCCTGATCCATTCTAACTGGTATCCTTTCAAGAAGAGAGTAGGATATATGGGGACACATGTGCACAGAGAAAAGACCACATGAAGACATAGGACAAGATGGCCATCTGCAACCAAGAAGAGAGACTTAAGGAAAAACCAAACTTTCTGTCAACACCTTGATCCTGGACTTCCAGCTTCCAGAACTAAGGGAAAATACATTTACATTGTTTAAGCCCCCAGTCTGTGATATTTTTAATGGCACCCATAACTGACTAATAGAGAAATTTAATGGAATTGTCTCTCAGCTGTCTCTACAGGAACCAAAAGTGCAGAAAGTTTTATGTCAAAGAAACTTGTGTTCTTTAACTTCTGTCCCGTGGAGTAAACTCTAGTGGTGTCCACAGGAAGTTTTTGAGTGAAGTATATCAGCAAAATAATATCCTGGTGGCATGGGACAAAGATGGGACAAAATGACAAGCTTTATTTGATCTTTAAAATCCTACAGGCAAAAAGCAGGCTGAGAATACTACTTAGCTGCAAACATGTGTTGTCATGAAAAATGAGGAATGAATAAAAAGGCACAACAGAAAGCCCTGATGAAGAACAAGAGAGCCATGGATGATTACTCTCAGGCTTTGAGACCTAATCAAAGAATTGCCAACATTTGACTTGGCTGAATTTCAGAATTTCCATAGGTGACTACTTTTTGCTTCTTATCTCCACATTTTTTTTTATAGGAATGTCCATAGAGGTTATATTATGCTTGTCCCACTATTGTATGAGTGACAGAAAATTAGTCTCTAGCTTTATAAGTCAACATGAGAAGAATTGTATTTAAGGTCCTGACACTTATGGCACTATATCTGAGGAGCTTCACCATACCTCAAGATATGTTATATAGTGAAATTCTGCATTTTAAGGTGGATTTAAGATAACATAACTTTTGGGGAACTTGAGAAAACATAAATGTATATTGAATGTGGAAGGTATATAAATTATTCAGGGTCAGAGTATAGATTGTAGAAGGCATCCTCTAAAATGTCCTCCCAATAAAGTCCCCCAACTCCTGCTATGGTAGTCACACCCTGTAGACTCCCCTTCCTTTCATTTTGAGCTGATTTAATGACTTTCTTCTAATGAATATAATATGGCAAAAATGTTGGCACATCCCTTCTGAGATTGGCTCACATAAACATGTCTTTTACTCTCCTCATTCTGTCTTTCTTTCTCTCTTCCTTATTCTAACGGATACCAGCTGTCATGGTGTATTGCCCAATGGAGAGGCCATATGGCAACCAATGGAGGGAGGTTTCTGACCACCAGCCAAGGAGGAACTGAGATCCTCAGGTCAACAGCTGTAAGGAAATGAATCCTGCTATCAATCACATAAGTGGTGTTGGAAGTAAATCCTCCCTTACTCAAGTCTTTGGATGAGACAGCAGCACTGGTTGATATTTTGATTACAGATGTGTGAAAAATCTCAAGGCAGAGTCCTCCAGATTCTTGATACACAGAAACTAAGACAATAAGCCTTTTTTTAAAGCCACTAAACTTTGAATTAATTTGTTAAACATCAATAGATAACTAATACAATGCATGGCTTGTTTTTAGAAATAGAATGAAGCAGATGTGGGGCTGTGATATCTAAGAGTCATCAAATGAGCTATTGTGGCATTTGCCTTCCTCACACACAAAAGTTGCTCTTAGAGTACTCAGTCACCATGTTAAAATTCTGATTATTTGGAGTCCCTTATGCTGTTAGGAAACCCAAATCACATGCAGGCAGGTACTCAGTCAAAGCTAAACCCAACCTTCTAGTCATCCTGGCCCAGGCATCAGACATGGTGGAGAGGCCCCCTCCAAACAGTGAGTCATCCTTATTTATTCAAGATTTCCCAGCTGAAGCATTAGACAATGAAAACAATTATCTCTGTTTTGTTTGAATTTTTACTGAATTCATTAGTATAATAAATTTTTTAAAAATTTTTATTTATTTTTAAATTTCTTTTCTGTGTTCCAGAATTCTTTGTTTATGCACCACACCCAGTGCTCCATGCAATACGTGCCCTCCATAAAATTTTAGCACTACCGGGGCACCTGGGTGGTTCAGTGGGTTAAAGCCTCTGCCTTCAGCTCAGGTCATGATCCCAGGTTTCTGGGATTGAGCCCTACATCGGGCTCTCTGCTCAGGAGGGAGCCTGCTGCCTCCTCTCTCTCTCTGCCTGCCTCTATGTCTACTTGTAATCTCTGTCTGTCAAATAAAATAAATAAAATCTTTAAAAAAATTTTTAGCACTACCTTTGGAAAAAAATTTTCCACATTCCCTATTGTCTAGTAAGTAGCTATGGGTCTGGAAAATGCTGTTTTCTCTCAAATAATTAATGAAGACAACAAAAAGCAGTTTGCTTTCAGCTAACAGGTCTACAATGTATCCTAGTTATCTTACCTCATGTCAAAATGCCTCAATCACCAACTCATAATATACTATATCACCCTGCTCTATTATGATGGGGACATGATGCTGAATGGAACTAAAGAAAAAGGTCACTGCTAGACATTTTGGTCCAGTGCGTACATGGAAAAGGGTGGGAAATAAATCCTATAAGAATTCAGACATCTGTCTCTCCTATGGTTTGGGGCATGTTGAGTTATCCCTTCCAAGGCGAATGATAAGTTACTGCAGCTGGAAGTTTCACAGCTAAGAAACCTAGTGTCTGGTGGAACTCTTCAGAGGGGTATACTACATACCAAGTTATGTTACTGCACATTAGATATCAAATAACCCCAAAGACTTCCAGCTTTGAATGAGTTTCTGAGTATTTGTGTTTTCTTGAAATTTGTGTGTTGAAATCCTAATGTCCCTTGTGATGGTGTTAGAAGATGAGACCTTTTGGTGGGTGGGGAGGTCATGAGGGTGGAGCCCTCCTGAGTGGGATTAGTGTTTTATGAAAGAGACTCCACAGAGCTCCTTAGCCCATTTTACTCCAAAAAGAGGTCAGCAGTCTTCAACCCAAAGGAGGACCTTCACCAGAAGCTGATCATGCTGGCATCATAATCTTAGACTTCTGGCCTTCCAAACTATGAGAAATAAATTTCCATTATTTATAAGCCATCAGTCTCTGGTAATTTTGTAATAGCAGCCCAAATGTATTATGACAGGCTCAGTAAAGGAAAGGTTCTCTGGATACTGCGGTGGCTCTGTTGGTTAAGTGTCTACCTTTGGCTCAGGTCATTAGCCCAGGGTCCTGGGATCAAGTCTTACATTGGGCCCCTTGCTCAGTAGGAAGCCCATTCTCCCCATCCCTTCCACTCCCCCTACTTGTGCATTCTCCAGTTCTCTTTCTCACTGACAAATAAATAAAATCTTAAAAAAAAATCATATTAAGATGCTGGACTACTTAGAGTCTTCCAATAATTTTCCATTATGGTTTATATAAAATTCAAATGCTTTGAAATGACAATCAAAATGTGACTTAGCAGCACTGCCTACACCTCTACATTCATTGTTAGTCACTCTACCTTGTGTTCAGTCTGTCTTAGCCAAATAGAACACTGGCCTCTTAAAATCCCATTTTTTTGTTTGTTTGTTTGTTTTTGTTGTTCTGTCCTGTTCATTATTATTGCCACCATCTATAATGTCGACTTTCCCTTTCTATAGGTAATTCCTTCTCATTTCTGCAAATGTATCCTTCTATACCTACTGGTTTTACAGATGCCTTCAACTAGTGTAGTGAAGATCCTCTTCACGAGAAGGTTGAATATTGTCATTTAAGGACTGTTTTCTCAAAGGAAAATAAATGAATTCCCAAGTTAATAAATGACACATCTAGGTTAGGATCCATGATTCTTCCTGTTACTTCTATCATTGTAAGCTTCAGCTTCATCATGATTAGAGCCCTTACAGCAGTGTATCATTGTTTTTTGTCTTAATACATGAGCTGAGAAATCCAGTCTGTGCCCAGGATCTCAGCACACAAGACTGTCTCCTCTAAAATTACATAGGGAATGAATACCAAGACTTCTAATCCAGGGTTCCCATTTTGTTTTATTTTTAAAATCACTTTAACCCCCACTCACTTCTGTGCCTTTATTTACATTTTATTTCCTATCTAGAGATATGTTGACCTCATTTTTATTTTCAGTTTGTCTTATAAAAATTGATATGTAATTATAGATTTACATAAGTGTACGCCTGTATGTTAGATAGATACAGATTCATATATACATATAAGTATGTATGCATGAACATATGTGTGCAGGTTTATAGTTTAAAACTTTTAATGGCATTATGGTGTTTTTCAAGAGGTTCCAGATCCCTCCCAACATAATATGAAGTCTTCATAATGTCCATATGTTCAAAGATACTTGTTTTGTGAGTAAATGGGTAAATAAATGAAGGAATATATGAGACCTAACTTGGATACCTTGAAAATTGAAAATGTAGTTAGTTTATGGGTACCAGGATTAGGAATAATTTAATATCTTAAAAGCGTGGCAAGCTTAGATTATGGACAATGTCTGAATATTAATTTTATGTGACTCCAGTACTATTAGCTTCAGTGACATCACAGAGACATGTAATTACATTAGGAAGAACTGACATACCATAAGCTTTCTTGTACAATATATCACAAAGATCCGTTCTGAGACACTTGACAAGGTGGCTTCTAGGACAAAAATATATGATGTTCTGAAATAATTTATTTTCATTCTCTGAAAAAACATTTCTGTTTTTCTCTTAAACTGTTGTCTAATGTGAAATTAGTACACATTTTCATAAAAATGTACAAAACTAAAATATACTGCCCCCCCAAAAAAGCAAAAGACATTATCTATTTAATCTCTGCATGTTGCTCATAAAGAGAACATTGACAACATCCAATTTCCCCATCACAATTCCACATTTATCTACAACTTCATGAATACCAGTCATTGCATAGGTTATTGACAGTTTTATTGTACCAACTAACACTCACAAGAAAGTGATTAAGGGATATATTCTCCACATTCTCACTGAATCTTGGTAGTTTTAGTCTTTTGTCTTTTGCCATCCTAATAGGACTATACTGACATAATACAGTGATTTCAAACTTCTATTCTTGATTCCTAATGAAGTTAAAATATTTTATTTTCATTGTGATTTTTTTTTTACTTTGGCCCCCCCATACGTACATATACATATTGTTCAAATATATAGAGATTAACTTGTAATATTTTGTTATCTCTAGTTTAATTGAATTGTGATAAGAGAACATTGTTGTATTTAACCTTTGGCGTTTACTGAGGCTTACTAAATGGGTCTATGTGCAGAAAATCATTGAAATAGTGAGTCTGAAATTAGTATAGAAAGACCTTTTTGAAGGGTGACCCTGGGCTAATATATGAGAGTTTAGATATTGGGAGGATTCCCATCATTTTCAAAACTAAGAAGAGCTACTCACTGTGACTAAAATGTTTTTACAAATAATGTTGTTTATGCTTAATGCCTGATTTCCTTCTGGGTATCTGAAGTTTTGGTATGTGAGAGACAAAATATGTTGCATAACCAACCCTCAGTAAAACTCTGAGCACTCAGTCTCTAATGAGCTTCCCTCCTTTCAACATTTCAAATGCCTGTCACAACTCATTGTTGGAGGAATTAAGTGTGTCCTGTGTGACTCTACTGGGAGAGCTCTCAGAAGAACTTGAACCAGGTTTCTTCCAGACTTCACCCCATCAACTTCTCCCCTCGTTGATTTTTCTTGGTACTCTTTTGTTGTAATATATCATAGGCCTGGATAAGATTATGTGTTGATTCCTGTGAGTCTTCACTGACATAGTTGGTGTCAGAAGTGGGATGCTGGCCTAACCCTGACACAGTGAAATACGGTGAAAATCTTGTTTGAAAAGGAACGCTTGAGAGCAGAGAATAATGAGCCCTAACTTCCTCGTTGTCTATAAGCCATCCATGTTACAAAATAGCAGCTCAACTGTTGTCTATTGTGAGAGGTAAAAATCGCTTATGGATTTGAAGATGATATATCCCCTTTAAAAGAGTTGGCTTGCTGTATTCTCTAGCAGTGTATGGTTATTCTGTCTAAAGTGGAGGATTTAAAAAACTGCAACCTGGGTGATGTGTTGGATTGTTTTGTCTTTTCTCCCTTTAGAAGGAGAAACATCCCTAAATGTGAGCACTGGTTGAGCTGGACATTTTAAAATTTGCTTTTTTCTCTCCTCCAAGTGGGATAAAAAAGATTAAGTCAATTCCAAGAGCCAGAGCAAAGCTTTGGGTGAGCCAAAATGGGGATAAAAGGGACATCTTGCCATTTCTTCAGCCTAAATGCTTGCACTGCAAAAGGGCCCTGACCTTCTCGCATTCCCCCAGCAACAGTAATCTTAAACCTGTGAATATGGAATTTACTGATAGAAGTTTAAATAGATTTGCAACAGCCTAAAAAGGAGATTTTAACTGGCTTTGTATTTTTCAGTTATTGCATATGCATATATAATAAAAATTGTGAATGCTTATAATTTCATGAATTCTAAAGAGATCATCACAATCAGGGGAAGCTACAAAGTGAGGTGCTAGTGGGACACAGATTCCTTGCTTTTTGTCACTGGTGGGTTGGTTGCAATTTAAATTCTTTAAGCATTTAAAACAAAACGTGTCTTTATAACTGATGTTTTTGGCTCTGATTTTTGCCCATTATTAGAGCTTCTGAAAAAAGAGAGACACATGAACAGAGAATCAATCTCCAAATGGATGTACATTTTTGATGTTGTAAAAACAGTTCCTAGTAACTAATGAGCTCTTATGAAATCAGATATCTGACCCTTAGAGGCAGATAATTTTCTAACTTAATGTGCATATTTTTGAGTGGATCAATTTGGACTCTAACACCGACAAGACATAAAGGGCTCTGGAAATCCTTGCATGTCTCCTGGACTTGGAACAGAACTGTCTGGCTGTGTAGAATCTTGCCTTTGCTTCCACTGAAGAAAAGCTTTTTTAAAAAATCTGAATTCAGATACTAATTTCCTGGACCTGACTCCAAGCTGAAACCTAGTATTTTCTGTTATGGCCTTGGTCTCAGCATGGATTTTGCTGAACTGAAGGCAGTCATAGGCTTAATGAGCAAAACTCAGATTCCAAGATGGCTGCAGATTTAGGACCCCCATGTATAGGGGCCATAAACTATGAAGATATCCCTGATGCTGACTGTCACATACAAACACCCACAGAAAAGAGCCCATTCTCTGTTAGAACTATCTGAAATTGAATTCCTGATCAACTTAATATTTTTGAAACTGATTGTATTCCTAAACTCTGCCAATAGCTGCAAGTTGGAAGGAGGGCACATGATGGGGACTGTGAACCCCCCAACCACCTCTTGCAAATGAGACTCTTGACCCACTAGGGGTGTCTCACTGTTCTTAATCAGTTGTGTTTGGTTTTCCTGATTCGTTGTAGTTTGCAGCAATGAACTGAGAGCTTGAGTCTACTTCCTGTACCTTTTTCCTGGAGCACATACTGCAGTAAGGCAATTTTATTAATAAATACAGCAATCTTCAGAAAGGGGTGATTATTTTTGTACATTGCTCACTCAGTAAATGATTAAAACAAAAGGGATAGGAGGTTGTGTAAACCTATTTCAAAAATGTTTGGAAATCCAGTACTTCAACATAATTTCTAAGCATGATGTGCCTTTCTGATTAAGTTGTATAAAGTGTTGCTTTGTTCTGTTTTGCTCTGAGAAAATGCTTGGACCCTCTTGATTACAATCCTTCTAGATGAGTGATATGGGCAGAAGTAGAGGCTAAAGACTGTAAAGGCATGATTGCTACAGGAGACACACTTAGATAAAACAACTCAGAAAAGGCAAAAACCCTGGTACCTGGGCACATGCAGGGAATGGAGAAGGATTAATAAGCTTTGTTTTTCAGAACTGTTCCTAGAAACTTATTCTTCCTCCCTTCCCTCCAGAAAAGAGAGAAAAATCCCCAGTGTTGATTTTCCAAGCTACTCTGAGCATTTTGATGCAATCTCACTTCTGAGCACATTATCACACCTGTCTAGGAGACAGCAGGGGTTGGACCCAGCACTTTCCACACAGAACACCTCCAGTTTCCATTCACATTTGTGAGAGGATGAACTGGTGTCAGGAGCAAGCAAAACTATTTGGAATTGACAGCTTCAGGTTGTCTTTTTGAAACCAAGAACTGATTGAATTAAGTGGACTAAACATAGAATGGTAGGGTAATATGGTGGAGACCACATCAGGAGCCCTATTATCTTATACTGCATGATTAATATGCATCCTGCTGGGGGGGGCTAAAAATGGTAAACTGTTTATTATAAGCATGATGAATATGCCCTCTTGCAGTGTACTTCTTGCATGTGTATACTGACTATCTTGACACTGCCTCAGCTCTGGAAGGCATTCAGGTCAACTCCACTTTACTGGCCAGAGTTCTTCTGTGCCTAAACTGATGCCATGTGCCAGGTAAAAAAGTCAATGCACCAACTTTAGGAGGAAGTAGCTTGGCTTTTTAAGATAGACTTTTATGGTAAATGGGATTTAACTGAATAAACCCATGACCCCTTAAAAGTTATGACTGAGATAACACTGCCATTTGGCAAGCTTCTTGATAACCATTCTGCTGTAAATATGCCTTGGGCAGAGGGTAAGGTGTGGGTTGTGTAGAAGAGTTGAAAGAGCAGAACTGAAACTATCCTCAGAAAAGCTTACTTGCAAAATTGGCCCTGGGCTATGGTCTGTTAACTTAGATTTCAGGGGGATTTCTGGCTGATAAGAGTGGTTCCTTGTATCTGCCTTCTTTGTACAAACAATATGGTTTATGGTGAACACCTGCTTTTCTTCTGGGAGTATGGAACTTTCATATGTGATAGCCAGAGGGTGCTTAGATGGCCAGTAAAACCTGGCCACTGAGTGTGTCTAATGAAATTAGTGACATTTCACACGTCTTAACTAGGTGCTGGGGAAATTATGCGTCCTGACTTCCTTGGTATTTAATTGTATATGCCTTATCCCTTTGCTAACTTTCTTGTATCTGTATTTGTTTTCTAAAGCTGCCAAAACAAAATACCACATATATGATGGCTCAAGCAGTAGAAATTCATTTTCTCATAGTTCTGGATTCAAAATATCCAAGATCAACATGTTGACAGAATTGGCTTCTCCTGAGGCCTCTATTCTTGGATTGCAGATGGTCACCCATTGGCTGCCTGTTCATATGGTTTTTCCTCTATGCATATGCTCTTTATGTCTTTCTGTGTCCAGACTTCCTCTTTGTAAAAATATACTAGGGATTAGGACTCACTCTAAGCGCCTCATTATTACTTATAAAGGTATGCTCTAATAAATCATAGTCATGGAAACAGCTATATGCTGAGCCCTGTGAGTCCTCATAGTGAATTATTAAAACTGGTAGAAATGTTGGAGACTCTAAAAAAAAAAATCAATATATAGTCATTTTCTTTTGCAAATGTTCCATGTATATTTGGTATGGAAAAAAACATTTCCCTATTTTTGGATGTAGTGTCCCATATATGTAAATGTTGTCAACATCTGTTGATCTTGTTTTCACAGTACATATTTTTATTTTTTTCTTGAATTCTTTTTGATTCCTTCATTTTAATTTGTCTCTGCTGCTTTTCTTTCATATTTTATTTCTTTTCTGTGTGTCCTGTTATTTTTACATTGTGTAATAAGGGCATAGTTGAAAAATTATCTGTAGCAATTCTTTATAGAAAAGCAAGTTTAAGCTAAGGAGGAGTCAAGATGGCAGAGAAGTAGCAGGCTGAGACTACTTCAGCTAGCCGGAGATCAGATAGATAGCTTATCTAAGGATTGCAAACACCTCCAAAACCATCAGCAGGTCGAAGAGAAGAAGAACAGCAATTCTGGAAACAGAGAAACAACCACTTTCTGAAAGGTAAGACTGGCAGAGAAGTGAATCCAAAGCGACGGGAAGATAGACCCCGGGAGGAGGGGCCGGCTCCCGGCAAGCGGCGGAGCAACCACGCACAAAATCAGGACTTTTAAAAGTCTGTTCCACTGAGGGACTTCGCTCCAGAGGCTAAACTGGGGCGAAGCACACGCGGGGTCAGCGTGGCCTCAGGTCCCGCAGGGTCACAGAAGGATCAGGGTGTCTGAGTGTTGTAGAGCTTGCGGGTATTGGAACGGGAAATCCGGCTACAGAGATAGAGACAGAGCCGACAGTAAGCTCACAGCTCAGAGTTACCTTGAACCGGCCACAGGCTCGGTGAGCTTGGAGCGTGGCCGGAGGTCAGGCAGACGGGAGTAACTGGGCGCTGTTCTCTAAGGGCGCACTGAGGAGTGGGGCTCCGGGCTCTCGGCTCCTCCGGGCGGAGACCAGGAGGCCACCATTTGTATTCCCGTCCTCCAGAACTCTATGGAAAGCGCTCAGGGAACAAAAACTCCTGAAAGCAAACCCCAGCGGATTACTCAGCCCCAGGTAGGGGCGGTGAAATTCTGCCTGGGGCAAAGACACTTGAGAATTACTACACCAGGCCCCTCCGCCAGAAGAACAAGAAGAAACCCAGCCAAGACCAAGTTCACCTATCAAGGAGTGCGGTTTCAATACCAAGGAGAGCATCAGAATTCCAGAGGAGCAGAAAGCAAAGCGTGGAACTCATGGCTTTCTCCCTGTGATTTTTTTAGTCTTGCAGCTAATATAATTTTTTTCTTTTCTATTTTTTTTCTCTTCTTCTGCTAAAATTTTTTTTTAACTTATACCCTTTTCTTTTTTAATGTTTTTAAACTAGTTTATCTAATATATATATATTTTTTCTTTTTTATATTTTCTTTATTCATTTTCTTTTTTACAATTCTTTTCTTTTCTTTTCTTTTTTTCCTTTCTTTCTTTCTTTCTGAACCTCTTTTTATCCACTTTCTCCCCCCTCACAATTGGGGATCTCTTCTGATTTGGTCAAAGCATATTTTCCGGAGTAGTTGCCACCCTTTTAGTATTTTACTTTCTCCTTCATATACTCTTATCTGGACAAAATGACAAGGCGGAAAAATTCACCACAAAAAAAAAGAACAAGAGGCAGTACCGAAGGCGAGGGACATAATCAAAACAGACATTGGTAATATGTCAGATCTAGAATTGAGAATGACAATTCTCAAAGTTCTAGCTGGGCTCAAAAAAGGCATAGAAGATATTAGAGAAACCCTCTCAGGAGATATAAAAGCCCTTTCTGGAGAAATAAAAGAACTAAAATCTAACCAAGTGGAAATCAAAAAAGCTACTAATGAGGTGCAATCAAAAATGGAGGCTCTCACTGCTAGGATAAATGAGGCAGAAGAAAGAATTAGCAATATAGAAGACCAAATGACAGAGAATAAAGAAGCTGAGCAAAAGAGGGACAAACAGCTACTGGACCATGAGGGGAGAATTCGAGAGATAAGTGACACCATAAAACGAAACAACATTAGAATAACTGGGATTCCAGAAGAAGAAGAAAGAGAGAGGGGAGCAGAAGGTATACTGGAGAGAATTATTGGGGAGAATTTCCCCAATATGGCAAAGGGAACGAGCATCAAAATTCAGGAGGTTCAGAGAACGCCCCTCAAAATCAATAAGAATAGGCCCACACCCCGTCACCTAATAGTAAAATTTACAAGTCTCAGTGACAAAGAGAAAATCCTGAAAGCAGCTTGGGAAAAGAAGTCTGTAACATACAATGGTAAAAATATTAGATTGGCAGCTGACTTATCCACAGAGACCTGGCAGGCCAGAAAGAGCTGGCATGATATTTTCAGAGCACTAAACGAGAAAAACATGCAGCCAAGAAGACTATATCCAGCTGGGCTATCATTGAAAATAGAAGGAGAGATTAAAAGCTTCCAGGACAAACAAAAACTGAAAGAATTTGCAAACACCAAACCAGCTCTACAGGAAATATTAAAAGGAGTCCTCTAAGCAAAGAGAGAGCCTACAAGTGGTAGATCAGTAAGGAACAGAGACAAAATACAGTAACAGTCACCTTACAGGCTATACAATGGCACTAAATTCATATCTCTCAATAGTTACCCTGAATGTTAATGGGCTAAATGCCCCAATCAAAAGACACAGGGTATCAGAATGGATAAAAATACAAAACCCATCTATATGATGCCTCCAAGAAACTCATTTTAAGCCCGAAGACAACTCCAGATTTAAAGTGAGGGGGTGGAAAAGAATTTACCATGCTAATGGACATCAGAAAAAAGCTGGAGTGGCAATCCTTATATCAGATCAATTAGATATTAAGCCAAAGACTATAATAAGAGATGAGGAAGGACACTATATCATACTCAAAGGGTCTGTCCAACAAGAAGATCTAACAATTTTAAATATCTATGCCCCCAACGTGGGAGCAGCCAACTATATAAACCAATTAATAACAAAATCAAAGAAACACATCAACAATAATACAATAATAGTAGGGGATTTTAACACTCTTCTCACTGAAATGGACAGATTATCCAAGCAAAAGATCAGCAAGAAAATAAAGGCCTTAAACGACACACTGGACCAGATGGACATCACAGATATATTCAGAACATTTCATCCCAAAGCAACAGAATACACATTCTTCTCTAGGGCACATGGAACATACTCCAGAATAGATCACATCCTCAGTCCTAAATCAGGACTCAACAGGTATCAAAAGATTGGGATCATTCCCTGCATATTTTCAGACAACAATGCTCTGAAGCTAGAGCTCAACCACAACAGGAAGTTTGGAAAGAACCCAAATACATGGAGACTAAACAGCATCCTTCTAAAGAATGAATGGGTCAACCAGGAAATTAAAGAAGAATTGAAAAAATCATGAAAACAAATGATAATGAAAATACAACAGTTCAAAATCTGTGGGACACAACAAAGGCAGTCCTGAGAGGAAAATATATAGCGGTACAAGCCTTTCTCAAGAAACAAGAAAGGTCTCAAGTACACAACCTAACCCTCCACTTAAAAGGAGCTGGAGAAAGAACAAGAAAGAAATCCTAAGCCCAGCAGGAGAAGAGAAATCATAAAGATCGGGCAGAAATCAATGAAATAGAAACCAAAAAAAAAAAAAAACAATAGAGCAATCAACGAAACTAGGAGCTGGTTCTTTGAAAGAATTAATAAAATTGATAAACCCCTGGCCAGACTTATCAAAAAGAAAAGAGAAAGGACCCAAATAAATAAAATCATGAATGAAAGAGGAGAGATCACAACTAACACCAAAGAAATACAAACTATTATAAGAACATACTATGAGCAACTCTATGCCAACAAATTTGACAACCTGGAAGAAATGGATGCATTCCTAGAAACATATAAACTACCACAACTGAACCAGGAAGAAATAGAAAGCCTGAACAGACCCATAACCAGTAAGGAGATTGAAACAGTCATTAAAAATCTCCAAACAAACAAAAGCCCAGGACCCGACAGCTTCCCGGGGGAATTCTCCTTAACATTTAAAGAAGAACTAATTCCTATTCTCCTGAAACTGTTCCAAAAAATAGAAATGGAAGGAAAACTTCCAAACTCATTTTATGAGGCCAGCATCACCTTGATCCCAAAACCAGACAAGGATCCCATCAAAAAAGAGAGCTATAGACCAATATCCTTGATGAACACAAATGTGAAAATTCTCACCAAAATACTAGCCAATAGGATTCAACAGTACATTAAAAGGATTATTCACCACGACCAAGTGGGATTTATTCCAGGGCTGCAAGGTTGGTTCAACATCCACAAATCAGTCAATGTGATATAACACATCAATAAAAGAAAGAACAAGAACCATATGATACTCTCAATAGATGCTGAAAAAGCATTTGACAAAGTACAGCATCCCTTCCTGATCAAAACTCTTCAAAGTGTAGGGATAGAGGGCACATACCTCAATATCATCAAAGCCATCTATGAAAAACCCACCGCAAGTATCATTCTCAATGGAGAAAAACTGAAAGCTTTTCCGCTAAGGTCAGGAACACGGCAGGGATGTCCATTATCACCACTGCTGTTCAACATAGTACTAGAGGTCCTAGCCTCAGCAATCAGACAACAAAAGGAAATTAAAGGCATCCAAATCGGCAAAGAAGAAGTCAAATTATCACTCTTCGCAGATGATATGATACTATATGTGGAAAACCCAAAAGACTCCACTCCAAAACTGCTAGAACTTATACAGGAATTCAGTAAAGTGTCAGGATATAAAATCAATGCACAGAAATCAGTTGCACTTCTCTACACAAACAGCAAGACAGAAGAAAGAGATATTAAGGAGTCAATCCCATTTACAGTTGCATCCAAAACCATAAGATACCTAGGAATAAACCTAACCAAAGAGACACAGAATCTATACTCAGAAAACTATAAAGTACTCATGAAAGAAATTGAGGAAGACACAAATAAATGGAAAAATGTTCCATGATCCTGGATTGGAAGAATAAATATTGTGAAAATGTCTATGCTACCTAAAGCAATCTACACATTTAATGCAATTCTGATCAAAGTACCATCCATCTTTTTCAAAGAAATGGAAGAAATAATTCTAAAATTTATATGGAACCAGAAAAGACCTCAAATAGCCAAAGGGATATTGAAAAAGAAAGCCAAAGTTAGTGGCATCACAATTCCGGACTTCAAGCTCTATTACAAAGCTGTCATCATCAAGACAGCATGGTACTGGCACAAACACAGACACATAGATCAATGGAACAGAACAGAGAGCCCAGAAATAGACCCTCAACTCTATGGTCAACTAATCTTCAACAAAGCAGGAAAGAATGTCCAATGGAAAAAAGACAGCCTCTTCAATAAATGGTGCTGGGAAAATTGGACAGCCACATGCAGAAAAATGAAATTGGACCATTTTTTTTACACCACACACAAAAATAGACTCAAAACGGATGAAGGACCTCAGTATGCGAAAGGAATCCATCAAAATCCTTGAGGAGAACACTGGCAGCAACCTCTTCGACCTCAGCCGCAGCAACATCTTCCTAGGAACATCGCCAAAGGCAAGGGAAGAAAGGGCAAAAATGAACTATTGGAATTTCATCAAGATCAAAAGCTTTTTCATAACAAAGGAAACAGTTAACAAAATCAAAAGTCAACTGACAGAATGGGAGAATATATTTGCAAACAACATATCAGATAAAGGACTAGTGTCCAAAATCTATAAAGAACTTAGCAAACTCATCACCCAAAGAACAAATAATCCAATCAAGAAATGGGCAGAGGACATGAACAGACATTTCCGCAAAGAAGACATCCAGATGGCCAACAGACACATGAAAAAGTGCTCCATATCACTCGGCATCAGGGAAATACAAATCAAAACCACAATGAGATATCACCTCACACCAGTCAGAATGGCTAAAATCAACAAGTCAGGAAATGACAGACGCTGGGAAGGATGTGGAGAAAGGGGAACCCTCCTACACTGTTGGTGGGAATGCAAGCTGGTGCAACCACTCTGGAAAACAGCATGGAGGTTCCTCAAAGTGTTGAAAATAGAACTGCCCTAACAATTGCACTACTGGGTATTTACCGTAAATATACAAACATAGTGATCTGAAGGGGCACGTGCACCTGAATGTTTATAGCAGCAATGTCCACAATAGCCAAACTATGGAAAGAACCTAGATGTCCATCAACAGATGAATGGATTGAGAAGATGTGGTATATATACACAATGGAATACTATGCAGCCATCAAAAGAAATGAAATCTTGCCATTTGCGACTACATGGATGGAACTAGAGCATATCATGCTTAGTGAAATAAGTCAAGCAGAGAACCACAAGTATCATATGATCTCTCTGATATGAGGAAGTGGTGATGCAACATGGGGGCTTAAGTGGGTAGGAGAAAAATCAATGAAACAAGATTGGATTGGGAGGAAGACAATTATAAGTGACTCTTAATCTCACAAAACAAACTGAGGGTTGCTGGGGGGAGGGGAGTTGGGAGATCGGGGGTGGGGTTATAGACATTGGGGAGGGTATGTGCTTTGGTGAGTGCTGTGAAGTGTGTAAACCTGGTGATTCACACACTTGTACCCCTGGGGATAAAAATATATGTTTATAAAAAATAAAAAAATTTAAAAAAAAAAGAAAAGCAAGTTTACTTTTTGTCTTGCCAAGTGCCTGTAGGTACTGGTAATATAAATCAATTTATCCAATTCAAGGTTTTCAAATGATATAAAATTGCTTTGCAGTCACCCAGGACTGGACTACTAATTAATCCTTAATTCTGGGATGTACCTTTCAAGAATCCAACGTACATTTGTCATCCAAGCCCTACAAGGCTGTCAATATCTCCAGTACACTTCTCAGGTATTCAACTTTCTTTACTCAATTAAAAAATCCCCGAGAGAAACAGATTCTGTCTGAATTTACGTCTCTTCTTGGGTTTTATTCCAAAAATGCTTCATAGTCTCATAAGCTCTCAGGATATTTTTTTATATTTTATCAAGCACCACTGATCACCCTCTGATCAGTAGGTAGACAATTTCAAATAAACTAGTATGAAAGTGGAGGTCCTCTTTAGCCATCATTCCTCATTTATCAAGTTTTTTTATACCTCTACTTACTTTGAAGATTGACGATGATGCTCAGATTAGGTGTTTGAGAAAGCCCTTTGGGAATTCTCTTGGCTATGGAACTATATCTTCACACTCCATCTTTTCTTCATCTGATCTAACCAGATTAAAGAAGCAAATCTGTTGGGAAAAGTCATTTTTTACTAACTCCTCTTTTAAGTAAATGATACATTTATCTACCACATGGACATTGTGTTCTTAGAAAAAGCCATTTTAGCGTGATTTACTAAAAAACTTCTCATTTGATCTGAGATCTATGCTTTCTTGGAAGATTAATTCAAGCTTTTTGACTTTCTAGAAGGTGACTATAATCTGTTTCTCTCTTAATAAATATCACCCTAAACCTTCCAATATATTTTATATGAAATACTGCATATAAACATGCTTAAATTCTATAATAATCTAACAAGAAACTATAGCATTTGTAGATACAAAGATGTGGAAACTGCTATGGAAGAATCTGTTCATATGGACTCTTGCACTCAGTGTGTTTCAAAATTTCCTCAGATGTGTCATAAATGGAAAATTAAAAATATAAAGTGTCTACCACAGTGCCATAAGTGTTTTGAAGGAAACATAGGGAAGAGAAGGTACACAATTTTGAAATAATGCATTTCCAATAGAACCTCTATTACCAGGAGTAAACCCTTGGGAGAAGAGAGCTCTAACCTCTCTGAGGTTAGCATAAATTTCTTTTATGCCCTATCAACTCTTCAAGATAACCAGAGTCTCATTGGCAAATTAAGTTTCCACTGAATTGTATTCGACAAACTAGCAAAATACTACTGAAGACAAAAAATGATGCTGAAGTTCACAAGCACTGGAGTTACATATTCTTTTCTATAAAAGTGATATACAACCAACTCAAAACATGTTGTGAGTCATATTTATTAATAAAATCATATTTTAATGCAACAGAGTTTTCATGAAAGGAATCGGGCAAGATTTTGTTAATGTATATAATTATTGTCTGATGATATGTAAGTTTGAACTTTTATATATTGTCTATTTTTAAAAGTAGTATTTCTCATGGTAATAAAAGGATTATGTAAAGAAATGGATTTTGATTGGATGTCAACTGATTTTGACTGCTCATCATCTATCTCCTTGTCAGTGGTAATGAAATCCCAATTTCCGCTTGGAGAACTACCCTTTCATCATTGAGCTGTCTTGACTGTAGCTTCTTTTATTAATGGGGAATATGACTCACTTGGCCAACCAGCTTTTCCTGTCAGGTATTTGAATTTTGAAAGGGTATAAGAATAACAAAATGACTGAAACTGGTTTATCCCGTGATGGTGACCTAAAAGGCCCCATCAGTTCTGCTACTTTTCTCCCAGATGTTTTGGATCCCGTCCTTTGAGTTGCCTAGTTATACTTTATTTGAGCTACACTACATCTTTTGACTAACCTTGCCCCTTTCTAATTTAAGTTGGTCAGAATAGTTTTTATACAAAAGTGCTTAACCACCTGGTAATTTTCAAATAGAAAGCACATGAAATAATAGATAATGATCTATTTGCCAAGGCTCACTGGTTAGTCTTTAGTTCATGATTTGTCTGCATATGCTAAATTTATTTATCTGCTGCAGTGTTTCCAAAGACTGGCTTCATATTAGAGTCTCTGATCTTTAAAACTATGTTAATTGCCAATTAATTCAACTTTGGTCATGAAGATCAGGGATGTGTTTTATTGTTTTGTGGTTTTTTTTAAAGATTTTATTTATTTATTTATTTATTTTGACAGACAGAGATCACAAGTAGGCAGAGAGGCAGGCAGAGAGAGAGGGGGAAGCAGACTCCCTGCTGAGCAGAGAGCCTGATGTGGGGCTCAATCCCAGGATTCTGGGATCATGACCTGAGCAGAAGGCAGGCTTAATCCACTGAGCCACCCACGTGCCCCTTGTGGTTTTTGTTTTGTCTTTAACTCTGCAGGTTTTATTTTGTTTGGGTTTTTTGTTTTTGTTTTTGTTTTGTTTTGTTTTGTTTTTTTTTTGCTTTTAAAGATTTATTTGATGGAGTGTGAGATTGAGGAGCTAGAGTTGAAGGGAAGCAGGGAGAGAGGGATGAAGAGAATCTCAAGTAGACTTCGTGCTGGTGAGAACCTGAGGCAGGGCTTGCTCTCAAAGTCCTGAGATCATTACCTGAGAAGAAATGAAGAGTAAGACACTTAACCAATTGTGCCACCAAGGGTCCCATAACTCTGCAGTTTTAATAAGCATACAGGAATGAGAACCACTAATTTAAAGCTATGGTCATGAGACATATCACATTGTTTTGATAGTATACAGTTTATGATATTGAGTGATAGGAAACATCATTAATACAAAAAATAGGGGCTCCTGAGTGGCCCAGTTTTTTAAGCATCTGATTCAGGTCATGATCTCAGGATTGTGAGATTGAGCCTGCATGGGGCTCTGTGCTCGGCCTGGCGTCTGCTTGAGATGCTCTTTCCCTCTCCTTCTGCCCCTCCCACTGTGTATGCTCTCTCTTTCTAAAATAAATAAATCTTTTAAAAATTAAGAAAAATAAACATGAGATAAGGGAATAAGTGGAACATGGCCTCTGAGAAAAACAAAAGGACAGTGTAGCTTCAGCTTTCCCACTTAAGATGAGAATAGTCAATACCCCATGGGGTTGCCAGGTCAATCTATAATGTTGAAGTTCCTCTGCCTTCTGAAAATATCAGTATAGTGAAGTTGAGATAATACTTCCAGAGCTTAAGTAATCTCTTCAGTAAAATTTTGCCTCTATGTTTTTGTGTTTTGTTTTGTTTGTAGCTAGAACACTCTTCACTATAGAAAACAAACTAATGGTTACTGGAGGGAAGGTGGGGGTAGGGAACAGGTGAAGTGGATTAAGCAGGACACTTTTCCTGATGAGCACGGGGTGATGTATGGAATTGTTGAATCACTATATTGGACATCACAAACTAATATTACATTGTATGTTAACTAACTGGAATTTAAATAAAAACTTTAAAAAGAGAAACTTCTATTTTTAGAGCTAGTAAAGAAAAATTCTTCAATTTTAGATGGAGAGACTATGAATCAGAGATGGCCTCTGCAAGGCCCACTGTGAGGCAACATCCTTGCTAGGTACAGAACCATGTTCTCTTAAGACCACTCTGTGTCTACTTTGTCAGCTATACTTTCCTCCTCCTACATTTTTAATTACACTCTTCATCCTACCCCAATTTCCTAATTTCTTTCTCTATAATATACATCTGTTCCCTAAGAGGCAGTGAGTGGTGCATGGGGACTCAAAATGGGATGAAATGTCTTTAGGTTCAAATACAAACTCCCTTAATAATTTTTTGTTGGTGACCTTGGAGAGCCTCTCGGTTTCTGTGTGCCTCTTACTCCCTCTATACATTTAGGATAATAATAGTGCCTACCACATAAAATTGTATTATATTAGATAATTCATGCAAGGCAGTTTGAAGGTGCCTCTTACAGGTTACATACTCAGTGAAGGTAAACTATTATTATTCTCATCATAGCTTGTTGTCAGGGCTTCTCATTTTATCTTTTTTCCCCCCTTACATGGTTTTCTTCTCTGGTTTCAAAGAGGACACATCTTTTATTGTAGTTTCTAAGAAATATCTAATGCTTTCTTTCCTTTTCCTAGAGTCAGAAAATCTACTTTACCTCAGTTTTCTCAATATCCTTTACTGTGGGTGAGTAATATTTTTATTTGTTTTACTTTCATAGAAATACTTGTAAATAGTTTAAATTACCAAATAGTTTATCAAGATTTATATTGAAAAACATGGTCCCCTGACTCATTCATTTCCTATCTTAATTTTCCTTCCTCTGGCACAATCACTTGGAATTATCTTAGCTTTTTTCTCCTGGTACCAGAAGAAAAATATTTCATATTACTGAATGACTTAATTTTTATTTTTTTTTATTTTTCTGTTTTACATAACAAGTGTTGCAATCTGTATTAGTCAGAGTTATCCAGAGAAACAGTACCACTGAGAAATATATTGCTATTCATATTATAATACATATTATTTTATTATTTATAATTATATTATAGATTATTTGCTCTACATTATTTTATTATACACATATAGCTTATTATGAGGGATTGAATCATGTGATTATGGAGACTGAAGAGTCTTAAGATCTATAGTTGGCTAGCTGGAGACCCAGAAGAACGGATGGTGTAAGTTCTGGTCAGGTGTCTGAGTTTGAAGACAGAAGACCAATGTTCATCTCAAAGACAGTCAGGCAGAGAGAGCAAATTCATTCTTACTCAGCTTTTTTATTCCAAGCAGGCTTTCAGTGTTTGGATGAGGCCCACCTATAATGGGAAGGGCAGTTTGTTTTCTACTGATCTGAATGTTAATCACATCTAATTAAAACAGCAAATAATGTGTGATCTATATCTATCTAGATATTTATCTAGCTATCTTTCTAATCAATTGCTCTTTTTATCCATTATCTATCATCTATCATCTTTAGAGTCAGAGTCCCAGTGCTATCACTACTATTGGGTTCATGTCACTCTAATCCAGTTATGTTACCCTAACGCTTCTTTTTGCTTCCTTCACAGAGGCCTGATTCAGTAAGCAAATGTTTATCTTTCTTCTGGTTATGACTAATGGCTCTTGGCTTTGGAGCATATTTACCCAGTTAGCAATAAAAAGCTAGATAAAGAAACCCAGTCCCGAAAATCAGTTTACTGACTCTATCTGCAAAACCCACTCTTGTTTTTCAACCTTATGGAAAATATTAGTAATTAATAAAACTCCCATCTGACAACAAGTTAGCATTGTAATATGTTAAATTGGAAATAACAATAAAAATAAATTAACAAAAAACAAGTATCTTTTTTCATATGTTCCATGAGAGAAGGCTAATTACAAACCCAACAAATTTCCTTAACCAGTACTTACCTTTTCTTATGATTTTGTTTTTCATTGTGTTTTCTAAAAAAAATAGCTATGCTTCTTGAACATGATTGATTCCACATTTTAGGGGAGGAAAAAATCAATTTGGACTTAGAATATACTATTATTGCTAGAAGGAAGGGTTCTTTCAGAGATGCCTGCTGGGATCCCTGTATTAAAAGAACAAAGGAATCATATTAAAGGGGCTCATAATGGCTGACTGTGACAATTTTAAATTAATAATGACACAAAAAGCCCTCATAATTAATGGAAACAAATTCTGTTCTTGAAAGGCCATGATTTCATAGTGAAATTTAAATGTAAGGAATTAGCATAAAGTGTATTATATTGATTGCAATACAAAAATAGGAAGTATTAATTGTATGCATAAACTGTTTCTTCTATTAAATATATGTTTGCTTATAAACTACAATGATATCCTTGCTTCTCTCGAGTAATAGGGAATGACAAACATGGGGCTGGGGCTTGAATTATGCATAATAATCTTGGAAAAGTTAGTGGCTACACCAAAAATAGGAGGAAAAATTAGTCCCAAAACCACATTAAATATACAGGCAGAAAGAGGGTTCTGCAGTGTATTTCAGTTTGGTGTACTAGCTAAATGTTCAATAGAGACCTGACCAGATAGGTTTGATCCTTCATCTAATATGAAAGAAACCTTTTGAAGGACTTACATACAGATAAGACATCTTATGTTTGTTTGTTTGTTTGTTTTTGTTTCCTTCCCAATATCTTTAATTGTAGTAAAATACACATAACATGAATCAATGTTGTGACCATTTAAGTGTACAGTGTAGTGGCATTAAAATATATTCATGATGTATTACCAATACCACAATCCATCTCCAGAATTCTTTTTCTTTTGTATGACTGAAACTATGCACACTAAACATTAACTCCCCATCCCCTTATTTTCCCCCAGCATCTGGCAACCACCATTCTACTTTTTGTCTCTATGATTTTGACTACTCTAAGTATCTCATATAAATGGAATCATACCATATGTGTCTCTTTTAAGATTGTGTTATTTCATTTAGTATAATGTTCCCAAGTATCATCTGTGTTGTAACATATGTCAGAATTTCCTTATTTTTTAAGGCTGAATAATATTCCATTGCATGTTATACCACAATTTGCTTATCCATTCATCAGTGGATACTTGGGTTGTTTCCACATTTAAGTTGTTGTACACTATGCTTCTATGAATAGACATCCATGTTTTTAATAATATCTAACAACAGGGACACCTGGGTGGTGCAGTCAGTTAAGCATCTGCTTTCAGCTTGGGTTGTGATCTAAGGGTCCTGGGATCATGTCCCACATCAGACTCTTGCTCAGCACTGAATCTGCTTCTCCCTCTCCCTCTGCTGCTCCTGTTTGTGCTCTCTCTCTCTCTCTCTCTTTCTGTATCAAATAAATAAATATAAGCTTTAAAAAAATAATATCTAAGAACAGACAAGACATTGGATTATGTAATACCAAAAACTTAAGAGTGGGCATAATTTGTGGAGAAAAAGTAGGTTAAAAAAAAAAAGACTTAAATGGAAAGAATAGATCCAATAAATTATTAATGTAACAAAGGAAGTTTATATTTATAAAAAAAAAAGTTTGAACTTGGGGCGCCTGGGTGGCTCAGTGGGTTAAAGCCTCTGCCTTCAGCTCAGGTCATGATCCCAGAGTTCTGGGATCGAGCCCCGCATCAGGCTCTCTGCTCGGCAGGGAGCCTGCTTCCCTTCCTCTCTCTCTGCCTGCTTGTGATCTCTGTCTGTCAAATAAATAAATAAAATCTTAAAAAAAAAGTTTGAACTAATGATTAGTGACTATTGAATTTGCCTTTGGAGAATTAGTGTATTCATATCAATATGATTCTTTATCTTGATTAACAATTTTCTTATGTAGTTGGCTGCTCCCATATTGGGGGCATAGATATTTACAATTGTTAGATCATCTTGGTGGATAGTTCCTTTAAGAATGATGTAGTGTACTTCTGTATCTCTAACTACAGTCTTTAGTTTAAAATCTAATTTATCTGATATGAGAATCGCTACCCCAGCCTTCTTTTGAGGCCCATTGGCATGAAAGATGCTTCTCCATCCCTTCACTTTCAGTCTGGTGTATCTTTAGATACAAAATGGGTCTCTTGTAGACAACATATGGATGGGTCCTGTCGTTTTATCCAATCTGCAACCCTGTGCCATTTTATGGGCGCATTTAGGCCATTCACACTGAGAGTGATTATTGATAGATACGTTTTTATTGACATCGTGTTACCTTTGAAGTCTTTCTTTCTGTAGATTGTCTCTATATTTCTGTTCAATGCTATTCTTAGGATTTTTCCTCTTTTATAGAACCCCCCTTAATATTTCCTGCAGTGTTGGCTTGGTGGTTGCATAGTCTTTTAAGCCTTGCCGGTCTTGGAAACTCTTTATCTCTCCATCCATTTTGAATGTCAGTCTTGCTGGATAAAGTATTCTTGGCTGCAAGTTCTTCTCATTTAATGCCCTGAATATGTCTTGCCAGACCTTTCTGGCTTGCCAGGTCTCTGTGGACAGGTCTGACGTTATTCTGATGGGCTTTCCTCTGTAAGTAAGGAGCCTCTTTGTCCTAGAGGCTTTCAAGAGATAATACCTACAATTATGATTCCTCAATTTGACTATCAGGTGCCTTGGTTTTTTTTGGAATGTATAATCTTGGGTGGAGACCTTTCAGCCTCTAGAGCATGAATGCTGGTTCCATTCACAAGATTGGGAAAATTTTCATGAAGAACTTATTCCACTATATCCTCTAGACTTCTTTCTTTCTCCTTCCCTTCAGTGATTCCAAGAATTCTGACGTTGGAATGTTTCATCATTTATTTCCCTGATTCTATTTTCGTGGTTTCTAAGCTGTTTGTTCCAGGCTTCCTCCTGATCCTTTCTCTCTATCTGTTTGTCCTCCAGATCACTAATTCTATCTTCTGTCTCAGTTACCCTAGCTTTGAGAGAATTTAGATTAGATTGGAATTCATTGAGAGCATTGTGAAGTTCATCCCTGGTAGCTTTCAGCTCAGCCCTAACATTTTGAACATCCTGCTGGTCGCTTTCAGTTCGGCCCTAATCAATTCCATTTGGTCACCCATGGCTTTCTCCAACCTAGCTATTGCCTGGATAATTGTTAGCCTGAATTCTCTTTCCGACATATTGTCTACGTTGATAGCCGTTAGCTCTGTTCCAGAAGGTCCATCCTCTGTGTTTTTCTTCTGTTGGGCATTCCTCCTCCTAGTCATTTTGGTGAGAGATGACTGAACAGATGTAGCTGGATGTATCAACCATGGTGCAGTCAAGGTGCACCCTAGATCACTTCTGAGCAATCAGGATTCCCCACCTGAATGAGAGTCAAAAGGAAAGAAAAAGAAAAAAGAGAGAGAGAGAGAGAGACAGGAAAGAAAGGGAACACGAAAGAGAAGTTTCAGCCCAAATGGGCCCCAGTGTATGATTTATGAAGTATATAAACAAAAACAGACAAACAAAAAGACTGATAAAAGTCTATGCCATGAGATATGCCACGAGAAAAAAATATATATATATACAAATAAAGGAAGAACCTCATCAAAAAGAACCCCAAGTATAAGATTTATATACTATCAGGACAAACACAAAAACACAGAAACAGTGGTGGAAGAAAAAGATGGGAGAGTGGCTATAAATTCTCAGTGTGTGCGAGGTAGGTTGTTTTGATTCTTCCTGGATGTATCTTGATATCTTTGTTAAAGGACTCAAATTTCCTAAGGTAAAGGGGGATTAAAAATTAGTTTACCTATAGGGGTAGTATTGATTGTGGAAAGGGGATTACTTTGAAGTTTAACTCTATATGAATATTAGAAGATAAAAATAAAAAGGAATAAACTAGACTAAACTGAACTAAAATTAAAAAAAAGAAATTCAAAAAATAGAAATGTAAAAGCAAAACACAGGTGTATGTATCAAAAAGTTCATGTTAGAAGGTTATTATGGAATTTGATGTACTGGACAGCTCACTGTGATGGTAAATAGGTTAAAAAATTATCTATATAAAAAAATGAACCAGAATAGTGGGAACGAGTTGAAAATAAAAGTTGTCCTATGAATAGTGGTGGTTGTTCTCTTGCAGTCTTTTTTTTTTTTTTTTCTTCTTTCTTGGTTTGTTTTCTGGAGAGGCCTGCCACGTGGGTTTTCAGTCAATGATGTTCCCTGACTTAAGTCCCCCCACCCCCCTCAAGGGGGTGGGCTCTGAGGAAACTGGTTTTTTTTTTTTTTTTCCAGGTTTTGTTCTCTGGCGGTTTTTATGTTTGTTCACTTTTTTTTTTCTCTCTCTCCTTGACCGCTTTTGATGGTTTTTGTAGTTTTAGAGGAAAACAGACTGCACCCTGACCTCCCTCTCAGAGAGAAGCCTCAGTCTGGCTGCTGAGCCCAGATGAGTTCCCCCTTTGCAGCTGGCAGAGCAGGTTCAGATTCGCCGTCCCTGCCCACTGGCATCTTCTGCCCCTGTAGAGATCCAGACGTGTATAATTCTGATCTCAGGCTGATTTCATGGGTGATCGGAGTTCCTTGGTAGGTAATCAGCTCACTTGGGGTACCGGTTAAAAGGGCGCCTCCTCCTACTTCCCCGCCATCTGAGGTCTAATGACCCAACACAAGCATCATTTGGTTGGCAATGCAGAGTTAATCATTGCTTTTAGCTTGGGAAATTTATTGTACATTTACTGGTTCTATAATAGCTTAATCCCACTATATAGTACCCACATTTGTACCAATTCCCAACCAAGAACTTTTGCTATCCCTTTGTACTTTTGTCTTTTTTATTTGCTTGACCTATCATCAATGCTCAAGTCTTCCAGCTCAGTCTGCTACCCAAGCTTTTGTCCTTCTGTCCATTTTTCTGTCACACATGCCTTCAGATTTGTATTGATGACAGATTCACAACAGCTTCTATGAAAGTGCATTGAAATAACACAGTTAAAAATTATTTCTTATGCTGCTGAAATGTTAGGTTCCCTGTTGTCGGTATTTGCATGAACTGAGACACCCAGATCTAATAGTGGAAGGAACGTCTTTAAATAGCCAGGCATGGTGGCCACTGACATCCTAAAGTGAAAAATCTCTAGCATTTTCTCTGCATCACTAGGGCACGATGCTTTCCATTATCTGGTTTCTTAGGCAGTTGAAGAAGGTAATGTCACTTTTTAAAATGGTTATCTCCTTGCCTCCACCCAAAATAGCCAGTGTGGGCTTTTTGTATTTTTTTAAGAGGATTCCTTATGGTGAATATTTCACCTCAGTAAAAATGTTGGAGCAAGTTATTCTCAAACCACCAGTGAAATTAATGAGGGCTCCTCTCTGCCTGGCTCCCACTCGTCCAGGTTCCTGGTCCTAACAGCTTACCTTCTAAGCATGGCCTCACCCTTCACTGTGTGCCTCTTGATTCTACCCTCCACAGAGTGGCCAGAGTAACCTATATCAAATATTCAGTAAATATGACAATTCTTGGTGACAACCTGGCATAAACATGGTATCATCCAGCAACTAAAAATTAAATTCCTAAAGTCAAAAAATTAGTTCCTCTTTAGACTATTCCTTATATAGCTCTAGCTTCATGTCCTTATCACTGTATGCCTTAAACTTTACAGTCTACCAAGTCCTGAGCTGTTTTAATTCTTTACACATAGCACAGAGTGAAAACTAGTACCTGCTTCTCAGGATTGTTTCAAAATAATGTGTATAAAGAACTTAGCACATAAGTGCCTCAAGGAAAGCCCTCAATAAAATGAGCTTTTGAAATTTAATTTTAGAGTTAATTCCATATGACTTTTTCCTCATGTTGGTTCTTCCTTCTCCATAGGCCCTCAACTTCCCAACACCCTTCCCCTTTTGGGATTTTGTTAACTCTAGCCCCCCATGACACCTTTCACAAGTCATCTCCTTCGAGAATAGATGCTTCTCCTCTGTGTGGTACCCCAGACTCATCTTTGTCATTGCTACATAAAGTCAGGCTTCTGAATGTTTTTCTCCATCTGTCTTTCCCATTGCTCTCACTGCTTTCTGGAGAACAAGAGGAAGGACTCACTCACTTTGCATTCTTGGTATTTAGCATAAAATTTAGCACAATAAATAGCACTTAATAAAAACTCATATTTTTAACATAAGATACTACTAAAAAAAGGGTACCTTAATCATGCAAAGTCCACAATAAGAAAAACTAAAAATTATTGCTGAAGTATTAAATATTAACTTATTACACAGTTTAATCATTGTGAAACGAATGGCAAGCATTGTTTTTTTTTTTTTTTACCAAATATCTACTCTGAAGCAGTGCAGAATCAAGTGTGACATACAAATGTTGTAGCGGCCCTTACATGGCCATTCTTTAGGCTCCAGGTGTTTTGAGATATTACTAGCTATGAATTAAATCAGAATATCAGAAATAAATAAATTCAAAATCTTGTAAAAAAAAATCTGCTGCTTAAAACTGGAAATGGAAAGTGTCAAGAAATATAGGCTACATTTTTAAAAAGCAAATAATAAATAAAAGAATGAATAGTGTTGTTTATTGCAAGTAATGGAAAGGCTCTGTTTAATCTCTGAAATACATTTAAAATGCATAAATAGGAAAGGATTGCATACTTCTGACCTAGTCTCATCCGATTGCCTGACTTCCTACTCTAGTAAATTGGATATCGGTTAATTGAATAGTTTATCAATCTGTAAACTGCATTCAAGTTCAGAGGCTCTTTAAAATGTAATCATTCTAGATAAATACTGTTGCGGTTTTCATTTCAATTTTTGATCACATCACCGTAATATGGTATTTTCTCATTACATTTCACTATAGATCATGCCCTGACATTATTTTCTAAACTTGCTTACAAATGCTTCTTTCATAGGATATTCCTTACAAAATGTACATTTCGTTAAAGTGGGAACTGAGAGTGCTTTAGACTAGGTGGCATCCTTCCTAATCAGAAGCTATTTTGAAGTCATCAAAATCAGCCTGGGTCAATGGAATAAAAATCATGCAGAATAGTTGTCTTTAAGCTTGACCTTTGAAATGTTTTCATTTCCAAAAGTAAATTTAGTCATTGAGATCTTGAGATAATCACTTTTACTTTTTATTCCAATAAGGATAATACAGATGGCTTTTCCAGCAACATAAGAAAATATAGGGTGCCTCTTAGAAAATATTGGGTGCATCATATAAATTCAGGTTGTCATATTTATTTATTTATTTATTTATTTATTTACTTATTTACTTATTTGAGAGAGAGAGAGAGCACAAGCATGGGGGAGCTGTAGAGAGAGAGGGAGAAGTAGGTTCTCTGCTGAGCAGGGAGCCCTACATGGGGCTTGATTCCAGGACCCTGGGATGGTGACTGAGCTGAAGGTAGAGGCTTAACTGAGCTACCTATGCACCCCCAGGTTATCATTTAAAAGAATATTAAATGTTATTGTTTGCAAATAATTAACAATGTGATTAGCAATGTACACCTAAATTTGAAATGTATTTCAATTAAATTTACCTTTCATTATTATAAAAAGCTGAATAATATTAACATTAAAAATCAAATGTGTATTTTAATAAGTTAAAAAAAGTCACCAAGATTCTTATCCACTTCTCCTTGCATACATATGTATTTTTATGTATGTGTTCTTTCCTCTTTGTTGGTCATAAGCCATTAACAAATATTATGCAAAAAACCATAACAATTCAGTTATTCTCAGTTGCATCAAAACAAAATTATAAATAGTGTCATAAAATTAGCAATTTAAAAATATGCATTTTTTTAAGAAAACATTAAATCAGAAATTAAATCATAAAGGAGGAAGCTAATAGGTTAAACTATAAAATCTTAAAATACCTGTAAGGCAAAAGCAATGTTAAAATATCTTTCTCTGGTCAAAAGCTATAAACATTTGCTGCTCACCTGTCTTTCATTCGCTCCTTCCCAGTTTTCCCTGGTATTTTATTTTCCTTCAGGTATGCTCCCTGCCCCTACATAGCACATTCGCTTTGAGAGAAGTTGATTTTACCTTTAAACCTAAAAGTGTGCCCTGATTTATTTAGTTGACTCAATACTTCTAATTATTTAGCAGCTGCAGTTATTAGGAGTGCCCTAAGTCTGTCCAAACTAAGTTCAAGTCTTAGAACTCTAGGATAAAGATGCTCTCCCTTTCTCTTGAAAGCATGGAGATCAGTGTGATTCCTAGAACTCATAAAACTGCTGTACAACAATGTGGACAGCCTCCAGGAGCACAAATGTGACCAATAAAAGAGAGGACATCTGAGAATTAAGGTAGAGATCTGATAAAAATGGTGGCTGAAATCTACTCTGCCTCTGGGCTTTTTGTTGTTGTTATTATGTGAACCAGTAAACCTCCGTAGTAATTTGCTACAGCTACTGTAACAAAACAAGGAGGGGTTTAAATTACAGAAATTGATAGCTGTACAGTTTTAGAGGCTAGAATTCTGAATTAAGATGTCAACAAACTGGGTTCCTTTGGCGGGTGTGAGGAAGAGTCTGTTGCCTGCCTTTTGCCCAGCTTCTTGAGGTTCCAGCCATTGTTGGTGGTTCTGGACTTGTAGATACATCATCCTGTTCTCCTCTTTTTCATGTGGTGAATTTTGCTGTGGAGGGCGGGCTCAATCAATAACACTTTCCTTATTGTGAAAGCCACTTGCAGGTTTTTATTGTTACTGACAATTAAAATCACCCAAACTAAAGCCTAGGGAACCCTTATACACATGGTCATCTGCTAGTATTTGAAATTCCTAGTCAACCACAAAACAAGCCCTTTCATTTCCAAATTAATCATCCTCTGAACAACAACAATGTCATTTTGGACTGCATTTGCATTGGGATTCTTCCAAATCTGTTTGATCCTTAAGAAAATCTAGTTAACTGTTTCTAGGTCCACTCAGTGTGACCATAAATTTAACTCAGAAATTAACCCTCAACATTCCATACAAAAAGTGTAGTCTATGCCACTTGCATAGTCTATGCCACAGCTACGGTCTGGGGAAAAAGTGAAGACGGAGAAAAGAAGCTCCAAACTTTAGTAGCTCAATAAGACTCGTTTTTTACTCACTCATCCATCCAATGAGGAAGTTACTGGCTATCTTGGGAAACTCTACTCTTCTTGGGAAGCCACAGTTTAACCCATTGTAGTCATCATAGAAAAATATGAGATGACAGAGCCATACTGGGTATAAACATCATTTGCTTACCTTCTACTGGCCAGAAATACTTACAAGATAACTGATCCATCCTTTATCACCGAATTTAACTCATAACCTCCAGTCATTGTGTTACTTTCCTTAGGGTTGCTGCTACAAATTACTACAAACTTATTAACTTAAAATAGCGGAAATTTATTCTCTTCTAGTTCTGGAATTCAGAAATTCAAAATCAAAGCAGTGTTTTAGAGAAGTCATTCCTTGTCTCTCGTACTCTGCATTGCTGCTGGTAACCCTTGCCTTTTCTCAACATGTGACTGCATTATTCTAACCTCTGTGGCTGTCTTCACTGTCTTCTCACGGCCTTTCCTGGTGTGTCCCCTCCCCTGTGTCTGTTTCCCCTTCTTTTCTATTCTAACTTATTGGATTTAAGGCTCACCCTATTAAGGGTGATCACAACTGAAGATCCTTACCTTACTTCCAGGTATGGAGATCCTTATTCCAAATAAGCTCACATACATCTTTTGGAAGCCACAGTTTAACCCATTGTAGTCATCATAGAAAAATATGAGATGACAGAGCCATACTGGGTATAAACATCATTTGCTTACCTTCTACTGGCCAGAAATACTTACAAGATAACTGAGAAATATGCCTGTGTCTTGACAGCTGCTTCCAGAATGAGCTTTATGGTAGAAACCACACTATGCATGAAGAATTGTGGTCACCAGTTGGTCTTCTCTGCTATACACCTAAGAGTGGAGCTTAATGCCTCTTCTTCATGTTAGGACTGATATTCTGAAAGTGTTAATATCTGTGTTCAGCATAAACAGATGATGAACTAAAGAGATATAAAATTATGAGGGAGAAAGCGCAAAGGGAGATGCTGCCATATGTAGTTATATAGAACACGTGGGTAAAAGTTTGGGCTGTTACTAAGGAATATCCAACAGGAGAGCACTTTGGAAGGCTTGTTATAGAATTGTCCTTGGAAATGTCTTCTGGTGAATTATCACAATGGAGACTTCTGTCTCCTAAAATGCAATAGCTTCAACTTGAGGTTCTTATTGATGTATACCCATTCATAGTATTATCCTTAAAATTTTCTACATTTTGTACTTCTAACTGAATTGGTATCTCCTCGTTTCTTACTATATATAATTTTTCTGGGCTCCATATTAGTCCAAAGCCATACCTTCTACTAAATTCTTTATAATCTTTTATTAAAAAAAATTAAAAAATCATACCCTATAGTGGTTTAGTAGATGTTACTGATTTTAATGGGTGACAGGTGATGATGGTGAATTCTCTAAAATACATATATTATATCCCGCTCTCCTCCTAGCATATGGAATTATTTTTGGCAGTTTTACAACTTGAAATTGAACAAAGATTTAAATGTAAGACCTGAAACCCTAAAGCTCTTAGAAGAAAAGTTAGGGGGAAAGATCCTTGACATTGGCCTAGGTGATAACTTCTTGGATAAAGTCACACACACACACAAAAAGGTAACAAAAACCAAAATAAATAAATGGGATCCCATTAAACTAAAGGGCTCTGCATAGCAAGGAAAATGATAAATAAATTGAAAGGCAACCCACTGAATGGGGGAAAACATTTGCAGACCATCTGCTAAGGGACCAGTATCTAAAATATAGAAAGAACTCACATAACTCAATAGCAAAAATGTGAACAATCCAATTAAAAGTGGGCAGAGGACGTGGACAGACATTTTTCCAAGGATATACAAATGGCTAGCAGGTATAAGAAAAGATGCTCACCACCACTAAAAATCAGAGAGATACAAATCAAAACCAGTAGATAAATAAGTTCTATAGATCTAAGGCACAACCTGGTAATTGAAGCCAACAAGACCATATAATAAAATTCAACATTGCTAAAAGACTAAATCTTAACTATTCTCAACACACACAAAAAAATGATAAATATTTGAGATGATAAAGATGTTAGTTAATGCTACTGTGTTGATTATATTGCAATCTATAAATGTATCAAACCAATGCAGCATATACCTCCAATTTACACAATATTATATATCATTTATAGTTCTTTATAAGCATACGTTACTGAGGGAATTAATTTGTCACTGCAGTGTCTTAGCTGTCATGCTTTAAAAATATTTTGTGTCCAAATTCATCCTTTTGGGACATACTTTAAAATGATGCATAAAATCTTTAAAATGGTGTAAATTTTATTTTTATCTTTATTTTTACTTTTTAAAATGATTTTATTTATTTATTTATTAGAAAGAATGAGCAAGCATATGAGCAGGGTGGGGGAGGGGCTGAGGGAGAACAAGAGGGAGAAGCACATTCTCTGCTGAGCAGGCAGCTGGATGGACATGGCACTGTATCCCAGGATCCAGAGATCATGATTGAGAGGAAGGCAGAAGCTTAACAACTCAACCTCTCAGGTGCCCCTATTTTTACTTTTTAAAACACATCAGCTAAGAATATTTCTTTTAGTTCAAGGTAGATTCCCTAATCAATATTTAAAATCTTGTAATATGTTTCCCCTATTTACACCTCCAGGAAAATGAAAGTACAGTAATAGAGCACCAATTGTTGTAGAAAAATGAGTGCTTTAATGATTGCTAATCTTAGCATGTTCATTTATGAATGACATGAAATGAAATATGAAAAGTGACAGTAACACTTCTTTCACCAGTTTTGTGGTTAGTAGTGATTTTATTTTTTGTAAAAAAAGAATTGCAATGAAATTTGATGACTCTATAAAAAAAAAAAGAGAAAGAAAAGAAAAAGTTACTCTAATTTTATATAGCTGCCATTCAGTAGAGGACTGACCAGACTCCTGCCCCTTCCTTATTTTGTGGTAAAAATGATGAATGCCATCTTTATATTAAGTTCTTAGAATTCTTGAGCAATTGAAATGCATTAAAAGAAACTCATGAAGAAAAATTAGTGATCCTAAAAGTAAGAAGGGATTTACAAAAATAATGACCATATTGTACATTAAGTTTGTGGAGGAAAACCGAACAACAATATAAAGATTATAAACAGGTAAATAACACCATCAGTTTTTCCCTTTAGTGATATGACTCTGGTAGAAGTTGAAGAGAAGGAAGTGAACATTGGAAAAGTTTGTAAGGTATGAAACTTGCATTTGTTTACAGATAAATAAAAATTCCCTTAATTTGATAGCAAATGTAGAAGGTTAAGTTAATTATCAGAGTGGTGGACTTCACCTGAATCAGTGACTGATTAAATGTCCCAGTAAGTGGATAGCGAATTTTGTAGGTCTCTGATTGGGTGGCAGCGGGAATATTGCCACCATTTCACTGCCAGGGAGAATATATAGAAAGCAAGGAAGGCTTCTTTTGTTGTGGGACAGTCCATGGGCATAGATTACACATGTTAAATGTAATGAATCCATGGAGCATCCAAATGAACAGTAGACAAGCTGCAGGATCTTTTCCAGTTCTAAAGTTACAGGCTGGTTCTTAGGGCATAATACAGAAAAATATCCAGTAGTGGTCCAAGAGTGAGAAGTGGCTTGAACATATTGGCATAGCATTTTATAAGGTTATATAGAAAAACATTACCTTTTAATTTTTATTTTACTTGGTATACAAGTCAAATGTACAGTTTTTTTCCTAAGATTTTATTTATTTATTTAACAGAACAGAGAGTGAGAGAGAACATAAGAAGAAGAGTGGAAGAGGGAGAAGCAGGCTCCCCACTGAGCTGGGAGCCTGATGTAGGCCTTGATACCAGGACCCTGGGATCATGGCCTGAGCTAAAGGCAGTCACTTGACCACCTAAGCCACCCAGGTGCCCCAAATGTATAGCTTTTTGAAGATCCTTTCTCCAGACTCACTGGCTGAAAAAAATTTGGACTATAGAGAGTTTTCAGTAATCTTCTTAGATGATTATGATAGGCTGTCAGGTTTGTCAACCATGGGTGTAGGACCATTTTCCCTAAACTTTGATCTGAGAAACAAGTTTGGGGATATACTTAACTGATCTTCCAAAAACAAAGTGATCTGTCAAACAAGCTTATGAAATGTCACATATAAAATCTCTTTCTTAGAGTTACAAATAAGCATGAGCTTGGTAGATAAATAAAAATTCTGTTTAATGTGTTTAATGGTTAAACTTCATTTTAAAAGGGACAATTTTGGGAGAGGAGTCAAAATGGTGGAGAAGTAGCAGGCTGAGACTACATCAGGCAGCAGGAGATCATCTAGATAGCTTATCTAAAGATTGCAAACACCTACAAATCCAATGGGAGATCGAAGAGAAGAACAGCAATTCTAGAAACAGAAAATCAACCACTTTCTGAAATGTAGGACTGGCAGAAAAGTGAATCCAAAGCGACAAGAAGATAGACCGCACGGGGAGGGGCTGGCTCCCGGCAAGTGGCTGAGCAACGGAGCACTAAATCAGGACTTTTAAAAGTCTGTTCTGCTGAGGGAAATCACTCCAGAGGCTAAACCAGGGTGAAGCCCATGTGGGATCAGCGTGGCCTGAGGTCGCACAGTGTCACAGAAGGATTGGGAGTGTCTGAGTGTCACAGAGCTTGCAGGTATTAGAACGGGGAAACCAGCTACAAAGATAGTAACGAGGGGTGAGCTCTCAGCTCAGGGTTACTTTGAATAAGTCGCAGGCTCGGTGAACTCAAAGCACGGCCAGAGGCCAGGGAGACATGAGTAACTGGGCACTATTCTCTCAGGACACACTGAGGAGTGGGGCCCCGAGCTCTCAGCTCCTCCAGGCCAGAAACTGGGAGGCTGCCATTTTCATTCCTGTCCTCCAGAACTCTTCGGAAAGCATTCAGGGAACAAAAGCTCCTGAAAGCGAACGCCAGCGGGTTACTCACCCCAGCCCCTGATAAGGGCAGTGCAATTCCGCCTGGGGCAAAGACATTTGAGAATTATTACAATAGGCCCCACCCTGAGAATATCAACAAGAAATCGAGCCAGGACCAAGTTCACCTACCAAGGAGTGCAGGTTCAACACCAAAGAGAGCAACAGAATTCCAGAGGAGGAGAAATCAAATGGCTTTCTCCCATTGATTCTTTAGTCTTGCAGTTAATCTAATTTAAAAAAATTTTTTTTCTGGGGCGCCTGGGTGGCTCAGTGGGTTCAAGCCTCTGCCTTCGGCTCAGGTCATGATCCCAGGGTCCTGGGATCGAGCCCCACATCGGGCTCTCTGCAGAGAGCCTGCTTCCTCCTTTCTCTCTCTGCCTGCCTCTCTGCTTATTTGTGATCTCTCTCTGTCAAATAAATAAATTATTAAAAAAAAAATTTTTTTTTCTTCTTCTGCTAAACTTTTTTTTAACTATTATCCTTTTCTTTTTTAACGTTTTTAAACTAGTTTATCTAATATATATATATATATATATATATATATATTCTTTATTATCTTTTTTTCATTTTTTCTTTCTTTTTTTTTTTTTTCTGAACCTCTTTTTATCCCCTTTCTCCCTCCCATGATTTGGGATCTTCTGATTTGGTTAAAACATATTTTCCTGGGGTCTTTGCAATCCTTTTAGTATTTTACTTGCTCCTTCATATACTCTTATCTGGACAAAATGACAAGGCAGAAAAATTCACCACAAAAAAAAAAAAAAAAAAAAAAAAACGAAGAACAAGAGGCAGTACCGAAGACTAGGGACCTAATCAATACAGACATTGGTAATATGTCAGATCTAGAGTTTAGAATAACGATTCTCAAGGTACTAGCCAGGCTCCAAAAAGGCATGGAAGATATTAGAGAAACCCTCTCAGGAGATATAAAAGCCCTTTCTGGAGAAATAAAAGAACTAAAATCTAACCAAGTTGAAATCAAAAAAGCTATTAATGAGGTGCAATAAAAAGTGGAGGCTCTCACTGCTAGGATAAATGAGGCAGAAGAAAGAATTAGTGACACAGAAGACCAAATGACAGAGAATAAAGAAGCTGAGAAAAAGAGGGACAAACAGCTACTGGACCATGAGGGAAGAATTAGAGAGATAAGTGACACCACAAGACAAAACAACATTAGATTAATTGGGATTCCAGAAGAAGAAGAAAGAGAGAGGGGAGCAGAAGGTATATTGGAGAGAATTATTAGAGAGAATTTCCCTAATATGGCAAAGGGAACAAGCATAAAAATCCAGAACCCTGCTCAAAATCAACAAGAACAGGTCCACACCCTGTCACCTAATAATAAAATTTACAAGTCTCAGTGACAAAGAGAAAATCCTGAAAGCAGCCCGGGAAAAGAAGTCTGTAACATACAATGATAAAAATATTAGATTCGCAGCAAAGTTATCCACAGAGACCTAGCAGGGAATAAAGAGCTGGCATGATATATTCAGAGCACTAAATGAGAAAAACGTGCAGCCAAGAAGACTATATCCAGCTAGGCTATCATTGAAAATAGAAGGAGAGATAAAAAGTTCCAGGACAAACAAAAACTGAAAAAATTTGCAAACACCAAACCAGCTTTACAGGAAATACTGAAAGGGGTCCTCTAAACAAAGAGAGAGCCTACAAGTGGTAGATCAGAAAGGAACAGAGACCATATACAGTAACAGTCACCTTACAGGCAATACAATGGCACTAAATTCATATCTCTCAATAGTTACCCCGAATGTTAATGGGCTAAATGCCCCAATCAAAATACACTGGGTATCAGAATGGATAAAAAAACAAAACCCATCTATATGTTGCCTACAAGAAACTCATTTTAGACTCAAAGACACCTCCAGATTTAAAGTGAGGGGGTGGAAAACAATGTACTATGCTAATGGACATCAGAAGAAAGCAGGGGTGGCAATCCTTATATCAAATCAATTAGATTTTAAGCCAAAGACTATAATAAAAGATGAGGAAGGACACTATATCATGCTCAAAGGATCTGTCCAACAAGAAGATCTAACAATTTTAAATATCTATGGCCATAATGTGGGAGCAGTCAACTATATAAACTAATTAATAACAAAGTCAAAGAAACACATGAACAATAATACAATAATAGTAGGGGACTTCAACACTCCATCACTGATATGGACAGATCATCCAAGCAAAAGATCAACAAGGAAATAAAAGCCTTAAATGGCACACTGGACCAGATGGACATCATAGATATATTCAGAACATTTCATCCCAAAGCAACAGAATACACATTTTTCTCCAGTGCACATGGAACATTCTCCAGAATAGATCACATCCTGGGTCCTAAATCAAGTCTCAACTGGTATCAAAAGACTGGGATCATACCCTTCATATTTTCAGACTACAATTCTCTGAAGCTAGAACTCAATCACAAGAGGAAATTTGGAAAGAACCCAAATACATGGAGACTAAACAACATCCTTTTAAAGAATGAATGGGTCAACCAGGAAATTAAAGAATAATTTAAAAAATTCATCAAAACGAATGATAATGAAAACACAACAGTTCAAAATCTGTGGGACACAACAAAGGCAGTCCTGAGAGGAAAATATATAGTGGTAGAAGCCTTTCTCAAGAAACAAGAAAGGTCTCAAGTACACAACCTAACCCTACACCTAAAGGAGCTGGAGAAAGAACAAGAAAGAAACCCTAAACCCAGAGGGAGAAGAGAAATCATAAAGATCAGAGAAAAAATCAATGAAATAGAAACAAACAAACAAAAAAATAGAGCAAATCAATGAAACTAGGATCTGGTTCTTTGAAAGAATTAATAAGATTGATAAACTCCTGGCCAGACTTATCAAAAAGAAAAGAGAAAGGACCCAAATAAATAAAATCATGAATGAAAGGGGAGACATCATAACTAACACCAAAGAAATACAAACAGTTATAAGAACACACTATGAGCAACTCTATGCAAAAAATTTGACAATCAGAAAGAGACTGATGCATTCCTAGAGACATATAAACAACCACAACTGAACCAGGAAGAAATAGAAAACCTGAACAGACCCATAAACAGTAAGGAGATTGAAACAGTCATCAAAAATCTCCAAACAGGGCACCTAGGCGGCTCAGTGGGTTAAGCTGCTGCCTTCGGCTCAGGTCATGAACTCGGGGTCCTGGGATTGAGTCCCACATCGGGCTCTCTGGTCAGCAGGGAGCCTGCTTCCTCCTCTTTCTCTCTGCCTGCCTCTCTGCCTACTTGTGATCTCTCTCTGTCAAATAAATAAATAAAATCTTAAAAAAAAATCTCCAAACAAACAAAAGCCCAGGGCCAAACGGCTTCCCAGGGGAATTCTACCAAACATTTAAAGAAGAACTAATTCCTATTCTTCTGAAACGGTTCCAAAAAATAGAAATGGAAGGAAAACTTCCAAACTCATTTTATGAGGCCAGCATCACCTTGTTCCCCAAACCAGACAAGGATTCTATCAATAAAGAGAATTGAAGACCAATATCTTTGATGAACACAGATACAAAAATTCTCACCAAAATACTAGCCAATAGGATTCAACAGTACATCAAAAGGATTATTCACCATGACCAAGTGGGATTTATTCCAGGGCCACAAGGTTGGTTCAATTTCCACAAATCAATCAATGTGATACAACACATTAATAAAAGAAAGAACAAGAACCATATGATACTCTCAATAGATGCTGAGAAAGCATTTGACAAAGTACGGAATTGCTTCCTGATCAAAATTCTTCAAAGTGTAGAAATAGAGGGCACATACCTCAATATCATCAAAGCCATCTATGAAAAACCCACCAGAAAGCTGAAAAACTGAAAACTTTTCCACTAAGGTCAGGAACATGGCAGGGATGTCCATTATCACTACTGCTATTCAACATAGTACTAGAAGTCCTAGCCTCAGCAATCAGACAACAAAAGGAAATTAAAGGCATCCAAATCAGCAAAGAAGAGGACAAACTATCACTCTTTGCAGATGATATGATACTATATGTGGAAAACCCAAAAGACTCCACGTCAAAACTGCTAGAACTTGTATCCAGTAAAGTGTCAGGATATAAAATCAATGCCCAGAAATCAGTTGCATTTCTCTACACCAACAAGACAGAAGAAAGAGAAATTAAGGAGTCAATCCCATTTACAACTGTACCCAAAACCATAAGATTCCTAGGAATAAACCTAACCAAAGAGGCTAAGAATCTATACTCAGAAAAGTATAAACTACTCATGAAAGAAACTGAGGAAGACACAGAGAAATGGAAAAATGTTCCACGCTCCTGGATTGGAAGAACAAATATTGTGAAAATGTCTATGCTACCTAAAGCAATCTACACATTTAATACAATTCCTATCAAAGTACCATCCATCTTTTTCAAAGAAATGGAACAAATAATCCTAAAATGTATATGGAACTTGAAAAGACCCGAATAGCCAAAGGAATATTGAAAAAGAAAGCCAAAGTTGGTGGCATCACAATTCTGGACTTCAAGCTCCTTACAAAGCTGTCATCATCAAGACAGCATGGTACTCGCACAAAAACAGACACATAGATCAATGGAACAGAACAGAGAGCCCAGAAATAGACCCTCAACTCTATGATCAACTAATCTTTAACAAAGCTAGAAAGAATGTCCAATGGAAAAAAGACAGCCTCTTCAATAAATGGTGTTGGGAAAATTGGACAGCCACATGCAGAAAAATGAAATTGGACCATTTTCTTACACCACATATGATAATAGACTCAAAATGGATGAAGGACCTCAATGTTAGAAAGGAATCCATCAAAATCCTTGAGGAGAACACAGGCAGCAACCTCTTCAACCTTAGCCGCAGCAACATCTTCCTAGGAACATCGCCAAAGGCAAGGGAAGAAAGGGCAAAAATGAGCTATTAGGATTTTATCAAGATCAAAAGATTTTGCACAGCAAAGGAAACGGTTAACAAAACCAAAAGACAACCGACAGAATGGGAGAAGATATTTGCAAACGACATATCAGATAAAGGGCTCGTGTCCAGAAATCTATAAAGAACTTAGCAAACTCAACACCCAAACAACAAATAATCCAATCAAGAAATGGGCAGAGGACATGAACAGACATTTCTGCAAAGAAGACATCCAGATGGCCAACAGACACATGAAAAAGTGCTCCACATCACTCGGCATCAGGGAAATACAAATCAAAACCACAATGAGATATCACCTCACACCAGTCAGAATGACTTAAATTAACAAGTCAGGAAATGATACATGCTGGTGAGGATGCCAGCATCTCCTACACTGTTGGTGGGAATGCAAGGTGGTGTAACCACTCTGGAAAACAGCATGGAGGTTCCTCAAAATGTTGAAAATAGAACTACCCTTTGACTTAGCAATTGAACTACTGGGTATTTACCCTAAAGATACAAACATAGTGATCCAAAGGGGCACATGCACCCAAATTTTTATAGCAGCAATGTCTACAATAGCCAAATTATGGAAAGAACCTAGGTGTCAATCAACAGATGAATGTATAAAGAAGATGTGGTATACATACACAATGGAATACTATGCAGCCATCAAAAGAAATGAAATCTTGCCATTTGCAACGACCTGGATAGAACTAGAGGGTATCATGCTTAGCGAAATAAGTCAATCAGAGAAAGACAATTATCATATGATCTCCCTGATATGAGGAAGTGGAGATGCAACATGGGGGGTTACGGGGGTAGGAGAAGAATAAATGAAACAAGATGGGATTGGGAGGGAGACAAACCATAAGTGACTCTTAATCTCACAAAACAAACTGAGGGTTGCTGGGGGGAGTGGGGTCGGGAGAGGGGGATGGGGCTATGGACATTGGGGAGGGTATGTGCTATGGTCAGTACTATGAAGAATCTAAACTTGGCAATTCACAGACCTGTACCCCTGGGGATAAAAATATGTTTATAAAAAATTTAAAAAATAAAAAAAATAAATTAAAGGGACAATTTTTCTTTATATCTATTGGTATCTTTGGAATAGTTGTTGTTGCTGTTTTTTTAACCTTAACATAGACCTGGAAAATACTGTTTTGGATACAATCATCATGTTGTATACTTTAAAATTACACAATGTTATAGGTCAATTATATCTCAAAAAGCTGGAAAAAATAAATTACAGGTGCAAAAGAAATGTCCTCTTCTTGAGATTTTATGGTTTTGAGTTTTACATTTAGGTCTGTGAGCTATGTTGAGTTTATTTTTATATATTATATGAAGTGTAGATCAAAGTTTTACTTTTGTATATGTGTATCCAATCATTCCAGCATCAGTTTTTGGAAAACAAACAAACAAACAAAAAACTTTCTGTATTGAATTACATTTTAGCTTTGTAAAAAATCGTTGTAGATATATATATATATATATGATTATCATATTATTTATTAACATGGCAGATTACATTAATGGGTTTCCTAATAGTGAACAAACTGTGCCTTTCTGATATAACTTCCACCTGTTCATTACATATTATTTTATTAAGATAGATTTGGGTTTTTTGCTAACATCTCATTTAGCTTTTTCATTAATATTCATGAAAGGCATTGGTCTGCATTTTGAATTTTGTGCTCTTTATCTAACTCTCAATGAAATATTTGATTTGGAAAACAATAGAAAAGTTTATTAATTTTCAAACACTACAAATTTTGTATAGACTTAGAATATACTGTTATGCTGAAAATAAATAAAAAATAAATTAAAAAAATGTATTCCTTTTGAAGGTTTGTGAGAAGCCCCATGTGAAAGCATCTCAGTCTAGCACTTTTTGGTAAGGTAATCTCATTATTTTTTTTTCTTTCTTATGGATTTTAAAAGTGTCTTTTCCTCATTGAGCATTTGTGATAAACAGGATTGTGCCAGCAAATATTCCAGTCATCTAGGCTTCCAATTTTGTTTTGTTTTTATATTTTATTTTTATTTTTTAAAAGATTTTATTTATTTATTTATTTATTTATTTATTTATAGACAGAGATCACAAATAGGCAGAGAGGCAGGCAGTCGGGGGGAGGGAGCAGGATCCCTGCTGAGCAGAAAGCCCAATATGGGGCTCGATTCCAAGACCCTGAGATCATGATCTGAACCGAGGGCAGAGGCTTTAACCCACTCAACCACCCAGGCACCCCTTATTTTATTTTTTTATTCTGTTCAGTTAGCCACTATATAATACATATCTAGTCCTTGACTCAGTGTTCAATGATTCACTTTTTAAAAAATTAATATATAATGTATTATTAGTCCCAGTGGTACCGGTCTGTGAATCATCAGACTTACTCACTTCCCAGCACTCACCATAGTACATACCCTCCCCAATGTCCATAACCCAACCATACTCTCCCTACCCTGCTCCCAATGGCAACCCTCATTTTTTTTTGTGAGATTAAGAGTCTCTTATAGTTTGTCTCCCTCCCAATCCCATCTTGTTTCATTTATTCCCTTCCCTACCCACCAACCCGCCCCACTTTGCCTCTCAATTACCTCATATCAGGGAGATCATATGATAATTTCCTTTCTCTAATTGACTTATTTCGCTCAGCATAATACCATCTAGTTCCATCCACATTGTTGCAAAAGGCAAGATTTCATTTCTTTTAATGGCTGCATAGTATTCCATTGTATATGTATATACCACTTCTACTTTATCCATTCATCTGTTGATGGACATCTAGGTTCTTTCAATAGTTTGGCTATTGTGGATGTTGCTGCTATAAACATTTGGGTGCATGTGCAGATCACCACACTCATATCTTTATGGTAAATACCCAGTAGTACAATTGCTGGGTCATAGAGTAGCTCTATTTTCAACTTTTAGAAGAGCCTCCATGCTGTTTTCCAGAGTGGCTGCACCAGCTTCATTCCCACCAACAGTGTAGGAGAGTTCCCCTTTCTCCGCATCCTCGCCAGCATCTGTCGTTTCCTGACTTGTTAATTTTAACCATTCTGACTGGTATGAGATGGTATCTCATTGTGATTTTGATTTGTATTTCCGTGATGTGGAGCACTTTTTCATGTGTCTGTTGGCCATCTGGGTGTCTTCTTTGCAGAAATGTCTGTTTATCTCTTCTGCCCATTTGTTGATTGGATTATTAGTTCTTTGGGTGTTGAGTTTGTTAAGTTTTTTATAGATTTTGGATGCTAGCCCTTTATCTGATATGTTGTTTGCAAATTTCTTCTCCCATTCTTTCAGTTGTCTTTTGGTTTTGTTAACTGTTTCCCTTGCTGTGCAAAATCTTTTGATCTTGATAAAATCAAATAATTCATTTTTGCCCTTGTTTCCCTTTTCTTTGGTGATGTTTCTAGGACTAAGCTGCTGCAGCTGAGGTCGAAGAGGTTGCTGCCTGTGTTCTCCTCAAAGATTTTGATGGATTCCTTTCTCACATTGAGGTTTTCTGAGTATAGATTCTTAGCCTCTTTGGTTAGGTTTATTCCTAGGTATCTTATGGTTTTGGGTGTAGTTGTAAATGGGATCGACTCCTTAATTTCTCTTTCTTCTGTCTTGTTGGTGTATAGAAATGCGATTGATTTCTGGGCATTGATTTATATCCTGACACTTTATTGGATTCCTGTACAAGTTCTAGCAGATTTGGAGTAGAGTCTTTTGGGTTTTCCACATAATGTAGCATACCATCTGCAAAGAGTGTGAGTTTGATTTCTTCGACAATTTGGATGCCTTTAATTTCTTTTTGTTGTCTGATTGCTGAGGCTAGGACTTCTAGTACTATGTTGAATAGCAGTGGTGATAATGGACATCCCTGTCATGTTTCTGACCTTAGAGGAAAAGTTCTCAGTTTTTCTCCTTTGAGAATGATATTCACTGTGGGTTTTTCATAGATGGCTTTGATGATATTGAGGTATGTACCCTCTACCCCTACACTTAGAAGAGTTTTGATCAAGAAAGCATGCTGTACTTTTTGAAATGCTTTTTCCGCATCTATAGAGAATATCATATGGTTCTTGTTCTTTCTTTCATTAATGTATTGTATCACATTGATTGATTTGTGGATGTTGAACCAACCTTGCATCCCTGGAATAAATCCCACTTAGTGGTGTTGAATAATCCTTTTAATGTACTGTTGGATCCTATTGGCTAGTATTTTGGTGAGAATTTTCGCATCTTTGTTCATCAAGGATATAGGTCCGTAATTCTCTTTTTTGACGGGTCGTTTTCTGGTTTTGGGAACAAGGTAATGATGGCCTCATAAAATGAGTTTGGAAGTTTTCATTCCTTTTCTATTTTTTTGGAACAGTTTCAGAAGAATAGGAATTAGTTCTTCTTTAAATGTTTGGTAGAATTCCCCTGGGAAGCCCTCTTGTTTGTTGGGAGATTTTTTTTTTTTTTTTTTTTTGTTGGGAGATTTTTGATGATTGCTTCAATCTCCTTACTGGTTATGGGTCTGTTAAGGTTTTGTATTTCTTCTTGGTTCAGTTGTGGTTTATACTCTCCAAGAATGCATCCAGAGTTTATACTCTCCAGGAATGCATCCATTTCTTCCAGATTATCCAATTTTCTGGCATATAGTTGCTCATAATATGTTCTTATAATTTCTTGTATTTCTTTGGTGCTGGTTGTGGTCTTTCCTCTTTCATTATTGATTTTATTAATTTGGCTCCCTTCTGTTGTCTTTTTGATAAGTCTGACCAGGGTTTTATCAATTTTGTTAATCCTTTCAAAGAACCAGCTTCTAGTTTTGGTGATCTGTTCTACTGTTCTTTTGGTTTCTATTTCATTGACCTCTGCTCTGATCTTTATTATTTCTCTACTCCTGCTGGGTTTAGGCTTTCTTTGCTCTTCTTTATCCAAGTCTTTTAGGTGTAGGGTTAAGTTGTGTATTTGAGACCTTTCCTGTTTCTTGAGAAAGGCTTGTATTGCTATATATTTTCCTTTCAAGGCTGCCTTTGCTGTGTCCCACAGATTTGGTTCATTATCATTTGTTTCCATGAGTTTTTTAAATTCTTCTTTAATTTCCTGATTGAGCCATCCATTCTTTAGTAGGATTCTCTTTACGCTCTACGTATTTGGGTTCTTTCCAAATTTCCTCTTGTTATTGAGTTCCAGCTTCAGAGCATTGTGGTCTGAAAATATGCAGGGAATGATCCCAATCTTTTGGTACCAATTGAGACCTGATTTGTGACCCAAGATGTGATCTATTATGGATGTTCCATGTGCACTAGAGAAGAATGTGTATTCTGTTATTTTGGGATGAAATGTTCTGAATATATCTGTGATGTCCATCTGGTACAGTATGTCATTAAGGTCTTTATTTCCTTATTGATCTTTTGCTTGGATCATCTGTCCATTTCAGTGAGTTGGGTGTTAAAATCCCCTACTATTATTGTATTATTGTTGATGTGTTTCTTTGATTTTATTATTAATTGGTTTATATAGTTGGCTGCTCCCATGTTAGGGGCATAGATATTTAAAATTGTTAGATCTTGTTGGACAGACCCTTTGAGTATGATATAGTGTCCTTCCTCATCTCTTATTATAGTCTTTGGCTTAAAATCTTATTTATCTGATATAAGAATTGCCACCCAAGCTTTCTTTTGATGTCCATTAGCATTGTAAATTGTATTTCACTCCTTTAGTTTAAATCTGGAGGTGTCTTTGGGTCTAAAATGAGTTTCTTGTAGACAGCATATTGATGGGTTTTGTTTTTTATCCATTCTGATACTCTGTGTCTTTTGATTGGGGCATTTAGCCCATTAACATTCAGGTTACTATTGAGAAATATGAATTTAGTGCCATTGTATTGCCTGTAAGGTGACTGTTACTGTATATTGTCTCTGTTCCTTTCTGGTCTACTATTTTAGGCTCTCTCTTTGCTTAGAGGACCCTTTTCAATATTTCCTGTAGGGCTGGTTGGTATTTACAACTTCTTCTGTTTTTGCTTGTCCTGGAAGCTTTTTATCTCTCCTTCTATTTTCAATGATAGCTTAGCTGGATACATTATTCTTGGCTGCATGTTTTTCTTATTTAGTGCTCTGAATATATTATGCCTGTTCTTTCTGGCCTTCCAGGTCTCTGTGGATAAGTCTCCTGTCAATCTAATATTTTTATCATTGTATGTTACAGACTTCTTGTCCTGGGCTGCTTTCAGGATTTTCTCTTTGTCACTATGACTTGTAAGTTTTACTATTAGATGATGCGGTGTGGACCTATTCTTATTGATTTTGAGGGAGGTTCTCTAGTGTCTTCTGTATTTTGATGCTTGTTCCCTTTGCCATATTAGGGAAATTATCACTATAATTGGCTCAATATACCTTCTGACATTCTATCTTTCTTCTTCTTCTGGAATCCCAATAATTCTAATATTGTTTCATCTTATGGTATCACTTTTCTCTTGAATTCTCCCCTCATGGTCCAATAGTTGTTTGTCTCTCTTCTTCCCTGCTTCTTTATTCTCTGTCATTTGGTCTTCTATATAACTAATTCTCTCTTCTGCCTCATTTATCCTAGCAGTCAGAGACTCCATTATTTATTGCACCTCACTAATAGTTTTTTTTTTTTTTTTTAATTTCAGCTTGGTTAGATTTTAGTTCCTTCATTTCTCTAGAAAGTGCTTTTATTTCTCTAGAGGAGTTTCTCTAATATCTCTCATGTCTTTTTTGAGCCCAGCTACCACCTTGAGAATCATCATTCTGAACTCTAGATTTGGCATATTACCAATGTCCATATTGATTAGGTCCCTAGCTTTGGTAGTGCTTCTTGTTCTTTGTTTGGTGAGTTTTTCCACCTTATCATTTTATCCAGATAAGAATATATGAACAAGAGAATAAATACTAAGAGTATGGCAAAGACCCCAGAAAAATATATGCTAACCACATCAGAAGAGACTCCCAAATCAGGAGGAGAAGAAGGGGGTAAAAAGAAGTTTAAAAAATTAATTAATTAAAAATTTTTAATTTTTTAAAATTAAAAAATAAATCAAATTAAATTTAATTTAAAAAATTAAAAAGTTTGGTGAATAGAACAGAGCCACCCACTTCATTTTGTTTGTATTTTGGTCCCTTAAAAGAGACTACCTCCCAAAATTTTAAAGAAAGAAAAACTTACATACAAAACTTATATACAAAAATAAGGGTAAACATGATGAAGGGATGGAATATGACTATAAAGCTGAAAATTTAAAAAAATTCTAAAAAAGGATTTGATAAGATAAGTTGGTTGGAAAAAGAAAGAAAAAGAAAGTGGAGGGAATTTGCTTAGGCTGGAGACTAGAACAAAGCCCTGTGCTAGATTTATGGTATATTTTGATCTATTAGAAGAAATTATATCCCAAAATTTTTTTAGAATAAAAAACCCTATATGTATACAAAAAAAAATAAAGTTAGATTCAATAAAGGATAAAATAAGACTATAATGATGAAGGTTTAAAAAGATTTGTTTTTAGAAAGGTATTGTCAAGATAAACTAATTAAAAATGGTTAAAAGAAGAAAGAGGAAAAGTTAAAAATTAGAATAAGAAAAAGATAAAATTTTAAAAAAATTAGTTAACTTTGTAAGACTGAAAAGTCATGGGGAGAAAGCCATGAATTCCATGTTTCGCTTTCCCCTCCTCTGGAATTACACTGTTCTCCTTGATCACCGAGCTTGGTTTTAATTAGATGTTCTTGCTGATCTTCTGGGGAGGGCCTGTTGTAGTGTCAAGGCAGAATTGCACCACTCTTACCAGGGCCTGAGCTACGTAATCTACTTGCGTTCACTCTTAGCAGCTTTTGTTCTCTGAACACTTTCCACGGAGCTCTGGAGGATGGGAATGAAAATGACAGCCTCCCAGTCTCTGGCCCAGAGGAGTTGAGAGCCCCACTCCTCAGTGTGCCCTTGGAGAAAAGTGCTCAATCACTCCTGTCTCCCTGGTATCCAGCTGACTCTGAGCTCACCCGGCCTGTGACTGAGCGTTTCTGTGTCTGGCACACAGCCCTGTCTGGAGTCTCCAAACCCAGCAGATTCTTGCCTCCAGAAGAAAGGTGCATCTCCCTGGATCTGCCACTTGTGGGGTCCCTGCTCAAAGCACAGTAGTCTTATTCTGCCATGGATCTTAGTTTAAGGTAACCCCGAGCTGAGAGCTCACTCTTCTGCTCCATCTTTGTAGCTGGCTTCCCTACTCTAACATCTGCAAACTCTACTACACTCAGACACCCCCAATCCTTCTGTGACCCCAAGGGACCTGAGACCATGCTGTCCCCATGAGGGCTCCATCCCCACTTAGCCTCTGGAGCGATGTCCCTCAGTGGAGTAGACTTTTAAAAGTTCTGATTTTGTGCTCCGTTGCTTCATTGCTCCACTGCTTGCCAGGAGCCAGCAGTCTATCTTCCCATCACTTTGAATTCACTTCTCCACAGGTCCTACCTTTCATAAAGTGGTCGATTTTCTGTTTCTAGAATGATTACTCTTCTTCTCTTCAATTTCCTGTTAAGTTTATAGGTGTTGGGAATGGTTTGATAACTATCTAGCTGAAGTCCTGTGATCTGATGTCATCTCAGTCAGCTACTCCTCCATCATCTTGATTCCTTCAATTTTGTTTTTACACAGATCTTCACAATGTTCCATTTAAATTTTTACCCACTTTCATGTACATTTCATACTTGTCATTCTTTGTATTAGATGTTTGTGCTTTCTTCTTTCTTATCTGATATGTTGCTCTATTTTAGTTTTTCTTAAAATATATCAATTGAAATACTGTATCCTGTTTTCTTCTTCAATGACTTCCTTCTTATCTTTAGTATTTTTAATGCTTTCCTTTGGTTCACTTTTTTGCTCTTTTTTGTAGTTTTTTGAGTTGAGAACTCTCTTACTTTTAATCTTTCACTTTTATTAAGAGATGTATCTAAGGTTATGCTGTTTCTTCTTATGACTGTTTTAAGTGTACCCATGCTTGTATATATGTTATTTCACTATTTTAATTCTTGTCCACATCTGGAATTTCAGTTCATATTTCCCTTTTCACTGAACAGTCATTTAAAAGACTACTTTTTGATTTTTTTTTTAATTTCGAGTTATTCTCGGTATTTTGAAAACTTTGTTCAATTTTTTTTTAATTTTCCTACATTGTGACCAGAGTGTGTTTTAAACTATTTGTTCCTTATGAAATGTACCAAAGCATTTGTGTATGTGTCGTGTGTGGGTATGTGAGGGAGATCTAACAAGTGGTCTATTTCTGTGAATATTCCCATGCCTGAGAAGAGATGGAATCTCTCTTCTCTTACATATCTATTGGACCTAGTTAGATACTCATGTTTTTTAGAGCCTCTATATCCTTACTTGTTCTTACTCTGTTGGTTTGCTCTGTACTCAGAATGGTATGTTAAAATCTATTATAAGCTTCTTTCTTTGTCTCCTTACACTGGCTCTAGTTTTTGCTTCATAAACATTTTTTTGTTGTTGTTTGATTCACATATATTTATAACCTAATTGTTGTGAATTAAGACTCCTTAGATTAAAAAATATTCTGGAGCACCTAGGTTGCTCAGTTGGTTAAATCTCTGACTCCTGATTTGAACTCAGGTCATGATCTCAGGGTTGTGAGATGGAGCCCTGCATTGGACTCCTTGCTCAGCAGAGGGTCTACTGGGATTCTCTCTCCCTGTCCCTCTGCCCCCAGCCCACACACTTTCTTTTTTAAAATAAATAAATAAATCCTTAAAAAAACCTCTCATTTCCTATGTTTATTGTTTTTTGGCTTAAATTCTCCTCTGTCTCATATCAGCTTTCCACAGCTTTCTCTCTGTTCCTTTAATTCTATTTGACTCACATACCTTTACCCATTTGTTCATTTTAGCTTTAAAATGAACTTTGTTTTAGGTGTTTTTCTTCTATACAGCATACAATTAAATCTTGTTTTTGAGCTGAACTAAATTTTTTTATTTGTAGGAGAATTAAGCCTTTATACAACAATGGCTATTGCTTCTATTTTAGTTCCTATTTTGCTGTATTGTCTTCTGTTATGTTATAATTCATATGTGGGTTTTGTTTCCTTAGACATAAGGTTGAATATAAGTTCTCTTCCATTGTTTCACTTTTCCTTTTCAGGGATTCTAGTTATATCCATGTGAGATATTTGCTTATCATGCTTTCATCATCTGTTTTCTGAACTTTTTTTCTTTTTTAATCCCATCTTAATTCCTTTGCCATATTCCTTTTTTTAAAATTTTTTTTTACTTGTTTTATAGTTTAAGACAGGTCTATTTCATTGTTTCCTTTTTCAGATACTCTATATCTATATGTATGTTACATTCTTGCTCATCTTCCTTTCCATCAGCTTTCCTTCTGACTTTCAATTTTTTTTCCTTTATCCTTTTTTATTCTTTTGGCTTATTGCCAGCTTTCTTTAATTTTTCCTATTTGAGTTCAAATCTGTTTTCTCTTGGATACTTATAACTTATTTTTTCTTTCTTCCTTCCTTATTCTTTTTCCTTTCTTTCTTAATGCTTTGTGCTTTTTGAATCATTTTGCCTTTTTAAACAATTTTTTCCTCTATAACAATAGCAGTAATGATCTTTATTTTATTTTCCTCCTCCTCTTCTTCTTTGTATATTTAATGCATCTTGTTAAAGATCAGTTTGGAATTATGATTTTGGAGGATCTTTATTCCTTTATCCTTCTATTGTAGTATAATTAACATAAAATGTTATAATAGTTTCAGGTGAAAAACATATTGATTCAACAATTCTGTGCATTACTCAGTGCTCACCAGGATACTTGTAGTCCCCATCTGTCACCAAGCAACATTATTACACTATTATTGACTGATTGTCTATGCTGTACTTTTCATCTTTATGGCTTATTTATTTTATAACTGGAAGTTTGTACTCTTCAATTCCCTTTATCTATTTCATCCACCCACTGTCTTGCATACCTTATAACTTGCATTAGTCTTTGAGGACTGCCACAACAAAGTCCCACAGATCCTGTGGCTTAACAGAAATTAACTTTCTTATACTTTTGGAGTAGTACAAGTTTACTTTTGGACTTTGAGAAGTCTTGAGATCAAGATGTCAACATATTTAGTTTCCATTTAAAGCACAGTGGGTTTTTTGTTTGTTTGTTTTGCAAAACATAAAGTTGTCTTTGTTATTATAGAAACTTTGAAAACTATGGTGAATTTAAAGAACCCTACTGTCCGGAAACAGCTGTCATAAAAATGTTGCTACTTCCAGAGATTTCATGTCCTCTTATCCCACAGCACCTTTTGAAACAAAAATTAGGACATGCTAAATGCAGTGATTTTTTAAAAATCCTGCTTTTTTCCATTTGACATTACATTGGGCATATTTTTCATGAAAGAATATTTGTTTAAAAATTTGATCTAATAGGGGCGCCTGGGTGGCTCAGAGGATTAAAGCCTCTGCCTTCAGCTCGGGTCATGATCCCAGGGTCCTGGGATCAAGCCCTGCATCAGGCTCTCTCTTTGGTGGGGAGTCTGCTTCCTCCTCTCTCTCTGCCTGCCTCTCTGCCTACTTGTGATCTCTCTCTCTGTCAAATAAATAAATAAAATCTTTAAAAAATATTTGATCTATAAATAGTATATGTTTTACTACTATATATCATAATTTATTTAACTTTTCTCCTTTTTATTAAAGATAGAAACTTAGATTTTTCATAGTTTCAAGTAACACTGTGATGAACAAGGTCCTATACCAAAATCTTATGTATCTATGATAATTTTTAGTTCATACATACCCAGACATGGAGAAGCTGCCTAGAATTTGATTTAGGTATGAAAGATATTTTTGTACAAAAGATCCACTACGGTGACTTAGTATGTAGAGTATGCTACTGTTGATCTCGGGGTTGTGAACTTGAGTCCTGTGTTGGGTGTAGAGCTTACTTAAAAAATAAAAAACAAAAAAGAAAAAAAATTAAAGATTTAAATAATAAGTGTCAAGTAACAGGACTCCATTATATCAGGAGGAGGAATAATTTTACCTGGGCCACCTTCCGTGGCTAGGATGGTAGTCAGAAAACGCTGGGCCCTAGTTATTTTTTCTACTCAGTGTTGGATTTAAGACACCTGCTGCTAATGTCCTTACCCCAGTCCTGGCTCACTAACCAGTCCACCTTCCACTTTCCCTCTTTAAAATTTCTTGGTTGCCTCACATTTTTTTCTTAGGGTTTATAACTGTACTTAGTGGAAAAGAATAGTGGAGATTGGTCCATATCACCTTGTAGCAGACTAAAAATTTCTTCACATCTTTTAACTAATTATTCCTTAACTTATATATATGCTATACTTTTTCTTGTGCCTGTCTTGAATACAAAAACCTTATCTCACACATATTACAGCATATGTCATAGAAAGAATTGCTTCATTTATAAAAACAATTAACTTCACAAGACATAAAACTGTGTTTTCTTATTTTTTTTTTAAATTAAGAAATAAGGACATGAAGACTTTTGCTCCAGAACATAGCATAGAAGTGTGATAATTTAAGTAATCTGGCAGTACTTTGAAGCTGTTCTTTACAGAGGATATTTTCTATCTAGTGTCAAGGGCTTATTAACTCTAAATGGAATAAAATCTTTTCTGCTTTTTTTCTGTTTACCTTGCTTCCTGGGGCTATTGCAGTTCTCTAAAGTTTCCAGTTTGAAATATCTCTGCAGAATGAGTAAAAGGATACAATATTCAGGGCTTATCTCTTCCGTGCTCCTTTTCTGGCTTTCGGATGAAGGCTTCAGCAAACTCCAGTCCTTCTTTACACTTCCCTTGACCAGAGTCAGAGAGCAATCCACTGTGCATAATATGAAGATGCCTGGAAGCAGCATTTATGATGCCCCGTGTGCAAGGCTGGAGGTGTCTAGCACATTCCATCTAGGGGGAGAATGGTGTAGTGGAAAGAACATGAGTTCGGGAGGTTAAAAACAACCTGGTTTTTACTTCTTGCTAGCCATGTGACATTTTCCAAGATTTTCAAACCTCAGTTTCCCCACCTGTAAAATGGAGAATATTATCCTCCATTTTGGAGGAACGATTGATGTAAGAAAAAGGCCATATGCACAGGATGGATTTAATAGATACAACTATAATGGCTGTTTGCAAAACCACAGGAAAGACATACATTCAGAATAACCTATTAGAGTTGCCAACATGCCTTCCTAAATTCCTTCTGCTGAGGTCTATTGGGTGCTTAACACTTCTCATTTGCCTTAGCAAAACAGAGCACGAGTAAGAATCCTGCCCTGTGCCCAGTGGTCCATGAGCTAGTATTTGTTTATTCATACCAATCATACTTTTTCTTCTCCCTTGGTATATTGTCAGATGAAATTTTTAGAGAGAACTGTGTATGTCCAACATTCACACTTTCTTTGCAATGCACACTTAAAACTTACATATGCAGATGCCTGGCTGGCTTAACACATGACTCTTGATCTCAGGGCTGTGAGTTTGAGGCTCACATTAGTTGTAGAGACAACTTAAAAATAAAATCTTTCAAAAAATAAAGTAAAATGAGCTCTGGTTTTAAAATAAATAAGCAAATAAACAAACAAACCTATGCATCTCATTAGCCTCCTCCCTATCCAACTTAGTTATACAGTCCCCATTACATATATAGTTTTGTCTTAGCTGACTTTGAAGTTGGAAAGGCATATCCAACTTTGTATTCGGTTTCTGAAGTGAGCCTTACTCTCAGCCTTTCTGTACCAGTCTTTACTGCCTGTGTTACTATTAATTCCTAGAAATTCTCCTTCTTTTACCTTATTTAATTATCTCCTCTTTGGGATCCACCATGCTGTGCCTTTGATAAATAGTAGTGCATTCTGGGAATAAATACTCACTATAGCAGGTCTAGACATCAGCAGCTTGTACAGTAGCTAGAGGAACAACATTTAAAGATAGGAAACACATCTCAAAACAAACTTTATAAAAATTTTGAAAATTGGTGCATTTCCTACATTTCAAGAGTAAAATAAATATAGGCAATTGGTGCTTTATTATTATTTTTTAATGAAAACTTTATTAAGATGGTTCTACTTTATGCATTGGAGATGACCAAAGAGACATCTGTTTGAGTTTTGGAAGGGAGATATCACGTGACAGACATTCCTCTCAGAAGGTTGAGTGAAAGGCCACAGAGGTGCTGGTGAGTTCCAGCTTTCCCTGGCTCACCTCACTTCCCATCCAACTGTTCCTAACTTCCAGCTCTGTTGACCAACAGTCACCCCAAGCATACCACCAGGTGTAGGAACAACAGCCTTTGGCAGACCTCTCCATCAGCACTCTTCTGTGGTCACATCCTTGACAGCTGGTTACACCCCGCTCACTAACCTTCCCTGACAAGCTCTGACTTTTCCACCTTCTCAAAGTTTGACAGAGCTGGTTAGGGACTTTTCTCTCATTCTCCAGTTCCCCTGGGCTCTTACTTCCCAAACGGGTATCTCAGTTGTGTTACGCCTAGTTCCTCTCAGAGGTCAATGTTCTATGGTTCTACAGTTCTACTTCCCTGAAAAAATTCTGCCTGACATAGAAATGTTGTTTTTTTTGGTTTGTTTCCTATTTACAGCTTAGCTAATAGCTATTATTTGTTTTATTTCTGATTCCAAGGATAATCGCTTTACATAATATCTATAAACATGTAAAAAACACATTTTATTGGCATTAGTGGAATGTTAGGCATCACGTCGCTATTAGGAGTATTTCCAATATTTTACACTGAACAGGTTGAATAGAGGGGTCAAGAGTATGACTTTGAATCAGACCTGGTGTGAATCCTGTCTTCCTCAGTTACTATTTGGGTGATTTTATATAGTTACTTAATCTCTCAAAATGTCAATTTTCACTTGTAAAATTGTGATAACTTTATTTCATAGAGTTGTTGGAATTATTTCATCCATTTAACAAAATCTCTGGCACATAGTTGGTAATACAATTATAAAGTAACTGCCATTGACTAACTCATGTCCCAAACTCATCACCCACATCACCTGTCATGGGAAATAGTGGTCAGTGTAGCAGTTTTTATCATCTTTATTTTCTGTGCATGTTGATGGAGGCTCAGGCCCTCTTCCCTGTACTCTGAATGTCTGTACTAATTTATAAATATTTGTCACAAGAAAATCTTATAATGAATAATAATCAGGAAACAAACAGTAATTTTGATTTACCAGACTAATTGAATAGGGTAGAGACATCAATAAGCCGAAGAGATATGTAATCTTAGGTTACCTAAGATTATATTTACCTAAAATTCCACTGTGAATCACATGTATTTTGCCCAGCAGATTTATTTCCTAATTCAAAACAGTGAACTTATGTTGTACCTTCTCAATAAATATGACTACTGCAGAGAACTGGGTGAGTTCTAAAAAGCGATTGAAAAAAAGAAGTAAATTGACTTTATATTTAAAAATTTCCCCTGGTAATTCTCAATGCATGTAATTTCCCTAAAGCCAACTAGAAACTGATAGACTTTTAAATATTAGAAGAGCATACTGTCTTCTGTGGAACTAGCGTGTGATTGTGATTTTTATGATCAGACTAACCTCTTCTTCCACTCCAGCTCTGACCCCTCTTATCTGTGCAACTTCATACATGTTTTAAACTACACTGAGGGTCAGTTTTTATCATCTGTTATATGGGAATGATTTGTCCTGCTATTGGAAGAGTGTGAATATTAAAATGTACAATGAAATAATACCAAAAAAAAAAGAAATTTTCATGACATTTGGGCCAAATATTCACCATAAAAAGATGTGTAGATGGCAAATAAGCTGTTAATGCATGCTTTATCTCATTTGTTATTAGGGAAATACAAATTAAGATCACGATGAACCACCATTATGCATCTACTGTGATGGCCAAAAACAAAGCAAAACAGCTAACAAACCTAACAGTACTAAGTGCTGATGAACAAGTAGAGCAACTAGGAATCTCATAGATTGTTAATTAGGATGAAATATTATATAGTTGTTATGGAAGAGTTTGTAGAAAGGAAAATATACACGTATATGTCTCAGAACCCCTCTCTCAAGTATTCACCCAAGAGAAATTAAAAATTATATTCACTCGTATGTTTATGTTTATAGCAGATTTACTCATAATCACCAAAAGGAAAAAAGATCCAAATATTCTTCATCCGGGAATATATAGACAGACTGCCATAAATCCATACAAAGGAATGCTATCCTGCAGTAAAAGGGAAGAGAGGACTCATCCAACAGGACAGATGATCTCAATGATGTTCTGCTAAGCAAAACAAGACAGAACTATGGAGACAATGGGATTGTGCTAGATCTTGATTGTGGTGCTAGCTACATTAAAGTACAATTGTGTCAACACTCAAAGAACTGCCCACTGAAAAGAGTGAATTTTACTGCATGTAAATTATAGTCCAGTAAAAAGACAATCTCATATTTAGCCTTATGTAATTTACAATGCGTATTTCACACAACATCTATTTGATCCTCAGACAACTTAGTTGGTAGATATTATTCTTCTCCCTATTTCACAAGAATGAATTATTGAATTAAAAAAAAAAAAAGGCAGGATCAATTCCAAGCTTCCCGATTCCTATCAGGTGTTCTCTCTGGCAGACATTAAGATACTGAGGTATGTTTCTCTGAACCAAAGTTGTCTGATACTTTAAAAACACCCCATGGTAACTTTTCCATTAAATAGCTGTGCAATGAAAAATATCCCAAGGTGTCACACTTTTCATGTTATTTTTTTCTCATGCTTAGCAAAGGGTGCAAACTTCCCTAGGATAATTGACCATCCATTGAAGTTTCATATTTTGTATCTGTATTCTATTGCTATTCTTTCCATGAAAAAAAAAATGCTTAAAAAATACATCAACAAATCTCCTGCTAAACTACTACAAGGGAGCTGCTTTGGAGAAGCTAAGAATAGGTTAGTTTTGTTTCTTCCTATAAACTTTCTCCCCGGGGATGGTAAATTAGACAAGCTAGCAGGTCAGCTTTGAAGACACTCAAAGCAGACGTGTGGCACCATACAGATTACTTTTCTTTAGTGAGATGGACATTTATCTTGCCTCCTTTCTCCTATAGAGAAAGAAAGCCACACGAAGAAATTTAAACCTCTTGTAAGAAGCAGAAAAACCACTCTTTCCCAATATAAAGGCACTCCCTGAGGAGCTATAGCAAATACCTTCTCCAGGATTTAACCATCATTTGGAATTGAGGGGCCAAACTGAAATACTAACACTCTTCCAGCTGTTCATCCTGGTGACCCTCAAGTTCTCACCTTTACCTCCAGGTAATTAGAGAACAATCTCATCTTCCATGCTGCTAAGAAATTTGTGCTGATTTCTAGTAGGAACTAGATGGCTATCCTCAAGGGGTAGAATTTACTTTGTTTCTTTAAAAATGATGAACCACATTGACTAAAGGGAATGGATTAGTAGAGAACAGATTCAAAGACCCACAAAGCTGGTGGTTATTTGGCATCAAATTAAGATACCTGGGTACAGGCTTTAAGGAGGACAGGATGCTGAATTTGGAGGCACTTCCATGTCTGTTAAGGTATTATTGGTAAGGTTAGGCATGTTCTGGGGCTTTTGCTTGGTGGTTGGTCAGGACTGTTGGATCAAAAGACAGAAAATGAACTGAAATAGTTTACAGTAGAAGTTAGCTCAATAATAATACCATATGTCTCTGGGAGCCTAAAATGGTGTGTGTTGGGGGAAGCAGGTTAATGGAAGAGCCAAAAAAAAGGGCTAGTGCTTCAACAAAACATTTTCCCTGGTCAGCTTCTTTATGAAATTGCATCAGGTACCTTCATCTAGATCAATAAATCATCATCAAAAAAAAAAAATAGCAACTAGACTGACCAGTATTGAACAGATACTAAACTTTGGGCATATAAACTGAGTGGACATAAGAATAATTTCTAATAGGGCACCTGGGTAGCTCAGTGGGTTAAGCCTCTGCCTTCGGTTCAGGTCATGATCCCAGAGTCCTGGGCTGGAGCCCCACATTGGGTTCTCTGCTCAGCAGGGAGCCTGTTTCCCCCCTCTTTCTCTTCCTGCCTCTCTGCCTACTTATGATCTCTGTTTCTGTCAAATAAATAAATAAAATCTTTAAAAAAAAAAAGAATAATTTCTAATAACTTACCCATCTGCCACACTTTATAGGAGGCTAAGGGAGATTTCCAGTCAAGCTGTGATGAGTCACCATTCCAGTTACTTTCCAGGCTACTGTTTCTAAAAGTATTGTCCACAAATACCTCATAATGGACTTCTCAGAGATGCTTTGTAATAATGAATTTTTTATCTTTACTCTGGATTTCTCATGTTGGGGTGCAGGTACTGGCATTTTCATAGTATTTCCTAGAACAGTCATATGTATGCTAAACACTGAAACCCAGAACCCCATGCTTCTCATTTATAAATTGAAAATTGTGAGCTTGATGCCTCCCAAGTTCCTTTTCATCCCTGAATATTGACTTTTTCAAGTCATCCAGATTATATAATCTGGGTGGAGGAGACGATTTGAATTGAGGCTAATGTGGAATTTGCAGGGATACAATCTTTATCAAATTTGTTCACTAGTGCATTGCGACACCTACAGCAGTGACTGGCACATAGCAGACAGTCAACAAATATTAGTTGCACTTGTTAAATTATTTAATGTTCTTATGTATGTTATTTGGTAGCAAAATGGCATAAAAGAAAATAGTACAAAAGAAGAACAATTACTTTGTGTCTAAGAAGAGACTCCATGATGATGCCTGATGGTCAGCGAGGCAGCATATTGTTAATCCATATTCATCTCCTGTCCTCTTTCTGGACCCTTCTCCTGAGCCTTTATCCCTTACAATAAGCCAGGGTACCAGCTTCCATCCCAAAGAGGAGGAAACAGGAAAGGAATGGGCCTCATTCTTCCTCAGGTAAAGGTCTGAGGAAAATCATGCAAGCTAGATTGAGCCACTGATAAAAACCCAAGTGTATTGCCCTGTAGGCAAACTAGACCCAGTGTCTTTCTGGAAGGGCTCTGGGCACAGCTGTGCTGTGACAGTCTGGAAAAAAAGAAGAACCTAAACAAGGCAGAAGGATAGACATAGAGAAACTTCGTTTTCTCAATGCCATGCCTAGTCAGACATGAAAAAGAAAGGAACCTGTCAGTAGAGCAGAAATGAAACATGTTAAGTAATGACTAAAAAGCCACGTTTTCATATGCAGGTCGAATGTAGAAATATTAGCCAATAAGCAATTTGTAGTTTTGTGTAAATTCTGGCCCTACTTAGAAAGCTATCTAGAAAAACAGAATAATGAACTGAAGGTATTGAGCAGCATCTAGATGGCCACAAGTGTGGCTGACCAGAGAAGCCATGGTTACCGACTCAAGAAATTGATTCTTGGCTTCCTTACCATCTGCCACCCCGAGGAATGTCAGGTCCTGGCATGTTTATGATGATAACAGAAATGTAGACCTAACTTGATAAGATGACCTCTGGAAGGCTCTCCCATTTCCTGAAGTCATTCTTCACTCGAAACCCTGGACTCCATCTACTCCTTTGAAAGCCTGGTCTATTTGCAATTCTCAAACACACTGATAGCGTCATTACAGTGTGCCTCAACTTGAGCGAACGGTCTCCTCAGACTCTGAGCAAGCAGCCACCTTTACTCTCCATGGCCTTTCTCCACAGAGCTGTCACTCTGCTGGAAGCCCCAGAGGCAGCAGACTGACTAATGCAGCTCTCCCCATGTGGAGATAGGTCAGTGCGGGCATGTCTGGGGTCTCCCTGAATGACCTGATTCAACACAGGCTAACCTTTCAACAGAGAGAACCTCGTTCCCACAGAGAAGAGCTGGTTATCTTGAAGAAAATCACACAAACAGAATGACTCTGCTGCCCTTTGGAGAAATGAAAGTCTGCCCAAGGTAACTGTTGTTTCCCTGTTTCAAAAGAGACGCATTTACAGAACAATCATTTGAGCTAATTTAACTAGTTTAATTCCTAGGAAAGTAAGCAAAGAAAAAAAAGATTACCAGAATGTAATGTCACTTCTGATTTTTCCTCCTTCAAACTGAATAGTCTGTCATCCACATGAGTCACTTTGTCACACTGCATTACCTAATGGAACAGACCAAAGCCCCTAATTCAGAAAATTCTGTCTCCTCTTTAAAACCGCTTGTGACATAAACCCATTGACAATATAAGTAAGTGGCTGCCAGTTCCCGAAGTGTTTATCCCTGAGCGTAATGAGATAGAACGAAAATGGCACAAGATGCAGGATGAGAGACCTGCCAAATGGCAAGAGGGAGGGTCTCTTTCGGAAGATGTTGCCAGTGGGGCAAGTTCTTATTAAAACAGATTGTTGGAAGCAAATTATAAATTATAGCAGCCTCACTAGGAGAGCTACAACCTCTGAAAATAATGAAAAGGCAATATTGCATGGTATTAATCCTTTGGTACCTTCATCTGATTGTCCTTAATGATATTTCATGCATAATAATGCTATAATGATATTTTGTATCTGCTGTTCCATAAAGAGTGCCATGTGAGCATATGTTGTGTGCACTCATGCATAGCAAATGGAAAGAGAGAAGACTTAATTATATGTGTGGGAGATAATGTCAAAATACTTTTACAGAGTTAAGATACATTTTATTAAACCTGTGGTAGGAGATGATAGTCTGTGTCAAGTTGATAACTTAGGGTTAGCAGATCAGCATTACACAAACAATGGCCTTTTTTGTAAAATGAAACTCAAGTAATCACTTTGGGAAATTATGAGATGATCTATGTATTTAACTCTTACTAATTTTCCATTTTGAAAACTAATTGACCACCAGTGATTGGACTCTTCCATAAATCTGTTAGCTTTAGACTATCTTCTCATTTATATGCCTATTCATCTGAAGCTTGTGAATGGCTGCAATGTGGGAGAACTGTGCAAGGCAGTGAAGATACAGATCTAAAGAGACACAGTGCCTAAGTTAGATTGTACTATTCAGTGGAAGGCAGACCTGAAAGTAATGGCAAAACCATGAGATGCATGTAGGAATTAAAGTATAAACAAAATGCAGTAGGTGCACATAGGAAAGAATACATACATGACCTTGGAGGAATAGGTCTTCAAAGATAATGTGAATTAGATGTCTAGGGTGTCTGGAAGTTTGCAGTTCAAATCTTGAAGGGCCTTCTAAACGTACATGAGAAATAATTGTGTTTTAAGGTCAAAACAAATAATTTTAGCTTGTCAAAATAAGAGATGAATCATACAGAAAGATGCTAAACATGTAGAAGATATCATATCACAATAGACCTTTTATATGAAGAGGGTTTTTTTCCTAATATATGATGAAAAGAATTCAAGAATATGAAACAGAGGGGTCACATGACCAGTTTTGGAAAGTGAAGAGATTTTGGTTGTTCCAAGCATATTCTAGAAAGTGGTGGGAGTCAGGTGACAGTAGAGTCAGAATGCCCATTAAGAAAAATATTGACATTTCAAAGACATCTTTGACAAGAGCCTGATCTATGTCTGTGATGTTTCTTCTAAGTTGTGACACTTAGGTGTGTGTGGAGTCGGTTATGGTATCCCCTATTATCCTTTCAGTTCCTGTGAGTGTGGCCGTGATTATCCTGCCTGTTATTCCTAATATTGGCAATTTCTCTGATTTTATTAGTTTTTCAAGAGTTTTGTCAACTTTTTTATCTTTCCAAAGATTGTATTTTTTGCTGGGACTTTTCTCTAGTGTTTTTCTGCTTTCAATTTTTTTTGATTTTTACACTTATCCTTATTTCTTTCCCTCTGCTTAATTTGATTTTATTTACCTCTTCCCTTTCTAGTTTCTTTAGGTGGAAGCTTAGGTTAATCATGCAAAATCTCCTTCTCTGCTAATAATAAGCCTTGGAAGCTACAAATTTCCCTCTAAGCACTGTTTTAGCTGCATCCCTCAGATTTTTCATTTCCATCCAGTTCAAAATATTTTCTAAATTTTGCCAAGACTTCCTATTTGATCTGTAGATTATTTAGATGTTTATTGTTTAATTCCCCAGTATTTGAAAATTGTCTCTTTATGCTTCTCTTATAAATTACTACTTTAATTTAGACTAAAAACATACTTTATATGATTTAAAATCTTCAGATTTGTTAAGGTTTGATTATGGCACAGGGTATAATGGATCTTGGTTAGTACTTCAAGTGAATTGGGTGTAGTGCCAATGAATATCAGTTAGATCTCATTGGTTTATGATATTCTGTAGTTCTCCTATATTCTTGCTGACTTTATATATCACTGAGAAGGGAATGTTGAAATAGCTATAATATTGTGGATCTATCTATCTCCTTTTAGTTTTGTTAGTTGTTGCTTCACGTAGTTTGATGCTCTGCTGTAAAGTACATACACATCTTGAATTTTTAAGTTTTTTGGTGAATCATCACTTTAAACAGTATGTAGCATCTGTTTTCCATAATAATTTTTTGTTTGATATTAATATAGCCACTTTAGCTTTCTTTTCCTTCATCTTTGTATAACACATCTTTTTCTTTTTTTTTTTTTTTAACTTTTTATTTTTTATAAACATATATTTTTATCCCCAGGGGTACAGGTCTGTGAATCACCAGGTTTACACACTTCACAGCACTCACCAAAGCACATACCCTCCCCAATGTCCATAATCCCACCCCCTTCTCCCAAAACCCCTCCCCCCAGCAACCCTCAGTTTGTTTTGTGAGATTAAGAGTCACTTATGGTTTGTCTCCCTCCCAATCCCATCTTGTTTCATTTATTCTTCTCCTACCCACTTAAGCCTCCATGTTGCATCACCACTTCCTCATATCAGGGAGATCATATGATAGTTGTCTTTCTCCGCTTGACTTATTTCGCTAAGCATGATACGCTCTAGTTCCATCCATGTTGTCGCAAATGGCAAGATTTCATTTCTTTTGATGGCTGCATAGTATTCCATTGTGTATATATACCACATCTTCTTGATCCATTCATCTGTGGATGGACATCTAGGTTCTTTCCATAGTTTGGCTATTGTGGACATTGCTGCTATAAACATTCGGGTGCATGTGCCCCTTTGGATCAAAACATTTGTATCTTTAGGGTAAATACCCAATAGTGCAATTGCTGGGTCATAGGGCAGTTCTATTTTCAACATTCTGAGGAACCTCCATGCTGTTTTCCAGAGTGGCTGCACCAGCTTGCATTCCCACCAACAGTGTAGGAGGGTTCCCCTTTCTCCACATCCTCGCCAGCATCTGTCATTTCCTGACTTGTTGATTTTAGCCATTCTGACTGGTGTGAGGTGATATCTCATTGTGGTTTTGATTTGTATTTCCCTGATGCCGAGTGATATGGAGCACTTTTTCATGTGTCTGTTGGCCATCTGGATGTCTTCTTTGCAGAAATGTCTGTTCATGTCCTCTGCCCATTTCTTGATTGGATTATTTGTTCTTTGGGTGTTGAGTTTGCTAAGTTCTTTATAGATTCTGGACACTAGTCCTTTATCTGATATGTCGTTTGCAAATATTTTCTCCCATTCTGTCAGTTGTCTTTTGATTTTATTAACTGTTTCCTTTGCTGTGCAAAAGCTTTTGATCTTGATGAAATCCCAATAGTTCATTTTTTCCCTTGCTTCCCTTGCCTTTTGCGTTGTTCCTAGGAAGATGTTGCTGCAGCTGAGGTCGAAGAGGTTGCTGCCTGTGTTCTCCTCAAGGATTTTGATGGATTCCTTTCGCACATTGAGAACCTTCATCCATTTTGAGTCTATTTTTGTGTGTGGTGTAAGGAAATGGTCCAATTTATTTTTCTACATGTGGCTGTCCAATTTTCCCAGCACCATTTATTGAAGAGGCTGTCTTTTTTCCATTGGACATTCTTTCCTGCTTTGTCGAAGATGAGTTGACCATAGATTTGAGGGTCTATTTCGGGGCTCTCTATTCTGTTCCATTGATCTCTGGGTCTGTTTTTGTGCCAGTACCATGCTGTCTTGATGATGACAGCTTTGTAATAGAGCTTGAAGTCCTGAATTGTGATGCCACCAACGTTGGCTTTCTTTTTCAATATCCCTTTGGCTATTCGAGGTCTTTTCTGGTTCCATATAAATTTTAGCATTATTTGTTCCATTTCTTTGAAAAAGATGGATGGTACTTTGATAGGAATTGCATTAAATGTGTAGATTGCTTTAGGTAGCATAGACATTTTCACAATATTTATTCTTCCAATCCAGGAGCATGGAACATTTTTCCATTTCTTTGTGTCTTCCTCAATTTCTTTCATGAGTACTTTATAGTTTTCTGAGTATAGATTCTGTGTCTCTTTGGTTAGGTTTATTCCTAGGTATCTTATGGTTTTGGATGCAATTGTAAATGGGATTGACTCCTTAATATCTCTTTCTTCTGTCTTGCTGTTGGTGTAGAGAAATGCAACTGATTTCTGTGCATTGATTTTATATCCTGACACTTTACTGAATTCCTGTATAAGTTCTAGCAGTTTTGGAGTGGAGTCTTTTGGGTTTTCCACATACAGTATCATATCATCTGCGAAGAGTGATAATTTGACTTCTTCTTTGCCGATTTGGATGCCTTTAATTTCCTTTTGTTGTCTGATTGCTGAGGCTAGGACCTCTAGTACTATGTTGAATAGCAGTGGTGATAATGGACATCCCTGCCGTGTTCCTGACCTTAGTGGAAAAGCTTTCAGTTTTTCTCCATTGAGAATGATATTTGCGGTGGGTTTTTCATAGATGGCTTTGATGATATTGAGGTATGTGCCCTCTATCCCTACACTTTGAAGAGTTTTGAACAGGAAGGGATGCTGTACTTTGTCAAATGCTTTTTCACCATCTATTGAGAGTATCATATGGTTCTTGTTCTTTCTTTTATTGATGTGTTGTATCACATTGACTGATTTGTGGATGTTGAACCAACCTTGCAGCCCTGGAATAAATCCCACTTGGTCATGGTGAATAATCTTTTTAATGTACTGTTGAATCCTATTGGCTAGTATTTTGTTGAGTATTTTCGCATCTGTGTTCATCAAGGATATTGGTCTATAGCTCTCTTTTTTGATGGGATCCTTGTCTGGTTTTGGGATCAAGGTGATGCTGGCCTCATAAAATGAGTTTGGAAGTTTTCCTTCCATTTCTATTTTTTGGAACAGTTTCAGGAGAATAGGAATTAGTTCTTCTTTAAATGTTTGGTAGAATTCCCCGGGAAGCCATCTGGCCCTGGGCTCTTGTTTGTTTGGAGATTTTTAATGACTGTTTCAATCTCCTTACTGGTTATGGGTCTGTTCAGGCTCTCTATTTCTTCCTGGTTCAGTTGTGGTAGTTTATATGTTTCTAGGAATGCATCCATTTCTTCCAGATTGTCAAATTTATTGCCGTAGGGTTGCTCATAGTATGTTCTTATAATAGTTTGTATTTCTTTGGTGTTAGTTGTGATCTCTCCTCTTTCATTCATGATTTTATTTATTTGGGTCCTTTCTCTTTTCTTTTTGATAAGTCGGGCCAGGGGTTTATCAATTTTATTAATTCTTTCAAAGAACCAGCTCCTACTTTCGTTGATTTGTTCTATTGTTTTTTTGGTTTCTATTTCATTGATTTCTGCTGCTGGGCTTAGGGTTTCTTTCTTGTTCTTTCTCCAGCTCCTTTAGGTGTAGGGTTAGGTTGTGTACCTGAGACCTTTCTTGTTTCTTGAGAAAGGCTTGTACCGCTATATATTTTCCTCTCAGGACTGCCTTTATTGTGTCCCACAGATTTTGAACCGTTGTATTTTCATTATCATTTGTTTCCATGATTTTATTCAATTCTTCTTTAATTTCCCGGTTAACCCATTCATTCTTTAGAAGGATACTGTTTAGTCTCCATGTATTTGGGTTCTTTCCAAACTTCCTTTTGTGGTTGAGTTCTAGCTTTAGAGCATTGTGGTCTGAAAATATGCAGGGAATGATCCCAATCTTTTGATACCAGTTGAGTCCTGATTTAGGACCGAGGATGGAATCTATTCTGGAGAATGTTCCATGTGCACTAGAGAAGATTGTGTATTCTGTTGCTTTGGGATGAAATGTTCTGAATATATCTGTGATGTCCATCTGGTCCAGTCTGTCGTTTAAGGCCTTTATTTCCTTGCTGATCTTTTGCTTGGATGACCTGTCCATTTCAGTGAGGGGAGTGTTAAAGTCCCCTACTATTATTGTATTGTTGTTGATGTGTTTCTTTGATTTTGTTATTAATTGGTTTATATAGTTGGCTGCTCCCACGTTGGGGGCATAGATATTTAAATTTGTTAAATCTTCTTGTTGGACAGACCCTTTGAGTATGATATAGTGTCCTTCCTCATCTCTTATTATAGTCTTTGGCTTAAAATCTAATTGATCTGATATAAGGATTGCCACTCCTGCTTTCTTCTGATGTCCATTAGCATGGTAAATTCTTTTCCACCCCCTCACTTTAAATCTGGAGGTGTCTTCGGGCTTAAAATGAGTTTCTTGGAGGCAACATATAGATGGGTTTTGTTTTTTTATCCATTCTGATACCCTGTGTCTTTTGACAGGGGCATTTAGCCCATTCACATTCAGGGTAACTATTGAGAGATATGAATTTAGTGCCATTGTATTGCCTGTAAGGTGACTGTTACTGTATATGGTCTCTGTTCCTTTCTGATCTACCACTTGTAGGCTCTCTCTTTGCTTAGAGGACCCCTTTCAATATTTCCTGTAGAGCTGGTTTGGTATTTGCAAATTCTTTCAGTTGTTGTTTGTCCTGGAAGCTTTTAATCTCTCCTTCTATTTTCAAGGATAGCCTAGCTGGATATAGTATTCTGGGCTGCATGTTTTTCTCGTTTAGTGCTCTGAAAATATCATGCCAGCTCTTTCTGGCCTGCCAGGTCTCTGTGGATAAGTCAGCTGCCAATCTAATATTTTTACCATTGTATGTTACAGACTTCTTTTCCCGGGCTGCTTTCAGGATTTTCTCTTTGTCACTGAGACTTGTAAATTTTACTATTAGGTGACGGGGTGTGGGCCTATTCTTATTGATTTTGAGGGGCGTTCTCTGAACCTCCTGAATTTTGATGCTCGTTCCCTTTGCCATATTGGGGAAATTCTCCCCAATAATTCTCTCCAGTATACCTTCTGCTCCCCTCTCTCTTTCTTCTTCTTCTGGAATCCCAATTATTCTAATGTTGTTTCGTCTTATGGTGTCACTTAATTCTCGAATTCTCCCCTCGTGGTCCAGTAGCTGTTTGTCCCTCTTTTGCTCAGCTTCTTTATTCTCTGTCATTTGGTCTTCTATATCACTAATTCTTTCTTCTGCCTCATTTATCCTAGCTGTGAGAGCCTCCATTTTTGATTGCACCTCATTAATAGCTTTTTTGATTTCAACTTGGTTAGATTTTAGTTCTTTTATTTCTCCAGAAAGGGTTTTTATATCTCTCGAGAGGGTTTCTCTAATATCTTCCATGCCTTTTTCGAGCCCAGCTAGAACCTTGAGAATTGTCATTCTGAACTCTAGATCTGACATATTACCGATGTCTGTATTGATTAGGTCCCTAGCCTTCGGTACTGCCTCTTGTTCTTTTTTTTGCGTTGAATTTTTACGTCTTGTCATTTTGGCCAGATAAGAGTAAATGAATGGGCAAGTAAAATACTAAAAGGGTGGCAACAACCCCAGGAAAATATGCTTTAACTAAATTAGAAGAAATCCAAAATCGTGAGTGGGGAGAAAGGGGATAAAAAGAGGTTCAAAAAGAAAGAAAGAAAAAAAAAGAAAAGAAAAAAAATTTTTTTAAAAAAAGAAAACACCTGAGAAAAATGTAAAAAAGAAAAAATATATATATTAGATAAACTAGTAAAAAATCATTAAAAAAGAAAAAGGTAACTGTTATAAAAAATAAATTTTACCCGAAGGCGAGAAGAAAAAGAAAAAAAAATGAAAAAGAAAAAATTAAATTAACTGCAAGACTAAAAAAAAATCACAGGAAAAAAGCCATGAGTTCCGTGCTTGGCTTTCTCCTCCTCTGGAATTCTGCTGCTCTCCTTGGTATTGAAACCACACTCTTTGGTAGGTGAACTTGGTCTCGGCTGGATTTCTTGTTGATCTTCTGGGGGAGGGGCCTGTTGTAGTGATTCTCAAGTGTCTTTGCCCCAGGCGGAATTACACCTCCCTTACCCGGGGCCGGGGTGAGTAATCCCCTCGGGTTTGCTTTCAGGAGCTTTTGTTCCCTGAGTGCTTTCCGTAGAGTTCCAGAGGACGGGAACACAAATGGCGGCCTCCTGGTCTCCGGCCCGGAGGAGCCGAGAGCCCAGGGCCCCACTCCTCAGTGCGCCCTCAGAGAACAGTGCCCAGTTACTCCCGTCTGCCTGATCTCCGGCCGCGCTCCGAGCTCACCGAGCCTGCGACTGGTTCAAGGTCACCCCGAGCTGCGAGCTTACTGTCGGCTCTGTCTCTGTAGCCAGCTTTCCCGTTCCAATACCCGCAAGCTCTGCGACACTCAGACACCCCCGATCCTTCTGTGACCCTGCGGGACCTGAGGCCACGCTGACCCCGCGTGGGCTTCGCCCCGGTTTAGCCTCTGGAGCGATGTCCCTCAGCGGAACAGACTTTTAAAAGTCCTGATTTTGTGCGCGGTTGCTCCGCCGCTTGCCGGGAGCCGGCCCCTCCCCCCGGGGTCTATCTTCCCGTCGCTTTGGATTCACTTCTCCGCCGGTCCTACCTTTCAGAAAGTGGTTGTTTTTCTGTTTCCAGAATTGCTGTTCTTCTTCTCTTCGATCTGCCGATGGATTTTTAGGTGTTTGCAATCTTTAGATAAGCTATCTAGCTGATCTCTCGCTAGCTGAAGCAGTCTCAGCTTGCTACTTCTCCGCCATCTTTCTAACCCCCTCCAACACATCTTTTTCTATACTCTTATTTTTATCTTACATATATTATTTTGAAGTGAATTTCTTAAAGGCTTCAAATAGTTGGGCCATGTTTTTATATGCAATCTGAAAATCTCTTTTAAGTAGTAAGCTTAGACTATTAACATTTAATGTGATTATTTATACATTTATAACTTTTCCCTGTCTATTCAGAATCAATAATTTATGATGTCTTTTGGGGGACATAAAGATATCACCATCATAAATGTCCCCTTTCTTCCCTCCTTTATACTACAGTGAAGGCTCATATTTCTATTAACAGTCTGTTCCCAGAAATTCAGAAATTCTCTGAGATGATGTATGTCCCACCACACCTCTCACTTCCTGTGGGCTCTTACTGGCACAATCTTTGACATCCACATTTCTGTTAACAATCTGTTCAAGACAATTTAGACTTTTATGCCATGCTTCTCAAGATTGTTCCAGGCTTGCCCAATGCCCAATTCCTAAACTACTTTGCATAGGTATTTATTACAGCAGCACTCAACTTTCAGGGACCAAATATTTCTAAGTTTTCTACTGCAGCTGTAACATATCTTTACAAACTTAATGTTTTAAAATAACACAATTAAATTAGATGTCTAACACCAGATGTTTATCTCACCAAGATAAAATCAAGGTATCCAATGCACAGAATTCTTTCCTGGAACATCTAGAGTAGAATTGATTTCCTTGTCTTTTACAGCTTCTAGATGCAGCTGACATTCCTTGACTCATGGCCCCTTCCTCTGCCATATTCATGGCCAGCAACATTGCAATCTCTTGAATCCTTTTACAGTCCACTTTTCTTCAACTACAGATGAGAAAGTTTTCCATTTGTAAGAATTCATATCATTTGGTTGAGCCCACCAAGATAATCCACAATAATTCCCCCATTTCAGAGTACTTAATCTTTTTTTTTAAAAGATTTTATTTATTTATTTGACAGAGAGAGATCACAAGTAGGCAGAGAGGCAGGCAGAGAGAGAGGGAAGCAGGCTCCCCGCTGAGTGGAGAGCCCAATGCGGGACTCGATCCCAGGACCCTGAGATCATGGCCCGAGCCGAAGGCAGTGGCTTAACCCACTGAGCCACCCAGGTGCCCCCAGAGTACTTAATCCTAATCACATCTGCAAAGTCCCTTTTGCCATGTAAAGCAACACATTTATAGGATCCAAGAATTAGGACATAGACATTTTTCCTCTGGGGGGAGTGGGAGGGGAAGGAAGCATTATTCTGACCACCAAGCCATGGAACACACTGTACCACAACAAAATTGGAAGTTAATCAGATAAGTGGAGAAAATATCCTGTTCATGATGAATTTGGTGGGACAGCCAAGAATTCCATATTTCCTTATTTAGTAGATAAGGAAATAAGATAAATCTAGAGAAAGGTTGGTTGAAAAAGCGATTAATTTATAATAAACAGAAACACATGAATTCTTGACTGGCATTTCCCAGCTAGTTGACAATTTTAGGTGCTATAAAGGATTGATCAAAGCTCCAAGGTCAGTTTTAAATAGCTATTTGCAAAAGGGAAAAAAGATCTGAAATTCCACTTCTCTCTGATCTATCTCCCATGTGTAGATGAGCTTCAGGATGGTGTTAGAATTGAGAGGTCAATCACAAAGGAGATAGTGCATCTTTATACAAAGTTATGCTAACAAAATTAAGATTAATAATTCAGGAAATTGGAAAAAGGAAATGAGATCTGTTCAAATGCTCTAGGGAAAGTATGGATGGTAAAAATCAAAGCTATGTCATCAGCATCTTGATTCAACAAAATGGGTTCTTAAGTATTAAAGAAACAAAGCTACCATAATTGACCTCCCAAAGGCCATTTCCAACCCATTTTTCCCCTATTGCCTTTCCCTAGAGAGGTCTGAAATATGAAACTCTATTTCTTACTCAACCTTATAGCTCTACATAGTCAGGATACTGGGTTTGGGCCTATAAGAAAGATTTAAGTCATCTCTAAGATTCAAGTGGTAACACTTTGCTTTCTTGACTGTAACCCTACCATCTCCCCACTCTTCTTGCCTTCAATGGGGGAAATGATTCAAACTGAGGAAGTTATCTTGCTACCATAAGGTCATGAAAAAGAAAACTGCTGAGGTGTTGGCCCTCACATCATGAAGCCCACAGAAACTGCCCATCATTTAAGCCACTACAAATTGAATCATCCTTGAGTCTAATCTCGATTTGTCTCTGATTAGTAAAGTCAGTGAAAGACTTGTAGTGATTCTGGTTTTATAAAAATATTTGGAAATTTGTTCCATTTCTTTGAAAAAGATGGATGGTACTTTGATAGGAATTGCATTAAATGTGTAGATTGCTTTAGGTAGCATAGACATTTTCACAATATTTATTCTTCCAATCCAGGAGCATGGAACATTTTTCCATTTCTTTGTGTCTTCCTCAATTTCTTTCATGAGTACTTTATAGTTTTCTGAGTATAGATTCTGTGCTACTTTGGTTAGGTTTATTCCTAGGTATCTTATGGTTTTGGGTGCAGTTGTAAATTGGATTGACTCCTTAATTTCTCTTTCTTCTGTCTTGCTGTTGGTGTAGAGAAATGCAACTGATTTCTGTGCATTGATTTTATATCCTGACACTTTACTGAATTCCTGTATAAGTTCTAGCAGTTTTGGAGTGGAGTCTTTTGGGTTTTCCACATATAGTATCATATCATCTGCGAAGAGTGATAATTTGACTTCTTCTTTCTAAAATTTATATGGAACCAGAAAAGACCTCGAATAGCCAAAGGGATATTGAAAAAGAAAGCCAAAGTTGGTGGCATCACAATTCCGGACTTCAAGCTCTATTACAAAGCTGTCATCATCAAGACAACATGGTACTGGCACAAAAACAGACACATAGATCAATGGAACAGAATAGAGAGCCCAGAAATAGACCCTCAACTCTATGGTCAACTAATCTTCGACAAAGCAGGAAAGAATGTCCAATGGAAAAAAGACAGCCTCTTCAATAAATGGTGCTGGGAAAATTGGACAGCCACATGCAGAAAAATGAAATTGGACCATTTCCTTACACCACACACAAAAATAGACTCAAAATGGATGAAGGACCTCAATATGCAAAAGGAATCCATCAAAATCCTTGAGGAGAACACAGGCAGCAACCTCTTCAACCTTAGCCGCAGCAACATCTTCCTAGGAACATGGCCAAAGGCAGGGGAAGCAAGGGCAAAAATGAACTTTTGGGATTTCATCAAGATCAAAAGCTTTTGCACAGCAAAGGAAACAGTTAACAAAATCAAAAGACAACTGACAGAATGGAAGAAGATATTTGCAAACGACATATCAGATAAAGGACTAGTGTCCAGAATCTATAAAGAACTTAGCAAACTCAACACCCAAAGAACAAATAATCCAATCAAGAAATGGGCAGAGGACATGAACAGAATTTCTGCAAAGAAGACATCCAGATGGCGAACAGACACATGAAAAAGTGCTCCATATCACTCGGCATCAGGGAAATACAAATCAAAACCACAATGCGCTATCACCTCACACCAGTCAGAATGGCTAAAATCAACAAGTCAGGAAATGACAGATGCTGGCGAGGATGTGGAGAAAGGGGAACCCTCCTACACTGTTGGTGGGAATGCAAGCTGGTGCAGCCACTCTGGAAAACAGCATGGAGGTTCCTCAAAATGTTGAAAATAGAACTGCCCTATGACCCAGCAATTGCACTATTGGGTATTTACCCTAAAGATACAAACGTAGTGATCCAAAGGAGCATGTGCACCCGAATGTTTATAGCAGCAATGTCCACAATAGCCAAACTATGGAAAGAACCTAGATGTCCATCAACAGATGAATGGATCAAGAAGATGTGGTATATATACACAATGGAATACTATGCAGCCATCAAAAGAAATGAAATCTTGCCATTTGCGACAACATGGATGGAACTAGAGCGTATCATGCTTAGCGAAATAAGTCAAGCGGAGAAAGACAACTATCATATGATCTCCCTGATATGAGGAAGTTGTGATGCAACATGGGGGCTTAAGTGGGTAGGAGAAGAATAAATGAAACAAGATGGGATTGGGAGGGAGACAAACCATAAGTGACTCTTAATCTCACAAAACAAACTGAGGGTTGCTGGGGGGAGGGGGTTTGGGAGAAGGGGGTGGGACTATGGACATTGGGGAGGGTATGTGCTTTGGTGAGTGCTGTGAAGTGTGTAAACCTGGTGATTCACAGACCTGTACCCCTGGGGATAAAAATATATGTTTATAAAAAAAAAATTCAAAGAAAAAAGAAATAAAAAATTAAACATGCAAAAAAAAAATAAAATAAATTAAAAAAATATTTGGAAATTTGGAAAAATTTGGAAATTTGAAATTTGGAAATGAATTTATTTCAGAGATTTGAATGGGAGGGGAGCCTGGTTCCTAATCACTGAATGCATGAATCATGGAATATCATTCTTGGACATTGATGCAAGACCCCTGTGAGACACAAAGAGCTGGACTGAGCAATGGGTCATGAGGCAGGCCCAGGCAAGGGATGCATTTGGGAGGACATAATCACCAACATCACAACAAATATAAAAAAAGGGAAATAAGAAAAAATTAAAACTGTTTAATCAGACAGTAGAAGGCATAGTCTTAGGCAATCATGACCTTAGAGACAAATAATTAATCTTCTCTAACTTTCATCAATCCTGCTTGAATTGCATTCTGTCACTTTTATGGATTTATTTTTTATAAAACCTCCATATTTTTAGCATTTTCCCTTTCATTCAAAACATCAAATCCATGAAAAGAATTTTGAAAGCCACCCTATTTTCATGGGAACCGCATCTGTACTGTAAATGTGTCAGCAGCCTGTCTGGCTTTAACAGGATCTTATTCATGTCAAGCAGACTACAAGAGAAAGAGGAGAGACAAGGACAAATGCTGAGTTTACCATTTTTTATTTGGGAAAGGTAGGAACAATAAAACTGCACACTCTACAAAATAAGAGGCTTCCTACTTGTGGCATCTGATAAGACTTAAAATATCACCACAATGATCCAGATTTTACACTCGGATGTCCTCCAGCTACTTTGCATGCAACTGAGGGAATAATTGACACTATTCTAGTTTATAGGGAAGGATAGATTCTGGTTATATTGGACCATTAATTTGTTAAATGGTTATGAACAGCTTCCGCCCCCCTTAAGAACCATCACCACTAAAACTCTACTGCCTCCATTTGGGTGTTTGATTTGGGCAATTCCACATGCTCCATAAGAAATAATTTAGTGTGTCTGTGAGATAGATGACAGAGTTTGGATCTTTTCTCCTGGGAGATTTAACCTGGAAATTCTCTTCAATGCTAATGGTAGTTATTCATGTCAAGGCTGGCATATTGATGGAAGAATATACTCCTAAATCTGTTTTTACAGTTTGTGTATACTTGCAAGGATTTTACCACCATATGGCCTTTAAAGATTTGTTGTCAGTCAATCCACAGTGGTTACAAAGTCACAGGTATATTGTTCTTACAGGTGCTTCACATCTCCATTCTCAGAGAGAAACTCAGATGAAGATGTTCACTGCTGGGAGAAAGATAAGAGATGTCCCCAGTGTGATAAGATAGTCTCACTTATGCTTATATGCAACCCCCCATACAACAGCAACCTAGAGAGATACTGAAGGCTGCTGGTGAGTGATATGTACATTTTCCCTGGTGATGTTTCTACAAGGGGATGGAAGACATAAAAGAAGGGTGATACTAGAAGTTGTTGCTAGAATGAAAACCTGACTCTAAATAAGCATATAGAAAACCAGTGAAGAGATCAACTGCCAGGGTTCAAATTCTAGCCATGCCTCCTTCTAGCAGCATTGTCTGAGGAAAGCTATTTAATATCTCTCTGCCTCAGCTCCTTCATAGATAGAGTAGGTAAATAATAATATACTTACTTTGAATTAAAATCAGTTTGTATAGTTAAACCATTAAAGTAGAGCTTGGGATGTGGTAGAGTACTAAATAATTTTAGCCCTTAGTACTATGAGGTTCACTCTGTCATTAAGTCACAGCACTCTCAGAGAATTATTTAGAATCTTCTACATGTTTTAAGAAGATAATTGTTCTTGCCTAACATACATCTCCCTTTTATGGAGGAAAGGAATATACATAACCAGGTTTTGAAGCATAAATGATAATATAAGTGTAAGTGAAGATGACTAGACTTGTAAGCCCCTCATCTATGGGGTAATAAATTTAAAGATAAAGATGCCACAAGAGAAAGAGCTCACTCACTTCTCATCTTAAGCCCAACTTCAGGATATGAAAAAAAGTTTCACTTACAGGTATGATTTTGAATTATCTAAATATTGCACATTTGATAAATAATGATTATTCAGTTTCCATCCAGAAATCTGGTATGTTATCAAATATATCACCGCAGATTCCATCTTGCTCCCTACACCTATTACAGCTTCTAGAAATACTCATAATTTTCTTCCAAATTTACTTATCAATGTTCCAAAAAACCATAATAATAATCACAAAGTGTCTGATAAATTATCAGGGAGGAAGTCTTCAAAGTATCTGTACAATTTAGATTGGACTTTGTAATAGCACTTGTGGTAGACATCTTCCGATGACTACACAAAAATGTCACACATTAATCCCTGAAATCTGTGAATACTTGCACAGCAAAGGAGACCTTTTTTTTTTTCCCTTAAGATTTATTATTTACTTGAGAGACAGCACACAAGCTGAGGGAGGTGCAGAGGGAGAAGGAGAGAATCTCAAGCATGCTCAGACTTCCTGCCAAGTGCAGAGCCTGATGTCGGTCTTGATCTTACCACCCTGCAGTCATGACCTGAGCTGAAATCAAGAGTTGGCTGCTTAACCGACTGAGCCACCCAGAGGACCCACAAAGGGGACTTTTATTATGTGATTAAATTATAGAATTTATTATGGATAATCTTTTCCAGATGGGCCTAATGTAATAACAAAAGTTTTTCAAAACAGAGCCCCTTTCCCAGCTGAGATCAGAGAGATTTGACAAGGGAAAGGCAGGAGAGATCCAAAGTCAAGAGGGATTCAATTCAGCATTGTTGGCTTCCTGGTGGAGGAAAGGGGCCATGAACCAAAGAATGTGGGCAGGCTCTGGAAACTGAGACTATCCCTTAGCGAACAGCTAGCAAGAAATCAAAAGCTTCATCCTTATAACCACAAGGAAGTAAACTCTATCAGTAAGGAAATGGCTTCTCTCCTAAAGTTTCCAGAAGGCAGCCCAATCTTGCCAGCCCTCTTGGAACATCTGACCTCCAGAAATATAATATCATAAATTTGTGGGTTTTTTAGCTTTAAAATTTGTGGCAACTTATTACAGCAGCAATAGAAAAAGAACACAGTTGGCATACAATGTACACTATGTGTTTATTATTTTTGCCAATTATATTATTACTAATTAATTTGGTATCATGTAATACATAGGAAAATTCTGGGTCCTCAGTTTATATATGCAGCCTATCCCTGTGGACTGATACCTGAACTATTCTCTAAATGTTTGTATTTGGAGATCACAGAACTATGACAGCCTTAAAGCTGTGTTTCTCTGAGAAGATAAGCAGAAGGAGATAGGAGATAGGAAGTGAGTTTTCAAGACATGGTTAACTTCAGTGTTTTAGTCAGAAACAACTGTAAGCCAACTTAAAGAAAGCCATGAAGATTGTTTCTTTTAGAAAACTCTAGAGGCTTCTTGAAAATTGGATTTCTTGAGAAATCTGGTGCCTTGAAAAAGTTAATTCCAAAGTTGGAATGAGAGAACTTGGCAAGAACAGTCATTCCCAACTGCTTTTCAGTCCATAACAGCATTTAAATTGGTCCCTGAAATACCACTTCAGTAATATCTGAGGGCTTCACGTGGAGAGCGCTGGGCTGTGCTGCACAAGAAACTAGGAATGGGCACTTACAAGAAACTAGTGAGGACTTCTCTGGTCTCTATATAAATTATAGCATTGATAAAACTACTGATTACTCTGCCTTGCTATGTTTTTCTGCTCAGTACATGGCACAATATGGTACAAATGTAATGAGGAATCTGATCTCATTTTTGGATGTTTGATTGCTGACAGCTTTAAAACCTCACCAACTCCCTTTTTCCTTTCTGCCCCACACCTGGGCAAGCTGATCTGAAAACCTAGGTACTCCTAGAGATTCAAACCCTGTAGCCCCTGCCCACAGATGGAAATTCTCAGATTCCCAGCCCCAGTCATGCCTAACACTAGTAAGAGGCCAGGCCAGGGTCCTTTCCTTGCTCCTGTAGTCATTACAGACCTGCTGAAGAGTCCTGCTGTGCTTCCTCCCTGCAGAGACCTCAGTCATGTGAGAGACCTTTTCATACTCTTCTTTAAGTTTGTGTGGCATCACCAGCCTCAATATCTCGACCAAATTTTAAGGGGAAGTTCCTTCGGATTTTACAGGGTGACCACACACAGTACATTTACTAATACAATTAAACTAAAGTACATTTGCTAATACATTTATTAATTTACTTTATTTATCTGTAATTCCATTAGAATATAAACTTTACGAAGGAAATATTCTGTCTATATTGTTCACTGCACCCAGAACAGTGTAGAGCATATATAAGAACTCTAATTAGTTGGGACTAATGTGTGAGTGTGTGTGCCTGAATTTTTTTCTTTCTTGGTAAAGTGAGTATTCAAAGAGCAAAAATAATTACCTTAATCACTCAGTTATTTTTCTGCAATGAATGAAAAAATGTTTAAAAATTAAAATAACTTTATAAAATCACCCCCTCCTAAAATATTAAAAGTTGACTATACTCTAAGAACTGGTGTATAATATCAAATAAGAGAAACTTGGTATCTATCTCATAACATCATCCATTTAGACAATATTTATTGAGCATCATGTACCAGCCAGTATTTGAAGTACGAGGATTTCTGTGATGAATAAGACAGATAAGAACCTTGATCTCAAGGAACTGGAAATTCTAGCTACCTTTCTAATATATATCTTTCTTTTTTTTTCAAAAGTAAAAATATTAAATGTCCCAGTCTACCATCTTAGGAGGCTATGTGTAAATGTTAAAAATTAATACCCTGCCTACCTTCTGCAAAAGTATTATTTGTGTTTATTCAGTTGTCCAATATCTCATTGATGGGTTAGGTGGAGGTAACACTATTTTCTTCTTCTTGACCATGGGAGACTATCTTTCCTACATGCAGGTGAAGGGGCATATGGCTGAGTTCTAGTCGATTATAGGTATAAGCTACTCCTACTCCTAGCCTTAAAAACTATACATGCAAAACTCCTCCCCTTCCATCATGATCTTAAAAGTCATGTGTTTAAGATGAGTTCATGATAAAGTACAAGCTGTTTGGACCATTGGGTCCCTTTGGAGAAGAACCACTGAGGATAGTTCCCTTATGAATGACTACCACTGAGCTAGAAATAAAAATCTGTTGTGTTAAGGCTTTGAGATGTAGGGAGTTGATTGTTACTCCAGCAGAACTCGACTAGCCTAACAGGTCAGAAAAATGGGATTTTTAGTTATCTGCTTATTCTTATGTCCAACACAGTTGGCCAGATTATCTCCAGTGATGATATTTCTTGATGCCAGCAATCATATTGGCCACTTATCACTTTTAAAGAGTGTCATTATGAATAGTTAGTGCAAATATAAGTGGAATTTTCAATCCTTGCTCATTTTCTAGACTTTGATATTAATACATCCACTCATTATTGAGTAGATTGGCTGTTCAATTTGAGTAAATCAACTGCTGGATATTTCAAAGAAGAACAAAAATCTGTCCCTTGTTATTTCACAACTGTGATGGAGAGGTGAAAATAGAGGCACTGCCTTGACTATTTCTATTTCTCAGTTGGCTCCCATCTCATTTTTCATTAGCTACAGGGGATTGCCCTCTAAATGACTAATTAAGACTGGTGTCCTGAGGTACCCAGCACTCCCAAGTGATAATTACTTGAGATTAAAAGCCAAAGACCAACAGCCTTTAAAGTGCTTAATGGGGCAAAGTAACAAGGCTGATGTATGTGTTTCCCTGGGCCTGTGGCAGAGATGGCCTAGGAAACACAGATGAATCTCGCTTCCCAGGAAGGATGTCACTTTCAGCTCATGTTGGTCAAATATCAAGAAGCTCAGGGAGGGGGTGCCTCGGTGGCTCACTAGGTTAAGCCTCTGCTTTTGGTTTAGGTCATGTTCTCAGGGTCCTGGGATCAAGTCCCGTATTGGACTTTCTGCTCGGCAGGGTACCTGCTTTCCCCTCTCTCTCTGCCTGTCTCTCCCCTCTCTCTCTACCTCTCTGCCTATTTGTGATCTTTCTTTCTCTGTTAAATAAATAAGTAAAATCTTAAAAACAAACAAACAAACAAACAAACAAACGAAGCAGCAACTCAGGGAGTAGTAGTATAAACATTTCTGTTACAGGAGCAGCACTTAAAGAAAAGTGAAACTCACTAGAAGTAGCACCTCTTAGAGATATGTCAACGGAAGTTTTTGTAGTTACTTTTTACTTTAAATTCATAAAATTTCCATGATCTTAGGGGTGTCTCTTCATGGATATGTGTGTTGGATTAATAGTCCACACCTTTGAAATAAGCCCTGGCAGCCATGTTGGGGTTCCCATGCCTTGATCTCCTAGTGACAGGTTGATTGGACCATTTGATTCTTGGAATTTTGTTTGGCTCAGATATTAGTAATTGGGATTTAGAGAGCCTACTGAGTCTATCTTCATAGTCTGAGCTGAGATATATGTGACCTTTTGGTGGGTGTCTTCTACCATGTGTCTCTAGAAGAAAGACCAAAGATGTCTGGGGAAAGAACATTGAAGAGACATTGGTGGAAGAGTGGAAATGACAAACTACATAGTCCCAGAGAAGGGACATGGAACGGTAGCTCTTTGGGTTTTAGTTTCTAATAATTGCTGGATCTCTGGGACTCTGGATTTAGTTCAATGTCCATACAAACTTATACTATGGTCTATTGTTTGTCTATGGTGTTGAAGTAGGCTTTGTTTCCACCTTCACTACCAATAAACAGCAAGACAATAAGAAGTGAACATTTAAAATTAGCTTAAATAAAATCTGTAAAGTTACCTCCTATCATCTTTTTGATATTAAAATAACCATTCAGTTTCACCTTCTATCTGTCATAGAGTTTAGTAGGTACTGAGTATAAAAGGGATAATACCTAATCCCTGACACCAAAGGAACACAATAGTCAGTGGTACATTTCGTGGAAAAAAAAAAAAATGTCATGATTCCTCCTGATAGATTCTACTGCCTGTTTGTGTGACTTGGATGGATTAGGGTCACCAGAAACTGGACATTGGGAAATGTGCAGCCATTCTTTTTTCCCAGTTCTTGCTCTTCTATTTAGTTCTCTGCAGTGAGTTTCCCTGGCAAAGGAAAGAGCAGCAATGGATGTTGGACTTTGGGAAGCTGCTTTCCAATTTCCATATTCAGGAACCACAGCCCTTGCTGAGATTTATCCACAGTAAGGAAATTGTTTGGGAAACATAATTTTTACAGGACATAACACCACTATATGCTTTTCACAGCTTGCACTGATAACATTTGTGACACTTCAGGGGAAAGTGCAAACTTTTGTAAAGCTGCAAAACAGATCTCTAAGGGGAATCATTTTAGCTAAAAGGTCTCAGAGTATTTTCAATTAAAAAAAAATGGAGAGAGAGAGGTAGGTAGGGAGAGAGAGAGACAGAGACAGAGACAATGGAGACCAAGACATCAGGACAGTTCTTCTCTTGAAATAAATTACTCTGGATCCCAAGAGAGGAGAGTTGAGACTGATACCCTATATAAGGAAGGCATGTAGGTTTTGTGGCACATTTTCTCCAACCTACTTTCTATTTAATTTGGTGTTGGAGTGATATAGAGAAAATGGGAATAACTTTTTCAGACTTATTATTCTTTAACTTTAGTTTGGAGAGATACAGTCAAACAATTAAGAGAAGGAAGGCAAAAGGAAGGAGACATTTTGGGAACAGATATTGCAAATGTCACCTATTTCTCAGAAGGACAGTGCTACAATGGAAATGCATAAAGGAAAAATAAAGTGCCTCACGTTTTCACTTTTGCCATGTGGGGCATTATAGCTCATAAATGTAATTTTGTAGCTGAATAAAAAGGACATTAAACTGAAAGTCAGATAAGTAGCTGTGAGAAATCTGGCAAGTTAAATAACTCACCTGTTTAGTTTACACACTTGTCAAATGGAAAACAGGAAATTCAAACGAACTGTTTCCCTTGAATTTTATCTTAATTATATTCAGCAAAAATATGTCATGCCTATTTTAGCATGGTAGGTGCTCCAAGAGAGTTTCTATAACCTTCAAAAATATTCTAGACTTGATAATAATGGCTTTAGGGTACTTTTTAGGCTTAAGTGAATGTTCGGAAACATATGACAGAATTCTAAAATAGTGGATCTATTTTAAATATGACTCAAATGAAGAGTTAATTTAAGCTGTACGATTTCCAACAGAAAATTAAAAGTGAATAGGCTTAAAATAGATTCTTGAAATAGAGAAGTTCATAGGCATGTTCAAGACTTGATAGAAGGAAAATGAAAATTCAAACTTAGCGTCTGTGACTGTATATTCGGTACTGTCTCTACCAATTTTCTCATAAAATAATGTAATAACTTATGTTAACATTTTCTTTAGTGAAAAAAATTCTACAGTGTGTACGTATGTATGTTAACAATTATATTTTTATTCAAGAATGATTTAAAAAAAGAATGATTCAGTAATTCATTCTTTTGACCAATTATTATTCTATATATACTCATGATGGCAAACACTATAGTAGGATTAAGAGTATAAGTCCTGGGGGGAGGAGTCAAGATGGCGGAGAAGTAGCAGGCTGAGACTGCTTCAGCTAGCCGAAGATCAGCTAGATAGCTTATCTAAAGATTGCAAACACCTGAAAATCCATTGGCAGATCGAAGAGAAGAAGAACAGCAATTCTGGAAACAGAAAATCAACCACTTTCTGAAAGGTAGGACCGGCAGAGAAGTGAATCCAAAGCGACGGGAAAAGAGACCCCGGGGGGAGGGGCCGGCTCCCGGCAAGCGGCGGAGCAACCCGCACAAAATCAGGACTTTTAAAAGTCTGTTCCACTGAGGGACATCGCTCCAGAGGCTAAACCGGGGCGAAGCCCACACGGGGTCAGCTTGGCCTCAGGTCCCGCAGGGTCACAGAAGGATCGGGGGTGTCTGAGTGTCACAGAGCTTGCGGGTATTGGAACGGGAAAGCCGGCTACAGAGACAGAGCCGACAGTAAGCTCTCAGCTCGGTGTTACCTTGAACCGGTCGCAGGCTCGGTGAGCTCGGAGCGCGGCAGGAGGACAGGCAGACGGGAGTAACTGGGCGCTGTTCTATGAGGGCGCACTGAGGAGTGGGGCCCTGGGCTCTCGGCTCCTCTGGCCCGAGACCAGGAGGCCGCCATTTGTATTCCCGTCCTCCGGAACTCTACGGAAAGCGCTCAGGGAACGAAAGCTCCTGAAAGCAAACCCGAGCGGATTACTCACCCCGGCCCTGGGTAAGGGCGGTGTAATTCCGCCTGGGGCAAAGACACTTGAGAATCACTACAACAGGCCCCTCCCCCAGAAGATCAACAAGAGACCAAGTTCACCTACCAAGGAGTGCGGTTTCAATACCAAGGAGAGCAGCAGAATTCCAGAGGAGGAGAAAGCCAAGCACGGAACTCATGGCTTTTTTCCTGTGATTTTTTTTAGTCTTGCAGTTAATTTAATATTTTCTTTTTCATTTTTTGTTTTTTTTTTCTCGCCTTCGGGTAAAATTTTTTTTTTTAACTGTTACCTTTTTCTTTTTTAACGATTTTCTACTAGTTTATCTAATATATATATTTTTTCTTTTTTACATTTTTCTTAGGTGTTTTCTTTTTTAAAAAAATTCTTTTCCTTTCTTTTTTTTCTTCTTTTTTCTTTTTTTTTTTTTCTTCCTTTTTGAACCCCTTTTTATCCCCTTTCTCCCCACTCACGATTTTGGATCTCTTCTAATTTGGTTAAAGCATATTTTCCTGGGTTTGTGCCACCCTTTTAGTATTTTACTTGCCCCTTCAGTTACTCTTATCTAGACAAAATGACAAGACGTAAAAATTCAACACAAAAAAAAGAACAAGAGGCAGTACCGAAGTCTAGGGTCCTAATCAATACAGACATCGGTAATATGTCAGATCTAGAGTTCAGAATGACAATTCTCAAGGTACTAGCCGGGCTCGAAAAAGGCATGGAAGATATTAGAGAAACCCTCTCGAGAGATATAAAAGCCCTTTCTGGAGAAATAAAAGAACTAAAATCTAACCAAGTTGAAAGCAAAAAAGCTATTAATGAGGTGCAATCAAAAATGGAGGCTCTCACTGCTAGGATAAATGAGGCAGAAGAAAGAATTAGTGATATAGAAGACCAAATGACAGAGAATAAAGAAGCTGAGCAAAAGAGGGACAAACAGCTACTGGACCACGAGGGGAGAATTCAAGAGATAAGTGACACCATAAGACGAAACAACATTAGAATAATTGGGATTCCAGAAGAAGAAGAAAGAGAGAGGGGAGCAGAAGGTATACTGGAGAGAATTATTGGGGAGAATTTCCCCAATATGGCAAAGGGAACGAGCATCAAAATTCAGGAGGTTCAGAGAACGCCCCTCAAAATCAATAAGAATAGGCCCACACCCCGTCACCTAATAGTAAAATTCACAAGTCTCAGTGACAAAGAGAAAATCCTGAAAGCAGCCCGGGAAAAGAAGTCTGTAACATACAATGGTAAAAATATTAGATTGGCAGCTGACTTATCCACAGAGACCTGGCAGGCCAGAAAGAGCTGGCATGATATTTTCAGAGCACTAAACGAGAAAAACATGCAGCCAAGAAGACTATATCCAGCTAGGCTATCATTGAAAATAGAAGGAGAGATTAAAAGCTTCCAGGACAAACAAAAACTGGAAGAATTTGCAAATACCAAACCAGCTCTACAGGAAATATTGAAAGGGGTCCTCTAAGCAAAGAGAGAGCCTACAAGTGGTAGATCAGAAAGGAACAGAGACCATATACAGTAACAGTCACCTTACAGGCAATACAATGGCCCTAAATTCATATCTCTCAATAGTTACCCTGAATGTGAATGGGCTAAATGCCCCTGTCAAAAGACACAGGGTATCAGAATGGATAAAAAAACAAAACCCATCTATATGTTGCCTCCAAGAAACTCATTTTAAGCCCGAAGACACCTCCAGATTTAAAGTGAGGAGGTGGAAAAGAATTTACCATGCTAATGGACATCAGAAGAAAGCAGGAGTGGCAATCCTTATATCAGATCAATTAGATTTTAAGCCAAAGACTATAAGAAGAGATGAGGAAGGACACTATATTATACTCAAAGGGTCTGTCCAACAAGAAGATTTAACAATTTTAAATATCTATGCCCCCAACGTGGGAGCAGCCAACTATATAAACCAATTAATAACAAAATCAAAGAAACACATCAACAATAATACAATAATAGTAGGGGACTTTAACACTCCCCTCACTGAAATGGACAGGTCATCCAAGCAAAAGATCAGCAAGGAAATAAAGGCCTTAAACGACACACTGGACCAGATGGACATCACAGATATATTCAGAACATTTCATCCCAAAGCAACAGAATACACATTCTTCTCTAGTGCACATGGAACATTCTCCAGAATAGATCACATCCTCGGTCCTAAATCAGGACTCAACCGGTATCAAAAGATTGGGATCATTCCCTGCATATTTTCAGACCACAATGCTCTAAAGCTAGAACTCAACCACAAAAGGAAGTTTGAAAAGAACCCAAATACATGGAGACTAAATAGTATCCTTCTAAAGAATGAATGGGTCAACCGGGAAATTAAAGAAGAATTGAAAAAAATCATGGAAACAAATGATAATGAAAATACAACGGTTCAAAATCTGTGGGGCACAACAAAAGCAGTACTGAGAGGAAAATATATAGCGGTACAAGCCTTTCTCAAGAAACAAGAAAGGTCTCAGGTACACAACCTAACCCTACACCTAAAGGAGCTGGAGAAAGAACAAGAAAGAAACCCTAAGCCCAGCAGGAGAAGAGAAATCATAAAGATCAGAGCAGAAATAAATGAAATAGAAACCAAAAAAAACAATAGAACAAATCAACGAAACTAGGAGCTGGTTCTTTGAAAGAATTAATAAAACTGATAAACCCCTGGCCCGACTTATCAAAAAGAAAAGAGAAAGGACCCAAATAAATAAAATCATGAATGAAAGAGGAGAGATCACAACTAACACCAAAGAAATACAAACTATTATAAGAACATACTATGAGCAACTCTACGGCAATAAATTTGACAATCTGGAAGAAATGGATGCATTCCTAGAAACATATAAACTACCACAACTGAACCAGGAAGAAATAGAAAGCCTGAACAGACCCATAACCAGTAAGGAGATTGAAACAGTCATTAAAAGTCTCCAAACAAACAAAAGCCCAGGGCCAGACGGCTTCCCGGGGGAATTCTACCAAACATTTAAAGAACTAATTCCTATTCTCCTGAAACTGTTCCAAAAAATAGAAATGGAAGGAAAACTTCCAAACTCATTTTATGAGGCCAGCATCACCTTGATCCCAAAACCAGACAAGGATCCCACCAAAAAAGAGAGCTATAGACCAATATCCTTGATGAACACAGATGCGAAAATACTCAACAAAATACTAGCCAATAGGATTCAACAGTACATTAAAAAGATTATTCACCACGACCAAGTGGGATTTATTCCAGGGCTGCAAGGTTGGTTCAACATCCGCAAATCAGTCAATGTGATAGAAAACATCAATAAAAGAAAGAACAAGAACCATATGATACTCTCAATAGATGCTGAAAAAGCATTTGACAAAGTACAGCATCCCTTCCTGATCAAAACTCTTCAAAGTGTAGGGATAGAGGGCACATACCTCAATATCATCAAAGCCATCTATGAAAAACCCACCGCAAATATCATTCTCAATGGAGAAAAACTGAAAGCTTTTCTGCTAAGGTCAGGAACACGGCAGGGATGTCCATTATCACCACTGCTATTCAACATAGTACTAGAGGTCCTAGCCTCAGCAATCAGACAACAAAAGGAAATTAAAGGCATCCAAATCGGCAAAGAAGAAGTCAAATTATCACTCTTCGCAGATGATATGATACTATATGTGGAAAACCCAAAAGACTCCACTCCAAAACTGCTAGAACTTATACAGGAATTCAGTAAAGTGTCAGGATATAAAATCAATGCACAGAAATCAGTTGCATTTCTCTACACCAACAGCAAGACAGAAGAAAGAGATATTAAGGAGTCAATCCCATTTACAATTGCATCCAAAACCATAAGATACCTAGGAATAAACCTAACCAAAGAGACACAAAATCTATACTCAGAAAACTATAAAGTACTCATGAAAGAAATTGAGGAAGACACAAAGAAATGGAAAAATGTTCCATGCTCCTGGATTGGAAGAATAAATATTGTGAAAATGTCTATGCTACCTAAAGCAATCTACACATTTAATGCAATTCCTTTCAAAGTACCATCCATCTTTTTCAAAGAAATGGAACAAATAATGCTAAAATTTATATGGAACCAGAAAAGACCTCGAATAGCCAAAGGGATATTGAAAAAGAAAGCCAACGTTGGTGGCATCACAATTCCGGACTTCAAGCTCTATTACAAAGCTGTCATCATCAAGACAGCATGGTACTGGCACAAAAACAGACACATAGATCAATGGAACAGAATAGAGAGCCCAGAAATAGACCCTCAACTCTATGGCCAACTAATCTTCGACAAAGCAGGAAAGAATGTCCAATGGAAAAAAGACAGCCTCTTCAATAAATGGTGCTGGGAAAATTGGACAGCCACATGCAGAAAAATGAAATTGGACCATTTCCTTACACCACACACAAAAATAGACTCAAAATGGATGAAGGACCTCAATGTACGAAAGGAATCCATCAAAATCCTTGAGAAGAACACGGGCAGCAACCTCTTCGACCTCTGCCGCAGCAACATCTTCCTAGGAACAACGCAAAAGGCAAGGGAAGCAAGGGAAAAAATGAACTATTGGGATTTCATCAAGATCAAAAGCTTTTGCACAGCAAAGGAAACAGTTAACAGTATCAAAAGACAACTGACAGAATGGAAGAAGATATTTGCAAACGACATATCAGATAAAGGACTAGTGTCCAGAATCTATAAAGAACTTCGCAAACTCAACACCCAAAGAACAAATAATCCAATCAAGAAATGGGCAGAGGACATGAACAGAATTTCTGCAAAGAAGACATCCAGATGGCCAACAGACACATGAAAAAGTGCTCCATATCACTTGGCATCAGGGAAATACAAATCAAAACCACAATGCGATATCACCTCACACCAGTCAGAATGGCTAAAATCAACAAGTCAGGAAATGACAGATGCTGGCGAGGATGCGGAGAAAGGGGAACCCTCCTACACTGTTGGTGGGAATGCAAGCTGGTGCAGCCACTCTGGAAAACAGCATGGAGGTTCCTCAAAATGTTGAAAATAGAACTGCCCTATGACCCAGCAATTGCACTATTGGGTATTTACCCTAAAGATACAAACGTAGTGATCCAAAGGAGCACGTGCACCCGAATGTTTATAGCAGCAATGTCCACAATAGCCAAACTATGGAAAGAACCTAGATGTCCATCAACAGATGAATGGATCAAGAAGATGTGGTATATATACACAATGGAATACTATGCAGCCATCAAAAGAAATGAAATCTTGCCATTTGCGACAACATGGATGGAACTAGAGCGTATCATGCTTAGCGAAATAAGTCAAGCAGAGAAAGACAACTATCATATGATCTCCCTGATATGAGGAAGCGGTGATGCAACATGGAGGCTTAAGTGGGTAGGAGAAGAATCAATGAAACAAGATGGGATTGGGAGGGAGACAAACCATAAGTGACTCTTAATCTCACAAAACAAACTGAGGGTTGCTGGGGGGAGGGGGTTTGGGAGTAGGGGGTGGGATTATGGACATTGGGGATGGTATGTGCTTTGGTGAGTGCTGTGAAGTGTGTAAACCTGGTGATTCACAGACCTGTACCCCTGGGGATAAAAATATATGTTTGTAAAAAATTAAAAAAAAAAAAAGAGTATAAGTCCTCAAGACAAAATGCCTTCACTCAACTGATTCATTAGCTAACATAACATGCAAGCAAGTACGTAAACAAAATAATTCCAAAATAATGTCATGAGCTAATATGGTGGCTTATTCTTGGTTGTTCAGGAATAAAGAGGCATGTGATTACCTAGGCTTTTTGGTGGGAATAAAGGTTGAAGAAGATATATAGAAAGCTTCCCCCAAAAGATGATTATTGGATTCCACCCCCCAGCCTTACTGAGGTATATCTGATGAATAAATCTGTATATATTTAATGGATACAATGTGATGATTCTATATAAGTATTCTTCATGAAATGATCACCACAATCAAGTTAATTATCACATCCATCACCTCACATAGTTATCTTTTTGTGTGTGAAAGAAAGTTTAATATCTACTGTCTTATTAAATCGCAAATATATAATACAGTAGAATGAAGTACAGTCACCATACTATACATAAGATCCTCAGAACTTACCTTATAACTAGTATTTTAACAAATGTATACCCTTTGACCAACATCTTTGTATTTCCCCCACCTCCTACCCCTTAGCAATCTGCATTATGCTAAATGGAATAAACCAGATAAAGACAAATACCACGTGGTATCATTTATATATAGAATCTGTTTCTGTCAGAAACAGAAAGTAGATGACTGTTGTCTTTACTCTTAAAGGTGTCTTCCAGATTGCAAGATAGAAGAGCAAATTCTGGGCAGAAAGACATTATTTCCAAAGACCCAGAAGCAAAAGCAGGAGTATACAATTATTTAGGCAGTAACTGTTATACTTTGAAACAGACATCTGAATGTCAAGATATCAATCTTGTGTAGCTTGCAAGGGCTGAATTATAACATTGTCATTGTTTTTATAAAGTGACCAAAGGTAGAGCACAAAGACACTGAAAGCTTTATTTAAGGGTTTCACACATAACCACTAGTAACATAGAAGAAAATATAGCAGAGTTGACTTGTGTACCTCTTGATGACTTCAGACATGGATAAAGTTGAGATTGAACATGTAAAAAGAACAGGTATTAAAAAAATTAACTCTTTCCTCTTTCTGAAAGAGGGTATGAAACATACAATTTCCAGCATTTATAAGGTAAACTGTGACCATCAAAAATAAACACAAAAGAAGAGAAGATACACAGAGATACTGTTAATATTTGAGTGACATCCTTCCATTTATTTTCTACATATATGTAATTTATGTCTGCTTTTTACAAAAGACATGATAATTTGAACACTTTTTTGGGGGGTTGTAGCATCCATTTTTAATCTGCTTACAAAAAAAGCTTAACATTTCTATTTTTGAGACTAAACAACTAAAAACTTCACTCTAGTAAAAATTTAATGAACCATGCAAAATAATAAATTCACTGAATATAAAGGTCAACCAATTTTTATATTAAGCACAATATAAAGGTGTGAACTATGTTCTATAAACAAAATAATTTACATACTATAATTAAGTAAATAGATATAATAGAAAATAGAAGATAGATAAATAGGTAGATAGTAAATAGATAATAGATTGATTGGTAAGCAGAGTCATCCAAAAAGTATGAATGCCCACAAAGGACATGATGTTGCTTTATACCCTTGAAAAACCATTTGACCAATTTTAGTCAATTAATTCATGGCTATAGCAAGAATGAGAATCTTTGAAATTAGTAAATGATAATCATTTCTATATGAGACCATAGCTCCTTCCTTACTTCTTAATCTTTCGTGCAAGTTTAAAGATGAAGAGAAAGATCTGTTCTGACAACATGTAGGCAAAGAGGCTGTTTTTCTTCCTTTTCTTGTACAGAATGAAATTTTGAAGCAATTTCTCACAGCTAGTTGGGATTGGGAGAAACTCTTCTATCTCCACCTCCTTCATCAAATAACTTTCCAGGTCATCCAGCTGCTGATAAAGTCCAGTCAGTCTTGTCCTTAACACTCTTATCCCAAACAACAGAAGTCCAAAACAAAAACAAAAACAAAAACAAACAACCAACACCCGGTATCAAGGGAAATTAAATACTAAGGAATAAGATCTTATAGGGTAGAGCTATCTTTGGAAAGCCACCAACCTTTACAACATCTAAGACTTATTTGCATTGCCCTCACTCCCTGATACACAATTTTCATCCCCTTTGGACATTACTATTTTTCATTAGTTTTTCACAAATCAATTTGTGTCTCTTTCCCATGAGTACTGGTATGGACTGCATTGTGACTCCCAGTCCACAAATTCCTATGTTGAAGCCCTAACCTCCAATGTGTCTATATTTTGAGATAAGGTCTTTAGTAATTAAAATTAAATAATGTCATAATGGTGGGGCTCCAATACCATAGGGCTGGTGGTCTTTCAGAAAGAAAAAAAAGAGATTGTATCTCTCTCCATAAGTGTACTCACTGTGGAAAGGTCATTTGAGCACATAGAGAGAAGCCAGCCATCTACAAGCTGAGAAGGGAACCCTTGACAGGAACCAAAATTTTCAGCACCTTGGTTTTGGACTTTCTGACCTCCATAACTGAGAGGAAATAAATTTGTATTGTTTAAACCACCCAGTCTGATATTTTGCTGTGGCGGCCTGAGTAGACTAAGGCAAGTATGTTGTGGTTCATTGTATGAGAGTACCAGAGCTTATATAACTGTTGCCATATATCGGGACTTGTAAAGTTTATTTTTATATTATTAAAAATAATTTTATACAGATTTTGTATATTCATTGAACTTCTTAGGATAATTTAATATATGTGGAATCACTAAATCAGTATTACCAATTCTTTAAGGTTGGTTGATGGTGGTTGTCAAAGGATCTTATAAATGTTAACAACTATAGTGATGCATGAGTATATTCCTTTAGACCTCAATTAATATGTACTATGATTTTAAAATCTTTGCAGTTTAATAATCAGACCCTTACATTTTTATTTACTTAATATTTTTTTTTATCACCAGGAAGATTGAAAAAAGCATTTGTATTTATTCTTCTGTCAATGTTTTTTTTTGTTGTTGTTTTGTTTTGTTTTTTGCTATTTATTACTTGCTTGCAAGAAAATTTACTTTGGACACACCTCCAAAGTTGCTATGGTGATTATTTAAGCAAAGTGAGTGTCCTGACATCTATTCAAGCTTTCTCAAGGCTGAAGTCTACACTCCCTGATTAATTTAAGGAAATGGGTTGGTGAGGAAAAAGTCCACTGCGTGAGTTTGTTTGTTTGCCTCAGCCATTGTCAGGGTTTTAAGGAATCTCTGATGGACATAATTTTTTTAAAAATAATACCAGCTCTTCCAAAATGACTTATATAAATATCAGTCCCACCAAGGCCTTTGCAAAAAAGTGGGATTCTTTCCATTGACTCAGTTATAAGAAGGACAGGTAGTAGTGCTCAGCCTGTGGGAACGACACAGTCACCAGGAATATATTCAGCACTGGGATTTCAGAGACCTTGGTGACTGACATACTGGAGCCTTTTTTTTCCCAGTGACCTTCCATTATAAAATGACCGCTCTACCATGTAATGACACTGGAGAGGAAAAAAAGCTGAAACACTCTGATTATATGTTGAAGACAGATGGTATAAATGGCATCTGAGGAAACAAGTGGATGTGGGGTGGGAAGTGAACTGGGGAAACAAGTGGATGTGGGGTGGGAAGTGAACTATGCTTTCAGTTTCACAAATGCAAAGAAAACAGCTTGAGAATGCTGGTATGTTCTAGAAGCTTTGGTAACTAGTAGCCATCTCCTCCCTTAGTTCACTCTTCTCTCCCCTGACTGCTTTTTCAAATTATAAATAACAACTATTTATACATATTTTGTAAGTGTTGCCCCAACAGAAAAAAATATTGTTAATTCCTGTCAGACCTCAAAATCTTTGCATTGAGTGTGATCATAAAATTAAAGCTGCTCATTATAGATGGAATAATGAAACACACTTTTCCAATTTACTCATTTGTACTATGAGAAACCTGCATTGTACTTGGTCTGACTTTCAAATGTGAATCATGCACCACAGGGGACAATCCAAATATGTCTCTGCCCCATTTTTTGGACTGAAGCTGAATGCAATATATAGGGAAGCAGAGATTCTCCACCTTGTGATAGCCTTGAAAGATAAGTACAAGAGTTAAAAAATGGATTGAGAGAGAAGTCACTTTGAGTTGAACAATGTTAGGGAAACTTTATGTTCATACTAACAAAAAGACTGAATGCGATTTGAAGTGTTATTGTGCTTACTGGATTCTAAAGAATTGTGATATTCACTAACTTCCTTTTCTTCCCCATTGCTGGCTTTTTCTCTGTTGTTTTTTGAAGAATGGAAAGATCTGCCTTTTCAACTGGTATTTATTGTTGTTGATATTGTTATTTTGGGCAGGGGGGGGGAGTTTCATTCTGTCCATGGAGGAAAGAAATTTCTGTCCGCATTCTGTAATTTTGGCCGCTTTCTGGACTTGGGCCTCTCTAAAGGTGGAGGGGTTGTCAATCATATTTTTCAAATCTCAGGATACTATGTAAACAGGCACTGACTAAGCTCCAGGTTCAGTTGTGGGGAACCCCCTTCTACCTCTTCCCCAATCTTAGCTAAGCATCCTTGGGCTTATCCAGGCTTGTTCTTCCTCTTATTGATAAGGAGGAGGATAAGAAGATAAGGAGACTAAGCCACTAATCCCCTACTAAAAGCATCTATGTATTGGTTTATTCTGTTCCATGTACTCACTTTGCTCTGGGTGGATAAATCGAACCAAAGACATCAGTATAGACCCATATATTTTTGATTATGGGTTATAAGTTGATTTTAGAGGTTGTCCCAGATCTTGTAGACTATGCTGCTTTCTATAATCCATTTGTTACAAAAGTTCTACATTTGGTATAGACATCTATCTATTACTGAATTTTCACTTTGTTTCTTATATCAATTAAGATAACATCCAACTGGAAATAAATCATACATAAAACAAACAGTGGATCAAGTGGGAGTTCTTGGTTGGTGGCATTTTTTAAAAATTTTAATTTAAGTAATAAAAGACTCAGAGGCTGGCAGCCCAAAGCCAATGAAGATGCTGAACAATCAGACTGGGCATATAAGAGATAACTCATTAGTGATGAAGCCCTTCAAAGAAGCAGGTAATTTTGGGGGGGTGGTATAACATGGGTTATGTTTTAGAAGCATCAGCAGTAGTAAATATGTATGCTTTTCAGCAGGAATCACTAAATGCTTTACATACATTAAATCCATGAATCTTAATAACAATCTGACTTTAAGAAAAAAAGCATTATTATTATGATCCTCATTTTTGCATGAGGAAATATTCCTAAGCAGCACTCTGAAGTCCAGAGTAGACACTACTATAGCAGACAGATGTGAGACAAGTAGCAGATACAGTGTCAGGTATAATCTATTGTACAGTCAGGACACATAAATTAAACAATGCATAATCAGTGTCCAAAGCAGAAGTCACAAGAAAGTTGCAGTCAAGCCAACCTGACAAAGGAGCTTCTGAAAGCACAGTCACTCTAGTGTAAGTGCCAAGGAACTAATGAGGGCCTTAGCCTCAGAAAGACTACCTTCACTAATACTGAAAAAAGTCTTGAATGAAGAGTCAATCAGCAGGATTCTCCTTTAACAACACAAACTGACCAGGACTAGGATGTGGAGCAGATGATGATGACGAAGGCCCATTTCCCTAGGGTACCACCTGAAGTACTAAAATTAAGGGAAATGTCCAAACTCTCTGGTTGGTATTGTTGAACAATAGTTATCATGAAATGAAAGTTTTTATCCACATTATCCAGTCAGTTAAAAAAAAAAAAATGTGAGGAGTGCCTTGCTGACACAATCAGGTAAGCATCCATCTCTTGAGCATCCAGCTCAAATCATGATCTCAGGGTTGTGGGTATGAGCCCCACATCAGGTTCCATGCTCAGTGGGGAGTCTGATTGAGATTCTCTCTCCTTCTCCCTCTGCCCCTCCCACTGATGTTCTCTATCTCTAAAATCAGCTTTAAAAATAAATAAATAAATAAATAATAAATTAGATTTTTCAAAAAAAAAGATCTTATTTATTTATTTGAGAGAGACAGCATAAGCATGTGGGAGGGGCAGAGGGAACATGAGCAGCGGGGAGGAACAGAAAGAGAGAGGGAGAATCAGACTCCTCACTAAGCAGGGAGCTAACTTGGGGCTTGACCCTAGGACCCTGAGATCATGACCTGAGCTGAAGGCAGGTCGTTAACAGAATGAACCACCAAGGTGCCCCTAAATTTGATTTCTGCGCCAAAGGACACAAGCAACAGGATGAAAAGCCAACCACAGAATAGGAGATGATGTCTGCAATTCATATATCTAATAAAATCATAATCATATATTGGATCAGAATATATAAAAATTCCCACAAGAAAGAATTATTTAGAATAAGAATATATAAAGATTAGAATAAAATATATCATTTTATTATAAAATAAAATATTAAATAAAATATATAAAGATAAAGAACAAAAAAATAAGAATATATAAAGAATTCCCACATTTGACTCAACAAAAAGTCAAATATTTATAAAATGGACAGGATTTGAATACATTTTTCTCCAAAGAACATATACAAACAGCCATTAAGCCCTTGTAAAATTGCTCACAATAAATAAAATCTTTAAAACCCAAAATTACATTTAAAACCATCTCATAGCCATTAGGATGGCTACCAGAAAACAAAACAAAACAGAAAATAATAAATTTGGTGAAGATGTGGAGAATGGTGCGGCTACTATGGAAAATAGTATGGCTGCTTCTCAAAAATATTAAAAATAGAATTACTTTATGATCTGGCAATTCGACTGGTATTAGGGAGGAAAAATCTTTTCCTGTTTTCCTTTGGGTTTGGGGCTTGGGACCTGCGAGATAAACTGCTGAGAGACAGACTAAGAGAAGAAAAGACATACAATTTCTACTAATATTTTATGCGAATGGACAGAGAAAAGAAGTGAAGCTCGAAGCTGTAGTTAGGTTTGGAGGCTTATATGCCATTTTAACCAAGGAAAAAGGGTTTGGGCTTTGAGGCAGGATAAATTGTGGAGGATTAGTAAATGCATGGGAGGAACTAATGGAAGACATGGATTATTTCAGTGGGGTTTGTTTATGTAGACTCATCTTGGTGCTGAATCACTGTGTTTGGCAATGAGTCACTGTGCTCTCACTGCTTTAGGAAAAGGCGACACCTTCACAAGAGAATTTTATGCCACCTTCATAAAAGGAAACTTATGCCTGGCTTTAGGCAAATAAGGGAAGGACATAGAATCCTTCTTACATCTGAGGATAAGCTGCACAACTTTGTAAATATGCTAAAAATTATTGAATTGAACCCTTTGATTGGATGAACTGCATGTTATGTGACTTATATCTCAATAAAACTGTTATCTGTATATATACGTAGTTGAGCTTCTAGAATTATTTCACAGAGTTTAATATAGTTAACACCCTAGGGCTCTGAGCAGGAAGGCCTTGGAGCACAGCTTCCACCAGTGGGTGTCCATGGGGCTCATGAGCCTATAATCAAAGCAATAAGAGGCTGAGCTGCATCTGTTTCATCCTACCAAACATAAATTGAGATGTCACACATTTGCAAACTCTGTCCTGGTTTCTCAGGCAGCACAGAATTCCAACCTTCCCAGGATGGTATGATGACTGAGTTGCATTGGCAAAAGATTTAGGGCAGGACACATCAAAGTAGCAAGGAACATTTGCTCCTGGAAAATCATGCTATTACTGAAAACAAAGGAATCTTAGAGGAATACCACAGGATAGAGAGAGTATCTGAATCTCCCCTATCCTTAACTACCACTTTTTATGTCATGGGGGCAGTGAGGCTGAAAGTAAGGAGAAAAGAGGAAATTATGCAGAAGGAAAAAAAAAAAGATGGGTGGGCACCTGGGTGGCTCAGTCAGTTCAGTGTTCAAACCTTGATTTCAGCTAAGGTCATGGTCAGGGTCATGGGACTGAGCCCTGCATCAGGCTCAATGCTCAGTAAGGAGTCTGCATCTCTCCCTCTGCCCTTCCCCCTGCTCCTGCTGTTTCTCAAATAAATATTTTTTTTTTTTTTAAAGAAGAAGATTAGAGAGAATTGCAGCAAGGTGCTTTCACTCAGTTTATGGGTGGGAATTAGCTCTAATTAAAGAAGATATTAGTTCTTTCTCCTACAGCAGGAGCCAAGGAAGATAAACCATTATTGATCCTATGTACCTGGGCTAGGGAAAACTTCAACATTACCACGGTGGGATATGGGCCAGAACCCCTCTCATATAAGAACTACATTACAGAGGCACAGTTAAGATCAGGATTTAGATCAGGATATAAAATTTGGAAAATACTTTGACCCTTACCTGTCGTTTGCATCATGATCTCATAGCTTGTCACATATTCTTTTATAAAAATGGGCATCTTCCAAGTGCCTGATATTTTGTGAAGATAGAAAGAATAGCTAAACACTGACATTATTAGGTCAGTCCAGGAAAAAAAAAAAATCATGGCTGACAGGCATGGAGAATATTGCTTTCTATGAATTAATGAAGAAGAAAAAAGCTAATTCCGTGGCCTTCTCTAAGCTAATAATTCAGCTGGCGAGAGCAAGCCTGAAGGAGTTTGGCAGGAGAATCTTCCTCTCAGCATTCATTACCATCCCTTCAAATCAAGATTGAGGTCTCAGGGGGAAAGTGGTGAGACAAATGTGAAGTGTTTGGGTTTGGTCGGCATTTGTGTTTGTGAGAAAAAAAGATCATAGCTACTCTTAGAAATAAAATAAAACTTACCTCTATCACAACCAAACAGTGATTTTAAAACAGATATTTCTGGAAAGAACTCCATTCCTCTCTTCAGAGATCTAAATTCTTAGCTGTGAAAAGAAAGCAAGCAAGCAAGCAAGCAAGCAAGCTAGAATATGATTTCCTAGGAAGCCTATCAGTACTGGCCCTAAGTGATCTTCCCTCTTTCTCAATTTAGTGTTTGCATGAATTACCCACCATTTGATGTATAGTCTGTGCTAATGTTGTCTTCTTTGTCAGCTTTTCTGTTTTTCCATCATAAGAGAATCTCCCTTTTATTTTTAAATCTAGTTCACTGAGGTACAATTTAAAGCACTAGAATTTTGTTAGAGGAAAATGTGTGTGTCCTTTAGTATGTAGAGAAAAAGGATAATGCTCCATTTTTCTCTATTTGGTTGGGTTTCACTTCTGCCTCTATGCCTCTATTAATCAGGTATGGACCTTTTAGCATAATCACATGATCCAGGCCCCTGGAATCAGCTCTTAGACTCAATAATATGTTTGGCTTCCGAGTTTTAATTTTTCTCTGATCACTCTTGTGGAGGTTTCCTAGGAGTTTTTCCCAATACTATATTTGTTTGTTTGTTGTTGTTTTGCTTGTCTTAGACATTTTTAATGAATTTTTTCTCATTTTTTAAGCTATAAAATGAGACCCTCCTATGGATATTATAATGATTTTTCAAAAAACATTTAAGTAAATAGCTGATATACTTACCAGTCTTTCTTTTTAATTTAATTTAATGTTTTTTCAGTGTTACAAAATTCATTGTTTATGCACCACACCCAGTGCTCCATGCAGTACATGCCCTCCATAATACCCACCACTAGGCTCACCCAACCCCCTACCTCCTCTCCTCCAAAACCTTCAGTTTGTTCTTCAGTGTCCACAGTCTCTCATGGTTTGCCTCCCCTTCTGGTTTCCCTCAACTTACTTCTCCTCCCCATCTCCCAATGTCCTTTGTGTTATTCCATATGCTCCACAAGTAAGGAAAACCATATGATAACTGAATCTCTCTGCTTGACTTATTTCACTCAGCATAATCTTTTCCAGTCCCATCCATGTTGATACAGAAGTTGGGTATTCATTCTTTCTGATGGAGGCATAATGCTCCATTGTATATATTGACCATATCTTCTTTATCCATTCATCTGTTGAAAGGCATCTTGGTTCTTTCCACAGTTTGGTGACTGTGGCAGTTGTTGCTATGAACATTGGGGTACATATGTCTCCTCTTTTCACTATATCTGTGTCTTTGGGGTAAATACCCAGGAATGCAATTGCAGGGTCATAGGGTAACTCTATTTTTAATTTCTTAAGGAATCTCCACACTGTTTCCCAAAGTGGCTGCACCAACTTGCATTCCCACCAACAGTGTAAGAGGATTCCCCTTACTCCACATCCTCTCCAACCTTTGTTGTTTACTGTCTGGTTGATTTTGGCCATTCTAACTTGTGTAAGGTGATATCTCAATGTGGTTTTGATTTGAATCTCCCTGATGGCTAATGATGATGAACATTTTTTCATGTGTCTATTAGTATGTCTTCTTTGGAGAAGTGTCTGTTCATATCTTCTGCCCATTTTTGACATGATTATCTGTTTTGTGTGTGTTAAGTTTGAGGAGTTCTTTGTAGATCTTGGATATCAGTCCTTTGTCTGTAGTGTCATTTGCGAAAATCTTCTCCCATTCCATGGGTTACCACTTTGTTTTGTTGACTGTTTCCATTGCTGTGCAGAAGCTTTTGATCTTGATGAAGTCCCAAAAGTTCATTTTCGCTTTTGTTTCCTTTGCCTTTGGAGACATATCTTGAAAGAAGTTGCTGTGGCCGATGGCAAAGATGTTACTGCCTATGCTCTTCTCTAGGATTTTGATAGATTCCTGCCTCACGTTGAGGTCTTTTATGCATTTCGAGTTTATCTTTGTGTATGGTGTAAGGCAATGGTTTAGTTTCATTCTTCTACACATAGCTGTCCAATTTTCCCAGCACAATTTATTGAAGAGACTATCTTTTTTCCACTGTATATTTTTTCCTGCTTTGTCAAAGATTATTTGTCCATAGAATTGAGGATCCATATCTGGACTGTCTACTCTGTTTCTCTGGTCTATGTGTCTGTTTTTATGCCAGTACCATGTTATCTTGGTGATCACCAAGATGGCATTTTTTTGTAGTATATTTTGTAGTAAAACTTGAAATCAGGCAACGTGATGCCCCTGGTTTTGTTTCTCTTTTTCAACATTTCCTTAGGTCTCTTCTGGTTCCATACAAATTTTAGGATTGTTTGTTCCAGGTCTTTGAAAAATGCCAGTGGAATTTTGATTGGGATGGCATTGAAAGTATAGATGGCTCTAGGCAGTATAGACATTTTTTTAATATTTTATTTATTTATTTGACAGAGAGAGATCACAAGCAGGCAGCGAGGCAAGCAGAGAGAGAGGAGGAAGCAGGCTCCCTACTGAGCAGAGAGCCCAATGCGGGGCTCAATCCCAGGACTCTGAGATCATGACCCGAGCCGAAGGCAGAGGCTTAACCCACTGAGCCACCCAGGTGCCCTCAGTATAGACATTTTAACAATGTTTATTCTTCTGATCCATGAGCATTGAATGCTCTTCCATCTTTTTGTGTCTTCTTCAATTTCCTTCATGAGTATTCTGTAGAGCCCAGGACCTGACAGATTCCCTGGAGAATTCTACCAAACATTCAAAGAAGAAATACCTATTCTCCTGAAGCTGTTTCAAAAAATAGAAACAGAAGGAAAACTTCCAGACTCTTTCTTTGAAGCCAGTATTACCTTGATCCCCAAACCAGGAAAAGACCCCATCAAAAAGGAGAATTTCAGACCAATATCCTTAATGAATATGGATGCCAAGTTTCTCAAGATCCTAGCTAATAGGATCCAACAGTACATTAAAAAGATTATGCACCCTGACCAGGTGGAATTTATCCATGGGATGCAAGGGCAGTTCAACATTCACAAATCAATCAATGTGATAGAACAAATCAATAAGAAAAGAGAGAAGAAGCACGTGGTCCCCCTGAACAGATGCAGAAAAAGCATTTCACAAGATACAGCATCTGTTCCTGATTAAAATGATTCGAAGTATAGGGATAGAGGGAACATTCCTCAACTTCGTAAAATCTGCCTGTGAAAAACCCACAGCAAATGTGATCCTTAATGGGGAAAATCTGACAGTCTTCCCTTTGAGATCAGGAACATGATGAGGATGTCCACTCTCACCACTGTTGTTCAACATACTAGAAGTCCTAGCAACAGCAATCAGACAACAAAAAGAAATAAAAGGTATTCAAACTGGCAAAGAAGAAGTCAAACTCTCCTCATTTTGCAGATGACATGATACTTTATATGGAAAACCCAAAAGACTCCACCCCCAAACTTCTAGAACTCATAAAGCAATTCAGTAATGTGGCAGGATACAAAGTCAATGTACAGAAAACAGTTGCTTTCTTAAACATTAACAATGAAAATATAGAAAGAAAAATAAGAGAATCGATTCCATTTACTATAGCACCAAGAACCATAAGATGCCTGGGAATAAAACTAACCAAAGAGGTAAGGATCTGTACTCAAAGAACTACAGAACACTCTTGATGTTTATTTTTGGCTGCCATCTAATTCATGCTTAGCTGACTCTGATCCCTCTTGGCCAGTGCCAAGACTGGGTTGACTGACTAGTCTGTCTGCCAGGAACCTTTATGGCAGGAAGGTTTTACTAGTATGACATGGGTTAGCTTTATTCTGCCAACCATAATTTGGGGCAAGGAAATCCAATTTTAAAATAGTTTCACTTAGTTAGGTGATTTAAATTCAGTGAGACAGACAAGGAAGTCAAACAGTTTTGTTTACTAGGCTCCAAAAGTAGTTTTAATGATTCTTGTTCTTCTGTTGAGTTGACTGAATTGATCGGTGGGTCTAGCCTTGTGTAGACACAACCTAAATGAACCCTGGTAGTACTTAGTGGATCATTGCCATGGAAAAACTTTCTTTTGTCTCTTGATTAGACACAGAGAACAAGGAAGCAACAATAAAACAATAGTATACGGATGTTGTATTTACTGCTGTAATTACACCTTGTCATGACTGCTGTGGCTGGTTTTTCAAGCCTCAGAGAGACTGGGGAGAAAGAATAAACATTTCTTCAAATTTAGTGTGTGGCAAGAAGCAAGGTCTCCCTTCTCCAGAGATCATCTGTTTTTTCCTTTCTGTCACTTTCTAGCAAGCATTTTGTATTTCTTTGAGGTAGCAATTGTCATTGTTTGTTTTACACTTACTGACTTGATAATAAAACAAGTGCCCAGCCAGGTATCCTAGCAACACAACAGCATTTTTATTTCTCTCTGGTGCCTATTTATTAGATGCTCTGGAGCCTTTTCTCAAGCTATTAAGGGACACATATGGCTAATCTAGAGCAACACACTTCATCTTGGTCTAACTTACTAGAAATCAATATTCATTACCATGGATTATTCAACTCAAAAAGGGGCACTCTTGACCCTGAAAGATATCAGGAGGCTGGGAAAAACTCCAAAATGGTGTTAAAGTATATGCCTTGAGTAAAACAAGGCCACAGATTAAAAAGAGGTGACAGAAGGAGCTATGTCTCATTCTCCCACTGGGCTCTGGCTCTCGTCACCTTGGCAAAAGGCTGCAATCTCAGGCCCAAAGATGTAGGAATCAGCCGGATTAAGTGTGGCCTCTGCTCTCTCACTAAAAAGTCATGTGATTTTTCAACAGGTCACTTAAGCTCAGATTTGGCAGAGGATACAGAGGTAGTCAGAATGAAAATGTAAAGACTATAGCTTCACTTGAGAAAACAGGCTTGGGAAGGGAACTTCTAGCAAGGCAAAAAACTCAGACTCAAGAGAGAATCATTCTCTCACCAGTACCAGAGAAAAGTCGAGTCTTCTGGAAGGTGTGGGGTAGGGCTGCTACTACTGGCATATGAGAGCCAGTTGTTAATTTTTCAGGAATTGTGCTAGCTGGTTGTTAAATCTGCCATTATTAAAAATTAAATTTGGGCTCCTGGGTGGCTCAGTCCGTTAAACATCTGCCTTTGGCTCATGTCATGATCCCAGGGTCCTGGGATTGAGCCCCATGTTGGGCTCCCTGCTCAGAGGGAAGTCTGCTTCTCCCTCTCTCTCTGCCCCTCCCTACCATTCATGCTCTCCCTCTCTCAAATAAATAAATAAAATCTTTTAAAACTACATTATAAAAATCTATAATTAAAGGGGATTAGAACACAACCCCAAATGCTGGTGAAGATATGGAACAGAAGGGATTCTTTTTGCTGGTGGGAAGATATAATCATTCAGGCACTTAGAAAACAGTTTGGTGGTTTCTCACAAAATCAAACATACTCTTCCCATAAAATCTAGTAATCGACTTCTTAGTATTTACCCAATGGAACTGAAAACTTATGTCCACACAAAATACTGTACTTGGATATTTATAGCAGTTTTATTCATAATTGTCAAAACTTGGAAGGAACTAAGGTGTCCTTCAGTAGGTGAATGGCTAAATAAACTACGCTACATCCAGACAAGAGAACATTATTCAGCACTAAAAATAAACGAGCTATCAAGCCATGAAGAGACACAGAGGAATCTTAAGTGCATATCACTGAATGAAAGAAGAGAGGCCAATCTGAAAATAGTATATACTGTGTGATTCCAACTATATGACATTCTAGAAAAGGCAAAACTTTGGAGACATTAAAAAGATCAGTGATTTCCAAGGGTTAGAGAGGAGAGAGGGAGCACAGAGGATTTTTAGGACAGTGAAAATACTCTCTATGATACCATAATGGTAGAAACCCATCACTATTCATTTGTTCAAACTCATAGAGTATATAACACCAAAAGTGAACCCTAAGGTACTACGGACTTTGGGTGACTATATGTGTCAAAGTAGGTTCATCCTTGACAACAAATGCAGATGCTGGTGAGTGATGATAATGAGGGAGGCTATGTAAATGTGTAGTGGAAAAATCTTTGTACATTTCTCTCAACTTCTGGTAAATTTAAAACTGCTTTCAAAAATATTTTAAAAAATTAGAAACAGATGTAATAAAAATTGTCACTGCCTTATTATTTTTATTGTATTTTAACCATCTCTATGAACTGGTGTTATTTTAAACATTATGGGAATTAGCAAATGCTACAAGTCCGGGCTTCTGAGGGGAAAGGGAGAACTGTATTGGCTTTCAAGCACTTTCCACATATCCTGTGTGGCAGGCAATATAATCACCATCATCATCTTATTACAGATGTAGAAATTAAAAAGTTAATGAATTATTTGAGTCACATCTGAAATGGCTGCACAAATCCTAATTCTCTTGATTCCTAGTCCACAGATAGAATTTTCCCTTTTCACACTCCATTTATTTTTCTTTTCCTAAGAGACCAGAAAGCAAGTCTTAGCCCTCTGAGCTTGCATAGCACAATACTGTGTTATGTCTGAGACATACCTAATTCCCTGTTACTCTTCCCTGTATTTCCCTCAAGGATAATAACACCTCCCCTGCCTACCTGATAGACTTATGTGAAAAAGAAGTGAGAAACAGACTAGAAAGTGCTTTGAAATGAATATAGTGCTGTTAAAAAAATTACGAGGAATTTTGAAATACATGTTCCTAATTTGTATTATCATTTTCAAGATTATAATAATTATGTTGTTAGTGAAAAGACACAAACTTCTGTGTTGCTGGGAGTTGAAAAAAGACAAGGACATCGGGACATAAATTTTCTGTCACATTCTCTCTTCACTCAACTGATTAGATTCATTTTGAAAGTATAGTGAGCTGTAGCTTGAGTTGAAAGTTGAAGAAAGTGGTAAATATAAAAAGGAAAGTTGAGTGATTTAGTATTTTATTAAATTTAAATAAGTAATTAATCTGATGGTTATGACCATTAGAGACAGAAGAAATAAAAAGGAAATTAAGTTCTGACCATTATAAAAGACAAATAGCTTCTTAGAAATATAAAGGATTCTTTTGTGTGGGGAGAAGTCCAGAAGCATCATTGTATGTGGTCTAGTTATCTAGGATTTGTAAAACTCAAAATCAACCACAGTTAACCTGGAATTCTCTACGAAGGAGGTGCCAAATGTACCTAGAAGACAGAATTAGAGCAAGTGTCTAGATTATTCAATAAGAGTATTATAGGTACAGGGTAGGAAAAAAGTTGACTCAACCCTCTGAATGTCCTTGGTGAGGTCTGAAAATTAAACTGACAAAACAGAGTAACAGAAGAAAAACTTATAAATTGGTTTACATTTTAAATGACATGAGAGCCTTCAGAATGAAGTAAAGATGAGGGGAAAAAGGAAGGCTGAGTATTTTTACAGTGGGTTTAATCACTGAGGGTTGCTGGGGGGAGGGGGTTTGGGAGAAGAGGGTGGGATTATGGACATTGGGGAGGGTATGTGCTTTGGTGAGTGCTGTGAAGTGTGTAAACCTGGTGATTCACAGACCTGTACCCCTGGGGATAAAAATATATGTTTATAAATAATAAAAAATTAAAAAAAAATGAAGAGGAAATAGGAAAGAAAATGATAAGTTAAGGATCACAAGCAAGTGTAGTAGATTCAGGAAAATTTAACAAGGCCTGTTTGTTTGGATTTTCTTGGTGTCCCTTTGTCTTCAGAAATAAGGAAGCTTCTCCCCTCTCGGTATAGGGAGAGGGCACCTCTCACAAAAGGGATTTCTGACCTATTTCAGAGGAGAAGGATGTGTGTGTGGGGGTGGGGGGGTACTTCAGATAGATCTTTCTACCTGTGATCTTTTCTCAGACTCCTTTAACTTAAAATATTCAATATGTAAAGGTGCCATACTTTGGGGTAGTGTGTCCCCTTTAGAGGCAACATTTGAAAAATATAAATTTAGGCAAAAAAAAAAGTTAGATCTGGCAATCTTCACAAAAGTATCGCTTTAGAATTAAGGGAAAAACCTTTTGGTTTATTTTGGGGGGATCAAAGGTATATTTTTTACATTTCTGTATTGAGATTACACTTTTCATCCCCTACTTTTATATACTATATATATATATATATATATATATATATATATATATATATATTTATATATAAATATATATATATATATTTCTGTTATGTATTTTTATTATTAACTCTAGTTTTATATAGATTTTAGACACTTCCAAAATTAATGAAATAATGATTTTTGACAAACAAAACCAGAGAGAATTCATTCTTATCAGACCATTCTTCATGCAGAAGCAATGTGATACTAAATGGAAATTTGGCTATACACAAAGAAATGAAGAGCAGCAGAGCACTAACTTTTGTTTTTCTATTATTATATTTAATGGTTTTAAATACTAATATAGTAACAATATATTGGAGATTTTAAATATATGTAGCAGTAAAATAAAGGCAAAAATAGCAAAAAGATGGGAGGAAATAGAATATTTTTTGATTTCTAACAATATATTTGAAGTGTAAAAAATAAAAAAGTATATTATTGGAAGGCATATATATTACAAAGCACAGAGGCAACCACTAAAAATATTTTCAAAACAGGCAATTTTCATATACCAATAGTCAAAAAAAGGAAAAAAGTCATTAATAAATTCCTGATATATAAGGAGGCCAGCAAATAGAGGAACAAGAAACCAGAGCAGGTGAGACAAATAGAAAGGACTAGCATGATGGTAGCTTTGAATCTATGTATATCAATAGCTATGATAGGTATAAATTATATAAATACTCCAAACAATACCAGAGATTGTCAGATTTAACAAAGAAACCAAGGCTCTATAATATCCTTCTTGTGTGAAACTCCTTTTAAATATAAAGACAAGTTACAGTTAAAAGAATGGAAACCCACATACCCAGCAAACCTTGTTCAAAATAAAGCTGAATTGGTTATTACCAGATACAATAGGCTGCAATACAGGGAAAATTACCAGCGTTAAAGGGGCTCTATCATCCTCATAAAAGGGTCAGTGCAACTTGGTGATGGAACGATCCTAAGGATGGACACACTAACAATTACAACTACGAGACACACAAACGAACCCACAAAGGTTGGATATTTCAACATTCTTTTCTTGGCAAACAGTATAAGAAGTAACTAACACATTAAGAATATATCAAAGACCCAAGAGCACCTCCAACCAGTCCAGATAACAGACATTTAAAGGACACTTCACTCAAAATTTATTTAGTAGTAGAAGGACCTAGAGAAGCCAAAACAAATTTTTGTCACGAGGTTAGACTTACAGATTAGAGGAACCAAATAGAAAATCAAGAAATAGTCCCACAAATAAATAATCAATGACTTTCGACAAAGGTCCCGGGATAATTCCATTGAGAAAGACAGGAGTTCAACAACTGGAGCATTTGGGTTTCCATAAATAGAGATGAAGCAAAATAAAACCTCAATTGGTATCACATTCCACATACAAAAATCAAATCGATGATAGACATGAATGTAAAACTAAAATTATGAAACTTCTAGAAAAAAGCATATGAGAAAATTTTCTGTGACCTTGGTTTAGGCATGGATTTCACAGGACAGGAAAAAAAAAAACAAAACCCTGAACAATAAAAGTATATGATTCATAAATTGTTCTCCATCAAAATAAAATGTGAGCTCTTTGAAATAAATTTAAGAATCATTGTTAGGGGTGCCTGGGTGGTACAGATGGTTAAGCGTCTGCCTTGAGCCCATGTTGTGATCTCTGGGTCCTGGGATCCAGCCCTGTGGGGGCTCCTGGCTCAACAGGGTGTCTGCCTCCCCCTCTCCCTTTACCTCTCTCTCCCCTGCTTATGCTCTTTCTCTCTCTCCTTCTCTCTCTCTGTCTCAAATGAAAAAAATTTTTAAAAAAATCTTTAAAAAGTATTATTATTTTTAAAGCTGTGAAATAGAAGAAAATATTCACAAAAAAAACCTATAACTTATAAAGGACAGGTATCCAAAATATATAACAAACTCTTCCGACTCTATCATTATAAACAATCCATTAAGCACTTTGGCAAAGCTTTGAATAGACCCTATACCAAAGAAGAGACTTAGATGGCAGATATGCTCAACATCGTTAGTTATTAAGGAAAAGTCAATCAAAATCACTATAAGATACATTACCCTCCTGTTAGAATGACAAAAACAGAAACAAAGTAAAATAAGAGAAAATACAAAGTCCTATGGAGGATGTAGAACAACTGGAACTCTCACATGCTACTGATAATAAAAATTACATGGCCTTGTTGGAAACAGGGTGCCAGTGTCATAAATTCAGGCATACCTTATGTCCCTTACAACTCATTATTCACACTTGTAATACATATCCGACAGATTTGAAAGCACAGGTCCCACAGAGACCTTTGTGCAAACGTTTATAGCCACTATTACTGATAGTGCCAAATAGGATGTATCCCAAATGTCGGCCAGCTGGTGCGTAAACCAATAGTGCTGTGCCCATGTAAAGGGGTACACTCAGCACTATACAGAAAAGAGCCATTGTGACATGCAGTGACATGGAGGACTCTCAAAATGCTTCTGCCAAGCAAAAGAGGTAAAGGAAGGCAGAACACAAAAAGCTATATATACTATATGATTCTGTTTTTATGACCTTCTAGAAAAAGCAAAACTGTAGGGAAAGAAATCAGTGGTTGCCAGGGGCAGGGCACTGATGACAAAGAGGCATTTGGAGGATGATGGAAGGATTTTCTACTTTGATCGTGATTGTGGTTAGATGATACTATACATTTATCAAAATTCATTGACGTGTGCATTTAGGAAGAAAACATTGTATTTATATCTTAATGCATCTATATTAAAAAATGTCAAAGAAAGATAAAGAACAGAAATAAGCCTGACCTTAAAGGAATCCTGGCCTCCTTTGTAAATTCTGCTGGAGGTTTCAAAACAGACTTACAACTTCAGTTTTGAATGGCATGCAAATTAGTCTAGGACACTGGTTCACAACCATGTCTACACATTGGAATCACTTGGGGAGTTTTTAAAAAAAATAATGCTGTCTAGTTCCAAACTTAGAAAAACTAAATCATATGTGGGGGTGACACCAGCATTTTTTAAAAAAGCTTGCCTAGTATTTTAATGTTAGGCAGATTTTGGAGCTATTGATCAACTTTTGAATCTCAAAATCTTGAATGCCTCAGAATCACCAGGAGGGTTGTTATAACTCAGGGGTCCTGCCGATCTGGGGACCACTAATTCAATTCAACTACTGCTTCAGAGGTGTTATATGCTTGGGTAGCTATGTGAGAACTAGAATTTATTCTTAATGAGGTCTTTTAGAGAAGTTAATATGGGGGCACATGCATGGCTTACTTGGTTGTCTGACTCTTGTTTTCAGCTCAGGTCATAATCTCAGGGTGGTGAGATCGAGGCCTGCATTGGCCTCTGTACTGGGCGATAAGCCTGCCTGGGATTCCTTCTGCCCTTGCTCCCACACCTGTCTGTCTGTCTCTCTCTCTTTCTCGCTCTTTCATAAATAAATAAATAAGGTTAATAAGGTAGAATTACTTTAAAGATATGCATTGAGATTCCTCGGGATCTACGTTAAATTTTGACCACTGATTTGCAAAGGTGCTACATCCTGCATACGAATCATTTATTTTGTAAGAACAAATGCCCAAGGACATCAGCAATCTTACCAGTGGTTTATGTGGTTCAAGTGATCGGTAAAGCTAGGTTAGTTGTTACTGAAAAAAATTGAAACAGCAGCTTATCTAAACGTATCTTCTTTGCTGTCTATTTTTCTAAATCATTCCAATGACTCAGTGATTTTAAAGACATTGGAATACTGACAAATACACTGATGCTATGGTCACTGTGATCATTTTGTTTTAGGGTGTGTCAGTGACTGCCTGTTAAGGTTAAGCTCCATCGTATCCAACAAGAGTTCACTGGGAGCTTGCTATGGACTGAGGTGGCTATGGTGTCCCCCTAATTTATAAAATTTATAAATTGAATTTATAAACTGAAGCCCTAAACTAAAATTGGAGATGGGATCTTTGGGAAGGTAATTTAGATTAGATCAGAGAGACTTGCCCCCTTATAAGAGGAGAAAACAGCACCAGAGATCACCCTCCCTCCCGCTCCCCCACTTCTTTCCCTCTCTTCTCCCCTGTCCACCCCTCTCTTTCCCTCTCTCTCTGCACAGAGAAGAGGCCTTGTGAGCTACAGCAAGAAGATATCCATGTGCCAGCCAGGAAAAAAAAAAAAACCTTCACAAGGAGCTACCCCGGCTGATGCTTTTTTCCTTGAATTTCTAGCCTCCAAAACTTTGAGAAAATACAGCTATGTTGTTTAAGCCACTCAGCCTGAGGTATTCTGTTATGACAGCCTGAGCTAATAAGTACAGACCCCAATCTACGCTAAGTAACGTGGAGTTTGAAAAAAGAAAAACGAATCATAGCGTTTTACTTCAAGGAGCTTACAATTAATGGGAAGATATGACCTGCACTTAGAAACCAATTTAAAGATAACAAAATGCACACTGCAATTAGATGTCAAGCATACAATGCAACACGTATACTGCCAGAGTTCACTGGAGGGAGAGAAGGGGGGATGAGCTGGAAATAGTACGGAATTTGCGCTAATAGTGGCCATCAGGTAGGGTTCCATTTCTAACGAAGACTCAAAGAATGAAAAAAAAATGCTTACAAATGTACTGTTTTTGCAGGAAAAGGATACATTATAGTAATAGCACTAAACTAACCATACAATTCACAGCCCAAGGCTGCTTCACAACAAGATGTGGGAGAGACCAGGCAGAGCACCCGGTGTCCTCAGTGAAGGCCCCACCAGACACACTTTCTCTCTGGACCATGAATCACCAATGTGCATGGAACATCTCACAGCCGGGAAGCACAGAATTAAATCTTCACCAATGTTTCTTACACCTTACTGGTCCTGCAGGCATATTCTTGCTATGTCATCAGGCCCAGCAGCTGACCTTTCTGGAGGTCTCATTAAGACCAGATGCAGAAACACCTGGGTGGTTCAGTGGGTTAAGCATCTGCCTTCTGCTTAGGTCATGATCCCAGGATCCTGGGATAGAGTCCCATGTCCGGCTCCCTGCTGTGCGGGGAGCCTGCTTCTACTTCTGCCTGCAGCTCCCCCAGCTTCTGGGCTCTCTTGCAAGCGGTCTCTCTCTCCCTCTCTGACAAATAAATGAATAAAGTCTTAAAAAATAAACTTAAAAAAAAAGACCAGATGCAAATCATCAATCTCTGTTTTCAATATACAATGCTAGCAAATTGTATAAAACATCCTCAGAAGATTCTCAGACCTTCATTACAAAGCATCACTATTAATTAGTACATTTCAAGCCAGGTCCAAGCAGATTATTTCAGCAAAATAGGCCAGGTCAATTGATGGCCTGCAGGAATTAACCTCAGGGCACAGAGTTCTTCACAAAAGAGGTAGATCTTTGTAAAGAGATCAAAGAACTGGTAGCATGCAGGTCAAAAGGACGGAAAGTTATTTCATAGTTCACTTTGTCTGTTGCTGTCTAGTCCAGCATCTCTCAAGATGTGGCCGGACAGTGTCAGATGGTCCTCAAGAACTTTTAGGGAATCTATGAAGTCCATGCAGTTGACAACATAATACTGTCATTAGCTACTTTTCATTCTTCTCTCAGTAGTTACAGTGGCTTCTCCAGAAGTGACATCCCATGTTTGCAGGATGCTACAACAGACTGGACATCGAAACAGATATGAGATTCTGTCTGTTGAATATTATAAATTATTATTATATTACAAATAAGTATATTATAAATAAGTTTATTATAAAACAACAGATAAAGAACCCAACTATGATAGGTAATATAGAGTTTAAAAAAAGAAAAGCAGGGTGCCTGGGTGGCTCAGTGGGTTAAGCCTCTGCCTTTGGCTCAGGTCATGATCCCAGAGTCCTGGGATTGAGCCCCACATCGGGCTCTCTGCTCAGCCTGCTTCCTCCTCTCTCTCTCCCTGCCTCTCTGCCTACTTGTGATCTCTGTCAAATAAATAAATAAAATCTTAAAAAAAAAAAAAAAAGAAAGAAAGAAAAGAAAAGCAATCAGGGTTCCTGGGTGGCTCAGTTGATTAGGTGTCTGACTCCTGGTTTCAGCTCCGGTCATGATCTCAGGGTTGTGAGACTGAATGCCACATTGGGCTGTGCACTGGGTCTGGATCCTGCTTAAGATTCCTTCTCTCCCCCTACCTCTGCTCAACCCCTGCTCCCCCTCAAAAAATAAAAACCAATTATTATTTAAAAAAGAAATGTCATTCCTCTCACTTCTTGAGAAAAGTTGTCTTTTATAAATATATTTTTGTTAATTTGTTATGGGTTTATTATTGTGTTAAAAAACAAATAAAAAGTAATTATAATAATAAACATTATATACCTATATTTTATCTTTAATGTTTAATATAGATAATATTGCACATGGATATATGCATATAGATATAATGCACACAAATAGAAACTGTTATTGATGTATAATTGACGTGTATAACATTGAGTTAGTTTCATATATGTATATATCAAGTAGTGATTAACAGGATGAGTTTAACATCCATCACCATACTTAGATACACTTTTTTTCTTGTGATGAGAGCTTCTAAGGTCACTGTTTAGCAATTCTCAAATATACAATCCAGCATTGTTAACTATAGACACTATACTATACATTACATCCCCAGGACTTAATTTGTCTTATAACTGGAAGTTTGTACCTTTTAACCACCTTCATTCATTTTACCTGCAACTTTACTTCTTGCCTCTGGCCACCACCAATCCAGTTCACCAACTGAACAGAAACTCCTCCAGGTCTTCAATAATTTGTTATGAATGTAAAGGGATTTGCAGATTTAAAAAAAGTTTGAGAACAGTTAACTTATCCTAAAAAAAAGAAAATCTAGCTATTGATTGATCAATAAATCTATAAATTAGGTTGGAAAGGAGATGCAGAATTTTTTTTAATTGTATTTTTATAATTTTATTATTCTGTCCATAACAAAGTAAAACTAAGAGGTTTAATATGCAAATATACAAAAAAAATCCAAATCTACAGTAGGTCTTGGAATTGAAAAGTGGGAAACACTAAAGACATTTTATTAAATGCCTGTCATCCATCCATACTACAAGAGCACAGGTTCAGCTCTCAATAATCTAGCCAAAGGGAAACTAAAGTCACTTCTTTAATATGCATAATCCCACCTGTATGTTTGGATAATATACTGATGAACACTGTTCTCACAGAGCATACACAGATACCAAAGTCAGTTCATGTGCATTGACATAAATACAGCTAGAGTATGCCTTTTAATTATGATTATGTAGAGATAACTGGACTGGGGAGGACCTTAACTCATAGGATCAAGTGCCCATTGTCCAGAGAGGATTCAATCAAGGAAGCTGATTCCACTATAGAGCTTTTACATTGTTTCATTTGACCTAAGGGTTCTATGTTTCATACAAATGTTCTCAATAGATAAGCAGAATGAGAAAAGACACAAAATTAAGACCACTGAGGGGACTGAGTAGAATGAAGAGTGTTAATATAAGGGAGTAGGAGCAAATCAAGTTGAGTAGGTAAAGTGTACCCAATTAAGATGACCAGTTGTAACAGATGGAGAAATATACTTAAAAATATACTAAGGGGGTGCATGGGTGACTCATTTGGTTAAGTGTCCATTTCTTGATTTTTGGCTCAGGTCATGACCTCAAGGTTGTGGGATCAAGTCCCACACTGAGCTCGGTGCTTGGTGTGGAGCCTGCTTGGGATTCTCTCTCTCCCTCTCCCTCTCCTGCTCCCCCCCCACTCTATCTCGCTCTCTCTAAAGCATACATATAAAACTTCAAATAACAGGTAATGAGAAGTGCGAGGAAGAATGAAGTTTAGCTTGGTAATCATAGCAGATAACATCAGAGAGACTATTCTAGAAATAAGGGAAAATGTTCATTTCATTTGTTTATTAATATATCTATTTGCTGAGTGTAGGGAACAAGCTACGTACTGCTCCAAAAATACAAGGTAAATACAAAGCAGAATTTGTCCTTGAAGTTCAGGAATAAGACTGCTATGCTGATATATGTAATGAAAACAAAAGATATCCTTAAATCTAAAGTTTTTAAGCTCCAAATAAGATTATCCACCAAAGGATATTTGCATCAAGAGTCTAGCTTGATGTGATTGGTTTTTTTTTTCTTTGAACTGTATAATCAATTTAAATTTCGACATGTAACTCCTTCTTTCCCCGCCCAAACTTGGAAGAAATCTCTGGCTACAAATAAGTCTAATAGAAATGGCATGCAGAATAATTGGGGCCCCAAGTTTCACTTAATCACAAAGATGACAAGTGACAACCCAGTCCCTGTTCTGTAACAGTAGAAATTGTCCTGGTACAACCCCTTTCCCCTACTGCCCCACTGTGAGAGTCAGTATGAAACATCCAGTTAGAAGCAAATTTTATTTTATTGATGTACTGCAAAATGTCACACATTTCCATACAACTATGTTAATAAAAAATCCATTCTTTTAAAAATGGGAAAAGACTTTATCCCAACTGGATTGAGTTACCTGCCAGAAAAGTCCAATTAAAAAGTCATGTTCGATATTTATGGTGAAAAATGAAGACTAGCACTGGGACACTAAAGTCAGCAAATGGAGACCATGTACATCCTGTAGTCTGCATGGTGGGATCATCAAACCCTCACAAACCCTGCCAACTACTGACTCACTCTGATCTCCATTACACATTTCCCTCCAACCTTCCTGTGAGGAAGACCAACAAAGCTTTCAAAATGATTTACACACACACACACACACACACACACACACACACACACACACACAGAAGGAAGCACCTGAAAATATATCTGGCAGATAGCTTGCTAAGAAAACTCATTACCAAAGAAAGCTGCTATGTAAATGAAGCTACTCATTTACCCACAATGAGGAGAAGCTCACGAAAATTATAGAAAAATTTGAATTCAGCCCTTGTCTCCTTTTTTTGGTCAAAACCCACACATATTCTTCATCCAATTTTTGCTACTCCAAATCATGCTTATGAGCTACTCAGATGATCAACAGCCCCTTCAGTGACTCCTTCCTAAACATGCTTCACACAAGAAACCTGTTCTCTCCCTTTCTACTGAAACTCCCAGAACATAGAGAAACATAGTCCATCTGGTATGGTCAATGGGCATATCACTGTAAAGGGCTGATATCTGATGCTGCATCGCCCAATTTCCATGTTTAAAAAGGAAATATCAAATCCAAAGCAATCAATTTGTTTTTTGAAAATTGAGGTAAAATTCCCTTAACATAAAATTAAGCATCTTCACATTGTTAAAAGCACATTTTTGAAGGCAAAAGTATTTAGTGCATTCACAATATTGTGGAATCACCACCTCCATCATTCCCAAACATTTTCATCGCATCAAAGGAAACCACATTTCCATTAAACATGTGCTCTGCATTCCCCCCTTCCTCTAGCATTGTCTCTATGGATGTATGTATTCTGAACATTTCGTGTAAAAGGAATCAGGGAATATGTGATCTTTTGTGTCTAGCACTGTGAATTAGCATAATGTTTTCAAGATTCATCGATGTTGTAGGGTGTATCAGATACTTCAGTCCTTTTAATGACTGAATAGTCTTCCATTAATATGTATAAACCACAGTGTATTATTTCTATCTGCGGATGAACTTTTGTGCTGTTTCTACCTCGACCTTTCATGAATAATGCTACTATGAACACGTGTGTACCTGTGTATTTTTGAGTACCAGATTTCAGTTCTTGGGGGTACATATTGAAGGGTGTAATTGCTGGGCCATGTTGTAGGTCTTTGTTTAACTTTGGAGGAACTGCCAAATTGTTTCCACAGTGACAAAACCATTTTACATTCCCACCAGGAATGTACCATTGTTCTGATCAATTTTTCCATATCGTTGCCAATGCTTATTTTCCTTTTTTTTTTTTTTTAAATTGTAACCTTGTCACTGGGCATGAAGTGCTACCTCATTGTGGTTTTATTTGCTTCCCTAATGAGTAATGACTGAGGATATTTTCATGTACTTGTCGGTATATTTTCCTTGTATATCTTCCCTGGAGAAACGTCTATTCAAGCCCTTTGCCCGTTTTTTAACTGAGGGCAGTTGCTTTTAACAGCAGAAGTTCTGTGAAATGTTTAGAAATATGACAGAGGAAGAAAGCAAGGAATACAATTGTTCCTGCTGCCTTCCTGTTGTCATTCTTAAAACCCTTACACAATGCCCTTTGGTTTTGTTTTTCATACATCCCAGGTAACATGGAGGAGATGGGGTTTATGCCCAACTTGATACATGGTAATTACTTCCAATCATTTGAAGAAATTACCATCTATCCATGTCTCAAAAATGAACAAAAACCCACCTTGCTCCTGTCATTTGAAAGTATGCAGTTCTGCCGTGTGTTTACACTGTCACCAGCCTGCCCAGGTTCAAACTTGGACTCCTCCACTTTTTAGCCCTGTGATATGTGGAAAACTGTCATTGTTTCCTCTCTATATTTAAAATGCCTGTTTTAGGAGCTCCTGGGTGGCTTGGTTGGTTAAACATCTGGCTCTCAATTTCAGCTCAGGTCATGATCTCATGGGTTATGAGATCAAGCCCTGTGGTGGGCTCCATGCTCAGTAGGGAGTCTGCTTAAGATTCTCTCTCTCTCTCTCTCTCCTTCTGCTGCCCCTTCCCCCACTCACTCTCTCTACTAAATAAATAAATCTTAAAAAAAAAAATTCTGCTTTATAAAAAATATTGTGAAAATAAGAAAGTGTCCAGGAAAAGGGTCAATATATTCACACAAAAATACATTATAAAGTCACCTGTCATAGTTTAAGGCTCTCCTATACCATCTCTCCACTGCTGCTCTCCTACCATGTCCGGGCTCCCACGCCATCTGCGAGCTCCAGAATGAACTCTTCATTCACTGAATGGATTTATCCTGGGCTTTCATATCCCTCTCAGCTCAAAGACTAGCTGGTGTTTAAATCTGTTTCCTTTCCCTCTCTTTTCATCCCTTCTTGGCCAAATATTTTTGAAAATTACAAAATTTCAAATGCTATCTTTACGTACTTTATACATATTCTCACCTGACATTCATACTTTAATATACTCTGAAAAAGTCTTTTTCTCCACTCAGAGTGCTCCTGTTTCAGTCATTATATGCCAATAATATATTACATATAGATAATATACTTCAGCCGTCATCCAACTCTAATCCACCATGATTGCCCACACTCTTTCTGAAGTTGTGCCTTCACTTATTTCTACAGGAAAGACTCTCCCGGTTTTTTGTACTCTTTAAGTACTGCTTCTTCTCAGCTTACTTTGAAAATTTATGCCTTCTCTCTAGACATTAAATTTTGGTATTCCTTAAGTCCTGCTCATAGATCCACTTTGATCTACTCTCAAGCCCAAATCTTCCAGGGAATGAATCAAAATGATTTTCTTTGGGAGCTGTCAATTTACAAATATGTTTTCTTTGGTAAGGTTTTTGTTGCTTGGTCTTACTTAATACTGAGACTTGTTATCAAATCTACTGCCTGCAGATACTTATCATCCAGGAGCCTCTAATGGACCCTGCATAACAGTTTAATAACTTCCATTTATTTTTCCATAAGTCTTGCTAGACACTTGATATGTTTCTCATGTAATTCTCACCACAACCTTGTTAAACATGTATTAACAATCCAATCTGAAGGTAAAAATATGTTTCAGAGTTAAGTCAGCTGCACAGAGTGGACCAATCCAGTTAATGTTGGAGCCAGTATAATCTTTTCAGCCAGTATAATCACTTCTACTTTCATAAAATTAGACCAGTCACATTTGTGCCTTCATATAGAAGCTGATTTTAAGGAAAACAATGATAAAACACAAACATGCTTCTTTTGAAAACCAGAAAAAAATCACGAGATGTTGTCAAAGCCTGCGTATGTGGGTCCACATAGCTAGCACACTCAATCCAGAACATCCTGAGAAACTGATAAATAGTAACAGGGACACATAGAAACGAAGAATTCCTCATTAAGTATTATTAATGAGAAATTGTCACATACACTAAACCACTTTAAGCTATATGAAATTAGGACATCTAATATAAGATACACAGGAATCTGTATTTGAAAAATATCTGCGAGTGATTTTGGAATCAAAGAGTATTGAGGGGCGTGCCTGGGTGGCTCAGTGGGCTATGCCTTTGTCTTCAGCTCAGGTCATGATCCCAGAGTCCTGGGATTGAGCCCCGCATCCGGCTCTCTGCTCAGCTTCCCCCGTCTCTCTTTGCCTGCTTGTCTGCCTACTTGTGATCTCTGTCTGTTAAATAAATAAATAAAATCTTTAAAAAAAAAAAAAGACTACTGAGGACTTTCTTCAGAACCACTTAAAATTTGAGACAGTAAATATAATAGTACCTAGCAATTCAACAGAGGACATATAACTCAATAAAAGAACTAAGAAAATGCTAAGTTTTACTAGTCTGAGCACACTTGGCATATTCAAAAATGTCATCTTGTACAAGTGGTGAAATTATGTGAAGTTCCTTATATTCTATTTGCACATGTGATTATTTGTGGACAAAAAAGTAGAATTGCCTGCACTTAATAGAGACAAAAATTGAATGTGTATTATTTTCAGACTTGATAGTACTTAGAGAGTTTTTCACACAAGAAGTTCAGATTATGATCTGTCTCTGTTCTGTACAGCAATCTTACTTTTTGTTCTGTGTATATATCAATATATATTCAAGGGTATTCAAATGATTCAAATGAATTGAGTTTGGCTGATCAGATTAGGAAGTAGTGCTTTCATGAAATATTTGATGTTTGGAAGAGTGATATTTAATAATTGAGCTCTTGTCTTAGTTTATACCTCACCTAGGTTTCTTCAGTAACTTAGATGTTATATAATAGTTGCTTGGGTCTTCAGAGTTAACTATTTATGGTCTGGTGAAGTTGGACTATCAGAGTAGCAGAAGCAGTCCTGAGATAGAGAAATGTATTGGTTCCCCTTCTCTGACAAGGAGAAACTGCTATCCTTGCCTAAAGAGGTAAGAGGCAAAGTAAACAGTAATACAAAGTGGAAAATTGATTACAGGTAGAAAATAATAGACTCTATTTAGTCTAGAGAATTGTGTAGCCATTTTCAGGGGACTGGCTTGGGCTTTGGGGAGTTATCTGGTCATGTGGCACTGTAGAAGAAAGCATACCCCTCCTGTGTGTTTCTTCTTTACCCTCACACTGATGATGTGCTTCACTCACAACTGACACCAGTTGTGTGTGCTTTCCACCAACCAAGACATCTGTGCCACACCAGCTTGGTGTTCTATAATTCAATTCAATTCTGACACTACCTACCTGGAATTAGCATCAGATCCCTGGAGTTACCATCAGATCCTAGAAGTTAGGGGCTCTGTCCCACAAGAATGATCCCACCCCTCACTTCAGATGTCAATCACAAGTCCCAGTCACCTGTACTACTGACAAACAGCTATAAATTGGGCTTCCCACAATGCCTTCCTTAGGTTTCATAATTTTTTAGAATAGCTTGCAAAACTCACATATACCAGTTTATATACCAGTTTATTATTAAAAAAAAATATGATAAAGGTACAGAGAAACACTGAGTTGGCAAAGATATTCAAAGTAAGGTATGAGGGAAAGGGCACAGAGCTTCCATGCCTTCTTCAGGCTGTGGCACTCTCCCAACACCTCTAAGTGTTCAGCAACCTGGAAGCTCTCTGAACCCCATTCTTATAGAAGCTTCATCATGTAGACATGACTGATTATTAACTCCATTTCCAGACTCTCTCCACTTCCTAGAGGATGAGGGGGTAGAAAGTTATAAGCTTCTAATCATGACTTGGTCTTTCTGGTGACCAGCCCTATCTGGTAGCTCACCAAGAGTCACCTCATTAAAACAAAAGATGCTCCCACCACCCACAAAATTCCAAAGTATTTAGCAGCTTGGTATCATCCACTTCAATACTCAGGAAATTAACAAAAGTCTTAGAAGTTCTGTGTTAGGAACTGGGGTTAAAGACTAAATGTTAGAACAAAAGATACTCTTATCACCTATATTTACAAAGGTCTTAGGAGCTCTGTGTCAGAAGTTGGGGGCAAAGATCAATACCTATATTTTTCTTTCATAGGTATCATTGGGATATTAAAAATGCTTATTACCACCATTCATGAGTAAGATAACAAAGTGTAGATAGATTTGCACATGGGAATAGTAAGATGGTAAAATGAGAGAACAGGAGGAGTATTAGATCCAATCCACTCATTAAATATACAGTTCACATGAAAATGGCAGAAGTCAAATATTCAGACATTTGTTCCATAAAGGCAGTAGTATCTAAACATAGTAAACCACTTGGTAAGGATTTTTTTTTTTTAAATGACATCTTCTAGATTCCTCTCCAGACCTATGGTGTTAGAATTTCTGTAGAGGGGATTTGAAAACGTGTAGAGCCTTCCAGTTAATAAGGATATGTGACTACTTAGAAACCACCAAACTTAAACATTAAAGCCTCCTACAATCTAATTGTCTCTTATACTCTAGCTAAATTAACATTTCTGTTGAGGCAAAAAAAGGAACTTCTTCCTCTATCTTTTAATTTTCATAACTAGTCAACTACAAACTCTTATTAATTATTTACCACAAGACCCTAACCCATATTAAGCACCTACCAACAAAAGTCTACAGGAAATACTTTACATGTGTTACTTAATTTTATTCTCAAAACAACCAAAAAGCTAGGTACTATTATTAACATTTTTATTTTACAGAAGAGGAAATAGAATTCAAGAGACTGAATATCTTCTCAAGGTCAAAACTGATAAATTTTAACACTTTAATTTTTGGTGCCCCACGGATAGGGAGGTGCCCCATATCCCCCCACCCTAAACCATTCTTCAAAGAAAGATTTCTTTCCCCAAGAACTGGGAGTGCCATTAGCAGACAGGCTTCAGCTGACAGCTTTTTCAGGGCTGAACAGTCTTGCCAAGGGCATACTCCTCCCAGAGCCTGTAGTACCAAGGACTAACTGATACAAGCTTATGAAGGTCTGGCCATTCCTGGAAGTTGGCCAAGTCTCCAGACATCCCAGTGGGATTGAGATTAGGTGTTGATCCCTAATAGATATCACACATGTTAAATTCTGTCTCAGTATCTGCTCTGGAGATAATACTCAACACTTGGCAGTATGACTCCTGAACCCATCATTTCAAGTATGATGTCCTTACTCTCTCCACCCTTTTCCTGTTTCCCATTGGCCTGTGTTTCAGGTTGTTGGAAAATAAACTCCAAGATGCAGATTGGTACATAGGAGATTTACTGGGAGGTACTCTCAGGATTAACACATATCCTCACGGGAAAATAGGATTAACTAGAAAGAGTAGTGAATTGCAGTGCAGTTCACAGCAAAGACTTCAGCTGGGCCCACAGAACCCTGGAGTTGGTGTGACTACTCAGAGTCACCCTGCATTGACGCAAAGGGGCCAAATCATTATATCCCTGAATTATCATCAGTTCCAGGCTGTGTCTGTCTGGAAGGAGAGCATAAATGGCTCCATTCAGCGGAGGCTAATTTCTGGGTGTTGGGAGTTGTGTGTGTGTGTGGGGGTGCCGAGCTGAGAGTTGGCAATCACCAACAATGCCAGCCACAGGGAGAATCAAGCTTCAGTCCTGCAAAGGGAGAGGCTCTATGTGGCCTACAAAAAGCAACCTCTATAATCTACCCCATACTCTACTGGATTCACCAGCTTTGCTTAACATATTCTAAGAACAACTACTTCAGCAGTCTGGTGGCCTCTTTCATAGGAAAACTTACAAAAGGAAGGTTGGTAGATGAACTATAGGCCCCTTCCACTACAAATTTTAGGCAAGTGCAGTCTCCAGAGCTTTCTGGGACTTGACTGATATTCAGAGTTCCTTTCTTTTCTATAAATGTTTTATTACCCTCCACCCTCAGCTGGCAACTCTAATAAGAAGATCCACTCTCATCCATTAGGAATCTAGGCCCCTGGAGACTACAGTCTTAGGTCACAGATGCTATATTGATTTATTTACTATTACTACTGGGCTGGGGAGTATCAAGGTACACCAAAGTGTATCATCTGGGCACCAAACAGATTCTTCCTTGCACCCATCATGTAACAACAACACCCTCATGCCCAGGGTTAATTACACCTGATAGTGTTGTGATTCCTTTCCTTGCCTGAGAGTCTCTTGGCATGAGGAGTCCAAAGTGACAGAGTGGGAGCTATGAATTAAAGCTTAATGACATTCCTCTGCTGGAAGAAATTTCCTTGGGGAAATTGGGATTTTTTTTTTTTTAAACTCACAGAGCTCAAAGTTGTGGGGAAAATGCAGATTTTCCAAGATGGTACCTGGAAGGGATGCTAAACAGACACTCCTGCTTTTACTCTTTGGTCCTCTGACCCACACATTTGTCTTTTGAACACAAAGTATCATTAGTGACTGTTAGCTTAGAGTATAAGCTAAAACCTGGAGGACGGTAACCCATCTACACAGGCATTGTCTACAAGTTGAATTCTCAGCCATGATTCGACCTGTGCCATGTATCTACCAAGACAGCAATTTCTGAATAATGGAATATAAGACCAGTGGACTCAATGTCATGAGTCTACTGCCACCACTCCTTGCTGAAAAGTGTGTCTCTTTTAAAAAAAAAATTTTATTTATTTATTTATTTGAGAGAGAAAGTGAAAGCATGAGAGGGGAGAAGGTCGGAGGGAGAAGCAGACTCCCCATGGAGCTGGGATCCCAATAATGAATCCCAGGACTCCCAGGATCATGACCTGAGCCGAAGGCAGTTGCTTAACCCACTGAGCCACCCAGGCGCCCCTGAAAAGTGAATCTCTTGGTTTGATGCAGCATAATTCAGAATCCTGTGTCAACAGATCAAATATCTCTCAGTCTTTAAATATTAGTCCTGGCGGAGGATATGCACATAGGAAAGGAGAACAGACTTGGAATATGTGTGAATCAGTCAAGATAAATTATTTTGTCCTCAAGGGTGGAAGGAATCCAGTGTAATTAACTAGATTCCAAATAACTGGTTGAGGTTCTTGGAGGATCTTTGATGCTGGGGATGAGACCTTTGCGTAGCAGTAACTACATTAGCTTTGATTAATGGACGTTCTTGCTGTTGGGCCCATGCATGGCCTCTATGTCTCCTAACATGTTCTCTTTCTTCATGTACCCACTTTCCCAGCAGTGGGGTGGTAATGACAGAGGCTAGCTGACATCAACTTGCAGGCAACATGGTCCTGTTTTCTTTGTTATCTAGCACTTCATCTGTAAGTGATATTCTTCAGTTTATATTAACATATGAAGCATACTTATATCAGATCCCTATAGGTCTGGCCAATTACATGCCTTTTTCTCAAACTTCTTTGACCCTGTTTTTTTTTTTTTTTTTAAAGATTTATTTATTTGACAGAGAGAAATCACAAGTAGACAGAGAGGCAGCCAGAGAGAGAGAGGGAAGCAAGCTCCCTGCTGAGCAGAGAGCTCGATGCGGGACCCGATCCCAGGACCCTGAGACAATGACCTGAGCCGAAGGCAGCGGCTTAATCCACTGAGCCACCCAGGCGCCCCTGACCCTGATTTTTTAAGATTTCTCCTTTCCTCCTTACAGACTCAGCACTAACCAGTCAAGCCATTTACCACCACCTGTAGTCACACACACACACACACACACACAACCCCAGGCCACTTCTTTTTACACAGAAAATGGCATACCAGATGCACAGACTAAATTCCTTCCGATTTTCCTTTACTGCTGGCTTTTTAAAACTTCTAAATTCGTCTTTAGTGTAGCTACAGTGCACTTTTGTCTTGCAGCCAAAATTCAAGCTGACTCACCTGTAAAATGAGCATGTTTTTTTCTTCTTCTCCATCAGCTCATAATAGGGATGATACTTGTCACTACTGGTATCAGCTGATGGAGAGCTGTGGAGCAAAAGTGGCCGGTGGCATAGGTGTCTAGGCCTCCAGCTTGTGTGGTTTACTTGTGACCTTCCACCCTGCTCTTGTTTGATCCCAGATGTTTTGTCATCATCTTAGATCATGTTTGTCTACTTAACAAAGTTATCACATTTGTCATAACAGCTGCATATGATGCTACTACTCAGCTGAGTTTTCAGCAATCTGCTATAATCCTCCATGGTGATTTAATTTTTTACAGAGGTGATGGAAATATCAGAAATGTTATCCATGTATATTTCATGTTGTAAAGGCTGACACGAACTTCTGCCAAGCATAACAAATATATACACATACTTAAACATATATGTAATACATGTAGCTGTACACACACATATATAGATACATACTTACATATATAATATATATGCATACATATATATTTTTAATTTACTATTTAGGCTAAAGGGTAGTCAGGTTCAGATGGAGGCTTCTTCTACTTGGCCTTCTCTACTATAGTTGCATTATAATAATTCTTACCATATCCTATATTAGTCAAGATTTAAGAGAAAGAGAACCAGGAGATTTGGCACACGAACACACACACACATATGCAGTCCTATGGTGTAGTCCTATGGAGATTTAAAATTTAGCAGGACTCAAAATACATATTCATTTCCATGTTACCTAGAGTAGAGAAGGGAAATGAAAGGACTTTAAATAAATAAGTGCATTTCTAATACCAAGTCATATCATATTTGCATATTGACTTATTTAATTTTGTTATTTTTTATTTTATCTTCAGGTCTCATAATATGACATTTAAAATACCCATTATTATTGACAGTAAAAGATCATTGTACCAGTGGACTTTGGAATGCTCAAAACACAGCTGATCTGATTAAATTATTTAAGAACTTTGCTCTGAAAGGAAGACTAAAAAGCTAGAGTTAATTATGAGGATGTTGGCAAGAATGGTACAACTTCAGGTATTATAATGAGAGGTAAGAAATAGGGGCTATTTACCCTAAGCATAGTACATGTTATTTGGCATGGGAGGGCATGAAAGAAAGATGGAAAGAAAGATGGACCGACATCTTTAGGTGGATTTCTTCATGTGCTTCTGGAAGAGTAAGTGGGTTCAAGTGGAAGCTGGAGAGAGAAAGCTTAAAGTTTGGTAGGGGACAAATATTCTAAGAAACAAAGGTGTGCATAAAACAGAATAGCTGGCTCATGCCCCATTCCCTGGTTCATTCATCCTTTAAACATTTGTATTGATTGCATACCTGGTGGTAAGACTCTGCTAGACAGATACAAAAAGGAATCAGGTTTGCCTGATTCTTATTTTAAGGACACAACATGGTCTTTGGGAGAAAAAAAAAATGGGTACATAAATAACTGCAATCAATGCTATCCACTTAATGACAGGGAATATTAGGATCACGAACTAGGCAAGGCCCATGGTACTGGGACAGGGCAAATGAAGGAGTGATTTTCCTACTAAGGAAAAGTTTCAGGGGTAGAAGGTATGCATGTTAAGGCAAGATTATCTCTTCCCTTCAGCAGGGTGATCATGGAGATTCCTATATTGAATAGAAGTTGGAACTAGCTACTCTTCCCTTCTGCTCTTTGCCCCCCCCCCCCATCATTCCCATTTTCTGCATAGAATTGATAGCTAAATAACATGATTTCATCCTCTATTTGGTAATAGGCTTCTGTCCTTCTTCTACCCCAGTAGAAGGCAGGCTTGCTGAGGGCTGGGAGCCCCTTCTCTTCTCAGCTCTCTTCCCAGTGCTTGTATCATTGCCTGACCCATTATAAGTACTCAATCAGTGTGTTGAGTTAAAGAATTAAAATCATTTCAGATTTCTCTGTGATTCTGATGCCCTGCAATTCTATGATCCTTTAAATAAGATGTATCTATGAATTGTCTTATATTACATGTAGTATCAGTCAAGGAGGCAAACACAAAAATTCCATTTTGAAGAGCTGTCACATCCAAGTGTGATTTTACATTGAAAAGTAGCATGTGTTTTACCTCAATGGCAATTAGACTTAAAGCCTGACTCTATTGATTAAAGAGAAACAAACTGTAGCTCTCTTGTCGTCAATATTAAGCATCCAAGCCAAGTTCTTGTGATTAACTGGGAAACAGCATGCTGGTCTATGTGTCCCCAGGCTCAGCTACACAAACACATTGCAGGTTTTCATAGTAAGGCAAACTTTTCTCATCTTGTTAACTACTAAGGTCTAAGTTACTTCATTTTCATACCAAGAAGACATGCTACCAAAATGGGTCTTTTCAAAGCCACATATAATAGATCTTTGAGGCTAAACCTCAATACTTTCACACAAAAGTATTGCACAAATGGTGCAAGTCAACTAATAAACAACTTATGGATTTGGGAAAACTAATGTTATAGAGTAAAAATCAAGAATCATTTCTGCTTCTCTGAGTTCTCTGCCAGATCCAGAAGCAACTCCAAAAGATGGTTCATTCATCTCCTTTTTAAAAAAGTGCTCCTTTTCCTTTTAGAAAAAGGTGGGGTTCTGATACACCTATGGTCGGTGCCTTGTGAAACATCATTTATAGCCGTTCGACTACAGAACCTTAGAAATCAGTATTTTGAAGCATTCGACATAGAATGGATGACCTCTGGCTTGATTCCATGCCACTTATTATCTGGCTCCACAACGTAGCATGAAATAACCCCAAAATAAGGCTGATGCCAGAGGAAGGGGTATTTGAAGAAATTACCTCTAATAGGAGCAACAGTAAAATTATTATTTTTCCACTGGTCTGGGAAGGAAAAAAAATACTCACCAAAGATTAACACTTGACTATTTTCTTCTTTCTAAAAAATATAAATAATAATAATAATTAATAATAGTAATAATACTTTCTCAGAGTCAGAAATGTCTCTCAACATAGACTCACCAGTATATATCTGGTTCAGCAACGTGATTAAGTGTCACAGGCTATGATTTCTGTGAGGCTGGTCCTCTCTTTCTGCAGCTTAGGTTAATTATAGGATTTCTTCTTCTATATTTCTTTTTTAAATTAATTAATTAATTAATTAATTATATTTGGCAGAGATCACAAGTAGGCAGAGAGGCAGGCAGAGAGAGGAAAGAAGCAGGCTCCCCGCTGAGCAGAGAGCCTGACCCGGGCTCGACCCCAGGACCCTGAGATCATGACCTGAGCTGAAGGCAGAGGCTTAACCCACAGAGCCACCCAGGTGCCCCTCTCTTCTATATTTCTATCATTCCTTCTGGTCATCCTCTTTTTCACGAAGCTAGAACACTTCTGGGTACTCTTCTCTTGTCTAGTTATGTACTGCCTGATTTAGTCATCTGTGACTTTGCTGAGGCAATTATTCAAATCAGTTATCTTTTTGTTGCATAGGCAACAGAGGCTGAGTCAAGAGAATTTGAATTATCTGCATATTTTTTAGAGTGTTTTTGCCTACAGCATAGTTGATTGAAAAGGTCATGGACTTCAGTGTCCAAAATACTTGTGTTTAAGCTCAAGTTCTGCCTTTTACCACAATACAAATTTTTTTTGTGATTTCCTTACCTACTTGAGATTTATTTAAATTATTTTATAATTTAAATTACTTATATTTCCACTTCCTCATAGTGGGTAGGAGAAGAATCAATGAAACAAGATGGGATTGGGAGGGAGACAAGCCATAAGTGACTCTTAATCTCACAAAACAAACTGAGGGTTGCTGGAGGGAGGGGGGTTGGCAGAAGTGGGGGTGGGGTTATGGACACTGGGGAGGGTATGTGCTTTGGTGAGTGCTGTGAAGTGTGTAAACCTGGCGATTCACAAACCTGTACCCCTGGGGATAAAAATATATGTTTATAAAAAATTAAAAAATTTAAAAAAATAAAATAAATTACTTATATTTCATGGAAAATTACTTATATTTCATTAAATTACTATATTTCATGGAAAATGTTAGAAACAGAAACAGGAATCAGGTATGGCCCTTGCTTTCAAAAGGTCCATGATACAATGAAAAACACATTAATTAAATTATTTTAATACAGTAAAATTCTAAGATATGTATAGGTATTAGGATATCTTAGAGAAACAGAGGATGGGAAGAATTTTCTCTTCTCTAACATTTTTACAAAAGTACAGTTCTTAAACCTTAGAATAAAGATTTTCTGTACATATATTTTCTTTTGACAATTTCTGACATTCAACACTTCAAGATTACAATGTAAGTGTGTTTCTTCCTTCAAAATGAAGATACAGTTTAACCTTCACCATGAACTCTGTGGCTACTTCTTTCTGCATTGCTAACTCCTTCCTTCCAAAGCCCTTAACAACTTGCTTGCAGTAGCTCACATTTTATCTCTAATTCTTATGCTGCTTTTGAGTTTATATTAACCATTTCATCTGTCTTTCCTCCACAATGATATTAAAAGTTTTTAGAAAGTTTAAGTACACATGAACTTCATTTTATCTCCTCCACTGTAACACTTATAATGCACTTAGGAAATGTTCAATAAATAGTGGATGGATACACTATAATGGGATATCTTTTGTCTCATGTTCCTGTTGATGAGAGGAATACTATAGGCGCCCAGTGACTGTTCTTGACTCAATTACTTTTTCTCCCATTTCCTTGAGGGCCTCTTTCACTGGTAATATCAAAGTGAACTTTAACAAAACTATATATTTCAAACTTATCTGTATCTCAGTTCTTATGTCCACATTAAATAGTAACAAGAATATAAAAGTTCAGACCTTATAAAAATTATATTCTTCCTTACAATAGTGTAAAGTGTGTGATGAAAGGCTGTCAGAACAGTATTCTGTAGACTGCTTATATTGTAATTACTCTCAGAGAAAGTTAAATAGTCATAAAATGGAAAATTATTATCACAGTCTTGTCTCTTTGAAAAGAATATATGAAATGTACAAAGCACTGGTATTTTCCAAAAGTGGGATAGTAAGATTTCTCTTAAAATCAAAACACAATTATTTCAATAAAAGTCCATGATGGATTTATTAACTCTAAGGATGTCTTTCATATTTCCTTTTCAGCATAATTGACCTGCTTATAGAAGAGAACGTATCAGAAGTATTTCTGTGGAATTTAGTTTTATGTAAGTATGAGCCATTTGGTGAATTAAACCTAAGTCTTTTTTTTTTTTTTAACTTTTAAAGACAAGGTCACAGCATGCTAGCCATTTGGGGAGGCATGGATGAGACTGGATTTAGGTAGGACGTGAGTTTCTTATTTGTTCAATGGACATTATTCTCAGCCATCCATGTAAGATTAATTTGAGCAAAACTCCTTGGACTTGATGGGTGAGGATCTAACATTGTTGAATACTTGCTATTTGTTAGAAACTGCCAGATTGTTTATATTCATTTTCTGTGTTAACTGTTAGAATTCTATAAGATGATGGTCTTATTTCTAGTCTGTCACTCCAGTTATCTCTTGTTGAACAAAAAGCCCCTCAAAATTAGTGTCATAAACTAAGCATCCCTTCATGATGCTCACTGATTCTGTGGACCAGGGATTTGGACAGGAGACATAGCCTGCCTCTCTTCCCGTGTCCCAGCTGGGAAGACTCCAATGCAGGGGAGCTGGAATCGTCTGAATGCCTCCTCACTCAGATGTCTGCGGTGGTCACCAGAGTGAACTGGTTACAGTTCACTCAATGTCTAAGCTTAGCTGAATCAATCAAGTAAAGTCCCCAGAGGTGGCATCTCCTTGTAGCTTTGGTTTCTTATAGCACGGACAATAAAGCAGTAGCAGTATGGACTCTATCCCATACCAACCAAAGAAAAACTATGGGGCCACTCTTATTCTAGCACAACTCATCCAAGGCTTACTTTTTCTTTTGTTCTGCTATCATCCAAAGTGGTAGTATCCTACTATTATATTCTTAGAGTAGATTAGGAGACATTACACTCTATGTATACTTATCTATATTGATGTATTTATATATATACACACACACACACACACCCCAAACCCAAACCCAAACCCAAAACCAAAACACTAACATTATGTAACAAGAAAGAAAGGAATTTTTTTCTCTGGATGTTTTGAGAAATGTTCTCCAAGATGAGAAAGCTCTTCTCAGAAATAAAAGGAATCAACAGATATTGAACTCAGACCTTAAAAGCTCCAAGTAAATTATTTAAAATCTCCTTTGAAATGTATACAGAGTTGTTAGAGTCTATTGAGAGAGAAGAAATGTATCAAGATCAGTTAGATGGACCTCTGTTATCTCTTTAAAAGGAGGAAAGGAAGTAATTCTAGTGAAAAAGCTAGTTCCAAGGGTCTGTTTCTCCATAGAAACATTGAAAAAAAAAAATCAAACACAACTGTCATAACCAACCTGGTCAGAATTCAGGGAAAGCATCTAAATAAACACTGAATTAAGAAAAAAGCAAAGTAAAAATGGCTGTGAAGCTCTATGACATTTTTATTTACCTTTGTCCCATCCAATCCCCAACATAGTGGAGAAGAGCAGACCTTACTCAAAGAACTGTGTTTCTCTCTTCTAATCTGTCTGATGTCCACCTTAAGTACTGACTTAAGTACAAGGTGCTTGCCTTTATTTTCACCTAAAAAGAGAACACAGAGTAAAAAAAAAAATGGTGGTTGACATTCCTCAAAAATGTAGTATGGTAAATAAACAACCCGTGGCTGCTGGGAGAAAATGATTATGATTCAGACAAACAAATAAAGCACTGAGACCAGGAAAGGAAAGATGGGGGAGAGTTGTTTTTTGGGACTTCTTCTTCTTTTTTTTTTTTTTTTTTTTTTTTAGGAAATTAAGGAATCAAAGGTGCACGTGTACACTGGTGATTTGGAATATCGAATGCCTCATCAACACTGAATGCATACTTAGAAAAGTTCTGAGATGCTAATAAACACATTCAGCAAAGTTGCAGTCTATAAGATCAACCTGCAAAAATCAGCTGTGTTTCTACCAACCAAAAATAAACAATCCAAAGAGGAATAAAGAAAACAGACAGTGCCATCTACAATGGCATCAAAAAGGAAAATTACCTAGGAATAAATTTAACCAAGAAGGTAAAGGCCTTGTACACTGAAAACATTAAAAAATTATCAGAAGAAATCAAAGATCCACATAACTGAAAGACTTTGCAGGTTCTTAGATTGGATCACTTAGTACTGTTAAGATGTACATGCAGTCCCCATTAGAATTCCAATAACCTTGTTTACAGAAATGGCAAAAGTGACACTCACATCCATGTAGAATTGCAAAGGACTTGAATGGCTAAAACAATCTTGAAGAAAAGCACTAAGTCAGAGGACTCACATTTCCTGATTTCCAAATTTACTAAAAAGCAATAGTTTCACAACAGTATGATACTAGCATAACAATAGCTATATAGACCAATAGACTAGAACTGAGTGTCCAGAAATAAACCCATACATCTGTGGCCAACTGCCTTTTGACAAGAAAATGAAGATTGTTCAGTCGTAGTTGAATAGTATCTTCAACAAATGGTTCAGCAACATCTGCATAACTACATGCAGAATGAATTTGGACTCCTATTTTACATATATAAAAAATTAACTCAAGATGGATCAACAACCTCACTATGGAAGCTAATACTATAAAACTAACAGAAGAAAACATATGGGTAAATTGTCATAACCATTGTATTTGGCAATGGATTCTTAGATATGACACCAAACACATGGACAACAAAAGAAAAAACAATAATTAAATTGGACTTCATCAAAATTAAAAATGTTTGTGTACCAAAAAGCATTATTATAAAGTGAAAAGACAAGCTACAGAATGAGGATTCTCATCTAAAGGTCTAATATCTGAAATATATAAAGAACATTTATAACTTAACCACAATAAGAGAAACAACCCATAAAAAATGGGCAAAGAACTTGAGCAGATACTTCTCCAAAGAAGATCTATCTGGCAAATAAGCACAAAAAAATATTCTCAATATCATTTGTCATTAGGAAAAGCAAATCAAAAACCCCAGTGAGATACTACTTCATACCCAGGAGAATGACTGTCACTTAAAAAAAGTAAAGGAAAGTAATAAGTGTTGTTGAGGATTTAGAAAAAGTGGAATGCTCATGCATTGTGAGAGAAATGTGGAATTGTTCAGCAACTTGAAAAATTGATGATGCCTCAAAAAGTTAACCATAGAATTACCATATAACTCCACAATTTCACTCAAAGGCACATACCTAAAACTACTGAAAACAGAATTCAAACAAGTGCATGTAGATAATGTAAACAGCAGCTTAGAAATTGTCAGAGTTGGAAGCACAGGAAGTATGTATCAGTGGATGAATGGGTAATCAAACTGTGATAAATACGGAAAATGGAATATTATTTAACCATTAAAAGAAATGAAATACTGATACATGCTACAGCATGGATGAATCTTGAAAACATCATGTTAAGGGATTGAAGCAAGACAAAAAATCTCATGTATTGTATGATTTCATTTATATAAAATATGCTGAATAGACAGATTTTAGAGATTGAAAGCAGATTCACAATTTCCAGGAACTGGGAAAGAAGGAAATAGAGAATAGCTGTTTATAGACAAAGAGTTTTCTTTTAAAGTGATAAAAATATTTCAGAACTAGATGCAGGTGGTAAATTGCACAACACTGTGAATATGGTTAATGCCACAAAATTATTCTCTTTAAAATAATTAATCTCATTTTGTGTCAATTTCATCTCCAAAATGTTTTAAAGTGTGAAATCTTCAGGGGGGAAAGCCCAAACATTGGGATTTTCATGGCCCATATGAAGATCTAGATTATATCTGTGACATTAATCTCACACACCCATTTTTCATTTATTTGAGAATAGCTCATGCACATAAAGACTCTTCTGTAATATATTTAACACATAATATATAATTATTCATTGAGTCCACTGATTTTGGGGGCAGTAATGATATACCATAGGCTATATCTTTGAAACTTATGAATGCTTTCTCTCAGGTCTATCTGCCCTACTTAGCCCTATTTTTGTTGCATTCATGCATAATATTTAATAAAATTTGCTAATAGAAATTAAAGTTACATAGGAAAATATTAATGCTTAGCATTTGCAGATGCAATTTATTATTTGGACTATGCATATTGTCAGAATGTGGATTTTCCCTGAGGGAGAACATGCACCCCAATGTTTATAGCAGCAATGTCCACAATAGCCAAAGTGTGGAAAGAGCCTAGATGTCCATCAACAGATAAATGGATAAAGAAGATATGGTGTATATATATATACATATATATATATACATGTGTATATATACATATATATATACACACACACATATACACACATATATATACATACACGCAGACACACACGAAATATTATGCAGCTATCAAAAAAAAAAAACCCAAATCTTGCCATTTGCAATGGCGTAGATGGGACTAGAGGGTATTATGCTAAGCAAGATAAGTCAATCAGAGAGAGACAATTATCATATGATCTCACCGATTTGAGTAATGTGAAAAACAAGACAGAGGATCATAGGGGAAGGGAGGGAAATATGAAACAAGACAAAACCAGAGAGGGAGACAGACCATAAGAGACTCTTAATCTCAGGAAACAACTGAGGGTTGCTAGAATGGAGGGGACGGGAGGAATGGGGTAGCTAGGTTATGGACATTGGGGAGGGGGTGTACTATGGTGAGTGATGTGATTTGTGTAAGACTGATGAATCACAGAACTGTACCCCTGAAACAAATAATACATTATATGTTAATAGAAAGGAAGGAAGAGAAGGGAAGAAAGAATGGGGATTTCCTTTCTATAATGATTACCTGTGAAGCCTTCACAAGAGGAATAGCTGTTTGAAGTTTGCTAGTAAGTTTACCCACTTATATAAGCTAGATTAGTATTATATGACCTCTTTATGTCAGTGCAATTCCCAGCACTTGTGGAAAGTAACCACCCCCAAAAAAGGTATTACAATAAAAAATAAGAAATGCCATTTTCGATATCCATGTGTCTGGCAAAACAATGCCCATTATATTTCCCACATTATATTTCCCACATAGTCAACCCACATAGATATGTGCATTTTGTTTTCTCACTGGAAGCATTCTAAAGTAGAGGACATTTAAGTAGTAACATTGCTAAGAAGATAAAAATTCCATTAAATGCTATTAGAATCCTTTCTCACAAATGATTCATCTACTCATTTGTTTATTCAACTAATATTTCACAAGCATTTGGACATTTGCTAAACACCCAAAGAGAAGAAAAATACAGCACATTCCAAGCACATACATTAAGTTAACATGGCAGAAACCTAATATGTCAGGAAATCTGGGTTTCAGTGTATGTAAATTAAGGGAAAATTACTTCCTTGTTTTGATCCTTGGTTTCCTCAAGAAAGGGTAATGTCAGTTCAAAATATACTTCAAAATATACTTTCAAATGCAACAATCCATTAAAGGTTAAGAGATGCAGTAAACTGTAAGTAAATATTTTCAGGTTAAATGTAGCCATTTCAAAACTGAGAGGAACCATAACAAAAGTATTAAATTCTGTCACTTGAGTTTAGATATCTTTATTTTTGATCCTTAGGGGGACATAAGATCCTATAATCAATATGGGCAATAGTGTTTGCTACAAACGTGAAGATCAGGATACAAAAATGTGACATCGTTTTTCTGAGTAATACAGATTATTAGTGACAGAAGCAAGATTAGAACTGGGATGGCCTGAACTTTTTCATAAAACTGGAAAATTATTTGTGATGGTTAATTTATGTGTCAAGTTGACTGGCCAGAGTGCCCAGATTAGACATTACTCCTAGGTGTGTCTTTGAGAGTGTTTCCAAATGAGATTAACATTTGAATTAGTGGACTCAATAAAGTAGAAAGCCTCTTCATATGGGTGGATATCATCCAATCCATTGAGATCCTGAGTAGAACAAAGGATTCACCCTTTTCTCCTCACTTTTGGGGCTCATCTAACTTTCTGTTCTCAGACTCAGACTGAATTATACCACCATCTTTCCTGGATCTCCAGGTTGCAGATGACAGATTGTGGGACTTCTCATCCTCTATAATCATGTGAGAAAATTCCTCACAATATGTAAAAGCATATCTGTAAGTAGATATATACAGAGAGAGATCTGATTTTTTCTGTTTCTCTGTAGAATCCTAACAGATTTTGATACCAAGAGTAGTTCCAGAAGAATAGAATTTTAAGGATGAGTTTTCTGAATTGGTTCTGGGATATCTGCAGTTGTTCTAACCTGATTATATTTAAAGATGCTGGGCACCTGGGTGGTTCAGTGGGTTAAAGCCTCTGCCTTCAGCTCAGGTCATGATCCCAGGGTCCTGGGATTGAGCTCCACATCGGGCTCTTTGCTCAGCAGGGAGCCTGCTTCCCTTCCTCTCTCTCTGCCTGCCTCTCTGCCTAGTTGTGATCTCTGTCTGTCAAATAAATAAATAAAATTATATATATATATATATATATACACACACACATATATATATTTAAAGATGCTAATAACTCTATTTCTAGTAGTAGAGCACTTCTCATCCATAGCATAAACTATTTCATAAGCTATGCAAAATATCCTTATTAGATATCTAATTAACCATTTATAAATAAAAGGGAACTGTATGACTCTGTCTATAATCTTTCGGAACATATTTGAAAAACTACAGAATATAGTGACATTGTTTGGTTCCTTCTAATGTCACTGAACAAAGTGGTAAGAAGTGGAATTCAAGGATTTGAATTCTTACCTCAAGTCAAGCACAAATAACCTAAAAACTTCTATGTGTGCATTGAAGGAGTATGCTTTGAAAGAGTGAAAGCTGTAAAACTAAAGTTGTTGAAAATGAAAAGCAAAAACCTCATCCTATGACTAGCTGAATTAAAACACAAACTGAACTTCCAGAATCACTAGGTGCCTGCTGTTCAGTTGAGGGCATTGATAGGGAAAAAGTAAGATTTCATAAATTGGAAAGAGGATGTGTGGGAAGATCCTGATGGAGCTAGTGGCACTGAACCTCTAATTTCTGATGAGTCTTCTTGATAAAGAAGGGGAAGTCTCCCCAACCTGAGTAGAAGTGGACTTTCTATCTTTCCAATGGCAGTAGCATCCTTGTCCCCAGTGGACTGGCCTCTCCACATACAGTGGTTTGGGTGTTTCCACTTCCCAGTGAAGAAATTAACTTTGCATTGCTGGAGGAAATAGCAATGACTCCCTTGAAAGAGTTGCCATGAAAGACAATATTTATCCCAGGACCCCTCCTTGCTTCTAGACCAGTAACTAGACTCACATCTCAGCAGGCTTCTACAGGTGTGGTATAATGTGTGACTCATGATAAAGCATGTTATACTCCAAAAGAACTACTTAAATTTTCTAATTTATAAAGACAGAAGTTTAGGGAACATGGGAATAGATACTAAGAGTATGGGATAATGGCAGAAGGAACTTAAATTTAGATCAGGCAGAATTTATTGACCATGAAATCACTGAGCAGAGATTCTGCACTGAAGGTTATAGCTTAGAGAGTTAGAAAGGGTTCTAACAGTTTGTTGGTTGGCTGAAACATGGACCAAACGATGACCCCTGTGAGTTGATTTGGTGGTGCCAGGCAGGCTTTGGACTAATCTAGAAGGGATTCAAAGTCTCAGGGGGATTGACATGTTAGTGTGGATTTGTGAGTTAAGACTTACCCATGCACACTGGGAGAGTCCAGAAGACATGCCTTTCACCTATACTGTGAGAAATAAGTATGTGAAGAGGGCCCAGGATTCTTCTTTCCCTTCCTCTTCTTCTTGAAGAGCATTATGATCACTCTTCTCAAAAGTCTAGACTTCGCAATGGGAACTGTAGTCACCAAACTGGAAAATCTAAATTCAGTGGGATTAAGTAGATGCTGGGGTATGTGTGGGAGATGGCAGGCAGGTGTTGGCATACAACCAATTAAAGGCAAAGGGGGTGTGGTTACAGAAATGAAGAGCAGAATCAAAGCAGCAATCAGAATATTCTGATTCATGCAAACATATGACACTGGCGAGTTGATCATGGAATTTCTAGAAGTGAAATGGAATGGAAAGTCTCAAAATTCTTTTCTGATATGTAGAAGCAGAAAACCTCTAGATCAAGTGAACAAAAATCTAAACTGATTTATATAAACGAAGAGTCATGGTTCTTTGATGAATTCCAAGACTTGAGCCAGTTTATGGACCCAGAGTCCCTTGAATGAAGAGAAGCCAAGTCCTCTGATGGAAGGACTCTGGGACACTACCAAAAATTTATTAGTATTTCTCTCAACCTTCCCCAAAGGGACCTATTGACTTTTACTAAGGTAACTGTGCATTGGGAGATGGGAACCAATCAGACCTCTTAGGGACTATTGAACACTGGCTCTGAACTGACGTAATTCCAAGAGACACAAAATATCACTTTTGGCCACCATTCAGAGGAGGGGTTTATGGAGGTCTGGTGATCAATTGTGTTTTAGCTTAGCTTATCTCACAGTGAGTGCTGTGAGTCCCCCAACCCAACCTGTGGTTATTTCCCCAGTTCAGGAATACATCGTCGGAATAGACTTTTTAGCAGCTGGCAGAATCCCCACGTTGGTTTCCTGATCCATGAGGTGAGGGTTTTTATAGTGAGAAAGACCAACTGGAAGCCATTAGAACTGTGTTTACCTAAGAAAATAGTAAATGAAAAGTAATATTGCATCCCAGAAGGAATTGCAGAGATTAGTACCACTGTCAAAGACTTGAAAGATGCAGAGTTGGTGATTCCCACCACACCCCTCTTTAGCTCTCCTATTTGTCCTGTACAGAAGTCAGAGGAATTTTGGAAAATGACAACAGAGTATCGTAAATTTAACCAGGTGGTGACTCCAATTGCAGCTGCTACACCAGATGTGGTTTCATTGCTTGAGCAAATTAACACATCCCTTGGTACGTAGTATGCAGCTATTAATCTGGCAAATGCCTTTTGCTCCATACATGTCCATAGTCCCACCAGAAGCAGTTTGCTTTCAGCCAGCAAAGCCAGAAATATACTTTCCTTGTCCTACTTCAGGGATACATCAACTCTCCAGCCCTATGCCATAATTCAGTTTGCAGGGATCTTGATACTCCTTTTCCTTCCCTGTTACATCACACTGATCCATTATATTGATGACAGCATGCAGATTGGACCTGGTGAGTAAGAAGTGGCAAACTGCTGTAGACTTATTTGTAAGACATTTGTGTGTCAAAGGATGGGAAATAAATCCTATTGAACTTAAAGGAACTTCTATCTCAGGGAAATTTCTTAAGGACTAGTGGTGTGGACATGCCAAGATATCCCTTCTCAAGTCAAGTAGAAATCGTTGTTTCTGACCTTTCCTGCAACCAAGAAAAAGTCATAACACCTAGTAAGCCTCTGGATTTTGGAGACAATATATTCCCCATTTGGTGTGTTATTTTAATCCATTTATTAAATACCCCCCAAAACTGCTAGTTTTGAGTAGGGCCCAGAATGAGAGAAGGCTCTGCAACATTTCCCGAGTACTTTGCAAACTCCTTGCCACTTGGGTCATAATGATCCACCATTCAATACCACTGACGTATCAGTGGCAGCTCAGGATGTTGCTTGGAGCCTTTGTCCGGACCCCATAGGTGTTCTGCAGCATAGGCCTTTAGGATTTTGGAGCAAGACCCAGTCATCTTCCAAAGATAACTATTTTGTTTTTGAGAAAGACTTTAGCCTACTATTTGGCCTTTGTAGAGACTAAAGGCTAAATGATGAGCCACCAAGTTACTATGTAATCTGAAGTATCCACCATAAACTGGTGTTATCCGACACTCCAAACCATAGAGTTGGGTGGGCACAGCAACACTTTACTATCAAATAGAATGTTTATATACGTGATCAGGCCTGGGCAGGCCCTGAAAGGACAAGTGAGTTCCAGGAAGTGACCCAAATATCCATGATCCCCACTCCTGCCAGTCTGCCTGCTCTCTCGCTTAAAGCATCTCAGGGAGTGTCCTAGGATCAGCTGAGAGAAGAAGAGAAAACTGGGCCTGTTGGCAGATGGTTCCGCAGGATATGCAGATACCACCCACCACCGGATAGCTGTAGCAACACAGCCTTTCTCCGGAACACCTCTAAAGGACCATGGTAAGGGAAAGCTTTTCCACAGGCAGAGCTTTGGGCAGTGTACCTCGTTCATTTTGCTTGGAGGGAAAAAGATAAGACTTGAAATTATATATGGATGCATGAATTGTGATGAGTAGTTTGGTTAATGGTCAGGGCCCTGGGAGGGACAGGATTAGAAAATTCACAACAAAGAAGTCTGGGGAAGAGGCAAGTGGATAGACCTCTCTGAATGTGAAATATCCTGAAGATATTTGTGTCCCACATGAATGTTTGCCAAAGGGTAACCTTAGCCTGTGGCTGCAAGTCAACCTCTTCCCCCAGCCATCCCTGTCATCACTCAGTGGTCTCATAAACAAAGTGGTCATGGTGGTAAGGATAGAGATTATGGGTGGGCTCAACAATACGGACTTCTGCTCACCAAGGCCAGACTTGGCTGTGGCCACTGCTATGTACTCTGTCACCAACAGAAACCAATGCTGAGCCCTTATTATGAAACTGTTCCTTGTGGTGATCAGCCAGGTGCCTGGTGGCAGATTGATTTCATTGAATCATTTCCATCGTGAAAGGGACAGCATTTTTTTCTTAATGGAACAGACACTTATTCTGGAGGGATTTGTCTTCCATGTGCTGAAAAGCCACCAAAGCCACCATCCATGGGCTTAGAGTATGTATTATCTACCATTACAAAATTCCACACAGTGTTGTTGCAGATTAAGGAACACACTTCACTGCAAAGGAAGTTCAGCATTGGGCCCATGCTCAGGCAATTTACTGGTGTTATCATGTTCCCTACCATTCTCCAGCAGCTGGCTTGATAGGGTGAGGAAATGACCTTTTGAAGCTTAGTTACAGTGTTAGTCAATATTTTGCAGGGTTGGTACAAGGTTCTCCAGAAAGCTGAACATGATCTAAACCAGCTCAATTATAGTTCTCAATTACAGAAATAAAAACTAATTATCATAAGTATTTCCTCATTATTTTATTGTGAATATGTTTGTGTATCTGTGTGTATGTGTGAATATGATTGTGTATATATGTGTATGTGTGTATGTTTATATATGTGTATTTATATATATATATATGCATATATATATAATTATTGCATATATCAACTTTACGTTTAGTATTAGGTTATGGGATGCTAAGAACAGTAAACATCACTCAAAGACTTTACTTCCTCCTCTGGGGAAAAGGTTGTGTATTTTGGTTGAATGCATGATAGTCATGTCAAGTTAGGTAATATTATGACCCTATCTTTGTTTTCATTTGGAGATTAGGTGTAGTGTAAGGAGATGCATATTGGTACCAAGTTGATAAGGTGTGGACTTGTAAGGATTAATTTCATGTGTTAACTTGACTGGCCATGGGATGCCCAGATTAAGCATATTTCTGCCTTGTGTCTAAGGTCTTTCTGGATGATTAACATTTGAATCAGTGGACTCTGTCATATAGATGGACCTCCTTAATGTGGGTGAGCACCATTCAGGCCTTAATAGAACAAAAGGTTGAGAAAAGACTAATTTATCCCTTTTTTCCTGCCACGAAGCAGGTACATTTCATTTCATCTTGGGCTTGGACTGAATTAAACCATCTGCTTTCCTGGGTCTTCAGCTTGCAGACAGTAAACTGTGGAACTTTTCAACCTCCATCATTGTTTGAGCAAATTCTTCATAATCTATCTTTCTCTCTCTCTCTCAATTTCTGTCAAATCATACCTATACTTACATCTATCTATATCTACCTATTATCTATCATCTATCTATCAATCATCTATTTATCTATCTAAACTTCTATTGGTTCTGCTTCTTTAGATAACTCTTTTTACCCCTAATCATTTTCAGCCTAAAATTATTATCATAATCTTTCCAATATAATGCAGAGAATATTTAAGTTATATGAACAATGTTATACAAGTTACTGGGAGACATTTGAACCATGATATAGGCCATCAAATATAAGTGATGTTCTCTCTAAAGTGTTATTATTCATAGATATTTTAAGTCTAAGGATATCATAAAAAATAATTTAGAAAGTCAATGAAATTATGATATATAGTAGTGGCCTATATTCCAATTGTAGAAGAAACAGAGAAAATACTGTAATCTCCAAAAGACATTATTCTAGTAAGAAATGTAAAGGGAGTAATCTTCTAATAATATGAGGTGAAAATATTTCCCCATTCAACTGAGTAGCTGAAGGCAAAAAACTCCTTTTGTGGAATATGATGAACCCTAAAATGTGAGTAGTTTCCCTTTATCTATGAAGAGGGCTACGAAAATCCAAACATGAGTCTAGTTTCCATTTGGTCCTCTTGTCAATATGATTAACCAAAGTCTTTAGGTGGTTATTATAAGTTCTAATAAGTAGTCTGTGAGTGAATTTTTATAGTTTTTTTGAATAACACTTCTGCTTGCCTAACTCTGAAGCAAACATTACAAGACAATAACAAAAGATTGCTAGTGAAAGTATAGGCTTCCAAGATAACACAATCAACTTCTTGAACCTAGAGTTTATTACTCACAGAGGGCTATGTCCCCTTTTACTTGCAAAAGCTTTCCACCAGATGCACCTGGGTGACTTGGTTGGTTGAGGGTCTGCCTTTGGCTCAGGTTGTGATTCTAGGACCTGGAGCCCCATGTCAGGCTCCCTGCTCAGTGGGGGCCCTGCTTCTCCCTTTCCTTCCTACTATGCTCTCTCTCTCTCTGGTTATCTCTGTCCCTCTCTCCAATAATAAATAAATTCTTTAAAAAAATTTTCCATCAGTTCAGGAGATAATACAAGGCTTGGTGACATCTCAAATACTTCTATGTCCACTTGCACTATCATGATTCTCCAAGTTCACAGGATGCCTCCAAAATCTAATTCCTAAAGCCTGCATTGTGTCTTGCTGAGTTTATATCTACCACACACATTGAAAATCATGGAAAAATAGCAAGCATCTAATGAAAAATCCAAGCTTTAATTTGGACAGCTACTGTGAATCTTACTTTCTGAATCTAAATTCCCTATTAAAAAAAAATCAAATATCAACTCACTAGCTTTAAGTTTTTCAGACTACTTTGGCTAAAACCAATGATTCATTTGTTTGCCTCAAAAAAGAAGTATGAGGGGCTCCTGGGTAGCTCAGTGGGTTAAGCCTCTGCCTTTAGCTCAGGTCATGATCTCAGGGTCCTGGGACTGAGTCCCGCATCGGGCTCTCTGCTTGGCAGGGGGCCTGCTTTCTCCCCCCCGCCCCTCTCTCTGTCTGCCTATCTATCTACTTGTGATCTCTCTCTGTCAAATAAATAAATAAAATCTTAAAAAAAAAAGAAGTATGAATATGTATACCCTTACAAATTACAAAATTCCATTTTTCCATTTTTATTCTCTTCTTTTCTAAGATTAATCTTTCTTTACCAAATGAATGAGTTTTAAGCACATGAAATATAATCATTAAAATATATGTACATATATATTCATGTTTATACACATACATATGTGCGCACGCATGCACGCACACACACACGCACACACCCCGTGTTGCAAATCAATCCAAGAACAGTCCCTATGTCTATTTTCAGGTTAATTCCACTCTCAGGTTAGTACTGAAGCTACTGATTAACATAAGGCGCAATACGTTTAAAAGTGTTTAAGAAACCGATGGCATCACAAGAAAAGGCTAAATTAAGATCTGCATATCATACTTTTTCACCTTTTTTTTCTACATTTTCATGTAAAAGTTGTCTTTTTTCTTCTGAGATTCCTTTTTAAATATCTTTTCTGTATGCTTTTCAATAGGTGAACAGATTTGCTAATTTGCTGCCTAAGCAAGATTATTGCTGAGAGGGCCTTATCTCTGGCCTAACACTGAACAGCTTAAAAAAAAAAAAAAAAAGAGTTCCTCATTTTGACTTGACTCCTGGATCGCCTTTGTATCTATTAATAGGGAATTTGAGTGGCTGAAAATTTTCTAATACAGTATTTTGAAATTGTGTGTCTTTGGAAGAACTTATAAAGAGGGTCACCCATGTGGTTCAGCTGATTGAGCATCCAACTCTTGCTTTTCCTCAGGTCATGATCTCAGAGTCATGAGATTGAACCCCATGTCAGGCTCTTTGTTCAGTGGGGAGTCAGCTTAAGATTCACTCACTCCTCTTCTTCTGCTCCTCCCCCTTCTCTCTCAAATAAATAAATTAATTAATTTTTTTTTTTAAAAGAACACTTATAAGGATGTCATGAGGAAAAATGAAGGTTTTTTGGAAGAGAGGCTTATGTTTTGTTTTGTTTTTCCTATCCAAAACAGAGCAAAGGAACACCTGAACAATATTTAGCTCTGATAGCAGTCTCATCTGATTTCATGATGCCGCTCATTTTCAATCACACACATTCATCGGCAGCGTTCTGAGATTTCCCAAAGTAGAAGTCATATTATCAAATTAAATCCATCGTGTTATTATGTCTATTTACAAATTTGGATGCTGAATTCATGGCTTTTTCAGGGAGATAGAATCCCACTGTGGCCGGCAAATCACCCCGGCCAGTTGTTGCTGTCACACAGAGTTCTCAGAACCTAACACAGTGCAGAGACGGCTGAGACGGCGAAGGGTTTGCTCTGCTTTGGTAATGAATTAACCAACCCATGAGTGTGTTTACACATGGACACCAGTTTGAGATATTATGGATAGTAAATGAGGAAAAAAATGAGTTAAGGAAATTAGGTTGTAATCTCCAAGCGTCCTTTGATACCTAGGCTATGATTCTAAGATTCTTGCCTACAAAAAAATACCTGGTTGAATTTAATTGACCAAATATATTTGTGAATATGATTGTGTATATATGTGTATGTGTGTATGTTTATATATGTGTATATTTGTTCTACTCAAAGCAGTAGATACTGCAGATCTGACTCCTGGACTAGAGAATGGATAAAGTTTATTGTGTGCATTGCTTTCTTTTCAGACAGCCAAAGAGAAAGAGTTAATCATTAAGTGCTTATTTGGAAATGGAACTTAAGGAAATAAGACAGTCTAACTATCCTGCCTAAATTATAGTGTTCTAGTGCATTCCACTTTCTCTCATATAATTTTATTAGGCCAAACCTGATATTTTTTCAATTATGTAAGTTTTAAAAGGAACATCAGTAGTATATAAATACTCCATATGCATCTAGTATTTAAGGACAAACCAATATTAATAATATCTATTTTATACCTAACATCTCTCATTAGTTTTGCCTGATAGTTTTTAATGTCTTTTTAAATGTCTTTCCTCCAGATGGCCAACAGACACATAAAAAAGTGCTCCATATCACTCGGCATCAGGGAAATACAAATCAAAGCCACAATGAGATATCACCTCACACCAGTCAGATTGGCTAAAATCAAAAAGTCAGGAAATGACAGATGCTGGCGAGGATGCGGAGAAAGGGGAACCCTCCTCCACTATTGGTGGGAATGCAAGCTGGTGCAGCCACTCTGGAAAACAGCATGGAGGTTCCTCAAAATGTTGAAAATAGAACTGCCCTATGACCCAGCAATTGCACTATTGGGTATTTACCCTAAAGATACAAACGTAGTGATCCAAAGGGGCACATGCACCTGAATGTTTATAGCAGCAATGTCCACAATAGCCAAACTATGGAAAGAACCTAGATGTCCATCCACAGATGAATGGATCAAGAAGATGTGGTATATATACACAATGGAATACTATGCAGCCATCAAAAGAAATGAAATCTTGTCATTTGCAACAACATGGATGGAACTAGAGCGTATCATGCTTAGCGAAATAAGTCAAGCAGAGAAAGACAACTATCATATGATCTCCCTGATATGAGGAAGTGGTGATGCAACATGGGGGCTTAAGTGGGTAGGAGAAGAATAAATGAAACAAGATGGGATTGGGAAGGAGACAAACCATAAGTGACTCTTGATCTCACAAAACAAACTGAGGGTTGCTGGGGGGAGGGGGGTTGGGAGAAGGGGGTGGGATTATGGACATTGGGGAGGGTATGTGCTTTGGTGAGTGCTGTGAAGTGTGTAAACCTGGTGATTCACAGACCTGTACCCCTGGGGATAAAAATATATGTTTATAAAAAAATTAAAAAATAAATAAATAAATGTCTTTTAATCCTTAAGTTCTGCTTTCATTGCCCACCCCTACCCCCAAACAATATATTTGTAGAAGAAACAAGGTAATTTATCTTGTATATTTTCCTCCAACCTGGATATATTAATTTCTACTAAAAAGTCAACTAAAATGCTATTGATAATAATGCTATACATTTAGCCTATATATTCCACTTCGTATGTTTCCTAAGTTCTTTTACAGACTCTGAGTCAATATGTTTGGTCTCGTACCATAAGAAAATCCTAAATGGGGATGGCACATCTGGGGACTGTATGAGATACCAGGTGATAGAAGCCATCGCAGACAAGTGGTATGTTCACCCTGAGTTGTTTGAAGAAAATAGGTGAGTTGTCATCAAGGTGAGAACCAAGGAATTGTTACCAAACTTCAGTGCCAATAAGCAAAACAAATTATTTTTAGGGGAAATTAACATTATTACATTTTAAAATAATAGAAGTTGTAGAGACAACAGGATACAGATCAAGCGAAGATTTGAACAAGTAACTGAGGAGAGGCTATAATCAATACCAGTGTTTTGGAAACGTAATTTTTTCCTTTTCTTCTTTTTTTTTCCACTTTTAGTACCAAAATGCTGTTACATTTCTTTTTTTTTTTAATTTTTTATAAACATATATTTTATCCCCAGGGGTTTGAAATCAAAAAAGGTATTAATGAGGTACAATCAAAAATGTAGGCTCTCACTGCTCGGATAAATGAGGCAGAAGAAAGAATTAGTGATATAGAAGACCAAATGACAGAGAATAAAGAAACTTTTCTTTTTTAAAGATTTTATTTATTTATTTGACAGACAGAGATCACAAGTAGGAAGAGAGGCAGGCAGAGAGGGGGTGGGGGAAGCAGGCTCCCTGCTGAGCAGAGAACCCAATGCAGGGCTGGATCCCAGGACCCTGAGATCATGACCTGAACCAAAGGCAGAGGCTTTAACCCACTGAGCCAACCAGGTGCCCCTGGAAATGTAATTTTATGTGATGCCTTCTCCAAGGCCAAGTTTGAAGGTTTATATAAATCATAATGGACTGGAGCATTCTATGTTATATTGGAAATCCAAATATTACTTTATTCATCTTATAGAGAATGTTTCTTTAAGTAGATCCACGCCTCCCCCACAACATGCAGTCCAATGCAGGGCCCAAACTCACAACCGTGAACTCAAGACCTGACCTGAGATCAAGAGTCCGGAGCTTAACACCCTGAGCTACCCAGCCACGTAGGGAAAGTCTTAACCATAGATTGATTTCTTATTTCAATAATACTTTAATTTCAGCAAACTGCTTTCAAATGATCTTAGTGGGGTTTTCTTTTCCAGAATTCTATGTTGCCTAGACCAAGAAAAATACTGTTTCAGTGAATGTATTTATCATTCCCAATAAAAAATCTGATACCCACAAAATCAACCAAAAGAAAAATTTCCTTCAAGTTTCTGATTTTGTTGATCAGCCAAGGTTAGAATCTGCTTTTGTATCACACCAAACTTCATAACTCCTTTTTTTTTATTGTTTGTTTGTTGACAATGTAAACAAGACTTGAAGTAGCAAGATGTACCAGAAAGTTTTCTGATTTTGGAGTCAAGCTTGTTTAATAACCTTGGGCAACATAGTTTCTAAAAGCCTCCCTTTTGTCTTCAAGATCAAAATAAAAATACCCACTTTAAAGGGCAATACCAGTGGCACCTGGGTGGCTCAGTTGGTAGGACACATGACTCTTGATCTCTGGGTTGTGAGTTTGAGCCCCATGTTGGGTGCAGCAATTACTTAAAAAGAAAATCTTAAAAAAAGAAATAAAAGTGAATAAAAGAATGCAAGTTAAGAGACTGGATGCTAGTTAATTTTAATAAATACTAGTTCCCTTTCTTTTAAACAATGATGAATTGTCTTAAAAAAAAAAAGATTACAATGGTGGCTATGTTAAATACAAATCTAATGTTGCCATAAATTATTTATAAAATAAAAGGAGCAATGAGTAGATATATTTTATTTTTTATGCCTTGCCTTTGAATTTATTAATTCATGTATTTATATTTAGGACAAATAAATATATCCTAGGGACTTAAAAGATGTTTCTTCTCCTCAACAACAAAGTCTTTAAAAGGCAATCTTACAAAGCATCTGCACACTTTAAGGATTCTAAAATTTGTTGATGTAAATATGAGAGAATACATATAATAAAAATGACCTATTGGTCAAAGGAATTAGAAGTGTTTCCTGTGGTAAACGAACCATGAGAAGTTTGTTTAACAAGGAATATGTCAGGAAACGATCTTCCATGACCTTCTTATTCTAATCCCTGACAGTCTCAGCTGGGACATGAATCACCCAGACAGTAGACACATGGTCAAGAGCTGGCCTGATGTTCTGTGAACTCCTGGAATTTTCTTACATGATTTTGACTTACAGTACCAGCCCAGAGAAATGCTGGATGGCTCCAGTGACTGGGGAGGTATGAAAGTTTTCTCCATTTGTCTGACCCTCTGGGGAATGAATTCTTTGGGACCTGGAACAAACCTAGCTTTTCTACTATCCAAGAGGCATTTGTGTTATCAAACTAAACTCAGCATAGACATAGCTTGCCAAGGAAAACCTCCCTCCTTCGAATTCTTGAATTCTCCTTTATACTTAAATTTCACATCTGGTAGCAGATTGGAAGATTTTCAACCCTTACAATTGTCACTTTTCCTGGAAAAAGGAACTATTAACCACCTAAGTCAAACTAATATTATCACATTTTACAGAATTAATGAGATGGTGTAATTGTCGACATTGTTTACCTGCTACTTTGGGAGTATATTTCAAAGGCATATGAATTAGCCATCGCTGGCTTCATAATTAGCGTGTGACAACTTTAATTCCAACGGCATGTTTAATCAACAGCAACAGATGGAAATGTGCCTGGTGGTAAGTCATCCCCTTCACAGCTCCTAATAGCGGGTTTATCCCACTGGCTCTGAGTTATAAGCTGTTTAGCATAGTAAGTGCTAAATTACTGGTAATACTCTCTTTCTTTTTTGGACTATCAGAGTTTCAATACATGAAAGTAATTCTAATCACCAGCATATACTGAGTACTTACTACATACCACTATTTTTGTTTTTAACTTAATGAAGTCTTCAAATAACCTCTCAAATTTTAATATTCCCATTTGATACTTGAGGGAAATCGAGCCTAGAAAAACAAAGTAACTTGTCAGTATTGCACAGCCTGCAAGCCATAGGTCCAAAGTCCAAAGCCAGCTCCTTGACTCCCAGCTTCCATCTGTTAGCTCCTATAATTCTGCTGGTGTTCTGCGGTAGGAGGCTGGTTACTGTAGCAGTTTGGGGTCTGCTAACAAAACTGTTATTTTGTGAATCCTATGATGACTTTCCTCTTCACCAGGTCCAGCCATATACATTGATGAGAGAAGCTGTGTGCTCAGTTCTTTATTCCATACACGTGTTAACTCAGTCGTTCACTATGCAGATTAGACTCAACATTATTTATCTCAGACAGCAGCTCCAGGCTGCTTTTCGGTAACTCTCTCAATGATGTTCCTTCTACTTGCCCCAGGTTCACCGGATGACCAAGCCTTCCATAAATATAGCAGTTTGTGACTTTACCCCAGTCCCCATAAGCCAGCCTCATCTAGGATTTTGCCACTGCAGCAGAAAAATGATTTAGCAGGTTGGGATCACCGTCCTTAAAGCTTCCAGACCTAAGATGCTAAGGAAGGGATGCCCATGTTTAGGAATTTGGAGCACTTTGATCTCTCCATCCCAAAACACACATTCTCTTCTTCTCTACCTCAAAGGACAGTAGTCACCAAACATAAAGCTTCGCTAAGCTTCCTTAAATACTGACATTATTTGAGGATAAATACTGACGTTATTAATTTCAGCAAGTGTGCCCAAATCCCTATCAGTTATTCTGAATCTCTGGAAATGGAGCCTGCACATCTGTCCTTGTGAAAACTTCCCGGTGGATTTCTCCTGAAGAGCTGGGGTTCATATGTACAGCTATAGATGTGCAAATGCAGAGCTTCTTTAAAGTTTTTCTAAGGAAAAAAGTAGTGCATTTATATTAAATCCTGAAACCTGTGGCTAAATTGCCTGTAACAGTCATTTCTTCAGCACAGAAAGTGTAATCTGAAAAGGTTCTGGCCCCAACAATAGTGCCGAGGTGTTTCATGGCCTCTAATTTGGAATGTGGTGTTGTTAGAGAAATGACAGCTGTGATGTGATCAGAACAGATAGTACTTTCATTTCTTTGTAATTAACCCCAGCAAAGACCTTTATTTGTTTTGGAAATAAAAGTATCTAGCTGCCAAACGTGGTTTAATAGCCTTAGAATTAGAAAAGAGTAAATTAGTTTTTTCTCTTTTGTTCCTCAATGATCGCTGGCTTTTTCTCCTTCACTTGGTTAATAAAGAGCAATTCTAAGAGGCTGTGGTCCGTTTCCTGATCTTTATACCCTTTGTGAAATTCTTTGCAACAAAGGTGCACAGGCACACACAAACACATGTTAGATCAATGCTAGCATGGGATGGAATTTAGAGAGCTTTGATTTGCAAATAGGGAAATGTGTGTTTTCTTTCCAGTAGTTTGATTCACTTACAGACACGAACACAATATTAATTTTACAGGTTAGACTTAAGTAATTTAATTCTTTCACCTCATATATCTTGATAATACAACCAAAATGTAATCTTTAATGTACCCTGCGATCTCCCTGAATTTGAATGATGAAACTATCCTTTACATTACTCAGTGGCCTGTGGACTAAAGTAGACTACAAGCTAAGATTATCAAGTAGTTAATTCATCTTAAATAAAGTAAGAGGCACTATGGAATCACTATTTTACACTACGCATTCAATAATTAAGTAAGAATGAAAAGATGCCTTGATGTGGATCCTTTGACTCTGCCCCCACTGTCACCTTCACGAGGTGGGGATCCTGGTGATCGGAGAAGAAATGATGAGGGGACTATGAGCTGATGATCAGTAGATGACTTTATTTCTCACAATCACTTCTTTTATACTTTACACAAGATCCAGTTACAAACAGGATATAGAGCTACGTGAGGGACATGGGCTACATGCAGGCAATCACGTGTGACAAACGAACAACAACAATTATCTCTTAGCTTTAAATGACAAGAAGCAAGTCTAAAGGAGGACAAGAAAGCACTCAGGATCCTCCCATGTCTACTGTGGACTTTGGCCCAGGAAAACCCTTGCCCTCCATCTCCTGCAGTTTTCTTACAGGATCCCACATGGCACCAGTCACGCCGGCGAGGATCCGGGTTGTGTTCCAACACCCTACCCCAAGCCACCTTGATGTGTGTTGTTCCTGCCCAGGGCTCTGCACATAGAAAGGCATATGCTGGGTTAGCACTCTTCCGTTAGAGTCTTGAAATTCTTAATAATTATGAATAAGAGGCCTTATACTTTTATTTTGCAGAGCCCTGCAAATCATGTAGCCATCCCTCTCTACCTCTCCTCTCCACTCCTATAACTGCCAAATTTATGCCCCAAATATCTCCAGCATTTCCTGACTATGCTCAACCCTTGATGGCAAAACCTGACTGCCTCTCCAGGACAAAGCTGACACTTACTTCCTTTTGCTCCATGTTCCTTACCATTCCAACATTCTCAACACTTCAACAACCTCAGGAAGCCTAAGGATGCATTCCAGTAGTATGGCTGTAGCCTGTGATAACATGTTAGGGTTGCTCACACTTTCCCTCATCACCTATCCTTGCCACCAGTAAGAATGAAGGCAACACTTGAAAAGTGGAAGTTATTTTGTATATTCAGTACAACCATTCCATGCAAAATGCAGAAAACAAAGACATATACATATTTGTTGCATCTCCACCTCCCTTTTCCATGCTTTACACATCACATTTAATCTTTACAGTTAGTCTTATTTCTTTGAAAACACACTAAGAAGACATCTACGCCTGAGAATGGCTATTCTATTCCCTCTTATATTGATACTACCAGCTTTAGTTTCAGAAGATGACATGATATTGATATTTCTTCAAATTCTGATCTCATATTCCATTTTTAATCTTACTATAGAGAGATGGCACACATAAGCAAAGTCATCCTAATGGCTAAAATTTGTTGTTTTTTTTCCATGAAAAAAGGCATATTTCTCTTGTTAAAAAAAAATAATTTCTTAGAAGCCAACCAGCTCATTGGATTTGAGTGAGGTATCTTCACCCTAACAGAATGACTTGATAAACACACACACACACAAACACACATAAATTTGCCAACTGAGGGGCACCTGGGTGGCTCAGTGGGTTAAGCCTCTGCCTTCATCTCAGGTCATGATCTCCTCTCTGCCTACTTGTGCTCTCTCTCTCTCTGTCAAATAAATAAATAAAATCTTTAAAAAAAAAATTTGCCAACTGAGAAATTAATGGAGTCTACATTCAAGATGTTTAGTTATTTTCAGCCGTGCTGGCAAATTGAGCTATCAAGGAAAGAATTGCAAACAAGAAAATCATATCACAGCCATTTTATTAATATAAAAGAACACTTCAATATGTGAATAGTCCCAAGTTCAAAAACAGTTTGTAAATATTTTCTCAAGGAAACAATTTGAATCCCATAGAAATGAATATAAGAAATAAGAGCAAATGGCAGAGGATACAGAGGTTCTGGAAGTAATATCCAGGCTGTAAGTGTGTTTCTATATCTTTGAAACTGCATTCAAAATGAAATTCACTATCCTAAAAATAATTGGCTTTTATTTTTTCTTGGACTGTACATACTCTTGTACTTTTTACTCACCAAACTACATGTCTCATAAAATAACTATTACCTCTTCTGGTTTTACTAAAACTTTTGAAAAAATAATCTTTATGCAAACAATTGTGTATGTATATTTGTTTGAAATAAAATTGTTATCTGCAGAGTGGGTTTCTATGATGAAAAACTCTGAAATTACACATTTCCTAGAACTTCTACTCAAATGTGTGTGTGTATTTCCCAAGAGTTCATCTATTCAAACACTCTGATACATTATGAAAGTATTTATTGCTAAGATAGTGTCATTAAATGATCCAGACCAGTCAAAATCAGTTTAAAGACAGCCCTTGAGCATTTCATATTGGTGTTATCAGGGTACATAGGACAATTCTCTGGAAAAAGACATTCCCTTATCCTTATGGTACAGTCATTGTCTGTATCTCTCAAGTTCACAGTTGCCAATTAGACTCTGATTATAGGGACAACAAATAACAAGACCCCCAGCATTATTTTAATGACATGCTTTGGTTAATTTTTAATTGATATGTTCCTTTTACATGGGCACACCATCAAAGATGTGGCCAATCTGACTAACTTGCTTACCTGTCATTTATCAAATTGATTAAAAGCTACATTTGAATACTGAAACTTCATTAGGTGGATAATTTAATAAGCCATGTATGATTAGGTGTGGAAGAATGTACCAGAAATGACAGTAAAAAATATTTACTTTTTATGGACTATGTGTTGATAGAAAAATATGTGTTCATTTACATTTTAAGACCTCTGTGAATACAAGGTCATCTTAAGTGTGTGACATGGCTTTTCATTTAAATGAATTTGAGAAAGAGAAGCAATAGCAGTTAACCATGAATATAATGCAGTCACTAGATGTATCTTACTGAGCAATTACTTTAACAATCTACCCTTGGCTATATAAAAATGACATCCCACCAACTATACCATTTTTGCTCCCTTAGGAGTATTTTCATCCAAGGAAATATATAGGGCCACCATTAAGACTAAGCAGCTTCACTACATTTGTATCTTTAGCGAAATAAGTCAAACGGAGAAAGACAACTATCATATGATCTCCCTGATATGAGGAAGTGGTGATGCAACATGGGGGCTTAAGGGGGTAGGAGAAGAATAAATGAAACAAGGTGGGATTGGGAGGGAGACAAACCATAAGTGACTCTTAATCTCACAAAACAAACTGAGGGTTGCTGGGGGAGGGGGGTTTGGGAGAAGGGGGGTGGGGTTATCGACATTGGGGAGGGTATGTGCTTTGGTGAGTGCTGTGAAGTGTTTAAACCTGGCGATTCACAGTCCTGTACCCCTGGGGATAAAATATATGTTTATAAAAAATAAAAAATTAAAAAAAAAGACTAAGCAGCTTTATATGTGACACTGGTATACCTCTCTTTTTAAAAATAACACCCATTACTTAGCAGTAAACTAATCAGTCATAACCCCTTTGTAGATTGGAGACTTTGTAGATTGGAGACAAAAGCAATTCATTAAAACTAAATTCCCAAGAGAAAAGGCTCATGCTTCTACTACCTCACTTAGCGTGTGACATATCCCTGGTGGTAGAGCATTGTCATTCTTTGGGGGAGGATTTGCATTGGACGGATACTTTACATTTGTATGCTAGTGTGATGAATATGAAAACGTTCAAGCAATGATACTCTATTCTTCTCTTTAAAATGTATGCATTTACATTGCATGGACTCTGCATATAGTATTTTCTTTGTAGTCATTAAATGTCCATAAGTTTAAACACACACACACACAAACACACAGAAGAACGAGGAATTAAATTAATTAGGCAGGTTACTTATTTTATGTGCTCACATACTATATATATTCACAAAGAAGTTGAGAAAAATTGCCTGGAGTAATTTCTAGACTCATTTGTGTCTCATGCATCTTGCTTGATTTTATTATTATCCTCATAACATGTAGTAAAATAATCCAACATGCATTAATGTTAGTGAATAATTATAAAGCAGCATGACAACTCTATAATTTCTTGGTAACGAAGAATAAAAACAATGAAAGCAGCAGAAAAACAAAGCAGAAAGGAATTTGAAAATAGTCTTTTTCTGATAAAACATGGGCACTTTATGGTTTTATACACATTCAAATTCACCACACTTATTGATTCCCTGTTGCTTTTGGAACTGTGGATATTCAGAGTTGAATATTCCTCGATGAGCTTACGATCAATTAAATGATATTAAATAATTGAAAATTGGCTAACAGGTTGGCATTATAGGTAGAGCGTAAACTATCAGGCTATGGGAAATTAGAAGTAGGAACAAGGAAAACTCCTCGGAGGGATATGATGGTTTAGCTTTTCTTGCAAGGCAAGGTGAACAAAATAGCTTAAGGATGTACAGGTGTCAGTAGATCATGAGGAAATTATTTAATATCAGTTTTATCAGCTACACTCTAAAATAATCTAAGCTCAAGATGAGTATCAGGTTTACCCCCTCCTGTTGTCTCAGTGCCTGGCAAAGAGTAGGTGTTTAATAATATCTGTTGAATGAATAAATAAAATACAACAGCCCGCATTTTTTTAAAGATTTTATTTATTTATTTGACAGACAGAGATCACAAGTAGGCAGAGAGGCAGGCAGAGAGAGAGAGAGAGAGGAAGAAGCAGGCTCCCTGCAGAGCAGAGATCTGGACACGGGGCTTGATACCAGGACCCTGGGATCATGACCCGAGCTGAAGGCAGAGGCTTTAGCCCAGTGAGCCACCCAGCTGCCCCAACAGCCCGCATTTTTATGTCAAAAGTCAAGACAGAGCTTCAATAAAGACTTATTCTCAGGGGCGCCTGAGTGGCTCAGTCATTAAGCGTCTGCCTTTGGCTCAGGTTGTGATTCCGGCGTCCGGGGACTGAGCCCTGCACCAGGCTCCCTGCTTGGCAGGAGGACTACTTCTCTCTCTCCCACTCCCTCTGCATGTGTTCCCCCTCTCTCTGTGTCTCTCTCTGTCGAATAAAAAAAAAAAGAATTATTCTACCAATAGCAAAATTTGGCCAAATCTTTGTTATTTATGGAATAGAAAGTTTAGAACTTTGGCTGCTAGAGATTAGGTATATGGTGCCATTAGTATAAATTAGGACAAAGCTTGTCTTGAGTGACAGGAGAAAAATGTAAGCTTAAGACATGTTGAATTTAGAGTTCTAGAATACCACACATGATAAACCATATAGGGTCAGTAGTTTGAAATACAGAGGTGGATGCCAGAAGAGATATTTAAGCTTTAATCTGCAGAATTCTGTAACTTCTCCTACATAATAGATAGGTAGGTAGAGAGATAGAGATAGAGTTGCAAGTATAGATTCAGATTTATAGGTTGGTTTAGGTGTAAATACAGATTTTTATACACTTAGATGTATATAGCCCATAAGGTTTATTATTTTTTTTTAAAGATTTCATTTATTTGAGATAGAATGAGAGTGACAGAGAGAGAGAGAACAAACACAAGGAGCAGCTGGCAGAGAGAAGAAGACTCCCTGCCAAGCAGGGCGCCTGATGCCGGGCTCCATCCCAGGACTCCAGGATCATGACTGAATGGAAGGCAGGTGCTTAACCAACAGCCACTCAGGTGCCCCAGCCCATATGGTTTAGAATTCATGTGGAAAGGGGTAATAATTAGTCCTAAAGGCATGAATAAGATTTCTAAGTAATATAAATTATTTAGAATAAAATCTATAATAAATTAGAATAAAATAAATTTAGAACAAAACATATAAATAATTATTTTAATATATGCATTAATTTTAATAATCAGTATTATGATATGTGTATGTCAAAATGTCAAAGGAACATATAAATATACTATAATCTTATAGAATTAAAGACATTTTGGTTAGTTTTTGAAATGATGTTTATTTTGCTCATATCTAAACCAAAAAGCCAATATAGAGGATAAAAACAGAAACTAATTTTCCTCTAAAAGTAGCAGTTGAGATTTTAAATCACCAGTCATGTGAGTTATTGATCTAAATTTCATTCAAATTGTCTTGGGCTTGCCATATTGGCAAAGTATGTGATGGCTTAATTACTTCTTTTTCCTCTTTATTCAGTAACTGTCCTTATCAAATGATCTCTTGCATAAGGAAGACTCCAGCAAGCCAGAAAATAATATTGCTTTCAATAATAAACTATTCATATATTATAAAATCCTAATTCAGGACATAAAAGAAGACTTTAAAAAATAGTAAATGCTCTCTTCTTTAGGATTAGAATATTTACTATTTATTTTATTTTTTTTAATTTTTTATTTTTTATAAACATATATTTTTATCCCCAGGGGTACAGGTCTGTGAATCACCAGGTTTACACACTTCACAGCACTCACCAAAGCACATACCCTCCCCAATGTCCATAATCCCACCCCCTTCTCCCAAACTCCCTCCCCCGCAGCAACCCTCAGTTTGTTTTGTGAGATTAAGAGTCACTTATGGTTTGTCTCCCTCCCAATCCCATCTTGTTTCATTGATTCTTCTCCTACCCACTTAAGCCCCCATGTTGCATCACCACTTCCTCATATCAGGGAGATCATATGATAGTTGTCTTTCTCTGCTTGACTTATTTCGCTAAGCATGATACGCTCTAGTTCCATCCATGTTGTTGCAAATGACAAGATTTCATTTCTTTTGATGGCTGCATAGTATTCCATTGTGTATATATACCACTTCTTCTTGATCCATTCATCTGTTGATGGACATCTAGGTTCTTTCCATAGTTTGGCTATTGTGGACATTGCTGCTATAAACATTCGGGTGCATGTGCCCCTTTGGATCACTACATTTGTATCTTTAGGGTAAATACCCAATAGTGCAATTGCTGGGTCATAGGGCAGTTCTATTTTCAACATTTTGAGGAACCTCCATGCTGTTTTCCAGAGTGGCTGCACCAGCTTGCATTCCCACCAACAGTGGAGGAGGGTTCCCCTTTCTCCGCATCCCCGCCAGCATCTGTCATTTCCTGACTTGTTAATTTTAGCCATTCTGACTGGTGGGAGGTGATATCTCATTGTGGTTTTGATTTGTATTTCCCTGATGCCGAGTGATATGGAGCACTTTTTCATGTGTCTGTTGGCCATCTGGATGTCTTCTTTGCAGAAATGTCTGTTCATGTCCTCTGCCCATTTCTTGATTGGATTATTTGTTCTTTGGGTGTTGAGTTTGCTAAGTTCTTTATAGATTCTGGACACTAGTCCTTTATCTGATATGTCGTTTGCAAATATCTTCTCCCATTCTTTCAGTTGTCTTTTGATTTCGTTAACTGTTTCCTTTGCTGTGCAAAAGCTTTTGATCTTGATGAGAATATTTACTATTTAAAATCGTTGTGTGTATACCAAATTAACCTGTAAATGAAACTCAACTGAAATCAAATTCCCAAAGTGTTTTCCTATTTTTGTAACTCATCAAAATCATTCTAAAGGTTTGTAGTATAAAAAAATTAAGACCCCAGGTTGACGTATAGAGGACCTTGCCCTATCATGCCTAGAGCATGTTCTTAGTAAGTTACTATTGAATGAATAGATGAAGGAATGAATGAAAGAAAAAGATGGAAGAGTTGTAAGAGGGTAAAAAGGCACACTCTGAGATACAGTGCAAAGGGAAGACCTAAAAATCAGGGTGGAGCAGATATTGAGAAAAATCAGCAGTAATCTCCCACACTAAACATAAGGGATCATTGGATAAATTTGAAGAATGTGCGGTAACGTGAGTGTAACCATAGCAACATCAAGTCCCAAATCCAACCCAACACCTAAATAAACTAAATCCCCATAACAAAGACAAAGCAGGTAGAAAGGCATATCCACTTTTAGGCCTAAAATTTATTTATCTCTGTTACTACTGTCCTACATGAGAAGTTTGGGTTTAAAGAATAAAAATTATAAGGCATAAGGAATGACAAAATAATAATTTTTAAAAAACATACTGCTAAGAGACAAAGCAATCAACTAAGTATGACTCACATATTACATAGATGTTGAGACTATCTGACAAGAAGTGTAAAATAAATGATTAAATGTTTAAAGGCATTAGTGGGAAGGTAGACATAAGACAAGATCAAATGGGAAAATTCAGGGAGATATCAAAGCTATATGAATGAATTGAATGGAAATGAGAAAAAAGAAAACACAGTAATGTAGATAATACAATATCTTCAGCAGGCTTATTGGTAGACTTACCTCAGACAAGGAAAGAATGAGTCGACTTGTAGAGAGGTCAACACAAACAAAGCCACTAGAAAAACAAAGAAAATAAAATATAGGAGAGCATCCAAGGGCTATAGTACAATATAAAGTAGTCTAATATGTTCATTAATATAGGAAACAAGGGAAAAAGAAAAATTAAATTTCCCTACAACCTACAGTCCAGTGACAAGTCCTTGAAACAGGCGGAGTGACATTCCTTTAGGAAATCAGTTGTCTTTAAGTTAGTATTTCATAAAGGGCAAAAGGCAATCCTAGCCCCACTCCTAGGATCCTGTAAATCTACTTTAATACTTAAAAATTCCTTGGGAAACCTCCTTTATCTCTAGCCCCCAAGATATATTTTGGTGTTCATCCCCCAATGGTATGTTTTCACATCTGAAGGATCTCATGACTAAGGTTTTATTAGACAGTAGTAAATGACCTTTCCCAACAATAGCTAGCCTCCTCAAGGTCCTGGAAACCTTGCTTCCAAAATTCCTTAGGGACTCATGCTTTTCCCAACTTGAAAGTATATAATGGGCCACTCCTCATGACCCCAGTGCAGCTCTTTCTGCCCGCAGGTTCCATCCCTGTGCTTTAATAAAATTACCTTTTGCACCAAAGACATGTCAAGAATTCTTTCTTGGCCATTAGCTGCAAACTCCAACATATTTCCTACATCTTTCATGATTACAATACTAGAAATGAGAAGACAGAAAAACTGACAGAAGCAACATTTGAAAAAAAAAACAAAATGGAGAGAAAGAATATTCTAAAAATACAGCCATATATTAAATCACAGATCCAAGAAGCTTTAAGAGAAGCAAGTAAACTAACAGTTTTGTTGTTTTTATTTTTTGTAAGGTTTTATAATTTTGGCAGAAGATATCCCAGTTATAAACCTGCTCTTTTTAATGGAAGCCCTACATGCAACTTCTTTAACCTTTGATGCTATGGCTAACAGAATGCAGATTATACTTTCCAGGCCCCCTTGACAACTGGCTTCTTTTAGTTTCTGCCAATAAGAGGCACAGATGGGTGATCAGTTGGCATGAGTATGGGAGAAGCCACTTTCTCATTCTGTGTCTGGCAGCATTTCTAGATGTGTATATCTGTTAAGAATTTCTATCTTTAACCACAAGACTCAACTTATTCTGTTCTAACAAATGATAATTCACTCCTGCCCCTCCTAGTACTGACCATGTGCCCCTTCCTCAGTCTTTGAAGGCTCTGAAAGCTCCTCCCATTTTAGTTCATCCAGCTGGGTTGCAGGGGCAAATCATTGAAGCTTATTACAGTTATTAACATCTGAGTTAATTCATTGATCCCTTTTCTCTCTATGCATTTCCAATACACACAACTAGTTTTCTTTACTGTGGCTTTAGTTTTCCTGACAGGACAGTAAAGAAGAAAAGATGTACGAGGGTACAAGGTACCTCCCCTGCTCTTGTTTGGTCAATGATCTATTGTTAAAACTAAATCCAAGTATATATAATTTTACAAATCTCTGAGCAAGAGGCAGATACTAAAATTAATTGTATGTTATAATATAAACATAGGCTTCTATTGACAAAAGAATTATTATTTAAAATACCTAATGTACTAAAAACATACTACCATTAATATATGTTTACCAAAAAGCACTCAAGTATCCACATTCCTGTCTGAGAAGGACTCCCAAACTCACCATTGGAAAATGCCCTTATGTTAAGCCCTTAGAGACACCCTAGGAAATTTAAAAAAACTAATTCTGAGTAAGTCTCTTATTTTTCCAAAGTTTACATGCATATTTGATTTGACTTAACTACACAACTTCAGACATTTATTAAATATATATTCTAATCCTTTTTTATAACAATGAAAGATGATTAAGTGGCTCTTTTCAATGTGAAACAAGTTCTGTTAAGACTTCAAGCTCCAGGTTGCTTCTATTATCATTGTTTTTTTAAATTCACCTTCTGTAACTCTTTTAGCTTTGGAAGAACCATTCTCCAGACAAGTAATATCAGAAGAGAGTATAATACATACAAAATAAGCTATAAGATCTAGAACTGCTCTTTAAATATAGTGAACACTAGCCATATGTAGCTATTTAAATTTAAATAAGTAATGAACCTTAGGTAAAATTAAAAATGTTTTTTCCTGATTAGCACTAGCCAAATTGCAAATGCACAATAGCCACATGTGGCTCATGAATATAATATTGGCTAGCAGAGCTGTAGAACTTTTCTATCAGCTCAGAAATGCTATTAAACAACATTGATTTAGAATATAAGATATTCACAAAGGGAAAGTAAGCACATCCTGTATGCTGTCTGGAATTAATTCTGGGTCATTCCCAATGCTGCTCTTTAATACATTTCAAGGGCATGTCATAGAATTTCTGAAATGAGTTTCCAAGTGACAAAGTAAAAAGAATAAGATCTTCAGGCCAAATGTCCAAAACCCTTAAAATCCAATATTGTATCAAGATTTCTTGAGCATATTGACAAACAGACAAATGGAGTGGTCAGGATTCAGTACCATTTCTCAAGTGGGAAATAATGAATATAATTCAGACAAAAAAAAATTAATGCACATAAGAAATTATTGCCTAGAATATCTGAAATGAATTTCTTTCATTGTCTTAATGAACCAGGAATAAATCATCAAAATCATTTTAATGAAGAAGGAGTAGGACAGCTATTTGTTAAGAAGGTCAACACTCATCTTCAGATATAGTATGTTGATACCATGCCTAAGAAAGAAAATCATACTGAATGGTGCTTAAAAAAGATCAACTCAGCACAAACCAAGAAAAGCTGCTTTCTTTCTCTGGCAATAAGTAACAACATATGGATAGATAGCAATATAAGAAACGGGAAAATGATTAGTCAACCCAAGTTAATAATAGCAGCACCAAGACCACTGTCACTCAAAAAGCCATTTGCACAGTGCCAAGCAAGAGACACTTATTGCCACCCCCAAGAGAGAAGCTCCCCATACCCTACCCCACCACTCCACCCATTGTGGAACATAGGGAAGAGCTTAACAATGCTTACTCCCAAGAGGAGTAGTAGTTTGTGTGGGGGAGCAAGATAGCAGAGGAGTAGGAGTCCTTAATTTCATCTGGTTCCAGGGATTAAGCTAGATAGTTATCAAACCATATTGAACACCTACAAACTCAACAGGAGATCAAAGAGAAGAAGAGCAGCAATTCTAGGAACAGAAAACAGACCACTTTCTGGAAGGTAGGATGTATGGAGAAGTGAATCCGAGGTAATATATGGAAATAGAGACCACAGGGGGAGGGGTGGATCCTGACAAACGGTAAAGCAGCAGAGTAGAAAATCAGAACTTTTAGAAGTCTGCTCCACTGAGAGACATTGCTCTGGAGGCTAAGCAGGTGAAGCCCTTGCAGGGACAGTCTGGCCTCAGGATCTGTGGAGTCACAGAAAGACAAAGGGTGTCTGAGTGTGGCAAAGCTCCCAGGTATCAGAACTGGGAAGCCAAGTGTACAGACAGAGATGAGGAGTGAGCTCTCAGCTGGGGGTTACCTTAAACCATGATCCAAGGTACAGTTGGGCCACTGCTCTTCAAGCAGGGACCCCACAAGTGGCAGATCTGGAGAGATTGCCTCCTTTCTCCTCTGGGAGGAGTGGCATGGGAGCATGCTACAGGAATCTGCTAGGTTTGGAGACTCCAAATGGGGCCATGCGCCAGAGATGGAGGAGCTTAGTCTTAGGCTGGGTGAGCAGAGTGCAGCTAGAAACCAGGGAGACAGGAGGGATTGACTGTTTTCTTTCAGGGCGTACTGAGGAATGGGAACCTGAGCTCTCCACTCCATTGGGCAGGAGATTGGGAGGCCACCATTTTCATTCCTGCCTTCCAAAACTGTACAGAAAGCATTCAGGGGACAAAAGCTCCTAAGAGTGAACCCAAGCAGATCACTTTGACTGGCCCCTGGCAAGGATGGTACAGTTCTGCCTCTGGCAAAGACATTTGAGAATCACTGCAACAGGCCCTTCCCCCAGAAGATTAGCAAGAATATCCAGCCAAGACCAAGTTCACCTATCAGTGAGAACTGTAGAACTCCAGAGCTGGGGGAATGCAAGCCATAGAATTTGTGCCTCTTTTCCCATGATTTCTTAGTCTTTCAAGGCTAAATATTTTTAATTTTATTTTTTTCTTATTCTATTTTTTTAAAATTTTCCTCTTTCCTATTTTAACCTTTTAAACTATTTTATCTTAATACCTTTTTTAAAAACCTTTTTAAACTTTCATTGTTATAGTCATATTCTATCCCTTCATTGTATTTAACCTTATTTTTTGTATACTTTTTTTTTTTTCTTTAAAATTTTGGGATAAAGTTTTTTCTTTCTCTTTTTTTAAAATTTTATTTTAGTTTTTCAGTGTTTCAAGATTAATTGTTTAGGCACTACACCCAGTGCTTCATGCAATATGTGCCCTCCATAATACCCACCATGAGGGTCACCCATCCGCCCACTCTTCACTCCTCCAAAACCCTTAGTTTGTTTTCAGAGTCCACAGTCTCTCATGATTCTTCTCTCCCTCTGCTTTACCCAAACCTTTCCTTTCCTTCTAAGGTCCTCATGTTACTCCTTATGTTCCACAAGTAACTGAAAACATATGATAATTGACTCTCTCTGCTTGACATATTTTACTCAGCATATTCTCCTCCAGTCTCATCCATGTTGATAAAAAAGTTGGGTATTCATCTTTTCTGATGGCTGTGTAATGTTCCATTGTGTATATGGACCATATATTCTTTATCCATTTGTCTGTTGAAAGGCATCTTGGCTCTTTCCACAGTTTAGCAACTGTGGCCATTGCTGCTATGAACTTTGGGATACATATGGCCCTTCTTTTTACTACATCTGTATTTGGGGGTAAATACCTCATAGTGCATGCAGGGTCATAGGGAAGCTCTATTTTTAATGTTTTGAGGAATTGCCACACTGTTTTCAAAAGTGGCTGTACCAACTTGCATTCCCACCAGCTGTGGAAGAGGGTTCCCTTTCTTCACATCCTCTCCAACACTTGTTTCCTGTCTTGTTAATTTTGGCCATTCTAACTCATGTGAGGTGTTATCTCAATGTGGTTTTTTTTTTTTTAAGTTTTTTAATTTTTTAAATTAACATATAATGTATTATTAGCCCTAGGGGTATAGGTCTGTGAATCACCAAGTTTACACACCTCACAGCACTCACCATTTCAGTTTCCAAGATGGCTAATGATGCTGAACATTTTTTCATGTGTCTGTTAGCCATTTCTATGTCTTTTGTGGAGAAGTATATGTTCATGTCTTTTGCCCATTTTTTGACATGATTATCTGTTTTTTGGGTGTTGAGTTTGAGGAATTCTCTATAGATCTTGGATATCACCTTTCTGTCTGAAGTCACATTTACAAAAATCTTCACCCATTCTGTCAGTTGCCTCTTTTTTTGTTGACTGTTTCCTTTGCTGTGCAGAACCTTTTGATCTTGATGAAGTCCCAAAAGTTCATTTTTGCTTTTGTTTCCTTCGCCTTTGGAGACATGTCTTGAAAGAAGTTGTCGTGGCCAATGTTGAAGATGTTACTGCCTATGTTCTTCTATAGGATTTTGATAGATTCCTGCCTCACATTGAGTTCTTTCAACCATTTTGAGTTTATATTTGTGTATGGTGTGAGAAAATGGTCAAGTTTCATTCTTCTATACATAGCTGTCCAGTTTTCCCAGCAGCATTTATTGAATTCACTGTGTTTTTTCACTGGATATTTTTTCCTGCTTTGTCGAAGACTATTTGACCATAGATTTGAGGGTCCATATCTGGGCTCTCTACTCTGTTCTACTCTACTCTCTACTCTACTCTGTTCCATTGGGCTGTGTATCTGTTTTTGTGCCAGTATCATGCTGTCTTGGTGATCACAGCTTTGTAGTAAGCTTGAAGTTAGTCAACATGATGCCCTCACCTATGTTTTTCTTTTTCAGCATTTCCTTAGTGATTTGGGGTCTTTTCTGGTTCCAAACAGATTTTAAAATTGTTTCTTCCAGCATTTGAAAAATGCTGGTGGGATTTTGACTGCAATGGCGTTGAAAGTATAGACTGCTCTGGGAAGTATAGGCATTTTAATAATATTTATTCTTCTGACCCATGAGCATGGAATGCTTTTCCATCTTTTTGTGTCTTCTTCAATTTCTTTCATGATTGTTCTATAATTCCTAGAGTACATATCCTTTACCTCTTTGGTTAGGTTTATTCCCAGGTATCTTATGGTTCTTGGTGCTATAGTAAATGGAATTAATTCTCTCATTTCCTATTCTATAATTTCATTGTTCGCGTTTAAGAAAATAACTGATTTCTGTGCATTGATTTTGTATACTGCCACATTACTGAATTGCTGTGTGAGTTCTAGTAGCTTGGGTGTGAAGTCTTTTGGGTTCTCCATAAAAAGTATCATGCCATTTGTGAAGAGAGAAAGTATGACTTCTTCTTTGCCAATTTAAATACCTTTTAATTGTCTTTGTTGTCTGATTGCTATTGCTAGGATTTCGAGTACCAGGTTGAACAACAGTGGTGAGAGTTTGTTTTTTTTAACCACATATCACGCAGTCTTCACAAAAGCCCACTGAGTGAAGTATTTACTATAAAATAGTGTAAGAAGTAGAGAGGTTATTTGCCATGCCCATGTGGGGGTTTCAGAATCTCCAGACTACAATTTTATTTCTTTTTCAGCTTGTACCAAAGAACCGTTATTTTGTTTTAATTTTTCAAGATAAAAAGTGATACCCACTTTCCTTGGTGGATAAGCCCACATTTTCCTGCCAAATTTAACAATGGCTGATATTTTTCTCTTAAACTATTTTATTCTTAATGTATGAGCCCCAACTCCTACAGTTTTCCTTGGTAGCCAGTTGTAAAGAGGTATATGATATGGAAATGCTTTATTATTTAACAGGAAGTCATCTTACCTTGTAAACAGGAAAAATATATATATATATGTACACACACATATATATTTATATAACATAAAAATGAAAATATTTATATAACATAAAAATATAAATGTAAAACAAAAATATACATTATATATATTGTGTGTGTGTGTGCATATATATATATATATATATATATATATATATATATATATATATATTTTTTTTTTTTTTTTAAACCCCTGAAACCACCTGGGTGCCATGACTATAACTTCAACATGATTAGGTAAGAGAGACCAAGCTATTTTCCCCTACAACATAAATTGGAATGAACATTATATAAGTAAGATGGTGTTGTTTGTAGCTTGAAGCTCTCTTTTCAATTTCATTTTATAGATTCTCAAAATACAAGTTGCAAGCGGCCCCTTTTATTGTTGGTCCAAATAATGCTGTTGCCCAGTTATTCACATGCCACCTTAGCTGTGCATATATTTACACTTCACAAATTGCTTTGATCGTGAAAAGTAAGCTTTTCTTTATTTCATTTAAAAAATACCTTCTCCTAGAAAACAGAACTCTATTGTTGTAGATTTGTTATATTTACTTAGTCTTCAGTCTACTAGTGACACTAGTCAATTCTTTCCTTTGTATATATTATTTTTCATCATGGTTTTGTTTTGCTTTTGATTTTGCTTTTCTCGAATAAATATGCAATTTAACTTTAACTTCACATTTTTTTTTTCTAGTAGGAAATTATGATCAGGGTCCAAAGTGGCAGTATTTGGAGAGATGATTATTGGGACTCAATGAATACTTTTCTGGAAAGAACTTGAAATTAGGAGTAAGATATGTATTACAGTCTACCATTTACTTGCGCTGTGACTCTAAAAAATATCTTAATTTCTGTAAAGCCAAGGATTCCTTTCTTATGTGATGGAGACAGTAATACCAAATCTTAAAGGATTAGTGTAAGATGCAAAGGAGTTCATGGAAGTGGAGTGAGGTACATAGAAAAACTTTGGAAATAAGGGTTAATATTTATTATTAGCTGTACCATCATTAACTAATGCTTCCGATGCAGAGCAGAGTGAAAGTCTATAAAGTATCCCCACTGAAATCAAACAGGCATAGAGCTGGACACACGTTGGAGCCAATTAGGCCCTTGCTTTCTAGTCTTTGATATACCTTGCTAATTTCCAACTTCTACAGGCAAGATACAGGGTAGAAAAAACAGATATTAGCTATTTTCCCCTGAATCTCTGTGTTTTTCTCATGGGAATCTCTCCATATTTCTTCAGAATGACTCTGCTTATAATCAATATAAAGATTTCATCATGTAACTCACTATTGGGATGGAAATCCCCAGTGGTATGGTATGAGTCAAGAAAGTCAACATGTTAGCTAATGACAGTTATGTCCCATTGTGCTGCCATGCTTTCTATACATTTATGTTCTTAACAAGAAATTGTCAAATTCCAATTTTAGACATATGTGACAACAGCTGTATTTAAATAGCACCCCCTCATTTGATAAACTGAAGTTTTCTTAAAACTAGTATTTTCTTTGTTTTCCCAGTAAACCTATGAGTTATTTAAAAAGAAGAAACACACACACACACACACACACACACACACACACACACACCATTATCATCCTATAACACATAGAAGATCTAATGAAGAAAAGAAAAAATCAGTTTGTGAGAATGTGGGTAGGAAAGGCAGTCCTCCACAGCCTAACCACCCTTGCCTGGCCTCAGAGAGTGTGTCTTGGGTCTAGAATCATTCCCTACATGGAGATAAAGAGCCCCTGTAGTCTATGCCAGGCATTTTGCCTTGTTTGATAATACTCCTTTGTTCTGCCTAACTGTGTGTTATTTGGCACCTGCCTAACCCCAGTGCTATCTCTATTCCTGGTGGGGAATAAATGTGGTTCTTTGCTTGCAGCACAAGAGAGTGTGTTGAGATGATCTCTGTGCATCAGCTGTATGGTGGAGCCCTCCAGCTATGAGGGACCAATGTTTCTTAAAAAGACTAAACTTGTTCTGTTTATTTTCTGGTAAAGCACATGAGTGGTGTCCTTACTAACAACATTTGGACCCGCAAGTCACTGGGCTGACATTTTGCACGACTGCTCCTCTTTTTTTTTTTTTTCCTTTTTATTAGCATATAATGTATTATTTGCTTCAGGGGTACAGGTCTGTGAATCATCAGTCTTACACAATTCACAGAATTCACCATAGCACATACCCTCCCTAGTGTCTATAACACAGCCACTTATCCCTACCCCCTTAACCCCCAGAAATACTCTGTTTGTTTCCTGAGATTAAAAGTCTCTCATTGTTTGTCTCCCTCCATGGTCCCATCTTGTTCCTTTTTTTTTTTTTTTTCATCCCTTCCCCCCACAACACTGTGCCCTGCCTCTCAAAATCCTCATATCAGAGAGAGTATATGATAATTGTCCTTTCTGATTGACTTATTTTGCTCAGCATAATGCCCCCTAGTTCCATCCATGTCATTGCAAATGGCAAGAGGTCCCCCCCTTTTTTTTAAAGAGGTCCCCTTTTGATGGCTGCATAGTATTCCATTGTATCTATAGCCCACATCTTCTTTATTCTTCCGTTGATGGAAATCTTGGTTCTTTCCATATTTTGGCTATGCTGACATTGTTGCTATAAACATAGGGGTGCACAGGCCCCTTCAGATCACAACATTTGTGTCTTTAGGATAAATACCCAGTATGATTAGTGGGTCATAGGGTAGCTCTATTTTCAACTTTTTGAGGAACCTCCATACTGTTTTCCAGAGTGTCTGCACCAGCTTGCATTCCCACCAACAATGTAGGAGGATTCCCCTTTCTCTGTATCCTCGCCAACCCTCTCATTTCCTGACTGGTTAATTTTAGCCATTCTGACTGGTGTGAGATATTATCTCACTATGATTTGTATTTCCCTGATGCCGAGTAATGTCGAGTACTTACTTGTTCATGTGTCTGTTGGTCATTTGGATGTCTTCCTTGCAGAAATGTCTGTCATTGTCTTCTACCCATTTCTTGATTGGATTCATTGTTCTTTGGGTGTTGAGTTTGCTAAGTTTTTTCATAAAATTTGGATACTAGCCCTTTATCTGATATGTCGTTTGCAAGTATCTTCTCCCATTCTGTCAGTTGTCTTTTGATTTTGTTGACTGTTTCCTTTGTTGTGCAAAAGCTTTCGATCTTGATGAAGTTCCAATAGTTCATTTTTGCCCTTGCTTCCCTTGCCTTTGATGATGTTTCTAGGAAGAAGTTGCTGCCGCTGAAGTTAAACAGGTTGCTGCCTGTGTTGTCCTCAAGGATTTTGATGGACATTTTGTAGTGAATAATCCTTTTAAGGTACTGTTGGATCCTAGGGGCTCAGGGTGGCTCAGTGGACTAAGCTTCTGCCTTCAGCTTAGGTCATGATCTCAGGGTCCTGGGATCAAGTCCCGCGTCAGGCTCTCTGCTCAGCAAGGAGCCTGCTCCCCCCACACCCACCTTTCTGCCTGCCTCTCTGCCTACTTGTGATTTCTCTCTATGTCAAATAAATAAATAAAATATTTTTAAAATGTTTTTAAAAAAGTACTGTTGGATCCTATTGGCTAGTCTTTTGGTGAGAATTTTTGCATCTGTATTCATCAAGGATATTGTTCTGTCATTCTCCTTTTTGATGGGATCCTTGTCTGGTATTGGGATTAGGGTAATCCTGGCCTCATAAAATGAGTTTGGAAGTTTTCCTTCCGTTTCTATTTTTTGGAACAGTTCAGGAGAATGGGTATTAATTCTTCTTTAAATGTTTGGTAGAATTCCCCTGGGGAGCCATCTGGCCCTGGGCTCCTGTTTTTGGGAGATTTTTGATGACTGCTTCAATCTCATTACTGGGTCTGTTCAGGTTTTGTATTTCTTCCTGGTTCAGTTGTGGTAGTTTATATGTCTCTAGGAATGCACCAATTTCTTCAAGATCGTGAAATTTGCTGGCATATAGTTGCTCATAATATAGTCTTATAATTGTTTGTATTTCTTTGATGTTGGTTGTGATCTCTCCTCTTTCATTCATGATTTTATTTATTTATTTTTATTTATTTATTTGACAGACAGAGATCACAAGTAGGCAGAGAGGCAGGCAGAGAGAGAGATGGGGAATAAGGCTCCCTGCTGTGCAGAGATTCCCGATGTGGGGCTCAGTCCCAGGACCCTGAGATCATGACCTGAGCCAAAGGCAGAGGCTTAACCCACTGAGCAACCCAGGAGCCTCTCATTAATGATTATATTTATTTGGGCCCTTTATCTTTTCTTTTTGGTAAGTCTGGCCAGGTTTTTATCAATCAATCTTATTAATTCTTTCAAAGAACCAGATCCTAGTTTTGTTGACCTCTTCTACTGTTGTTTTGGTTTCTATTTCATTGGTTTCTGCTCGGATTTTTATTATTTCTCTTCTCCTGCTGGTTTTAGGCTTTCTTTGCTGTCCTTTCTCCAACTCTTTTAGGTGTAGGGTTAGTTTGTGTACTTGAGACCCTTCTTGTTTCTGATAAAGACTTGAAACTGGACCATTTCCTTAAACCATACAAAAAATAGACTCAAAATGGATGAAAGACCTCAATGTGAAACAGGAATCCATCAAAATCCTTGAGGACAACACAGGCAGCAACCTGTTTAACTTCAGCGGCAGCAACTTCTTCCTAGAAACATCATCAAAGGCAAGGGAAGCAAGGGCAAAAATGAACTATTGGAACTTCATCAAGATCGAAAGCTTTTGCACAACAAAGGAAACAGTCAACAAAATCAAAAGACAACTGACAGAATGGGAGAAGATACTTGCAAACGACATATCAGATAAAGGGCTAGTATCCAAATTCTATGAAAAAACTTAGCAAACTCAACACCCAAAGAACAATGAATCCAATCAAGAAATGGGTAGAAGACAATGACAGACATTTCTGCAAGGAAGACATCCAAATGACCAACAGACACATGAACAAGTAAGTACTCGACATTACTCGGCATCAGGGAAATACAAATCATAGTGAGATAATATCTCACACCAGTCAGAATGGCTAAAATTAACCAGTCAGGAAATGAGAGGGTTGGCGAGGATACAGAGAAAGGGGAATCCTCCTACATTGTTGGTGGGAATGCAAGCTGGTGCAGACACTCTGGAAAACAGTATGGAGGTTCCTCAAAAAGTTGAAAATAGAGCTACCCTATGACCCACTAATCATACTGGGTATTTATCCTAAAGACACAAATGTTGTGATCTGAAGGGGCCTGTGCACCCCTATGTTTATAGCAACAATGTCAGCATAGCCAAAATATGGAAAGAACCAAGATTTCCATCAACGGAAGAATAAAGAAGATGTGGGCTATAGATACAATGGAATACTATGCAGCCATCAAAAGGGGACCTCTTTAAAAAAAAGGGGGGGACCTCTTGCCATTTGCAATGACATGGATGGAACTAGGGGGCATTATGCTGAGCAAAATAAGTCAATCAGAAAGGACAATTATCATATACTCTCTCTGATATGAGGATTTTGAGAGGCAGGGCACAGTGTTGTGGGGGGAAGGGATGAAAAAAAAAAAAAAAGGAACAAGATGGGACCATGGAGGGAGACAAACAATGAGAGACTTTTAATCTCAGGAAACAAACAGAGTATTTCTGGGGGTTAAGGGGGTAGGGATAAGTGGCTGTGTTATAGACACTAGGGAGGGTATGTGCTATGGTGAATTCTGTGAATTGTGTAAGACTGATGATTCACAGACCTGTACCCCTGAAGCAAATAATACATTATATGCTAATAAAAAGGAAAAAAAAAAAAAAGAGGAGCAGTCGTGCAAAATGTCAGCCCAGTGACTTGCGGGTCCAAATGTTGTTAGTAAGGACACCACTCATGTGCTTTACCAGAAAATAAACAGAACAAGTTTAGTCTTTTTAAGAAACATTGGTCCCTCATAGCTGGAGGGCTCCACCATACAGCTGATGCACAGAGATCATCTCAACACACTCTCTTGTGCTGCAAGCAAAGAACCACATTTATTCCCCACCAGGAATAGAGATAGCACTGGGGTTAGGCAGGTGCCAAATAACACACAGTTAGGCAGAACAAAGGAGTATTATCAAACAAGGCAAAATGCCTGGCATAGACTACAGGGGCTCTTTATCTCCATGTAGGGAATGATTCTAGACCCAAGACACACTCTCTGAGGCCAGGCAAGGGTGGTTAGGCTGTGGAGGACTGCCTTTCCTACCCACATTCTCACAAACTGATTTTTTCTTTTCTTCATTAGATCTTCTATGTGTTATAGGATGATAATGGTGTGTGTGTGTGTGTGTGTGTGTGTGTGTGTGTGTGTGTTTCTTCTTTTTAAATAACTCATAGGTTTACTGGGAAAACAAAGAAAATACTAGTTTTAAGAAAACTTCAGTTTATCAAATGAGGGGGTGCTATTTAAATACAGCTGTTGTCACATATGTCTAAAATTGGAATTTGACAATTTCTTGTTAAGAACATAAATGTATAGAAAGCATGGCAGCACAATGGGACATAACTGTCATTAGCTAACATGTTGACTTTCTTGACTCATACCATACCACTGGGGATTTCCATCCCAATAGTGAGTTACATGATGAAATCTTTATATTGATTATAAGCAGAGTCATTCTGAAGAAATATGGAGAGATTCCCATGAGAAAAACACAGAGATTCAGGGGAAAATAGCTAATATCTGTTTTTTCTACCCTGTATCTTGCCTGTAGAAGTTGGAAATTAGCAAGGTATATCAAAGACTAGAAAGCAAGGGCCTAATTGGCTCCAACGTGTGTCCAGCTCTATGCCTGTTTGATTTCAGTGGGGATACTTTATAGACTTTCACTCTGCTCTGCATCGGAAGCATTAGTTAATGATGGTACAGCTAATAATAAATATTAACCCTTATTTCCAAAGTTTTTCTATGTACCTCACTCCACTTCCATGAACTCCTTTGCATCTTACACTAATCCTTTAAGATTTGGTATTACTGTCTCCATCACATAAGAAAGGAATCCTTGGCTTTACAGAAATTAAGATATTTTTTAGAGTCACAGCGCAAGTAAATGGTAGACTGTAATACATATCTTACTCCTAATTTCAAGTTCTTTCCAGAAAAGTATTCATTGAGTCCCAATAATCATCTCTCCAAATACTGCCACTTTGGACCCTGATCATAATTTCCTACTAGAAAAAAAAAATGTGAAGTTAAAGTTAAATTGCATATTTATTCGAGAAAAGCAAAATCAAAAGCAAAACAAAACCATGATGAAAAATAATATATACAAAGGAAAGAATTGACTAGTGTCACTAGTAGACTGAAGACTAAGTAAATATAACAAATCTACAACAATAGAGTTCTGTTTTCTAGGAGAAGGTATTTTTTAAATGAAATAAAGAAAAGCTTACTTTTCACGATCAAAGCAATTTGTGAAGTGTAAATATATGCACAGCTAAGGTGGCATGTGAATAACTGGGCAACAGCATTATTTGGACCAACAATAAAAGGGGCCGCTTGCAACTTGTATTTTGAGAATCTATAAAATGAAATTGAAAAGAGAGCTTCAAGCTACAAACAACACCATCTTACTTATATAATGTTCATTCCAATTTATGTTGTAGGGGAAAATAGCTTGGTCTCTCTTACCTAATCATGTTGAAGTTATAGTCATGGCACCCAGGTGGTTTCAGGGGTTTAAAAAAAAAAAAAAAAAAAAAATATATATATATATATATATATATATATATGCACACACACACACAATATATATAATGTATATTTTTGTTTTACATTTATATTTTTATGTTATATAAATATTTTCATTTTTATGTTATATAAATATATATGTGTGTGTACATATATATATATATTTTTCCTGTTTACAAGGTAAGATGACTTCCTGTTAAATAATAAAGCATTTCCATATCATATACCTCTTTACAACTGGCTACCAAGGAAAACTGTAGGAGTTGGGGCTCATACATTAAGAATAAAATAGTTTAAGAGAAAAATATCAGCCATTGTTATATTTGGCAGGAAAATGTGGGCTTATCCACCAAGGAAAGTGGGTATCACTTTTAATCTTGAAAAATTAAAACAAAATAACGGTTCTTTGGTACAAGCTGAAAAAGAAATAAAATTGTAGTCTGGAGATTCTGAAACCCCCACATGGGCATGGCAAATAACCTCTCTACTTCTTACACTATTTTATAGTAAATACTTTACTCAGTGGGCTTTTGTGAAGACTGGGTGATATGTGGTTAAAAAAACAAACAAACAAAAATCAAACAAAAGAAACCTTGGCAGATTATTAGCTGTTTTGAAGATCATTGTTATTATCTTTGTCAATAATAGGGATGGAGGAACTCATACAATTCACCTACCAAAGACCCAAGGAAAACAGTTAGAATCCAAAAAAGGTAAGGTTCTTTACCTTGCTGCAACAAGGAAGAGAGAAATAGTGTGGAGAGTACATCCAGAGGAACCCTGGGCATTCTGATGAGAGCAAGTTAGTATAGACTGAATGATTTTTGTTATAATAACAATGTTATTGAGATACCATTCACACACCATAAATTTGATCCCACCCCCTCAACTCCTACAAAACTCAAAACCCTGAGAGCAAAAAAAAAAAAAAAAAAAAAAAAAAAAATCTAAAATCTAATCCAGGGGGCGCTTGGGTGGCTCAGTGAGTTAAAGCCTCTGTCTTCAGCTCAGGTCATGATCCCAGGGTCCTGGGATGGAGCCCCGCATCGGGCTCTCTGCTCAGCAGGGAGCCTGCTTCCTCCTCTCTCTGCCTGACTCTCTGCCTACTTATGATCTCTGTCAGTCAAATTAAAAGAAAAAAGAAAAGAATCTAATTCAGTGCATTTTAGTATATTCAACAGGTCGTGTGATCATTATTATCTGATTTCGGATCATCTTCATTAATCTAAAATTAAATACTATCACCAGCAGTAGTCAGTCCCCACATTCCACTACATCTAAACTCTGGGAACCACAAATTTGCCTCTGTCTCTGTGGATCTGCCTATCCTGTTCCTTTCTTACAAATGGGATCTTGCAGTTTGTGGATCTTTTAATTTTTTTTTTTTTTTTTTTTTTTGTAACTAGCTCCTTTCATTTAATAGGAGTTTCAAGGTCCATATATGCTATAACATGTCTCAGTACTTCATTCCATTTTACTGTAATATCTTATTGAATGGATAAATAATTTGTTTTTCCACTTACCAGTTGATGATAATTTGTTTTTTTTCTGCTTTTTAGCTATTACAAACAATGTTGCTATGAACATTCACATATAGATTCTTGTGTGAACATATGTTTTTAATTCTCTTGAGTAAAGATCTAAGTATAGAATTGCTGGGTGTTAAACTAACTCTAACATTTTGACAATTTGTCAATCTGTTTTTCATCCACAATGACTGCCTCATTTTACAATCCCACCAGTAATGTAAGAGGATTCTAATTTCTCCACCTACTTAAAACACTTGCTTATTATCTGTTTGTTTTTTGTCATCCTATTCTGTGTGAAATACGATCTCATTGTGGCTTTGATTTACATTCTGCTTATGACTAGTCATTTTGAAACCGTTTTCACGTGTTTAGCGGCCATTTGTACATTTTTCCATGGAGTAATACCTATTCACAACTTTTGTCCATATGCTACTGGATTTTTTATCTTTGTATTACTGAGTTTTTAGAGTCTTTATATATTCCAGATACCAGTTTATTACTAGATGCATGATTTGCAATATTTTTTCTATTCCACAAAGTTTTTTGTTTGTTTTTACAGTTTTATTGAGCATACACCAACATACCATCACCACAATTAAAATAATAAAAACATATCTACCATCTCCAGAAATTTTCTTATGCCCCTTTGGATGTGCTTATGTGTGTGTGTGTTAAGAACACTTAACGTAGGATTTATCTTCTGTACAAATTTTTAAGAGTGCAATCTGGTGCTGTTATCTGTTTTTTTTTTGTTTTGTTTTGTTTTGTTTTTTTGTCAATGCAGTTCTTTTAAGCAAAAATGTCATTAATTTGATGAATCCTATTTATTTACTTATTTAGGCTGCTTGTGCTATTTGTGTTGTATCTAAAAAGGCATTTCTTAATCCAGAGTCATGAAGATTGCTCCTATGATTTCTTCTGCCACATTGTGGAACTCACTAGTTGTAATAGTTTCTCCCAAGTTCATATGTGTGCATGCACACGTATGTGTGTGTGTGTGTGTGTGTGTGTGTGTGTGTATAACTCAGCATTTTCTGTACACAAGGTAATGCTTTTGAGAATAGGGATAATTTCATGACTTCCAATATGGGTACCTCTTATTTAATTTTCTTGCCGAATAGCTCAGTCTGGAAGCTCCAATATAGTGCTGGATAAAGGGGGTGAGTGTGAACATCTTCTCTTTCCAAACATAGGAGAAATGCTTTCAGCCTTTCATCATTAAATAATGTTAGTTGTGGATTTTTCATAGGTGCTCGTGTCTTCTAGTTCTAGTTTGTTCGGTGTTTTTATCAGGAAAAGATGTTGGATTTTCTCAGATTTTTTTTTTTTTCTGAATCTGTTGAGATTATCATATGGATTTTGTCCTTAATTCTATTACTGTGGTATATTACACAGGTTAATTTTTTTATATTGAACTAATCTTGCATTCCTAGGAAAGGCTCCCTGGTTGTGGTATATAAATCATTTTACATATTGCTGGATTACGTTTGCTAGTATTTTTGCTGAGGAATTTGCTTTTATAGTCATAAGAGATAATTGGTCACTAGTTTCCTTCACTTGTGATACTATTGCTTGTTTTGGTAACAGGGTAATACTGCCATCATAAAACTGGAAAATAATTCATCCTTTTCCATTTTTGGAAGAATTTGTGAAGTATTAGTGTTATTTTTTAATCAAACATTTGGTAGAATTCACCAGTGAAGTCACATGGCCCCAGACTCATCTTTTTGAAAACAAATAATTTGTTAAAATTCAATCTATTTATTTGTTACAAGTCTACCTTATTTAATTTTTATATGCAATTGCTCATAGTATTTTCTTATAGATTTTTTTGTTTAAGTTTCTGTAAGGTCATTAATAATGTCTACCATTTCATTCATGATTTGAATCTCCTCTACATTTTTTGGGGGGAGTTAGTCTAGTTAAAGATTTTTCAGTTTTGTTTGTTTGTTTGTTTGTTTTGTGAAGAACCAACTTTTGGTATTATTGATTTCTATCTATACAGTTACTTCGGCTGTGCTCTTTATTTCTTCATGTGGATTAGAATTATTATCCAGTATTCTTTCATTTTAGCTTAAAGGACCCCAATTTGTATTTCTTGTAGAACAGGTCTGCTAGTAAAAAATTTTCTCAGATTTTGTTTACCTGGAAATCTCCTATTTATGCCATAATTTTAGAAGGATAGTTTTGTTAGATTACAATTCCCAGCCAAAAATCTTTTATTCATTGAGTTCTTTGACTATATCATCACACTGCCTCCTGCCCTCCATGATTTATATTTATTTCTTTATATATGTAATATATACAATTATATATTATAATAACATACAATATATTATCATATTAGTTACATAATAATATATCATATATGCATATATAATTACATTAATTATACAATATATATTACATATATAATACCAGTATATATTTATAATATGTATGTATTTTTTTGCATAAGATGCAAAAACTTACCACTTCTTAAAACTCTTCACAAGAGTAGTAGTAAACAGTAGGAACACATGATTTCTCAAGAAACGGAGTTGCCAATCTTAGTGAATATTCCATGTGTAATGTCTCTTATTTAGTGGAATAGTCTTCCTTTGAGGGCCGATTTGATGTTGGTGGAGGATGAGGAAACTTTGCTCTCTTAAAGGTGAGGTCAACTTTTACTCTGGATTAATGTATAAAAACTACATTCCTCATAAGCTTACAAGGAATGGGTTATGGATTCCTGAGGTTATAGTTAGTGGCTGCTCTGTTCTTTAATGAAGAGTGTTATGCAGTGAGGTGCTACTGCCCTGTAGTGTTAAGGAAACCCCAAATTATCTCATTAAAAAAAACAGGACTCAATATTGAGATTTTCTAGATTTGTTCTATCATTTATTGAGCACATGCTATGGGTCAGTTATAATACTAGCCATTTATCATATGTCATCTTATTTAATCATTGCTATACCTCAATGCAGCAAACTTTGAAATCCCAGTGTTAAACAAAATAACTTATAAAGAGTTTAAGTAAGTTTTGTTGTTGTTGTTGTTGTTGTTTAATTAATCTAACACTGCAGGAAGCACAGCTCCATTTTGGACTTCTAAGTCTTAAGAACTGTAAGAGAATACATTTCTATTGTGTTAAAAAAAAGAAAAAGAAGAACACTATAAGAATAACAGCCAAATAAATAAAAAGAAATTAAAAAAATAATCTAGAAAGTAAAAGAGCTATGATTCAAAATGAATTCTGATTCCAAATTGTTTCTATCAAAACAATGTGGCAATTTCTACCAAGAGCCACAGTCTGTTATTGCAACTGTAGAAAGAACAGTCAGCTCACCTGGGATAAAGTAACAAATTCAGAGGCTTTGTCACACTGGCTGACCTGACATCTGAATTGTTTCTGATTATGAGATGGAGACTCAAGGACTAAAATGAGTGAGTATATAATGTGAGAATAGTAACAAAGGCCAAAGTAGAAAAAGTGTAACTTTCTGGTTGAAGGGGTAAAACATTAGACTCAGGCACTGTAGATAAGGTGGTGGCTAGTGGCAAAGATGATGAAGCAGAGGGCAACGGATTAAAAGTGAGAAAATCCAAGGTTAATTAAGATTCACAAACATCTCTGAAGAAGCTTTGTGTTCACTGCACATATGCTGTGATTGTGGATTGCTGAGTGGAAAAGGCAGATTTAGAAGAATACAATTCGTAAGTAAATGAACATTGAGAAAAATTGTCCTCCAGATTCAATTAATTAAATGGGCTTAGGTTATCATGCATATGAAATTTTTATTCCAAAATTAGCATGCCTTTTTGAAGAGCTAGAGAGGGAACCATTTCATAGATTCCTTTTGCAAAGTGGTTATATTTTCTGAACTAACCAAATTCTCTGTCTCTCTCTGAGTAATCTAAGAAAATTTGATTTATTAATTTATTTAAATTTTTTAGTGCAAGATAAATGAGTTTCCTGAAATGAGCAACTTAAACTTATTTTTTAAACTGAGAGGATTTCTTGAAAAAATTGTGACATATAGCCCTTGGAAATTGTAGATAAAACATTCCTGAAATTTGAAACTACATGCTACTTCCTTGATAAGCAACATGATTCAACAATTCACTCTTATGTTAGCAGAAAATTTGTACCAGTGAATTTTAAAAATTCATTGCAACTTTTTACCAGTGAAAAATACTAAAACATGGAGTGGTTTTCATCAGTCATCACAGTGAGTTTAAGTTTATTTTCTCAGAGGAAAGCTGTGCATGTTCTGAAGGATTGATTAAGTTGGGAAGACTGAAATGACTAGAACAGACATTTGACCCCACACCCAATACATCCTAAATCATCACTTCTGTTTGGGAGTTAACAACTTACCTTTTCAAATGCCCAGGTTAACATCTAGACATCTTCACATTAAGAGGAATTCGAAGGTTGGCATGGCAACAGAGTGAAATGTATAGGACACAAAGCTGACTCAGCAAAACACAGATCTGAAATTATTCTGACCAGGAGAGGTTACTGAAAGGTGTCTTCCATGGTGGTTTCTTTCTATACCAGACCATTTTTTAAACTTATGGGCCTCAGTGTATATATTCTTTGGGTTTATTTTAAGAGTACTGTTTGATAGTTTTAAGTTATTTTTGTGTCCAAGTGATACAGACATTTATGTATTTGGTAAATACTTAGTTAAAACTATTTCTACTATCATATGATCTCCCTGATATGAGGAAGTGGTGATGCAACATGGGGGCTTAAGTGGGTAGGAGAAGAATCAATGAAACTAGATGGAATTGGGAGGGAGACAAACCATAAGTGACTCTTAATCTCACAAAACAAACTGAGGGTTGCTGGGGGGAGGGGGTTTGGGAGAAGGGGGTGGGATTATGGACATTGGGGAGGGTATGTGCTTTGGTGAGTGCTGTGAAGTGTGTAAACCTGGTGATTCACAGACCTGTACCCCTGGGGATAAAAATATATGTTTATAAAAGAAATAAAAAATTAAAATACAAAAAAAAAACTATTTCTTGTCATGGTGTAGAACAGTTAAAAAGGGTCCATTTGAGGTTATGTGACTAGGGTAGAAAAAATGTAAAAAGAATAAAAATGGCTTGCCTCTCTTATCTAGGGACAGAACAAGCATCCGCCCATGTGGAATAATTTGAGAATTGATAAATGGGTTTCTCCAGTCCTCTTCTGTTCACTACGGTGACTACAATTCTAAGCATTCAGAATCATGGACTCAGAGAATTGTGTATTTTCAGTGACCTTCGATGTCCATTAATCCACCTCTGTCATTTTAACAATGAAAAAACGGAGACCCAGAAATGTGAAGTAAATTTGTGTAGGTCATATAGCCAATCTTTAGCACACTAAGCCATCGATTAAGTATTACCAACTCCCATTATTATATTCTGTAAGTATGTAGTAGTGAAGCAGTTATTTGCTAAAATGTGATCTGTTATACTTATTTTCCTTCAAAATGATCAATATCACTAACACTATTCTCTGCTCCTTGTTGCCATCCCTTTGTTACAATTTAATGTGATATAAGTGCATCCTTCTTGTGCCTCAAGATCGCACTGAACTTCATCTTGGCTTACTCTATACTCTGTTAAACAATTCAGCAGATCATCTCTGTATGTGTGGTGATGTCTCTCCTTTGTTATTTACCAAACATTGCCAGATGACATTTCTTAAACTGTTATCTTACAATGTTGTTTACCTGAACTTAGAAATTGGCCTTGGTGTCACAATATTGTAAAATATAAGGACTTAGATTCTGCGTTCATTATCTCTTTATAGTAGCATGCTAAACATGAGAAAATGGATATGTAGAGATACGTAGTTACTATGGTTGCAATATTGAGAATGGATTGAGAAGGAGCAAATGTAGATGTAAAGAAGAGCAAATAGACAGTTTAATTTATCCATTTGTCAATATATTTTATATCAACTGCTGAAACATCTAATACGAATTAATATAAATTCTGGGCTGATTAAATAATTAAATACAAATGAAAGCCTAAGAGACACAAATAAAACTGTATTCAACCTAAAGAAGTCTTGCTAAGTATAAATGCATCAGAACACAGAATAAAGCAGATTCCTGGTAGATCTAAGCACCTTTTTAAAAAAAATTAATAAAATGTGTTAAATATTACCATAAATAACTTAATTGGGATCAATATTTGACACATTTAAAATGCAACACGCTAATATCTCTAGTGGACAGAAAGCCTTAAAAATGTACAATAAAAAACTAAATATCACAAGAGAAAAGTGGTCAAAAAATATAAACAAAAAGAATTCATATAATTTTAAAAAGATGGTTAATTAATATGGTAAGACATTCAGTCTTGCATGTATTAAAAATCACATTAATATACCAAAATGTTACTAGTGGGAATAAATTATTACAAATTTCATGAGAGTTGATTTGGCAGAATATTATCAAAAACCTTCAAAATGTTTATACTTCTCTGTCTAGCAATTGTACTTCTGTGAATTTCTCCTGAAGAAATAATTAGAAATGTGCACAAAGATTTTAGGACAGTGATATTTATATCAGTATTCTTAATCACATTATAAAAATATGAAAACTCATTGTTACAAGACCGATTAAATAAATATGTCTGTGTGATTAAATTTTATGTATCATACTCTTTTTTTCTGAGGAAAATATTTAATGATATGGAAGAAGTAGGATGACATACATTTGATTAAATATATTGATTTACAAAATCATAGAGATTATTATCCCAACCGAGTATATGTGTGTACATTGCTAGAGACAGTATATTATATATATATTATTTTATATTATTCTGTATACTTCTCCCATCTTCTAAACCCATTAAAATTAACGTCTTACTTCAATTATGAGGACTGGTGATCATAAAAATTTGTAAAATTGATAAATAAAAGTAAGTTCCATTCTTAAAAACTCAGTTCTGTGTTAAGAAAATCAGTTTTATTGTTTGCATTTTAACTGAGTTTTTATGTTAGTTCTATCTTAAATGAATTTTGTAGCTTAAGAGGCTAATAGAAAAAAACACAATTGGATGGTCTCAAGAGATAAATTCTTTCATTCTTCCCACTCCTCAATCTAGACTCCATGAAAACCACTTTGGTTTGAATAAATTCTTTAATTATGCAATAACACAATGTATTTTGTCACTATTTAACAACATTCCATATACCTTAATGATCTGCATTAGAATTTATATTTACCAAACCCTCATCACTTACTCATGTGTGAACCATTTCTTAAGTTGAGTTACTTTCTTGTGTGGATAGTAACTCCACATGTTGCTGAACTTCTGCTAGGTTGTCACTAAGAGAACCATTTCTCATCAAATTTTAGGAACAGTTTACTAATTAGATACCACCCCTGTGTCTAACCCATTAATTTATGTTCCACCTGGAACAAGGATAAGTCTGAGACACAAGGAAAACTGAACTTTCTGGATATTGTCAAATAGATTAAACATGTGGAAATGATCCTTTAAAGTAATAAAATTCAATCTCATCTATGAAAGACAATGTATACTAGACAAAATGTAAGGATGTCAAGTTAAATATTTTTCTCTACTTGCCATTTAGTAGCTACATAACCATAAGTAACTTAATTAAACTTTCTGGATCTTAATAGGATCATCCATGAAGTAGGGATAATAATACCTCCCTCAATGGGCTGTTATGAAGATTAAATCTTGTGTCTGATAGCCATTTGTATGTCTTCATTGGAGAAGTGTCTGTTCATATCATCTGCCCATTTTTTTATATGATTGTCTGTTCTGTATGTGTTGAGTTTGAGGAGTTCTTTACAGATCCTGGATATCAACCTTTTGTCTGTACTGTCATTTGCAAATATCTTCTCCCATTCCGTGGGTTGCCTCTTTGTTTTGTTAACTGTTTCCTTGACAGTGCAGAAGCTTTTGATCTTGATGAAGTCCCAAAAGTTCATTTTCACTTTTGTTTCCTTTGCCTTTGGAGACATATCTTGAAAGAAGTTGCTGTGGATGATATCGAAAAGATTATTGCCATGTTCTCCCCTAGGATTCTGATGGATTCCTGTCTCACGCTGAGGTCTTTTATCCATTTTGAGTTTATCTTTGTGTACGGTGTAAGAGAATGGTCGAGTTTCATTCTTCTACATATAGCTGTCCAGTTTTCCCAGCACCATTTATTAAAGAGACTGTCTTTTTTCCACTGTATATTTTTTCCTGCTGTGTCGAAGATTATTTGACCATAGAGTTGAGGGTCCATATCTGGGCTCTCTACTCTGTTCCACTGGTCGATGTGTCTGTTTTTATGCCAGTACCATGCTGTCTTGGTGATCACAGCTTTGTAGTAAAGCTTGAAATTAGGTAACGTGATGCCCCCAGTTTTATTTTTGTTTTTCAACATTTCCTTAGCAATTTGGGGTCTCTTCTGATTCCATACAAATTTTAGGATTATTTGCTCCCGCTCTTTGAAAAATACTGGTGGAATTTTGATCAGAATGGCATTAAAAGTATAGATTGCTCTAGGCAGTATAGACATTTTAACAATGTTTGTTCTTCCAGTCCAAGAGCATGGAATGGTCTTCCATCTTTTTGTATCTTCTTCAATTTCTTTCATGAGTGTTCTGTAGTTCCTTGAGCACAGATCCTTTACCTCTTTGGTTAGGTTTATTCCCAGGTATCTTATGGTTCTTGGTGCTATAGTAAATGGAATAGATTCTCTAATTTCTCTTTCTGTACTTTCATTGTTAGTGTATAAGAAAGCCACTGATTTCTGTACATTGATTTTGTATCCTGCCACATTACTGAATTGTTGTATGAGTTCTAGTAGTTTAGGTGTGTCATCACTAGCCATCAGGGAGATTCAAGTTAAAACCACATTGAAATACCACCTTACACCTGTTAGAATGGCCCAAATTAGCAAGACAGGAAACAACATGTGTTGGAGAGGATGTGGAGAAAGGGGAAACCCTCTTACACTGTTGGTGGGAATGCAGGTTGGTGCAGCCTCTTTGGAGAACAGTGTGGAGATTCCTCAAGAAATTAAAAATAGAGCTTCCCTATAATCCTGCAATTGCACTCCTGGGTATTTACCCCAAAGATACAGATGTAGTGAAAAGAAGGGCCATCTGTACCCCAATGTTTATAACAGCAATGGCCACGGTCACCAAACTGTGGAAAGAACCAAGATGCCCTTCAACGGACAAATGGATAAGGAAGATGTGGTCCATATACACTATGGAGTATTAGGCCTCCATCAGAAAGGATGAATACCAAACTTTTGTAGCAACAAGGACGGGACTGGAAGAGATTATGCTGGGTGAAATAAGTCAAGCAGAGACAGTCAATTATCATATGGTTTCACTTATTTGTGGAGCATAACAAATAACATGGAGGACATGGGGAGTTAGAGAGGAGAGGGGAGTTGAGGGAAATTGGAAGGGGAGGTGAACCATGAGAGACTATGGACTCTGAAAAAGAACCTGAGGGTTTTGAAGGGGCGGGGGGGTGGGGTGGGAGGCTGGGGTAACCAGGTGGTGGGCTAGGGAGGGCATGGATTGCATGGAGCACTGGGAGTGGTGCAAAAACAATGAATACTGTTATGCTGAAAAGAAATAAGAAAAATTTTTTAAAAAGATTAATTCTTGTAAAAGCTGTTAAGTGTCTAACACAGGTATCTGCCACAGTGCACCTTCATCATTCTGAATTCTTAAACTAGTTATACTTGTGTAATTATATTAGGAGTAAAAATAGTCAAAACATGTGCAAATAATTGAAATTTTGTTTTTGGAATATTTGAGTACTTGATATTTAGATGAATATCAATACTACATTATACTGTATGTTACATAGATATTCCCAATTGGTTATGAGTTTCATCATTTGTTTTTTGGGGGGGAAAAAGTGAGCATTGAAAAATGTGTGCTGAAGGAAGCCAGATATTAGATGAACAGGACTCTTGGGGAAATTTCACAAAATGGTGTCACATTCTGACAGGGAAAAACACATTCTCCTGTAGTTTCCATGGGTATGTCAGACAATCTTATACACTGCATCAGTATATTTCTTATCTCTCCGTGCCATTTTTAATCATGTGAAATCTACAATGTTGAGTTGTACTTTAGATCACAAAGTACAGAATAGAAAATATAAAATGCAGACAACCCAGAAAGAGCAAAATCAAAGTCATCTGTAGTGAGACTTGTCTTTTTTATAGGTTTCTGCAAATCGTGCTGTAAATTTTCCCAGTAACTAGCCACTGGAGTCATATTTCCAAGTAGTATTTACGGAGAGAAAGGTAATGCATGGCAGTTAGAGCATACATGAAGGAAAACTATTTTGTTATCACCCCATAATAGAGAGAACTATGAGGTAATCAAATTGGTAGTACATTTGAGGGGTAATAGCATGCAAGAGTGTTAGAACTTCAGGCAGAATATCAGTATGCTATGATTTGTTTTACAGTGGAGAAAGTAGGATAAGGTCATACAGAAAGATAGCTAATTTGCCATGGCAATGGGGATTTTCAATTGATGAGTGAATGAATGGAAGGAAGGTGATATAGGATCAAATCAAAAAAGATTATATTGTATTTCCATGTGATTTGCCCATACCAAGAAACTTTATCCCTCCCAAGTGCCTGATGCAAAAGTTACACTTCAGAGCCAGACACAAAAGAAAACTGTGGCCTGAATAAAATTTTAGCTTTTCAGAAAAATGCCAAGATGCATCTTACCATAAGGGGAAGTTAGAAGACATTTCACATTTCAAAATATGGGTAGTAGATAGATCCACCAAAAAATTATTATCTGTGGGCTCGGTAATCTGTTAAGTAACTGGAGTGTTGTGTTGTAATTGGAACCACATCGATGACGCCACTTGACACATAGTTACAATTCTTACGGTGCATTCTGTAGCACATCTCCTGCCTACAAAGACATTAACCTAACACTACTATATAGTGTGCCATCCCTTTACCTTTTTCCTACACTGTTCTACTGCTTGGTAAACATTTATCATTCTTCAAGACCCAGTTCATGTGCCATCTTCTCTTCCATGAAGACTTCCATTGACATCTGCAAGATGAATTAATCACCTTTCCTATGTCTCTACAACACCCACCCACACATGTCACTGTCTAGCTCTCCAGTTTTCCTGTGACTCTTCAAGAACCAGAATGACCATATTCATCAGTGCCAGCTCAATGCCTACATACTCTTTGACAAATACTGTGTTAACAGTTAAAAGCTAGTTAGTAATAAAAATTATTGTAAGTTTTAAATGGGCTATCAAATTATTAAGTGGGTGGAATTTCAAAAATCTGAGTTAGAATGATAGAGCTCCTCCAAACTCTGGTCAGGCTCTAGGCATTACTCTGACATCCACCCTTTCCTTTTAGCCACCCTGGGAGGGAGTTCTGGATCCAAGCCTTCTGCATGTTCTAGTCATCTTTGAGAAGCTGTAGGTGATGATGAGTATGTCAGAGGACAGGAGGAGTAGAAGGGATGGTCTGGGAAAGAGAAAAAAGACAAATGGGTGGGAGGAAGGTGACAAGAAGAACAAACTTTGGAATGAGACATAAGTCCATCAAAGTCTACAATACTATTTCAGGTAAATCTAAATTAAACATAGCCAGATCCTATTAAAATGTTAGAATATACACTCTAGGAGATAAGCAGAAGCAATAGAAATAAATAATTGCTATTTTTAGTAAGAGGATGATGTGGTATGTGCTAAATCTTGCTTATTCTTTCAGGAAATGCCTCCTGGTTTTTTCTGTAATACCAACATAATGACTGATGGCTTATGTCCTTTCTTCTCAAGAAGATCTGGTAAGTGGTAGAAAGTCCCTGAGATTTGGAGTCACATGAGAGGTTTATTTTTAGCTCGAATATCAAAATGGTTTTAGGAAATTTCCCTATTTTTTCTCATCCTCACCAGAAAAACCTTCACATTCAGAAATTAATATCTAGCCCTCAGAGCCATGTAAGGATTCATTGAGATCTTAAGAGAAAGTAGCTGCCACAATGCTGGCTTGTGTCCCAGACTCAACATTTCCGCTTCCTCACTCCCCTCTTTCCTTTCTTTTTGTTTTTCTTCACTTTTTCTATTGAAATATGTGTGTATGTATGTATGTATGTATGTACATATGTATGTATTTTACTAGCTTGATATCTGAACATGATTTGGGAAAATGAATGAGTAAATATGTTGTCTAAAACTTTCTAAAACAAACTTGTTTGGGTTATATTATGAGAAAAAATTTTGGCACCTCATGAAATGAAGGTGGGCCTACAGAAGGATTTCAGTAAATATGTGTAATTGGTTTAAACAAAACATCAGACATTTGAGACAAATAGAATATGTGCTTATTGTTACTCAGACGACTTCTGTGTTGTTGGTTCCTAAGCAGTCTTTTATCAACCATTTTAGTATTTACATATGTTGTTCATACATTTCACTTGGAAGCCTCAAGTTTTAAGGAAGCCTTTTAAACATTTCCAAGACTAAATATATAGCAATCTCCTCAAAAGAGTGCTACTTCTAAGTTCTACACAGAAGCATTACAAATTATTCCTCTCCCCCAGGTTTGACATGGTGCCACCATCTTTGTCTCCTTTCTCTCTTTTCCCCAGTTCTAATTCCATTCCTCTCCTTACTTACTTCCTCTGTTTCACCTTTTCTTCTCCAATCAATGACGATTATTAGCTTCAGCTGTAGGCACTTGTTTTTTTTTTTTTTCAAACATTTCTTCATTTTCATCAGGTGTCAAATATTTACTGATATGCCAGATGTTGTTCTTGCAATTGAGGAAACAACAAAGAATACAATAGGCATGATCCCTGCAGTCACAGAATTATACTAGGAGATTAGACTGTGGTAGAAGAAGGACATAAGATAAAGCCAGATGCTGATATATGCCATCAGAAAATGGGATAGAGAGTGGTTGAGGATGGAGAGAGTGAAGCTGTATTGCATAGACAGAACAGAAAAAGTCTTCAAGGACATGAGTTTAGAACTGAAACTTGAAAAGATTAGGCCAGGAAGAAACCATTTGTCTGGATGAGATTGGAAGTAAGGGATTTGTCCTTCTGGTTCTTTCTAATTGCTATAACCCCAGGCTGCCTGGAAATCCTGCTTCCTTTCACTCTTCATGACTAATGGTCACAGCCCTGCCACCACTACTAACTCCAGATTTTTGAACTATCTCTTGTGGTTTCCCCACTCTGTATCCATAGCTTTAAAGTTACTCACTTTATACATAAAAACTCCTCAAATTATCTTAATTTGAGCATACCATCTGTTACCTGCTAGTTTCCTTATTGATACAGTAATTTGTACTAAAATGGCCTCAGGAAAAAGGCTCTCAAAATTGGATTCTGGTGTTGTGTTAGTCATATATTTCCGGAATGCAGGATAACATCTTGCTGAGTGAGGGAGACTTAGGTAAGACACAAGTAACCTATGGCATTGTGGTTACTGAAATCACTGGTGGTGGCATGAGATAGAATTTAGATGGAGGGCAAAGCTCTGGGAATTCAAAGATCTGAGTCACTTGGTTGCTACCAGGACAGGACAGTAGTGATTATCATACCACCTGAATTCTCCTACTATACATTAAGAATGTACATAGGAGAAAAGAATATAAGAACCAGGAATACAAATTAAGAATGCATGTGGGAAAACACAAGGCCACTATAGCAATTTCAAATAATTTTCTGTAATGGCAGGACACATATGGCTGAGGCCCAGGCCCTGAATCTGTTTGGAAGAGATACAGAGTTGCAGTGCTATTTGAATCCTCAATCACACCATGTTACTCATAGTAAGGTGAGAAGACCAGTGACAAAGAAATGGAATATTGGTCTATAGAATAAGAACATTTAGACATTTATGGATAGGGATGAAACTTCATGTTTCAAAGTATCTCCTGCTATGGAGGGAGTCCTCCTCAGCCTAAAAAATCTTTAACTGACACATAAGCTATCACTGGCAGAAGCCTAAGAAATTGGTAAAATTGGTGGTGGAAAAGACCACTTTTATTTTCAGCATAAGCCCTGTGCTCAGCTAGAGAGAGAGGACTGAGAGCAGCTATATTTGCCAAGACTGAATTGTGTTCTTTCTCCATTATTTCCCTATGTGAAAGACTCAGGTTGTATCAAACATTTTAGGTTTTGTGTGACTGTGACTGAACTGCCATTATCTAATGATGATGGGACTTTATACATCCCCTGTGTTAGGATCACGGGTTTTTACCCTTGTGATACAGGACAAAGTGAGAGTTAAGATATAATAGATGTACACTGTGCCAGTAATCTTGCATTTGTCTCTCCAGATCCACTCTCTACCCATCTTTACTCTCCTCATTGCCTTGCAAGGCTGACCTATATAGACTATATCCGTGGTCCCCGTGCAGCTTGACTTTCAGTTTTGTTTGGCCAGTAGGGATACCAGGCAAGAGATTAGAGGGAGGAAATTGAGGTCAGAATGCTTGTTCTTTTTTTTTAGGAAGGTGCCATTAACTGGTTGTGTTGATTGACACGGACTACTCTTTTTCAATGTAGATACTATATACTGTATATGGCTCTCTCTCCTTACCTCCAGCAACTACTCATTTTTTTGGGCCAAGGGACAGTGACAGCTCTGCTCCTGCTTCCAACGTTATGGTTCCTCTATTTCCACTACCCTGTTGTCTGTTGTCCACCCACACATTTGTAGTTAATTCCTTTTAAATAAACCCTCCACAATTGTGTTAATTTAACTGTGTCCTCTGTTTCCTGTTAAGACCCTGACTAATGGAGCTGTATTATGTACTACATGATGTTGAGACTTAAACAAATGATAAGACTAATGGGCTGGGAGTTCTATTTGCAACATTTCTGGTAACATTTTTGGCTTGTAACAGCTTCAACCTCTTGGTTAATAGTGTATCACTGACAATAAACTGGGTCTTGGCAATCCCTGCAATTAAATCTTACCATTCAATTCTTTATCTCCCAGGAAATAAAAGTGTCCTTCCAATTATAATGAGATGGAAGTTAAGAAAAGTAGAGGATAATAAAGACAAGAGGTAATGGCAGAGTCGTAGAAGTTGAAGTTGCACTTGCAAAGGTATTACAGTAGACAGGGCAGGAGAATGATGGAATAAAGTATTATATATGAGTAATGATTGTGTTGGGCTGTAACTTCCCAAGGAAAACAAGTGGGAATAAAGTGATAGTGTATGTGATTATTGTCATGCCCCCCACCCCATCTTGGGAGTTTTGGTTAGTTGATCTGGCATGGATATACATATAAAGATTGTTCACCATAATTCTGTTAATATACAGAGATATCTATTATTTCTGTAATTATTGTATAGAGATTGTCCAGGATTAAATAATCCAAAACACAACAAATGTGGTTTTGTTCCCAGCAATGATGGACTAGTTTTAGATCATCTTTCCATCTGAAAGTAAGTATATAGGTAACAAAAAAAAAAAAGTATTTATTTTATTTATTTATTATTTGTATTTATTTATTAAATTTCCATGGCAATCTACCAAGGTGGTAAGTGAGGACTTCTGGTTCTGAGGGCCAAGAGTCCAGACAACTGAGCTTGGTATTTGGAATCTCTCAATTGGAAAGGAGTGGCTGAGATACTAGAAGCTATGAAGAGATTTCAGGAGAATCACTGGGCTGGAAGAACAAAAGCTGGATTCAGGAAAGGAAGGAAGAATGGCTTCCTTCACAAAGGAAGCATGGCCCTAGGAGATACTAGGAAATTCCACTATTAGAATTTCAGTGGGGACTCCACTCTAACAGACTGTTTCCCAAGAGTATATAGTGAAGCAGAAACTGACAAGCCCTTCAAAGGAACTGGGATCCAACTCTCAAACACTCCAGTTCTTGATTAGATCAAGATTGATACAATCATAGAACAGCCGATAGTATTTTAAATACATAGGTACAGATTCATATATGTAGGAACAAATGATTTATGAAAATAATGGCCCTGGAATGCAATGGGTAAAGCATGACATTTTAAAATAAATGATGATGGGTTCATTGAATACCCACATGAGAAAAAAGAAATTGACTCCTAAGTATACCATGCCCTAAGATTAATTCCAGAAAGAGTGCAAGTCTAAATGTGAAAAATAAAGCAAGAACATTTCTACAAGATAATTTAGAAAAATGTCTTTATAGCTTTAATTTAAGATAAGATTTCTTCAAATGCTCATGGGATGATGAAGGCAGAGGTTGGGTGATGCATTTACAAGCCAAGAAAAGCCAAGGATTGCTGGCAAGAAAACATCAGAAGCTAGACGCAGCAAGGAAGGCTTCTCTTCTGCAGGTCTCAGTGGGAACATGGCTTTGCAAGCGCCTTGATTTTGGACTTCTAGACTCCAAAACAGTAAGCAATAAATTTCCATTGTTTTAAACCACCCAGTTTGTGGTTCTTTGTTACAGAAGCCCTACGATTCTAATTTAAGTCCCAAAGAGAAAACAATCCAAATACCCATCAAGATTAAGATAGATAAATATGTCATATTTACAAAAGAACAAAATGAAAAACTCCTGCATACAAGAGCAAACATAAATTTTAGGGAAAGAAGCCAAATATAAGGGAGTATACACTACATAATTTCATCTATTTAAAATTCAAAAACAGCCAAAATAAGTCTATGGTGTTAAATGTCCAAATAGTGATTATATTAACAGATAAAGAAAGGGCACCAGATGGCTGACTTCTAATGTTCCATTTCTTAACCTGATGGTTATATGCATGTGTTCACTTTGTGATAACTCACTGTGTACTTTTTTATACATTTGTATATTTATGTTATATTTCAATCATCAGTTAGTAAATGAACTCATAGCATATTTAAAATGTCACTCACTAAAGAAAAAAAAACAAAAAGAGGAAAAATAAATGGATTTATTTATTGATTGATTCACTGGGAATTCTCCCCAGTGATTCTACAACTGATGTTAAGCAAACATACTCTTTGAGTAACAGAAAATAGTAAACTTGGGGTCAGAAATTAAGTCTTTAAATAGCTAGTCCATCCCCAGATCATACTATACGTAATTCCTACTCTTCAACCTGCATGAAGGGCTTCAGTCCTCTACTCAGAGGATGTGGTTCTTGAATTGTGGTTTATCTAACTAAGCCTACATTCTGGAACATTTTCTCACCAAAGAAAAACAGAGATTACAGCAGGTTGAACTTGAATTATTGAAATCATTTGTGAGTTTGGTAAAATGTGTGTAAATAAAATGGTTTGTAGATATAACTTAGCTTTTAAAAAATTAAGAGTCCTCTCAAAGATTGTAAGGATGGGAGTTTGGAGCATTGTTGAAGGGACCAATTATTAGATTGTGATTAAGGGCACAGCATTTAGAGCCAACTTCCCTTGGATTGGGAGAGTCACTGTTACACCACTCATTTTCAGTGTGAATTTAAGCAAACTACTTAATCTTTGATATCATCTGAATGAAAAAGTCTCCTAACAAAACTATCAAGTAGGTCATTTTATCCATGTTTTACAAAGGAGAAAATTTAGCTTAAGACAGCTAAGTAAAGACTAATTAGTTCACATAGCAAATTGTGTTGACACAGTTGAGATTTAATTACTGTGCAATTTGAATCTGAAATGTGACCTTTGCGTATTGTCTTGCCAGATACAGTTCCAATATTACCTCCTATGATATGCTTTCCCTTGTTCACCCAAATCTAAACCCCCTAAGTACTGTGCAAATTTCTGTTGTAGTACTTGTGCTATTTTGTTATTTACCTTCGACCATCTGTGACATATACTATAGACATCAACATCTCTCTTGGAACTCCAATAAACCAGGAGATCCTTCAGAGTAGAGACATTTTATACCTTTATATATTTATATACATCCCCAGGATCCAGCATAAAGTTTGCACAAAATAATCAAAAAAGATGGAAAAATTGAATATACTTAGATGATCTATCAAGCATTAAGGAAACAAAACATAACATTCTATGAATCTGAAACATATACAACTCTTGCTATTATACTATGTTTCTAGGAGTTCCATGAGTTAGTCCCTGATATGTGGAAATATTTTTGCCTCTGACAAAAGTCTGATTATATGATACCTTCTGTTTCAGATCAATGACTATTTTTTTATTGTGTTATGTTAGTCACCATACATCATTAGTTTTTGATGTAGTGTTCCAAGATTCATTGTTTACTGACAGAAACAACTTGTCAAAATTATTACAAATTCCCAATAAATCCCAAGAACAAAATAGTCTATGGAGAACTATATGGTACATTTGCATATTTTAAAAAAGATCATCTTCAAAGCATGGGGAGAAGAGGAAACATCTATTTTTAGGGGATTCCAGAAATCGGTATGGCTTCTGATCTAGTCTGTCTATGAAGCAATCAAAATTACCTTTTCAATGTCAGTTGTTTTAGGACCATAATGTATTGCAAATATGAGGAAAAGTGTGTATAGATTCAAGAGAAATGAGACTGATTCTGGAATGCCAAATAGTTCTGCATTTTTAGTGGTTCTTAACCAATGCACTCACTTTAAGCTTGTAATTTGGTTACTTTATATCAAATTGTAATTTCAAGAATGATGAAAATAGGGGCACCTGGGTGGCTCGGTGGGTTAGGCCTCTGCCTTCGGCTCGGGTCATGATCCCAGGGTGCTGGGATCAAGCCCCGCATCAGGCTCTCCGCTCGGCAGGGAGCCTGCTTCCCTTCCTCTCTCTCTCAGCCTGCCTCCCTGCCTACTTGTGATCTCTGTCAAAGAAAGAAAGAAAGAAAGAAAGAAAGAAAGAAAGAAAGAAAGAAAGAAAGAAAGAAAGGTGAAAACAAACGACACTGCTCCCTGTCTCTTGGCTTTCATAGTTAGGATACAGAGCATGCCTCCAAATTTTCTGTTACTGCATACGCATTTGGTAATTCAATAGTCATTCAAGCTATCCTGAAAGTTGATAGATTTTGGCAATTCTAGTCTAATGTGACACCTTCCCCATTCAGAGTTATCTTGGATAGATAATTTAAAGTTTCATTTGGGCCCTCCACCAGGACTAAAGACTCTACAAAAGTGTAATGATAGGATCACTGATCCAAACATTTCTAAATCACCTTTTTAGACTTAAATTACTTTGAACTACTCAGTCAGTAATGCAAATGAATTTTACATTTTCTAAACATGAGTAAGTCAACAAATTGTTAAGAGACTTGATTACCACTTACTAAATTTGTACTATATAATAGGGTATAATAAAAATCATACTAAGGAAAGTATTCCAATTTTATCACCTTTAAATTCTTTACTCTAAATTAATTAATAGTTATAAACCCTGGAGATAAAACTAAAGGAAGAAAAGGTTTTCACTTAATTGGTTGATTTGTTCTGAAAATTTTCTGTTCTTTCTGAATATATGTTTTTCTGTTGCTAAGAGATTGGACCCAAAACAAAGTCTGGATCAAGTCAACTGAATATATAAGATATTTTTATAATACCTAAATGTTTTAACCACTTACATGACAATGTGGACATGTGTATTTGGAATTTATTATAATACCAATAACTCTGGTATAATATTTACAAAGTTGAAAACAAAACAAAATAAGAATTAATCAGCTCTATTTAGTGGTGACCTGACTGAAAAAACTTTCCAAGAAGATCTTCATTAATCAACAAAAATCATTCCAAGAAAATAAAATTAAATAAAAGTTTCTGAGATCACCTTCATTACTACCATAAAAGTCAGTAAATCCAAAACATTTCCTTTTAGCAAAGAAGTGTCAGTCTTGGTTCAAGTTTGAATATGCTGTTAGTATTTAATATCTAATAACAATACAAGACACAGGGAGCAGGAAATTTATAACTTTCAGTTTAATTAACTAAAAGTTGCTGGAATCACTACTTTAATTAAGAAATCCAGATGGCTCCAGATTTCGGGCATAAAACGTGCTGCCACCTTGAGAGGTGTCATCTTGGGTAACTTTCCTCTTTTAAAATCATCACAGATGTTCTCTAACAGAGAAAAATACCTGTGGAACATGACCAGTGACTTACCGGAAATTCAGTTTCTGAGAGGACATTCTATTAAGTTCCAGAGCACAGCCTTAATATTATTATCTGGCATACAGTTTAATTATTCAAGAACAATGATTTCTGGTCACCCAAACATCTCAGTTTATTGACCTATTTTTTCAAGGGCATTTCAACCCTAGAATCTTATTCTCTTAAAACAGTAACAATTTCGCTACAAGGACAATGATCCATTTCCTCCTCACAGTGTTCTGGAATGTGAAACTTGTTGATTCTTTTGCTCCAGGATTTATGTTAGATACTGAAGGGGAAAAAATTGAATCAGGCAGTCTTTCAGAACGAAGCCTAGAGACCCCAACATGTACTGATGTCCACAGCCCACAAATCAATTTATAAAATACCAGAAGGAACCCACCCCCCACAAAATGACCTCTACCTTTCTAGCTGCTGGTTTATTTTTGTCATTGTTGTTTCGATAGTTTTGTTTTGTCTTCACTATAACTATCGGTGATCATTCTCTGAGTCTCAGATGTGTCCCCACGTTATCATGAAGACAACAGTAGTTCCAAAATGTTTTACTCTAATTCTAAGCGTCTGAATTTCTTGGTCTTGTCTTCTCTTTTGCCTTAACATTTATCCCTCAGACATGACAGCAGAGCTGTTTTCCTGCTTTTCTCCCCAGTGTTCCCAAGGACCCAGTGTGCACTTCCCAGTGTTCTGTCTACAAGCTGCATCCCCTTCAGCCGGAGACCCTACCCTAGCACTGGCCAGTGCAAACCAGCACCTTTCCCTACCTTTTCATGGGGGGTGGGTAGGGAGGGTCAGACCTCAGAGGAGTTCTAAAGGCTTTTTCTTTTCTTGTCTTTTGAGTATTCTTCATTATTATATTTCCCCATCACAAAAGATGATTTGTACTGTTTTCCTGATCTAACTTCTCACACACTGAAATCATGATGACTCATTTAGTAATGTTTTCTAAATAACATACTTTATAGGTTTAAAACAATTTAATTTTTAAGATCAAAAAGCTCCCTATAAAAACACTTATTTATCTCAAGTTATCTAAAATGATTTAAGGAGAAATAAAATTACGAAAAAAAAAATGACATCTAGCAATAAGGGACACTATGTTGTAGATAGCAAAAATTGTAACATGAACCAGTAAGATGAGGAATAAAAGGATCAATTTATTATATTCCAAGGCATTCTGGTAGTAGTCCTTCTACTACTACATAGCTATGCGTCCTTGAACAAATTATTGTATCCTCTCTGAGCATTAATTTGTATTATTTTTTAAATTAAGAAGTAAGTCATTTTTAAAGCTTTCTTTCTAGTTTTAGCATTCTATAATTCTCAGAAACATTCTTATAGTCACAAGTATGACTATATTAGTATAATCCTCAAGATAGTGTGAACTAATCTCATCAGTTTCTAATATAGTAGGAGGTACCATCTAACCTGAAGTTAGATAAATGAAATCAGTTTCTAAAAATACAGAGGAAGAATTGTAGGAAATAATTAATAAACATCCATTGGTAAATTTATCAATATCTTGACATATTTACATACTTAAAATATGAGAAAGTTATTATAGCTATCAGGGCAAGCAAAAATTCATCCAGAGCTTAATGAATCAGAAAATATGTAACGTTAGCTTCAGAGACTCTAGTCCAACCCATATCCTTTTCTTTATTCTTTTCTGTTCATTCCATATCCTTGAAGTCGCCAAGTCTCTGATACACCAATGAATTTTCACCCAGTTAAGCCCTAGATGCAAAAAACAACATGAAGAAACCAATCATGTTATTATTCAAATATTAGTCCCATTTTCAAACATTAAATATCAGCTTAATGTACTCCTTCTTAGAGAGGTTTTGGATTTTAAGGGTGTCAAATATAACCCATGATGCAGGAATTCCATTCCTCTTTATATACCTTGAAGAAATAAAAATCTTAGGTTAAAAGTACATATTAAAATGTTGAAGGAGGGGAGCCTGGGTGGCTCAGCAGGTTAAGTGTCTGACTTTAGCTCAAGTCATGATCTCAGGGTCCTGGAATCGAGTCCCGCATCAGGCTTCTTGCTCAGTTAGGAGTCTCCTTGTCCTTTTTCCTCTCCCTCTGCCTATCCCCTCTGCTTTTGTTCTCTCTCTCTCTCAAATAAATAAAATCTCAAAATGTGCAAGGAGCCATTGTAATAGCCAGAAATTGGAAGCAACCTAGTTGGAAGCGATGAACAGATGAAAGGATAGTTAGAATATAAACAGAGGCAAAATAAATGAAGTGAAGCACACGTACCAATACAGCTGACTTACAAATATATTACAGGTTGAAATAAAAAAAAAAAGTTAAAAAAATCTTTATACAAAGGTGTCTGGGTGGCTCAGTGGGTTAAAGCCTCTGCCTTCAGCTCAGGTCATGGTCCCAGGGTCCTGGGATCGAGCCCTGCACTGGGCTCTCTGCTCAATAGGGAGCCTGCTTCCCTTCCTTTCTCTCCCTCTGTGTGCCTCTCTGCCTACTTGTGATCTCTATCAAATAAATAAATAAAATGTTTGAATAAAAAAAAGCTTTATACAACATACTAATTATGTAGGATAAAATCATGTAAACAATGTGTTATGACAAAAACTACATATTTTATCACATATATAAAGGCAGATTCTAATTAGATATTATATTGTCTGATATGGTTTTAAACCTTACATAAGTAGTATCGTGCTCTTAAAAATTTTTTAACTAGCTTTTTAATTATATAGGTAAATTAAGAGATATAGAGACAGAGACAGAGAGACAGAAAGAGAGGAAAAAGAAGGAGGGATGATGATAGGCGGATAAATAGGTAAACAGTTATAGAAATAAAACGATGAAGAAATGCATAAGTAAACATTTCCTCTGGAGAAAGGACAAAGGTTGGAAACTGATACATTTCTGGTACACACACATCTTCAAATTCCCTTTCCTTTTTTTTTTTTTTTTTAATGGTGGATCATGGACCCATGGTGGTTGCAATTTATCATTTTTAATATGTCTGATATTTTCTTAATACATATAAGTTATCAAGATCATTTAAAAATGATCTCTTAAGCAATTCCCATGAAGAAATTGAGGGGAGGGAAGTGCTTTCTGAATTCATACAGAGTTTGGCACTAAGATTGATGCTTTTGAATGCATGGCCAGTTCTGGCAGTGTTTTGCATAGTATTGGGCATAGGATGGGTCAAGCAAACATCTACATATGCTTACAAGACATCATAAATAACCTTTTCAATTAAAAACCTCACTTCAATGTGTAAACCTGGTGATTCACAGACCTGTACCCCTGGGGCTAATAATACATTATATGTTTATTAAAAAATTTAAAAATTAAAAAAAAAACTCACTTCAAGGTTGGTAATTAACAAATGTAATGCTGATCCTCTTTGAAACGTATTAACTGATGTTTTTTCCTATAAGACTTATATCATTTTTAGTTGAAAAAATAAAGGTTGGGTCTTCCTGGGTTGTTCAGTCAGTTAAGCATCCTGAGTTCAGGCCCTGCATTGGGATCCACGCTGGTGGTGGAACCCAATTTAGAAAAATAAAGTGGTAATAAAGGCATCACTGATATAAATTTATTAGTATTCATCATTACTATAGAGTATTTTTTTTTAAGATTTTATTTATTAATTTGACAGAGACACGATGAGAGAAGGAACACAAGCAGGGGAAGTGGGAGAGAGAGAAGCAGGCTTCCCACCAAGCAGGGAGCCCCACGTGGGGCTTGAGCCCAGGACCCTGACCTGAGATCATGACCCAAGCTGAAGGCAGACACTTAATGTCTGAGCCAACAAGGTGACCCATTACTACATAGTATTAAGATAGACTGTTACATATTGAATTTTTTTCAGGGTTTCCCCCCATATCATCAGTTCTGTAGATAATGTTTCTTACTGATATTTAGGGATTTTAATTCATACAAAATGAAAATTGTATTTATATACCAAGTTTTTATATTTTATTAAACTTGAGAATTTATCTAGCTCTGAGCCCTGAATTTAATTTCACTATATTAGTCAATTATTTTATGTACCTTTAGATTCTCAAAGTTTTCTAGATAGCATACTTTAAAGTATGGAATGAATAGAACTTGTAACACAATTCTGTTTTAATAGCACTTTCTGATAAACACGGATTGATAATAAATTTTGGTTTTGTGTTCTAATCAAGTAAGATCTAATGCAATACAAATTACAACAGTTTTAAAAGTGTAATTTGTGTCAGGATGAAAGAAAACTGGAGTTTAAATAATAAATGTAACTTTCATAACATATCAAAAGGAAGAGTTCAGATTTTATTAGAGAGAAATGATCCAAACATTAAATCCTAGACAGCAGGAATGAAGCATGAATACATTAAGAGATTTCTTCATCTTAAAGTGATAAAAAACAAACATCTTTGAGATGAGCTACAAATGAAGGCTTTCCTTGTTACACCATTCTATTTTCCTTTCCCTTGTTTTCTGGGCACGATCACAAGAATACAGAATGAATTTCAACAGGTGTAAAAACAGTATTAAGCTGTTGAATAATACTTGGAGGAAACTCGCTTTGGCAATAAATCTTACAGAAGAATGGTTTGAGGTTTCCAATGAGCTTAAGATCAGTCTGAACAAATAACAGCAGCACGTGATAGCCAGCAATAACCTCAGTTGCATTAAGAGTTCTAGAACATCATATTAATTGAATTTGTCTGTTCGAGAGCAGGGAGATGTATTAAGAGAAGGCTGAAACACTAGGCCATGTTCACAAATCCAGAGGAGGGCACTCATGAAAATGAAGGGATCTAGTCATCAGAGCAGGGAACACACAGAGAAAATAAGTAAAATTTAAGAGCTTGTGATGTGTAGCTTAGAAAAGACTTGAGGTGATTACACCGAGTATCTGCTAATATCTGAATGGCTGCCAGTGTACTTTTCCAGTCTAGCTTCACAAGCAAGTACCTCGAATGTTCGGTGCAAGTTACAGGTTTCAGCTCACACTGTGAGTATTAGATTCCATTTTTTGTTCCAATACTTCTTTCTTCAATATGGCCACACTCTTTGTCATGTGATCTAACAGCTTTTATCACTAGAACCAGAGGGTATTTCCCTGATTCAATAATTTTGATCTTGTTTGGGGAATGTAATTTGGGGAACTGTGACAATGAGCCACTTGAGAGCCTGGACTTTTAGTGATGTTGCATGCTCTGTCCACCACTCTTGGTCTACTATTGCTATGAGAAGTTGCCCATTGATCAAAAGAGGTTGGAACCTGAGGAGTCCTAGACCCAATCTGAGAATTTGGAGCCTAACCGGGTGGATCAGAATGGTCTCCAAGTTGACTGACTCTAATAGCTTTTAGTTTAATTTTTGTCTTCAATGAAATTTTTCCAAACTGTTTCTTTTGCTTGGCCTACATAATTACTTTGACTAATATAATAGTCACAAACTGACTAGTATAATGATGGCTCCTTAGGAATAATCATTTTAAATAATGTGCAATAGATTTTTCTTAAAGATTTTATTTATTTATTTGACAGGCAGAAATCACAAGTAGGCAGAGAGGCAGGCAGAGAGAGAGAGGAGGAAGCAGGCTCCCTGCTGAGCAGAGAGCCCAATGCGGGGCTCCATCCCAGAACCCTGGGATCATGACCTGAGCCAAAAGCAAAAGCTTAACCCACTGAGCCACCCAGGTGCTCCTGTGCAATTGATTTTTTAATTACATCCTCAGCATACTTATTAAAACACATTTGTAAAGACACACCCAAACCCTTTCCTTGAGCTACACCTTATCTTTGATTCCTTTCCCCACTAAATTATTGGCCCTTACTTCTCCTTTAACCTCCCCTCTATTTCAAATGTGTTTCCAATGCCAATTGTATTATGATCAGTTAGCTAGAATCAAAAACGATTATAGACCAATGTTGATTCAAGGTTAGGATTAGACCAATATAGACACTTGTGTTCAGAACTTTACTTACCCATTTTCATTGTTATTTATGTTGACTGACAGTACCATGCCTATTTTAAACCAACTTGAACTAAATCCTAATGAAACAGAGTTGAGTGTTTCAGAGTTAAGAAATCTCTGTATTCCATTTACAGAAGTTTTGCCTTGTTATACAAAAATGCATTGTATGCAGCAAGAAATTACAAGTGCTTTGCATGTATTACCTCATTTAAGACCCATAACAATATGATACATAGTATTTTCAACATTTTATAGCTGAAGAAACTGACCCACTTTGAGATTAAATGATTTGCCTAAATTCACCTAATTTGTAATGGGAAAACCAGGATTCAAACCGTTCCGGGCTGACACCAGAATTTTACTCTTGGCCCCAAAATTCCACAGCTTCTCTAAATGAGATTTGATAGCTGTGTAGGCTCTTTTGTTCCATAACAGTCTCAAGGCACAGTCTTGTCAATTAATTAGAATAAAACTGAAATCCACAACTACTTTTAAAGCATATGGGTTGTCGGGAATGGAATAAAGCTCAGGGATGGTCTTGAGGACAGGATGAGAGTGTTTTGTACCCATTTTTTGCATTTTTAAAAATGGCAAGATTAATTATCCATCTAAGATCATAAAATAAGTGATAATATCAAAGTATTTTCATGAACGAACAACAACAAAAAGCATAAACAAATTAATAAATAAATCCTTAAAAAAATGCAAAGGGCTGGACCAGGGGGACAGATGTCCTTTCCATATCCAGCAATTTGAGCTTCAAGTGAAGACTCTCAATGGAGCAAAAGATCATTCACAAAATGTCCCTTATGGTCCGTGTTTGCCCAAAATAAAAGAAACTGAACTTGAATAGTAAATTTATAAGATACATTCATGTAACTATCAAATCATGTAAAAAATTCTTAATTTTAGAAACAGACTTTTTAAAAGATGCAGGTTAATCTTATGAAAATAAAAACTCATTGGGTACCAAATCCATTCTCAGAACATAACCTTCATGTTGCCTCCACGATAAATGCTGACCCATATACAAGTGACCAAAACCATTTCTTAAAAATGAAGGATGATTAAATCCTTAAAACACACACATACACACACACCTTTCTCTAAAGGGAACTTTTCAACATAATCTTATTTTCTGATGTATTCTGCCATGATTTTCCCAAGAATGTTTTAGAACATCTTCCCCAGACTTACTAATGATCTGTTAATGAACTGACAGACTGTACTTATGTAAATTATGGAGTTGCTGAACCCAGAGTTGAAGTTTGGTACATTTCAAGGATATGAAATCAATCATTCTAATATTCATAACTGTCATCTATCTGCCCTTCACATCCATTTCATCATCCCTCTACCTTGAAGAGTCTCATAGGTGACTCTGAAAGTCTGGACATTCTTACACGCAATTAAATGATTTTCTCTGTACACTGGTTTCTGAAACTCAAACAGTTTTCCCTAGGGCAGTTATTTGTGGTTAAAAAAGCCCAGTTCTGCAGATCATTGTGGTTAGTGAAAACCAAGGCTGGAAGTAAGGAAAAGGAGGGGCTGCTCCTAGATAGGATATAGCTTCTGAAAATAAAGATGATAGCAGGTACAGCCTACCAAAGAGAAGACGTGAGGGAAGGATAGAAGGGGAGACTCATACAAGGGGGTCCTAAAGGTCCCAGGTATCTACTCAAACTAGTCAACCATTCAAGCGCTATTCCATGAGCACCCACAACTGATGTACCCAAGTCATGCAAATTGTATGTCACATGCTCAGTCCCCTAGCCTGGAGAGAGTCCAAAAGGTAAAAATTAATCTTTCTTGAAATGTCCCTATAAACTGATTCTAAAATTAACGCGACATGCAAAGTCAAAGAAATATTTTTCTTTCTGTTCAGCATTAATCAAATCATTGTAATTATAATTAAGAAAATAAGACTAGAAACAGTGTGGAGAATGACTTCTATGCTAAAAGATTAAAAATCAGGCTATTTGACCAAAAGGAAAATAGCCTATAGAGTGATATACTTATTTTCAAATAGTGTCTAAAAATATTTACCAGGGAGCCTCAATTAGCTGGAACAAATTCAGACTCTAGGTTACAATACTATTCTGTATTGTTCAGTTTTTCTGATCCACCCATAATCCACTATTTGATGACCTATAAAGGTAACCAAAGGCATTCTAGAACTTGCTAAAACCTGATGTAGCTATTTTATTCCTTCAATTCCTCACAGACCCTAATTTTTGCCTCTTTCCTTTCCCTTTCTTTCTCTTTCCTTGGCTCTCTCCCTCTCCCTTTTCTCCCTTCCCCTACTTCCTGTCCTTTCAGAATTGTGTGTGAATAATATTTCTAATTCTTTTTTTGACTGGACAATAGAAGTGTTGACGAATAGAGATTAGGAGACAAAACAAAAGTGAGACAGTAGATCTACCAAGAAATAGCAAAAAGGAATATCTTTAAATTTTCTGATTCCCCACCCATCAGCAGTGGAGCCACCCCTCCATCCACTCCTCTGGGCTTACTCCCGAGTCTTAAAAACCAAACTTCTTTATTGTTCCTAGAATTTATATTTGCTAGTTATCTTGACACAGACTTTCATCCTCTTTATAACTCTTTGAACTAAGTATCATTTAGGAATTTCATAGGAACTTACTAACTTGAGGGTAGCCCATCAGCTTATGAAAGTAAAGAAAAATACTCACTCTCTCTCTCAAACAAATAAATTAATTTAAAAATGTTGGGATGCTTGGGTGGCACAGTGGTTGAGCATCTAATTTTTGGTTTTGGCTCAGTTTGTGATCTCAGAGTTGTGAGATCAAGCCCTCCATAGGGCTTTGTGATGAGAACAGAGTCTGCTTAAAAAAAGACTCTCTCTCCCTCTCCCTCTTCCCCTCCCCCCTGCTCTCTCTCTCTCTCAAATGAATAAATATGTGTTTAAGAAAGATGCTGGTGCCCAGAGAGCACAGGCACTTCCAGCCCAGGAGAAATGTGGTATGATGTTACACATTCGCCAAAGCCAGTGAAGGGCCCACAGTCTTTCAAGCCTTTCAGGACTTTTCAGCCTTTGTTACCCTGATTTTCTCTCACTACATAATCTAGCTGACAAATCAGAAGCCACAAATGATGAGGGAAGGTGAGGGTTTTATGTGAAAGATGGCAGTCAAAGCAAGAGCCAGTTGGCTAATAGAATGCTAAAGAAAGAAGATAAAGGTGATATTCCTTAATTATGAAAGTGCTGATTCCAGCATCCATAATATAAGCATACCACATAGATATTGTCAGTTCTATTCCAGACCTCTGCAATAAGGCAAATATCATAGTAAAATGAATCAGATGAATGTTTTGCTTTCCCAGTGCATGTAAGACTTAAGGTTTCACACCATACTACAGTCTATTAAGTGTACAGTGGCATTATGTCTAAAAAAACAAGCAATGTACATAATTTCATTAAACATACTTTACTGCTAAAAAATGCTAACTGCTATCTGAGCTTGCACTAAGTCATAAGCTTTTTGCTGGTGGAGGGTCTTGCCACCGTGTTGATGGCTGCGGACTGATTGAGTCATGATGCTGAAGGCTGGGGAGGCTGTGGTGATTTTTTGAAAGACAACAGTGAAGTTTGCCACATGAATTGACTGTTCTTTTCAAAAACAATTTCTTTCTTTCTTTTCTTTTAAAAAAGATTTTACTTATTTATTTGAGAGTGATTGAAAGTATGAGTGATGGGGAGGGGCAGAGGGAAAGGGAGAAGCGGGTTCCCTGATGAGCAAGAAACCAGACTCAGGACTCCATCCCAGGCCCCAAGATCATGACGTGAACCTAATGGAGATGCTTAATCCACTGAGAACCTCCCAAAATGATTTCTCGTAGCATGTGATCCTGTAGCATTTTACCCACAGTAGAATTTCTTGGAGTCAGTCTTTCTAAACCCTGACACTGTCAACTGAGTTTATGTACTATTCTAAATCCTTTGTTGTCATTTCAACAATCTTCACAACATCTTTACCAGGGGTAGATTCCATCTCAAGAAACCACTTTCTTATTTTATCCATAAGAAACATCTTCATCCATTCAAGTTTTATCATGAGGTTGCAATTCAATCACATCTTCAGGCTCCACTTCTCACGTGTGCTATTTCTACCACATCTGCAGTCAACACACACACACACACACACACACACACACACACACTTATCATCTATATGGGTGCAGATCGTGATGCCCCCAAACAATTGCAATAATAACATTAAAGATCACTGACCACAAATATAATAATAATGAGAACATCTGAAATATTTTAAGAACTACAAAAATGCAACATAGAAACCCACACTGAGCAAACGTTGTCAGAAAAATGGTGCCAACAGACTTGCTGGACACTGGATGGCCACACTTTCCATCTGTGAAAAAATGCTACATCCCCAAGTGCAATTAAATGAAACACAATAAAACAAGGTATTCATGCACAGTTTTCCATGCTTGTTCTATCATTTACTAGCTGTATGACTCTGGACAATGCACTTGATAATTTTATTCATCAATTCCTTAATCTGTGAAACTGGATTAACAGGGCCAAGTTTATTCCTCTATTGTGAGGATTAAATAATAAAAAGTACCTGAAACTTTGGCATATAGTTAGGTCAATAACAATGCTATCAACTTTTATTTTCCCATATGAAGCTATTAAACATGAAAATACATTGAAAGGTTCTCAGTGTATCACTTTATTTCAGCTCAATAAAATAGTTCATGCTCATAATAATGGCCCTGGGTACTAAGAGCATATTAAACAATGATCTGAACCCCTTGTGTAATAAAGTAGGCTAGATATGATTACTTTAGAAACTATTTTAAAAGTAGTTTCTTGGGGGCTCAGTTGGTTAAGTGTCTGCTTCAGCTCAGGTCATAATCCCAAGATCCTGGGATCAAGTCCAGAATCAGGCTCCTTTGCTCAGCGGGGAGTCTTTTTCTCCCTCTGCCCCTCCCTCCACTCATTCTCTCTTTCTTGCTCTCTCTAGCAAAAACAAATAAAATCTTAAAAAAAAAAAGTTTCTCAAACTAGAAGCACAAAGAGCACCTTTTTCATTCATGAGATATACTGACTTCTTTTGCAAAGAGCAAAAAACATGCAAAGCATAACTCACTACCTAATGTTGCTAGAATTAGTGGTGCTTCATATAAATGAGAGAGAAAAGGGACTAGTATCACCACTAAAATAAAGAATTCACTGAAACAATGTGTTCCTGTTTTGACAGGATATATTGGGGTAGCTGTTAGGAACAATGATCCTCAGTAGGAGTAAGGCTAGGTGCAATCTCTGTTCTTAATGTCTTCTAGAACATATTGACAATCAATTAAACATATATTTGGCAGCTACTGTGCATTAGACTCTGTGTGGCCTACTAGGGGTACATATATTCTCCATTTAAGGAACTGTCAAACTGGTAGGAAAGACATAAAAAGTTATGATACAATGTAATAATTGCAAGAAGAGATTTATACTAAGCATCCCTGTGAAGCAAAGAGTTAAGTAATTCTTTCTGTGGATGTTAGTAAACGTTGATAAAAAGATATACTGGATTGAATAGTTCATGTCTACCCAGAACCTGTGAATATGATCTTGTTTGAAAACAGTTGTCTCTGTAAATGTAATTAAGTCATAAGTTAGGATAAGGTTTTACTGGATTCAGGTGGGCTCTAAACCTAATCACTGGTGTCCTTATAAGAAGAAACCAAAACACACAGCAGCACAGATCCACGAACACAGAAGAGGAGAGCATGTGAAGCAGAGGCAGAGATTGGAGCCGCCCCGCCACAAGCCCAGGAAGGCAAGAAGCCACCAGAAACCAGCAGAAACAAGGAAGGATTCTCCCCTAGAACCTCAGAGAAGGGGAGGCCCTGCCAAAATCTCAATTTTAGACTTCTGGTGTCTGAAACTCTGAGAAATGAATTTCTGTCCTTTGAAGTCACACAGCTTGTGATAACTGATATTCAGCATCCACAGGTCTCCAACACAGAGGGGCTTGAACGGATTTGAGCTGCATTTTGAGGACATTATATAGCATTTTGTCATATGGATAAGGGGAGGAAGATCACTGCAGGAAAGGAAATAGGATGTGAGAAACACAGACATGAAAGCAATGTGATCCCATCAAGGGACCTCTACCTCTTCTTTCCTCCTAATGTGTTTCTATTCACCCACCTTAGCCATGTTGATTCCCGAATGTGGGTATTCTTTGTTTTGTTTTTTCCTGTTTTTGTTTCTTGCTTGAATTCCCCATGGATGTCTAAAATCTTGGATACCCACTCAGAACTTGAATGACACTGGGGTCTCCCTTCAAGATACCCCTTCCCAGTTATTGTTTTGTTTTTGTTTTTCCTTCCCCACTAGATTCTGAGCTAGTACACACATACTCCATGTGCAATTTAGAGATCATTATGTCCCATATTCTAGTTCTACATAATCCTACCAGCTAGGTCATGTTCATGCTAGTGGTATGATACAGGAGGAAAAGGAGAGCTGTACATGTCAGGAAACATATGATGGGGGCTGTATTTTAAAACATCAAGAGTCAATCATTTTCATCCAGGAAGTAATTTAAGCCAAGCTAAATAGAACTGAGTTCTGTATTCTAGCAAGCTGTCCTTCAGAAGGCACAAAAGTCCTCCAGGGGCTGAAGGAAAAGGAGTAAATGTCAGTGTCATCTTTCATTCCCATGTATGTCCATTCCCTTCTTAGATAAGATTTGAAGGGGGCAAAAATAAGCCTTAAGGAATCTGAGAAGTGAAGAAACGAATAATGGTGAGAGTTTCACATTTGGATTATATAATCCGTAGAGACATCCTCTCAATTTATGAGCATTTGGAGGCTCTATAATTTGTAACCTGAGAAAAGACCCCATCCTGAGGAATTCCATACCTTCATGGAGGCACAGTCTGGGCTGTCCCCACATTGGGCCCCCATGCTGTGCCTTTGGCAGAAGGGTTTTTATGGAAATCACTATGAGGTTCACACAGCTAAGCTCATCACTTACTGAGTTCATTTTACAGCTCCATGTTCAGGAATACCTGACTAAAAATATTCAGAAGAGGAAAAATAAATAACTGTCAAACAAGCCTCCAAAGCCTGCTTCACATATCCTCATCCCAAAGTTTGTCCTAGTATTATTTTAACTTTGAAAGCTTGATGGAATTTGTCAAACTTGTACTTTCTTCAGGTATGTATATTAAAGAAAGAAACAGGCAGAGACAGAGAGAATTTGGAAGCAAAGGGAAGAACAGAACTATTTTTTCTCTCCAAGAAAAATATGAAGTTTTTCCTGGGAATGAAACTATTGGCAGGTGGTAATTATCCTATCACTGGCAAGTTCTAACAGTTACTTAGTCTCAGTTGATATTCCAGAAATTAAAACAAACCAAGTTGAAGGATACCTTGTCACAAAGGTATGTGTATAACACCTTGTTTTAGAGTTCCACAAGTTTGTCTTTTTTCTCTTGTTATTACTATACTCATACTTGTCAGGAATATATTTTCTTTCATGTACTCCTTGATGGATGGCAATTAAAAAGGAACAGATTATGAAAAACTTCATCTGATGGTCAACGGCATCTTGCCATTTAATCTTCTAGAGCACCCATGCTAATTCGAATGATAATTAAGCCTCAAGGTTTGCTCATATCAATTTGTTTACTATCATTACAGTTAAATGGAACATAAATTCATTCTTCTCAACAATATTCCCACTTTCTGGGTCTGTGCTTTATACTTTCTCACGTATTTGGAAACAAAAAATTTCAGGTGTCACTGGAGAGAAGAGTTGGGAGAAAAAGCCAGAAAAGCCATACCAAAGTGCTCAAGTTAACCAAGTCAAAGAAAGAGCAATTTCAAATATTCTGCTGCTTTTTTATGTGGCTGAGGACAGAGGGCTAAGAAAACGGACCTCTAAAATTCATCTTGCTGGGATAGTGCTGTACTATCTTTCCATGCCAGCTGCACCTCCCTTGCCATAGTCACCTCTAATAGCTCTTTGACAGAGGTGCTGGGGAAGGGGGCTAGTGTTCAAAATCATCCATGGTAGAATGCGGAGGGAAGACCAACAGCTGCAGGAAAGAAAGAAGAAAACACAGTGAGAACACAGGAGGAACTCAAATGGAGACTGAGCACAAGCACATCTAGAACTGTTAAGATGTCTTGAAAGGGGCACCAGACTGAAAGTAAAATGGAAAAGACCTGAGTCTTCTTAATTAAAAGTTAAAGTTAGGGTGATCTCAAAAAGACAGAGAAATTAGACAGACATTGGAATTATAAATGTGTAATTTAAAAATGTAGAAGCATGCTAGAAAAATTAGGAAATTCAGAAAACTATTGTCTTTGGAAATACAGAAAACCTTTCATCTTCCTTCTCTTTTTCCACATTTTTCAAAATTTTATGCAGTGAGCAATAATTATTTCATAATAAAAATATATAAAAGGGGCACTTGGGTGGCTCAGTCAGTTAAGCATCTGACTCTTGATCTCAGTTCAGGTCTTGATCTTGGGGTCGTGAGTTCAAGCCCCCCCCCCAAAAGGAAAGAAATAAAGAATATAAAAAAATGTAAATCTCTCTTGAATTGCACTGTGATACTATTAATATAGAATTAATCCAGTGCTTTGCAACACAACAAGACATCTTCATTTATATAAATCCACAAGGAAAAAAAGAAACACAAAACTTAAATACACCTAAGTCTTCGCAAGTAAGGGACCATCAGACTCTCCTAGTTTTAACAGGCCAACCTGGAAAGTTCCATAGCTTTCCTCACTCTCTGGTTAATTATCTAGCTCCTCAACTCAGAGAGGAAATGACAATAATAATGAAAGGTCTGGAAACATCCCTGCCAAAGCCAGATTCCCGGAGGAGGCAAACTAACACTAAGTGAATGATTCTATTTTTCTCTTCTTGTTTCTCAGGTGGCTTGACATTTAAAATAGCAAAACATCTGTGGGCAAGAGTCATGCTATTCACATCATCTGAGAATAGGAAGGACAAGAGAGGAAGCAGATGAAGGACAAATGTAAGGACAAACACAACACTAGGAAGTTAAAAAAAAAAAAGGATAAATGAAGGCATATGAGAAATCTATTAATAAACTAAACACATTAAAACACCTTAGTGAGAGGCAGAAATAAGTGTGATTTGGGCACAGTGTTGTTGTTGTATAGTTTTGGGTGAACTATATCTAATTTTACAAACCGACCTCGCTCTTGTTTTGTAAGAACCTGCGGCGAAGCCTTCTCTGCCTCAAACTTTCACAGAAGTGAGTTGCACCTCCAGGCCTTGCCCCTCCATCTAGCTCCAAAACTCATCCTGAGCATCTCTGTAGTCCCCCTTGTGGGATACCCAGGAGCACATGGAGCCACCTCACTCTGCCCAGGAATTAAAGTGTATTCATAGGGTTTCCTGGGCCCAAGGACTGTTCTTGCTCTCTCTCTCTCTCACACCTCCAGAAACTGTCTTCCCTGATCCTTATAACCTGCCTGACTATCTAAGGAGCTTTCCCTATACCTTACCTCACACCTGCTGGAACTTCTATACACAACATCTATCTAGACCTGTCTGGACTCAGTAATTCTGTTCCAATCTATGGTCCCCAAGTTCATTCCTGCCCTATTGTTAAATAATTCTTAGCAAGATCTGGAGGAAGGGGGGAAAAAAAAAGATGACATTTTTTTTGTAACCTGTAAGGGGAGACAAAGCTAAAGGACAGGAAAGTCATGGTTTGGAAGGAACAATTCTGGGTGGCTCTTTTTTTCCCAATGAATTCCACAGTTTCTTTTCTAAAGTACTTATTAGAATTTAAATCTAAAATGCAATCCAAATAACTGAGGCCTCTTTGTCCTAAAATTTTACCAAAAATCCTTAAGAAACAAATGTAAACTCATTCAAGATTTAGGACAGATTTATTCATCACTTTTTATTTTTTCTCTCTCTATCTTTTTTTTTTTTTTTTTTAAGTAGGCTCCACAACCAACCTGGGCTCGAACTCATGACTCTGAGATCAAGAATTGCATTCTCTATTGACTGAGCCAGATAAACACCCCTACTGGTTTTATTTTATTTGCCTTGGGGATGGATATCTGAAGCCAAAATGTTAAGAGGAAGGAAAGATCATATGTTCATGTATCTTTATTCAGAGGATCAGAAATCCATGTTAAGTAAAATCAGTCAAACCCACTTTTTAAAAAATGGAAACTCTAAGCCCAAAACTATGATGGTAAGAACTATGTTTTCTAAAGGATTAAAATTCTTTATTCCCTTTCTGTTAATTCCCACTCAGTGGCGAAACTCACAAGAGGCAAGGGGGCTGTATGCATGTTTGTGGGAATAGCAGTTAAACGTCATGGATGATTATATATTATTCAGCAGCTTTCTTAGGTTACCAAGAATCCTCAATGACAAGGTAGGTACTGGGACACTAATGGTTGAGGCTCATATGTGGAGTGTTTGTACTAGGAAAAGGATTACTGGAGAAGTAATCTAATTCCAGATATCTCTGGGTTTAATATAATGCTAGACAAAACCCAAATGGTCTTGTCTATATATGGCTCACATTTCATGGATGATTCCTCATGGTAAGGGATATATTCCCTATTATTGTCCAACTCTGGGCAGTATTCTATCTAGACCTTTAATACATGTTTTAGAGTTATGCAAGATGCTGAAAACAATCTTTGCTTGTTCTCTTTCTCTTCATCTCTTTCTCAAGAGCTACCTCTCCATATTTCCTTCTAACTTTATTTTCTGTCAAAACTAACTTCATGTATAAAGAGATAGGAAAGACTGAATTGCATTTTTGATATTTGCATATCAGATTCTGGCTATCTAATTTCACAAATGGTGGGTGTGTGTGTGTGCATGTGTAGACATTGAAGAATTGATTGGCACTACGATTTAACGTTCCATTTATTTTCCCCCATTTAAAAAATACTGAGGAAAAAATAAAGTCCTTTAAAAAATGCATCCCTCCTACCACAACCAAACTTGTTTTATTTATTTATTTGTTTGTTTGTTTGTTTGTTTTACTCTTCTAGTATTACCACATAGTTATCATCCTTCCAACATTTTTTTAAATGGGTATGTGATCGATGAAAATACAAAGTGTCTGAAGTTGAAAAATCACATTATTCTGAACACTGCAGAATGATTGCTAGCAAATATTTCCCAGTATGCTGTCACTGAAATATCACATACTAGTTAGATGTTGTGCGATGCATATGTCAGGAGAGAACCTTATGTTCACAGGTTTTGAAAATATAATTTCTAACTTCAAGAGCATAGAAAGGAGATACCTATTTGCAGAGTGTAAATTCATTCTGGAACACTGACAGAGTGACAGATATTAAAGTAGGCCTCATATTCCAAAGTGACAGTCTAGGCTAACATGAAACTTTTAGAGTTAGGACAAATCACTAGAAGATACTGACAATTTGCCTTGTTCTTTTAGTATTACTATTGCTTTTGATATGCTTTGCATGGTACGGCTTTTCTGTAGTTTTGATGCATTTAAGCTGAAACCTCAATAAAATTATGTTCCAGTTTGTAATTGGTGTTATTTCAGAAAGCAAATGACTCTGACTTTCTTTTCTGCTTTCAAAGAGACAGGTTGCTAAACAAATTAGTCAAAATTAGTGGCTACCACTTACTGATTTCCTGCAAATTTTCAGATCCTTTCCACCATACTTGCATACATTTTCTCTAAACTCAGAGAATCAAATGAAGTAGGTTCTGCTTGCACATTTTACAGATGAGGACCCTACTCTCACCGGTACTATGAATTCTTGGCTAAGGCCACAAAGCTAGCAGGTAAGTGACAACACCAAAATTCTGACCCAAAATTCCACCTGGAACAAAAGCACTTGATCTTTTTGCTGTCATTTTCACTGCCAATATCAGTAAGTGTAATAACTCAAGAATTAATGTGTACATATAAAATTCTCATTGGACCTTTTATTACATAGACAAATTGAATAAGCCTCACGTTAAAGAGCTTAGCAAAGGGACACCGAATCTTGATTTCAGCTCAGGTCATGATCTCAGGTCCCAGGATCAAGCCCCACATTGGGCTCTTGGCTCCTCCGGGCCGGAGATGAGGAGGCCGCCATTTGTATTCCAGTCCTCCGGAACTCTTCGGAAAGCGCTCAGGGAACAAAAGCTCCTGAAAGCAAATCAGAGCAGATTACTCAGCCCGACCCCTGGTAAGGGCAGTACAATTCACCTGGGGCAAAGACACTTGAGAATCACTACACCATGCCCCTCCCCCAAGAAGATCAACAAGAAATCCAGCCAAGACCAAGTTCACCTACCAAGGAGTGCGGTTTCAATACCAAGGAGAGCAGCAGAATTCCAGAGGAGGAGAAAGCAAAGCACGGAACTCGTGGCTTTCTCCCTGTGATTTTTTTTTTTTAGTCTTGCAGTTAATTTAATTTTTTTTCTTTTTTTTCTTTTTTCTTGCATTTGGGTAAATTTTTTTTTTTAATTTTTACCCTTTTCTTTTTTAACTTTTTTTTTTTTTTAAAGATTTTATTTATTTATTTGACAGAGAGAAATCACAAGTAGATGGAGAGGCAGGCAGAGAGAGAGAGAAGGAAGCAGGCTCCCTGCTGAGCAGAGAGCCCGATGCGGGACTCGATCCCAGGACCCTGAGATCATGACCTGAGCCGAAGGCAGCGGCTTAACCCACTGAGCCACCCAGGCGCCCCCTTTTTTAACGTTTTTAAACTAGTTTAACTAATATATATATATATATTTTTTTTTTCTTTTTTATATTTTTCTTTATTGGTGTTCTTTTTTTTAAATTCTTTTCTTTTCTTTTTTTTTTTTCTCTTTTTTTTTTTTTCTTTCTTCCTTTTTGAACCTCTTTTTATGCCCTTTCTCTCCCCTCATGATTTGGGATCTCTTCTGATTTGGTTAAAGCATATTTTCCTGGGGTTGTTGCCACCCTTTTAGTATTTTACTTGCTCCTTCATATACCCTTATCTGGTCAAAATGACAAGACGGAAAAATTCACCACAAAAAAAAGAACAAGAGGCAGTACCGAAGGCTAGGGACCTAATCAATACAGACATCGGTAATATGTCAGATCTAGAGTTCAGAATGACAATTCTCAAGGTGCTAGCCGGGCTTGAAAAAGGCATGGAAGATATTAGAGAAACCCTCTCGGGAGATATAAAAGCCCTTTATGGAGAAATAGAACTAAAATCTAACCAAGTTGAAATAAAAAAAGCTATTAATGAGGTACAATCAAAAATGGAGGCTCTCACTGCTAGGATAAATGAGGCAGAAGAAAGAATTAGTGATACAGAAGACCAAATGACAGAGAATAAAGAAGCTGAGCAAAAGAAGGACAAACAGCTACTGGACCACGAGGGGAGAATTCGAGAGATAAGTGACACCATAAGACGAAACAACATTAGAATAATTGGGATTCCAGAAGAAGAAGAAAGAGAGAGGGGAGCAGAAGGTATACTTGAGAGAATTATTGGGGAGAATTTCCCCAATATGGCAAAGGGAACGAGCATCAAAATTCAGGAGGTTCAGAGATGCCCCTCAAAATCAATAAGAATAGGCCCACACCACGTCACCTAATAGTAAAATTCACAAGTCTCAGTGACAAAGAGAAAATCCTGAAAGCAGCCCGGGAAAAGAAGTCTGTAACATACAATGGTAAAAATATTAGATTGGCAGCTGACTTATCCACAGAGACCTGGCAGGCCAGAAAGAGCTGGCATGATATTTTCAGAGCACTAAATGAGAAAAACAGGTGGCCAAGATACTATATCCAGCTAAGCAATCATTATTGAAAATAGAAGGAGAGATTAAAAGCTTCCAGGACAAACAAAAACGGGAAGAATTTGCAAACACCAAACCAGCTCTACAGGAAATATTGAAAGGGGTCCTCTAAGCAACGAGAGAGCCTGCAAGTGGTAGATCAGTAAGGAACAGAGACCATATACAGTAAAATTCACCTTACAGGCGATACAATAGCCCTAAATTCATATCTCTCAGTAGTTACCCTGAATGTTAATGGGCTAAATGCCCCTGTCAAAAGACACTGGGTATCAGAATGGATAAAGAAACAAAACCCATCTATATGTTGCCTCCAAGAAACTCATTTTAAGCCCGAAGACACCTGCAGATTTAAAGTGAGGGGGTGGAAAAGAATTTACCATGCTAATGGACATCAGAAGAAAACAGGAGTGGCAATCCTTATATCAGATCAATTAGATTTTAAGCCAAAGACTATAAGAAGAGATGAGGAGGGACACTATATCATACTCAAAGGGTTTGTCCAATAAGAAGATCTAACAATTTTAAATATCTATGCCCCAACGTGGGAGCAGCCAACTATATAAACCAATTAATAACAAAATCAAAGAAACACATCAACAATAATACAATAATAGTAGGGCACTTTAACACTCTCCTCACTGAAATGGACAGATCATCCAAGCAAAAGATCAGCAAGGAAATAAAGGCCTTAAACGACACACTGGACCAGATGGATATCACAGACATATTCAGAACTTTTCATCCCAAAGCAACAGAATACACATTCTTCTCTAGTGCACATGGAACATTCTCCAGAATAGATCACATCCTCGGTCCTAAATCAGGACTCAACTGGTATCAAAGGATTGGGATCATTCCCTGCATATTTTCAGACCACAATGCTCTAAAGCTAGAACTCAACCACAAAAGGAAGTTTGGAAAGAACCCAAATACATGGAGACTAAACAGCATCCTTCTAAAGAATGAATGGGTCAACCGGGAAATTAAAGAAGAATTGAAAAAAATCATGGAAACAAATGACAATGAAAATACAATGTTTCAAAATCTGTGGGACCCAACAAAGGCAGTCCTGAGAGGAAAATATATAGCGGTTCAAGCCTTTCTCAAGAAACAAGAAAGGTCTCAGGTACACAACCTAACCCTACACCTAAAGGAGCTGGAGAAAGAACAAGAAAGAAACCCTAAGCCCAGCAGGAAAAGAGAAATCATAAAGATCAGAGCAGAAATCAATGAAATAGAAACCAAAAAAACAATAGAACAAATCAACAAAACTAGGAGCTGGTTCTTTGAAAGAATTAATAAAATTGATACACACCTGGCCCGACTTATCAAAAAGAAAAGAGAAAGAAACCAAATAAATAAAATCAAGAATGAAAGAGGAGAGATCACAACTAACACCAAAGAAATACAAACTATTATAAGAACATACTATGAGCAACTCTACGCCAACAAATTTGACAATCTGGAAGAAATGGATGCATTCCTAGAAACATACAATCTACCACAACTGAACCAGGAAGAAGTAGAAAGCCTGAACAGACCCATAACCAGTAAGGAGATTGAAACAGTCATTAAAAATCTCCAAACAAACAAAAGCCCAGGGCCAGACGGCTTCCCGGGGGAATTCTACCAAACATTTAAAGAAGAACTAATTCCTATTCTCCTGAAACTGTTCCAAAAAATAGAAATGGAAGGAAAACTTCCAAACTCATTTTATGAGGCCAGCATCACCTTGATCCCAAAACAAGGATCACATCAAAAAAGAGAGCTATAGACCAATATCCTTGATGAACACAGATGCGAAAATTCTCACCAAAATACTAGCCAATAGGATTCAACAGTACATTAAAAGGATTATTCACCACGACCAAGTGGGATTTATTCCAGGGCTGCAAGGTTAGTTCAACATCCGCAAATCAGTCAATGTGATACAACACATCAATAAAAGAAAGAACAAGAACCATATGATACTCTCAATAGATGCTGAAAAAGCATTTGACAAAGTACAGCATCCCTTCCTGATCAAAACTCTTCAAAGTGTAGGGATAGAGATCACATACTTCAATATCATCAAAGCCATCTATGAAAAACCCACTGCAAATATCATTCTCAATGGAGAAAAACTGAAAGCTTTTCCGCTAAGGTCAGGAACACGGCAGGGATGTCCATTATCACCACTGCTATTCAACATAGTACTAGAGGTCCTAGCCTCAGCAATCAGACAACAAAAGGAAATTAAAGGCATCCAGATCGGCAAAGAAGAAGTCAAATTATCACTCTTTGCAGATGATATGATACTATATGTGGAAAACCCAAAAGACTCCACTCCAAAACTGCTAGAACTTATACAGGAATTCAGTAAAGTGTCAGGATATAAAATCGATGCACAGAAATCAGTTGCATTTCTCTACACCAACAGCAAGACAGAAGAAAGAGAAATTAAGGAGTCAATCCCATTTACAATTGCACCCAAAGCCATAAGATACCTAGGAATAAACCTAACCAAAGAGGCACAGAATCTATACTCAGAAAACTATAAAGTACTCATGAAAGAAATTGAGGAAGACACAAAGAAATGGAAAAATGTTCCATGCTCCTGGATTGGAAGAATAAATATTGTGAAAATGTCTATGCTACCTAAAGCAATCTACACAGTTAATGCAATTCCTATCAAAGTACCATCCATCTTTTTCAAAGAAATGGAACAAATAATGCTAAAATTTATATGGAACCAGAAAAGACCTCGAATAGCCAAAGGGATATTGAAAAAGAAAGCCAATGTTGGTGGCATCACAATTCCGGACTTCAAGCTCTATTACAAAGCTGTCATCATCAAGACAGCATGGCACTGGCACAAAAACAGACACATAGATCAATGGAACAGAATAGAGAGCCCAGAAATAGACCCTCAACTCTATGGTCAACTCATCCTCGGCAAATCAGGAAAGAATGTCCAATGGAAAAAAGACAGCCTCTTCAATAAATGGTGCTGGGAAAATTGGACAGCCACATGCAGAAAAATGAAATTGGACCATTTCCTTACGCCACACACAAAAATAGACTCAAGATGGATGAAGGACCTCAATGTGTGAAAGGAATCCATCAAAATCCTTGAGGAGAACACAGGCAGCAACCTCTTCGACCTCAGCCGCAGCAACATCTTCCTAGGAACAACGCCAAAGGCAAGGGAAGCAAGGGAAAAAATGAACTATTGGGGTTTCATCAAGATCAAAAGCTTTTGCACAGCAAAGGAAACAGTTAATAAAATCAAAAGACAACTGACAGAATGGCAGAAGATATTTGCAAACGACATATCACATAAAGGACTAGTGTCCAAAATCTATAAACAACTTAGCAAACTCAACACCCAAAGAACAAATAATCCAATCAAGAAATGGGCAGAGGACATGAACAGACATTTCTGCAAAGAAGACATCCAGATGGCCAACAGACACATGAAAAAGTGCTCCATATCACCGGGCATCAGGGAAATACAAATCAAAACCACAATGAGGTATCACCTCACACCAGTCAGAATGGCTAAAGTCAACAAGTCAGGATGCGGAGAAAGGGGAACCCTCCTACACTGTTGGTGGGAATGCAAGCTGGTGCAGCCACTCTGGAAAACAGCATGGAGGTTCCTCAAAATGTTGAAAATAGAACTGCCCTATGACCCAGCAATTGCACTACTGGGTATTTACCCTAAAGATACAAACATAGTGATCCAAAGGGGCACGTGCACCCGAATGTTTATAGCAGCAATGTCCACAATAGCCAAACTATGGAAAGAACCTAGATGTCCATCAACAGATGAATGGATCAAGAAGATGTGGTATATATACACAATGGAATGCAGCCATCAAAAGAAATGAAATCTTGTCATTTGCGACAACATGGATGGAACTAGAGCGTATCATGCTTAGCGAAATAAGTCAAGCAGAGAAAGACAACTATCATATGATCTCCCTGATATGAGGAAGTGGTGATGCAACATGGGGGCTTAAGTGGGTAGAAGAAGAATCAATGAAACAAGATGGAATTTGGAGGGATACAAACCATAAGTGACTCTTAATCTCACAAAACAAACTGAGGGTTGCTGGGGGATGGGTGGTTGGGAGAAGGGGGTGGGATTATGGACATTGGGGAGGTTATGTGCTTTGGTGAGTGCTGTGAAGTGTGTAAACCTGGTGATTCACAGACCTGTACCCCTGGGGATAAAAATATATGTTTATAAAAAATAAAAAATTAAAAAAATATATTTTCATTATTTGAGAGAGAGAGAGAGAGAGAGTGAGCACAAGCAGGGGAGTGGAGGGTTGAGGAAGATGGAGATGCAGACTCCCCACTAAGCAGGGAGCCAGACATAGGGCTCGACCCAGGACCCCACGATCACAATCTGAGTCAAAGACAGATGTTTAATTGACTGTGTCACCCAGGTCCCCCTGAAATTTTTATGTAACCCATGAAATGACTAAGAATTCTAAATATGAAAGAATATAATATAGAGAGAGAACAGATATTAGAGTTCAGAGCAGCTGATACTAAGTATTTTTTATAAGAAGTTTCAAAATAATAAATGCTCACTGAATCTTAGGTAAAACTAATAAAAGGGATGACTGTCTAGTGATATTAAGGTAGAAATGTAAGATGCCTATTTATAGTGACTCAGCAGGCTATAGATAAGATAAACATGTGATGTATTTTGAACTAGAACTTAATCAAACTTTAGATATTACAGAAGGAGGAACAAAAAGATTTACAAATAGAAATAAACTAAATGCAATTCTTAAGTACATTTTTGTTTTTATAAGAGAATGATAATTCAGAGAGCATTTAGTTAATAAAATAAATAACTAGAGGGTTCCCTGTATGTCTCAGTCAGTTAAAAATAAGACTTTTGATTTCAGCTCAGGTTATGTTCTCAGGATTGTGAGATGAAGCCCTGAGTTGGGTTATGTACTTAGCACAGTCTGCTTGCCCTTCTCCCTCTGCTCCTCCCCCTGCTCACGTGCACTCTCTCTCACTAGTCTTCTTCTCTCTCTAAAAATAAATAAATAAATAAATAAATAAATAAATAAATAAATAAATATTTAAAAGAAATAACTAGAAATTTTTAAAATAGCCAAAAATCAAAGAAATATTACAATATGTAAAAGAAATTGTTATGACCTAACTTTTGAGACCTCTAAATTCATTTATTAAAAGGGCCTATTCAAATAGATTTTTTTTAAAGAAAAGGTTGGGTGGGGGCAGAAAGTCAATGTCAATCTGCTTTTACAAAAACACATTTAAATGCTTGTAGTGTTGCTTGTGGTAGGTCTGTGGCAGAAGAGCAAACCACTTCTGCAGGCTAAGAATAGCAAGAGGACTCCCAGTTCAGGACACAAGGAATTTTTTTTTTCCTTTTCTCCCTGGCAAAAGTCTATCGAAATTATATTAAAAGATTAAATGCATTTTTTAATGAAAATATCTAAAGGAGATGGATCCTGAATGCACAAGATACTTCAATAAATTTATAGTAGAACAAAAGGGAGTAGAAACCTTGTGAATGACATGGAAATAAAGCAGTAATCTGACAAGGACCATATTCCCTGTAGAATCCCTGGAAGCTTGGACATGTCTAATGAAGGGATGGAGTGAGAAGAAGGGGTATGTGTTCATTCAAAGTTGGTCTGGTTAGTCACCACGCCAGTTGTCTCCCCACACTAACTTACACCTTCTCTGCTCACCTCATCCTCGATTCCTAAATATATTTTATTCTGGGTAAAACCCAAAGGATTATCTTCTAAAAAGGCAGAAGCACTTAAATGGAAGATAATTTGAGAGTTTAGATGTATGGCAATTATTACCAACAGGTAGATTCTCCATCAAATTTCATTCTGATAAAAGTATTTAATAGGGGCACCTGGGTGGTTCAGTGGGTTAAGCCACTGCATTCGGCTCAGGTCATGATCTCAGAGTCCTGGGATCGAGTCCCACATTGGGCTCTCTGCTCAGCAGGGAGCCTGCTTCCCTCTCTCTGTCTCTGCCAGCCTCCCTACCTACCTGTGATCTCTCTCTGTCAAATAAAATAAAATAAAATCTTTAAAAAAAAAAAAGAAAAAAAAGTATTTAATATAAAAAAAATTAAATGGGTGCCTTGGTGGCTCAGTGGGTTAAGACTCTGCTTTTAGCTCAGGTCATGATCCCAGGGGCCTGGGATCGAGACCCACATGGGGCTCTCTGCTCAGCAAGGAGCCTGCTTCCCTTCCTCTCTGTCTGGCTGCTTCTCTAGCTACTTGGGATCTCTGTCTGTCATATAAATAAATAAAATCTTAAAAAAACAATAAAAAAAACCAAATTGCTCACTTTATAATAAATAATGCTCTTTATGTAAATTTTCATGTCAACACAAGATTAAAACATAATTAAATATCCCAAATCAAAGAAATCATAGTGTAAGAGAATGGTTAATGAGCACTGAAACCTCTGAATGATATACTTAATTTCAAATAATTGTTATAATAAGTCAGAGCAGGCTATCTGTGGGGCAGATGTGGGAGGTGTGGGAGGCCCAAATTCTACTGGCTTAATAAATATAAATTTGTTGTGGCTCATAAACAGTTAAATGCAGAGTGACTGCTATGTGACCATCATTCACTCAGAGGCCCTTGGCCTTTTGTAGGTTTCAGCATTACTGGAGAATTAGGGAGTAAACAAAATGAAGAATTTTAATACTTTAGAAACTTTGGATGGTTCTTATCATGATTATCTTTGGTTTGAAGTTTCTATTAGTAGATTTGACTGATTTGCTAATCGATTTGGCGAATTCTACTTAAAATAAGTAATTAAATGTGTTTCTTGATAATGTGGATAAAAATTTCTGAATATTTGATTTGATATAAAAAGTTAGACATAAAACTCCAGTGTGAATCAGCACATATTACTGATGCAAATGTATACATTATTATCATCTATTATTTAAAGAAGTCTTAACATTGCTATCTTCCTATTTTCAACATTGATGATTAGAAAAAAAATAGACTTAACTAGTCAATAACAAAATTTTAAGAGTATTCATACTTTTCAAGACACTCTAGGAAAAATACATGCAAAATAGTACAAATGAGAGCGAACAATAAAATACAAACCAAAATTTTTAAAAAAGAATTAACACCATTCATTAACATCAGCTGATTAATTAACTAACATTAGAAAATGTTAAAAATGAATGCTCAGGGTGCTAAAACCTAAAATGCATAAAACAAATAATTAAAAAAAAGAACCCTATTAAGTAAACTCAAAATTTATTTACTCTTAGAATAAAAAAACAAAACTGTAACAATGATGGATAAATATCAAATATAGTAAGTAAAAGAAGCTTGAAGACAAAAGCAATCATATCGTCTGCTTCCATTTACAATAAAACTCAAAACTAGGCAAGCGATAGTGTTACAAGTCAGGATGGCAGTAACATGTTGGATGGCAGTCTCTAGAGGAGCCATCCAAGTGGGTTCTCCTGTTTCTGAGAATTTTGTTTCTTTGTCTGGATACTTGGTTACATAAGTATGCACACTTCATTAATGCTTATTGATATTGATTCTTATCAGTCTCATGATGACAAAATTGCTTGTCTATGTATGTTATACCTCCATAAAATATGTTTAAAGGCAAATACTTTAGTTATAGGAACAAATCATAAAGTATTCATGAATTACCATAAACATTACCAAAACTCTTTAGGACCTAGGAATAAATCTACAAACTTTGCTAAATAAAAATGACAGACTTGAATAATTGAGTAGGCAGATATTCCTTGGCTGTGGTAATTAGAACAGGTTAATCAAATAAGGGTGAAATATGGCATTTTCTTTAAGGAAATGCAGGGAGAAGACATGACCCTTTCCAACTGATACGTGAACAGATGGGAAACACTTCTATCGACATTAGTGGAACAGAAGGGAGATTAAAAATGAGACAGTGGCTGAGAAACAGGCCAGACCCTTGATCAAATCATGCTAGTTCACCTTTCCTTTGTATCATTCCTGTCATATAAATTAATAAGCATCCTTACTGGAACACTTCTCTCCCCCAATCTGTGTCTAGTAACTATGGGATACCAAGAACCCATGGGAAAGTAGACTTAGTTCCTACCCATGCTGCCCTCAGGCATCCTATCAACGATTATAGATTCAATATTTATGTCCCCTCAAAATGTATCTGTTGAAACCATACCACTCCCAACTCCTATACCCACCATGTGATGGTATTAGAAGGTGGAACCTTTGAGAGATAATCAGGATTATATGAAGTCCCAAGGGTGAAGCCCTCATAAATGGGATTAGTACCTTTAGAAGAGTCATGAAAAATTTGCTTCCTTTTTCTGCTTTCTGCCATACAACATGTCCTGCCTGAAATATGAACAACCTCCAAGCTTGTTACACAAATGAATTAAGTCTCCAAGATAAGTAATGGAGAAGTAGTACTTAAGATCATGATTCTTATTTTGAAAGATCCTTTCCCTAGGTTCTATAATTCTTGGCCTCTATTCAGATTACAAAGAAGGGCTCAATAGTTTTAGTCAGTTTCTTTGTTTCACATAATAGTGGCTTGACTACAACATTCTCTTCTTTGAAAAGAAGGATCTCCCTCTGGGCAGCTGAGAAACAATACTTGAAAGATAATGTTTGATCATGAAACAATAGAATTAAGGTTAAAGCCAATAATTCCCTGACACCAATATTTAAATGTAGAGTCTAAATTGTCAGACCTCTTTCTTTTCATCCTTTTCAATAGAAGTGAGCATGCAGGTGTTAGAGTATTAAAGAAAAGCTGCAAGGTTTTAAGGGGCACAAAATAATCAGTTGAAATAACAAAAGAAAACCAATCAATTGGGTGCTATGAGTATATAAACAAATGATGAGGGTTACTTTTATTTAATGAATTTAATTCACACGGTTACAAAAATATATCATCTCAAAAGAATCCCAAAGCACTAACTTAACTCTCTCGGTTGACAGCCTTATCTCTCCTGTTACTAGTCAACCAGTTTATATTCAAATACCTCCACTGATAAGGTCACATTATCTCTTGATACACTGCATTTTCTTTTTGGCCAAATGTAATTACAAGGAAGTTCTTTGAAATTTATGACAAAATTTTTTCATCTTGTAAAATCCAAACATGCATATGATCTTTACCCTTTGAATCACAAAAAGCAAAGTTACTGACTCTTCTGTACAATAGTTTCCAAATGTCATTTGCAAAACAATCTTCTAAAATATGTGTTGTTCTTTTCTTTTTAAAGATTTTATTTATTTATTTGACAGATAGAGATCATAAGTAGGCTGAGAGGCTAGTAGAGAGAGAGAAGGAAGTAGGCTCCCTGCTGAGCAGAGAGCCTGGTGTGGGGCTCGGTCCCAGACCCTGGGATCATGATCTGAGCCAAAGGCAGCCAAACCCACTGAGCCACCCACATGCCCAAAAATGTGTGTTATTCTTATTTTATATTTAAGTACACTAAGCCTGACATAACCAAAAAAACAAAAACAACTATGACTGCTATATATCCAAGAATTATCATGTAGATACTGCAGCCTAGAACTATCACAATTTTTAGGTGAATGCATTCTAAGTGTGATCCAAATGGTAATAAATTTAAACTCCTTTGAATTCTCTTTGCCCACCGTACCTTACTTGTGTTATGTATATGTGTTATTTATCAGGAACTGTGACAATGGCAGGAATTTCTGTGGAGACTCTACTATGCAGGTAAAGAAAGATAAATACAATTGCATGGGGAGTTTACAACATGTAAAGTGTTGTGAGAGGAATTTAAGAAAAATAATGATGAGGGAACAGAAGGCTGGCCGAGGACAAAGCAAAAGCTGACACCCTCCAAACTTGCTCCACCCCACTCCTGGGTGGGACATATGTGACATTCTTTAGGAATATCCCACCCATCTTCATGTTAATACCTTGCTAGAGGGCAAATTTGGTATTTGGTATCTTGTAGGTCCTCTTTAGCATATGAAAGTTCTATTGAAACATCCCTTTTCTTGACTTCCCCCACCCCCATGGTACATAACCTGCCATCCTTCACATCCCCAGGGCAGCAGCTCTTTCTGCCCATGGGTCCTGTCCCTGTGCTTTAATAAACCACCATTTTGCACCAAAGATGTCTCAATAATTTTTTCTTGGTCATTGGCTCTGGACCTCACTCCACCAAACCTCACCTATATTCTAAAACGTCATCATTTGGTGCCCGAACATGGGGGCTTTGAGTCTTTCTTTGCATTTGGTCTCTGAGATTCGGTGCAAAATTCGTGAGTACTTTCTTCTTCCTTTACTCTCATTTCAGGGGCTTTTCAAGGAGTATGGTTTTATTGGAACACTTGCATGTTGATTGCTCAGGCTGTAATCCTCTAGCCCGTGGCTACTCTTTGGGGAGGAGAATGTCTGCCTTTTGGCTGGAAGTTAGTACCCTGGCCCAATGGTAATAAGACCCAGAAACTTGATGCCCTCTTTTTATTCCTGTTCTTACACAAAGTTGTCTGTCTTGGGCATGGGACAGCCACCTAAGTCACCAGGATGGCTGCCAATCTTAAGATTCCCATGTGAAGTTTCCTCCTGATTGATCTAATGTGATCCCCTAGAAGAAGCCTAGCCACTTCTGGCTGTGGGACCTCCACTGGGACCCGACTGAAACCAGGACCCAACTGAATTAAAACACAGCTGGGGACCATTTCCAAGGGAAGTTTGCTGTAAGGACCACACATGTTGGAATGTCACATAGACCATGATGGATTTCAGTCTTTACTATTTCTTGTGTCTTCTACAAACTACTTAAAGCTATGAAATTGGGTAATTTCCCCTTGCCAGACTTTTCTAGTATTTCCATGGGTTAAAAAGGCAAGACACTATGCAATCTTAAGGACAGATGATGGCATGGCATGACACAGTATTTTGGTCCATTCACCAGGTATCCTTCGGCAGCCTTGGATGTGATGGGATGGGGGAGGGGAGGGGCACTGGCACCCCTCCAGGGCCTTTTACAGCAGGAATACCTTCCCCGGGGAAGGCAGGATCCTGATCAATAGCGATGTATTATTGAGGGCTGCCTCCAGCCATTTTTGACACATGGGAACCTCTGACATATCCTGAGTGGGAAACCACCCAGGAGTCAGGGGGAATTTGGTAATGGACCCTCTTTACTTTTCTGGGAGCATGGCCTCAGTAGGCTTCTTCAGTTCCCAAGGACCCTACCACGGGGTGCCTTTTAACCCACTGGAAATAATTTGGATTGCAAAACTTAGGAAAGGACTGAACTCCTGGAACACTGCATGGCCTCAGTGGGATCTATCAGTTAGATCTCCTCTGCAGGAAGCAGGGAAAATGCACCTAGGATACCTTCATTGCTCTACACCAAGACCCCCAACCTAAGGGAGTTTTGCAGAATGTGCTTGCCCAAATGGGTCAGCTAGTAAACTCCCTCCTGTTATATTGGATAATAATTATCTAAATAAGCCTTCTCTTAGTAAACCCAAGTTGCTGGAGGTTATATACACCATCCCTAGCAAAGAGGACTCTGACTTTCTCTCTCTGTGTTCCTCCTAATAGATGTGGGGTTTCTCCCTCACTCATTTCTCATGTTAATGGCTATAACTGGAGCCAGCTGGGGTTAGTCTAACTCAAGAAGGAGACTTTAAGGAATATTCCCATCCCAAGCAGCTGCTGAAACTTTCTTTGTTTTGAGGAAATTCCCTGTCTTCTGTGGCCTGACGTGCACTGCCTAACCCCTCCCCCTTGTTGTCGGGGAAAACACGGTATCTGCTCCTCTGTTGGGGCTGATGAGCTCTAAAACTGGGAACTCTTTCTCTGCCTTCTGGCAGCACTTTGTCTCTTCTGCCTCCCCCTTCTCCTGTTTCTGCCACCTTGGGTACAGCCTGCATAACCGGCCTGCATGCCATCCACAGTGCCTCCTGCCCCGTGGCTCCTTCTCTCTTCACTGCCAAGGAGCAAGAAGAGCACCCCCTGGACCTAACACCCCCAATGGGGTGGGCCCAGGTGGAACGTAAATCAGTAATTAAACTAAGTTAAGTTTGTTGATTTAATTAAGTTAGACATGTCTTTGAAGTTATAGAGATTAATGTGAAGCTTTTATTCTATCAAGGTTTACTGAAGGTCAAATAACCTTGTGTTAACTCTGTTGGGGTGTTCACAAAAAGATGACTAAACTGATAGCTCATTGTCTGTCTCAAAGTTTTCATGGGTACTGAGATAGCTTCCAAAGTCTTTGGTAACCTGAAAGTTTAGTTTTGCTTGGATGACAAATGGAATAAATTTGTTGGACACCTAGATCTTTTAAATTGGATAAAATGCTAAGTCATTAATTACTGGATGTTGGTTTATGCTTTTGACTTCTTACAGCAAAGAAAATAAATATTTAAATTGGTTGGTAAATATGTTTTGTGCTTAACTGATTCATAAATTTACCATCTAAAGAAGTCTGTTGTAACAGTTCACAATCAGTTAATAACCGAGTAGAGACTAAGGTGTTTCTAAGAGTACAAAATTCTAATTGTAACTAAGACTAATGGAATAAGGGAAACAACTCTGTATGTGGAAAAGTAGATACATAAGAAAGATGAGGAATGGGAATGCATTTTGTTAAAGATAAAAAGTAATTTTGTTCTAAATGAGATGGTTGGGGGCACCTGGGTGGCTCAGTGGGTTAAAGCCTCTGCTTTCGGCTCGGGTCATGATCCCAGGGTCCTGGGATCGAGCCCCGCATTGGGCTCTCTGCTCAGCAGGGAGTCTGCTTTCCTTCCTCTCTCTCTGCCTGCCTCTCTGCCTACTTGTGATCTCTGTCTGTCAAAAAATAAATAAATAAATAAAAAATAAATGAGATGGTTGTTTGGAAAGAAATGGCTTGGGACAAAATCTAAATGTAAAAAAAAAGTTAGTAGAAGGTTTGTGAAGGGAAATCTTCAGAAAAAGAGTTTGGGTATGGTCAGGACTGACTAAGATTGAAATGAATGGGTTTTAAAGGTACATTGGAATAAGATTAAAATTGTCTCCATTCAAAAAGACAGTTTTCTTAAATTGATCTGTTAGGAAGAAAAACCATTTTCCACATTTTGCCTATATCAGGTCTTTAACATCCCTAATTATATTTAGGCATGTCCTTTAAAACTTTATAAGGTTTTAGTAAATGTTGATAAGATTTAAATTGTAAATGAAATCTTTCTAACTCATTATGCTTTTCCTTAGTATGCTAAGTTACTCAGGAGGTACTGCTAAACAAATGATAAAACTTGAGTTACATTTGGGTAAATGCTATAACTATTCTAGAGATTCTATGCATTTCCTAAAGTTTTAATGTTTTGATAGATCATCACTTGATATTGTACTTATTGAGGTGTTACATGTCAATGGGTGGTAGGATAACTTGGGTTTCCTTGTCTACAGTATCGTTAACAATCAGATCATTAGCAATGGTCCATTTTTGAGGGTTTTTTTGTCATTTATAATTATTCTGATTCTCCTGTAAAATGAGTTTTATCTTAAAGGAGATTTATAAAAAAAGACTTTCATGACAACACAGGTATTAAATATCTTTAAGATCAGAACTGAAATAAATAAGAATTTCCAGAACTAAATAAAGCTGCTTTCAAACTAAACCAGAATTAATAACATGGGAATAAATGAACTAAAAGATTATAGTGTTATGTCTCTTATTTTAGACATTTCTCATTCTCTAATGTTTGCTCTTCCAGACTAAGAAAAATTTTACTTAAGTTACCTGTGACTTACAGAAATGTAAAAATATTCATTTGTAAATAAATCAGTGCATACAACTTTTCTATCTGAACCCTCTGAAACTCAAATGGTCTCAGTAAGCATTCTTCCATGGCAATCAGTCATTTGCATAAGTTCAGTAAGAATCTGTTCTCCTTGTAACAGGACACCATTGGAAACATGGGTTATTTTACCAAGGCTCTGACTGGAAGGTTGTATTTTAAAAAGACATGCATAGACTCAGATATGACCAAATAGCTTTAAGGAGCTAAGGTTGACTTTATGAAAACTAGAGTCATAAAGTCCCTTGGAACCTTTGGTCTGGTACCTTGCTCACTGAGTTCCAAACGGCCTCACCAGTGAGTAAAGAATGTCACCTCCTGGGACATGCAGGAACCTCAGGATATTTTGGGGTCCTCAGGAAGAGGAATTCGCCCAAATTGACAGGTATTGCAGGCATGTCTGATGGCAAGTACTTGGCTTGGCTTCTGGCCTGGAGAGGCAACTAAAAGTTCAACCTAAAGATTCCTTATAAGAAGTTCCAGCAAAGCAGATTCTAAAAGACCGATATGATCACTCACTGTTATTGCTGAGCTTATGAAAATAATTAGGCCAAATCTGTTTAAACTGGACTTGTTTTCCAGATAAATTAGTCCTAATTTGGCTATCTCTGGAAATGAGGGTTATTTTAGAAAGAAATTGTGTTTCAGTAATGCACCTTTGTGGATGTTAAGTTCTAGATTTGATTGTCTTTAAATGTTTGTTTACCTAAGCTAGACAACTAGAGGTAAACTTAAGAGAATTTACCACAGTGAATCATATACAGAAAATCTTCTCCTGATTATTCTGTGGGGATAATAACAACCCCATGGGCACATAATTATTTAAGCAGCTGAAAAATGGATTAATTCCCCAATAATTGTATAACTCAACTATCACCTTGACCAATTCTGAGGGGCTACGATAATTGCCTAAAAGCCAGAAGCATACCCCACTCCATAGGCTTAACTATGGATTTGTGGAGATAATGAATGGCCCTCAAAGTAGCATTTCTCTATTAAAATGCTATAGTAATACAAATGTAAAGCAGCTTTACAAAATAAAATGACTTTAAATGTTTTAACTGCTACACAAGTTAGGAGTTGTACTATCACAAAAATAAAATACTATGTTTATGTTGCAAATGACCACAAAATATTTCTTGGGTTCTAACTTACTCTATTTGGCACTTTAAACAGTCCCTCTCTCCTTTAACTAATTAAACTCCTGGACTGGAAAAGGGTTTTTTTGTCAACTAGCAAAAAACTTACTTGAGCTTCATTTTCTTTTTGTAACACTAATCATGTTTTGCTGTTTTCTACCATGTCTCCTCACCTGGCTTCTACTCCTTTGCTGCCATAACTTCCACAGATGATCCTTTACACTTGGGAAGATCATCTGAGCAGTCTGCCTTGGATTCAGCTACCTCTGTCTTTTGTAACTCCCTTATACATTTACCAACTGACCCGAGTTTACCCGAGTAGGTAGGGACAACTCTATACCCCTGTTCAGCAGGAAGATGTTACAGAAGCTGAGGCCTTCAACCTTCAACAACCTTAAAGTTTTAAGGATCAAAATTGTTCTTGGTGGAATGATGATGGAACAGAAGGCTGGCTGAGGACAAAGCAAAAGCTGACACCCTCCAAACTTGCCCCACCCCCACTCCTGGGTGGGACATATGTGACATTCTTTAGGAATATCCCACCCATCTTCATGTTAATACCTTGCTAGAGGGCAAAAAGGCCTTGCCAATGGCAAGGCTTCTGGTATCTGGAATCTTTGTAGGTCCTCTTTAGCATATGAAAGTTCTATTGAAACATCCCTTTTCCTGACTTCCCCCACCCCCATGGTACATAACCTGCCATCCTTCACATCCCCAGGGCAGCAGCTCTTTCTGCCCATGGGTCCTGTCCCTGTGCTTTAATAAACCACCATTTTGCACCAAAGATGTCTCAATAATTTTTTCTTGGTCATTGGCTCTGGACCCCACCTCACCAAACCTCACCTACATGCTAAAACTTCATAATAAGAGTCTCAGAAGGCATATAATATGATGAGGTGACCAGTCTGGGGGAACTCAGGCTCTGTTGAAGTAGATCTTGTTTAAAGTACAGTAAGTTCATATTGTTCAGAAATGAGGGGTGAAGGCAGAGGAATGCACCTTAGGTGAAAACACAAGGATCTCATAAGCACCACTGATAAAGACATTGGCCTTTAAGAAAAAAGGAGCCCGCTGAATTTTTTGAATAGTTGGGTGAAAAAAACAATCTGAGGGGTTTGAAGTGGCGGGGGGTGGGAGGTCGGGTTACCAGGTGGTGGGTATTATAGAGGGCATGGATTGCATAGAGCACTGGGTGTGGTGAAAAAATAATGAATACCGTTTTTCTGAAAATAAATAAATAAATTTAATAAAAAAAAGAAAAAAGAAAAAGATACTGGTTTTCAGGACAACATGAATCTATTGAATTATTTGAGTGGGGTTGGGTAACAGGATTTTATTTACATATCCAAAGGATCCCTAATGTCAGCTGGCCATTTTCATGTTTTTTTGTTGGTTGATTTTGTTTTGTTGGCTTGCACTCTGTATTGGGGCTTAATTATCTATAAGATAAAAAACTGGCAGAACTGAAATAAACAAAACATTTATTTGAAATTCAAGAAGCACAGATTTGGGTAGCAATTCAAAGTCCGTCCCACTATGGATCAAAAGCCAGGGATTTTTTTAAAGTCTAAAAGGGAATGCTTGTATATGTCATTTACAAAGAATTTTGATTGGTGCTGGTAGAAGAAAACTGATCTTGGCTAAGCATAATTGGTTGCTAAGGCTATCGCTAAGCAAAAATCCATGATTGCAGCAAGTTGCAGGTATTTGTGTAGACAGTCCTTGGAGTCTTTGTGGTTTGGCCCAGTTCAGAAGTTCATGGTTCCAGTCAGTGAGGACCTGTGTAAGGCCACCTCCTCAATGGCTCCCAGCTCCATTTAAAATGCCTGACAGAAGTGACTCCCATTTTACTTCACCTTTCACAGTATTAACAAGCCCTACAGGTAATTCTGATGCCTGCTAATGTTTGAGAACCCCTGAAGGAGGTTTTTATTTAGAACATTTGTTTCCCCAATCCTGACTGCACATTAGAATCATGGGGGCTTGCTGAGCTTACTTTAAAAAGCAAACAAACAAAACCCCCAAATCTCTAAACCTATTTAATTGGTCTGGTGTGAAACCTGGGCATTGGTACATTTTAAAACTTATTTTAAAGTATAAATGTCTTTGAAAGCCACTGGGTTAGGAATTAAACTCTTGTTGACCCTGAAACGATTTCCTATGACTGGGAAGACAAATGGTGATAAACTGTGAGAACGGCTTCTAGTTTCCACTGGAATTTTTGGAATTGGGATGTGGTTGGCCTTCAAAAGAGGGTCTTAATGCCAGGGTGCTCATTGAAAGTACAACCTTGGCAGTAGCCAAGAATATTCCCAGTAGCTAACACTGTGGAAGAACTAAATTTTTTAAGATTTTCTGCATTGGAACTGAGAGTCCTGTAGGGTGTGAAGATGAGGGAAGAGGTGATAAAAGCAGGAGCAGTAGAGATGAGTCTAGCTGAATGTGTACAGTCATGATCAGGCCTTCCCCTGTTCTGACACTATACACCTTGAGATGCTCATATAGTCTCATTAAGACAAGGGAAACCCCAATATCAGATGCAATTAAATAGCCAAAAGCTTAGTTCTCTGGCTTCTAAAATCAAAGTCTAGAAAATACATTCTATAGTTTAACTGTTTAATAGTCTCTGTTTACCAATTTACAGAGAATAAGAACAAGTTCAAATACTTGACTGAGAAGTGATCTTTAATATGTTGCAAATGATTAGAAATAACTAGTTGCTTAATTGTAGGACCTGAAACCATAACATTCTTAAAACAAAATGTGGATGGTCAGCTCCGTGACATTGGTCTTGGCAATGATTTTTTGGATTTGACACCAAAATCAAAATTAATAAAAGCAAAAATAAACAAGTGGGACTACATCTATTTAAAAAGCTTCTGCACAGCAAAGGAAACCATCAATAATATGAAAAGGCAAACTACTGAATGGAAGAAAATTTTTGCAAATCATGTATCTGATACAGGGTTGATAACCAAAATATATAAGGACAACTTGATAGCAAAAAAGCAAGCAATCCACTTTAAAAATGGACAGAGGATATAAGAAGACATTTTTCCAAAGAAGACATACAGATGACCAACAGATACATGAGAAAATGCTTAACCTTGCTAATCCTCAGGGAAATGCAAACCAAGACCACAAATGAGATATCACCTCTAACCTGTTAGAATGGCTACTATCAAAAAGACACATGCTACTGGGGATGTGGAGAAAAGGAAAGCCATGTGCACTATTGGTGGGAATGTAAATTGGCACAGCCACTATAAAAAACAGTATGGAGGTTCCTTAAAATGTTAGAACTATCACGTGATCCAACAATTCCACTTCTGTGTATTTATCTGAAACAAAACACTAATGCAAAAGGATAGCCACTCTCCCATGTTCATTATGGCATTATCTGCAGTTGCTAAGATATGAAAATTCCTTAAATGTCTATTGATGTATGAGTGGATAAAAAAATATGGGATATACCTCTAATGAACTATTATTCAGCCATTAAAAAGAAAGAAATCTTGGTGTTTGCAACAACATGGATGGGCAATGGTGTGACAGCCATAGAAAAAGAAGTGCTATGTGATCTCACTTATATGTAGAATCTAAACAAAACAGTAAGCTCATAAATACAGAGGACAGAGCAGGGATTCATTGCTGGAGGCTAGAGGTGCAGGTATGCAAAATACATGAAGGGAATCAAAAGGTACAAATAGAAAAATAATTTTTTTTTAAAATAGTTGCTCAATTTCAGCATTTTAAGATTAATATTTAAGCATTTTTGTTTATGCAAATCATGCATAAATTAACTTGGTAAGTATTTTAGAGACAAATAGAGACAAATTATCAAAACCACTTTTTGCATCATAGCCTAGTAAAAAATAACAACAGAACAACAATGTTTTTGTCATATTTAGTGCTTATTTCCCTTTAGGCAATGTATTAAATACTTTGAGGCTACTATCCCATAGAGATTTCACCATTATGATCCTTCTTTTGAAAAGAAAGTTTCCCAAGGGAAAGGCAGGATAAAACTTGCTTAAGGTGCATGGCTTAATAAGTGATAAAGATAATCCAGGCAGTATAACTAAATTATCACTATTGAGTCATATAATGTTCTAGATAGATCCAGATAGATGATGATAGATAGATAGATATAGGTGTGCAAGCCCCAAATCCTCACATGGCAATAGGTCTAACACATTTTCATAAGAACATACTTTGCATTATTGTAATAACACTGGACATAAAAAAGAATAAAAGTAAAAAAGAGAGGGAGGGATAGAGTGAGGAAAGAAGGAAGAAGAAGAAAGAGGGAAAGCAGGGGAGATGAAGGGGGTGAAGGAAAGTAAAAAAGAGAGAGAGGGAAAGGATGATAAACAGAGAGAGACAAATACATAAAGACACTCATTCAAATAAAATCTTCAAATCCAAATGTCAAAACCCATTGACAAAGATTCAAACCATCATGTTCCTAAAACTTCTCTTATACCCTTACAAAACCGAGTTTTAGCAAGAACCCTGCTAAGTCAGTTTAACCAGAATACCCCAGTGTCAAATCTGATCACCAACTGATCCCATTGTATCTGATTAGGTTCCTCAAATTTAAACCCCCCCTCACCCCCATACCGAGGTGATGTCTGATTATCTTAAACTGTCTATAGCAAACAATCCTATTAGGCCGGTTTGCCAGAATACCCCTTATCTCTGATGTTTCCTCTTAGTAATTTTCCACCCACTGATTTGCTCCTTGCCTCCAAGTTTCTACTTGCCCATGCTGTATTTGGAGTTAAGCACAATCTCTGTCACCCAGCTGTAAAATTCCATTGCAGTGGTCCATATACCTGTTGCAACTGTCCTGAATAAAAACAGTCTGCCTTGCCATCTTTAAAAAGTGTCATTATTTTTTTCTCTGATGCCTCAAAGAAACGACAGCCCACAAAAAAGCAAAATCAACAAAGAACCTGCTGCACATGCAATTAATTACTAGAATAGAATGATACTCTTGAAAATAATTATATAGAGAATGTTCAAGGAATTAAGTGAAGACTTCCACTAAAAATAGTAGTAAATAATTCTTGAAAAACAGGCAGAAATAAAACAAGATCCTGTGGGGTTTTTTTTTACAGTAAAAAAACTCATTAGAAATATTGGCAATGAGTAATATAAACATTGAGATAAAAAATAAAACAGAAGATATAATCTCTATATGGCAGAGGTGAAGTAGTATTACACAGTTGTGAGCTCTCCTCCAGAACATAGCATGGAGAGGCAAAGACATAAAATTATGAAATTAAGAGACAAGGATTGATAGAGAGATTCCAGCATTTATTTTACAGTATTTTGAAAAGAAAGAAATGGAGGAAATGGAGGAGAAAAAATATTTGAATGGAGAATTGTTGAGAAATTTCCAGAAATGAAAAAGAGTGAAATCTGAGAAATAAGCAGCACATATTTTTTAAAAAGACCTGTCATCATGAAATTATGGAAGATGATGACTAAAGACAAAGTCCAAATTCTTTCAGAGAAAAAAACCAAGGGTATTTATGAAGTAGTAATAATAAGATCAATAATACATTTTCATCAGCAGGAATAAAAGCCTGATAATAGCAGAGTCATATCCGAAAAAGGCTAAGGAGCCACATTACCAACCATGTTATCATACAAGAATGAATAAAAATATGTATAAATATATACAAATGCAAAGAATCATTTTACATATAAAAGACTAATAACTGGTGTTAGCTCAGTTGGTTTACTGAGTCAGCTCAGTTGACTCTTGGTTTCAGCTCTAGTTATGATCTAATGGTTGAAAGACAGAGAAATTCTTTCTCTCTGCTCCTCTATTCCCCCTCTTTCTCTCTCTCTCTCAAATGAATAAATCTAAAAAAACAAAACAAAAACAAAAAAAAAAAGACTAATGCTTTACTACTGACTTGACTTCAACAAGAAATACACTGATTCCAGATGGAAGAGATGGGAATATGATTAATTTTAAAAATCATAGATAATTATGTAAAACAGTCAAAAGGGATAAAACTTACAAAATGCTATGATGTAGGGAAAGGATAGTCTATGAATAAACTGCTAAGGTCTTCATCGTCGTCAGAAGGAAAATACATATAACAATAGACTTACTTAAACAAATTTATTACATATGCACCTTAAAAATAAGTGTAATTACAGAAACTAAAAAATACAACTAATAGCATAGAAATCAGAAGAAAAGAGAGGGAATAGAGAAAAAATGTCTCAATATAACAGATGGCAGAAGCGTTAAAAGAATAGATGGAGACCACAAAATAAATGAGTAGAACATTTATTTCTGTATTAGTAAATACATAACATATATATAAATGATTGAGTTAGACAAAAAAAGAAGATGGAAAATTATATATATTAACTAAATATCAATTACAAAAGCAAAAAATTTGGGATAGTAATATGACTATCAGAGAGAATGTAATTAAGGTAAAAATCACTATGAAGAATTAAGATAATCCCTATAAAACAACAAAGAGAATAATTTATTAAGAGGATATGAAAATCTCATTCTGGGGCACCTGGGTCGCTCAGTAGGTTAAGCCTCTGCCTTCAGCTCAGGTCATGGTCTCAGGGTCCTGGGATCGAGCCCCACATCGGGCTCTCTGCTCAGCGGGGAGCCTGCTTCCCTCTCTCTCTGCCTGCCTCTCTGCCTACTTGTGATCTCTCTCTCTCTGTTAAATAAATAAATAAAATCTTTTAAAAAAGAGAAAATCTCATTCTATGAAATATATATAGTCCTGAAATATATGCAATAACCATCTTTTGATAAAAATTTAATTTTTTTCAGAGAAAATATTTATTTGATAAAATTATTGAGATATAATTTGCATACCATAAAATTCACCCATTCAAAACGTAAATTCAGTAATTTTAGTAAACTTACAGAATTATGTGACCATTACCACAGAGAAGAATCTTAAAGTCCCATAATTATTATAGAGAAGTTTTTTTAAAAGATTTTATTATTTATTTGAGAGACATAGAGAGCACACAAGCAGAAGTAGGAGCAGAGCAGAGCGAGAAGCTGAGCAGGGAACCCCATGCAGGAGCTCAATCCCAGGACCAAGGGATCATGACCTGAGCTGAAGGTAGGAGCTTAAGCAACTGAGCCATGCATGTGTTCCATAGTAGAGAATTTTAATACATTTTCACAATAGACATATAGATCAAGCAAGTAATTTAGGATTAAAAAGTGTTAAACTAATCTAAAATACAGAGCAGACTTCATAGAAGACAGATTGTATGACTATGCTCCATGTTTTGTACTTGTTTCTACTGAAATAAGTATTTGCTAAATGTTAAAGTGTTCTCTCAAATTGAAATTTTCTTGTCTTGTGCCATTTTCTTTATTTGATTTGAATGCATATACTCTTTGGGAATTAATTCAACTTTATTTTACTGAAATATAACAAAGGCATTTGCCACTTAACATGAACAATTTGTTCTGGATGAAAATACTAACTAAAAGCCTATTTGCCATCATTTTAAATGGAGAAACTCATAGTGCATTAAAAGTTAACCCTCCCCGGCTCCTAACAATTTCTAAAATAGCACTAAAATACAGAAAATGTGTGTGTGTGTGTGTGTGTGTGTGTGTGTGTGTGTGTGTGTGTGTGTGTATTTAAAAGCTTACTTTACTTCTGGCTTTATAATTTTCTTTAACACCTATTTTGGGGATTCATTTGAACACTGGGCATTTAGCAAAACCTCAATAAAAAAGAAAAACACCAGGGGAAGGAGATCAGGACAAATATCATAGCAGAGTGCCTCTCACAAAACTGATGCTGTGATCTCCTAGTACCATAAACATCCAAATACAATGTCCTTTATTTGACATCTAATTCAGGATCTTTACAGGTGATCCTGACTTTTTTTGTCCTCGTCCTGTGGAATGTTACTAAAATCTTTTCTAAGCTCTTTATTCTCTTAAAGCATTACATTGAGAATATGGCCATACATATACTTTTTTCCTGGATAAAGCATTTAAGTTCTATAAAGTTCAGATTTTAACAACCAGAGGTGTTCCACAGGCAAACACTAAACACATGATATATGATAAAGTGACATGCTTCTGGTGCCATTTACAAATACAGAACAAGCTGTATCATATTGTATGTAATTTACTCAAAAGTATGTGTTTCAATATTAACTGCTGCTAATTTTTTCAGCTTAAGGTTGCATACTTTATTAAGGGATCAGAAGACTGTTGTAGCAAATTTCTATTTTCTACATTTGAGACACATGCAAAACTTATCTCCTGTCTGATTCTAATTTAGAGAAATGGTTTTCACACCAACCAAATGTCTTTTTTATAAAACCACTTTAAAAATCACCATTGGGTGACTGGTGAAACAATACGAATTTTTTTTTTTCAGCATAACAGTATTCATTATTTTTGCACCACACCCAGTGCTCCATGCAATCCATGCCCTCTATAATACCCACCACCTGGTTCCCCAATCTCCCATCCCCCCGCCACTTCAAAACCCTCAGATTGTTTTTCAGAGTCCATAGTCTCTCATGGTTCACCCCCCCTTCTAATTTCCCTCAACTCCCTTCTCCTCTCTAACTCCCCTTGTCCTCCATGCTATTTGTTATGCTCCACAAATAAGTGAAACCATATGATCATTGACTGTCTCTGCTTGACTTATTTCACTCAGCATAATCTCTTCCAGTCCCATCCATGTTGCTACAAAAGTTGGGTATTCATCCTTTCTGATGGAGGCATAATACTCCATAGTGTATGGACCACATCTTCCTTATCCATTCATCCATTGAAGGGTATCTTTGTTCTTTCCACAGTTTGGTGACCATGGCCATTGCTGCTATAAACATTGGGGTACAGATGGCCCTTCTTTTCACTACATCTGTATCTTTGGGGTAAATACCCATGAGTGCAATTGCAAGGTCATAGGGAAGTTCTATTTTTAATTTCTTGAGGAATCTCCACACTGTTCTCAAAAGAGGCTGCACCAACTTGCATTCCCACCAACAGTGGAAGAGGGTTCCCCTTTCTCCACATCCCCTCCAACACATGTTGTTTCCTGTCTTGCTAATTTGGGCCATTCTAACTGGTGTAAGGTGATATCTCAATGTGGTTTTAATTTGAATCTCCCTGATGGCTAGTGATGACGAACATTTTTTCATGTGTCTGATAGCCATTTGTATGTCTTCATTGGAGACGTGTCTGTTCATGTCTTCTGCCCATTTTTTGACATGATTATCTGTTTTGTGTGTGTTGAGTTTGAGGAGTTCTTTATAGGTCCTGGATATCAACCTTTTGTCTGTACTGTCATTTGCAAATATCTTCTCCCATTCCGTGGGTTGCCTCTTTGTTTTGTTGACTGTTTCCTTTGCTGTGCAGAAGCTTTTGATCTTGATGAAGTCCCAAAAGTTTATTTTCGCTTTTGCTTCCTTTGCCTTCGGAGACATATCTTGAAGGAAGTTGCTGTGGCAGATACCTGGGAATAAACCTAACCAAAGAGGTAAAGGATCTGTACTTGAGGAGCTACAGAACACTCACAAAAGAAATTGAAGAAGACACAAAAAGATGGAAGACCATTCCATGCTCTTGGACTGGAAGAATAAACATTGTTAAAATGTCTATACTGCCTAGAGCAATCTATACTTTTAATGCCATTCCGATCAAAATTCCCCCAGTATTCTTCAAAGAGCTGGAGCAAATAATCCAAAAATTTGAATGGAATCAGAAGAGACCCCGGATTGCTAAGGAAATGTTAAAAAAACAAAAATAAAACTGGGGGCATCATGCTACCTGATTTCAAGCTTTACTACAAAGCTGTGATCACCAAGACAGCATGGTACTGGCATAAAAACAGGCACATAGACCAGTGGAACAGAGTAGAGAGCCCAGATATGGACCCTCAACTCTATGGTCAATTAATCTTCGACACAGCAGGAAAAAATATACAGTGGAAAAAAGACAGTCTCTTTAATAAATGGTGCTGGGAAAACTGGATAGCTATATGTAGAAGAATGAAACTCGAGCATTCTCTTATACCGTACATGAAGATAAACTCAAAATGGATAAAAGACCTCAACGTGAGACATAAATCCATCAGAATCCTAGAGGAGAACATAGGCAGTAATCTCTTTGATATCAGCCCCAGCAACTTCCTTCAACAATACAAATTTTTAAAAATATTCCTTATAGGGGCACCTGGGTGGCTCAGTGGGTTAAAGCTTCTGTCTTTGGCTCAGGTCATAATCTCAGGGTCCTGGGATCGAGCCCCACATCCAGCTCTCTGCTCAGCGGGGAGCCTGCTTCCCCCTCTCTCTCTGCCTGCCTTGCTGACTACTTGTGATCTCTATCTGATGAATAAATAAAATCTTTAAAAAAAATCCTTCTATTATAGTCCTGCAAAACATTTTCTTACAGTATTTTTCTGTACATTTAAAATGTGCATATATGGAAAGCATTGATATAGACTTTATATTTAAATGTGGCAGGGCAAACATGCACCTGTGTCTCTGCTCCTTCTATTAATTCCCATAGAAAAGAAAGCAGAGGAATCAAATCAGCAGGACATGAGGACTGAGGAGGAAAGAATGATGGCGAATGAAAAATGTCAAAAGTTATAGAAGATGAAAATTGGTTGCACAAAAAGCATCAAAAGCAAGCTATAGCTTTTTTACTCGGTGAAGTGCTGTGTTGGGATTAACAGCTAATCTGTGGTATTTTCTCTAGCCATAGCGATGCCAGAGGATTTGACCCTGAGCTGAGTCGTCTTCAAAAGACCAAGTAAGGAAGGTATAGGAGTATTATGTCTCCAAGATAAATGAAGGTCCTGTTGAGTTTGCTTTGTACCAGATTCACTCCTATACCTGCCTGTCGGTAACCTATTATTGATGAGTAATCTGAAACTGATAAATAAACCATAATTGAGGAGTAACATGCAATTGATGAGATGTGATTTCACCAAGGAATGAGCGAAGTTAAGTACCCCTGCGAGTGCTCCTGAGTAATGAGGTATATAGAAAGACACCACTGAGTACGGTTTTCTTCAGCCTCATCTCACATGACTGCTTGGATCCAACGGGGAATGACTGGGACATTTGCAATCTGCTCCTGGGAATCATAAGACATCTGCTACTTCTTGCATCATCTTCTGTGTGTCCTATACTCTTTTTTTTCTTTTCTTTTCTTTCTTTCTTTCTTTCTTTTTTTCCTATACTCTTTTTTTAAACGAAATAAATTTGGTCTTGAGTGAATGCCATTGTCTTCTAAATTTTATTGTTAATAGCAACCTAAAACCATCATTGCTCACCAAGCAGAATTAATATTAAAGGTTAAAAGAAGGAAGGGGGAGTAGAGAGGCAAATCTGGGCCCTAAAACACCAGAAAGTCCGAAGAATTGGAAACACTGCCTTTGGGAGTTACGACAAAGTAAGGGTTGCCTGAAAAACTTAAGGAGTATGTTTATCCCCTACTTAATGATTTTACTACTTTATGGCAGGCAACCATGGTTTTCCTACCCAAGAGAAAGGTTTCCTTTCTGGATGCATGCATTTTGTTTATATAAAAACAGTGTCTCTCCCCTGGAAGGCTAAAAGAAAGCAGAGACTGAGGTTCAAGAGGTCTTGGGCTCTGGGGCAGCAGGGACGACAACTGAGAGTAAAAATTTTTAGTGCACTATATTGAAAACAGGGAATTTGTGTAAAGCCTTACACCCAACTAGGGGCTTTAATTGTCCTTCTTAGCTCAAGCTAAGCTCTTAGAAATGTAGATTTAGAGATTATACTGGAGATTGAAGGATAGATGAGGCACCTATGTTTCTTGGTATCTGGAATTTCCCCCAACAAAAAACCATATCCTAGGGTGCCCGGGTGGCACAGTGGGTTAGGGCCTCTGCCTTCAGCTCAGGTCATGATCCCAGGGTCCTGGGATCAAGCCCCACATCGGGCTCTCTGCCCCACAGGGAGCCTGCTTCCTCCTGCCTCTCTGCCTAGTTGTGATTTCTCTCTGTCAAATAAATAAAATATTTAGAAGAAAAAAAAAAAAACATATCCTATGCGATCATCTTGCTCTGAGCCAACAGTTGATGAGCCCTGTCTATACATACGCTGTCTAGTCATTCTCACATTAGAATAGACAGAATTTGCCAGATATTTGAAAAATGCTTTAAAGGAACAGAGACCCCCTTCCTCCCTGAAAAGAGGGTGGGTGATGCTAATCAATAGAATGAAGGAGTGAAGTGAAGAAGAGGAAGTCATGAGGTCTAGGAAATGGGGGTGGATGCTGGCAAGAGGAGAAGAAAATCCTCAGTTGAGCAGGGAGCGATATGCTGAGATAAATGCTCTCCATCTGGCAAGAGCACCAGCAGTACCCACCGGATGAGAAGAGAAGAGAGGACCTAAGGATAGAAGATTTCAAGGAAAACAGAGAAATGGCGCTGATAATTTACCTGATATACTTACTGATATTAGGATGAACATTCTAGCTGAGAGCCTGGAGATAAATTAGTGATAATTAAAAAGAAAAGGCAGCCAACAATATAATTACTTAATTATTAACTTAAGGAAAAAGAAAAAGTTAATCAAAGTAAATTTCATCTGTAACATTAATATAGTGGTATGATAAAGACAGTAATATTGATTTAATGAAAGCTGTAATATAGCAAGAGTGGAAGGCCAAGAGATGGGTATTTATTATTTGCAGAGGGGTGCATAGAGCTCAGTCCTAATATTCTACAGTAGAAGGCCCATAGATAAAGCTATGATCCTATTCTTTGGGAATATGGAAGTAAATACAACAGAAGTAACTACACAAGTTAAAAATGGTTGCTTGTAGGGGTTGGGGTATTGGGAGGGGAGGAGTGAAGAGTGAGAAAAATGACCCCTTTTTTTCCATTAGATGCCATTTGATCTTACCTTATATTTTTAAGATGCTCATGTGAACATAAAAAATAAAAAATCAATTAAAAAATCAAATTTCTAAAAACTGAATACTTCCTCTGATCCTTTGGAGACAACACTTTTTAACTATTTGCTGTAAATTCTTCACCCTGTCCAGATAGAAGTCCAGTTCATCACTAAGTGCCTTTAGGCCAGCTTTAAAAGAGTTTCCTTATGAGAAGTTAATTAGTAAATATACAGTTGGAGGAGGTCATGGAGAGGACAAGACCACGGGTTCACCCGCCAGCTGGATCTGGGCCATCCAAGGCTCTTCGCCCCCTTCTTGTCCTTGGATGCATGCCCTCCCTACTAGTCCCACACTAGCAGCCATTTCAAGGACACACCCTAGAGAGCAACTTGTCACTAAGACCATCTGGACAGTCTATATGACTGAGTCCAGTTAAACTCTCTTAAAGCTTTCAATATTTGGCAACCAGGTGTGGGGGATCTACCCATCTTGCAGCCACCCAAAACAAGCTTCCTATGAAAATTCCCTTGCTTACTTTTTTTAGACATTTTACCTTTTATTTTGTTAAAGTCAGGCAGAGGGAGAAGCAGCCTCCCTGCTCAGCCAGACTCCATCCCAGGACCTGGGATCATGACCCAGGCCAAAGGCAGATGCTTAGCCAACTGAGTCACCCAGGCAACCTCCAAAATTCCCCAGCTTATTAAACCTGCCACGTGCCAATCTGGAGTGGTCTGCTTTTGTCTTCTATCTTTCTCTGCCCTCTGAGTGTGGAGGACAATTAGCAAAATGACACACATATCGTGGGGTTTGTTATGAACAGCTAATAACATCATGCCTATACAATACTTGGTATAGTGCTTAGAATATCTCAATTTTATCTTTACAGAGATTATAGGTTTATTGTGATTCTGTACTTTCTGATATGGGACCTTATAAAATGTACCAGTTTGCTCTTTGCTTTCATTTAAATATGTAAGTTGCACATTTTCGCCGTCAGTATACCTAGATCAAGTTTTTTCAACCCTAATGATATTGGTCATTTGGGTGGGACCATTTTTTGTTGTTGGAGGCTGTCTTGTGTACTACAGGATGTCTGATAGCATTTCTGGGCTCTGCACACTAGACATCAGTAGCAGGATCTCCATTCCCGAACTGCAACAACCAATAATGTCCCCATCCATTACCAGTGACCTCTAGGGACAAAAATCATCTCTTATTGAGAAATGCTGATATATATCTCTTACTTTCTTCAGTGGCGATATTTTCTTCTTATACAAGTACCAAGATTTATTTAACTACTCCCTAAGCAGTAGATATTGGATTTGTTTCTTATTTTCAATATTATAAAAAAATGCTCAATGAAGATCTCAGTTTCAAATTTACAGTCAATATGTTGTGGTAAATATTATTGTATGCAAGTATTTGATATGCAAGATATGATATGTCTCATATCATATCCTGGAAAAAAGATAATAGGGCATGCACAATTAAGATTTTTTTAAAAGATTTTTATTTATTTATTTGACAGGCAGAGATCACAAGTAGGCAGAGAGGCAGGCAGAGAGAGAGGTGGAAGCAGGCTCCCTGTAGGAAACCTGATGTGGGTCTCAATCCCAGGACCCTGGGATCATGACCTGAACTGAAGGCAGAGGCTTTAACCCACTGAGCCACCCAGGCGCCCCCATAGTGAAGATTTTTAAGTTTAAAATTAAACTGTACAAGTTACAAAACTTTGCAAGTGCATAAATAGAAATATATATGAATGCATACATATCACATATATAATTTCATTATCCCTAAAATCATCAAGATTTTTTACACTAAAAGCTTGTCTAAATAAAAACAAGACCCTGTGCCTTTGTTGTATATGTCTCAAACTTGGTAGCAAGCACTTAGAAGACACTGTCTGCTGGTTTTCAGGCATCATAACTGAACCGTGAAAATGCTCTTGAGAGCATTTTTCTCCAAACAGAGAAGTTTAGGATATAGGCTTCTGCAGCAGCAGAAAGCTGAAAAACGTCTCCCTTTCCAAGAAAGAGGTCTGAGGGAACAATTAAGGTAAGTTTATTATTTATGAAACATTCATATATTAGTTTGGAAAATACAAGCATCAGGATTGACATTTACATTCTTTCTAAAGGCAAAGACGTGCTGACTTTCTTTATAAAATTACATTTTTGAGGGTTTTTTTAATAGGAGTAGATACAAATTTTGTGCTGCTATCAACTTGCTTATTCCAGATGCATGTTTAATAAGATTTTCAAAAACAAATTAATATAAATAAAAGAGTACAATAACACAAACAGATGGACAGAAACAGTCCGAAGAGGAAAAGTCAACAAAAGTGTTTCTTTTCTATTGTTTTGGCAATCAGAAAGTTCAGATATTTCCTTCCCACTAACAGAAAACTGTCCAGATGCAGAGTCCTAAAAACCAACATAAAGTGCTAACGAGATTGAGGAGGTATTGGTAAGATGTCTCGATTCTGAATATTTCTTGATTTGTCACCATTCTGAGGGTGTCAGGATTTACCTTTCTTGTAACTTGGTCTTCAAAGACATAATAAAATCGTGCAGACAAACCTGTGGCATCTGATGGTATCTTCAGCAAAAATGTCCCGGGATCCCTTCATGCTCTCAGAATCCATAAAGAAAACTACAGTTGAAGCCATCTGTAGATATATAGTGGGTTTTTTGTTTGTTTGTTTGTTTGCTTTTATTTTTTTATTATCTGTGAACTGCGGTTTCATATATGTCTAAATGCTTACTCTCAAAATCCTCTCAAAATAATCTTCATACAGCTTTCTATAGCATTAGTCACCACTTTGGATAATTGAAACAGTCTATTAATAGGCTAATGTATCATACAGGAATGAGAATATTTTGTATTTAATAAAATGTTTTTATTAAAAAAATAAGTTCTGCTTTGCATAAACTTGGAGAACATAGACCATTAAAAAATAGGAAAACACCATATTTCCATCACCAGCAGACTCACTATTTTTTTTTTATCTTTTGTTATACCTTCTCAGACCCTTTTTATGCTTATATATGCATACATATTTCTTTTCACCGAAATGAAATTACACTATACCTGCTGTTTCATAACATGCTTTCTTCAGTGAATGATCTCCACTTTTCCATATATTATACTCAGGTCTATAAGCAAATTTCCCCAATGTCCCCGAAATGTCCTTTAGAGTCTAGTTTCTCTCCTCAAGGGCTGCCTCCACTACTGGGACAGTGGGATGGGCATTTCTTTGAGCTCTGATACCATCAAAATTGTTTCCCATAAAATTTTCTCCTCTTTTTCTCTACTTTTTTCAGCCCCCATGAATTTTCCTTTTTCTGCTTAGATATGCCCAAAGTTTTGCTCATCCAGGATAGGGCCTCTCCAGACAAACGTGTTTGCTGTATGCTGTATTTTTTTATGGTTTTTTTTTTTTTTTAGTTTAAATTCAATCAATTAACATATAATGTATTATTTGTTTCAGGGATACAGGTCTGTGATTCATCAGTCTTACATAATGCCCACTGCTCATCATAAGGCATACCCTTCCCAGTGTCTATCACCCAGTTACCCTCCCTTCCAGAAACCCTCAGTTTGTTTCCTATGATGAAGAATCTCTCATTGTTTGTCTCCCTCTCTGGTATCTTTAAGTCCTGCTTTCTCCAGTCGCCCTCATCATATCTGGATTGTTGCCATTGTATGTACCACCCTGTGATGAGTCCACTGTATTGTGGTTTCCCTCTCCCATGCTACTGGTTTTGGGGGGATTTCCGCTAATTACTACATAATTGGGCTTCTGTGACTTCTTCAATTTCTCTCCCCTCTGATACCAATGAAGGTGTAAGTTGTGGAGCTCTCATTTATTCCTCTGTTTGTTTCAGAGTTTTGGAAGGAGAAAGATCTATGGCTCTGGTTGCTATTATGTTTTTACTAGAACCCAGAACTTTAGGTTCCTATTGTTTTGTTTTGTTTTGTTTTTTAAAGATTATTTATTTATTTATTTGACAGAGAGAGAGATCACAAGTAGGCAGAGAGGCAGGCATAGAGAGAGAGAGGAGGAAGCAGGCTCCCGGCTGAGCAGAGAGCCTGATGCGGGACTCGATCCCAGGACCCTGAGACCATGACCCGAGCCGAAGGCAGCGGCTTTACCCACTGAGCCACCCAGGCACCCCATAGGTTCCTATTGTTAATAACCACCAAACCCAAATTCAGTTGTTAGATTATTGAATTTGTTGGATTATAATAGGCCCTGAGGTTATATCTGATAGTGATAATTGAGTATTAGTAGGTAGGGCCTGGGTGTGGATTGCAACTATGTGCCACAGATCTCAGTGTCCATCCCTAGGGTTGATAATAGCAAACTAACTTCCATTGGTTTAGGAAGCATTGTCTCTCAACTGATAAACTAATACATTCTAGTACATTGATGGAGTATTGACTCTTGAACCCTATTTTTTAAATTAAAGATGGTAATAGGTGGAACATGAGAGGTAATTTGTATTAACAAACATTTCATTCAGGTACCCTGGTTAAGTCTGTGCCAGAGAAAGAAAAGATAGGTGGACATTATGCCCATGATTCTTGTAAGCAAATGGACTTGATCCATTTTATGTTATGCTTATCATATTTTTTCTTATAGAATCTCAATAATTGTCCCTTGAAGAAATTTCTTCCAGAAACAACCCAGGAATGCTAAAATCACATAACATCTTTGTTAGTATCATTAATGAGTCTCTATTGTCTTCCAGACCAAGACATATTTTTTTTTAATAAACAAGACATACTCTTTAAATTTTAATGATTTTATGGTTATATTTTTGCAAAAAAAAAAGTATTAAAAAATCTAAATGTAATTTGAGAAAGTCTTATAAGGTATATTCCAAATATATTAATATTATTTAGTCTGATTATTTCTTTAAACAAAATAAAAATTTCCCTTGATCGTTAACTATTATCATTCCTACATTAGTCATTCTTATTTAAAAAAATTCACTTAAGCATTTCGATATAATTTCTCCACCTAACAACTTTGCCATATATATTTACTATTTTCAAATAGATTTTGGAATTGATGAAGTATAATTTCACTGTGAAGTATATTTTTATAATTCATAGCCTTTTCAACAAATTGTATTTTCTCTATCGCAAATAATTAAAATACATCTACTTCACGCCACATTAATTTTAATTGTTTTACCATAGGAAAGCAAGTCGTACATGGGATATTTGATAACTTGGAAGTTGCAGGGCTAAAGCAAGGCCCATTCCCCTGAGAGGGCAAAACGGATCCTGCCACTAGAGGACGCTGTGCAACTAGGGAACAGAATAATAGTTTCTCAGACAAGAGGGATGACATTTACAAATACAGATAAATGTTCTCAAACAAAATGTTCTCTCACAAAAAATGGCCAATTTACATTCTTACCCTTGTCTGAAAATTCCCAATGAACTTTACGTGCTACAAACATTGACTATTTTTCATTATGACTATATTTATCATTTACCAAATATATTTATTTTGAGCACCAAAATAATACAACCATTTTATAAAATTCAGAAAAGATAAATAAGGAAAAAAGTAAATAAAAACTGCTACAATCTCACAGATCAGTAATAAGCACTGTTAACTCTTTACGTGAGGCATTTAGTGTGTGTATAAGTATCTACACAGAGAGAGAGAGATTTAAGGGTTTCTTCCCCACCCCCCGACAATATTATATAGTTTGTTAGCTTTATTTCCTGAAGTATTTGTTTTATTTTAGAAGATGAATAATATGAGAATAGCATGATTAAGTAAATTCCACTTATTGAAAAATTACATTGTTTTTAATTTACTATTTTTTAGATGTATCAGTAAAAACCTTTTTTTAAAAAATATTATTTATTTATTTGACAGAGAAAGAGAGAGAAAGCACAAGCAAGGTGAGCAGCAAGCAGAGGGAAAGGGAGAAGTAGGCTCCCCACTGAGCAGAGAGTCTGAAGTGGGGCTCAATCCCAGGACTCTGGGATCATGACCTGAGCTGAAGGCAGAGGCTTAAACGACAGAGCCACCCCAGGCTCTCTGAGATCCATTAGTAAAAATGTAAAAAATACATCTGGGATTTCTTCAAAATTAGTTCTGATAAATGATACTGAAATATCGATGGGTTGGATACATATGAACTTTTGAGACTACAACGTTTGAGACCACAAATTATTGTCTACTTAATTTGATTCTCTCTTTTAAAAAAATTAATATTTTATTTACTTATTTAAGAGAAAGAGAGGGTGCGTAGTGGGAGAGGCAGAAGGAGAGGGAGAAGGAGAAGGAGACTCCCTGCTGAGGAGGGAGCCTGATGCCAGGCCAGATCTCAGGACCAGGACGGTGGGTGGGATCATGACCAGCAGACCCTCAACCCTCTGACCACCCAGGTGCCCCTAATTTGATTTTCTCTTACAAAACATTCTTGCTAGTCTGTGGCCGGCCACATGCCCTTGAGGCAAAATGTCATGCGACAGAGCTCTGGCAGTAATTGGAACTGGATGTATGGAAAAGTATGGAAAAGTTCTTATTTTAAAAGAAGGCTAAAGTTTTTGGCATCATTCCCTTTAATGTTGGAATGTGACACAGGGTAGAGGTTTTAGCAGTCCTGTTGGGAAACAGATACCTAGGAATGGCTAGGTATGCATGCAGGCAAAAGAAGAGAGAGAGAGAATGGGGATGTGTTTTTATGGAGCTATCACACAGCCCTGGACTTTCTATATCCAGTTTCCTCATTATGTGAGAAAATAAAACATCCCAATTGCTTACGTTACTACTACTTCAGCTTTTGCTATGGACAATTTAATTCTTAATTGAAAAAATAGGAAAATGCCTTTGAGAAAGGTCTATTCCCACCAGCTATATATTAAAAAGCCTATTTCACTGTGCTCTTAGTGCCACTGGATATTTTGTGTTTCAACTGATTTTTTCTAGTTTAAGAGATGATACATTTTTATTTAAATTTACATTTACTTGATTACTATAGAGATTACATTTTTAAAAACATGACCAATGACCCTTTATACTTTTAAAAATTATGTCCCTTTGCGGATGTGTGGGTGGCTCAGTTGGTGAAGTATCTGATTTCAGCTCAGGTCATGATCCCAGGGTCCGGGGACTGAGCCAGTGTTGGACTCCCTGCTCACTGGGGAGCCTGCTTCTGCGACTCCCTCTGCCTCTTCCCTGCTGCTCAGGCTCTGTCTCTGTCTCTCTCTCTCTCTCTCTTAGATAAATAAATAAATAAATAGATAGATATGATAGATAAATAAATAAATAAAATATTTGAAAAACCAGTATGTCCCCATTGTCTATTTTTCCACTAATGTATTTGCTTTACCTAATTTACAAAGTTTCCTTATGAATGGAGACTATTAACCTTTACTTTACATATATATTTTATGATTTTTCTATTTTATTCTTTATTACTTATTACAATTTTTATTTTTGTGCAAATTTATTATTTTTTCATTGTGGTTTCTGTTCATACTTCCATACGTAGAACATCCTTGAAGTTTTTCTGTCCCCAAAATCAAATATTCACCCTTCTTTCTGGATATGTTTTAATCAGAGTATTTCATCTAAGTCTTTTATTTAGCTAAAGTTCAGTTTCACATGAGGAAAGTATACAACTGAAGTTCTTTTCTCCCCCCATGGTGAACTATTTATCTTCATATCTTCTATCAAACAATAATTTATATTCCCATCTTGTAAATACTTTATTTCTCATCTTGATTTATGTTCTATTTTCTGTTTCCTGATTACTAAAATAACAATCTCACAGATGTCTATTGTCTACCAGAATTGCTGTTGAGTGATGAAACAAACATCTTGTCCAAAAGAAATTAGTTTATTTTGGAAATAATTCAATCATTTCTTTTAGTAAGATGTGATCGGAGCTGGCAAAAGGGATCACCTCTAGGTATTCTCTTTTTCATTCTACTCCTATATGGGATTATAAATCAAAACCATCTTTCACACATTTCATTGTCTAGATCATTCCAGAAAATGTGTATGTATCAGCTACCAGGCTGGGGCATAATGTGCTTGGTTTGTGTGATACTGGTAAGATTGAGTTACGAGTGTCATGGCCTCTACTGTGACCTGCCTTCCTGGGGATTTAGTTCTCTTGATTTTGAATGTCATCTAGCTCTGCTCATGATTCCAGAATGTATGGTGTCCTAGTGCCCTCTGGAGCCTTCTGCAGAATTCATCCATATGCTACGTTAGCTCAGTCACCTTGCAGAAATACCTATGATGCAGCAACCCCTCTATTAGGTCACCAGCAGGACCTGCCTGAAAGGAATGATGTCCCCCAGAGAAGGAATGTAACTATGCCATCAAAAAGGTTTTCTACCAGCCCAGGCTTTCAAGCAAGATACAGAATCTGTCAAACTGTCAGAAACCCAGCATGGAATGAGTCCATACGAAGCCAAATCACAGTGCTATTGTCAGAGGGGAACTTCACTGACCTTATTCTTTTTCTTGAAATAAACAAAAATAAAAGTTTTCAATATCACTGCTTTATTTCCTGGCTCCAATGGCAACAATGTTCCCTTTTATAATCAAATGAAGTTAAAATTACATTTTTAAAGGAATTGCTATGTTTTTTGTTTGTTTGTTTGTTTTATCTCAACCTCTGAAATCAAGTGGGCCATTACTTTGTGAGCTAAAACTTGAAAACAGAGTAATGTCACCCTTCGTAAAAAGTCTCAAGCAGTGATTGCAGGATCAAGCTGGGGAAGATTTCCATTTGAGTTTCAGAGGAAAAAAAAAAAATTAAGAGCACAAAATATTGACAGCTGTATTTCCAAGGATATCCTTCTTTGGTGACAACAATGGTTTCAATAGTCCCGTATATCCCCAATTTCTTTGTTGCAGGTCTCAGAGGAATAAATACTTCTCATAGAACACCACTATAAAGTTTATCTGGAATTTAGCTCTGAACATCTGGCACTCTACTATTCTGATGTGCCAGGCTGGACCACACAGAGCTCAAGAGCATTCTTTTCTGCCTTTCCTTATGTGAGGCTGACAACCAGTGTGTACACATGGCTATGTTCCCCTGGGCCTAAGTCAAATGTCAGTCATGGCCCTAGGAACCTCAAAATGCCCAAAGCGAGAAGGAGAACAGAAATTTAAAAATCAAGGAGAAAGGGAAAAAAATCAAGGAGAATGGGAGTGTTTGTCAATCATTCTGATACATCTATATTCCTCCCACTAAAAGGTAATTGCCTAACACCATGTCTGCAGTGTCTGCTAGAGTTACCACAAAATGGTGCCAAAAATGTTGCATGCATACACTTTGGCATATGAGAGACACTATGGTTAGAGAAGCCTCAGTCTCCCACTCTACGTTAGTGGAGTTGAGGCTGACTAGCATTCAGTAAATGAAGGTGACATAGAAAGATTCTTCTGGGACATGACACTTGATTAACTAGGCTTATGGGCCTTGTACCCCAATTCTGCATTGTATAGAAGTTAAAAGGAAAGAAAGTTTCGGTAAAAACATTTTTAACTCTTTTTTTTCTTTTTGAGGTGTGTGTGTGTGTGTGTGTCTGTGCGCGCGCGCGCGCGCTCGCGGGCATGGGTGTGTGATAGCCAACTTTCTTTTGATGAGTATATTGAATGGTTAATATTAAGATATAATAATAGACAATTTTCTAAAACGTTTCTGAAATAGACAGGATTTGACATTTTCTAAGTAAGTATGTGACTATCTATCACCACCTTTTGGAGGCTAATAAATATTGCACAATGAATCTATATCACAGATGTTACATCTGTCCCTAGATGCTAGTCTTATAAAGAGATTATAATTGTGCTCCTGTGTTGGGAAAGTCACTTACATTTTTCTTTTGCATTTAAAAAAAGTTTTGTAATTAAAATTATCTGAGGTATAAGCTAGTAAGAGACTTTTCATATGGATGAGAGATTATAGGACTTCACATGTATATGACAGCATATATTTATAGAGTAAGTAACATCTAACTCAATATAATTCTTTAATGAGACAAAAAAAAAAAAAGTTTAGATAAGTACTTCTGCCAGAATGCAGATAAACACTGTGGTTGTTTGTTTCCAAGTCCTGGGCTCTTGCCATTAGATTTCTAAGAACACTTCCCCACTCTCTCTGCTTGGTTCATTCATCTGTTCAAAGGATGTACAGGGAGCTAGAGAAGCCCTCCCACGCCTCCCACCCTATGTCTTGCTCATGCATCCAAGTTCAAGTGTGCTTTGTCCTAAGCACTGCAGAGAGACAGATGCCTTAACAGAGTTCTAGTTCTCCAAAAGGAGACACCAAGATGTAATGGCAGCAAAAATAAAGCCTGAGTCAATCTCACAGTTGGTGCTGAATTAACATTTCCTTTCTTCTGCTTCCCCTTGAACCAGGTCCTTAACTCTGTATTAGCTTTACTAGTTCCTTTCCCTTCCTCTTTTAACGCCAGAATAATTGCAATAACTATAATATAATTATAATATAATCATTGCAATATAAATGCAATAATTGCCTATGTTTCTGGAGTTTCCAAGATAGGCCCTCCTTCTGATTTCTAAATCCAGGAGTTCTGATCCCCTGGGAGAGTCTCTGTTTGGAATTTGTCGTCAGTCCTTTCATTCTTTGAATGTCAGGAACTCAGTCCTCACCAACACCCTCTGCATTAGTTTGATGAGATTTTTCACATCATTAGGTTTTTGTTTGTTTGTTTTGCTTATGTGCTTGGATGTCTTCAACTACATTCTGTTCCAGTTTTGCTCTTGCCCTTTAGGATTGTTCACTTCCTGACATCTCCATCTCGTCTTTGGTTCTATTCTGGATTTCTGCCCTTGATTGCTACCTAAAGCTGGGAAGTCACTATGATCTGTTCATCTTCTGCTTGGGGACCAGTCGTTACTTCACATTCTTCATAGTTACACAGTTGTCCTTTGCCCATTCTTGGATTTTCTTCCCCTCAATCTCTACTTTGACCTTGGGATTTTGGGGAATTCTTTCCCTGGACTTCATATCCCAGAAATTACTTACTTTTTCCCTGACCACCATTACCCACTACCATTTATAATCATCAGGTAACATTTACTACATACTTACTGACAAGTAGGTAAGTACTAATAAGTATCTAATATTCATTACCTTGCTCAAGCCTTCTAAAATCTATGTAAAATAACTATTTTATTTTGATCATCCAACTCCCCACATGAGGGTTCATCCATATTAGGCTCCAAGTTCTTTCTGGAATTAATTTAAATGAATTTTTGCTTTACAATGGAAGAACCTGGGGTTTAAGGAATAGTTTGTACCTTCTCCAAAAGGCAATTAGTCATAATAATAGCTAACTTTTATTAGGGGCTTATTATGGTCTAAGTGATAGTCCAAGTGCTTTTACAAGTATTAGTCATTTTGTGTGTGTGTGTTTTCCTTACCTGGTCATTCCACTAGAGAAAAATACAAAATGTTTCTGTGTTCTTAGAAGAATGTATCTAGTGCTGCAGGGAAGGAAAAAACTTTTCATTTACCTTCCTGCATTCAATAGCTGGGTCTAAGAAGTGAACTAAAAACAGACAAACAATAGAAAAGTTACATAAATTTATTGAGTTTTAATACTATGTGCATGGTTGCATCATAGGGAAAAAAGAAAAAGTGATAACCCAAAAAAGCAAGGAGATTTGTGAGCTTGTGTGTAGAGTTCATAAGGGAGGGGAAGTGGGAATGTAAGCAATTTAGAGGAGAATAAATGGTTTTTAGGAAAGATGAATATGCCTTTGGAAAACCAGATGGGAAATGAGACAGTCTGTGACAAAGTTTTTCTGGGTGTGCTGTTGATTTCTAGTCTCCTGTCCTGTGTTAAGAGTCAATCTTCTCTAGCTGATGAGACTTCCAGGGAGGGGAATTGATGACAATCAACTTTATTTTGGAGGAGCTATCTCTGGGAAAAAAAAAAAAAAAAAAAAAAAAAGTGGGTTCAGAGAATGCATCTCTGAATTTGCTGTTTTTTAAATGCCTTCAATTCAAAATAATCAATATACCAAAGCAGCATATTTTGCAGTGGCATGTCCTGAAGTTCTTCAAGACAAATGGGCAGAAATTTCAGAGGCAGCATATTCAGTAAAAGCAAAACTTACTATGAACCATCCTTACCCTAATGATATCTTCCACCAAGTTATATGTTAGCAAAGGCTGTGCAACAAGTCTCCAAAGGTGCTATAGAGAAAGAAAAATCTGTGCTGTCTTTAACAGCAAAACACTTTGGGTAAGATAAATCTAAACAAAAGAAAAGAGATAATTGGACACTTGTCCTTATTTATGTAAGAAAGCATGGTGCGGAAAACCCTGATGGGAGAATTTTATGTAAGTAGAAATTCAAGGGTGGTATGGAGGCACAATGATTATTTTCACCGACTACTCTTTACTCTGACCAAAAATTCCAACACCCTAATTGAAGATATATTCACAGAAATTATTTTTCCACTCAATTTCCTCAAGCATTTTGCATTAGTGGCTTTCTATGTTGGTGGTTTCCTAAGCCACACAATTTGATTACTTTCATGGTAGCCGCATCCTTGAACAAATGTCTTGTATTTATTAAAAACTTACTGTATGATGTTTGGAACTTGCAGTAATTTCTTGGATCAGAAAATATGACTTTCGTGAAATAGAGTGGATTTACTGCATCTGAATTATAATGGGGAGCCTACTGAATGTTATTTCAAAGATTTTTGCATACATTAAAATAACATGTACCAACTTTCATATTTTTGTTTTGGTTGAGCATCACAAAGAAAGATTAGGTGTAAATACTTAACTTAATCCTTCCCTCCTAAGTGAGTTTCCAGAGATAAGTCTACTTATCCAGATCATAACTGCAAAGGATGCTCCATCCTGTACTTAGCAAACTTGTTCCCTTAGGTATTCCCAAGGCTTTGTCTGAAAACTAACAGGAAAAAATAAAGTCAAAGAACAAAAAGAAGCATATTAAATACTGTAAGTAGTCAATATAAAATAAGATAAATGTGTCTGTAAATTGTATTTCATTCTGAAATTCTAGAATGGAAAAAGAAGGCTGCTTTTACAGGGATTTTTGTTATGAAGTCCAACATTTTACAGATCAGGTCATATTCTCTCCAGAAAGGAGCTACAAAGCTCAGTAGACAAAATCTGGCTTTTGAAGTTGGAGAACTTAGTATATTCAAGCTCTCATCTGCCACTGGGTGACCTGAACAACTCTCATTATCTCAATCAGACTACTTCACTCATCTGACAATCCAGGAGATGGTAATAATACCCACTTCACAGGGTTATTACAAAAATAAGTAGAATAATTCATGATAGTGTCTTGTATTTATTCAAGAAACATTTTCTGAGACTATTAGGACCAGTTACCAAGGTTATAAAGATGAATAAAATAAAGAAGTAGTTTGTGAAATTTAAAGCAATACACAGGGCACCTGGGTGGCTTAGTCAGTTAAGCATCTGCCTTCAGCTCAGGTCATGGTCATGGGGTCCTGAGATGGAGCCCCACGTAGGGTTCTCTGCTCAGTGGGTAGCCTGCTTCTCCTTCTCCCTCTGTTCCTCCCCCTTCTCAGTGCTCCCTCTCTCTAATAAATAAAATCTTGTAAAAAATAAAGCAATATACACATTATATAGCTTTATTCAGGGTCTTAATTAATATATCATTGTCTACTATATAGTTTAATCCTGATATTTAACGCTAGAATTTAAAAATAATCTTATTATACTGAACAGATCAAATGTAAACAGTAACACAAAGGAAAATCAGTTACATAATTTCTAACAATGCCCAAATCTAGCCCTGCATACCCTCTACACACACTTATTTCTCTCTGATCACTTTCAGTATACAAAACTCCTGCTTCATCTTGCTTTCCTTATACTAAAACACAAGCGCTTGGCTTCTTCAAATTGCAGGGAACTGGGATGATGCTTCATTGTTGTCTGATTTTGGAATTAAACTGTACAATGACAGAAAGACAACAAATTGTCATTGTAGTGGGTGTTAGAGAACAATTAGATGTTTGCATATCAGAAGAAGAAACATCCCTAGTGCCTATGACAAATGCATGAAATCAAGCAATTTAGGAGTCTCAACTAACAAAACCATCATGACACACTTGTTGTGAGATTCTCTCTGTGTTTCCAGCTAATGCTGCTCTATCAATGTTTTGAAACAGCTAAGATATGAATTCTCAAAGTATGTAATATGATGATTTCCAGGTAAGAACTTCTAGACATCTTCCTTCTATTTCATCTTTTCTTTTATCACCATCTTTATTAATTATGTTCATATGGTAGTTGGCCATGTCAAGCTCACCCTGTGTGTTTCTCTTTTTTTTAGGGGGATCTGTAAGCTGCATCTTTAGGATTGTGTCACCTAGCTATTACGTTAAAGTGAAGTACTGTCCTGCGTATAGGACCTTAAGTGTCAAAGGGGTCTCTGTGCACGTTCCAGAATTTGAGGAGTGCAGTAGAATGTTCGTTGTTTACTAGACAAAAATCACTCAGCTTCGTAGTTTACATGCACACATATTTTCATGCAGACACAGATATGGTGGAATCCAGGCTCTGCCATTTATTGACTATGTCAAATTTACCATTTAATTTTTTTAAACATTTTTTTTAAAGATTTTGTTTATTTATTTGACAGAGAGAGAGAGATCACAAGTAGGCAGAGAGACAGGCAGAGAGGGAGGGGGAAGCAGGCTCCCCGCTGAGCAAAGAGCCTGATGTGAGGCTCAATCCCAGGACCCTGAAATCATGACCTGAGCTGAAGGCAGAAGCTTAACCCACTGAGCCACCCAGGTGCCCCAACTTTACCATTTAATTTAACTTTCTAAGTTTTCTTTTCCTCATCCAATATATGTATATATCATATAATAATGACAGCACACACCTAAGTGGTCGTGATGACCATTTAAAAACTGGATACATGTCATGACATTATTACCCTGTTTGATATTTAGTAATCTCTCAATGCTATAAATGTTCTTGTACATAATCATAGAGATTAGAAGTATCCTGGCAGGCTTTCCAACCTAAGGACAACAAAGATATCAATCTTAGGAACACACAGAAGTCTGCAGAGACCCAGAAAAACAAAACCAAAAAGAAACCACCCAACGACCAAAGGCAGAAAAAAAGTCATGAAATAAACATGTCCATCATGCTCGTGATGTGACAGGAGTTCTACACACATTGTCTCATTGAATTCCATCCTAACATAACTTTTAAAGAAGGAATTATCACATAACTTATTTGAAAGAAAAAGAGTCTAGGAAATAGATAAATTACATAGTTGTTGCATCGCAGAACTAAACTTTGATCCTGTGTCTGTCTGACTTTGTGGTCTTTCTCCCTCACCACAGCCCGAAATGAGATAGCAGGCATGCTCACAATAGGAAGTTGGCAGGTAATACCTATTCAGTGCAAACAGCTGAGCATATTGGATCATAGCAGTGACTAGACTGTGTCTGAGAGCACTGATAAACATCTCTGATTCTCCAACAGGGGTTATTTCTCACAGGAAATGCTTGGGAACTTCACCTCCAAGGTACAACACAAATGACTGGGTCTCACTTTATAGATATGTGTCTACCAGTGACCACATTTATCTGAGTAGGTGATCAAAAAGCAGTGTTGATAGAATGTGCCCAAGAAGCAGTATGCCGGTGACTCCTTATGGTCTCAATGTTATGCCCGAGATTTTTCGTCCTAGAGACCACCAAGGAGCCAAGCACCGATGCAATCACATGAGGGTTTATTTGACAAGCTTAAGCTTGGGCCCAAGTATACCCGACACAGCGGAGTAGGGACTTGGCCCTCGAGCCAGATTACAGTCAGAGTTTTTAAAAGCAGAGTAGGGGTGGACTTGGCAGTAGGTGAGGACAAAGGGGGTGTTCAGAAGGGCTATCAGGGTAAAGAAGACTGTCAGGATATTGAAGCCCTGGCTACTCTCAAGCCAAGGCCGTTTTTCCCTTTAATGAGGCTCTAGCTTGAAGACAATTGGGAGTCTCCTGGTGGAATGTCACATTCTTGCTATCAAGCATCCTTGTTAGCAAGATTTGGGTTTAGGAGAAATTTAACTTTATTTACTTTTCCTTCTACCTCAGCTTCCTTCAGTTTTGTTTATGGAGGGGAGGGTGACATTAGGGCTTAAGGAACTGAATTATTTGTGTCTGGAAATTGGGCTATTGAAAAGATAGCTTCTTTGTTGTAAATCTCAAAGACATTTGTAAACCAAGGGAGATTCCTGTCCCATAGGATTGTGATCTCTGCAAGTCAACCATTTGTTCTTCTTTTAGGGCAGCCAGGGGTGGCTGAGGAATGTCACACATACTACCAAGGGGAGGGGAGCAGGTGGAGAAGGGGGTGCAAGGTATCAACCTCCGCTTTGCCAAGATGGCTGTACTTCTGTCAGGGCTAGACTCGAGGTGAGTACAGCCTTGTTTTTCTTGGCCTTCACATCAACATCATGAAAGTCATACAATAGCCAGTCTAATAATTAAATAATAGTATTTATTATAGGACGGTGCTTCTAGGTCAGACCTATAATGGATTATCGTCCTCACACTAACACTGTTTTTTGTAAGATTCCTGCAAGACTGCTCTTAGTGTTCCTTTTCTATAGGATTAAAATGTAAGGCTTTAAAAGACTATAATTTGCTGCATGTCATGTGATTAAATGACAGAGAATTCAGATTGTATTAGAAACTGAGAAGGGGGACGCCTGGGTGGCTCAGTTGGTTAAGCAGCTGCCTTCGGCTCAGGTCATGATCCCAGCGTCCTGGGATCGAGTCCCACATCGGGCTCCTTGCTCCACGGGGAGCCTGCTTCTCCCTCTGACTCTGCCTTCCACTCTGCCTGTGCTCGCTCTCGCTCTCTCTTTGACAAATAAATAAATAAAATCTTAAAAAAAAAAAAAAAAGAAAAAGAAACTGAGAAGGGTGCTTGGCCAGCAGGCAGGGCACGGGAATCCCACTCATATCAGAATTAGTAAAACCTCCAGTAGATTATTTTATCTTTGAATATCTAGTAGCATGCCAAGAAGAAAGAGCACTTGACACTGACAAAGGATTCTTTGTCTTTAGTTTTGTTTCATGTTAGAAAGTATAGCCATGGATATATTCAATTAAACTATTTGACCCTCAGTATCCTCAGTTGTAAAATATGGGAATAATATTTCCCCTGTCTGTTTTACTGGGCAGTAATAAGACTATAATGAAATCATGAATTGGCACTACATAAATTCAAAGATAATATGCAAATGTGACATTATTTTTGCCTATCTCCCTGGAGCTACATTTGAATAAAATGGGTTAATACATATGAAAATGATACCAATTAGAATAAAAAAATCAAGAATCATTAAGGATAAGTGTAACCATTCCTGGGAGGTATATAGGTGTTTGCATATTTATATGGGAAAGTGATTGTTGAGCTTTGCATTCTCATTGTTAATATTATCCAATAATTTTTTAATAATTATATTTATTAAAAACTTCATATTTTTTCACGTAAAGAAAACAACACTTACTGGGGATAGCTGACTTTTCCAGGACCATATAATTAGTTCACAATAATAATGGGACCAGGATTTGGATTCTGTACTTCACAAATTTATGTGTTTTCCCAAATGACAGTGCCTTCTTATATAAAAGTGGATTTTTATATGTAATGGATGTATGTTACAAAAATTTATTTTTTTCTTCAAAGTATCTGTATTTTAATAACCATCTTTGAGCCCAAAACTTTTTACAAGGCACTTACAAAGACAGTTTTCCAGGTCTCTAATGACTTATATAGAAAGGTATTTTGTTTGTTTGTTTTTTGTTTTGTTGTCTTTTTTTTTTTTTTTCCTGCTTTAATAGACCTTACTTCTGTTTTTGGATATTCCCCCATAACTCCTGAGGTGGATCCCATTTTCAATCTCCCTCCTTTCTTCGATCTTCCCAACTTTCTCCAGATTCCTTGTCCTCTGAATAGTAAGCCAGGGATTTATTCTCTCCATTCTGCTGTGTGGTTCCTGAGACTAAATTTGGCTGTGTCTAGTGGCTGGAGGTTGGAGAGAGGGGAAAAAACAAACAAACAAACAGGGATCTCTCCAAACATTTGGGATCACAGTTCCTCTAGTCAGAGAGAAGCATTCTTGTATTTTGGTATTTCAAGTGCCTGCAGAGTCCCTCTTTGCACCCTCACAGAATTGGGGGAAGGGCCAGGAAAGAGAGAAAAAGGGGGCAGGGATTTCTCTCACTAGCTCTGCCCTGCAGGGATTCCCCTTCCAATTGGTTGGATTTAAACTTAGGGCTTGGGGTGCCTAGGTGGCTGAGTGGGTTAAAACCTTTGCCTTCGGCTCAGGTCGTGATCTCAGGGTCCTGGGATTGAGCCCCACGTTGGGTTCTCTGCTCAGTGGGGAGCCTGTTTCCTCCTCTCTCTCTGCCTGCTTCTCTGCTCACTTGTGATTTCTCTCTGTCAAATAAATAAATAAAAATCTTTAAAAAAAATTAAAAAAATAAAATAAAATTAGGGCTTAGTAGGGAGAGGCTGGTGGGGTTATAGACATTGGGGAGAGTATGTGTTATGGTGAGTGCTGCGAAGTGTAGCGATTTCACAGACCTGTACCCTGGGGCTAATAATACATTATATGTTTATAAAAAATTTTAAAAATTATTAAAAAAATAAAATAAAATAAAATTAGGGCTTGTATCTGAAATCTTCCTGTCCATAGCTGGTGCATGTTGCCAGGAGTTATTCTGCTTTTAAAGGTAGATTGGGAGAAATAGGAAGGAAAAAATAACAAATTCACCATCACATAATTCATATTGATAGAGATAACATCATATAAATACATTTTGCACAGGTAGGTGGTTTGCTTTGCTAGTATAGGAGCATCAGTGAATCGAATAAATGACGCAGTTATCAGAAAGACAGAATAAGAAGACTTCACACTATGATAATTTCACACTATGATAACCTAATAGATTTCCTGCTGAGACCTAAGTGGTCATATACTTCCATAGGTGACTTTCTTCTGTTAAGGCTTAACCCTTTTTCAAAAATTTCTAAATTTGAGTCTTAATTTTTACAGCTTTATTGAGATATGATTGACATATTACTTTTCATAAATTTAAGGTGTACAATGTGTTGATTTGGTAACGTCTGTGTTGCAAAATAATTACCACCATAGGGGTGCCTGGGTGGCTCAGTGGGTTAAGCCTCTGCCTTCAGCTCAGGTCATGATCTCAGGGTCCTGGGATGAAGCCCCACATGGGGCTCTCTGCTCAGCAGATAGCCTGCTTCCCCTCTCTCTCTGCCTGTCTCTCTGCCTACTTGTGATCTCTCTTATCCTGTCAAATAAATAAGTTAAATCTAAAAAAAAAAAAATTACCACCATAGCTTTAGCTTGCACCTACAACATATCACATAATGACCATTTCTTTTTCTGTGGTAAGAGCATTTAAGGTTTATGCTCTTTGTAACTTTCAATTATATAATAAAATATTATTAATTATAATCATCATGGTGTACATTAGATCCCCAGAGCTTATTTATCATATAAGTGGGAGTATACACCCTTTGGCCAATATCTTCCCATTCATCCACTCCCCCTACCCCTGATAACCTTTTGTTTCTGCACTTCTCCCTTTGTTTCTACAAAACATTTTAGATTTCACGTAAAAGTGACATCATATAGTATTTTGTCTTCCTCTGACATCTTTCACCTAATGTAATACCCTCTAGGTCCATCTCTATGTTGTCACAAATGGCACAATCTCATTCTTTTTGTTGGCCGAATAACTTGTGTGTGTGTGTGTGTGTGTGTGTGTGTGTGTGTGACATTTTCTTTATCCATTCATCCACAGACAGACACTAAGGTTTTTTCCATGCCGGGAGTATTGTTATCTCTTCAATATCCTGTTTTCATTTCCTTTGGATATGTACCCATATTGCAAGATCTTATGAAGTTCTATTTTCAATTTTTGAGAAAACTCCATACTATTTTCCATAGTGGCTGCACCAGTTTACACCCTCACCAACAGTGCATGTTCTCTTTTTTCCACATCCTCACTAATATTGTTCTTTTTTTTCTTTTTGATGATAACCAAACAGATGTGAGGTGATATCTCATTGTGGTTTTGATTTGCATTTTCCTGATGACTAGTGATGTCCAGCACTTTTCATACCACTGTTGGTCATATGTATGTCTTCTTTGTAAAAATGTCTGCTCATTTCCTCTTCCCATTTTTAAGTCAGGTTTTTGTTCATTCATTTGTCTGTTTGTCATTGAGTTGTATGAACTCTTTATGTGTTTTGGACATTAATTCCTTATAAGACAGATATGTGACTTGCAAATATTTTCTCCCTTTCCACAAATTGGCTTTTCATTTTGTTGATTGTACCTTTTGCTATGAACGTGTTTTTTGGTTTGATTTAGTGGTGCTTATTTACTGGTTTTTGTTTTTGTTGCTTGTCGTTTTGAGGTCATATCCAGAAAATTGTTGTCAAGACCAATGCAAAGGAGCTTTTCCTCTATGTTTTCTTCTAGGAGACTTATAGTTTTAGGTCTTATGTTTAAGTCTTTAATACACTTTGGATTAATTTTTATAAGTGGTGTAAGATGGGATCCAATTTTATTTTTGTCCATTTGGCTATCTAGTTTTCCCAGCAACATTCATTGAAGAGACTATTCTCCAATTGTCAGTTAGTAGTTGAATGTATAGGCAAGGGTTTATTTCTGGGCTCTCAATTCTGTTCTATTAGTCTATACATCTATTTTTATGCAAATATCCAACTGTTTTGATTACTATAGCTTTGTACTATAGTCTGAAATCAGGAAGTATGATACCTTCAGTTTCATTCTTTCTCAGAATTGCATGGGAATTTGGCATCTTTTGTGTAGCAATAAAAATTTTAAGATGGTATTCTTTCTATGTGAAAATTGCCATTGAAATTTTGATAGAGATTATGTTGAATTTATGTATGGCTTTTTGTATTATGGACATTTTCATAATATTTGTTCTTCTGATCCATGAACATAGAACATCTTTTCATTGGTTTGTGTTATTATAAATGTCTTTCACCAAAGTCTTAGTTTTCAGTGTAAAATCTATCACCTCCTTGAGATGATACAGGTAGAAATGTACCTGTCTTCCCACTCTTCTTGTGTAATTATCCTCATAAATTTGTTGTTGTTGTTCCACTCTGTTGTTAAAACTTCTGAAGTAAACTCTAGCGGTCTCCCAGAGCTGATTTTACTTGTGAATAGTTGTCCAATTAAGGGTCTTTGTTAGGGAGGTGGGGAGATTGAGTTTTCCTGGGTCACCATTTTGGTCTCCTTCAGCACCTCTTATTCCAGAGGAACTTGAACTTCTCATAACTCTACTTTCCCATAGAGTAAGGCTTTCACCACATTTCCCTTCATGCATGGTAGCTAACATTTGTTCAAATTTCAAACCACCAAAACAGACCTGGATTTAGCATTCAAAATTGTGCTGAAAGAATGTAATTATTTTAGAGGAATAATTTCAGGCCAAAAACTGGTTAAGCATTTTCAGGGTTCTAAGTAGATCATAATTATGGTTACTTTTGTTGTCTGGTTACATTGGCCTAGGGAGCACCCGGGTGGCTCAGTCGTTAAGGTTACTTTGGCCTAAGGCACAGAGGATTGTTATTTTGAATCAATTTAAAGATTTGTCAAAATATTTGTACCCTTTTAATCAAAATGAAGTGTTTTGTTGTTGACTATGCCATACAAAGCAACTTAAGTTAATTGAACACATTGAAATTGAAGTTGTTTTACTATTTTGTTTTCTTATTCAGTAAACACATAAGGGCAACTATTTATGTCCAGTTGAAATCACTTCCCTCTCACTTGATGACTATAAAATTATAACTTTCTTTAAAAAAAATAGAATTTTCTATACATGTCTCAAAAATAATGAATGCTATATATCTTATTCAGCTGACTGATAGGTCAAATAGATTCTATCTAGTCCCTTGAGAAAGATGGCATTTGGTTTGATGATAAATGACACCCTTAAAGAAAAAAATCCATTCCTAAACTTTGAACATCAGCTAATCCTCCTCAACTACACTTTTTGACTAGATTCTGACAATGGATAAATATGTGTATACTTCAGAAGTACAGTAATTAGAGTTAGCAGGTAATTAGAAAAGAAATATGATTAGATGATAGATAGATAGATAGATAGATAGATAGATGTTAGATAGATAGAACATGCATGGCAGAAGTGAAATATTTTAAAGGAAATATCTTCCTCGTGATGTAGGGCTTGATTTTGCTGGCCCCATTAGGCACTGACTTGGGGACACTTAGGGAAACATTCTATATGCAGACTGAAATGGAAAATACTCATGAAAGAAGAATATATATCAGAAAAAGGGAAAAATAAAAACTATTAGCAAATTCAATATCAACATACTATTAAACATAAACATTACCATAAATACAGTGCTTTCTCTGAATAATATTGAAGTTATCTTATTGGTATGCTTGGTCACAACCTGGGGGAGATGTTATTAACTGTCCACATTTTGTGAAACCTAAATGAAGTTCAGAGAAGTTAGGTCCTTCCTCTAATGCTATGCAGAAAGGACAAGTAAATGACAGGGCCTACAGTCCCTTTTCATTGAGCTATACGATAAAAGATTCAAAAGAGAACTAAGTCCTAGAGAATTGAAAGGTAGAGATAAAAATCAGTGGGAGAGTTAATTCCCAAGATTGTGGGTGTCCTAAAATCATCTGGAAAGTCAAGATTAGGGCCTGTCTTTACAAAGAGACCAAGATGTGCATATATGCCTGATTATAGGTTGAATAATAATTACAACAAAATAAAACAAAACAAAAACTTATTTAGATGATTCTCTAAGTAGATAGCAGTAGGAAGAAAAGGTGACTTCTGTTTTCAGAGTTTCTTCTTTGTCTGCAGTTTCTCAGAACAATGCTTAGCTCTCCCAAAACAATTGGAAATGCTCCTCTCTTTGTTAGTATATGATACCAGAGGATATATAAAGGTATTAATTGTATTATGCTTTGGATAAAAGGAGCTACTATGAGAATAGTCTTTCCCTAAAACATAATTTATTCACATTGGATTTTCACTTTTTAAAAAAAAATTTTAGGGTAGGAAAAATCATATTTTCTCTGCCTGAGTTCTTGGGTTTGATTCCCTGTAATTAAAGACAGATTAACAAGAGAAAAGTAAACAGGTTTTTATTAATGCATATACCTCATGTATACATGGAAGGTACTGAAGGAAATGGAGAAACTCCCTGGTATAGCCCAAGCCAATAACTTAAATACTACCTGAATTCAGCTAAAGACGAGAGGAAAATGGCAGGGCGGGGAGTTATGGGAGGTTAGCAGGAAAATCTTGGTAAATAAGGCTCACGTTGTTACATAGATTTAAGTCCTGCCTTTGTCATTGATGAAAATCTCTTATGATTTAGAGTCATCCTTCTTTTCCTGGTACAGAGTGGGAGACAAGCTTACAAGTGGAGATTTCCTTTATAAATGGGAAGTTCCCTTACAAAAGGGTGACTTCTGTTTTCAGAGTTTCTTCTTTGTCTGCAGTTTCTCAGAACAATGCTTATGCCAAGGTGGGCTATTCAGCTACCCTTTGCTTACTTCCCATTTCTCAAAAACATTGAAGGTCATCTCTAAACCAGATTCTAAATAATCTTTCTGCCTAACATTTAAAATTCTCAATTTTTTTTCTCCAGTGTTCGTTTTCATATCTTATCTTCAAATCATCTTTCTAACTTTCCACTTCCCATTTAGTTTCTCAACTCAAAAAAGTTAAAATACATCTCCAGGCTCTTCATAGTAGGGTTAATTTACAATGATCTACAAGATAGTCTTGAAAATATATCTTGTTTAGCTTCTCACCTTTTCTTACTAATGGCTCCTCATTTCATCCAGCTATGGTCTTTGGCAGGTTTTCTGATTTCCAGACAGGTCTACTCAGTGTGTTCTGGTGTCTATGGCCTTTTGCAACTCTTGAGTATTCTCATTTTTTAAAAACTTTTTTATTTTTTTATTTTTTTATTTTTTTTTTACTGACAGATCACAAGTAGGCAGAGAGAGAAAGGGGGAAGCAGGTTCTATGCTGAGCAGAGAGCCCAATGTGGGGCTCGATCCCAAGACCCTGAGATCATGACCTGAGAGGAAGGCAGAGGCTTAACCCACTGAGCCACCCAGGCCAAGGAAAATTAGTGTTTGAATTAGACTCCTAAACATGCTTTAAATCTGGTAGTAGTCAGAGTTAATATGTCTTGTGCTGTATCATCTATCTTTTGATTGTTTCTTCTTCTTTTTTTAAATTAAATTAAATTTTTGAAATTTAAATTTAATTAATTAACATAGAGTGTATTATTAGTTTCAGACATAAAGTTCAGTGATTCATCAGTTATATGTTTAGATTTCATCATGGTGCCAATTTCAATTTAATTTAACTTGCTTTTACATAGTGCTTTATGATGTGAGTTGTACTTTGGAAACACCAGATTTTTTTTTTCTTTTTTGAAATTAAATTTGAAATTCTTATTAATTGCACACCACCATGTAAAAGACACAGCATAATGTCCAACCCAAATCCTATTTGTGGCTTTCTCAACCTCTTTTGAACACAACTGGTCTTTTCCTTAGTTCCCACAGATTACGTTCACACAAAATCATATTCCCTAAGATATTTTCTATGTTTAATGGTTCAAAATTATAGCTACAACTTTGCTGAGGGACTATGGCATTGGTAAAATTAACCTTCTATCTTTTTATCAGAAACATAAAATGTATGTTTGGCTTACTTAGTACTGTAAATGGTTGTCAAATATGAAATATGCACATTTCCAAGAAGTATAATATAATTTCTGATTTATTTAAACATGAAATTGAAAACAACAGAAAGCTAAGCCATAAAACGTATTTAATAGTTAAAATAAGAAACCTGCTTCCCAGGTAGCTTCTTTTACGGCTTATAACTACATTCATCTCAACTATCATACCTTCTATCTCCAGTACACTGCACAAATGGACTAATAGCAAGCAAACTATCGACCTTACCTCATCCCAAAGATTTGGCCCTCATCTTAAAAGCAGCAATAAATCCTCACATTCCCCCACACAGCTCATCATCAGTTTGCTGAATCAGCATTGTGGATCATGCCGACTATATTTCCAGAAATAATGCATTCCTGAAGCAATATTCCCAGATATGCTGAATCAGCATACTGAAGGACAAGCAACACAAAGAGATGCCTTTAAATGTTGTGTCTGAGCCAAAGTCTATCGTGTATTCAACACGTAGACAAACACATACAGGTGGCAAGAGATTTTTTAAGCTAATACAAGCCATACACATGTAAGTGCTTGTAGTTTTTCACTTGATTAAAGAAATTTCAGTTTCTGTCTATGAGGACAGGCTATAAAACCATGAAGTTGTTTTCATAAGTTTCCAAATTTGATGCATTACTATGGTTATAGGATTTGACAAGATGGTCTATAACATTCTGTCTTATTTAAATCAACTTAACTCTGTGATGCTGCCATATTGTTAAAACCTGTATTTTGATTTGTCATGCCTATTTCAGAAATACCACACCTATTGATTGGTAAGATAATCATTTATTGAACTCTAAGGGCTGGTGATCCAATCTATGTTAATCTAGACTCACATTTATTTTAAAAAAAAATCTCTACATGCTTACAGCTAATGGGTTTAGAATTGTCTGTGAGCTGTATCTATTCTTGGTTGTTATCATTATTAAAAAAGCTAAGGAAAAGGCATTATCGGGGCGCCTGGGTGGCTCAGTGGCTTAAAGCCTCTGCCTTCGGCTCAGGTCATGATGCCAGGGTCCTGGGATCAAGCCCCGCATCAGACTCTCTGCTCAGCAGGGAGCCTGCTTCTCCCACTCTCTCTGCCTACTTGTGATCTCTGTCTGTCAAATAAGTAAATAAAATCTTAAAAAAAAAAAAAGAAAAAGAAAAAGCATTATCTTCAGATGTCCATCTTATACTGGGTGTAACCTCCTCCACTGACAAATATACACATAGACATTCCTAATAATCCATAGCAGCTAAAATCTTTGGCATTAGTATGTTGTTTCCATTATGGGATCTCTTTAGAATTTCCAACGAATATGTTTGAAGACCTTCAGGAATATGCAAATCAAGCATTATAATATACAAATTTCTGACTCCTGGCCAATAAAATAGTTTTCTTTGAAATTAAATGAGATCATACATTAAGTAAGAAATAAAAATCTTACTTAGAATTGGTACTGTTTGATGATCAGGTGGGTATATTCAAATGCTAAATAACTTGTTCTCCTATGTGAGCTTTACATAATTCATTCTATGCCTCAAAAAATAATTTATATACCCAATGGAATTTTATAATCATTCACAAAGAGATGGAGGCATAATATAAATCCTGTAAGTACAAAGGTTCTATTAAAGCCACATAAACACCCTGTCAACACCAATCCATCGGTTTTTATACTAACTGCTCAAGCTTCCTGATGCCCTGTGGCTCCACATCTCAAAACCTTATATTCATGTAATATCTCTCTGCCTATGATGCTACCTCTACTTCCATCCCCTGGATGAATGAAATGCATTCTCTCAGAGATAATTTTGATAACTGTCCTTTTTCTACATATACTTATACTATACTAAAGCACCTTCATTCCATTCCAATCTGACGTTTTTTAAAAAATGAGAGAGGCAGAGTGCACAAGCAGGGAGGGGAAGGGCAGAGGGAGAAGGAGAAGCATATGCCAGGGGAACAGGGATTATTGGCACAGAGGCGTGCGGGACTCCAATCCAGGACGCCATATCATGATCTGAGTGGACGTCAGACCTTAATCAACTGGGCCACCCAGGCATCCCCCAATCCCACATTATTTGACTGAGTTGGGTCCCTTCCATATGGATTTCTTGTTGGGAAAGAGGGTTGGGTAAGCACCAGCTGTAGAAATATCGCCATATCGAGCGTAAGAATGTTTAAGTGTGTCTAAATCTGCATCTAATGATCTCCAGGGTACTGAAATGAATTTGTGATTTTCAGTCTCCTTTTAACAGTTTGTCAAACCAAATCTTATGAAGAAGCCCCAAAATGTAAAGTAGATAAAAATTCATTCCAAGGAAGGAATGATAGATAGGAAAAGGGTCATAATCATCGCCACAAATTACCTGGGTGCCGAGGCACTTGTACCAAATCCTGGGCTGAATCAGACCCACAACTGTAAGACACTAAAATAGATAATCCCTGAAGTTTCTTCCAGTTCTAGCTGGTGACAGTCATTATTAGAAATGTATTTATTATTTCTGTGTTTGAGTTCAGTTGTGAATTGAGTGACAGCAATGTTTCACATACTCTGGAAAAGAGAGCAAAGTTCAGTGTACAAAGTTCAGTGTACATATAAAGATATGCTCAGTGTGTGGCCTGTGTTTGCAACCTTAATGGCATGTTATTATGAGCAGAAATTCTTAACTCTGGGGTGTGGGGGTGACTCAGTGTGTTGAGCCTCTGCCTTCGGCTCAGATCATGATTTCAGGGTTATGGGATGAAGTCCCACATCAGGCTCTCTGCTCAGTGGGGAGCCTGCTTCCCTCTCTCTCTGCCTGACTCTCTCCCTCTGTCAAATAAATAAGTAAAACCTTTAAAAGCAAAAAAAAAAAAAAAAAAAATCTTAACTTTCATGAAACCAAATTAATCAAATAATTTGTATTTCTTTAATGCCTGTGGGGGGTTTTTTTGGTCATGTCAAAGAAATCATTGCCTCATCTACAGTCTAAAAGATACTTTTTTTATGCTCTCTTCTGTACGTTTTTGACTTTAAATCTCTCATATTTAGTTCTATGCTCTATCCCGATGGAACAGTTTTCATATTTTAATTTTATTGAAAAATATAACAGAGAAAAAAGGATTTCCTGTGCGCTTCTTTTCTAGGCTCCAGGATAATGATTGAAAGAAAAAAGAAACTTTACTGGGGACTGTGCACATTTTGTTTAGATATTCCCATTGTCCTTCTCCACTGCATTTTCCTTAAGTATGATTAGACTTTGTTCATTTTTTCCACCTTTTTTTTGGAAGGGAATGAAAGACAAAAAGAAGCTCTAAAGCAAAACACTTTTATTTGGTTTAAGTGATTCGCACCTGACTTGAACCATTATACCTTAACTAATGAAAATCCCTCCGTAATGCTCTAAGGCAGGAGTTGGAAACTCTTGTAAAAGACCAGATAAATGTCTTTGCAGAGCATATGGTGTCTGTAGCATCTACTTAGCATTGCCATCACAGCACAAAGAGAACCATAGACAACATACATGAATAAATGGGCAGTATTTTGTTCAAATACACTTTCATTCAAAAATATAGGCAGTGGGGTGCCTGGGTGGCTCAGTGGGTTAAGCCGCTGCCTTCGGCTCAGGTCATGATCTCAGGGTCCTGGGATCGAGTTCCTCATCGGGCTCTCTGCTCAGCAGGGAGCCTGCTTCCCTCTCTCTTTCTCTGCCTGCTTCTCCATCTACTTGTGATCTCTCTGTCAAATAAATAAATAAAATCTTTAAAATATATATATATATATAGGCAGTGGGGGTAGAACAGGACTGTGGGCCATAGTTTGCCAATTGCTGCTCTAAAGGAAAGGAAGGGCAACCATCATTTATTGTGTATCTCCCATACAAAAGTTGTGGCATTCCAGAATATAAAATAGTCATGCATATTAAAAAAAAAAAAAAAAAACCACAAAAAAAACATTTCCGCTCATTTCTGAGAATCTGTTTTTTTGCTAACAACCGTGTTGCTACCACACAGAGCCTGGTAGCTAATGTGTGATTGGAAATGTTACTAGTTTGAATAATAATAAGAATGATTTGAAGTTAAAAGTTTTGTCTGATATGACATAGGGATCTAAGTTGATTTTATTAGCTCAGGACTGTCTTCTGGCTGTACTACCAGGAGCTGGGTCAGTTATTTCTTCAGTTCTGAAGGCTTAGCTTCTACTAAAGGAGAAATATAGAACATATTTTTCCTTTTTTAAAAAATATTTTATTTTTATTTAATTGAGAAAGAGAGCAAGTGAGCAAGTGGTGAGAAGAGCAGGGAAGAAGGACGAGCAGACTCCACACTGAGCACAGAGCCCAGCGTAGGGCTTGATCTTAGGACTCTGAGATCATGACCTGAGATGAAACCAAGTGTTACACATTCAACCTACTGAGCCACCCAGGCTCCATGGAACATGCTTTTCCTAAATGAGGATAGAAGGTAGTTTAATGGGGAATTTCTAACTCAAAAACAATCTGATCTAGAGAAATAGAAAAGTAACATGTCATCTGTGCAGTGAGATGTTCCTAACTATATTGTACAGATTTTCCTCAATTTAAGATGGGACTCCATTCTAATAAGTCCATCATAAGTGGAAAATTTCATAAGTAAAAAAAAAACTGCATTTAATAAGCCTAATCCACCTAACATCATAGCTTAACATCACCTACTTTAAATGTGTTCAGATCATTTATGGTAGGCTGCAGTTGGGCAAAACCATTGAATATCTCATGCAATTTATTATTGAATATTGAGTTAAAAGTGAAAAACGGAATGGTCCTAAGTGAATTGGTTGGTTGTTTGCCCTGATGATTGCACTGCTGAATGGGAGCCGTCCTGCCCGGCATCCCAAGAAAGCATCTTACCACATATGGCTAGCCCAGGAAGAGATCCAGAATCAAAATTTCCAGTACAGTTTCTAGTGAGTGTGTACTGCTTTTGCATCATCAAAAGTCAAAAAATGGTTAGGCCAAACCATTCTTAAGTCAGGGACTATCTATGTAAAGTATCAGATCTCCAACTTTCCCTGACAATCCCTCACTGGGCATACCCCACAATTTTTTTTCCACAGATTTTTCTAATTTTATCACATATTTATTTGGTTTTCTATTTGCTTCCACTAGAATGTAAGCTCCATGGGCAGGGACTTTTTCTAGACTTGGATGTTACTGATTCCCATTTTAGTCTTCACAAAACAATTGTATGAGAGCTGAGTTCTGCCAATATCATTTAAAACAACTCTTCTTTCTTAAATTCTAGGGGAGGGTTTTGCAACCTTAGCACTATTGACATTTAGGGCTGGGTACTTTTCTGTTGTCAAGTTTTGTTCTCTGCTTTGTCAGAAGTTTAGCAGCATTCCTGGGCTCTACCAACTAGACACCAGGAGCACCCACATTCCACTGGTGACAACCAAAAATGTCTCCAGTTTGCCAAATGTCCTCTGGAGAGTAGAATAGTCTCTGGTGACAAACACCATTGGAGGGAATATCGTCAAAGAAATTCCAGTTGCTAATAGTCAAGAAGACCCCTTCATTAACACCTGAATTCTGAAGTCGTCAAGAGAGCAAATGAAGATCAGAAGATAGAAATCAGACAGAGACCAAATATAAAATGTGAGTTCACTAATCCTTGACATCAAGATTAAGTCATCCTGGGAAGGACAGGCCTCCTCCAGCCCCAGGGGCCAGCCTATCCACATTGCCTACCACGTGAGTGGTTCTGTGGCCAAGAAGGTGGGTGAGGACACACACCATCAGCAGTTGGCAGCTCCACGCAGGCTCCACTGTTTCGGCCTCAGGAGGGAATAAAGAATGGGAGAGGCCGAGAGTCCACTCCATGTACTAGGCCCGGCAGCTCCACTCTCCACCTCACTCCAACCTGTTCTGTGCTCCAAATGGTGATTCTCACCAGAATCTATCAACTGAGCTCTATTGCCTTCTAGATTTCTGTTGAGTTGGTCCAGAGGGGATGCCAGCAGGAGACAGGAGGTCAGGAAAAGAACACCCTGGTATTTGTTCCTTCAACTCTTTCCCAGCTGGCTTAGATTTCCTCTGAATAGGGCCCCCATTCCTGTGGGGCTGCCTTCCTGCATGCCACAGCTACAGGTGTCTCCTTCCTATGGGGCCTTCAGACTTGGAGATGGGACAGGTTTTTCACTGGTGTTAGCTCTGGGGTGCGTCAATACACACCAACTCTTCTTTAAACTCTGTTCGGTTGCACCCACCTCTTTTTAAATCCTTTATTTTGAAGGAATTTCAAAATTGTAGAAAATTTTAAAAATGGTTACAGAGAAGTCCTCTCTTCCTTTATCAGGATTTACCAGTTTCATCATCTTGTACTATTTGCTTTGCCGTAGTCCCCCTTCATACGTATATAGGAACATATATTTATAAAATGTATTTTTATAAACTATTTCCCCGTAATAGTTTAGTGTGTCTTGTTTGTAACAAACATATTCTCTTATAGACCCACTGTACAGTTATTAAATTCAAGAAATTGAGCATGGAAACATTAGTCTATAGTCAATATTAAAAATTTCATTTTTCAATTATTCCAGCAATGTCTTTACAGCAGTGCTTTTACTCTAATACAGGTTATAGTCCCGATGCATATATCGGGTTTAGTTGCCATAACTCAAATGCCCCGTTAGAACATTTTCTGTTTCACGATGGAGCTGTGAGTAATCGTGAGGAACGCATTCCTTATGAAAACATGAATAATAATGAATAAATGGCTGCAATAGTCCTGATTGGAATTGTGAGTATAAAAGGTTTTAATAATTCCTTTTTTGAGAAACAAAAGCATTGCCTCACAAAAGAGTGTCTCCACTCATAAAGTGTTTAAGTTTCTGCTCCAAGCAAAGCCATGTGTAGGCAAGAAGATGTCAAAGAAGCAGAAAAATATTCCTTAAGACCTAGGAGTTCTAAAAAGCAACAAGTGTTGCTTTTTCTCTCCCTCTCAGAAAACAAAAGAATGACTATAACTTGAATTTACAATAGTTAAATATTTTATTGAACAGGACTGAAATATAGCTGGACAGAGTTCTACTATTTCCAAAACTTTGTTGGTGGCAAACATCAAAAAGGAACAGGCAGCATTTCTGCTAAGATCTCTGCTGTGGCCTCAGGAGCTTTGCAACACAATAAAAGAAGCAGTCATTAGCAACTGATCAGAGAAAACATCCACTGTGAAACCATCCTCATCCCCGCCCCTTCTCTGATCTAGGAATAAGCAATATGTTGGGAAAATAATTTCAAAGACCCAGGTATGAAGGAGACAAAGAAGGCCAGCTAGGTCAGCCTGTAGACAATGTAAAATACAGTCACCCAAAGCAGGAACACAAGCAGATTCAGAAAATAGGAGCGAAAAGATTTTTTACTCAAATACCAGCCCGGCAGCTTTTGTCTCTCATTATGAGGGATCTGGTTTATCAAAAGGAAAACCCAACAATAATCTGCCAGAAGATGTTTTTAACACTAGGGCTCTGAAGGGGGATATGAGCATGGGAAGTGCATTCATTAGGCTTTATTTATTTATTTATTTATTTATTTATTTATTTTAATGGCCCAGCCTTAACCACCAGACTCCACTACAGAGTGGAGAGGAGAGAGTCCACCAGGAATTGGCAAAAAAGACGAAGTCAAATTAAAGATGTAAATAAAATACACATTACCATCCTAAGGACATGAAAAGAAACTATCAGCTGTTTAGCTGAAGCTGACAGAAGCCCTAAGAGGAAGCAGAGTCCCTAAGAGTAACGCTTGAGCCATGGTGAAGAATCTAAACGACCAATAAGCTTAATTTGAAAGCAAGCAAAGTACATTTTTTGGTTTGTTTACCTTTTTTTGGTTTTTTGTTTTTCAGAACCATTCTCCTAGGTAGGCAGCTGTCACCAGAGCAAAGGCTGTTTAACATTCCAGAGCTAGCTAATCAACAGAGACAGAACATAGGGATCTTGGGTTTCCTCAAGAAGCGTCACCCATTCCATTAAGGTTTATTTGAGTGAACAGAAGGAGAGCGTTATTATAAGCACTGCCTCGGGATGCTCAGATGAAAATCACATTTCACTATTGCGATTGCATTTGCAACACACAAAACCAAGGGAAAGAATGTGACAGGCGGCACATGGTGCAGTCTTGCCTCATATAAATTTCTTGTTTTCAAGGTAAATCCAACTAGTCATGCAAATTTCTCACTTCTCATTCAGAAAAAAGACATTCCCATATATACCCAAATTTTGTGTATACATATACGTGTGTGTGTGTGTGTGTGTGTGTGTATATATATATATATATATATATATATAATTTTATTTTATTCTATTTTATTTATTTATTTTTTAAGTTCCTGAGTTCAAAATAAAAGCAGTGGAAACAAAAAGGGAAAATTTTCTGAAACAACAGTGTAGGCACTTTGCTGGTGCAAGGTCATAAGGTCTGATAACAGAGATAGCTGATAGGCTCTTGAATGTGAATGTTGATTCTCCGTGAAAAAGAATATACAGCAAGACAAAAACCTTGTCAAGGTTGGCCATGGGTATTGGCAATATAGGGGGCATCTACCCAACATAATATTTTTTAAAGATTAATTTCTTTATTGAGAGTATTGAGAGAGAGAAAAGAGAGAGAGAGAATGCACGGTGGGGAGGAAGAGAAGAAGAAAGAGAGAGAATCTCCAGCAGACTTCCCACTGAGTGTGGAGCCCGATGTGATATGCGGCTCCATCTCGTGACCCTAAGATCATGACCTGAGTTGAAATCTAGAATGGAATCCTCAACTGACTGAGCCACCCAGGCACCCCTACCAAACACAAAATTTTAACTTCGTATTTACACGGCTTATGTTGTCTATGTATGGAAAAAAATGAAAGTTATAGGAGATCCTTCAGAAAGGAGAGAAGGGAGTGAGTGGGTGCTAGTATCTCGCATAGGTGGGAAGTGCTGGGAGCGTGGAAGGACACAGACCTGGACAAACACTTCACCACCCTTCACTACAGCACTCCTCTTTCTCTTCCCACTGACTCTGGTAAAACATAATCCCTGACTCTTATCCTTGGGGTAAGGATAATCCCTGACTCTTAGGTTTGGGGTAAGGACTTGACCTGACTTGCCAAAAGAGCATTTTGCATGTTCTTCTTCCTTACCAAGATTAGCCCTCTGAAAATATAACATCCATGTGGAAATTGTCATAAAGATGCTTTGCAACGTTTCTCTCCTTTTTCTTTTCATTTTTCCTTCCCCCCTTTCCTTCTTCCATTATTCACTGGGAACATGAATTTCAAAAGGACAATTAGTGTTAGGATTTGGTTTGTCAATTTGCAGTGAAGCATTAATCCCATTGGCTCTAGAGTCAGACTGTCTTGAGCACAGGTTGGCATACTTTCTCTGTAAAGGACCAGATTGTAAATATTTTAGACTTTATAGTTCTTAAGATCGCTGTTTTAACTACTCATTTCTCATGTTGAGTCATAGACCATATGTAACTAAAATGGTGTGGCTATGTTCCCATGAATCTTTATTTATGGATAGTAAAATTTAAATTTCACATCATTTCCACATGTCACAAAATACTTCTTTGAATTTTTCTCATCCATTTAAATATATAATCACAACTCTCCATAGCCCTTATAAAAGCAATTGGCAGGGGCATCTGGGTGGCTCAGTGGGTTAAAGCCTCTGCCTTCAGCCCAGGTCATGGTGCAGGGTCATGGGATCAAACCCCACATAGGGCTGTCCGCTCAGCAGGGAGCCTGCTTCCCTCTCCCTACCCCCCGCCCGCCTCTCTGCCTACTTGTGTTCTCTTTTTCTGCCAAATAAATAAATAAAATATTTTTTAAAAATTGGCATACTAGGGTTGGCCCCAAATCTAGAGGTTACCTTCCTCCATTGCAGAGTTAAATATGACCCATCACCTGCCACTTGTGTGACCCTAGTCAAGTTACTAGCCTTGCAATTTTCCTCATCTGTTAAAGAGGCTCGATTGCTTTATTGACCTTAGCTAGCTCTTGGTTGGTTTTGAGGATTTAAAATATTAATATATCCAGAATACTAAATATTGCCTTATATATAGCAAGCATTCAATAAATCCTATCTGTTAATATTAATAACATTTTACACTAGTTTATGTCTATGTACTTTAACTTGCCCCTATTGGTAATTTATGAGACAAATCCCATTATAGCTAACTTCAAATTGCATTACATGAACTTGTCTAGAATTAAAAAAAAATAGATCAATTATTTTTTAATTAATTTTGACTCATTCAGGACAGCAACCATGAAAAAGAGGGAAAGAAAGAAAGAAGAGAAGGAGGGAGGGATGAAGGAAGGAAAGAAAGAAGGAAGAAAAGGGAAGGGAGGGAGGAAAGAAAGAAAAAGAAAGAAAGAAAAGTAGAGTTAACGTTGATGGGTAGATAATTGTCTCATGATTGGTGCTAAGGACTTTTTTTAATATATAAATATATTTTTAAATTTAATATTTATTTAAATCTTTGTCATATACTGTCCCACTTTATCCACTGGAGAAACCAAGGCTAAGTGAGTAAATAACTTGAATGGCACAAAGCTAAGTTAATTGGCAAATCAAGACAAAAAAGTGTTTAAATTCAGAGGCATGGATCTTTCTTTTTTTTTTTTTTTTTAAGATTTTTTCTTTATTTATCTGACAGAGATCACAAGTAGGCAGAGAGGCAGACAGAGAGAGAGGAGGAAGCAGGCTCCCTGCAGAGCAGAGAGCCCGATGTGGGGCTCGATCCCAGGACCCTGGGATCATGACCTGAGCCGAAGGCAGAGGCTTAACCCACTGAGCCACCCAGGTGCCCCGGCATGGATCTTTCTGTGACTATGATAGGTTTGCCTAGAGAAGCTACAACTGAAGCCATTCAATATTGTTTATTTACATAATTCCTACTGTAAATTTAATAAAAAAACAAAAGCATGTATCATAATTTACCATTTTTTATTAGTAAACATTATATTTTCTATTTGCTAACTTTGTTACAAGTAAAAATTAACTTAGCCTTAGGGAAAAAATGGGTTTACTGTAAGGGCACTGAGTTTTTCACAGAATTCAAGGGTGGACGGAACCCCCAAGCCTGAGGAAAGGGAGGTATGGGTCTGCTACAATAACAGTAGGTCTAAAGACCTGCTCTCTGAAGTCCTGCTTTTCAAGTTTAACATGCAAATGAATCTTCTGGGAACTTTATTACAATGAAGCTTTGTGTGTGATAGGAGAAGCCTAAGCGTCTGCATTTTTAACAAGCTCCCAAGTTCTGTTATACGGCTGGTCCTTGGCATACTCTGAGTAGCAATGTTCTGAAATACTCCATTTAACATGATTTAGCAACAAATCATTTCCCCAGGTTTTGACTCACATTTTCCTATTTTTTTTTGTTCTTTGATGTATATTATGCACCATATGCATATATAGATGTGATTTTGATGCACACAAGATTTTATTTTTGTATTTATTAGCAAAACTCTTCACTTTTTTTTTTTAGTCTTTTCCCCCGTCATTTCTATTCTTTGAGATAAATTCCATTCCTAAAGTCATTGTATTCAATGTAACTCATTGAATTCTCATAGGGAATAAATTCAGAAGTTTCTAATGTTAAGACAATAAAATACAACTTAGAAATATGAGGAAGAAAGTAAGTAAATCAACCCATAAAGATATATCAATTTCCTACTAAATTCAAGACATTTGAATTAGATGTATTGAAAATATAAATAAAAGAACATCCTTATTATTTCATACAATGTATACATTCATTCAGGGTCATTTCTTATCTTTTAATATGGTAATTTCTGAATTTGATTTAGTGGCTGATCAGGAAAATACATATGGTTTTTGAGAAATGGAAAATTCCATCTAAATCAAATCAGTTCTTTAAGAGTTAGTTGCAGGGACGATGGTTGGAGTTCTATGGACTGGAGTTTGCAAACCTGTCATGTCGTTTCTTATGTGTTACAATGGCAGTGCCATTAGATGTCACAAAATTTGTCTTGTCTTTCAATGGTAGGCTGTTTTCTCAATCAGGCATATGGGTGAACAGGAATATGGCAATAATTACTTGATAAAATGATTTGTTCTGGGGCACCTGGGTGGCTCAGTAGTTAAGTGTTCCACTCAGGTCCTGATCCCAGGGTCCTGGGATGAGTGCCACCGTGGGCTCACTACTAAGCGGGAAGCCTACTTCTCCCTCTCCCACTCCCCCTGCTTGTGTTCCCTCTCTCGCTGTTTCTCTCTGTCTCTCAAATGAATAAATAAAATCTTTTAAAAAAAAGAATTTGTTCTATTAAGATACGTCTTTATTCAAATAGAAAGTATATTTGCCTAATTATTAATATTCATTATTTCCTAAAAGTGTCAACTAATATTCATTTTTGTAACTTGCTAATTTCTCTAGAAAAGATAACTCTTTCCTATTTTTCTTTAATCTTTCAAGAAAACAAAACAAAGAGATGAAGACATGAGACTCTGAGACCATATTTTCTACAATTCTCTTTTATTATACCCCAAGCTACATCTCCAGCTGTTTCTGTATACTTTACTTATAACTTACTGTTAATCTTATATATGGATTAAAAAGAAAAGGCATCAGTTGGTTAAATACTTCTTAACTGCTTTAGAAAACCATCAAGGGTTTTAAAAACTGATCTCTTTCCAAGACTTGATTTTAATTTTTAAAGAGTAAGAACTCTTTCTTCTCTGAACATTTAAATCTGTAGAAGAAAAAGAGATAGCCAAACTTAAGCAACAATATCAAACAAGTTTATTACTGATTTTAAAGACTGACTAGGAAAACAGCACAGAAGACTCAAGCAATTTGCCTTTAAAATCTTAATTCTTTGGAAGCCTGCTTCATTGTAATCAGTTCTGTCAATCCATTCTTTAGAAACTAACTGGAAGCTTCTGGGTTACTAGAAAATGATCCGGTTCGTCGTGCCTGAATGACATTTGGTGATGGTGGTTATAAGAACTTCCTTACTTTCAGGCATACTGTATGATTGTTCACCAATTGGTGGTCCCATACGAGAGTTCACTGTAAATGTCCTTTGTCCCAAGACAAATGTCTTTGTTTGTAAATGCCGTTTGTTCCATTACCAGGTATATCTCAAAATACAAGGGTACCATTTAAGTATCAGATGTGCTTTTTGGAGCAGTCTTCATTTTCAGAAGTCCCTTCCTGGTGCAGAAATATATCACTGGGGGAGAGGAGGGTGCCACATGTTTAGAAAATTGAAAACTAATGGCTTAAATCAAGATACATTCTAATAGACTACAGCAATGACCCAAAAAATCAGTCTCTCTGCACAGTTTTTGAAGTATGGCACTGTCAATCTACCTGCAAGTTGACACAGGCTATATCATAGCGTTAGGAGTCTCGATCAATACAGTCATAACGACATTTTAATTTTCTTCTAGTTCTCTCATCTCCTTACCCTAAATATGAGATCATTGTCTCTTAGAGGTAGAACCTCTAAATTTAAGCCACAGAAGGCTATGATGCCAAGTGAAAAATAATTTTGAAATTAGATTTTGGTTCTTGCTGAGCCTCAGCTTTCTCACTCATAAAATGGATATGCTTATACCTCTTATATTCCAGACTGAATGCAACAACACACATATATATGTAATCTGTCTAGTATTCGATACAGAGAAGAGGCTAATGTTAACAGCTGGTATTTTATCATTAAATTCTAATCTTTATCACTCACTGGTGAGTATATACGGACGTGACTTCTTGGTAATTGTCTGACTATCTGAATATTCTGTTTTCAGAAATAGAAGTTTTTTAGGTAAGTTACAGTTTTTATAGGAATTTGAAATTTAAAGTGGTTTACTGTTAAGAATTGATGGGCTCTAGGTAATGGTGTTTTGGTACACTCGTTCTCCAAAAAGAAAAGAGTACTTATTTGTAGTGTTTGCAGACTTCTGTGGTCTAAACACACCCCCCCCCCGTGGCCAATTTCAAGTCACTGAACCTTGAGTGTGGAAGACGTGCATAGTCAGGTCTCATGGGCTGAGGCACGCTGGCTCCTTCCTGCACACGCCTGGCTCTAGGTCAAGTGAATGATAGCCAGTTATTAAAATGACCAATTCAATAAATAACAAACTCAGCAAATGACCAACTCATCAAATGACAAATACGTCAAATAACCTTTTTACAAAATGACAAATTTGTCAAAAGCCAATTTTCCAAAAGCTAACTTGCAGAAAAATAATGTGTCATATGATCAATTCCCGAGTGACCTCAGTTACAAAACATATCAAATACCATAAGGAGAAACTCGGACAATTTCTTCAGCCATTGTGCCTCATCAAGAAGCAGACAAATGCAGAGGCAGGGGGGAAAAAACGATTAAAATGTAAAGATAGATACTTGTAAATATCAGAAAATTTATCTAAAGATAAAATGTGCTGGCTGAAATATGTGACATGCACATTAAACCAAGCTAGACTAAAGGCTATACAGCTAAAAAGCTGAGAGGCAATGAATAATTAAGCTTTGAGGAAAAAATCTTAATTAATTTGACAATTTGTTCATTTGCTATTTGCTCTTTTAATCAACAGACAAATTGGATTTTCAGTGAATTGGCTTTATCTGAATTCATTCTTATTATTTTTATGTCCTTACCCCTTGAATATCCTGAAACACAGAGACTATTAGTAACAGCAAATTTAGTAGTCAAGGTCTTGATATGAACTTCTAGCCATTTTTAATGGACTATTGTCAAATCACATGGATATTTAGTTGATTCATTTCATTTCATTTCATTTCACATTTCACCTGAGGCTCAAACTCATGACCATGAGATCAAGACCTGAGCTGAGATCAAGGGTCAGACACTTAACCAACTGAGTCACTCAGTCACCCCAGATGTCTAATTATTTTAAATGTAACTCTGTACATTAAGGATAGGAGAGCTAGGGAAATACAGAATCTAATTTTTCTTGTTGTACAGTTTGTGTTAAGAACAATCTAGATGTACTTCAACTCATATAACTCACGCTGAACAAAATTATTGAATATTTAGACTGTCTTTATCTCATCTCTTTCCCCATCTTCCCTTTCAGTGGGCATCTGTAATATACCCCGTAATGCAGGTATATGCCCTTAACTACTTGCAAGTTACAGACACCCCTCAGTAGCGCAATGTCCACAAACTCTTTACCTTTTCCTCGGTCTCATTAGCCTCAGAAAATGGCACCTTAGAAAGTATCTTAGCCAATATACTGAGATCTGAAAGGGACTGTAAATGTCATTTAAATTATATCGGGTTTTATTTATAGTGAAATGAAATCCCAAAGAGGTGTAGTGATTTACTGAAACTCACAGGGAAGTATTTATTCATGAGCTTTTCACTTGCAATAGAATATTTGTGACCATAATTTCTTTGTAGCCCCTCCAGTCAAAAGATGAGCTCTATTTATCTATCCCCTCGAATATGGTCTGGTCTGATATCTTGCTTTGGACAACAGAATGTGGTAGAAGTCACGTTGTGTAACAAGACCTCATGTTTTATAATTTTTAATAAGGGGAAATGCCTTAATCCAAATAAAAAGCAAGTGGGTAACTGTAGGATTAATCAGATAAATGAGAAAAATATTTTGTGGCAGAAATTTCCGACTTCTATTGATTCATGTTATCCATCCAGCCATTTATTTCAGCTGCAAAATGGTGTGAAGGTAGAAGCAGGACTTGAAGTTAGAAAAGCTAGGTCCCATTATGATTGTATAGCTTCTAAGTTGTATAACTTTGGGCACGTGATATAGTGTTACCAGTTTCAGTTTCCTCCCCTGTAACATGATGTTAAATTTTTCTAATGTAGCGGTACCAATCTGACCATATTATTTAGAAGATTAGAAAAAAATGCAGTTTATTTCTACACTTTCAAGTAACTCGAATAAATAACAGCCTCTGTTATCCTTCCACAAAGTGATATTCTGTTTCTTTTCTAGAATTTTATGAATGCCCATGGCTTTCTAGCTCATCTCATCAAAGGAGAGCACATAGGAAAACACAACTGTGGAGTCACAAATGACTTTGTAATTAGAACATAAGTTCCATGAGGAAATGAACCACGTCATTTTCCTCGTTCTATACCCAGACCTTAGAACAATGGTGAGGACATCGAATATGCTCAGTAAATATAAATTAGTAGATAAATGGGCCCAGATACCTTTGTGATTAAATCCAGAAGGCCTGAGAACAAAACACAGGTGATGGGATTCAAATGCATCCATGATGGATTCACTGAGTCTAGACCTCGCCCTTAATGACCGCCATGACGGCCCAGGGATGTCTTGGGGTCCAAGACTGCGCCAGTTACCTCTAAGACAAAAGCAACTTCAGGAAAATGGACAGACTAGCCTGCAATGGAGAAAGCAGGAGCATGGGTAGGAGAGGGACTGTTCCGTAATTCTTAATTGCCAAACACCTGTGTTTCTCCCCTGCGGTAATTCGAGGGGGGCCACGAAGGAAGTGGACATCAGATATCTCAGAGGTACACTTAAAAACAATACAGGGGAGAGATGATAGCTCAGAAATGGAAACTTCTCTTCTCTCTCTCTCTCTCTCTCTCTCTCTCTTTTTCACAAAAGGGAAATAAATAAGAGAAAAAGGTCATAAGTTAAGGAAAAAAAAACATTAAGAAGGTAAGAGTCATAAACGCTACCCCCTTGAGATAATAACTCTTGAAGATGTTTGCATTTTAAAACAAGGAATGCTTATCTATTCTAGATCCTCTTTTTACAGATGAAGGGACAGGGGCCCAGGGAGACCGTTAACTTTTACAGAGTTGCATTCCAGTTCACTGGTGCATATATTGACGACTGAAAAAAGAACTGAAAGGAGAGTCTACCTTCCAGAGATGCATCACCAGTTCCTGCCCGGGCCCCTCCTGCCTGTCTGCTAATTAGTTAGCATTGATCCAAAACTTTGGGCCAAAAACATTTTCCAGAGCTGAGAGTTCCAATGATTTTGCCTTTTAAATAGCAAAGTTAAAAATAACCTTTATAAAAACATTACACAAGGGCAACAAAACATTCCACACTTGGCACCTATCAGGGAAACAAGCTTCTCTTCTCTTGCAGATTTCCAGCTCTCTGATGCAGTACACACATGCCATGCCAGGTCAAACCCATCATAATGAATGGTGGGGGAAATAAAAAGGAAAATACTTTTTCACCACTATGAGATGAAGAAAAATTAGAGTCAGGAAGTCCTTAAATGTATTTAACTTGGATCCAGTCATCAGATTTGGAAAGCACACTGAAATCATATTGCCTTGGCTCTCTGATGATTTATAGTGGTTTGTTGACTAGGTGTCTGGCAAATACTCCAGACCATCGCTACTGGCATGCTTGTCTAACAGATGTTAAAAATGAAACGCTGACAGTTTTTATAGTATAATTAAATCTCTCCTTATTTCTGAAGTGCTATTTAATTTAATTTTAATCAAAAGTAATAACCACCCATAATTGCTGTAATAGTGGCATTCACGTTCTATGTAAGGCATTACCTATTGTACTCTCGACGGAAGTCTTGCAATAGGAAAGCCTCTTGCTAAAGGAGTTTTGATGCTTCCAAGCAATGAGGATATTCAAGACGATAAAGCTTCAGGTTGTCCCATATAATATTAAAAAGGCCATGAGGGTAAGGCTCCAATATAATGTTATCAGTTTCTTGCCTTTGTAGCTGAAATTAGAGGATTTTTTATTTTTCTTAGAAGGGCTGTGTTATGAGTACACATACTAGAAAGAGGTGATTTTTTTCATCAAGCTGATAAAAATAACTATTGGTCTCTGTCTTAGTCCATTAGCATGGCCTAAAATACCACTGGTTAGTTGGCTTATCAACACAGAAATTTATTGCTCACAGTTCTGGAAGCTGGAAGTTCTGTACCAGGGGTGTCTGTGTGGTCAGGTTCTGCATCTGGTGAAGGTTTACTCCCGGTATATAAATGGCTAACTTCTTCCTGTAGCCTTTGTCACATGACAAAGGGGCTAGGGAGCTCTGGAAGGTCTCTGTTTTAAGGACACTAATCCCATAACTGAGTGTCTGCCCTCATGACTTAGTCACCTCCCAAAGTCTCCCCTTCTTAATACCATCACCAAGGGCATTAAGTTTTTGACATTTAATTTGGGTGGAGGGACGCAAACATTCAGTGTATGGCAATTACTAAGAAGTCACTGAACTTAACTCACAAATATTTATCCATTGGTTTGGTTATGAGCATGGCTTAGATATGTGTAGTGCTTAGGATAAAATGGAATCATACAGACACACCCACACACACACACACACACACACACACTCCAAGTATGTCTTGGACTCCAAGTCGTGACTCCAACCTTGTGACTCCAAATTAAGATGAGCAAAGTACAGTGGCTATGGAAGCAAACAGAGTTACTCTGTCAGCTAAATTTGCACTGTATCACTATATTCCTAATTATACAGCCAACTGACCCCCAATTATAGCAATAACATTAGGTGAAATTTTATACCTGCAAAGTAAGCTAAAATAAGAGGCTGACATGCAAATGGTATAGCTAGTTTTTTTTTTCTTGAGGGAAGATCTGGAAAGGAATTTAAGAAGAGCAGAACCAACAAGTAATGAAGCTACAAATAAGGAAAATTTTGTATGGACAAAAAAGAAAATATCAAGTTAATTCTGTATGCCTGTGGAAATTTCTGGTACCAAATATTTTAAAAATTTTATTTCACCTACTAATCTTTTTTTTCAAATCTGGGTGATTAATGGTTTATGCACTTATATAACCACATGGACTCATCCATACTCCTCTTTGGTAGCGCCATTTAGAAGAAACTTTGGGACATCAAGTGGAGGAAGTTCTTTCTCTGGGTGGCCTGTACAAAAAGACCTGAGATTAGAGCCATTGAACCAGCCTAGGACTTTGACTGCTTTTCCTGTCCTTATATTTACCATGGCTTGCCACCCCACAGAGGAGTATGAGAGAAGAATAAGGAAGAAATCCTGGAATTTTAATATACTTGAACAGTGAAGATATTAAGAAAAAGTTAAAATCAATACAGTAAAGGTGTATGAAATAATGCAATTTCTACATACAAAAAATGATAAAAAATCAATAATGTAAAAACAAATTATATAAGGAGAAAAATACTCAGGAAATTTTGCATACTCACTATATTAGTTTTTATTGCTATGTTACAAATTATCCAGGAATTCAGTGATGTAAAACAAGAAGTATTTCTTATCTCATAATTGCTATGGGTCAGGAATCAGGGCATGGCTTAGTTGGATACCTTTTGTTAAAGATTTCTCATGAGGTCACAGTCAGGGGGTTTTGAAGACTCAACTAACTAAATTTGAGGGAAAAGTAGTTTTTCAACTCATTCACCCAATTGTTGTCACTCCTCAATCTTTGACTGCATGGGTCTCTCCACAGAGCTGTGACACAACATGGCAATTGGATCCTCCCAGAGTAAGAGAGCCATGAAGGTATAAATATTCAACATGGAAGCCATAGCCTTTTGCAACCTGACCTTGGAAGTGACATCCTGTTATTCCTGTCTGGTATCCCTGAGAAATGATCCATTATTTAATTCTCACTGGAAATCTGTGTGGTAAATATATCATCATACCTGTTTTGTAGATGTAGAAACCAAAGCCCAGCTAATTCAGGTAAGTATACCAAACTGAACAGTTCTGAGTAGCAAAAACCAGGATTCAAATCTAGGCAGGTGGCTATCAAGTCTAAAGCCTAAATACCATGTTGCATACATTTCCATATTGCTTAAATGTAACACAGGTGATGATAGTGGCGTTTTTGATGGTGAGAAAGAGCAGTCATTTGCTCAAGTCTTAACTAGAATGTTTCACCATGAGGACATCTCTAGGATGTGTGTTTAGGAGAGGCAAGTTAGGAAAGACTGAGGGACTTCACTCACAGTTCAGGTTGGTCTGTGAAGTATTAACTAATCATGCTAACACTTTGGTTCTATTAATACTAGAACAAGACGGAGAAGTAGAAAGCCTGGGATCACAGTTTAGCATCCAATCATTGGATGATATGATTGAGCAGGAGAGGTGAGGAGGAGTAACTGAAACTAAGTTTGCATATGCCCTGAAAAATGTTTCAGCTCCTCGAGATCTAATAAGTGTACGTTTTCTCTGTATATTTTATTGTCTTATATATTACTTGTTTTTTCCCACTCCAGAAATGCTATACATCATTGTCTGGGGGCTGGACCTCATCACAGCCATATAAAACCATAAAGATAGTGAAGAATCCTGGAAGGGAATGAGTCAGAGAGGGAATTCACAAACTCTTCCTAGCCACATCATGTCTTATTTGGAAACTGGATTAATGAAACAGAAACTACCACCATCACCAACTTCAAGGGGAGAGATCCAGCTGTACAAAGCAGGTGTGTTTGGCTTGGAGAGAGCCAAAGAGCTTTCGATCAAAAAACCCTCTTCTTGTAATTTGTCTTCCAAAACAGAAATCTAAAGACTCCAACAAAAAATGAGACTTCTCACCTTGGCTATTTTTATCTTTACAATTGATTTTTCTTAACAGAATGGATTTCTGTTCTACACATGATCTAATACTATTGAAAAATCCTGGCACTCTTAAGGAGGATGAAAATTTAACACTATTGTGGAGACGTGGAAATGGTAATACGTAGCTGATTATTGTAATAGGCAACAATAATCATAGAGAACTAGATAAAAACAAAACAGAATAAAATGATACAAAAACCACCCACCATGTCCGGTCTACTCCCAAAGCTCCCAAAGCTCCCAAAAGAAGTTGAGTAGCAAGTTACTTCTTCCTTTTGGGCCTCAGTTTCCTCCCCTAAAAACAAAGAAGTTATTTGGAATTGATAATTTCTAAGGTCCCTTTTCAGCTTGAATATGTTATGGCTCTAAATTATTCAAACTTGGTAAGTATCAGTTCATTCTGAGTTTGAGTAGGGAAAGCAGTTTCACGGAACCTTCACAAAATATCTATGTGAAGCTTTCCCATAATTTGGATCTCATAAAAGATTAACATTTGAGAATTATTTTTTTCTTACTTATTTACTTAATTAATTAGGTGAAGCCATCTTTTCATCTTGTTTTGTTGGGGGATTTATGAAAAGTGAGGAACAAAAAGAAATAAAAGCTAATATATGTCATCCATCATTCTGTATAAAAAAGAAAGATATATATATCTTTTTATATATATATATTTTATATATATCTTTTATATATATATATATATATATATGATATATATATATATATATTTTTTTTTTTTAGGTAGGCATCACACACAGCATGGAACCCAACACGGGGCTTGAACTCATGACCCTGAGATCAAGACCTGAACTAAGATCAAGAATTGAGAGCTTAACCAGCTGAGCCACCAAGGTGCCCTAAAAAGATAAAATTTTAATACCAAAAAGGAAGAACAAAATATCAGAACAAAACACATAGCTTCAAAATTAAATGTAGTAAAAACTCACCACACTGACCCTTTTTTTTCCTTTTGTTGCAACACTGACCAAAAAAATTCTATCCCCAGACTGCTTTTTTGGAATGTTACGAACGATTGATCAGTTCTGTCATGTTTCTCCTCCTATACTCACCCTTGGGCGAGAAGCTATTGTGTTCATAAATCACAAAGCCTCCTTTATCACCAAGCTTCTGTCATTTTTGGCCTCTCCTGATAGTCATCTAGCCAATCTGAAAAATATTGTCTGTCTCTGAGAACAGTTGAGACTAGTCTCAAGAATACCAAACATAGACAAGAATATAGAAGCAGAACTTCCAAACATTGCTGGTAAAAATGGTACAACTCTTTGGAAAACAGTTTAGTGGGATGTTATAAGCAAAATCTAGACTGTCAATATGACTGAACCATACCATTCCTAGGTGTTTGTTTACTAATGGAAATCAAATAATGTGCATATACAAAGACTTGTACTCAAATACCCATAGCAATTTTATTCATGACAACCCTGATTTGGACCCCCCCCCCAAAAAAATGCCCATCCACTGGTAAGTAGATCATCAAATCAGAATGCCCTACCATGGTGTAGTACTCAGCAGTGAAAAGGAATAAAGTGTTGATGCATGTAACACCCTAGACAAACCTCAGAAAAACTTTACACTGAGCAAAAGAAGCCAGATATAGAAGAATCCCTCTGTCATAGTTGCCATTAGATGAAGTTATGGAAAAAGCAAAAGTAACTTACAGTGACAAAAATCACATAAATGGTTGCCTGGGGTGGAGGGCAGTGGTGGTTGATTCTAACATAGTGGTTACATGAGCATATTGGCCTGTCAAACTCATCAAACTGAATATTTCAAATGTGTGAACTTTATTATATGTAAATTACACTTAATATTAGTTTTAGAAGGCAAAAGAAAAATACGGATTCAAAATTTAGACTTTTCCCCCCAAACTTGATATATCTATTTTTACTCATAAATAAAATAATAGAAATATAGAGTTATTTCATACCTAAAAGAATTAGGGGATAATGAAAAAAAATGCAAAATGTATAGTCATAAAGTTGATTTAATGCACGTAGTCATTTTAATATGACTTGCTTTGAGGCAGAAGTGATATGCATGTTCCATTTTAGTTTGTTCTTTTAAAAAACACATGCTAGCTAAAGGTAAAATTTGTAAGTGTACTTCTTTAGGCTACTTTTATTATCTCTAATCTATTGTTATAAATGTATATATAATTTTCTAATGCGTAGATGCATGCTATTGAAACATCCTGCCACTTCCCTTAGGGGATCAAGGGAGTGTCATAGTATACGCCTGACAATTCCTGGCAGATTGCCTTCTGTTACTGAATGTATTGAATTGTATTAAGTTGAATTGAAATGAGCTGAATCAAAAATAGTTAAGATATAGCGTAAAGAAAGGGCACCAAGCTAGCATTTAAGAACCTTGTGTTCTAGCCCTGGTTCTGTGTCTGTACAAACTTGAATGAGATATTTCGTTTCCCTGAACTCCCTTTTTCTCATTCATTATAAAAACATGTTGAGGCCTACTCTGTATCCAAACCCTGATCTGGAAGCTAAGGAAAAATCCAAGGCAGGCCTGGCCCCGAACAAAATGCTGATGACAGGTGGCGAAGACATCTTTACATAATTATGACACAACAGTGCAGCAAGTACCAGGATGAAGAACACGAAGGAAGGTAGACATAGTTGCTAGGTCATGCCCTAAAGTCAAGTGGGGAGAGGCCACAGAACTGAGGAGCACACCCTGAGAGTTGCCCCAGGTTTTTATCACTGAAAACCCTTGGGTAGGTAAAAGCCAGAAGCATCCTTATATATAAGGGAAACAATAGCCTAGAGTAGGAGATGTCCAGATGTTACATATGTTGAAAGAAAGCAGGTTTATCATCCTGGATGAACCGCAGCCTTTCTCCACCCCGATGGAGGGTAGGGATGCAGCAGTGATCACCAATGCCAGCCAGAGGCCGGTGGGTGACTTCAGCGCTGTGCTAGAGCTCAGCCAGGCAAGAAAGCCGATGGTGGGAGCAGACAGAAAGTCCTGCTACTGAGTGTTCCCTCTTCCCAGGCCTTCTCCATGTCCTGAACTGAGCAGTGTCAGCACACTGTGGCCATCGATAGAAAAAGGCAGAGATGAGGCAGAAGTACTTTCAATGTGCTGCGGGGCAGGATACATTGGGCATCAGAGAAGCATACGAGTGGTTTGGTCCAGATGTCACTCCAGGGATTCCTTCCCATGAGCTGCCCTCCCTAACATAGACACCAGAAAGCACACAGACCAGTGCCTCGTTTCGGTTTCTGTCCCACAGACTGTTCAAAGTCACGAGTGGTCCTTAAAACACAAAGCTTTCAAAGAAAAACAATGAAGCATCTGAAGAATGCAAAAAATTAAAGATAAAATGGAGAGACAAGAAAATATAATACATCATCAAACCTGAACCAAGGAAAGCTAAAGGGGCAGGGGTGGTAATTTAAATATTAGAAAAAGAGAGAGTTTGAGTCTGAAAACATAATATGTTAACAACTTAATCCATAGTTTGGTAAATGGAGCAATAGAAATAGAATATTCCACAGTCATTACCATATACCTGACCATATGGCCTCTACAAGAAACAACTAACAATAATTTTTAACTTATTTTTTTATTCTTCTTCTGTGAATGCTTTCATAGTGTTTTCCCAATTTTTATTGTGTTTTCTGTCTTTTGTTTGTTGATTTGTATTCCTAGCAAAGTAAAAGGATTATTTTTTTCTCATTTACAATCAATGTAAAACATTCTCCACTCTTCTGCTTTTACATTTACTGTTTTTTGTTGAATGGAAATGCTTTATTTGTATCCTTTTAAATCCATCAACTATTTTCTTCAACTATTTCCTTTGTGCCTTTAAATCTCTTTTTAAAAATTTCTTTAGGGGTGCCTGGGTGGTTCAGTGGGTTGAGCATCTGCCTTTGGCTCAGGTCATGATCCCAGTGTCCTGGGATCGAGCCCCATGTTGGGCTCCATGCTCAGCGGGGAACCTGTTTCTCCCTTTCCTTCTGTCTGCCGCTCTGCCTACCTGTGCTCTCTTTCTGTCAAATAAATAAATGAAATCTTAAAAAAAATAAAATAAAATTCCCTTATTAAATCCTTCCTAATTCAAATCTTCTATTACTACCTTTATAATTTTACCATACTCTTTAATTCTTTAATATATGGAGACTAATATTGCCCATGCTATAGTGTAATGATCAATTTACTTTGGAAATGCACTGAGTTTATAGATGAATAGGGAGAGAATTTATGTCTTAATGATATTTAGTTTTTTTGGATCCATTAATATGACATGTGTCTACATTTTTAAGAAATGCTAATGTAATGTGTCTATGCTTTTTAGTAAGCAGGGAAATTAAAATGACAAATAGAAGAAGATGCCATTACAGTCCCACCAAAAACTAGTGAAAATTGAAAAGACTGATATTATGAAGTTTTGGTAAGAATTTGTAGCAACAAGATTTTCATTCACTAATAATGAGTGGTGCAAATTGATAAACCACTGTAGAAATTTGATATTATCATTAGTGTTGGACATACCCGAAGCATATAAATAATACACTAAACATAACCTAGAAATTTCACTTCTGAGTGTGTATCCTAGATATTTACCAAAATACTTATAAGAATAACCATATTGCTTTATTTGTCCTAGCTCAAAGCTGAAAAAACTCCCTATTAAGGTGATTTTTTACTTTAAAAGAAAAGTATTATATTCATCTCAATAGATGTCAATAAGACATTTGAGAAAATTCAACACTACTCTTGGAAAAACCACTCAGTAAACTAAAAATAGAAAATAAATGTAAACCTTATAAAGTATATTGCTGAGAAGCCCACAATGAGCACTTTACAACTTAACTGAAAGTTTTTTCTTAAAAAAATGGGAATAAGATAATGTTATCTATCAACACTTCTATTAACCAATAAATTGGAAGTGCCAGATTAGAAAGTAAGATAATAAAAACATAAATAAAAATATGTAAATTAGAAAAAAATAAATAAAACTTTATGTATTTATTATGTGATTATATGATTAATTAAAACACTACCATAAATTATTAGAATTTTTTTACAAATTATTTTATAAGTTTTTTAAAATTTATTTGAGAAAGAGAGAGAGAGACAGGCAGAACTAGCAGGGAGGGGGCAAAAGCAGGGGGACAAGCAGACTCTTCCCTGAGCAGAAAGCCAGTCCCTTGCAGGCTTGATCCCAGGATCCCAGGATCACAGAAATTCTTTTCTAAAATTTGTGATTAAAAAAGTTATTGTCTGAAACTATATTCGTTCTTCTACATCCATGAGACAACAAAGAAATGTAGTTTAAAATACTCTTTCTAATTGTTGCAAACATGTAAATAACCTAGGAATAAATCTAAAAATACATGTGTAATAAATTTACAAGCAGGTTTTTTTAATGATTAAGAGCCATTACAGGAGACCATACTATAAGTTATGAGATAGACTGTGTTCATTGACTAAAAAACAAAATCTTAATGTTTCAATTCTCCTAAAATTGATCTAAACATTTAATTCAATCCAAACCAAAACCCAATAGTTTTTTGTTGTTGTTGTTGTTTTTTGTTTGTTTGTTTGTTTGTTTTCATTTACATGTAGAATCCAAAATGGGTGTAGATGAGCAAGGATCCAGAAATGAATAAGATGAATCCTGGAAAGGAAACATTCCATGTAAACTGGTCACAAAGATTTATCATACATCAGTAGTAATGAAGAAAGCCCAGCATTGAATGTGGATGGACAGAATAATGTAAAACAACAGAGCATCAGAACAAAGAATGACAGAACTCATAATGAAGATCATTGATTAAAGGATAGGCCTACAGTAAAACTACTAGGATAATTATTATGTAGATTAAAAAGAATGAAGTTTGTCCTCCTAGCTGTACTATATGTAAATATTAATTCCAGTTGGATGAATATTTAATTGTCAAAACAAAACTAAAATTTCAGAAACAATGTGAAAGAATATCAAGACCTTGGATAGAGAAGTATTTCTTAAACAGGACAGTTTAACACGAAAAACAAAAGAATAGATTTTATATATATAAATTTTTTTCCAAAATAAACAAACTTGCTAATCAAATCTCACAAAAGATCAAGAAAAGACAAGTTACAACGGAAGAAGATACTTAAAACATGTATAAATAACAATGAATTTGCATCCAGAACATATAAAAGAAAAATATTTTTCATATCAATAACAGAAAAATAGAAAAACTAACAAAATATTTGGAAGGGTAATTTATAGAGAAGCATTCACAAGTAGGCAACTGATATATAAAAATGATGCTCAATCTCAAAATAATCAGGGATTTTTTCAAATTAAAGCCATAATGAAATAACATTGTACATCTGGCAAATTGGCAAAGATGAAGTCTGACAACGAGTAGTGTAGGTAAAGAATAAGAAAAATAATCACATATTGCTAGTGGGAATATACATTTAAAAAAAAGAAACAGGAAAAATAGCATTATGTTGGAAAAATAAAACATGTGTACTCTAAGTTCTATAAATTCCCCTTCTAGCTTTATAACATGGACGTCATCTTGCAAACATGCCACAGAATAAAAGTACAAAATGTCCATTGCAGCACTGTGTATAATAGCAAAAAGTCTGAAAAAAATGAAATGTTCATTGATAATAGGGTAAGGTTGCCTGGGTGGCTTAGTTGGTTAAGCATTGGACCCTTGATTTCCACTTGGGTCATGATCTTACTGTCCTGGGACTGAGCCCCACATCAGGCACAAGTTTTTCTCTTGCCCTCTACCCCTCCCACTCTTTCTCTCTCTCTCGGGGGGGGGGGAGATTATAAAGTAGATAAATAACAATAATCATATAATGGAAAACTAGACACCAGTGAAAATGAATGAGACTTCTACCCAACAACTTGATTTTTTTAAAGATTTTATTTATTTATTTGAGAGAAAGAGTGAGAGAGAACCCGAGAAGAGGGAGGGTCAGAGAGAGAAGCAGACTCCCTGCCAAGCTGGGAGCCTGATGCGGGACTCAGTCCTGGAGTTCCAGGATGATGACCTGAGCTGAAGGCAGTCGTTTAACCAACTCAGCCACCCAGGCACCTGGCACGCATGATTCTTGAAACATATTATTGCGTAAAGAGAAGTTTAGAAAACTTTCTATATTGCACAGAATTTTTGGGTATGTACAAAATTAAATAGTATATTATTTTGAGATTTAAAAATAGTCACAGAAACTAAAAGAAAATCAAGGGGAAAATATTTAGGGAGTACAAGGGGGAAATTTTTAAAAAATTATGAAATAGAGAGGAGCCTTGGCAGGACTAGTGATCCCTGAACTATGAACTGAAATGTGTGATTATTTCAGTCCACCCAGACAATTACAGACTCCAGGGGAACAGAAGACATCATCCTGGTTAAGGACGAAGAGATGATTCGTATTTTCATGATCAGCAGTCGGTCTATACCCTGCTATGATGCCCATGCCTTGTTCAATCGGATAAAATAGAGATATTAATGGAGTCTCTGTAATTTCTTTCATGTATAACTTTAAAAAAACTCTGTAAAATGGTAAGAGTTCAGAGAATCATCAAAATGGAGAGTGTAGAGATGAGGTGACATCAGTACCACTGACTTGCCATGTGTCCAGCAAGCTCACAATCATATTAAGGCCTAAAAAATATGGGGTGGGGGCTGTTCTATGTCATTCATATTTCGGTTATGCAGTGTTGGCCCTAATACTTACATCAAGAATGACTGAAGGAGTAAGTGTCTTCACACATCTCTATAATTCTGTAGTCTTGCCACTGTTTTGGACTGGGCATATTCATCTTGGGACTTGGTGCGGTGTTGCTTTTGTTTACCTGAAGGCCAGTGGTGGTGGACTCTCTGGGTGGTCTCTAAATAGAGGAGATGGTGGTAAACTGAGGGAAAGATATTTTCATCTTTAATCTTTAACTAACCTTCACTGTTCCTGATGCTGAGTTGTCAAGTTCAAACAGCTTCCAGTCGGTAACCCATCACTCAAAGGACAAGAATTCCCTACGTGGTGTGCAGAATGTGAGCATGACGCCAGGTTCAGGTGTTGTTTCTAGAAGCTCAGGAATCAGTTGCTGAGACAGCATGCGACAGGTGTGTGATATCAGCTCCTGGTCTCCCATAGAAGAGTAGACCTCAGACTCCTTCCTGCGTGTTACACTCTGCGATTTTCAGTCATTTATTCTATATCCTTTCCCCAACAGCAATTCTTTCCATTACTCCCTCCCCTACACCCAGGGGATGAGGAAGGGCCAGAAAAGGATGTTTCTATGAATCCCTGCAGCCTCTGAATCTCCTGGTATCTTAAAAAACCCATGTCAAGGGAATGCATCCTTGCTGTTGAAGTCCTTTTGTACCTGGGAGAAATTGATTTGACGCTTGTAAATCTTCTTTACTTCTCTTTCTTTCTTTTTCTCTCTCTTCCCCTCTCTCAAAAATCTCCCTCCATTTCCATCTAGCAGAGTAGATCAGATACAGTGAACAAGATTATCCAAAGTCACTTGGAGCCCTCCTAGCCTCCTAATGGCTGAGGTAAAAATCTGGGTACTTTAGACTCCTGTGTAATCTTCTGGCATAAAGTGGCAGTCAGAACTCCCAGAGAGTGAGGTAACAACATCTATTTCTCCAGCAACAAGGCTTTTGGAGTTGCAGATAACCTTACGGTAGCCTTATTCACCCAGCACAGAAAGGATGCTAATAAGTCAATATTCTGAGACACTGAAACACACCCCTCGAGCTATCCTTCTCTTTGATGGAAGTATTTCTAATATGTATTACAACCTTTCCTACCTTCTTGAGCTGAGCATTTAAAAGAGTATTATCCTTGAGACGGAGTTGTCATTGCATGCGTGCTATCTGTATTGTGCATTAATAGAATAATGCCCTCAAGAATTGAAGCGGGATAGAGTTGTTCCTCCCACGTTATATCCAGAATGTGATATTTCTTTCTTCACATGTAGGAAGTTTCATTTCTCTACCATTTAAAGTAATTTTTTACAAACAATTAATAATATACTTCAATTGAGGTAAGAAAAATTGCTGTAAGAAAAACTATAAGATATTTGATCACATGAAATGAGTTTTTTTTTTTTCTGTAAGTATTTTATTTCTGGATAGCTTACACATATTTATTTATTAAGAAAGGGCTTTTTAGCCACGCCTGGGTAGCTCAGTCGTTTAAGCATCTGCCTTTGGCTCAGATCATGATTTTGGGGTGCTGAGATCCCGGGATCAAGTCCTACATCAAACTCCTTGCTCAGCGGAGAGTCTGCTTCTCTTGCTCTCCCTCTGCCCCTCAGAGAGCATGTGCTCGCTCTCTCTCATATAAATAAGTAAAATCTTTTTTTAAAAAGTCTTTTTAAAAAGGACCTATAAAACATATAAAATGATGTTTGTAAAATTTACAAATCTTAAGTGTATAGACTTAAGCCAGATCCAGTAACTAATCTAGAATATTATGAAGTTCCCTTCAGCTATTTATCATCAGCAATATCTCCAAGAGGTAATCACTATTCTTTCAGTATCAGTTGATTTTACCTGTCCCTGAACTTCACATATATCGGATGATATGGTATGTATACTTTAGCAATGACATCTTTGCTGTGATAATAATGACAATGTCTATGAAACTTATCTATTTTGTCGCATGAATCAATAATTATTATATTTTAATGGCTGCATAGCCATCCCTTGTATGAAATTTCCTATAATTTTTCTATTCTTTTATTAATGGAGATTTGTATAGTTTCCACTCTTGGCATATGGTGAATAAAACTGCTATGCACCTATAATTTGGTAGACATATACACTTTCTGTTCTTGAGCCCAAACCCAGAAATGGATAGCATTTTGTAAGTACGGCTAGTATTTACAAAGTATCTGTAATGTCTTACAAAATATCCATAATGAATTTTATTCAGAACTGTGCTGTAGGAGAGTTCCAACGTTTCCATATCATGTCTTGTAACTTTGTATCATTAATCTTTATTTTTAAAACTTGTAGTCATTTTGGTGTCTATGCTGTAGAACCTTTTTCTTTTTTTATGATTTATTTATTTATTTATTTGACAAACCGAGATCACAAGTAGGCAGAGAGGCAGGTGGGGGGTTGGGGTTGGGGGGTGGAGCTGGCTCCCTGCTGAGCAGAGAGCCCAATGTGGGGCTCTATCCCAGGATCCTGAGACCATGACCTGAGCTGAAGGCAGAAGCTTTAACCCTCTGAGCCAGTTGCCCCTGGCAACCCAGTTGCCCCTATGCAGTGATATCTTAAGGTGGTTTTATGTCAGCATTTTAATTGTGATCTTTACATTAATTTTAATTTTGTTTTCATTGGTTTTGTTTTCTCATTTAGTACCTCCTTTATTAAACAATTTTAGTTGAACTTTTTATTTTGAGATACTTATAAATTCCCATGCAGTATAGACAGGTATTTGATCTTACTATTTCTCTAATATATCTCGTCTTATATTTTGTCATTTTAATGTGTTTTTTTAAAGTTTACCCAATAATGAAGTATTTCATGTAAAACAAAAGTATATAGGCTTTTTTTAAGAATTTGAGATTTATAAGTAAATGAATGACTTTTTTTTTAAAGATTTTATGTATTTATTAGACATAGAGAGAGATCACAAGTAGGCAGAGAGACAGGCAGAGAGAGAAGGGGAAGCAGGCTCTCCACTGAGCAGAGAGCCCAGAGCCTGATGGTAATAGCCACAGCAATGAAAACTAGTCTTGTAATATTCATTTGTATGTTAGGAAAACATAGCCAAAACAGCCTATTCACTAGCTACCAAACTTTTTGCCAAGCGTCTTCTATATGCCCTCAAACCAATTCTTATTTTGCCCTCCAGTCTCTTCATTCCATTCTCTTCTTAGCATTAAATGTATCTTGCTTCCATCTAAAATTGCTTAGCTCCCCATCCTGAAAGGAAAAACCATCATACACTGCCCCTACCTCCCCAAAAAGCCAATTGCATGACTCTGCCAGTTCCATTTGATTTCTCCTTATTCATATTTGTCCTTTCACAAATGAAGAACCTAAGTACTGTTGACACTCCACAGCTCACTAATCAACCATTAATGTTGACTTATTTGACTGATAACCCTACACAGGTGATAGTTCCTTCCATCTTCAAGGCTTAATGGATAGATACCCTTTCTAACACACACACACACACACAAACACACACACACACACGCGCGCGCGCGCGCGCGCGCGCGCCACCCAGTGGATAACCAAATATATACAAAATTTTGCATTCTCCATCTGTAATCTTCACGTTTTCAAAATTCATTTCGAAGAAAAATTATAAAATGAGCCTCCTTGTGTCAATGTTTTTACTACATAATCACTTCTTAATTAAATGCAATCTGGATAGTGTATTGTGAAAGAAACAAAGCTTCACGTTGAATCTCGCATTAAAAACTGTCAGTAGTATTTGTATTTGGTATAAGCTTATTGCAAACAACTGAGCAGGAAGCCAAGAGAGAACAAATTGCAGCTATCTCAAAAATCAAATATTTTGCTGAGTTTTTTTAATGGTATGTATAAAATAAAATTTCAATTTAGGCTATCATTTTTATAGCATTAAGACTGAATTTAAAACTAAGGCCTATACAGATAAAATATGTTTAGTTCCGAGCTATTTGCTCCAAGCTCCCCTTTAAATAACATTGATCTGTTTTTAAGGAATTACTCACATGTCTGGCCTTATAATTTATCTTCTCAAAGAGTGGCTAATATGTTACTCGCTAGTCATTAGTCCATTAAAAAGATTTCACACAAACATGACATCAGCTCTGGTCTCTCCTGTGTTTTACATGCAATTATTATTAACCTCTCTAGGCTCTACGTTCTCAGTGTCTTCTAGTTACAATAATATAAATTTCCTTCAGTTCTTTCTACCATACATAATTAATCTTTAGAGAGATGCATATTAAAACCACAATAAAATCAATGAAATCCCACTTTACACACATAAGAATGACTTTAAATAAAAACAACTGACAAATATCCGTGAGCATTTGGAGCACCCAGAACTCTCATGCTAGCAGCAAAGGAAATGGTACAATCATTTTGGAAAGCATTATAGCAAATCCCAAGGAAGTTAAAACTACAATTACCCTATGATTTGTCAATTCCAGTTCTTTTTTTTTTTTTAAGATTTTATTTATTTATTTGACAGAAAGAGAGAGTGAGAGAGAGAACAAGCCAGGGGAGTGGCAGGCAGAGGAAGAAGCAGACTCCCTGCTGAGCAGAAAGCTTAATGCAGGGCTCTATCCCAGAACCCTGGGATTGCGGGGCTTGAACCCAGGACCCTGGGATCATGACCTGAGCCTAAGTCAGACACTTTACAGACTGAGCCACCTATCCAGCACCTCCTTGGGAATCCCAGTTTTAAGTGTTTATTCAGAGCTATGAAAAAAAAAATATATATATACTAAAGACATGCACAGGAATATACTAGAAATGACACAAATATGTACCAACAAAAGAATGGATTGTTACATATTCAGTGGAATATAGAAATAAACTCCTGATACATACAACATGAATATATCTCTATAACATGTTGTGTGAAAGAAGAGACACAAAACAGTATACACTATCTGATTTTACTTACAAGAATCCAAGAAAACGTGAAATAGAAATCAGAATAATAGCTTCCTGTTGTGGGCAGGACATTTATTGGAAGTGGTCACAAGGGCATTTTTACAATTATTATGGTGGGAGTTTTTAGATGGATGCCTTCAACTGTACTCTTAAATCTGTGCATTTTGCTGTTTATAAATCATATCACCATAAAATAATTTGAGCTACATTAGGTTCCAAGTTTGCCTTTTGATACTCACTTGGCTCAATACACTGGAAGGGAAAGTCCCCTCTCCTTCTGGTTCTAACTGATAGAACAGACCTAATAATCACTTGTTAACAGAGATCAAAATATTATCTTTAGCAACGTTTGAAAAGATGACCTCTTACCACTCCCTATATGCAGAGCTCTCAGGTAATGACCAGATTAGAGAATTTAGTTTCTAATTAATCCTGGATTCAGAAAAGCCTGGGAGAGCAATCCCTGAGTTATCTACCCAGAGCTCTAGACAAAAAACTGCCGACATAGCCAAGTTTCCCACCCCACTAGAAAGATGTTGCCTCAGGTTTTTAGAGCAAAGTGCTTAGAGCAAGGAAACTCACAGAAAGTGTGCCAGTGGCCTCTGCAAGATCAAAATGAAAAAGAATCAATTCCTTCCAGAAATAATAACCTTTAACACCATGACCCCACTTACTGAAAACGGGACCCCATAATTAACCTTTGGGAGATGGAGACTGAAAATGTTCATATCAATGTACCTCCTCCATTGAGGGTAAAAGGAAATGTCCTTCATGAGTGACAGAAGAGAATGTGCTTTCCCCACCCATGCTGAATAGAATAATTCTGCTCACAATAGTGTATTTACACAATAAAAAAAGCAATCACTAAAGATTTGTGTTTTTAAAAACAAATTGCTAATATGGTAGCATTTCTGTTTTCAAACAGTAATGTGTTTTCAAAACAACAACTGCAATACCAGTTACAAACAGTGTAAAAACCAATCAGTACTTTATTAAATGTGTATTTATATACATATATATATATACACGTATACACATATATGAAATATGTTGCTTTGTATTTTATATACCTTGTAAATATTAAGAATGGTCACCTATGGGTGTTATGCAATAGCTTCATGGTCCTTCATATATTTTTGTATGTTTCAAATTGTTTATTATTTTCATTATTATTAAAATAAATCTAAAGAACAAATTACACATATATTTAAGATAATATATATATTAATATATATTACACATATATTTAAGAGTAATATGAGTAGATTCCTTAGACTTTTGGAAACAGTTTTGATCTTGTAGAATAATCCAACACAATCATCATCATCATCATCATCATCCTAAAAAAGCAGTAGAATTGGACTAATTGGTCACTGGGAACTCAAAGACCTCCCTCCCCAGAGAAGCAAGCAGCACATAAGAACAACACTGAGCACACACACAGAAACATACTTTGTCACACAACGTAAGTACTATGTGAGAAGTACAGACAAGAACAGTAGAAAGTAGCTAATAAATTCCAATTAGTTTTGTGGTGAAAATTTTTCAAAAAAAAAAAAATTCAGGGTCAACCATGCTTAACAAATGGTTAGACTTCTAACAGGAAGAGAAAACTTAAACCTTCAAAGCAAGAAAAATGTCATTTTAGAAACTATCCCTCCTTGCCCCTGAACCCTGATTGATGATGTGCCATGCACAAGTGTGAACATACTCAAGTAAAGAGATGGGAATGGACCCCAGCAGGAAGTGCAGCCGTTTTGTGCCATGTTTTACACGTTGAAATAGATAAGAAGCACTAACAGCCTTTGACAAATTAAAAGTCTCACTAACAGCCTTTGACAAATTAAAAGTCTTCACTGATACAAATAAATAATTAAAATCACTCTTGTTTGTGAATAGCTTGCCTTGAATTATTGTTGCCAGTGACTCTTTGTTATAAAAGTTAGTAGAAGTAATGAGAATATCTAGGGTCCTTGAAAAAAGACTGCCAACATAGCACAACAAAGGGAGGATTTAGGTGTTGGCCAAGAAAAAAAAGGGAACAAGGAAATAAGAATGTAATTGAGGGTCAAGTCAGTTGGAATGAACATAAACAAGTTTAGAAATGAATATCCTTTAAGATACAGTTTAACAAGGAGAATGGATGGTGTAGGCAAGTCTGGGAGATTACGTTCTGCTGTTTCAGTTCATCTAGAAAAGAATAGGTGCTTTAGGCCAGGGACTTGGAATTCTTGGTCAGTGTTAACAACATTCTTAAACTCTAAGAATAATGAAGATGGTTATATTAACAGTTACTGTTTTTTGAGTGTTTACCAAGTTTCATTTACTGTGTTTGAAATGCTGCAAATTTTATCTCTAATTTTTACAACAGTCCTAAAAGGAAGGGGTCATTTTGTTCCCTTTGCAGAGGAGAGGATTGTGGCTCAACGAAGACACTCAATGTGTAGTGGAGAGGACAAGAATTGGAGCCCAGGTCTATCTCATTCCAGCACCCATTCATTACTAAATCACCCTTATTGCTGAAGAAAAAGAAGTGTCAACTTCTCTAAAGGAGGTATCTATATTCCTGTAGCTTAAGTGTAGAGAAAAATACTTTTGGGAGAATGCTGGAATAATTTTCATCTACTTTCACCCCATTTGCCTTTTGATAATGTTTTTACATCTCTCAAGGAATGCTATTGATTTAGACTGTGTGCTGTTAATTTGTATGTTCTCCTCATTAGTTTCCTACAGGCATTTGGCTGTCTACAGATGTCAGGCCCCCAGGCTATGAAATTCACTAAGCAGATTGCTTTGAAATATTCTCCCTCCAAAGGCTTCTTGTTTAACTTTTGTAAATCTGCTCTGAGTTGCTTTCCTAACTTGACTTACACTGCGTTTGTGTTTTTACACATGAGTTTTATTCAGTGAGTGAGCAAAGATAGTTTTGTAGAGTCCCCAAACTCAATCCTTCCCGTTCTGCACATGTTTTATCTTTGGCTGGTTTGCAGACATGAATAACCAGCAGTGTTGACAATCTGTGTATTCCCACTTGAGCACCACCATATTGGCAGCATAACATAGAGAGATTGTGTTTTTCATGCTAAATGAGAGAATTGTTGAGTCGTAATAGATATTTTACGCCCTGTGAGCCTCTTGAAAGTTCTCCAATTTATTCAAATGTGTGCGCGTACACACAATTCTCTGTCTTGGTTTTTTCCTCTGTCTCTGACGCATTGTCATTACAATGTCTGTTTTGCATTTTACATTTTTTTGCCCAAGATAGAGGCTGTGGAGATGATAAAGTTCATTTTTGTGTGTGTAATCCATTTTGCTGTACAGTATTTCTCCAGCATAAAGCATTTTATGACCCATAGCTTTCATCTTCAAGTATACACAGCGATTCTGCTCTGAGTCTTACTCAATTGAGACATCTGTCTTTGCTAATACAACAAGGGTATAATCCTTCAATAGTTTAGATTTGAGCTTCTTATTGGTAGAGCCCATACCCTCTTAGATTCGTCTTTGTAGAATCAAGCATGTCCATCTACTCCATGACCAACCATTAAATAACGTCTCCTCTGTGCCATACATTGTACTAAGTGCCATGTAGGCACAAATAAATAACATAGTCTCTATTTTTAAGGAACAGACTTTTCATGGGAAAGATGGTCAAGTAAGCAAACAAGTATAAGGCAGTGGGGCAATAAAGTACAAAGGATTGGAGTATCACAAAGCAAGAAACACTCAACTCCTCTCTCGTTTGGGTGATGATGAAATAAATTCCTATACAACACACATCTGGGTTGCCTAGACAGAGTCAGCAAACCCGTAGAGAAAGAGAGGGTATTGCTGGCGAAGAATCAGCATGTATGGGATGCCTGGGTGGCTCAGTGGGTTAAGCCGCTGCCTTCGGCTCGGGTCATGGTCCCAGGGTCATGGGATCGAGTGCCGCATTGGGCTCCTTGCTCGGCAGGGAACCTGCTTCTCTCGCTGCCTCTGCCTGCCTCTCTGCCTACTTGTGTGTACATGCTTACTCTCTCTCTCTCTCTGGCAAATAAAATCTTTAAAAAAAAAAAAAAAGAATCAGCACGTACAAAGATAGGGAGTCTTGCAGTAGCATTAGAAGTGCAGAGAAGTGCAAGCGGTTTGGTATTCGCAAAGAATAAAGGGCTAACTAAGGAATTCTAGAAGATAAGATTGAAAGCCCATACAGAGCTACAGTCTGGAGTCTCTCTATATCATTCTAAGAAGTTAACTTTTACACAGACGAGAGTTAAGCCAGCTAGGATATTTTTACAGATTGTGGGCATATACATCTTAATAATAATCAATAATTTAGAAAACAATCTGAACAGCTTGTGCTTTTTCATACACAAATCACGATCATTTATGTGCACACTCATGCAAATATTGAATTATCCAGGTAAAGGCACTATAAACAAATACTAAAATATATGTAATACATTGTCAGGATGTTTCACCATTATTAATTTAATATATTCTAATATGAAAAATACGCAAGACTATCCATTTACCTACATATACATTCTGAATACTCTTAGCAGTTAGAAAGATAATTTTCCCCCACTAACTGTACAATTGAAATCTTTTTATAGGTTTAAGACTTCTGTTTCTAAATTTAATAAATTGACATTTTTTGCCTGGCATTTTGAAACTATACACTGTTGTGGAATACTATTCTTTTTTTTTTTTTAAGATTTTATTTATTTATTTATTTACAGACAGAGATCACAAGCAGGCAGAGAGAGAGGAGGGATCAGGCTCCCTGCTGAGCAGAGAGCCCAATGCGATTCGGGGCTGAATCCCAGGACCCGGCAGGACTCGATCCCAGGACCCTGGGATCATAGCCTGAGCCAAAGGCAGAGGCTTTAGCTCACTGAGCCACCCAGGAGCCCCAGAATACTATTCTTTAACTGCTGTGGGCTTATGACAAAAAAGTCAGAGGCTGAATCAACACCTAGCATGATCATTTGTCATAACCTACCGAGGGCAGTGGTGGCCATGATGACACATGCGTGGTTGCCATATGAAGAGTGGTCCTCTGTAGTTGGCATGGAGTTCATGGTGAAGAGTGGAGTCTTCAGATGACCCTGGAGGGCACGGTGGATTCACGAACATGCTCTTAGCACTGAGTATCCCATTGATATTCAAGCCTCTCTTTGGTTTCTGATGTGTAACATCAATGATGATACTAACGTAGTTCATTGAATTTTATGTTTTTAGTTGTTTTTATTTAATATTTTGTTATTTGCTTTAACAATTGGGTAAGCGAGGGGCACCTGTCAGTTAAGTGATAGGGTGGCTGTGGTCAGCTACCACCTGTGGGTGACTCAGTTAATTAAGCATCTGCCTTCGGCTCAGGTCATGATCTCAGGGTTCTGAGATCGAGCCCTACATGAGGCTTCCTGCTCAGTGGGGAGTCTGCTTTTCCCTCTCTCTCTCTCTGACCCTCCACCCTTCTTGTTCATTTCCACTCCCCCTCAAAAAAAGTAAAAAAGATTAAATAAAATTGGATAAGTCATATAAACATTAACAGTTTATGCCTCGTTATTATTTATACATATTTAAGTAACACTAATGATATAGTTTTCCATCAAAATGGGATATCTGTAACAATTATTCTTTAATTGTGCATCTGATACTCATGTTTGAAAAAGTGTAACAGGAAACCAGGCATCACTGCTGGCTACTTCATTAGAGAGGCATCAAAGCTTCCTGGAAACTGGCACTTACCATGTGTAGCAGACCCAGGTTCATGTCTTTGCTCTCCAAATTCCTTGTGACCCTGAGTTACTAATCTGTTTCCACATCTTGAGAAGGGAGACCATGATATCTGCTTTCTAAAAGTCAGTGAGATTCAATACGTAAAGTATCCAGCACACTACTTGGACTTAATAATGTCGACCTCCTCTTTTATATAGCTGAACATCTAATTTTGCCATCTAATTACATCAATACATACGTCATGAAGCGTGCAAGTGTGACAAAACATCTAGTTGCGTTCTTGTAAAGACAAACAGCAGCTGTTCCATTTACAGGAACAGGGGAAGAAGGATTAAGTTTTCCATTTTTGAAACAAGTATCACTTGAGGGATCTCTCAGTAACGTTCCTATAAGAAAAGTAGGCACACATTTTCCCAAGGAACAGGTATATAAATAAGACTTTGTTTTGGTGAGGTTTAGGTTTTAGCCTCTATGTGGATGAGACTTAGAAAGGCTCTCTATCCTCCATGTGTTGGAAAGCCGAGCTTTGGAAAAAGGGATGAACCAATTTTCACAAGGTTCCAGGCAACCTTCTGGAAGGAAGGTTCTATACACTATAGTGTATACTATACACTATACCTTCTCCCAGAGAGTCAGAATTAGGGAGAACCGGACAAAGTGGACTAGTAGAATCTTCAGTCAACACAGATCATCGAGAATGAAAAAATTACCATGAGGAGAGAAAAAGAGAGTTATATTGACAACATTAGCTACCATTTATGTGAAATTTCTAGATATAGTTCTAAATAATTTGTATGTATTAACTTTATTTAGTCCTTATAAAAGCTTGTGGTATGCATCTTTCTCCATTTTTTAAGTGAGAATGTGGAGGCACACAGAAAGTTAGCTGACTAGTTCAAAGACACTGGCATAGCCAACATCTGAAGCCAGACCAATTGGCTTCAGAGCCTACCTTGTTAACTTCTGTGTGATTCTGCCTCTGATGAGTCACACCAGAGAGTGAGCTTTTGGACTGAATAGACAAAGAGATAGTGAGAGTGCTCCTTGGTCCTCAAGACAATGAATTACAGACAATGTCCTAAGAAACATATGGACCCTGAAAACCACATTATTGACAAGAGTACTTTCCTTGTGTGGAAGTGAGTCCTTCAGTCCATGAAGCAGACCATGCACTTATTCTCAAATTGATGAATTAAGAGTGAGCAGGGGTAGCTCCTGGCCAACCACACACAAATGGGCACAAAGATCCTTAAGCATATTGGCTAGGGGCAGCATAGTTCCAGAGGGTCGGGTGAGCCTTTGGCAATTAAAGCAGGTGAGGCCTGAAGCATGGTAGTTTGGTTAACTACTGCATTGACGGTATTATTCCCGTCACCAAAAAGGAAAGTTCACACCTAATTTATGCATACAACATCATTTTACAAGCTGCATATCACAATATAAATGTAGTATTCCCTCACTTATGTTTTTCCATATGTATGGACATTTATATGGAACAACAACAAAAAAAAATTGAACATAGTATGAGTAAAATATGGGGTCGGCAGAAAGAGAAGTTAATAAAATCAAACTTGGTATCAGAGAGAGGGAGACCCATTATGTTTCTGGTCCCTGTGTTGTTCTTTGGATCCTTGCTTGTCTCTTAGAATATGTCCTTCAACCTGTGTGGTCACCAAGTCATCTGAGGTGATGTTTCCTGAGTCGGGTGTCTTGTGACTCCTGCTTAAATGCAAATTACGCTGCATACACCTTTGAAGTCCATGTGCTGTGCCATAGCCCCAGTCCTGAGGTCTGCGCCCATTGTAGCCAGAGGCCCCCAGCAGTGAGCTGATCCCAGAGTCCTGGACTTCTCTGCTTCCTTCTCCTTCCTGGGCTGGATTCTGGATTGTGGTTCTCTAGGGAGCTCCCCATGAACCCACCTTCATTTCCCTCAGGTTATTTCCAGTACGTGGTTAGTTTCCAAACCTTGCTGAGTACAAGGTTTCTCTCAAGGAGGTTGGACTTTCTCTAAATGAGCTCTGAGAAACAAGAACAAGACCTTCTCTAAGATTCCTTTAGAACTCATCAGTTGCCTTGAATCCACTTCTAGGCTTTTTAACCCTCAACATTTAGAAGCTAGACCATCCACATCTCATGCCTTGTCCTCTAGCTTCTTTCCTTCCACTCCTCTTCTACTTCTCCTTCATTTAGGACACATCACACTTTTTTCCTAATCTGCCCTCATGGGTCTGTCATAACATTGTAATGGCTGTGGAACCAAAATGCAAATTCACAGAGAAGGGAGAAATATGTTGGAAAATATTCCAAGAATTTTAGGCCCATTATTCAAAGGTACTTAAGTATCACTACATTCCTCCTAAAAGTATTCATTATAAGGCTATTTCTATGCTTTGCCAAAGCAAAAAGAAAGATCAGTCACCCAAATTGTTTGCTGCCAATATACTAAGTACACAGTTGGTGCTAACCCTTGTTTCTATGGCCCCATCCACACAAATCTCTACTGCTTGCCTGGTAGCTCTCATTGGTCAGATTCGTGGTGAGGAATGATGACCTTGCAGTTCTGTGCATGATAATCTTTAATACTTGGACCAGTTCAGCATTTTAACAGTTTGGAACATTGATGAAAGATGAAGGTGGGTATAGTGACAGTTTCTGATCTTTAATCTTCAATCTGCTGGCATTATTATGGAATTTAAGGATAAATTTATGCTGGATTAAAACCCTAGTCCTTATAATTAATTGCAGTAGAAGGAATTGATTGATGTCACTGAATCTCATTCTTTTCCATCAAGATTGGTAAGAGGAAGGCATATGTACATGTATATGTGTATATGTATTTTTACCTGGAATCTATCTACCTATATATACACATACAGTATATAGTGTTATATATTTATTTATTTGTATATTAGTATATAGGTATATATGTATATTTAGTATTTAGTATATAGTATACAGTATATATATTTAGTATATCATCTATAGGTATATATTTATTATATATAGGTAAAAATTTATATATATATATTTATATATATCAATATACATGATCTAAAACATAGCTAAGAATTTACTAAATAGGAATTTACTAAAAGCTATTAGCTGAAACTTACTTGTAGAACAGAGGAGGGTAAAGGACAAAGTAGGGAAGGAACAGAAGGAATCTGTTTTGCTTTGTGGAACCAAGAATTCCAGCCAAGGAGACACCCAACTAGGTGTTTCACCTGATAGCCCCTTGCTAGATTTGTCTCCCCTGATGGCCCCTTAAAAGAGTCAGTTTGAGCCAGATTAGAGCTGAGGACCTGTGCAGAAGCCCCCCTGAACTGAACTTTAGCTCATTATAATACTAAAATCTCCTCCTATGGGCAGAATTTTTCCCTAATTTTTCAACATATGACGTATGCACTAGCATGTTGACATACGCCACATGTGCAATTGAACCAAAAGTGCCTTTTCCGGCTCCCTGCCTCCACCCCCTAGGACTGAATAGAAGCTGCCTGTACTTACCCCACAGGAAGACAGTGCTTTGAGAACTATCTCCCTTCCTCCTTACTCACAATAAGTAAATGAAAGTTCTTTGCTTTCACAGGCACCTGGGTAGCTCAAATGGTTAAAGCTCCAACCCTTGATTTTGGCTCAGGTCATGATCTCAGGGTCATGATCGAGCCCGGCATCAGACTCCAAGCTCAGAACTCAAGGTTAAGGTCTGCTTGGGATTCTCTCTCTGCCTCTCCCTCTGTTCCTCCCCCTCTTGAGTACACATGCTGTATTTCTAAAATTAATAAATAAAATCTTTTTTAATAAAAACGTTCTTTGTTTTCAACATTTCCTTGGGTTGTGTTCAATTTGCTGCACCTCATTTGGTGAACTCCTTGACTTCAGTTATAGTATGTGCTCAATTAATTAACAGGAGCCTATTCAAAGAGCTTTTGATGATTCCTAAAGTAATTGATCACAAAAGGCTAGGTTTCTATGTATCATTTTATAAGTTAGGATGGTTCCAGATGAAACCAACAAGCAAAGCAAAGGACTGTCAAAGGGAACATTGTTTGTAATGTGTTGGGTGTACCATGATCAGGCTAGATGTAATGCAGCTCCCTTCTTGTCTCTCTAATATTAAATCACATCGAGAGAGTGAGTAGAGTTCAGTTCACAGGTAAGTTTCTGAAATAATTGCTTTTTATATTCTCAGTTGAATGAGAAACCATTTTGTATAATCAAATAAGACTTTGATAGTAGTCAGCATCAACCTTAGCCTTGGTTATGCTCTTAAAACCCTGTCACATGCTTTCAGTGGGACAGCGCCCTAGGGGATCTGTTTGCACAGTCCTTTTAAATTCTAATAAGTTTCTCTGAAGCACGTTTCAAAATACCGGTAGTCCCTCCCCACTGCTTCAGCTCTAGCTCAGAGGCAAGTCTCCTCTTTCATCTTCAAACAACTTCAAAGTTTATTTTGGAAATAAGGGTTTCTTTTCCCAGGGAAGTCAAAGAGCTTTTCCGCCTTCTGTGAGGGAAGGAATGCATGGCTTTCAGGAACACAGTTAAAAAGCTGCTGATGTCTTCTTAGTGCCTCCCTGATAGGCCTTGCTGACCTTCAAAAACATTCAATTTTCTTTACCTTTGTTTTTTTGGCTGGCTTTGTTGGACTCCGAGGGAAGGTGCTTGGGACCTAAGAGGCTGGCTTGCCTGAAATGACAAATTACCTAAGAAGTGCTGCCTTTTTTTCTCTACCTATGGATCATTGCAAGATTTTAAAATTAATTTAAGGAAGGAAGGAAGTGGGGGAGAGGGAGAGAGAGGGGGTAAGAAAGGAAAAAAGGAATGCACACCTCATTTGGTTTTCCATTGGCTGATAATAATCAGAACATTTTCATTTGGCAGCTGAACTCTTTTTTCTGTCCTTGCATTCAAACCCTCCGGACCCAGGAGCCTGTCCGCTAGGAGGCTGTCGCGTGCTCCGCTCTGACCACGCCCCTCCGGAGTCCCGTGCTGGTGTCCTAGGCTGGGCGGGGCGGGTGGCTGCCGCTGGTATTGCTCCAGCTCAGCCACCGCGTCCTTCTCCAGGTAAGACTTCCGCCACTTTTGTAACTGGCAGTGACGACGTTTGAAGCTCTAAAGATATGTGATTCATTTTTGGCATTGTCATTGAGGGTGATAAAGGAGAAGAGAGGTTAGAGATTTCCTTGGGATTTTTCATACCGTGCAGAGTACTTTTGTCTCGGTAATCTCTGCCGTTTGCTGAAAACCTTGAGTCGGGAATAACCGCATCTAAAGTGCCCCACCTCCCACTTTTGTGGGGCTTGTTTGTGTGTGTGTGTGTGTGTGTTTAAAGATTTTATTTATTTATTTGACAGACAGAGATCACAAGTAGGCAGAGAGGCAGACAGAGAGAAAGGAGAAGAAGGCTTCCCACTCGCTGAGCAGAGAGCCCGATGTGGGGCTCAATCCCAGGACCCTGGGATCATGACCTGAGCCGAAGGCAGAGGCTTTAACCCACTGAGCCACCCAGGTGCCCCTGTTTCTGTGTGTTTTTATAGGACTTATTTTCATGCTTCACATGCTGTATTTTTTGCTATTTTTTTTATGAACGTGTTTTCTCTCTCCAAATGGATCTTCAGGGCTTTCAAGGCAAGGGTGTCTTTAATGACCCTTAGTGCTCCTTATGTTTCCCTTTGCAGTGATCTCTACCTAGTAAGTGCTTGAAAATAATTAATGATATATATTTTTTCTCAATTCAGGATGGATTGTAGATTTGTCATGAAATTCTGCTTCCAGAGGAAATCTGTGAAAATCGATGAGTGCACCCCCCTTCTTTTTTGTGAGATGATGAAATAAAACATTTTTCCAAATGTTTAGTTTTGTTTAGGGCCTATCTTTGGAATGGAAAAATATGAGAAGTCATTGAAAACTATTTCAAATAAAGGTAAAATATTACAAAATATAGAGATGAATTCCTTCATCTTTCTTCCTTATTTTGTTAAAATAGCCCAAATTTCACAATACCTGATATGAGAACTTCTGGAATCAATACTAAGTATAGTTAGAGTATTATCATTCTGGTATTCAATTCATTGGTTTTCCTCTATTCAAGTTTGGGTTATTGGGAAATGGACTGATGGCTAATTATTTGATATAGGTATAGAATGTTAGATTTGAAAAGAGTTTTAAAAGTCCTATAGTTAAATTCCAGCATTTCCAGATGGAGGAACACAAAAAAGTTGAGAGAGTTGCCTATAATCATACCATGACACAGTTCACATGGGACAAATCAGAAATATATATAGAAAGAAAGGGAAGGGAGGAGGAAGGAAGGGAAGAGAGGCAACTTATATCAATAGAATCAGCCTTGATCATCATTTTCAAAATACAGTCTTCTTTGGCCAACAGCCATGACTTTATCCTTAGGGAGCTAATTTTGTATTTCACTCTTCTTATAAACTCACTGTATTTGATGGATAGACTTTTGTTTTGGTAGGCCAGATTGGATTTAGGCCAGATTTTGAAGGGGGATGAAATTTCTTGAGAAATAACCAATATGCCTTTCTTTCCTTGTAACATGACCTAATGTTTCCAAGAACTGAATAGATCTGCCAACCACCCTAAACCTGTGTTCCATGCAAACTTATAAACTTAAGTCTATACCCACACTCAAACTTTCAATGTATGCATGCTGGTCTATACGTGTGTGTATTCAATTGCAACCTGATCTTTTAGGACATTCAGTTTCTCTTACCTAAACTCTTATAAAGTCTTTGGTATAGAGATATGTATAAGACATGGTGATTAAAGTTCTAAATAGATGAACCATCACACCTTGATAATTTTGAATCTCTAATGGTGATTTCCACTCAGCAGCAACCACAGGGATAATTCTGGATGGAAGCATTGCGACAATGTGCTGGGTCTCCAGAAGACCAGCATTCTCTCCTGAGTCTGTAGCCCTTAAAAAATAATGTCTAGTGTACCTAATTTTGGCTCACCTCTCTTTCTATGATAATCTACAACCTGTATCTTAAGGACCTATCACATGAGAGCCTTGCTGTCATTTTTGGCTGAACTGTGAAGCTGGTAGTTATTTTCAGTGCACTATAAGAAGATGCCCTCAGCCCAGTCCATCTACATCTCCACCCTCCTCCCAACCCCCAGACAATACCACAAGAGATCATACTGGGGAAGACTCAGGAGGAGCAAAGCAGGCAATGTGTGCAACCTGCCTAGAAGCATACTTCAGGTACAGTAGTTCCAGTGGATTGTCATCCAGGTGGCAACATCTCTGACCCAGGAATAGAATCTGCAAAAAAAAGAAGCCAAAGTAGTCAAAGTTGTTCTATAGAAATGGACCAAAAGAGATATCAGTCCAGAATTTCCAAGGTGATCCATGCTAGATTTTCAAGTTTAAAAAATTCACTTATTATCTCTCTTCCAAGGGATGAGGAAACAATTAACATCATCATGAATTAAATCAATTATGGCACTCAAAAAAAAAAAAAAAGCTATACCTTTGCTTCGAGAAATGGAAGAAGAGTTTGTTTTGAGATAATTCTCTGGATATACATCACAGACTAGTCACAGATGCCATTAGGAGATACAGGTTTGAAATGGTCTTTGCTCATCTCCATTTTGCTAATAATCAACTTGAGGAAATGAATAAATTTAAAAGAATCAAGCCTTTCATTAAAAGAATGAATTAAAAACATATATACCGCTAGAAGAATTCTACACCTTGGAAAGATCCATGACTGTTTTAGGCATCAATGATTCAAGCAATCCCTGCAGAGAAAGCCAACACAGTTTGGTTTTAAAATTTTGTATGGGGTAACTAAACTGGGCTACTCGGTTTAGTCTGAACACTACATCTGTTAACTAATTCCTATAAATAAGGATCTTGGGTTACAGAGGAGTCCGGTGATGAAGTTTGCTAATACTTTTTAGGAACAAAGCCAGTACTCCTTATTACGTATGTGTTGTTGTTGCCTCCACTAGTGGGAAGGTGAAGGCAGCTTGGAAGAAGATAAGAAAACAATAGGAATGATTCATGAAAATAAGAATGAATAGTACTCTCAAAAATAGCACAGAAATCAAAAACAGGAAGAGAGAGGTGTTTAAATCCCAAGTGGATGAATAAGAATAGACACTAGTGTGCCATCAGCATGACAATGACATCCTTAACATTTGCTCCAAAGGTGTGGGCGTTGATCCTTTGAAAAAGGCCAAGCACTGTTCAACAGCTAAAAAGAAGGTTCAAATCAATCAACTACCAGTAATGAGTATATTCAAACAGAACACTGGAGGTATGGAAGGAATGAATCAAAATGTCTCCAAGGACAGGGTTAAGCTTTCAGGCAAGATGTGGTACTCCAGCTAGATCAATTACATCATAAGTGTGACTCTCACCAATAATGGCAACTGCACAGACTCCTGTCAAGGAGACCTTTCCCAGGGATGTTGCATGTGTCTATTTGTAATACAATATGGAGCCACTAAGACAAGAGAGCAGAGGGAGGTATGCCCAAATAGAAGTTGAGATCAGATATAATATGACATCTCACTGTATAAGTCCTCAAGTTAAGAAAAGACGGTATGCCCTCAGTCCTATGCACTCATGCACTGGGTGTGAAAAATGTCAAATAGGTGTATACATGCAAAATATTTCCAAGTATATCGCAAAAATTGTATTAGAGATCATGCCAGTAACTTACATGCTGGAATTCCTGAGCATTCCTTTAATATTATCATTTATTTTGTTATTGTGTGTTTCCCAACAAAATACCATTTTTGGTTCAGCTCTAGTGGATTGAGTTTGTTTATAAAAAGGCAAATTCCTTTCTTTCTTTCTTTCTTTCTTTCTTTCTTTCTTTCTTTCTTTCTTTTTTTTTTTTCTTCTTCTTCTTTTTTTTTAAGATTTTACTTATGTATTTGACAGAGAAAGAGATAGCAAGAGAGGGGACAGTGGGAGAGGGAGAAGCAGGCTTCCTGCTGAGCAGGGACTCCTATGTGGGGCTCCAAGTAGGACTGCTCAACATGGGGGGCTCAAATTAGGGCTCAATCCCAGACCCTGGGATCATGACCTGACCCAATGGCAGATGCTTAATGACTGATACCCAGGCACCCATTCCTTTCTTTTCAAATAAACAATTCCAAATTTCTATGATCTGTGTATTTTAAATCACAGGAAATCCTAATGCCTTCTGTTGATGAAAAACTCTCCGTGCATACTTTCACATTTCTGAAAATCCTAGGTTTTCTAAATAAAGAATACTTGTAACCTGAGTTAAAGGATTTGAATGGTGAACAGGCCTCAGAAGTTAGAAGGACTTAAAATACCTATCCACCTCAAAGCCATTGTTTACATTTCAAGTGTTATACAATAGGAGGAGCTTGCCTTTTCCCTGCAAAAGATTCCAAAGTTAAAGGATGTCTCTTTACTCTCCCACCATCTTCTTTCTCTATTTCTCTCACCCTCCCTCCAGGAAAGAGGAACACATTTTACCCCATGTAAGCTCTGTATCTCCTACTTCTGTGATTAGCTTATGGTATCAACCTTCACTGCACACAGGCAGTATCAATCCCTCAGTGTGTTGTCCCATGGGGAATGGGAGCTTGGGAAGCAGTATGGCTAAGGTACTTTGACTCAGAGGTCTGGTGCTTCTCCTATACATGTGTGACCAGCACACTAACTTATTAGCTTGTAGGTGGGTGTCAGACATGGCATGTCAGACCCTTCACAGTTTTAAACTTCCTATTTCCTTTAGTGGTCTTATGTGCGTCACCAACCTTGAACCACATTTTATCCTTAATGAAAATTTTGACTGAGAGGAGAGTAGAACCTTATGAAATTAAGGAAGTTGGTAAATTTTAGAGCTCACTGCACCTTATGTCAGTTCTCTTAATCAACTTCATCAAATGACAGGTCAAGAATGGTGACCAAGAATATTGAAATGACTTTCTGAGATAAGTAATCATCTAGACTACTAAAAACTTGGTGAAAGAAACTTAGCTGGAAACCATTACTGAGACTCAGTTCCTTCTTTCTTAACTGCCAGCCACGTTCCAGTCAATTCTGTACTCTGTGATGTCCAAGTCTTTCTCAACAAGGCTGCGTCTTACAACAAACTTCTAATTCCAAGCCAAGTGAAGTAATGTATTTGTCTGGTCTTGCTGTTTGATTAATATTCTATTTTGTTTATTTCCTCCACCTCTCCCTGCTTATGGTCTATTTCCAGTGACAGCACTGTTGATGCTTGGAGATCGTACCATTAGCCCATTTATGCCGAGGCCACAGCAACTTTAACAGTAAATATAGGTCTTAAAAACATGGGAATTTTCTAGTAATACTTTTTGTAAGACTAAAGGGTGGGAGAAATTCTAAATTGCAGACAGAATTATCCCAGAATAATAGATCCTCTTTAGACAGATGGAGTCTGAACCAATTCTCCCAGGAACTTATCAGGATAGTTTTATTTTATGAGATAAATGAGTCAGTCCTTTTCTATCTTCCTTCCTTCTCCCTGCCCCCCTCCCTCCCTCCCTTTCTTTCTTTCTTTCTCCAGAATGCACATCACAGATACAAAAGACTGAATTTGTGGACCACTAAAGGTTAGACCAAAGAGGCTCAGAAAGGTACAGTGGACATCTCAGGAGTGAAGACAAAGTCTAAGGGGCACTACCAGAGGAAACAATATACTATATATATACAGCAGAAAGTGTAGTTTCATCAAAACCTTATTATATGTCTGCTATATTAGGCACTACATAAGACATCAGATATTGACAAGTATATAATTAGACGGGCAGGGTCAAGTCTTTATAATTTTTTTTTCTTTTTATTGAGGTATAATTCAATACAATAACATTCATTGTTTTAGAAGGTGAAATTTAGTGATTTTCTACATAGTAACAAGACTGGGTAACCATCAGCACTATGTAATTCTAGAACATTTTACCACCCCCCCAAAAAACTTCACATCCATGTGTAAGTACCATTTCTCTCTGCTTCTCTCTACTACCAGGCCCTGGCAACTACTAATCTATTTTTAGTCTATAAAATTCTTATTCTAGACATGTCATGTAAGTAGAATCGTACTATTTGTGGCTTTTTTTTTCTAGCTTTTTCCATTCGTCATAATACTTTGAAGGTTCATTCATGTAGTGACATGAATTAGTACCTCATTCCTTTATATAGCTTAATAATCCCTTGTATGGATATATTACATTTTATTTATGCATTCATCAATGGATGGAATCTTTGGATTGCTTTTACTTTTTGGATATTATAAATAATACTGCTATACATATCCTTGTGCAAGTTTTTGTGTAAATAGGTTTCAGATTGCTATACATATCCTTGTGCAAGTTTTTGTGTAAATAGGTTTCAGTTATCTGGAGTGTATAACTAGTAGTAGAATTGCTCCTATTGTCATAACTCTATGTTTAACATTTTGAGGAACTGCCAAACTGTGTGTCAAAATGATTGCCATTTTACATTCCCAACAGCAGTGTATGAGAATTCTAATTTCTACACATTCTAGTCAACAGTGGGATATGAAGTAGAATCTCATTATTGTTTTGATTTGCATTTCCCTGATGTCTCATGATATTCAGCACCTTTTCTTCTGCTTATTGGTCATTTGCACATCATCTATGGAGAAATGTCTATTCAAATCATTGCCCATTTTTCAAATGGGTTAGTGCCCATTTACAGTTGAGTTGTAAGAGTTCTTTGTATGCTCTTGATATTGACCTTTATCAGATTATGATTTATGAATATTTTTTCTTACTCTGTAGGTTGTCTTTTCATTTTCTTGATAATGCTCTTTGAATCACAAAAGTTTTTAGTTTTAATAAAGTCCAGTATATCTATTTGTCTTTGGTTGCTTGCGCTTTAAGTATCCTATTGGAGAAACCACTGGTTAATCCAAGATCTTATAAAATTACCTTGTTTTGGGTTCATCAGGGGGTCTGATTATGAGTGTAGAGAAAAACAGCACAGACTATGAATTGCGCAGTTTCAACATACTCTACCAGCCTCTCTAATCTTTGAACAGCTTCTAAAATACTGTGCCTTTTCTTAACCAAATCATCAATATCACATCATGAGCCAAACTACTTTTAATTGTACATGTAAATCCCCAAGAGGATAGGATGAATGAAGGTTCTGTCTTAGGAAGTACAGAAGCTCCAAACTTCTCACAGCTAATGTGCATCAATTCTACATAATTGTTAAAAATTGCTTTTGGACTAAATCCTTACAGTCATACAAGGAAAGGCAGCCCGTTGAGTCACGGTACCTCTAGGTTGTTGATTTGCAAAATGCCTTATCTTAGAACTCTGGGACTGTGGGCACAGGAATGTTTGGTTGGAAAGCGGCCTGATGGTATTTCTCTCTCAACCTTTTCTTTTTTCAGTGACAATTTTCAGGCAGCAGGTCAGAATGCAGGAGAGAGATGAATTCCATCATATACACAAGTGGCAGTTGTGAAATCTGAAATTTAGTTTCTATCTTGGAGAGAATCAGCCTTTTTTTCCAGTTAGCTAGCAATCTGATGGGGTGAAGTAAAATGCTAGAAAAGAAGAGGCCATGCGTGATTGGTCTGGATTTTTTTTTTTTTTTTTACAGATAAACATATGCTTTACTTTAACTTTCTGTGGGGAAAGAATATAGGCCCAGAATATATGGGATCACCTGGGCCAGTTGTAAATGATGTATGAAATGAAAAATGCTCAGGGGCATGGCTGTGCAAACAGTGTCATGCTAGGCCATTCAGAGCTGTGTTAAGCTTAAACAAAGCAGAAAGATCTAGGGTTTTCAAGGCAAAAAGGACTGTTGCAGGTATGCCTGTGGATATGAATGTGCACATGTAAACATACAGAGAATAAAAAACTTCTTAAAGATGATTTTTAAAAATTTTATTCACAGAAACAATTATTGGAATATATTTTCTTCCAGAATAGTTTCTTCCACACTTCTCATCATCATTTACGAAAAGCATAGGGAAAATATTGGTAGTTTCCAAGACCTAAAGTATAATTTTGATATATTGATTAACAAAAGAAACTAAAACGAAAACAAAAATTAAACAAAAAGGTGGGATTGGGTAATGCTTATCTAAATTAGTTGACAAGAAAGTAGTGTTAATTCAGCCCAACACAAGTTTCATAATGCAAGTTTCCTAAATGCAAGTTTCTGAAAAGCTTCCAGGTCACTTATCGTATGGCCCACTTGGCCCTGTACATCAGGTTGGTCGGAAAGCATGCTGTGTAAGAGTAGGAATAGGTCAACAGGAACCTGACAATTTTTGAGGCTTGCCTATGCCTGACTTTGAGGCTAACTCCCAATCATCCCTTCCATCTAGGAGTTGAATTCTCCCAGTGGAGTGTCATTCTCAGTTGAAAATTGCACTAAGTCAAGTGTCTCTGGGGCAAAATTCTGCCGTACCTCAAAAAGTGTTGGGCCTTTCTCAGGATAGCCCAGAAGCCATTTCCTTTGTATATGATGGTGCCTTGAACTGTGTAATTTGAACAATGAATTCCCTGCATGGAACATTCTACAACTCCCATCAATTCCTAATTTATCCATAAAAGTCAATGATAGATAGTATTGCTCAGCAAATATTCTATCTACAACTCTACATTTCTCAGCCCCTGCTACAGTTAGGAGAGGAATACGTGATTAGCTCCGGTCACTGGACAGTGAGAATAAGTATTTAAAAATGGTACACCACCTCTATGCTTTGTCTTCCCTGGACCCTGAAAGCCGTATTTCCCAGGTGGTGTAGCTACATGATGGTAGTCTCTACACTAATTCTGTGTGGATGTTAGATTTATAATGTTAGATTTATAATGTGAGTGTGAAAAAAGCTTTGTCAAGTTAGCCCCGTGAGATCTGGGGGTTAATGTGGGAATAGCCCACCTGCCTATTAAAATCTGAACAGTCATTTGCAGATACTTTGCAAACAAATATACAAATTTGAAATACGATTTGAAGTGGGGGAAACTCATCCACTTGTCATTCATGTCAGTAATTGCATCTTTTAATAAAGGAAGTAGCCTAGCAAAATACTGAGAGGGTTGTGACTTTGTTAAATTAATGTTTGCTAAGTAGAGCTCCAAAGTGTCAGATGGTGAATCATGGTTCAACAAAAGACCAAGAGAATTGAAGTAGAGAAGTTTATTAGCGCAGTCTAATTACTTCCTTCAAGAATTGAGGCCTGTCTTGTGGGGGCATTTGGGGAGATCAAGGCAGGATGCAGGCAGGGAGAATAGCACAGCCCCATCCAGGTCCCTGGATGAAGTGATTTGAGATCCCAACTTAAGGCCAGATTAATGAATCCCAAACATTTTGATTATGGTAAATATATTGCAGTGTGTATGTTATATAGCAAATCGTCACACTGTACACTTTAAATATATACAATTGTATTTGTCAGTTACTCCTGCCACCACTGTTGTAGCTTGAAATCTTAGTATCTTTTGCTTTGTTCATATTATTCCCTTGGTCTGAAATTTTCTTTTTCTCCTTGTTGAAATACTACTTATTAAGAAAGCACCAATTTAATATCATGTCCTTTTTTAAAAAATTTCCTAATTCCAGCTTTTTCTCCAGTCATATTTTAATATTTTTCTTGTGTGTTGTAGTTGGACTGTAGTCAAATCAGCAGTGTTTATGTGCTAACACCTGCAAGTTAGCGGTATACATGTCTATTTGCCTTGTGAACTATCTCAAAGCCAGAAAACTTTGTGTTATTGAGGGACTGTTATCTTTTATTTATCTTAATATAATTCTGTAGGATCAGGAGAATGTGTATGTATGTAAGTTAATTTTAACCTGAACCCAGGGGCAGATACATAATATTTGAAGTATCTTATTCAACAATTCACCTTCCTAAGACACCTATGGAAAATGTCTAAGCCATTATATAAATTTGCACAAGAAGGTACAATATTTGTATAATTTGGGTTTAGAATTAAATTTACTTTTTAAAATGACAAATATCAAAGACACAAGATTAGCTAAAGATTTAGACAAACTTTTCTGTTGTTAAGTGCAAATAAGATGCAGGTTAACTTACAATCTGAATACCTTTAAAGCAACACCATAAATATAGACCTCTACTTGATAATGTACCACTTCATGGAAAATTCTGAGCCTGATTTATCTAGAAACTTGGCTGGTTCTTCCATCAGGATATCACTGCATTTGAGTTGGAGTGAATTTTTCATGCAAGTACTTGTCATTGAATAAAAAAACATTAGCAGGGATTGCACAAAGCTTAGCTTCCAAAAGTAGCCAGTTTTTTTCTTGAGGATAATAAATAATTATCTGTGTAACAAAACGTGGACCAAGCATTACATTCACTTGACTATCATACCTAGTCAAAAGACACATAAGTCCCTCCTTACTCTCCAAAACACCTACTATCCATAATCACATAAGAGGACTTACTGATTTTGACCAGCCAACATAGCTTAGCTCTGTTTACAACAGGAATCAATAGAGGCTTACAAATTAATTTGTGTATGTGTGTGTTTGTGTGCATGCTTCAGAACTGTCATATAATAGCTGTATGACTTTAGGCACATCATTTTTTTCCTCTAACATTTATATATATATATATATATATATATAATTTGTATAATTTGGGTTTAGAATTAAATTTACTTTTTAAAATGACAAATATCAAAGACACAAGATTAGCTAAAGATTTAGACAAACTTTTCTGTTGTTAAGTGCAAAAAAAAAAATATATATATATATATATATATATTTTTTTTTTTTTTTTTTTTTTTTTTAAGCCAGGGTAAGAACATAGCAGGGGACTTACCTTCTTCTTCTTCTTTTTTTTTTTTTTCTAAGATTTTCTTCATTTATTTGACAGAGAGAGAGGCAGCGAGAGGGAACATAAGCAGGGGTAGGGGGAGAGGGAGAAGCAGGCTTCCTGCTGAGCAGGGAACCCAATGTTGGGCTTGATCCCAAGACCCTGGGACCAGGGACTGAGCTGAAGGCAGAGGATTGATGACTGAGCCATCTGGGCACCCAGAGATTTACCCTCTTAACAAATTTGTAAGCAGTGTAGTTAACCAAAGGCACAATGTTGCACAGCCGACTTCTAAAACTTATTTACTTTGATTAACTGAAACTTAATATCTGTGTTTCCCCCTTTCCTCAGCCCCTGGTAACCACCATTCTACTCTCTGATCCTCTGAGTTTGACCATTTCAGATACCTCATGTATTATCAGTTCTTCTGTGTCTGACTTACTTCCTTTAACATCACATCCCACAAATTCATCCATCTTGTTGTATATATCAGACTTCCCTTCTCTTTTTAAGGCTGAGTAAAGCCCATTGTACATATATACCATATTCTGCCCACCACACACTTTTATTAAGAAATAATTTACATGAATCATTGTACAAGTATAAGACATTTAGTATGATCGCTTAATTTACATATTTTATGAAATGGTCACAGTAGGTTCAGCTAAATTCCATCATTTTGAATACATAGGGATAAAATGAAAAGTAGAAAAGAAAAAAAAAAACAGGCTTGCAATGAGAATTTCTAGGATTTACTCTTAACAACTTTTCTACAGTGTTAGTTGTAGTCACCACATTGCGCATTACATCCCAAGTATTTATGTAGCATGTAACTGGAAATTTGTACCTTATGACCACCCTCCTCTCCAACTACTCCTTCCCCAGCACCCACCTCTGGTTACCACAAGTCTGATTTTTTTTTCTATGAGTTTGGTGGGATTTTTTTTGTTTTGTTTAGATTCCACAGATAAGTAAGATTATACAGTATTTGTCTTTTACTCGCTGACTTAATTCACTTACATAATGCCCTCAAGGTCCATGCATATTGTCACAAGTGGTAAGGTTTCCTCATTTTTTTCTGGCTGAATAATATTCCACTGTGTATTATAATATTATAAATAACATTATATAGCATATATAATATATATGTGTATATTATTTATCATATATATATACACACATAGAGCTTTATTCATCAAATATTGAATACTTTTGTTATTTTTGTGTCTTGGCTATTATAAGTAATGCTGTCATAAATGTGGGGGTGCAGATATCTTTTAGAGTTACTGTTTTTGTTCCTTTTGGATATATTTCCAGAAGGAGAATTGCTGGATTATATGGTATTACTATTTTTAATTTTTTTAGGCATCTCCATCTTGTTTTTCACAGTGCCTGCACCAGTTTGCATTCCCACCAACAATATACGAGGTTCCTATTTCTTCACATCCACACAAGCATTTGTTAACTCTTATCTTTTTGATGATGGCATTTTAACAGGCATGAGATGACATCTTACTGTGGCTTTAATTTGCATTTGCCTAGTGACTAGTGATATCGAACTTCTTTTCATGAACCTGTTGGCCTTTCATAGATCTTTGGAAAAAATGTCTGTTGAGGTCCTTTTCCCATTTTTAATTGATATTTGTTTGGTTTTTGCTATTGAGTTGCCTGAATTCTTTATATATTTTGGATACTAACCATTTATTAGATAGATGGTTTGCAATTTTTTTTCCAGTCTATAGTTTATTTTTTCACTTTGTTGATAGTTTCTTTTATTCTGTTGATTTTTTTTTTTAGTTCGATGTAGTCCCACTTGTTTATTTTTTATTTCATTGCTTGTGGTTTAGGTATTATACCCCAAAATTCATTACCTTGACCCATGTCAAGGAGATTTATTCCCATGTTTTCTTCTAGGAGGTTCAGAGTTCTTACAAATAAATCTCAAGTAAATATAGTATCACATGACCCTATTTTTGTACACATATTGTTCCCTCTCTCAATACTGTCCTAACATCCTTTGTTCTGTTGGCTACTGGAGACAATGTTCATATGTTACCTACTGTGAGATGACATTCCTGACTCCAGTTACAATCCAGCCTCTTCTATCTGCTCCTGTATCACTGCACTCATTTGCATCATTGGACTCACCACCTTCTGTTAAAACTCTCATTTATTCTTTTCAATCACCCACTAACTTTATTTAATGAAAGGAACTGTATCTTGTTCATAACTCCACAACAAGACCTTGCCAGTATCTGACACACATTGGGTATTTAGCAAATACTCATTGGAAATTAGATGATGCAATATTTTTTTTCCAAATTAAAAAAAGAAAAAACTTGGAGAATAAAGTCCATTCTAAGTAATGTACATGCTCAAGATACATTATTTTCTTTTTTTATAGCTTTCATCTTTCAATATGTATAACTCATCTGTTTTCTTAAACTATTTTTCTGGCTAATCCTTTCAAAGTTATAAATTGTGTTTTGTAAATAATCAGTTTCAATTTCATGGTTTTACCTGATATAATTAAATTGAAAAGGTTTCACTTCAGTGACACTAATTTTCTGGGCCTGCTTTGTCTATTGATAAGAATTAATTCGAGAAATACCCCCACATTGGTATAGGAAGTGGTAATTTGCCACATCCATCATTTTCTGTCTCCTGTGGTGCACTGTTGCCAGGGTTTCTGAATTAATATGATGAAATTGAAGGCAACTGTAATTACAATAGTTTTATCTCTTCCTCCATCATTCTTCATCCACATCGTTCCATTGAACTATATGAGAAAAGGAAAGCCTACTTATCTTCTTGTGTTATTATTTGCTATCAAATTGATTCATTATGTTTCTCCTTTGTTCCTAATTACAGTTACCCACCTTCCCCATCTGCAAAAGTAGAAACAATATGTCTTTGGCTCCTTGACATCTTTTATTTCCATGCAGTGTAAAGCTGTATATAGCATGTAGGTTATCAATCAATGCATAATGAGTGAACACCTACAAAATGCAGAACATACTGAAGAATTTAATAGCAGGAAAATGAGATATCTGATATCAGGGAAGTGAAAGTCCGGTTGGGATAATAAGGCATGGATTAAAAGCCAATAAAATAAATAAATAAATACAAACATACATACATAAATACAATGGAAAAGTAGTGGAGATCAAATCTTAAGGAAAATGTTTAAGATCCTTTTTGGGATCCAGGGAGGTTTCAGAGGAGAAAGGAATTTCAGAAAAGGGAATTTGATGAAGGGGCTAAGTGCAGAGGATTGCAGGCGGAGGTGAAGGAGTGTCAGGAAGAGGGGAATGTTAGGAATGAGGAAGACATATTCTAAGAGAAGTGAAAAAGCTGGCTTTCTAGAATAAAGGGTTTGTGTTGATGCATGATAAGAGAGAGGGGTGTGTAAATTTGGCCCGAGGCCAGCTACAGAGAGTAATGTGCAATTGGAGACACTGATGGCTTTTGAGCAGGAACTGACTGGAAGAAAAGGATGTTTGAAGCACATTAGTGTTCCCCTTATCCTCACTCAGTTTTCCAAAGTTTTCTAATGTTATCAGTATTACTGAACTATAATTTATGTAAAATTAACTGCACCCATCTAATGCATACAGTTACTGGGTTTTGGCCAACGTATAGGCTATGTACACACACAACAATCAGGGATATGTAATACTTCCATTACCCCCAGATTTCCCACATTCATCTTTTTAATCGACGTCTACTTCTCACCTCTATAGATTTGTTTTCTCTTTTCCAAGTTTTTTACTTCAAAATTTTCTTGGATAATTCCTGAGGAATATTTGACTGTTTTTACTTTTAACAAAAGCAAAAACAAATAAAATTTTAGTCTAATAGCAAGGGATGACAGTATGTTTAGGTGGAGTGTGACCGGTAACATAGTGCCATGCTAGAGATCATATTGTATAATTCGCCATAAAATTAAACCCTGGTTAAATTGGCTCATGTCTTTGTTTTATTTAGGTATTAATAGAAAGTAATACTGTGGGAAGCGTAGATGGTTCAGTCCTTAAGTGTCTGCCTTTGGCTGGGGTCATGATCCCAGGGTCATGAGATGGAACCCTGCATTGGGCTCCTTGCTCAGCAGGGAACCTGCTCCCTCTCTCACTCCCACTGCTTGTGTTCCCTCTCTCGCTGTGTCTCTCTCTGCCAAATAAATAAAATCTTTTAAAAAAAAGTAATAATGTTAAAAATGTGGCTAGTAAATGAGCAAAAAGAGTTGGAAACTGAAACACTGCTGTCTTCTATGGACATTTAATTAAATATTCATTTCAAATTTTCCATTTTCTTCATACTTTTGTACCAAAGTGCCTTATTTTGCATTTCAATTATTTTCATAATTAATTTAAATCTTTGCAGAGTTTATGCACTGAACTTATAAAATGTCTAGCATTCTTAATGTTTCTAGACATTTGAAAACAGATTCTTAGTAGATAACTTGATTCCTTTGATTCTTCTTAATCTAGTTAATATCCTTGTAATATATACATGGCAATTCTCTCTACTCATAAGATTTATGAACATCTCTGTTCTAAGGAAACAACTTTTAGATTTCTGTTCATTTCTAGCAGTAGGAAAAAAAAAAAAACTAGAATGCTTCATTTTATAGTACAACAAAATTCCTGTCTTAGTGACTGGGGGAAAAAGACCAGTAAGATACAGCCATAATAATGAAACCCATCTCAAAAAATTTTTCACATCATTAAAAATCAAAATTTAGTAGTAGAGTATAACATGAAATTCTAAGTATGAATTTAAAGAGTATAAAGCAAAGCGTGAAAACAAAATTAGGTCATGGTCCATTTATTTATCAATTCATTCAACAAACATCTGGTAATAATGTGTTGCAGGGGCTAAAGTAGAGAACAAGAACAAAATGGACCCAAGTGTCACCCTTATGAAAGGTAAATTCTTTTTTTTTTAATTTTTAATTTTTTTATAAAAATATAATGTATTATTAGCCCCAGGGATACAGGTCTGTGGATCAACAGGTTTACACACTTCACAGCACTCACCTTAGCACATACCCTCCCCAATGTCCATAACCCCACCACCTTCTTCTGACTCCCCTCCCCACGGCCACCCTCAGTTTGTTTTGTGACATTAAGAGTCTCTTATGGTTTGTCTCCCTCCCATTCCCATCTTGTTTCATTTATGCTTTTCCTATCCCCCAAAGCCCCCACGTTGCATCTCCACTGCCTCATATCAGAGAGACCATATGATAGTTGTCTGAAAGGTAAATTCTTATGGGGAAAATGAGTAAGAAGAAATTATGGAAATATGTGCTATAGCTGGTTAACAAGAATGGGGAATCAAGAAGAGATATAGAGCAGAAGTATAAAGAGAGATTGAGGTTATGGGTTTTAAAGAATGATCACAGAGAAAGTATTGTAATAGTGATATTTAGGCAAAGGCCTGCAGAAGGTAAGTCAAGCTGATACCTGGGGAAGAACATTCCAGAAGTCAATATACTGAGTGAGAAGTTTTTGGTTTGTTGTAGAATGATTGAGGATGCCAGTGTGTCTTGATGACTAGTGTTATGTTAGACTTAGTCTCAAAGTGACATATAATTCTTATATTTTCGATCCATTTCCTTAAGCCTTTATTTTGCCCCCATTTATTGGTTTGTGTCTCTGTTTTTTACCAATCACTTAATTTTTTCTCACATTATTAACAAATCTTTGAAACCATTTTAGTCAATGCAGAATACATTATTTTGGATATATCATGGTTTACTTAAACATTACTCTTTGTACACATTTATTTATCATTATAAATAAGTGCAAGTATTACTGTAATGAGCTTCTTTACATATAGATTTTTGTTAATATTTCTGATTATTTCCTTAGCCATAGTGGCCAATGAGTGGTATGTGACAACAGAATTGAGAAATGATTTCCCATGAGTAAGTATCCCAGTTTCCTCCTAGAAAAACTAGGGTATCTAGAGAAAGAAAATAAGTAGAGGTAATCCTTAAATCATGAAGTCTAACTAGGTTATTTTCCCTCAAGAAGAAGAAATATTATACTATATCATTAGTGTAAGCAAACTGACATTGAAGAAATCAGATTTTGGGGCTCAGGCTGGCTCAGTAGGTTAAGTGTCTGCCTTCGGCTCAGGTCATGGTCCTGGAGTCCCAGGATCAAGCCCCACATTGGTCTCCCTGCTGAACAGAGGGCCTTCTTCTCCTGCCCCTCACCCCACTCATTGTCACTCTCTCTTGTTCTCTCTCTTGCTCTCTCTCTTTAAAATAAATACATAAAATCTTTTAAAAAAGAAAGAAATCAGAATTTGAGCAAATGTTTTCTTAGATTATAGAGGCCAAAAAAACTATCACTAATGCAAGATACAAACAACGAATAAAATATATCCATGAGTTGCTGTTTAGTCAATAAGTTGTGAGGGAAGAACAAGTAAATACTTAACTTGTGGGCTATACATTTCCTTTAGTGAATTATGAAAGGAAAAAAAAGAAGAAGAAAGGAAGAAAGAGGGGAGACCGTGAGAGAGGGAGGGAAGCAGGAAGGAAGGGAGAAATAAAGAGAAGAGGTAGGAAGGAATATCAGCCTTCAAAGTCAATTTTGGGGAATGGGCGTCTAAAATATGACCTGCTCACCATCACCAAAGCCCGGATACTCAAACTCCCACTATTCCCCCATTCATAAGATATAGAGAAAATAGAAAATTTGAAACATATGATAATCACTAGAGACCATTAGATAGAGAAGATCGAAAATAAATCATAAATAGAAATTATTTGAGGTCTGGACAGAGATGGGCCATACCTCAGCTCTCTCCAGCTTGGAGGATGGGATCATATTTAATTACACAAGACAGCTCAATGTTACCTTTAAACAACTTGTAGTCAAGAATTACAGAAGGATGTGCTTCTTGGTGAACCCCCTAAATTACAGAGTTACAGAGCTGCCTTTTTCAGATTGACTCATAAATTGCTGTGACAATGATTGCAAGATAGGGGCTCACACCTTTTGATAGGCTCCTAACAGCTCGAGTTTCTTCTGAACTTTGAGAAGGTGGTGGCTGTCATGGCTACAGCCAAAGATCTTAAGATCTCTTGAACAGACAATTAGCTGTAAAGGCAAGGACATTTTATATCTTGCTTTTCAGTAAAATCATGGTAATGAAACCCTCATTATACTGGTTTCAATTAAACTGATGCCCTAATATTTTTCTTTAAAAATAAAGCAGGGAAACCATGACCCAAATTCAAAAATTTTGATGAATGGAGAGAGAAAGACAGCTGGATGGGAAAGTCATAGGGTTCTAAATAGCACTAAAACAATAAAAAGTTTTTATTGGATTATAGGAAAGCAACATATCCCATAGTCGGCCAGTGGAAAACCTGGATCAGTCCGTCTGAGGTATTAGTATAAACCTTCTTAATGGAAAAAGACACTTTTACCTAAATGGCTTATAAAAATGGATGAAGGTCTTAAAAAGCATCTGGTGACTCAGCTCCTCAGAACTGCTAATGTAGTTTTCTACATCCTGAAGCCCAGTCTAGACATGATACAAAGTCACTGAGAAGGCAGTTTCTAACATACTCACTCAGTAAGTACTGGTGAAGAAAAACTTCGTGTGGTAGAGTTGAATGAGAGAGCCAGGTAAATCTGAGTATGAATTCCATTTCTCTACGTTCCTAGAACCATGATATAGATTTTTAAAAAAATCAACCTCATGAATTCTCATCTTAATATTGAATTGCTGATCTCCATAATGTAGAAGTGTGGTCGAATTGTGTGGGAACATTTGAGTGTAAGAAGCTCATCGTCCAATGACTGCACAGAACTCTCATAACACGATAGCTATCTTTCTCGTTCTTCCTTCCCAATCCAGAAATATTATAATGCCTCAGAGTTTCGTTTATCTGTATAATTATCCTCCATAGCATAGATTCTCAAGTTTTGTTGTGATTTTATACAAAATCCCCTGAGAATGTTTTTTGAAGCATACCTTTCTCAGAGTCTACCCTCAGGGATTTTGATTTAGGAGGTCTTGAATGTAGCACTAAGCTGCATTTTGTCAAGTCCTTCCTGTGACTCTAATGGCCCCTTGAAAACATTAATATTTGCCTTCCTTGGTCTATATATGGTGCATTTCCTTTGTATTATTGAATAATTAACTACTATCTCCAGTTACTAAATTTTTTTTCTAAATTCATACTTTTGCTTTGTTTCTTTCTGCTCATGCATTTATTGACACCTTTTCCACCAGCTCTTGATTTTTTAATTATTTCTGTCAAAATCATCTATGAACTTTTAGCTTTTGATGTCTTATAATAAAGCAGGAAAGGTATTTATGGTCTTTATTTTTCAGCCAAGGAAACCAGATGAATCAATAGCTAGTGCTCATAATTTAGAAGAAAGAGTTACAACTGAGATCTATGAGACACTCCTTAAATATTCAAACCTACAAAGAAAAATCTTAACTTAAAATATCTGCAAGTTATTTTCCTAACACTTAATGTGAGAGCTTAAGTGGTCTTGGGCATTGAACATGGTTTAGAAGAAATGTCAACATGTAGGACATATTTTAATTTGGAATCAATCTCATAGAATTATAGCAAATACAAAGATCAGTAAATCAGACCACACAAGAAAATGAATAGCCAAGGACTGATGACGTTTCTCCCATAGAAAGAGATTTTTTTAAGTGTAGTATCTCGGATTGAGCTGATACATTGTGATAATCTCGGATTGAGCTGATACATTGTGATAAGAAGCAAATGTTAAGTACGATATATAAACTCAACGAACATGGATCCAGCAATAACTTGATGCATCCAAGAAAATTTTGAGGCATATATTGATTTGTTAGTAGGATTTCAAACTTCATCTTTATCAGGTAATGAGCCAAAATTTGACAATACTTGGTAACAGAGCCTTTAATACACATAAGAATGAGGATGATATATTAAATTAAAACTGACACTCTAGTTTGGCTTTTAAAAAGAATCAGATTATTGTCAGTTACAGATTAGTCTGTCACTGCTCCTGTTGGGTCATTCCCTATTGGTTTTGTTTTTCCTTTTATCTTCCTTTCCTATCACACTTGTATTCTTTCTCTCAATCTCTCTACACTCTCTCTCTCTCTCTCTGCGTTACAGAATTTTTGTAAGTCTACAACCATGAATTCATAACTATAAAAATAGAAAGAAAACATTGTTTATAAGAATCTCAAGATGTACCCTCTCACTCGCTGAATTGAGATCTGGCTAATTAAAAGTGTCTCTAAAGAAAATAAATACTTCTGACTTACAATGGAAAGTACCACTGGGGCGTGTTTCTGATTCAAAAATCATTGTGAGAACATTTCAAATGGATGTTTTAACTTAAGGTTCTAACAATTGCTGCCAAGTACAATATAATTTTGCAACACATTATTATTCCTAAAAACTTTTGTTACTTCAACAACAGTTTGTTTTGACTCACTCTACCAAATGGTCACTTGGCTAATTTTCAAAATTTAGAGAAAGATATAAGTACAGTCCATTTATAAGTTTTCTTTAGGTTTTAGAACCTCAAACCTGACAAGTGAAAAGCATTCACTTAGATATAATAAATCAAATTTCTTAAAAGACTTAAAATATATTATTCCCATTAATGACATAGAGAAGAAAGCTTATCTTTCAACTCTATCTGTCCTCACTGCTGAAATACAATATATATGTTGAATGAATGTGTTAGTAAACCAATGATACAAAAACAAACAAATGAGTCATCTGCAGATATTAAGGGCACAGATAGGTTCGTTTTAAAAAAAAATTTTATTAAGCTTTTTATTTTGATTCCAGTAGAGTTAACCTACTGTGTTGTATTCTTTTCACTTGTACAATATAGTGTTTCAACGATTCTATACATTCCCTAATGCTCATCATGATAGGTGTGTTCTTAATCCCCTTCACCTTTTTCACCCATTCCCCACCGACCTCCCCTATTGTCTTTCTTTTTTTTTTTTAAGTACACAATTTATTGGATTATGAATATGTTGGGAATCATTCCAAAGCTGTGAAGCCTCCTCTACTCCTACATGGTTTGTGTTCTTTTGTTTTTGTTTTTGTTTTTAAGATTTTATTTATTCATTTATGAGAGAGAGAAGAATGAGCATGGGCAGGGGGAGAAAGGCAGAAGTGGGGGAGAGGGGGGACCCAGAGGAGAGGGAAGGAGCAGAAGGAAAGAAAGAAGCAGATTCCTTGCTGAGCTGCAGCTGGAATGGGGCTTGATCCTAGAACCTTGAGATCACGACACTGCCCTGAGAGGGAGACACTTACCTGACTGAGCCACCCAGGTCCCTCTGCTACTACAGGTTTTAACTCAAATCCATTTCCCCCTTCTACATCCTCTCAAAAATGAGAAATGGGTTGCACTGACTATAGAAATAAGTCAAAGCAGCTACCATCTACTAAGTTAATTCTGTTCAGTGCATGCTTTATTCACACACACTGATGTCCCCTGTAGCAGAAGTATTGCTTAATTTGTAGTTCTTAAGGCTCAGAGTAGAAATGAGCATTAATACTTTTCTTGATGCATTTGATGTTTGGTTCCGTGTGACTACATTTAAATTTTATACCTGCACGTTGGATGCCTGCAATAGGAAGAAAGTCCAGCATAACCTAAACTGATTACCCTAAAATTCCACATTTACACCTTCATGTATGTGAACAATGAGAGGATGATAAAAATTTGTGAGCTATCTGGACATTTGTGCTCTTGTAAGTCTGAAAGTATCATATTAATCAAAGTGATAATCCCTTAGTAAGTTTAAGAGAGAGAGAGAGGTAGCAAGTGAGCGAGCTCATTAATCAAAAATACAAGAAAATGTAGAGGCAAACACCACTAGAAATCCTGCAGACTCTAAAGACAAGACCATGTTATGAACAAAAGTACCATTACATTTAACAACCTTGATGAAACCAATGAATTCTTTCAAAACACACTTTGTCTATCAAAATAAACCCAAACAGAAACAGAAAAATTAAATAATATATATATTAAATAAATGTAATCAATAACTTAAAATGTTCCTAGAAACAAAGCTTTGCGCATAGATGGCTCACATTTGAATTCTTCCAAACATTCCATTAGGAATAACATGATTCTTCACAAAATTTTTCAGAAAGGAGAGACCACTTCCTAATTCATTTTATGAGACAAGCATTGTCCTGACACTATCATGAGACAAATATTATAGGAAAAGCAAATTATAATACCACATCACTCATAAATATAAATGCAAAAATCCTAAAACAAAATAAAATAGAAAAGGACAATACAGGGGCACCTGCATGGCTCAGTCAGTTAAATGTCTGCCTTCAGTTCAGATCACGATCCCGGTGTCCTGGGATGGAGCCCCAAGTCTCCACTTCCTGCTCAATGGGAGACTGCTTCTTCCACTGCCCTACCCTTCTCCTCCTACTTCCCCTACCCTCTGCCCTTCCTCCTCCACCCCCTCTCCCTCTCTCTCAAATAAACAAATAAAATCTTTAAAAATAAAGAAAAGGACAATACATCTGGCCAAATGAGGTTAAAAATTTTTTATTGAAGAATAGTTGACATGATATTGTACTGGTTTCAGGTATACAACCCAGTGATGTGATATTTATACACATTATGAAATGGTTACCACAATAGGTGTAGTTAACATCTGTTACCTTACAAAGCTGTTAAAATATCATTGATTAAATTCCCTATACTGTTCTCATATCTTATTTATTCTCCTATTACATTCTCATATCTTATTTATTCTATAATTGAACACTGAACCTCTTACTCCCTTTCGCCTATTTTGTTCACTGCACAACCCTCCCCTCTGACAGCCATCAGTTTGTTCTTTGTTATGTGTCTGTTTCTGTTTTGTTTTTGTAGATTCCACATAAGTGAAATCATGTGGTATTTGTCTTTCTCTGGCTAACTTCACTTAGCATAAATCCTTCTAGGTTCACCTATGTTGTCATAATGGCAAAATTCCATTATTTTTGGTGGCTAAGTAATATATATTTATTTATTCATCTATCAGTGGACATTTAGTTGCTTCCATGTGTCGACTATTTTAAGTTATGCTGAAATGAACATAGGGGTGCATATGTTTTTTTGAATTAGTGTTTTCATTTCTTTGGATAAATACCCAGAAGTAGAATTACTTGATTGTACAGTAGTTGTATTTGTAAGTTCTTGAGGAACCTCCACATTATTTTCTATGGTGGCTGTACACATTTACATTTCTACTAACAGTGTACGAGGATTCTCTTTTCTATAAACCTTGACAACCCTTGTTACCCTATCTCTCTGATAATAGCCATTCCCACAGGCATGAGGTCATATCTCATTGTGGTTTTGATTTGCGTTTCCCTGATGATAAGCGATGCTGGACGTCTTTTCATGTGCCTCTTGGCCATCTGTATGTCTTCCTTGGGAAAATGTTCATTTAGGACCTCTACTGACTTTTTAATTGGATTTATTTTAATAATTAGCTGTACAAGTTCTTTGTATATTTTGGATGTTAACCCTTTATTGGATATATCATTTGTGAATATTTTCTCCCATTCAATAGGTTATCTTGTCAGTTGATAGTTTCCTTCTCTGTGCAAAAGCTTTTTAGTGTGGAGGTATGAAGAAAGTTCTTGGGTGATGGAGAGCTCTGAGTGTTAATAAGGTTATTGAGTAAGTTAAGTAGATGTATTCATCTGTTAAAATTGATCAAACTATACATTTAAGATCTATGAATTTCATTCTATATAAATTATACCTCAATAAACTTAACATTTGGGGAAGGAAGAAATTAAGAAATTAAATCATAAGAATTGTGGAGCTGAGAGTTTTTTATTAGTAATATTCAAAATAAATATTTATATTTATTAGTAGTAACTTAGTCTGCTTATATTTTAACTATGACAATGTACCTACTTAAAATTCTCAAGTGTACCAATAAATTATCAAATAATTAGTCCTTGGAACATTGTATATGACCTATTACATATTTACAATATTTAGCATGTAGTTTTGATATACTCCATCTTGACATTAAAGAAGAAGATTAAGCAAAGGGAAACTAAAAATAAGAAAGAAGTTGATAAAAATGAACAGTGTAAAGAAAAGTATGGTATAAGCCTTCATGGCCTCCTTTATTCACTCAGCACCAAACAATTATTATGTGTTACGACTAAACACATTGCTATCTGCTGGAGGTTTATAGAATAAGAAAATATAAAACATGAAGTGAGGAGTGATTTCCGATATAATTTAATTTAAGGATAAGCTTTACATGTAAGAATTACGTAACAACAATGCAATGTTTAATTTTTTCCCAAAATCGGCGATAGAAGTTGTGAATATGTAGAGAAAGATGGAGAAACAATATTCACAGTACTGGTTTTGTTTTATTTTCCTGTCATTGAGTCTGAGAATTTAAACTGAACCCTTAGGCAGGGGACATTATAGTGGCAATACTTCTTCCTTCTGTCTCTATGAAGGTAATGTCAGTCAGCGGGAAAAATTCCCCAGAGTGGTGTTGAAGTTGAATGTGAGGACCCATAGATTAATGTATGTAGGAGAGGTGTATTTGGGCAGCAGACTGAGAGTTCTGGTCATGTGTGTCCAAGATTTTATTTGGGGCACTTATACCATAAAAAAAAAAGATAAAGGGCAAGTCATTTAGGTATTTGACCTTAAATCATTAATTTTTGTTGTTGTTGCTGAAATAGAAACACAAATGTTTACTAAACCTCCAGATGTTTCAAAAAATGCTAGGCTTGAATGAGATGAGAATCTCAAGGTACACAGGCTAAGAGAATTTCCAAGGACTACCGACCCCCATGAACACAATCATGTGCATACTGAGACTTCCATCTTTCTTCTCTTTGAATATCACTCTATTATGTTTTGTCTGTATTAAAAATAAATTAGGTAATTTGCTCTGTTGCCCTTCCTCATTTCCTTGAACATTTCATTTCTTAAAACAAATGAAAATATGCTGTGATCGCAATGCATGACAATATAACTCAGAAAATTGAAACTGAGCATCTTAATTGCCATTTAAAATCATTTGATATTTCATTTACAAGCAGAACTTTTCATATTGTCCTCATATGTGTTTCTGGGATACCCAAATAAATGACATCTTTCATCATTATTTCATTGTCACCCTCCAAAATCCCTATATTCTGAGAAATGAAAATGAAATATTCTTTTATATCCCATAAAAAATTAGCCAAGTTTATTTGTTGAAGCCAGTAATGTCCTATATAAATTTAGCTGATTTGCCAACTTATTTTTCTCATTTATAAAGAGAAGGCAAATGATTTTGTCCACATAAACAATTTCAAAAATTATGCCAAATGGGATGTTATAAATAAAAGTGTTTTATATATCTAAGAAAAAGAGGAAAAAAATAAAATTCTTACTATAATTATAAATATCAACCATTCAATTTATTTGTAGTCATTTTGAAACAGGCATGCTGGAAGAACAGGAGTCAGTCTAAAGTCAAGGATGCGGACCCTGGAAGATGAGTCTGAGAAGGAGTCCAGAGTCCATTAAAGGACCTGGCTCTAACACAGGTTACCTGGGTTCCCTTATTTTCTCCCTAGAACATGGGCAGATTTATACTGTTTAAATTTATTATTAATGATACCATTAAAAATGAAACATTTTGTGTAATCTCAAGAGTTGAATCTAGGAAGCTGGGCGCAGAGTTTCTCCATCTGCCCTCTCATTTTCCTTCCAATAGGGAATTTCCCAGATTCTTAAAGGCTCTTAACATTGACTATCTCAGTGATCCTTTCCATTTTAAAAATCCTATAAACAAAATTCCTCAAGTGTGTGCTGACTCAAATCCCTTGTTCCCGTGATCTGTTTCTTTTTTCCTACTTCTACTGGACTGTAACTGACTTGACATACTGCCCTCCTGACTTTCATCAGTTCAAATTCTGATTGCTATATTCCTTTTCTTTTTCCCAAAGCATGTTGCTGGCACTTCTCTTTGGATAATCTTGATATGCCAACTCAACTAAAAATTTCTGGCTCCCTCTCTTTCAAGTATCCACCAATTCCATTGTGCTGTTCACCGACTGCAAAACCTTTATAGGTACTACTGCTTTGGGGAATCCAATACAAACAAATCTACCAAGTATTAATCTGTCTTCAAACTCTATTTGTAAGCTTATTATAAAAAACTGCCCCGTATTAGTTAATTTCATGATAAATACACACCCTTCATATTTTCAAACATGCATTGCAAATTCCCATCTCCCTGTATGTCCTTTATTTGTCTTTCCACATGAAGTATCTTACTACACATTTCTCAGTTATGCAAATTCGAGATCTTTTTCTGGTCAAGATTCTTTTTAAAAAATAGTCCTTTGAAAACAAGCTCACTCAAACTAACTGAAGTAACAAATGGAAGGTTTACTTCTGTTAGATAGTGATTTCGCAGTTCCAAGGAATGAGACATACACTGCAGTCAAATACATGCACAGGAACCAGAAAGTCAGGAACCTATAGCATGTTCCCCATTTCTCTCTTCTCTGCTTATCTCTAGGTACCTCCCCAAATCTCTTCTCCCTGTGGATAAGTTCCCTCCACTTACTCTTTTACATGTAGCCCAAGAGGGCTAGCAGAGTCACCTCTGCATATTTAAACCAATACCAGTTCTAATTTGGTTTGGATGTTCTCTCTTTAAGGACCACAAAAATCCCCCATTTTCCATGGAGTCTTGCCTCTAAGCTCTTTGTACACACATTTACAGACTTCAAATAACTCCTAGGATTACTTGAGTGTGAACTGTTTGGATTGGGGGATAGCAAACTTGTTCATGAACCGAAACGGCAAACTCCAAGGGTGCCCTCTCTTCTAGGGGTTAGTGGAAAGCGCTTAGACACAAGAGCAAACTCTTGTAATAGGGAGAAAAGGTGCTTTTTAAAGTTTGTTGACTAACCTTAAGACAAGCTTTAAAATGATGAATCTCCTCTTTGCTATATAACCTATTTAAATAATCTCTTTAGATGTTTGAACCCAAATTCATCACCAAATTCATCAGTAGTACCTTTAGAATTAGGTATAGGCAGAGAAAATTACTTTGGACTCTGGACCTCTAATTAAAAACAAACAAACTTTGTTTTATCATTCCAACTGTGGCTACTTACCTAAGGATTTACCTAAGCATATGTCAGTGAAAATTCTCAAAGGTGTGGAAACTAATTGGAAGAATGCCAGTGTTTAATAGGAATATCATAAGCTCTCTCCCATGCTCAGATAAATCTAAATTGCAGAGATGTTTTCCTAATCCCCGTGCTAATATATGACATTGTCTTCATAGATTTGTAATAATTTACATGGCAGGGAGCATTAGAGATAATTAAATATATTGTATCTATTTTATCTACATGCTGCAATTAATTTCTGCTTACTTGCATGTGCATGTCTCCACAGCAGTAACATCTGCTTTTACTCATTTTCCCCTTGCACTTCCAGGATTCAACAAATATGGATTATCCAATTCTAGACTGACATGCTTTTGAAGAGAATATATTTGCAGCTCACGAAGTAATGCCTTGGGCTATATATAGAAAGGGAATTTTCTGACAAAAGAGTATCATTGATATCTCTTATATAAATGTTAATATCAGTTTACCCTAACAAAATCTATAAATGGCTCCCCGAGGCATAACTTGCACTTATTTATATGTTTCCATAAAGAGAAAAAGACAAAGAAAGACCCTATCAAGCCACAAGTACATTACAATTAAATACATATGCCATAAATATTGCCTCTTTTCTATGTCCTGGCACGTAGTGCATAGACCTACTGATTAGGAAACCAGTGTCCTGTGCTATGATCTGAATGTTTGTGTTCCTCTGAAATTTATATGTTGAAAGCCTAATTCCCAAGGTGATGGGATGTGGGGTTTGGGGAGTTGATTTGATCATAAGAGTGAAGTCCTCATGATCGGGATGAATACCCTTATAACCAGAGACCAGGAGAGCTCATTTGCCCCCTCTGCCAAGTGATACTACAGTGAAAAACAGCCATCCAAAAGGAAGTGTGCGCTCACTAGACACTAAATCTGCTGGCTCCATGATCTTGGACTTCCCGCCTCCAGAGTTATGAGAAATCAATGTTTGGTGTCTGCAAGCCACTCAGTTTATAGCATTTTTGTTATAGCAGGCTTAATGGGCCAAAATAACCCAAGATTTCTGAGAATTTGATTTGAAGGTCTAAGTATTGTTTTTGAACTGGATGATGAGAAACCTTAAATTGGAAAAGTAAGTTGTCTGAGTTGTTTTTATGTCTGCTCAGCATCTAAAATAGGGGTAGTTGTCCTTCAATAATTATTTCTTAATAGATGAAAAGAGTGAAGGCAAGGGAAGTTAAGGAGACATTGACTTTATACAATTATTTTCAAACTTGCTTTGTAAGTACCATGGATGCACTTGTATCATAAAATGCAGCCCCTGAGCAATCTACATCGTCATCATACATGACCTTTCTTTAAGTGTAGTCCATCTTCCATTCCTCAGTCTTCTTGCCTAGATGAAGAACAGGTTTTACTCCCTTCCTTACTGTCCATTTTATGTTTCCAAAATTATGGTGGATATGGACACTAATTATAGCCCACAAGCCATCTCCTGTCTCCCCACCTCTTTGGAGGCCCAGCAATTGCCTTAATCAAATTAAGAAGAGGTATACATTCTGAGAAATCACCACTTCCTCTGGACATCCATATAACTATTTTTAGGTCTGTCTTTTTTATTCTGCTAGGGAAATCTTTGCAATTCTGTCTGTTGTCCTTACCAGTATAAAACAATAATCAGAGCTGAACAGTAGTTAAGATGATAAAAGCAAAAAAAAAAAAAATGATAAAAGCAAATTTTGTTTAGAAGTATTGTAATGGGGGAAAAGAAACCGCAGTATAGAGCTAGTCTCAATTCCAAATACAAGATGGACACATGGAAAGTTATAGCCAGAGAATAGGGTGGGGTTTGATGGATGGAAAAGTATTAAGGGGAAGCACTAGGGATCAGAGGGGATTATGGCTAAACCCATCAGTAACAGGATTCTTACTGAAGGAAGGCTAGGATGACCAAACCTGAGGAATGGCAGAGGATGAGGAACTCAATCGGATATCAGGGGTGATCAGATATAAGGGAACTGCCACATTCATTAACCTGCTAAGTAATTAATTACTGGGTAGTATCTTTGGATATAATCAAATAAATATTTACTAAGCAACAATTGTATGTATTTCTTAATTCTTTAATGATATTTTATTGAGCAACTACTATCTGCCTCCGTATTTCTAGATGTGAGGTATATAAGCAATAAATAGAACACAGGTTGTACCCTGATGGATTTGACTTTCTAGTTGGAAAGGAACAGAGTATAAACAAATCAAGTAAGTATAATACATGGTATTTGGGTGGAGTTAGATTCTATAGAGAAAAAATGAAGCAGGGAAAGAGGATAGAAAATCTGAGTTGGTGGGAGTGTTACAGTATTAGATAGTGTGGCAGGGGTCTCACTGAGAAGGCAGCATTTGGATAAAGACTTAATGGGGACAAAAGGGATGTCATTGGGTTTATTTAAGGAAATGTGTTTCAGGAAGGGAGAGAAGCAACAAGAAAGTCTTCACGTGGGGGTAGCTGAAGAACCAAGATACACCAGTCTGACTGGGGCAGTGGAGTTAACACTAAGCTTATAGGAAATGAGTGCAGAACAGTAATGGAGGAAAGAGACTAATAGGTAAATCCTTAAGGAATTTCACTGGCTTTTATTCTAAGAAGACCAGAAAGTATTAGGTTTTAAATAGCTATGTCTGATGAACTGACTTAGGTTTTGCAGATATAACAATAACTACCACTCTGTAGAGATTAGATTAAAAGGGGCCAGGGGCGCCTGGGTGGCTCAGTGGGTTAAGGCCTCTTCCTTCCACTCAGGTCATGATCTCAGAGTCCTGGGATCAAGCCCCACATTAGGCTCTTTGCTCAGCAGGGAGCCTGCTTCCCCCTCTCTCTCTGCCTGCCTCTCTGCCTACTTGTGCTCTCTGTCAAATAAATAAAGAAAATCTTTTAAAAAAAGGGGGGGGGTGGCCACAGGCAGACTCAGGGAAACCGAGGAGATCCTTGACAATAAACCGGGTGAGAGATTGAGGGTGGGCTTGGAACAGAGTGAAAGTGGGTAGAAATGAGAATAGTGGTTGGATTGTGGACATATTTTGAAGGTAGAAACTAAATTATTTGCTAATGGATTACATGCTAATAGATGGGTTTGAAAGACATAGAAGAGTCAAGAATGATCCTAAAAATTTTGACCTGCACAACTGGAAGATAGGAGATGCCATTTACTGAGGTGAAAGACACAGTAGGAACAGCAAGTTGGGGAGTTGGTAATCAGGATTATAGCATGTTAGCTTTGAATGCCAATTTAATATTGAATAGAAGTGTAAAATAGCCAGTTGAACAGAAGAGGGGAAAAAACAACTCTGGATTTTATGGAACACATTTAGGTAGAGATGTCAATTTGGAAGTTAACAGAATATAGAGGTTCATAAAGACGTAAGGTCTAAGGGAGATCTTGAGGAAAGCAGTGTGGAATGAAAGGAGCTGAGGCCCTAAGGTGCTCCAATATTTAATGCTTGAAGGGAATGAGTAGGACCATGCCAAGAAGACAAAGAAGGAAAATCTAGAGAGATGCCAGATGAATATGGCCTTCTTGGAGCAAGTGGAGAACTGTGGGTTCTCAAGGTGAGAATGAACAGCTCTAACACAGGCAGCTGATAAGGAACAGAAGGATAGAGTACTGAATTTGGGATTTAGTAACATAGAAGTTCTTGCTGACCTTGATAAGAGAAGCTGGTGGAAGGGTGGTAGTCACTGCCTGATGGGAGGTGGTCCAATGGAGAACAGAGAAGAATTAGAGAAGAATTAGAAATAATGTGGTGCATAAACAATGAATTTTGGAACATTAAAAAAAGTAAAATTTAATTTAAAAAAAAGAAATAATGTGTATCGAAAAGTTTTTTAAAGAATTTTGTTTTAAAAAGAAGAATGAAGGGGTGGCTGGAAGCAAAAGTGGGGTTACTTAGAAGGCCAGAAATTGTGTTATGTTGAGGAAATATGAGAGGTATGAAACATAGGCCTATTCTCAGTGAACATAGAGCTTTAGCACCTAGTTCCAGTCCAGGAGGACGTTAACATCTCTTTGTTTAGATAATAATGTAATCTGTTAAACCATTGAGTAAAAACATCCACTAGCCTGCATCCAAAATGAGTGGCACAATGGACGTGGGAAATTGGAGAAGAGTGACCCGAGTCACTTCCACAGACTTCCTGGAAGAGGTGAGCAGGAGCTAAGCACTGACATCTCAGCACATGAGAACAAGTGGAGGAAATAGTTGTACTGGTGTTTTTATTCTCAACATTTTCATAAGACTTTGAAATTTGTATCACTTTGACAAATCCGAGAAGACAGTGATCATTTCTCTTGCTCTCAACTGTTACCGTAAATTGCCCAATGCGTTCAGCCGGGCCCAGCATATGTCACTCCAGCAGACAGATTGCAGACATGGCAGCCACAGGCACTGAACACTGTCGTGCCGAGCCAGGTCCTAATGAGGAGAAGCCAGCTCTGCCCCGTGAGTCAGGGCTAGAATCACAGATTGAAACCAGCACTGGAGTTAATCTATTAGTCATTAGCTCTTCTCCTTACCCCAATGTGAGTTAAAGGATTTCTGATAAACTGACTTCACAGACATTCTATTAAATCATTTGACCAGTTTAAGAGCTATCCTTCTACTTTGTCCAATTACTACTTTAGCTGAAGAGGGGCTTCCAAGAGACTGACAGGGGGACTAATTTCTTGTCACCAGGCAGGTCACCCATTGGATTTGCTGGCTGTAGGGATCATTTTTTGTAGGAGAACCTGAGATTAAGATGTGAATTGTCCTGTATGATGATTTAAAAAAAGCTCACTAGCTGGCCTTTGCACAGTTGGAATATTACCTGTCTGGGCTGTCTGATTGGAGTGGTACTGGTTAACTTACTTATCTCCATTTGCTTCGTCCCAGGGATATTGTCTTAGAGCTGGAAATGACCATCTTGCATACGATTTCTGAAGAGTCCCATAATTTGCTTGGCTAAGTCTTACTGGCTTGCATCCTATCTCCACCCCAGTTGGGTGTGGATGGATGAACTCCACGGAAGTGAAAATCAGAAAGGGACTCAAACCCGATGGCATGGACTGAGTAGCACTGATGAGATCCACCTATAAAGCAAGAAATTTGTAGGGCAGATTTCACGCCTTCAGTTAATTACTTGGTTGGAAACAACACTAACATAAAATTGGCATACGATCTACAGGAGAGGATCTACAGGAGAGTACAGGTGACAGGAGGCACGGCATACAGATTTCTGTCACCCATGAGTTGACATATTGGGAACTGTAAGTCAAAGCTACTGGTATACTAACTGCCAAACTGGTGATGAGGGATCAAATTAATTATAAGGGGCTGGAGCGCCTGGGTAGCTCAGTGGGCTAAGCCTCCGCCTTAAGCTCAGGTCATGATTTCAGGGTCCTGGGATCGAGCACCACACGGAGCCTCGCATCAGGCTCTCTGCTCAGCAGGGAGCCTGCTTCCCCTCTCTCTCTCTGCCTGCCTCTCTGAATACTTGTGATCTCTCTCTCTCTCTGTCAAATAAATAAATAAAATCTTAAAAAAAAATAATGAGGAACCACCTGCTAGTGGTGTAGCTACCTTTACGCATACTATCTAGTAAGAGGAATCTTTTCAGATGAGGAATCTGCTTCGTGAAAACTTTCCTCATTTACGCATCTTCTCTTTTTATTTTTTATTTTTTTTAAATTTCGTTATAAACATATAATGTATTATTAACCCCAGGGGTACAGGTCTGTGAATCGCCGGGTTTACACACTTCCCAGCACTCACCAAAGCACATTCCCTCCCCAATGCCCATAACCCCACCACCCTCTCCCTACCCACCTCCCCCTGGCCACCCTCAGTTTGTTTTGTGACATTTAGAGTCTCTTATGGTTTGTCTCCCTCCCAATCCCATCTTGTTTCATTTATGCTTTTCCTACCCCCCAAACCCCCCATGTTGCATTTCAACTTCCTCATATCAGGGATTTCACATGAGAGTTGTCTTTCTCTGATTGACTTATTTCTACGTATCTTCTTTACAATATTTAGGTTTTAAAAACAATAGCAGAACAGAACCCACAAGAATTTTAGAAACATGCTTCTGAGACAAAAGAAGGTCAACAGGCCTTTATTTCAACTAAATTCCTAGACTGAATTAGCCTTTAAAGGAAAGACTTTATTCTAGGCTTCCTGGAGCAGAAGTTGAATACTCGTTCTTTATTTTAGTTCTTACAAAGCTTGCATTGTTGGACCATAGCTACCTCCCAGGATGCCAGTAACCACCTGTATAAAGAAACTTCCATAGTTTTTGGGGCATTCACATGAGAAAGTGAAACAATCATCCACAGAGTGCCATGGAGAGACTAGCGCTGTGGATTCTCAGTACAACCTTATTTTCTTATTTTCCTTTCTATTACTGATGGAGAAATACTGAAAATAAGACTATTACTTAAAACTTAGGTGGTTTAATTTCTGGTTACAGTTGTGATTTAATTACTCTCCAATTGCTCTCCTTCATAAAAGAGTAAATTTGTCTTGTTATCCTCCTTTTATAAAAGGAAAATAGTAGCTGAATGATTAAGAAGCATTTTGGATGCCTAGAGAAGAAATTAATTTATAAGTGACAATTGTTGTTTCTACCTTAGTTCCTGTCCTTAATGAACAAGAAAAATGAGATAATTATTTAAGAATACTGGATACCTCGCCTTCCATCCATCCTTCTTCTTTTTTTTTTTTTTTATGATTAATGCCCCCACAAACTCCTTTTTTGGGACAATGATGAGTTCTCCAGCCAAATATCTGTAGTGAGGCCACCTCCGGGCTGCCACAACATTTAAGAAGTATTTATGGCCTATTCCTTAATGGAGGTCCTCTTTGTCAAGGTAAGAAAAATAAGAGTTATGTTAAGGCATAAAACAGAAATATCTGAGCGTTTCCTCTAACTAACAAATCATTATCACATGGTAGCTTTTCCTTGTCATACAATTTACATGAAGAAATACTCTCCTCTCCTTTTGACTCTTATAACTTGGCACTTGAATTTCTAACATTTCTATTATATACGTGAAGGTAACGTTTCACTTGATGACTTTTTAAAAAATTAAGGCAATACAGTTTCTGAACAACAAGCCTATGTAATCTGAACAAGGCAGCACTGGTGTGAAGAAGGAGAGAGAGACCCAGAGACCAAGAGACAGAGAAGGAAGTGAAGAAGGAAAGAGGAAGGGAAGGGAGGGAGAGAAGGGAAAGGAAAAGAAGAACAGAAGAATTTTAAAAAAGAATGAACTAAGAGAGAGTGAGAAAGAATGGTCAAGTTCAAAGAAAATGTAAGGCCAAGGCCTGATTGATCTATAAAGCTAAGATCACTCTCGGATATGGACAATGTATTATTTATACAGACAATGAAAGGAATAAGCCAAATGTGCTTCTTCTGGCCTTTGCCCCCCCCCCCCCCAAAGACCACATGAAGCAAAAGTTTACTGCCACACGGATTATGAATTGAAGAGCCAAATCTAGAATGCAGCTAAAAGATTTTAAATTCCATAGCTCTATTATTAGGGGAGCGCAGTAGAAAGAACCTTGGAGGTGATAAGAAACTGTCTTGTGACAAGGGGTGGGTGATGTCTTAGCAGCTCCTTACAGCCCTCCATCCTCTGCTGCCCATGAGTTCTCCCTAGACTCAGATTAGCTAGGGTTCAAGCCTTCACCTACAAGGGCATGGGCAAAGTGACCAGGATGCTACACATTGTTCCCCTACAAGAATCAGGATTGTGGAAAATTTACTTTGGTGATTGAGAGCCGTAGACTGCGAATAAAGATCTATTACCTTCCCTGAATCTTTCAGATTTCATTCATTCAATAAAAAATGATTAAATAACACTTTTTAAAAGATTTATTTTTTCATTTGAAAGAGAGAGAGAGAGAACAAGGCAGTGGGGAGGGTGGCAGGCAGACAAGAGGGAGAGGGAGAAGCAGACTCCCTGCTAAGCAGGAAGCCAGGCGCAAGGCTTGATCCCACAACCCTGGGACCATGACCTGAGCTGAAGGCAGACACTTAACCTATTGAGCCACCCAGGCACCCAGTATGACTTATTGAACATATAATTTCTGCCCAGTATGGAGACTGATAGAGGATAAACAAAAGCGAGCAAGATTGTTACCATTCCTCAAGAAGACAGAGGAGTGATGAGCAAGATGGTCTTGAAACTATATCTAAGAGTGCCATGACAGAGCTGTGTATTGGGACCAGAGGGCCCAGTGCAAGTCAGCTACTTCATGGCGGAAAGATTCATGACTAAGGCAACACATGCTATGTAAATTTTGAAAGGTGAATATTGTACTCTAGTTCGGAAAGGGAACTAAGAACGAAACCTCAGACAAAGGTAGCAAAAAAAAAAAAAAAAAAAAAAAAAAAAGACACATTGGTATAAGTAAAAGAATTTTGAGTAGTTCACTGTGACTGAAATTTCAAATGTTTGACCGGGAGGGATAGTACGGACAGAAGCAACAGCAGGGACCTGGGCAAAGAAACATAGACCTGGTGTGCAGCCATCATAATCCTTGCATACCATTGCTTTTTAGGTTTTATTGGCAAGGCTTTAAGGCATTCTGAAAGATACTGAATGGAGGGCTGACAGTGGCATAATTTGCATATCATTGGTCCTGATGGGGAGAGGGAATGGTTCAGAGAAGCATAGCCCAAGGGTCCAAAGGTGAATTAGGAAATTGTCACCGAAGCCAAAATGGAACTTATGGGAAATCTGGTTTTAAAAGAAAGGGCCTGCAAACTCAGTGTAAATCTCAGAAGGGATCAGGTTGGAGAACGTTGTTAGTTCACATGGAGAAAAACACTCTTCTCTTTTTGACTCCTACAGCTTGGGACTTGTTTTAATAAAATTGCTATTGAAATTAACAGTTTAATTTACTTTTCCATTTATGAGATAAGTGCTCATGTAATATAGTGCCATGGTGACACTCGTTTGCTTTGGATTTAATTTACATTGACGGCCTATTTGCCTGTTTTTACGGGAACCGAATTAGGTTGTCCATGTATAACACACAGCAAGTTTAATGAGGTTCAGACCTGTCTCCCAAAGCTACCACTGTATAAAAAGTGTTTCACTTGGGAAATTAGAATCTCTGTTGCCACCTTCATTAATCTGCAGAGGGGAATTTGCTCTCTTTTGTATTACATATCTATAACAAGTGGAAACAGGATGATAAATAGTGATCTATCAGTTCCCCAAACAATTTACATTAAATCATTTATGATTGCTTCCCACGTCTAGTCCCTTCACATGGAAGTACAAAGCAAATGCCCATGCACATTAGAGTCCTTGGGGTCTTTTCTACAAATACAAAGGCTTTTTGGTAACTGCCACATAAACAAACAAGGAAAGATAAATCCTATAAAGTCAAAGAAAACACTTCTGCGCAGTTAATTACTTGATAAAGAGAAAGCAAGCATGACCCGCAAATCTAACAAAGAAAGTTTTTTTTTTTTTTTGTATTAATGCTCCTGATCCTTCTATCACTTTATACATTTTAAGTCACTCCCATATATTTCATCCTAGGGGAATCTCATAAAGGCCCTAAAAGAAAGCTCAGCCAAGCCATCTCTGAGAGGTTAAGAAATTTGTCTAAGCAGAGTGCCTAAAGGAACGTATTCTGTTACGGTCTTTCCATGTGGATGTGTAATTGAAGGAACTACACAATGAAAAAGGCATCCGTGCTATTCTCTTATGCAGGACTAAAAGTCTAATTATAAAGAATTATACTCCACTAGAAAGGAAGAATCCCATGGCATCTAAGTATATGGGACAGTAAGCTCTTCTTGGAACCAGGCATATCCTACAAGAAAACGGTCTGTCTTAGACAATCCAGCAGGAGACAAATGATAAATCACAGTTGTTTGTCTGCAAGAAGGGTCTAGAAGGAAACTAAGAAAGCTGGAAGCAAGAAGCTAAAGGTGATTGGTGACATAAGATTGGTTTGCATTTCTCGAATCCCTTCTGTGTTTGTTCCCTAAACTGTAGAAGGGAAAGTTTCCTCTTTGGCTAAAGTCTCTCCCATTTTATATTTTTCACAGTAGAACCAGGCTAGGGGCCATTTGAGTCAAAATGCTCATTCACACCAGAATGAGACGATCTTTACGTGTCCATTATTTAGCAAATGCAGTGTAAGATATTTTGCATGATCTGATTTATGATTCCTTCTAAAAAGAAAATGTTTTGTGTCCCCATTTTTAGTTACAAAAACGGAGACGCGGTCCGAGAATGTCCAAATTCACACTCTAAGAATTTCAAAAGCAAAGAGAAAGGGATTCACCTTCAGACACAGATTCTCTAAGTCTGCTATTTTTCTGGGAAAGTGTCCTTCACTCCCAGCGAAAATTAAGGAAGGTGGGCATATTTGTAATGGTGAAATGTCTAGAATGTGTAAGATACAGGGCTAGTTTTAGCAGGCATGCCAGTGATGGTTCAAATCTGGTTGAACAGATCTGTCTGGAAAGGCTAGGATGAGTGTTGGCACCCACGGGGACGTCAGTATACTGCCTGCCTTGCTTTGGACCATAGCTTGCCACTAAATGTGTTCACAAGGGGAAGATCTTTCTGAGCCAATAGAAATCACAGTCTGCTTCTTTACATACTACACGCGAGCTGGGATATCCCCTAGTTCTTGTAGCATGGCCACTGTCTGAGTGCAAATATTGAAAATAGGTACCCAAAGTCTCCAAAGCCCAAATATCTAACTTTGTTTCAGAACTTTAAAAAAATCACATTCTCAACTTGAATATTTTACTGGTGATATGGGTATTTTCTACCAGTTTATAGTTTGACTTTCACCATTTCTTTTTTAAGGCAGTTGTAGCAATCTTTGTTTTTCCTTTTTATTTAATTTATTAATTTTTATTCGAGTACACTTAACATACAGTACAGGTGTACAGTATCATGATTCAACATTTCTGTACATTACTCAGTGCTCATCATGGTTAATCTCTATCACCTGTTTCACCCATCCCCTCACCTACCTCCCCTCTGGTAACTATCAGTTTGTTCTCTGTATTTAAGAGTCTGGGTGGGTTTTTTTTTTTTTTCCCTTCATTTTTTCTTTGTTTGCTCATTTGTTTTGTTTCTTAAATTCCACATATGGGCCTTTCTCTGTCTGACTTATTTTACTTATCATAATACTCTCTAAGGTCATCTATGTTATTGCAAATGGCAAGATCTCATTCTTTTTCAGGGCTGAGTAATATTCCATTGAATAGATAAATACAGCATCTTCTTTATCCATTCATCTATTGATGGACACTTGGGTTACTTTCATAATATGGCTAGTGTAAATAATGCTGCAATAAATAGAGGATGCATGTATCTTTTTGAATTAGAGTTCATTTTCTTTGAGTGGAGACCCAGTAGTGGAATTAGTAGACCATATGGTAATCCTATTTTTAGTTTTTTTGAGGAATTTCCATAGTGTTTTTTACAGTTTCTGTACCAATTTGCATTCCCACCAGCAGTGCACAAAGGTTCCTTTTTTCCTACTTCCTTGCCAATGCTTATTTCTTATCTTTCTGATCTTGGCCATTCTGACAGGTGAGAGGTGACATCCCATTATGGTTTTGATTTGCAGTTCCCTGATGATGAGTGATGTTGAACATCTTTTTATGTGCCCATTAGCCATTTTTATGTCTTTTTGGAAAAATGTCTATTCAGATCCTCTGCCTGCATTTAATTGGATTATTTGTTTTGTTTTGTTTTCTGGTGTTGAATTATATGAGTTATTTTTATATTTTGGATATTAACCCCTTATCAGATATGTCATTTGCAAATATTTTCTCTTATTCAGGAGAGTGCCTTATTGTTTTGTAGATGGTTTCCTTTACTGTGTAAAATCTTTTTCATTTTGGTATGATCTTATTTCAGAACTGTTATGTGGTTTTCCCCCCTTTTTGACACCAGTAGTGGCTGCATCAGCATTTCTCTTCCCCTTAGTAGAGTGTACTGTCATTGATCAACTCAGCCACTATTTTGTCTGTTAATTATGCATAGCTAATCTCATTACCCTCCTATTTCTGGACAGTAGAGGAAAGGTAGTGCCAGAGCTCCACCATGGACTTTCACCCCGATCTTGCATTGCTGATTTGAGCTGGGATTTACATATGCCTGTGATTATCTAGAAAAGGATATAATGTCCATTTCCATGATCCACAAACATAATCTCCAATTGAAGTATGGAGCTTAGTAGAGATAGGTACATAACATATTTTAATGTGGTTGAGGGAAAATTACAAAAATGTTTTTCTTTATTTTAACCAGCCTTCCCAGGTACCATTCTTGATGTTTTTCCAGTGACAACCTTTGTAGCTGGAGCTCAATGCAAGTGTGTCTCTGGCCATTATTCACTCTTAATGCTAGTGATGCTTCCCCTTTCATGCACAATCTTGGCTTTGAAAGTACTTGTCTATTCTTTATAGCTAGTTTTTTGGAAGCAAGGGATAACCAGCAATTCACAAGTAGATCACATTGCTTAATACTTTACCTCAATGTACTTGCAAAGTGCTGCTTGTGCCATTATACCACTGAAGCTTCCCACGGAGAATTGCCCGGGCATCTAGATCCATTCATTCCCCATATGCATGCACTGTAGACACACCTTTCTTCTGGTTTTATCTTAGTCTCCTCCAGTACCACTGATAGGGGTTCAAGTTTAAAAACTCCTTAATCTTCCTCCCTACCCTGCTGATGTAACATGTGATCCTTTGGAGCTGAATATTGCCTGGGTGATGGTGTTAAAATATTTCAAAATTTCACCTTGAGTAAAGGGCGGCTTCAGGATTCATTAGCTGATCTTGGGATACTGGCTTGGGGTTTGTGCTTTTAACACCGTCTTCTTTTCTGTCCTTGCCAGCACTAAGATGCCCCTGCCAGCAACTGCATTGTTAAAACCCAAGCCTTTGTAGCCAAATTCTTCCCATAGATCAAGCCAACAGAAAACCCTGCCTCTGTTTAATTTCTGCTCAGCTCAAACTTTTTGCTGCAGTGTTGAGAGACAGGAAGCCACAGGCTTTCAAAACACTCTAGATATATATATGGTTACCAATCTTTGACATGCAAAACTGTTAAAAATCTCAGCACTTACACCCTGGGGAAGTGCCGCTAGACTGGAAGGCATGAAGTCATTGAGAATTCACAACTCATTTCTCTGAAATGCCAAGAACAAAGCTGTTAAAGCTCAGAAAGCATAGAGACAAGCCCTCTGAGGTGAAGGGGGGTGCAGGAAGGCTCAAAATGAAAGCTCAGAGAGACGAACCAGGCAGCGCCATTTCTGCTTCAACCCAGGTAACAAGATATGCACCCCATATCATGTTCTACCTCAGTGCCCACGGTCTATCTTCATACTGAATTGCCTGGTAGGTACAGATTGACATTGGGTATTATACGTAAATATTCACTTCTGTTTGTCTCATACATCTTGAGATGAAAAGGACACATTCTTACTATGAAAGATGCAAAAAAAAAAAAAAAATTAACAAGTACCACGAAAACAACTGAAAAGCATACCCCACATTTCTTCTCATCAAAGTTACAGAGCATGGGACATTTCCATTCATCAAGTTTTTCCTTCTTCACTACCACCCAACTGTCTTCGCAATCAGGTTTGCTTGGAATATTGCAGTCAGTTCCCAATTACTCTTTTTCCAGCTCTTTTAGCCGCCAATCCTGAAACTGCTGGGTGGTTTATCCAAATAATGCTGTTATGATGCTGCTCTCCTATAAGCACACTTTACTTTATAAAAAATTTTAAGAAATTTATTTATTTGAGAAAGGGAGAAAGAGAGAGTACGAGTGAGGGGAGGGGCAGAGGGAGGAAGAGAGAATCTTAAGCAGACTTCTGTCTGAGCGTGGAGCCTGACGTGGAGCTTGATCCTACCGCCAGTGAGATCATGACCTGAGCTGAAACTAAGAATCCGATGCCTTAACTGAGTGAGCCACTCAGGTGCCCCTATAAACACACTTTAGATTACTTCTCTGTTTTTTGGGATAATAAATATCTAGACTTCATTTTTAAAAAAATTATATTTTCCCAACTGCCACTTATGTTTTAGCAGCAACATTTAAAGTTGTGTATCTATGGTTTCCTCTTTTCTTTGCATGTTTGATTCTGTACCATCCCTTCCCTCCTCTACTCTTAGTTTCTTCCCTTTCTGAACCCTTTCCCTTTCCATTTTTATCTCCATTAAATTATGCAACCTTAAACAACAAGGGTTAAATTAAAACCATAATGAGATATCAACACATCAGCCCTAGAAAGCTAAAATTAAATAAACAGAACATACCGTGTATTGGCTAGAATGTAGCACAAGCTAAACTTTCATACTCTGCGGGTAGATGTAAAATAATACAACCACTTTGGAACATAATGAAGAAGTTTCTTAAAAAATTAAATACCCTTCTTCCTTAAAACCCAGCCATTGCACTTCTAAGTATTTACCTAAGAAAAATGAAATGAAATGCTTATGCAAACAGTTGCATTCAGAAGGTTACACCAGCTTTAATTGTAATAGCCCTGAATTGGAAACATCCCACAGATCTATGCAGAGAGAAATGTATCAACAGATGTTGGTATATTCATGGCAGTATGAAAATTACAAATGAACTACGAGTGCACACAAAACCATGGATGGATGTCAAAATGATTATTTTATAAGAAAGAAGTCGATCCTACCAAAAAGTTTATACTCTATAATTCTCTTTTTATAAATTATTAGAAAATTAAAACAAACCTATATTGAGAGAGAGAGATCAGTATTGCCTAGAGAATGGACAATTGATGGGGCATGATTGGAAGGAAAAATTCTAAAAGGAGTCAAGGAAAGTTTGGGAGTAATATGTATGTTTATTATCTTTATTACACTTACGGTTTTATGGGTATTTAGGTATGTCAAAACTCATTATTTACCTCATATATTTAAATACATGTGATTTAGTATAAGTTGAAAACAGTTCGTTAAAAATTAACACTAGTGGGGCACCTGGGTGGCTCAGTGGGTTAAAGCCTCTGCCTTTGGCTCTGGTCATGATCCCAGGGTCGTGAGATCGAGCCGCACATCGGGCTCTCTGTTCCGCAGGGAGCCTGCTTCCTCCCTCTCTCTCTGCCTGCCTCTCTGCCTACTTGTGATCTCTGTCTGTCAAATAAATAAATAAAATCTTTAAAAACATTTAATGCTAGGAACAATCATCTTGTTTATAACTCAGAGACTTTATTGGTCTAATGAATAGAAGACCAGAGAGAATAAGGCACAGAGTTAGGACAACCCTCCAAGAAAGTCTGACATTTTAAGCTTATGAACCTATGAAGGCTGAGGGTCCACATATGGGGGATCTCTCCCAATAAACAGGACCCAGGAAACAAACTAGGTGGAATGACATGTAGCTGGGACTAGGGACCACCACAGAAAGGTTTCAGTGCCTTGGATAACAGCGAGTGCTAGAAATGAGATGAGTCCTGACAGCAGGAACAGAGAATAATTGCAGAGATAGTTTCAAGCTAGACTGAGAGCCAGCTGGTGCTGGACCAATCACCAATAAGTCTTGTAGGACCATGATAGTGCCCAGGGCCACTGCACAAACTGCTTCTAGGTTGCTTTACCCAGTACCACAGAAGCTGACAGTTATTTCATGACTGGAGCTTGTCCTTATCATTTTGGGTAGGGGATTTATTAACAGGCAATAGTCTTAGAAAATGGACACTTAGAACCCCCTCAGACCTTTGAGGGGCTTCTCTTGTCATCATTTACATGTAGTTATCATTATACGGCTTGAAAACTAAGATATCAGACAGAAAGCCTAGAAAGGCTTAAAGGTGTGTGGATGTATAGGCAAACCTGAGGTCTTCTGGAGACTTCCTTTCCACATAACCCACAAATCTACCTGCACAAATCCTGTACACTTAAAACTCTATCTCCATCATGAAGCTTTTCTGGACCAATATTCTGTGGCATTTTCTGTATATTATTGCACTGTGTTTTGAGCCTATTAATCTCTATCATAAACCTTGAAAATTATTTCTTCCCCCTTTGAACTCCCCAAACTTATATTATCCATATTATTTATATGTTACTTCATTGTATTTGTCTTACTGAGCTGTTTAGATGGGAAGACTGTGTCTTTTGTTGACAGGCAAGTGGACTGTAATTCTGAATGAGGCAGGAGTTATTACCTTACAGGATACATATCCCCAAATGCATGTTACAGAATGGAGTCACATGTTATTCTTTGTTACTATGATGAGATGAAAAAAAAAAAAAGAGAGAGAGCAAAAAAGGAATAACAGAGGAAACACAAAGAGAGAAAGTTAATACTGATATTGATTACTATTAGTTTTATTACACATAATTTTTAAATTTCTATTTGTTTTTCTAAGATTTCTTTTTTTTTGAAAGATGTTATTTATTTATTTGTCGGAGAGAGAGCAAGAGTGAGTGAGTGAGCACAAGCAGGGGGAGCAGCAGGCAGAGAGAGAGAAGCAGGCTCCACACTGAGCAGGGACCCTGATGCAGGACTTGATCCCAGGACCCTGGGATCATGACCTAGGATCATGACCTGAGCCGAAGGCAGATGCATAACTGAGCCACCCAGGTGTACCTGTTTTATCAAAATTTCCCATAATTAGATCTTGACATTGAGCTTTCTATTTCAACCATACATTTATTAAGTTAATCAGTAAACAAAAATGTATTAATTGAGTGAAATATATTATATATTTAATATGCGCTGAGCTACTGTTTTGAATACCTGTAATGTCTTAACCTGCAAAATATCCAAGGTGCCTTTTTCTATCTGAACTGTTTCCTTCTATAATATCCTAACCCCACATGGGGCAGGAAAACGCTGCTCCTCTATTTTTTAATTCCTTCCTCCCTTGCTTTCTTCCTTATTGTCTGCTTGTTTGCCTTCTTTCCTTCTTTCCTCCCTCTCTGTATCCCTATTTCCTTCCTTTCTTCCATTTTTTTTTTCTTTCATCTATGTTATGGGTTGACTTTTGTCTCTTAAAAATATATCTTAAATTCCTAACCCACTGTACCTCAGAATGGGGCATTATTTGGGAAAAGGGTCATTGCACATGCAATTAGTCAAGATAAGGTTGCACTGAAGTAGGGTGAGTCATAATCCAATCTGACTGGTGTTCTTATAGGAGGGAAAGGCAGAGACACAGAGGGAGAGACACCAAGGCAGAGATTGGAGTGATACTGTTACAGCCAAGGAACATCCAGGCCAGAGGCTTTGGGGAGAGCACAGCCCTCTTAACACCTTGATTTCATCCAAACTTCTAGCTCCAAATAAAATTTGTTGTTTTAAGCCACTCAGTTTTTGATGCTTTGTTAGTTAGGGAAGCCCTAAGAGACAAAGGCAATCTATTCTAAATTTCTACATTTTTATCTTCCTTGTTTCCCCTTCTCTCTCCTCCACCAATTTTGTATTCCTCCCTAGTTTAATTCTGTTGTCTTCTGTGCAACTTTTCTATCTTCTCAATTCTTTTTTTTTTTTTTTTTTTGACAACACAGTTATTTGGAAAAAAGTTTGTTTTCTGGGCACTAGATTAGATTAGGAAACCAATCATAATGGAATGGAATAGAGAAATACAGATTACCAACCTCTGGGAATAGAATATTTCCTGTGAATCCATGACTTAATGGCATAATAGTGTTGTATCATATGCATTTCTTTTCTGAATATAGCTACTTATTAATGGGAGAGGAAGACGCAGAGAAAATGAGTGGTCCAGGAACCAGCTCCAGATCCTCTCTGCTGTACTCTAGAAGCCCTGAAAAATATTATTTAAGACAATCACGAATGGACAAGAGACACTCTGAGAAAATCTGGGTTTCTGGTAGGTAAGTTCCAGTATACTTCTGGAACAAAAAAATATGAGTTTTAATGCATTAAAGAGGTTAAGGATAATAATTTCACTTTCCCTGTGTTACCCTTCTTCCAAGGTAACATAGCTCAGTGCCAAGAGAGACTTTCTCTGCCTGTGATTTCTCCTGCCAGGAAAAATGGAAGCATATGACTGACTCCTGGCTTGCTCAGCTGTGTAGAATAATACCAAAGAGGTCTGTTTACCTCTTGTATCATTTTGAGCTGTAAGCTGCATGCCTAAGAGGTAGAAAGAGGCTGGGAGAGTGGCAGATAGAAACCTTGGAGGGCATTAAAGAGATGTGGACCCTATTAACTGCTTCACAGCCTCCATGAAGGAGCCTTCAGCTGAACTTCTAGGGATGCCTTGCCCATAGCTCACCATAACTGGTCCATAGGCACCCTCACTGCCCCATACACCTCCCACTCCCCCTCCCTAGGCTGGCTCCCTGTGCATGCTCCCTGAGAATGACTTTTGCAGACAGCTAGTGAGCATGTGTAGAAACTGGCCATAAGCTGTGGGAAAGACAAGAAGCTTGAATTTTATCTCCCTCCATGAGAAAGCAAAAAAGGAGGCCGTCAGTACATGGCCTTGTGTACAGCAAGATTAAGAGAAGATATATAAGCTTAATAATTCTGCCACCAGAGAAAGTAAGATGCATAGAGGAAGCATAGAATTGAAGGTCTGAGAAAGCCTTAAAGTCTCTGGCAGGACTAGAAGTTAGTTAGTACAAACTGGAAGAGGTGACTTCTACTTCAAATGGGAAGACAGTGGTACAAAACTTCCAGGAACATGGAAAATCAAGGAAACCTGATAGCTCCAAAGGATCACAATAATCTTTCAGCAACCATTCCTAGAGACATGGAGATCTGTGATTTACCCAAGGAAGAGTCATCTTTAGGAAATAGCCATCTTAATGAAGCCCAATGAGGTACAGGAAGGAACACAAAGATAATTCAATGAAAACAGAATATAAGGAGAAGTCTAACAAGGAGATAGAAATCATAAAAAAGAACCAAACAGAAATTCTGGAGCTGAAAAATACAATGAATGGATTGAAAAATACAATAGAGAGCATCAACAACAGAATGGATTATGCAGAAAAAACAATCTATGAATTAGAAGGAGGGGCATCTGAAATGGTCTAAACAGAGAAGAACAAAGAAAAATAAAGTAAAAGAGGGAAGAAAGACTACACAATCTACAAGGTACCATTGAAAGAAACAATCTGTACATTATAGGAGTCCCAGATAGAGAACACAGGGTGTAGGGGCTGGAAAGTTTATGTACAGAATTTATGGCTCAGAACTTCCCAATTCTGAGGAAAGAATGGAGGTCCAAGTTCATGACACTCATATTCAATAAGCAAATGCAACTTAAAGAGATCTTCTCCAAGACATTTTAAAATAAACCTAGTAAAAGTCAAAGACTAAGAAGGAATCTTAAAGTAACAGGAGAGGGGCGCCTGGGTGGCTCAGTGGATTAAGCCGCTGCCTTCGGCTCAGGTCATGATCTCAGGGTCCTGGGATCGGGTCCCGCATCGAGCTCTCTGCTCAGCAGGGAGCTTGCTTCCCTCTCTCTCTCTCTCTGGCTGCCTCTCTGTCTACTTGTGATTTCTCTCTGTCAAATAAATAAATCTTTAAAAAAAAAAAAAAGTAACAGGAGAAAAAAAGTTTATTATTTACAAGATAACCTCCCAAAAGACCATCAGCAGATTCCTCAGCAGAAACCTTACATGCTTGGAGAGTAAGATGATCCATCCAAAGTGCTTATAGAAAAATTGCTTCAAATACTCTCGTGTGGCAAAGTTATCCTTGAGAACAACTCCATGGTCAGATTGTCACTCTCCTTGAACTCTCATTCTCCCAACACAACAGCCCCTCCTGAGGCCACTATAATCTGTGCTGGAGTTATAGTAGATATTTGGGATCCAAATTTTTCCCCTTGGACTGCCTCTGGTTTCATTTCCTTTGCAAAGATAAGGCATATTTTGGAGTAGAAGTTGGAGGGAAGTGGTGAAAAAGAACAGTTCTTGTGGTCTGCTTTGATCTGAGCCTATTTCAGCTGAATGAGGCTTGGACAAGGAAGCCCTCCATGTTCTGGTCAACTAGAATTCTTCATCAGCTTTTGGAACCCTTGTCCAGCTAATGAGTAAACCTCACTGTGTTTTGCCTTGTGGGACTTATTCTCTTCATATATCTATAACAGGGATTCTACACCAAAAATGTGATTGTGGGGAAGATTAATGATTTTTGGACACCTGGTAAATAAATAATTGTAATTGTACTTTAATGTGACAAAAATTTGTAGGGAGTGTTTAGCCAGTAGAATTTTAAATAATCTAGCCTTATTGGAAAAGCTTTCCTTGTTTTGGATAAGGGACTGTCTAAAATTTTGAACTACTCTACTACAAATTGCAATATCATCACTATTTTGGAATATTGCATCAGGACTTTTTTTAAAAAATTATTAAGATACTTTTATTGAAGTTATTACCTAGTTCCCAATGTAATTCTGCATAGTATGGAGTGGCTGAGCTGGTTGTATAGGTCATAGAGTTCTGTGACAGGTATCTTTCATTTTAAATCTGGGGGACCTCTGTTTATGATTTGGTCTCTGACTCAGCTTGACGACATGCAGGTAAAGAGCGAAATGATCATGGGCTTACAAATATTGTAGTTTACATCTATTCCAGCTTCAAGTGTGCCCCTCTGGTATCTTTAGACTGGGGCGTCAGGGTGGCTCAGTTGGTTAAGTGAATGTCTTCAGCTCAGATCATGATCCCAGAGTCCCAGAATCCTGGGATCGAGCTCCATGTCAGGCTTCCCATTCAGCGGGAAGTCTGCTTCTCCTTCTGACCCTCTCCCCCTCAAGTTCTTTCTCACTTTCTCTCTCTCTCTCAAACAAACAAGTAAAATTTTAAAAAATAATAATAATAAAGGACTTTTCTCTGACTTCAAGCAGGAAGTGTCACTATCTTTTCTGGAAAAAACACTATCTCTGCATGAGACAAGTTCACAATACAATCTGGTGCTCCACCCAAAGTGATGGGAGTATACCGCATGGTGAGAGAATGGTTAATATTAAAGCATTCTTGTTACCTGTAGTTGCTTATTTTCAACAACTCTGACATCTGATTAAAGGAGAGAAAACAGAAACAAAGGCAATACTTTCAATAATTCAATAATTGTAATTCCTTCTTCACACTGATGTGACTTTGTAATTCAGATTTTTATTTTGTCTTAAATAAAAGAAGCAATATCATAAGGCAGATGGTGTTTAATAGGGTAAATTATATTCAGAGAGAAGATTTAATCCTTTATGTAATTTAATTAAAAATTACTTTATGTAACTAGACCACTATTTTACCAGTATATTAACCATTTTCTGAACAATTTTTTAAGTAGGGAAATAGTCATAGGAGTTTTTTTTTGGCCAAGCTATTTAGTTTCTTCTATTTTCAACTTAGGAAGGGAGGCAATAGATATGGGTTTAAGTTTATAGATTTCTAAGTGACTTATCCTATCCAACTCTTTCGTTTTTCTGCAATTTATGTAGTTAGAAAGCAGATAGGAGCTCTTTCAAGTGCATAGATAACCTAAGTGCTTCTTGATGATCAGTGGATTGTCGGATGTTACACTTGTAATAACTGTTGTCAGTGTGAGTGCCAATGACATTTCTTAAAAATCTTTGCAAATTGGCTTCTGTATCTAAAAGTCTGGGCTCCAATTAAACATACAGGGCCTATGACAATAATTGCCAGCAATAAGAAAGTCCTTCGCCCTGAGCTGTTAAGTGAGTGAAAGCAATGAGTGATGGGTAGAAATGTGAAGAGAGAAAAAGGGCTGAAATGTCACTGTCAGTGTGCCCAACAGGAAGGCCCTGTCGAAGAAGGAAGGAAGATTCTTTCAGAGCTGACACAAGGAGGGAACTACTGAGGTTGCTTCATTTGCAAAGTCAACGCTATTTCGTTTCTATTCAGGAATGACAGGAAAAGAGGCAGCAACATTCTCTTGTTGCCTTCCCCTTCAAATCAGACACACTTACATTTCATGTTAAAATGTGCAAATCAGATTGTGTTGCAGACAGATTGTGTTGCTGGCCACGCGTAGTTTAGTATCCATACATTAAATGAAAGGCTAATTTATTTTGCATGCCGCAGTTTCTGGGATTTTCTTTTCATTCTGGCAATTATGCTAGAATTGTTGGTGACATTTGCCTAGAACGCTCCCCCACCTTTTTGTCGCTTTAAAGAGTTTTATATTATGTCACTTATTATTGGGGACAAGGGGAAAACAGGATGTAAGACAATTTATCCCTGCCAGAAATCAGGTTTTAATGTATAGAGCCTCTTTACAAAGAATATTTCTATAAATAGAAGTCATGAGGATCTGTCATAAAATATCCAGAGGCTTTGGAAACCCAGTAAGCAGGTTATATAGAGCTGTCCTCCAAAGTACTACTATAGTCCTTGAAAATGTCAAATTCACTCTGTGTCAGCATTTCCTAGCCTACCTACATGCAGAATAACTTCCAGAGAGTAAAGCATGGAAAATAAATATTTAGCAACCCTAGCTGCTTCTGAAATTGTCTATATGAGTCTGCCCAAATTACTGAATACCCTGTAAGCATTCTTCTCATGTATTTTTACAGAGTGACTTAGAAGCTTTCTTCAGCAATAATCCCTGGCCTGGATTTGAAAGTGGCTAGCTATAGAAGTTGTTTTATACAATGTCTATAACAGGTTAATTAAAGGACTATTCAATGTAATTCAGGTCTCCTGGGCTCTAACTATTTCTTCAATTCTGTAAATCACTCTGTCCATTATTGAAGGCTCAATGTGAAGAGTCTTGAGGAATAATGCAAAGGTTCTAAAGTGAGGCAGATCTGGATTGAAATTCTCTCTCTACTACATGCAAATTGTGTAGTATAAATTGTGCAGTCAATTTATTTTCTCTTCCTTTATCAGCAAAATGGAAACTATGTGTATATATATATATATATATATATATATATATATATATATATATGTGTGTGTGTGTGTTTACACATATATATATATGCAGATACACACACATATGCACACATAGAGAGCATTGTCACTGCAAGGATTAAGTAACATTTTCAGTATAGATGTCATTCATGCTGCATATGCTCATTACATGGTAATTTTCTTGTTTCTTGAATGTGCTTGTATCTGTGTGGGTCTGCTCACAGCAAGCATTTGAAATAAAAGATTTATAACCTCACAAAGAGAACTAACTGGCTAGGTTTCAGAAAGATACCACTTTGGCAAATCTCAAGAGCTCAGCTATGAACTTTGAGAGACCAGAGGCATGAGCTTCTCAAGGACCCAGACACGGAGTATCTCAGTTTCAGAGTACAAATGTTAACAAAGGTCTATGTATAATTGCAATAAAATGATCCTCTGTCCAGGTAAATCTTCCCCTCCGGGAACTTTGTGTGGGTCTATGATATGTACTTATGGAGATGTTTGGTTTTGGTTGTGTTACTGCAATGAAACGAAGATCTCTGATTGGAATATTTTAATGTTTTTTTTTTTTTAAAGATATTATTTGACAGAGAGAGAGAAAGAGAGAGAGAGAGAGAGGGAGCACAAGCAGGGAGAACAGCAGAGGGAGAGAGACAAGCAGGCTCTTTGTCGAGCAGGGAGCCTGATGTGGGACTTGATCCCGGGACCCTGGGGTCAGGACCTGAGCCAAAGGCAGATGCTTAATGGACTGAGCCCCTCAAGCACCCCTGACCTGAATGTTTTAATATTATTTTCTGGAAGTTGTTGTGAACATCTCCATATGAATGTGGTACCTACATGGCATCCTCATAATAAGGTTTTACGCTGACCCCAAGGGCCAGGGCCCTTTCTTCCTGAAGTGTGTGTAAATGGATTACGGGGCTTTCCTTTTTCTCAACATATTTCAGTTTTGCCTTGGTGGATTAACCTGTGTTAGATATAATACTTTTAGGACACCTCTTATATCTTTACAAAGACTTTGTCTATATCGTCATGTCTCTTTTTTTTCCTTCTATGTTTGCTACTCAGAGGTTCTGTGATAACTCATTGTGTTATAACTGGATTTTCCCCAATGATTAGTGAATAGTGTGTTTTTATATATTTATGAGTCATTTAGATACCTTGCTTTGTAAAGGAGTTTTTTTTAATATCACTATGTATATTGTTTGATGTATATGGAACTGACCCTAATCCAAAAATATTTAAAGTAACTTTAAAACATGTGGTGTCATATAATAAACACAAAATTAACCCAAGTGGGTTGAGAACTTAAAGGCCAAATAAGCACAGATTATAACACAAAACTGGAGGTATGTTTAACAAATTAAATGTATATGTTGTTTCAGATCATAAATTCAGACCTGGATTCCAGTCACCAGAACAAGTAGAAAACCTTTTCACCACACAATTCAGTATCCAGTACTAAAAGGACAGCCACCTGCCGTTCAGAAAAAGTTACTTCTAGAACTGGGATTTGGAAACTTTTCTTTATTAGAGCAGAGGATGGAAAAAGGTTGGGTCTCACATGCAGATTTATCAGGCTTGGTTTTAGGGCACAGTATATTACACACTTTTGAATTAATTATCAACATTTTGTATGTATTTTTTTAAATTTTACCACATGTGGGGCTTGAACTCACAATCCCAAGATCAAGAATTGCATGCTCTACCAACTGAGCCGGCCAGAAGCCCTTAATTATTGCTTTTTAACATCAACATGCTTATCTACTAAATTCTGGGCTCCAGGTTCCTGTTCACAATTCGAAACAGCGGGACACAGTGTGTCTCTGTGCCTGCATGTAGCCAAGTTCCAGCCCTTGCAGAGAACATGTGCTCTCCATTTTACAAGGATTTCCATCAACTCCTGGTGTCAGATGTCATTCATCATCATTCTTCTGCTGGTTCCATTTATTTTGTATTTAGTGATTTTCTGCCACTTTACCAAACCCATTTACCTCATTTCTGTTTCCAGCTGGTCCCTGTAGGCATCCGAGTTTGTATTCCTCGAGGAGTAGATCAGATGTATATGCATCAGTTAAGCCCTTAGAAATGTTATTTCTCAAGGAAACAATACACTGTGAGATCATCAGCTTCTCATTTTGTTGCTAAGCTTGAAAGGAAAGCACAGAAAATCCCAAGAGGCTAATAATCTGAAATTTATGTATGCTTGTTTTGGCATAAGTTTCCTAAGTATTTTTTGGAAATGCTATGCCTTCCAAATTATTTTCTGTGTTTCTTAATTGTGAAATTCAAATGTCAACAGCAAAATAATGCACAGGCAAAGAAGAATGGCATTAATAATGTAGAGAAATCCATCTGGAATTGTTTTTTCCAAGGTGATTGATAAACCACATAATACTCATATGAATAATGGAAACTTGATCACATTACACAGTGTTCCAGACACTATCCATAATAAAGTAAGAGAATTATGTAATTCTTTTAATGTATGTATTTTTTAAGTAACTATTTTATTTAAGGTATAACAAAAAATATGCAAATTGTAAGTATGTCTCTGAATGAATGTTTGCAAGAAAACACATTGTTGTAACCTTCATCCCTGAGACCAAAAATAGATCACCAAATCCCAAATCCTCCCCATCCCCTCTGCTTATGATTAGCTACCTCTTCTCATTCCCACACCAAAGATTACTACTCTCGTGTGACTTTTATTTCCATATGTTAGTTTTGACTGTTAATTTTGTATAAATAAAATCGTACAGTATGTAACTTTATGTAATATTTCATTAATTCAACATGATTAGAGCATCAATTCATGTTTTTATATTATGAATAACATGTACTTTCTTACAGCTATATAGTATTCCACTGAATCAACTTTTGTTTTATTTATTTACTATTTATTTTTATTATGTTATGTTAGTCACCATACAGTACATCATTAGTTTTTGATCTAGTGTTCCATGATTCATTGTTTGCATTTAACACCCAGTGCTCCTTGCAATACCTGACCTCCTTAATACCCATCATTGGGCTAACCCATTCCCCCACCCCTCTCTTCTCCAAAACCCAAGTGACACCATTTGATAATTGTATTTCTCTGCTTGACTTTTTTCACTCAGCATAATCTCATCCAGCCCATCTATGTTGATGCAAATACTGGATATTCATCCTTTCTGATGTCTGAGTAATATTCCATTGTGTATATGGACCACATCTTCTTTATCCATTCATCTGTTGAAGGATATCTAAGGTCCTTCCACAGTTTCACTATTGTGGACATTGCTGCTATGAACATTGAGGTGCATGTGGCTCTTCTTTTTACTACATCTGTATCTTTGGGATAAATACCCAGTAGTGCAGTTGCCAGTAATGAATGCAATTGCTGGGTCATAGGGTAGCTCTATTTTTAAATTTTTGAGGAACCTACACACTGTTTTCCCAAGTGGCTGTTCCAACTTACATTCCCTCCAACAGTATAAGAGGATTCCTCTTTCTCCAAAACCTCTCCAACATTTGTTGTTTCTTGCCTTCTCAATTTTTGCCATTCTAACTTGTGTAACATGGTATCTCACTGTGGTTTTTGATTTGGATTTCTCTGGTAGCTAATGATGCTAAACATTTTTTCCTGTGCCTCTTATCCATCTGTATGTCTTCTTTGGAGGAGTATCTGTTCATATCTTCTGTCCATTTTCTCCACTTACATATGTGCACCAAAACCCAAAAGATACCTTGAAATACACCTAACCAGAGAGGTAAAGGATCTATACTCTAGAAACTACAGAACATTTATGAAAGAAATTGAAGAAGGCACAAAAAGATGGAAAAGCATTTCATGCTCATGGATCAGAAGAATAAACATTGTTAAAATGTTTATGCTGCTCAGAGCAATCTATACTTTCAATGCCATCCTGACCAAAATACCAACAGCATTTCTCAAACTGCTGGAACAAACAATTGTAAAACCCGTACGGAACCATAAATGACCTTGAATTACCAAGGAAATGTTGAAAAAGAAAAGGCATCATGTTGCCTGATTTCAAGCTATATTACAAAACTGTGATCACCAAGACAGCATGGTACTGGCACAAAAACAGACATAGATCAATGGCAACAGAACAGAGAGCCCAGGTATGGACCCTCAACTCTATGGTCAACTAATCTTTAACAAATCAGGAAAAAATATCCAATGGATATAAGTCTTTTCAATAAACAGTGCTGGGAAAATTGGACAGATGTACAGAGAAGAATGAAAATTGACCATTCTCTTATACCATACATAAAGATTGAACTCAAAATGGATGAAAGACCTCAATGTGAGTTAAGAATCCATCAAAATCCTAAAGGAGCATATAGGTAGTAACCTCTTCGACATTAACCACAACTTCTTTTTTTTTTTACTTTTTTATTTTTTATAAACATATATTTTTATCCCTAGGAGTACAGGTCTGTGAATCACCAGGTTTACACACTTCACAGCATTCACCAAAACACATACCCTCCCCAATGTCCATAATCCCACCCCCTTCTCCCAAACCCCCTCCCCACAGCAACCCTCAGTTTGTTTTGTGAGATTAAGAGTCACTTACGGTTTGTCTCCCTCCCAATCCCATCTTGTTTCATTTATTCTTCTCCTACCCACTTAAGCCCCCATGTTGCATCACCACTTCCTCATATCAGGGAGGTCATATGATAGTTGTCTTTCTCTGCTTGACTTATTTCTCTAAGCATGATACGCTCTAGTTCCATCCATGTTGTCGCAAATGGCAAGATTTCATTTCTTTTGATGGCTGCATAGTATTCCATTGTGTATATATACCACATCTTCTTGATCCATTCATCTGTTGATGGACATCTAGGTTCTTTCCATAGTTTGGCTATTGTGGACATTGCTGCTATAAACATTCGGGTGCACGTGCCCCTTTGGATCACTACGTTTGTATCTTTAGGGTAAATACCCAGTAGTGCAATTGCTGGGTCATAGGGCAGTTCTATTTTCAACATTTTGAGGAACCTCCATGCTGTTTTCCAGAGTGGCTGCACCAGCTTGCATTCCCACCAACAGTGTAGGAGGGTTCCCCTTTCTCCGCATCCTCGCCAGCATCTGTCATTTCCTGACTTGTTGACTTTAGCCATTCTGACTGGTGTGAGGTGATATCGCATTGTGGCTTTGATTTGTATTTCCCTGATGCCGAGTGATATGGAGCACTTTTTCATGTGTCTGTTGGCCATCTGGATGTCTTCTTTGCAGAAATGTCTGTTCATGTCCTCTGCCCATTTCTTGATTGGATTATTTGTTCTTTGGGTGTTGAGTTTGCTAAGTTCTTTATAGATTCTGGACACTAGTCCTTTATCTGATATGTCGTTTGCAAATATCTTCTCCCATTCTGTCAGTTGTCTTTTTATTTTGTTAACTGTTTCCTTTGCTGTGCAAAAGCTTTTGATCTTGATGAAATCCCAATAGTTTTAAATATCTATGCCCCCAACGTGGGAGCAGCCAACTATATAAACCAATTAATAACAAAATCAAAGAAACACATAAACAATAATACAATAATAGTAGGGGACTTTAACACTCCCCTCACTGAAATGGACAGATCATCCAAGCAAAAGATCAACAAGGAAATAAAGGCCTTAAACGACACACTGGACCAGATGGACATCACAGATATATTCAGAACTTTTCATCCCAAAGCAACAGAATACACAGCTTCTTTTAAGACACGTCTCCAAAGGCAAAGGAAACAAAAGCAAAAATGAACTTTGCGGGGCACCTGGGTGGCTCAGTGGTTTAGGCCTCTGCCTTTGGCTCGGGTCGTGGTCTCAGGATCCTGGGATTGAGCCTCTCATGGGGCTCTCTGTTCAGCAGGAGCCTGTTTCCCCCTCTCTCTCTGCCTATTTGTGATCTCTGTAAAATAATGAAATAAAATCTTAAAAAATAATGAACTTTGGGGACTTCATGAAGATCAAAACCTTCTGCACAGCTAAGGAAACACTCAACAAAACAAAGAGGCAACCCACGGAATGGGAGAAGATATTTGCAAATGACACTACAGATAAAGGGGTGGTATCCAAGATCTATTATGGACTTCTCAAACTCACCACCCAAAATACCATTATTTATTTAAATATCCTACTACAGATGGACATTTGAGTTATTTCCAGTTTTGACTATTACCAATTGTGCTTATATAAATATATTGTATGACTTTCACTGCACATGTTTACATATTTCTGTTACATGAGAGGAAATACTGGATAATAGGGTTTGTTTATACTCTGCTTTAGAGGATACTGACACATATTTTTCCAGAATGACTGAAAGAATTTAAACTTCCACCAGCAATGTGGAAAAGTCCCATGGAGTTACTCCATATCCTCATGAATACTTGCTATTACCTACCACTCCACACACCACCCCCCAAAACAACCTGAGGAGATATTGACTAGGATTACATTAAATCTAAGAATAAATTCAGTGAGACTACTTTAGAATATCATCTCCTCTGATTGGTAAATACCATATATCTTTACATTACTTCAAGTCTGTAATTTTAAAATTATTTTTTGTTTTTTATATTTTATTTTTAAATGTCAATTTTTATTGGTATTTCATATTTTTGAGATAACTCTAAATGTTATACTTTAATTTTATTTTCTCTTTGTTTCATTCTGATATATGTAAATATTTTTATATTTTTATAAATATGTGTTCAACTACCTTGTAAACTGTGTAATTAATTCTAGAACTTTAAAAAAAAAATTCCTTTGGATTTTATAAACCCCCAGTCATGTTGAATCAAAAAAATTAGTTTAATTTCTTCCTCTCTAAAATTTACACATTTTATTTCTCTTACTTGTCTACTGCATTGACTAAGATACAATGTTGAACAAGAGAAATGATAGTTGGTCTCTGTGTGTAGTTCTTGATCACAGCAGACAGACTCACAATATTAGTCATTAAGGATAACATCTGTTGTAGGTTTGTTTGTATATAACTTTATCAGAATAAGGAAGTTATTTTCTATTAATAGCTTGTCAATATGATGAGTGTCAAATTTTATCTCCTTTTTTAACAAAATCTAGAGAGAATGATGGCTTTACTCTTTTATTTTTAACTAATATAATAAAGTACATTTTCAAATTTCCATTATTAGCTAATCCTTCCATTATGATTTTATATAGTCTTTTCTCTGAGCATAGGAGAAAATATTTGTTATCTAGGGTTAGGCTAAGATTTCTTAAAATGATATTCCAAAAGCATAACCCATACAAAAATAAATTAGATTTCATCAAATTTAGAATATTTCATTCTTTGCAAGGTACTGTTGTGGTGCCCAGGTGGCTCAATCAGTTAAGTGTCTGCCTTCGTCTCAGTTCCCGATCTCAGGGTCCTGCGACCAAGCCCAGACCCTGGCCCCCGGCTCAGTGGGGAGCCTGCTTCTCCCTCTCTTTTATCCCTTCCCCCTGCTCATGCTCTTTCTCTTTCTCTCTCTTTCAAATAAATAAATAAAACCTTTTAAACCTTTTTTTAAAAAAAGATACTGTTAAGAAAATGAAAAGTCTTTGCCTTGTTCTATTGGAATTAAAGCAAGGCAAAGACTTTTCTTAAATGAAAAGGAAACATCATCTGTGAGTTCTATTTTAGTCAGCTGGTCTTGTCTACTGGCATACTTGGTAATTTTCATGGAAACTCAAGAAATTATGTCTATAAATTTGCAGTGATTCCATATGATATTATCTTCTTTCAGAGAGGATTTATTTTTGCTTGGCTGGCAATTATAGTAGAAAGAGTTAACCCAAAATTCACAAGAAATTTGGATAATTTTAGGAAAGTTTTGCCCTTTTGAGAGTTTAAAAATATTTTAGTTTGCCTTCTTTCTTATGGTATCGATTTTTAGTAGTCTCAACTCAAAGTCTGAAATACTAATCAGGTCTCCTCATTCTTGGTCAGTCTTGAACTCTAACTATTTTTCACTCTAGTAGAATGATACCACCAAAACTGCTACTTATATTTTTAGCTTTTAATCTGTCACTTGGCTTCTAGCCCTATCATCATTCACAGGATAAAAATCAGCAAATATCTCAAATGCAAAAATGGTAAAGAATGTTGAGCTCACCTCAATTCATTTCTTTTCTCTCTGGGATGTGAGTCCTTCAAATTCAGGATGTGTTCATTCTTACTCTTGTATCTTCAAATTGTTATTTTGTAAAATTCATTTTATGTAGCTTTTATAGTTGTTGAAAGTAAAGATATTGGTCTGATAGAAACTATTTTGTCATTGACGGAAGTGCATGTCTGTCTTCTAGGTTGTTTAATAATATAAAGCCATTAAATATGAGAAAGAAAGTGGCATACAATTTTCTCCAAAGAGTTTTGAGTAATTTATTGAATCCATATCATCAATCTTTACCATACCCTTGTCAGCACTGGTAACTCATTAACTATCCAAAGGTCACCCAAAAACCCGTCAGAAGTCCAGAAATAGAAGCTGAACATCCAGCTCAATCCCCAGAGCCACATAGACTATTGATGCCTGATATAAAAATTACATCCTCATTCAGGAAGTACTAAGTAATTCCATCAGTGACCTATCTGTCTTTTTCTCAGCTCCCTATCCTCTGTAACAGAAGGAAAAGAATAAATGAAAGCATTTCAGTCTTAGATTTTCAGTAAGAGGGGTGACTAGTGTTATTTTTTAAATTCTTTTTAATCTTATAAAGTATTTTTTCCTATTCACAATAGTAAAAGTAAAAGGGCAAAGAGTCATCTGGTTTCTGATTATCTTTTCTAGAAACTTAGATAAAATGAAAACCTGGTTTTATGGTAGTTAAATCCTAGGCTAAAAGTGAGGAAGGAACCAATATGTAATTCTAACATGTCACAGAAATAACCATTCAGCTATTCATTCAATAAGTATATATTTAAGATGTACTATGTGAATCACTGTTTTGGTACTAGGGACATAGCACTGCATGTAACATAGAAATTACTAAACACATAAAACATATTCTTATATTCTTAGGGAGGATAGGGATAATAAATTATTATATTTTATATCAAGAATTAATAAATGCTATTAAAAAAAGAACAAGGTTAAGAGAAGAGGTGGAGTTCCACTTTACTTTTTTAAAGATTTTATTTATTTATTTGAGAGAGAAAGAGAGAGAGAGAGCACAAACTGGTGGGGGTGGTGTGGAGGAAGAGGGAGAAACAAACTCACTGATGAGCAGGGAGTCTGACATGGGGTCAATCCCAAGACCCTGAGATCATAGCCTGAGTCGAAGGGAGAGGCTTAACCCACTGAACCATCCAGGCACTCCAGGAATGCCACTTTAGATAAAGTGAGGAGGGAAGGCCCTTATGAAAAAGGGACTTCTGAATAGGGTCTTAATGAAGTCAGGATTTTGGGAAAACCATGTAAATTTCTGTGAAAGCACTTTCCAAGCAGAGGAAAAATAAAGTGAAAAGACTAAAATGGCAAGGTTCTTGTAATGTTTGATAAAGAACAAGCCACGCTGTGGCGTAGTACACTGAGTGGAAGTGAGCAGTTAGGAAATGAGATGGGATAAAGAGTCAAAGGTACGATCAAGTATGAACTTGTAGGTCATGGTTAGGGATTGAGTTTGTTGTAAGTATCATGAAAAGACATTGGCTGACTAGTTAAGGTGAGAGGAATAAAGGTTAAGGAGATTAGAGCTGAAGCAGAAGGAGGGGGTAGATTAGGAGGCACTAATTAAGGAGAGTGATAATTGGGGCTTGGACAAAGGTGGCAGGAGAGAAAAAGATGAGACATGGAGGATTTCCAAATATATTTTATTGATGGCATTGACAGGATTTGCTGATGGATTGGTTGGAGAAAAAAGTGAGAAGTCAAGGATAATTCCAAGATTTTTGTACAAGAAAATGGGTGAATCATGATGCCATTTACCGAGAGGAAGTGTACTGGAAGAAGGGCAGATCTGGGAGAAGAAAGCATGACCATCTTTCTCCCAAACTTTTCACTGGCTTGGAGCTCACTAATATAAATATAAATAACAGAAAATAAGATTCCTGCTGTCTATTGATTTATTTCCCATCCTGTGCTCTTTCTTCTCTGAGAACCTAAGTTATCAATGAGTTCATGTGGAAATCTAAGAGAATAAGAAATATAGGGGCCCCTGGGTGGCTCAGCTGGTTAAGGCCTCTGCCTTCAGCCCAGGTCATGATCCCAGCATCCTGGGATCGAGCCCCGCATCGGGCTCTCTGCTCAATGCAGAGCCTGCTTCTCTCTCTCTCTCTCTTTCTCTCTGCCTGCCTCTCTGCCTACTTGTGTTCTCTGTCAAATAAATAAATAAAATCTTAAAAAAAAAGAAATCAAAATATAGGAATACAGGAGTCAAAAACAACGTGGAAAAGGCAAGTCATTGGACAAGACAGGCAAGGATATCCTGAGCCAAAATAAAATTTAAGCTTAATGAAAATCAAAAGTGTACTGTCCAGATTGGTGTAAAATATGTAGTGTAATGAGAGATTAAAAATTTCAAATTTGTTGTTCAACCAGGGTTCAATTTTCTTCTATAGCTCCAGATCTGTTTTTGAATAAGTATAAATAACCATTCATTCTCATCCTCAGATACTTTTCTTATCCTGCCCATCTCCCCAAAGCTTATAGGGCCAGAAGCTGAGAGAAGTAACCAAATAAGTGTAAGGACACTATTTAATTTCCACTTATTAACCCTTTTGAGACCTGACACCAAATATTGTAATGGTCCATGTTTAGGTGATCACGAAAATGCTCTATTGTAATTTATTATCCCCACAGCAGTTGGATCACTCTCATCAGCCATTATTATGGGAGCATATGAATAGGTCAGTAGTGGACAAGTTGACAAAGGTGCCAAGACTCTTAGAAGTATCACCAGTTCCACAGATTCTATTCAAGTCAATTCTGTTCTCTCGGAGTCATCTCCTTTTCTTTGGCAACTCCTTCAGGCAATGTAACTCTTGAGAGCTCCAGCTGGGGAAAATATTGAAAAAGTGTCCAGTTGACCATACTTGTCATGCTGCACTGTCATAAAAAGATGTTATTTCATCTTCCTAGTAGTTAATTATGAAGATTTTCACTAAATATATTGAATGTGGTGTGCTGCTCATCAGCTGAAATATTAAATTTTTAATAGCTTCCCATGCATTCTAAAATATGAGTATGTTACACACTTCTATTGCCTTTGAAAGAGCTCGCAATCTCCGAGCAATAATCTGCCATCTAATTTACATTTTTATAATGTGTCACAGATAGGAAAATATTCTCCTTCAAGCCTACATATCTTTCTCTTCTGAATTGTATTTTTTTTGTACTGCATAAGGAGCTACAGATTTCATAAAATAATTGAAGCCAAGGAGAAGACCCTATACAATTTCTACAGAACACCTGATTGTACCACCTGAGAATTTTGAGGCATATTGCTATCACAGAATTTCTTATATTGGGTAAGAAGTATTCCTAACTTTGCTCATTCATCCTACTAACTTGATCAATATGTAAGTCTTTTTAGATACCTGTGTGTATATTTGCCATGTTTTCCCATAAACCCACTGTTCTCTTGCAGGTATGATACATACCAGAATAACCTGACTGAGCAAAACCACCAATGTCCATTTGCCCTCAAAAACTGACAAAACTTCATGTTCTCTATTTTCACTAAATATTTGCAATCCCTTTTGATGGTGTATCTGGAATATAAGGTGCATCTCAAAACTACCTTATAGTTTAAATATCAAAATAAGATAAAACAATGATAATCCCACCTAGTTTACTGTGGGTTGGAGAAGAGTTCATTGACCAGTCCTGGAAAACAATGTGTTTCTTAGCAGAGCACCAAGAGAAAAGTCTGAAAACACAGAATGGGCCTATATTATTGAAGGTTCTAATGGATACTGATAAAACTGTCAAAATTCTTTAAAAAGCACAAATCAGAAGTAGGAGTCAAGATGGCGGAGAAGTAGCAGGCTGAGACTACTTCAGCTAGCCAGAGATCAGCTAGATAGCTTATCTAAGATTGCAAACACCTGCAAATCCATCGGCAGATCCAAGAGAAGAAGAACAGCAATTCTGGAAACAGAAAAACAACCACTTTCTGAAAGGTAGGACCGGTGGAGAAGTGAATCCAAAGCGACGGGAAGCTAGACCCCAGGGGGAGGGGCCGGCTCCCGGCAAAAGGCGGAGCAACCCGCACAAAATCAGGACTTTTAAGTCTGTTCCGCTGTGGGACATCGCTCCAGAGGCTAAAACGGGGCGAAGCCCACACAGGGTCAGCGTGGCCTCAGGTCCCGCAGGGTCACAGAAGGATCGGGGGTGTCTGAGTGTCGCAGAGCTTGCGGGTATTGGAACGGGACCGGCTACAGAGACAGAGCTGACAGTGAGCTCGCAGCTCGGTGTTACCTTGAACCGGTCGCAGGCTCGGTGAGCTCGGAGCGCGGCTGGAGGTCAGGCAGACGGGAGTAACTGGGCGCTGTTCTCTGAGGGCGCACTGAGGAGTGCGGCCCTGGGCTCTCGGCTCCTCCGGGCCGGAGACCAGGAGGCCGCCATTTGTATTCCCGTCCTCCGGAACTCTACGGAAAGCGCTCAGGGAACAAAAGCTCCTGAAAGCAAACCCAAGCGAATTACTCACCCCAGCCCCGGGTAAGGGCGGTATAATTCCGCCTGGGGCAAAGACACTTGAGAATCACTACAACAGGCCCCTGCCCCAGAAGATCAACAAGAAATCCAGCCAAGACCAAGTTCACCTACCAAGGAGTGCGGTTTCAATACCAAGGAGAGCAGCAGAATTCCAGAGGAGGAGAAAGCCAAGCACGGAACTCATGGCTTTTTCCCTGTGATTTTTTTTAGTCTTGCAGTTAATTTAATTTTTTTCTTTTTCAGTTTTTGTTTTTTTTTTTTCTCGCCTTTGGGTAAAAAATTTTTATTTTTAAATGTTACCTTTTTCTTTTTTAATGATTTTTTACTAGTTTATCTAATATATATTTTTTCTTTTTTACATTTTTTTCTTAGGTGTTTTCTTTTTTTTAATTCTTTTCTTTTCTTTTTTTTCTTTTTTCTTTTTTTTTTTTTCTTTCTTCCTTTTTGAACCTCTTTTTATCCCCTTACTCCCGCCTCACAATTTTGGATCTCTTCTAATTTGGTTAAAGCACATTTTCCTGGGGTTGTTGCCACCCTTTTAGTATTTTACTTGCCCCTTCATATACTCTTATCTGGACAAAATGACAAGACGGAGAAATTCAACACACAAAAAAAGAACAAGAGGCAGTACCGAAGGCTAGGGACCTAATCAATACAGACATTGGTAATATGTCAAATCTAGAGTTCAGAATGACAATTCTCAAGGTTCTAGCCGGGCTCGAAAAAGGCATGGAAGATATTAGAGAAACCCTCTCGAGAGATATAAAAGCCCTTTCTGGAGAAATAAAAGAACTAAAATATAACCAAGTTGAAATAAAAAAAGCTATTAATGAGGTGCAATAAAAAATGGAGGCTCTCACTGCTAGGATAAATGAGGCAGAAGAAAGAATTAGTGATATAGAAGACCAAATGACAGAGAATAAAGAAGCTGAGCAAAAGAGGGACAAACAGCTACTGGACCACGAGGGGAGAATTCGAGAGATAAGTGACACTATAGGACGAAACAACATTAGAATAATTGGGATTCCAGAAGAAGAAGAAAGAGAGAGGGGAGCAGAAGGTATACTGGAGAGAATTATTGGGGAGAATTTCCCCAATATGGCAAAGGGAACGAGCATCAAAATTCAGGAGGTTCAGAGAACGCCCCTCAAAATCAATAAGAATAGGCCCACACCCCGTCACCTAATAGTAAAATTCACAAGTCTCAGTGACAAAGAGAAAATCCTGAAAGCAGCCCGGGAAAAGAAGTCTGTAACATACAATGGTAAAAATATTAGATTGGCAGCTGACTTATCCACAGAGACCAGGCAGGCCAGAAAGAGCTGGCATGATATTTTTAGAGCACTAAACGAGAAAAACATGCAGCCAAGAATACTATATCCAGCTAGGCTATCATTGAAAATAGAAGGAGAGATTAAAAGCTTCCAGGACAAACAAAAACTGAAAGAATTTGCAAATACCAAACCAGCTCTACAGGAAATATTGAAAGGGGTCCTCTAAGCAAAGAGAGAGCCTACAAGTGGTAGATCAGAAAGGAACAGAGACCATATACAGTAACAGTCACCTTACAGGCAATACAATGGCACTAAATTCATATCTCTCAATAGTTACCCTGAATGTGAATGGGCAAATGCCCCTGTCAAAAGACACAGGGTATCAGAATGGATAAAAAAACAAAACCCATCTATATGTTGCCTCCAAGAAACTCATTTTAAGCAAGAAGACACCTCCAGATTTAAAGTGAGGGGGTGGAAAAGAATTTACGATGCTAATGGACATCAGAAGAAAGCAGGAGTGGCAAGCCTTATATCAGATCAATTAGATTTTAAGCCAAAGACTATAATAAGAGATGAGGAAGGACACTATATCATACTCAAAGGGTCTGTCCAACAAGAAGATCTAACAATTTTAAATATCTATGCTCCCAACGTGGGAGCAGCCAACTATATAAACCAATTAAAAACAAAATCAAAGAAACACATCAACAATAATACAATAATAGTAGGGGACTTTAACACTCCCCTCACTGAAATGGACAGATCATCCAAGCAAAAGATCAGCAAGGAAATAAAGGCCTTAAACGACACACTGGACCAGATGGACATCACAGATATATTCAGAATATTTCATCCCAAAGCAACAGAATACACATTCTTCTCTAGTGCACATGGAACATTCTCCAGAATAGATCACATCCTCGGTCCTAAATCAGGACTCAACCGGTATCAAAAGATTGGGATCATTCCCTGCATATTTTCAGACCACAATGCTCTGAAGCTAGAACTCAACCACAAAAGGAAGTTTGGAAAGAACCCAAATACATGGAGACTAAACAGCATCCTTCTAAAGAATGAATGGGTCAACCGGGAAATTAAAGAAGAATTGAAAAAAATCATGGAAACAAATGATATTGAAAATACAACGGTTCAAAATCTGTGGGACACAACAAAGGCAGTCCTGAGAGGAAAATATATAGCGGTTCAGCCTTTCTCAAGAAACAAGAAAGGTCTCAGGTACACAACCTAAACCTACACCTAAAGGTGCTCAAGAAAGAACAAGAAAGAAACCCTAAGCCCAGCAGGAGAAGAGAAATCATAAAGATCAGAGCAGAAATCAATGAAATAGAAACCAAAAAAAAAACAATAGAAAAAATCAACGAAACTAGGAGCTGGTTCTTTGAAAGAATAAATAAAATTGATAAACCCCTGGCCAGACTTATCAAAAAGAAAAGAGAAAGGACCCAAATAAATAAAATCAAGAATGAAAGAGGAGAGATCCCAACTAACATCAAAGAAATACAAACTATTATAAGAACATACTATGAGCAACTCTACGGCAATAAATTTGACAATCTGGAAGAAATGGATGCATTCCTAGAAACATATAAACTACCACAACTGAACCAGGAAGAAGTAGAAAGCCTGAACAGACCCATAACCAGGAAGGAGATTGAAACAGTCATTAAAAATCTCCAAACAAACAAAAGCCCAGGGCCAGATGGCTTCCCGGGGGAACTCTACCAAACATTTAAAGAAGAAGTAATTCCTATTCTCCTGAAACTGTTCCAAAAAAATAGAAATGGAAGGAAAACTTCCAAACTCATTTTATGAGGCCAGCATCACCTTGATCCCAAAACCAGACAAGGATCCCATCAAAAAAGAGAGCTATAGACCAATATCCTTGATGAACACAGATGCGAAAATTCTCACCAAAATACTAGCCAATAGGATTCAACAGTACATTAAAAGGATTATTCACCACGAGCAAGTGGGATTTATTCCAGGGCTGCAAGGTTGGTTCAACATCCGCAAATCAGTCAATGTGATACAACACATCAATAAAAGAAAGAACGAGAACCATATGATACTCTCAATAGATGCTGAAAAAGCATTTGACAAAGTACAGCATCCCTTCCTGATCAAAACTCTTCAAAGTGTAGGGATAGAGGGCACATACCTCAATATCCTCAAAGCCATCTATGAAAAACCCACCGCAAATATCATTCTCAATGGAGAAAAACTGAAAGCTTTTCCGCTAAGGTCAGGAACACGGCAGGGATGTCCATTATCACCACTGCTATTCAACATAGTACTAGAGGTCCTAGCCTCAGCAATCAGACAACAAAAGGAAATTAAAGGCATCCAGATCGGCAAAGAAGTCAAATTATCACTCTTCGTAGATGATATGATACTATATGTGGAAAACCCAAAAGACTCCACTCCAAAACTGCTAGAACTTATACAGAAATTCAGTAAAGTGTCAGGATATAAAATCAATGCACAGAAATCAGTTGCATTTCTCTACACCAACAGCAAGACAGAAGAAAGAGAAATTAAGGAGTCAATCCCATTTACAATTGCACCCAAAACCATAAGATACCTAGGAATAAACCTAACCAAAGAGGCACAGAATCTATACTCATAAAACTATAAAGTACTCATGAAAGAAATTGAGGAAGACACAAAGAAATGGAAAAACATTCCATGCTCCTGGATTGGAAGAATACGTATTGTGAAAATGTCTATGCTACCTAAAGCAATCTACACATTTAAGGCAATTCCTATCAAAGTACCATCCATCTTTTTCAAAGAAATGGAACAAATAATTCTAAAATTTATATGGAACCAGAAAAGACCTCGAATAGCCAAAGGGATATTAAAAAAGAAAGCCAACATTGGTGGCATCACAATTTCGGACTTCAAGCTCTATTACAAAGCTGTCATCATCAAGACAGCATGGTACTGGCACAAAAACAGACACATAGATCAATGGAACAGAATAGAGAGCCCAGAAATAGACCCTCAACTCTACAGTCAACTAATCTTCGACAAAGCAGGAAAGAATGTCCAATGGAAAAAAGACAGCCTCTTCAATAAATGGTGCTGGGAAAATTGGACAGCCACATGCAGAAAAATGAAATTGGACCATTTCCTTACACCACACACAAAAATAGACTCAAAATGAATGAAGGACCTCAATGTGCAAAAGGAATCCATCAAAATCCTTGAGGAGAACACAGGCAGCAACCTCTTCGACCTCTGCCGCAGCAACATCTTCCTAGAAACAACACCAAAGGCAAGGGAAACAAGGGCAAAAATGAACTTTTGGGATTTCATCAAGATCAAAAGCTTTTGCACAGCAAAGGAAACAGTTAACAAAATAAAAAGACAACTGACAGAATGGGAGAAGATATTTGCAAACAACATATCAGATAAAGGACTAGTGTCCAGAATCTATAAAGAACTTAGCAAACTCAACACCCAAAGAACAAATAATCCAATCAAGAAATGGGCAGAGGACATGAACAGACATTTCTGCAAAGAAGACATCCAGATGGCCAACAGACACATGAAAAAGTGCTCCATATCACTCGGCATCAGGGAAATACAAATCAAAGCCACAATGCGATATCACCTCACACCAGTCAGAATGGCTAAAATCAACAAGTCAGGAAATGACAGATGCTGGCGAGGATGCGGAGAAAGGGGAACCCTCCTACACTGTTGGTGGGAATGCAAGCTGGTGCAGCCACTCTGGAAAACAGCATGGAGGTTCCTCAAAATGTTGAAAATAGAACTGCCCTATGACCCAGCAATTGCACTACTGGGTATTTACCCTAAAGATACAAACGTAGTGATCCAAAGGGGCACGTGCACCCGAATGTTTATAGCAGCAATGTCCACAATAGCCAAACTATGGAAAGAACCTAGATGTCCATCAACAGATGAATGGATCAAGAAGATGTGGTATATATACACAATGGAATACTATGCAGCCATCAAAAGAAATGAAATCTTGCCATTTGCGACAACATGGATGGAACTAGAGCATATCATGCTTAGAGAAATAAGTCAAGCAGAGAAAGACAACTATCATATGACCTCCCTGATATGAGGAAGTGGTGATGCAACATGGGGGTTAAGTGGGTAGGAGAAGAATAAATGAAACAAGATGGGATTGGGAGGGAGACAAACCGTAAGTGACTCTTAATCTCACAAAACAAACTGAGGGTTGCTGGGGGGAGGGGGTTTGGGAGAAGGGGGTGGGATTATGGACATTGGGGAGGGTATGTGCTTTGGTGAGTGCTGTGAAGTGTGTAAACCTGGTGATTCACAGACCTGTACCCCTGGGGATAAAAATATATGTTTATAAAAAATAAAAAATTTAAAAAAAAGCACAAATCAGAAGAGTGAAAACTAAAAATACCATGTACTTTCTGGGAGCCATGGAAAACTCTCACCTTAATAACCCAGACCTTGACCATCTGCCTATTTGACATTGTGTCCTCTACTGTAAACTACTACCTGCAAAGAGTAAGAAAGCATGCTACAGCAAATTTGAGGTTCTTCCACCTCCCAGATAACCTAGAATAAGTAGATTGAGAAAAGATGTGTTTTTTTTTTAAATTTAATAGAAGATTATAAAAAATCCTGAATGCATACTCTGTTGTGACATTTCCCTTAGGAGACTTAGAAAGCATCCTAAAAAAGGAAAATTTAAATCATCTTCACTCTCTGAAAGGATATGTAGTGTATGGTCAAACACTTAGATCTGGTGATAGGCCACTTTTTCCTCTGTTTTTGAAAAACAGGATGGTGCTAAGTGCATTCAGATAGCTGAAGCATTTAAAGAAAATGATGGCATTACAAAGGTGTTGAATATAGATAACACTCAGTTATGATTTAATGACTAAAAAATAGACACATTTTAAGTCTTCTTCCAACTGATTTTTTTTTTAAGATTTTTTTTTATTTATTTATTTGACAGAGAGAAATCACAAGTAGATGGAGATGCAGGCAGAGAGAGAGAGAGGGAAGCAGGCCCCCCGCTGAGCAGAGAGCCCGATGCGGGACTCGATCCCAGGACCCTGAGATCATGACCTGAGCCGAAGGCAGCGGCTTAACCCACTGAGCCACCCAGGCGCCCCCCAACTGATGTTTTTACATTGTTGAATCTTTCATTGAATGCTTTATTTTTTAAAAAATGTTTTAATTAAATTTGAATCTGACAAAGAAAAAGAATGTCTCAAGAACACTGACCAAAATGATATGACTGCATTTGTGATGTTTTTATTTTGTTTTGTTTTACTAATGTAAACTTGCTTAATAACTGTCCACCTGTAAAAAACCTCTCAGTGTGGTATAAGAGCCAGAACTATTAATTTATATAGGTAGACAAATTAAGAAGTGCAAATCTAGAGCTAGAGTTTATGCCAACCATTAGACTCCATGGGATTTCCTATCAAAGATTTCAGCTTTAGTGGAAATACACACCATTAAAAAAGAAAACGTGAATTAGGCCAACATTAGGGAGAATATAACTGCCAGTTCACCATTGGCTTATTGTGTTCATTTTTCTTTTATTTTCTAGAATCTTACCATTGACAAGTAGCTTTTCATATCATAATTATGTGGAGCCTTTTGTCTCTAATAAAAATATCAGTGCTTTGCTTTGGTCATGGGTAAAATTTAGGTATTCTTAGTATAGTCATTAATTTGGTAAATACATTGGGAAAAAGACAAGTGAAATGGCATAGGTCTGAACCAAAACAAATACCACATTGACCACAAGAATATTGAGAATGGGATTTTTTTAAAGATTTTATTTATATATTTTACAGAGAGAGAGAGAGATCACAAGTAGGCAGAGAGGCAGGCAGAGAGAGAGGGAGAAGCAGGCTCCCCTTCAAGCAGAGAGCCTGTTGTGGGGCTCGACCCCAGGACCCTGAGATCATGACCCGAGCTGAAGGCAGAGGCTCAACCTACTGAGCCACCCAGGTCCCCCGAAAATGGGATTATTACCTCATGTTTACCACTTTCAGAGAGAGAGTTCATCAAAGATCTAGATGCTTATTGGTGGGTACACAAGGAATAGGGGACTGACTTTGGTACAAAACACATAGGCTTGAGGTCTGGCTCTTAAAAATTATACTACTTCACAATACATACAGAAAGGCAATTCATTTCATGCTTCCCTTCTTTGATCTGAAGCAATTGAACCAACTAGCCTTCCTCCTATTTGCATTTCATCCCTAAATTTGCTACCTTCCAATAGCTTTTCTCCACAATCAAGATTTCCTTTGGAATCCATTTGCACCTGCATGCATACTTTGTCCAGTGGTTCATCAGTCCTCAGGAATGGGTTCTTGCATGGATCTGATGATGCAGGATGAAGTCCAGGTGGATGCAGGATGAGGTTCAAGTGCAACTAACATTTGCTGAATATGAGCTCTAGGAAGTCTGTCCTTATTCTCATATAGGACCTAATTGTCCTTTATTTTCTGAAAGACCAGAAGGTAAAGGTGAGATAAAATACACAACCACTCTATCAGAAAGGCAGTTGGCACTCACTGTTGTCTACAATTTTCACAGGTCCCTTTCTCCAACCAATGTTGATTTATCTTTCTTTTTCCAAAGTCAGTGCCTTTCCAGTGACCCAGTTAATCTCTCAGAGAATGATGGGAGTTCTCATCTTATTTTATGGCACTGCTCCCTCTGTTTGACAGTTAAACTGTTCACAAGCATTTTAGTTTGTCCTCACCTTTATCAGTTTACCTCATTCTCAATTTTCTCTCCAAGTTCCTCTTTTCTTCAGTTGTATGAAATCATCATTCTACATATTCTACTAAAATAGTTTCTTTTGGTATCTTATAAAATCTTCTATCCATTCAGAAGACATAGAGGATGGAAATAATGCAGGTAAAGCATGATTTAGGTAATTCGTTAGGAATTACCTAAATTCACACACTGGTAAGGTAAATCCAGCATTCTGATTTTGCAGAAGAACTAAAGAGTCAGAGATACTACCTAGCTTACTCAAAAGAGTTACAAATGGGCAGGTAGGTGACTCAACTACAGTTTGAATCTCAGTTTGACTCCTAAGCCTATGACATGTTACATTTTCTCATGATTTTGAGCTCTATATGAATTTTAAAAGATTATCTCCCCAAAGGCTGGTAATTGTAATTGAGTGTAAAGTAATAAAGGTTTTAACACTAATATTCCAGGTTTGGAAAGAACTGGATGTATCAGCCCACAAGCTCTAATTTGAGAGTTAGCAAAGGCATCATGTGGTATCTTGGTATCTTTCCTCACCTGCATCCCTACTTCTTTGGAAACAGACATCTGGTGCAATTCCACATATATGTGTGGGCAGCAACCCAGGCTAAGCTGAGCTGATCATAATATTCCATCTCCCTGGCCATGTTGATTGATCCCCAGATGGGCTCTTGAGCCAAGCAAAGCTAATTAGAATTCTCCTCTGGGACATTTTTGCTGGAGTGTTACACAAATACCTCTCCTGTCTCTTGGGTCATAGAATTCCAACTGGCTTTATTCCCTGGTTTATGGCAAAACCCGTCAGCTTTAAAAGCAATGTATGCCATTTTAAAAACAATTAAAGCAGCATGAAAAAGAATATAACTGCTAGTTCATCGTGGGAATGCAGCAGAAGTGAGAAAGTAGGAGAGAGAGAAACAAGGAGAGAAAAGAGAGAGACAAGGAGATAATAACGTTGATTCCCTGGATTTAGTCATCCACGAAACTCCATCCCTATACTTTTTTTGGTTAAAGGAGCTTACAAAAAAAAAAAAAAAAAAAAAAAAAGATCTTTTTTTCAAAAAGAATTCGAATGTGCTCCTGATATGCTATTTTTCTGTAACCAAAGATTTGTAATTATATACCACCCCAAATTAATAATGCTATCCCCAATAAACTCTATTTAAAGACCTGAACACTAAGATAAAATCCAAGAATGGAATACATTACTTGAAAAGGTCAAAGATGAAGTCATCATGACATAGAACATATCTCTGTAACATACTGGAAAAAACACTTGTCTTGGTGTCCAGCACCTGGGTTTTGATATAAACTGCCAGTAATGATCTGTCTTACTTGATGCTTCAATTTCCCCATATATAAAATGAGGAGAATTGTCCTAATGAACTCTAGCATCCCTTTCTGTTCTAAAATTCAGTTGCTCTCTACTATAGAATGCTTTTCAGGTAAGCTTCAGTCACTTGACATGGTTTGGATATGCCCTAAAAGGATGGCATGAGAAATAGACAGAAGGCTGCAAGGATCAGACTAAGCTACCAACCTGGTCGCACAGACAGTCCAGGTCCCATGCTGCAGTGAAGTGTGTGAAGCATGAACACAGCCAGGAAAGAGGAGCTGAAGGAACTCCTGAGTGATAAAATGCGCCATGGTGTGGGATAACCCCAAATCTTATGGAACTCGGGCTAGGTATAAGAGCTGTTTGGTTTACAAATTTTGGTCCACTTACATGAGGTAGATAATGACTTTCTAATTTTCATTGAAACTTATCAATTAGGGCAACTTTGTTTTCCCCAGTGATTGATGTGTTTTCTCAAATGTAAAACCTTATAACAACAGCTTTCTTTATATAATACGTATATGTGGACTGGTATTCCTGTCTCTTTGCACCTTTCATTTTTTAGAAGATACTACGCACACTTCATTGTGGAGTGGTTTTGCAAATACATCCTATTGTATTAAACACTTCCATTCTTTCAACATCACTCTTCAAATCAGGTACTTTGGACCCAGGATGACACATGCCTGGGTGCTGTATTTTCAGTGCAGCGAAAATGACAGATTTTACAGTCAGACAAATCTGATTCCCAACCCTAGCATGTATTACCTTGTAGATATGGGCAAGATCTTAGTAAACCTAAACCTATTTTTTCATATGATACTATGTAGATTATAAATTCTACCACATAGGGCTATTCCTTTAGATGGCTACAAGCATTCCTTTAGATGGCTTATGAAAAGCAGCTGGCACACAGTAAGTGCTCAAACATGTTCACTTCCTTCTAAATAGTCAAACCCGGTTTAATGAATAAAGGATGTTATTTTTTTTCTTAATTTTAGTGAAATAACTCCATGCCTTTTGTTCCCCATAACCACCTCCAACTTGACTTAGTGAAATCTTTAAGTCATTCCTAACGTCACTAAATTCTTGGTACCAACCATATTCTTAAATTGTTTCCTAGGGATAAGTATGAGTAATAAAGCCTAATGAGGCATCATCAGGTGTTTTTCTGGTTTACTTTTACTGTAAATATTCTGTAGTCTCCTAGGAAACTCAGAGAGGTACAAAAGCTCAAGATTATTCTGCTTTTCTCTGCATTCCTCAGATCGTGATTATTAGGGGGCTCCAATTATTGGTTCTTCCCACTTTAAGAAGGAAACAGAGATAATCACACCACAGGATTAACAGAATGGAAATCTGGTGAAATTTTAGGAATTGGATTGCTTACTCTGTAAGGAAGATGAGTAATGGAAATCCAAAGCCATCTTTTAATTATGTTGTGATTTAAGTAGGATATTGACCAGATTTTCTTCTTTTCCACTGAGCACAGAAATAGGGAGAAATTGCTACTGTATCAAACAGAATCTGAAGCTTGACATTTTTAGACCCTTATGAGAATAAGAGTGACTAATTCTGAGTCATGCAATCACAAAAATCATGGAATTTCACATTTTAATAGTGATTACAAAAATACCATTATATTTATTTTGTGCTTCTGTTTTTCAGAACACTTTAATACACATTCTTAAACAATTCTAATAGCTCCCTATGGAGCTGAGAAGAAATTAAAAAGTTGAACTGATTCTTCTATACCTTAACTTTTATAAGCTTAAAATGACATGACAGCATAAGGTAAATTCCTGGGGTTTTTTGTTTGTTTGTTTTTGAGATTTTATTTATTTATCTGTCAGAGAGAGAGATTTTATTTATTTATTTATCTGTCAGCAGGGGGAGCTGCAGGCAGAGCAGGCAGAGGAAGAAGCAGGCTCCCCAATGAGCAAGGAACTCGTTGAGGGACTTGGGACCCAGGGATCATGACCTGAGCTGAAGTCAGATGCTTGAGCCACCAGTTGTATCTGATACAAGTTCCTTGTATTTTGATAGGTTATTTACACACTGGCTGTCACCTCCAGCTGGCTCACAGAGTTGGAAACCATGGTGTTACCCACCACTTGTGATCCTTCCCCCACCTACAGCACTGCCCAGTGAACAGCCAAAGAAAGTAATATGCCTCAGAGTTTTTCTGGCTTTCCACCTAGAGGAACCCCAGCAGCTAGATACTCTCAAAACAGGTCCCAAATAAAATAGAGTTGTGTGTATCAGAGACCATGGTGGGTGCACAAGGAAGGAGACAACAAGTTGAACAAGAAGTATTAAAAGAACACTCTAATGCTAAAAAAGAAAAATCAGCATCATGCTATATTTAAATATTAAATATAAGTATTTTAAGTGTATTTAGAATTTGTTAGCCGATTTCTGCAGAAACTAGTGATAAGATCCAAAAATTTGACATCTCCCTTGTTACAAAAGAATCTTTCTTATGATTTTATCTTATGCATTGGTGCTTTTTTGTTTGTTTGTTTAAATTGTCCTGTTTGAAACTTCAGTACTTGTATAAATGAATCTCTGAATATCACTGTTGTAGAATTTGTCGATCATTCCTACCCCATTTATGTGCTAAAATTTAGTGATGTTTTTCCACACTAATATATGTCATTTGAATTAAGGACATCCTTCCAAATTTCAACTCATATGACATTTTCTTTAATCTATTCTTTCCCCTTCACTTTCTGGGTCTCCTTACCTATCAGGAGCCAAGTAGCATCCCAGCCTCTAAAATTGGCCTACAAAATATACTCTGTCTACCCCTATTTGATCTCTCCTAAAGATGAAATCCAATAATCTTATTAAAATCAAATGAATGACCAGACATGATATAATGTGTTCCCTTTTCCTTGAAGCATAGCCACTTTAGCAGATGTTAATGTTTTAACGTAAAACCATTCTCTAGAATTCAGCACCATTTAGGATCAGGAGAAGGAATGTTTAGGGTCGTTGGATTTTCCATCTCTCTTCCGGTATACTATATTAGTGACTTCCTTTTGCATGTACAGCCAACTCTGACAAGGCAAGCTCTTTTGACTTATTTCATATACAACTTACATCTAAGTGACTTGGTGCTTAATATATCTGATACATCTGGTGTTTTTTTGGTGTGTGTTTTTTAAGCCTATATTATGGTACGTAAAGAGTTCACAGACTAAAATGCAGTCACCTCACAGTATTTAGAAGTTTTCTTATAATGTTTTTTGAAATTACAGTGTTCTACTAACCATGTGATAATTTGGGGTAAAACCACAGTTGCATGCAATTTTGGAATTATACGGTTTTGTACTGGTTTAATTCAATGTTATAAAAACTGAACAAATAATATATTGATGTCTCTGGTAAAAGAGGAATTCAGCATCCCATTTTTCACAGTTTTCTAGTGCCTTTTTGCTCTTTCTGGTTAAAGACCCACGTTTCTCTACTGGTTGTTATTTTATTTATTTATTTAAAGATTTTATTTATTTATTTTACAGAGAGAAAGAGAGATCACGAGTAGACAGAGAGTCAGGCAGAGGGGGAGAGGGAAACAGGCTCCCCGCTGAACATAGAGGCCCATGTGGGGTTCAATCCCAGGACCCTAAGACCATGATCTGAGCCAAAGGCAAAGGCTTAACCACTGAGCCGCCCAGGTGCCCCTACTGGTTGTTATTTTAGATAAGAATATCAAAAAAATTTGTACTATGTGTTTTTTTTTCTATTATTTTGCATTGATGGCTTCTTCTGAAGCTTTCCTTGTTATTTATGACTGCAAGGTCATTGATATTAACTCCTTAGGTGTTAAAAACATGAAGGTTTATAGAACTGAATCCAATTCCAATGCAATCTGTCTTCACAGACATTCTTCTTCATCATCTCTGCAATATTGCATCTGAAAGATCCTGCCATATCACACAGAAAGGAAGGACACTGGGGGATTGTGAATGTGCTTCCTGAATTCCAATCTCTTGGAGATGAAATTTTGTCTCCATGAATACTACTACCCTAGTCAAATATTGGGCAGAAAGAGATTCAAGCCATCTTCATCCTCTATCTGGCCAGATTCCTGTGCCTGTTTCTAAGAGCATGAAAAGCCATAAGAAAGTGTAAAGAACCCCAATAAGGTGAAAGTAAAAGGTAGAATTCAGCCAAATTATATTAAAAAATGTGTTCTTGGCATTGAATAAGTATTTGAATACTAATTAATTTAAAGACATTTGAACTGTGAGAGAAATGAGTAAAAACTTGCTACAAGAAGAGAAAGAACTAGAATAGGTGCATTATTTTCTCCTGTGCTTTTTCTCTACCTTAAATATGCAAATTACCTTCCCTCTGGGGCTTAATTTCTATAAAGACCTCACAGGACAAGCAAGAATGCACATTAGTTCTCTTATGTATCCAAAGTTGTTTAGTGCCCTGTAAGTTCACCATGTTTGTAGTCGATAATATTTGAGAAAAGATACATTGCTGAGTTTGTAATTATTATATTTTGTTGTTATACTTTTTATATGAATTTGTACTTTTTAAATATATACCTCTTAACTCTGGGCCTTGGAGAAGCACAAGAAGTTGAATGAATTTGTTACCCCAAAGCTAGATTAAAGAATATGTTGGGGTTTTCAATATTTCTCCCAGATCCTATACCTCAGCATCTCCAATCTTCCTGCATAGACTTCACCTACATGTCTAGATGCAGGCCAGGAAGCGAGGGGATGCTGAACAATGAAGACTATCTTGCAGGATCTGCTAGTTAGATGGAGAGGAGGTCAGGTGCCAGGCCAAACAGGTTCTACCCAGATCCAAGAATAGCATACATACATATGTATATACATACATACATACATATTCTAGGAAGCCCCATAAAGTTCCCACTCCACTACTTAAAATAATTTGAACAAAACAGTTGACAAAACCAAGGAAGTAAGCTTGCTGCAAATCAGTTTCCCAAATTTCACTGGGGTTCAGAACTACCCAGACAGACAAAGTGCCAGCCCTCGCCATAAGACTCTGCTTTAGTTGATTTGGGTTGGGACTCCAGAATTTTTGAATTTATAGTTTCTTACCTATTGTTTTATAATGCTCCAGGTAATTCTTGGGTTACAGACAAGGTTTTGAATCACCGCTCCATTGACAACAAGGAAATCGTCAACTACTGACAACAGAATAGGAACTAAAACATGTTCATTATAATTTTGCGCAAGACTATGCAAGACTCTCCATTTTTCTTTAGTATATTATATCCTCATTTTATAGATGAATCAACTGAGGAACAGAGATATTAAAACCCAAGGTGTCACAGCAAGAATTGATAGAACAGAAAGATATCCTCTCTCTCTCTACCTCACTGTATCTTCCAGATAGCCTTGGACAGAAATCCAGCAGTATCAGGTAACAGTGGAAAGGTCTCATTGTGTCTACTGAAAATCCCTCATTGTGTCTACTGAAAATCCCATCACCCATTCCCATGCTGAGCTGAATCTGTGTGATTTTCCTACTGGCAGGCCATTTATCACTCTTTACCAGCTGTCAATAATTGATTAGGAAGATTGGATTCAGCACAATGCAGATCAGCCCATTTTATCAACATAGAGTACAGTTTGTGTCAAAATGTGGTAACCCCTGGGTCTCTCTGCTTACTCATCTTTGATGGACTGTCTGGAAATTTGCACTTACTCCTCTCACACCAAGAGAGAAAGGAAGAATTGTGCAAAATGGAAAATAAGCAGCTGGTTCTGTCATAACAATAGTCCTAAAATAATGTGCTCCTGGCCATGTGCATTTCCCTCCCTTACCTGAAAACAAGGAAGAATAAAAGGATGCTTTAGGTCAAAGAGCCAACCCCATAGCTTTTTCCAGGCAAATCCTACAAGCCATTCCTTATATCCCCAAGCAGGGGCTACGGATTCTCCACCCAGTTCCTTCTCTCATTAAAACTACACACTATCTTCTCCCTTCCCATGTTTCTCTTTCCACAAAACCCCATAGCAATGGAGCACCCAAGCTCTCCCGCTTTTGTGCTGACTCTGAAGAAAAGTGTACAGGTCATTTGGTTTAAAGCATCACAGCAGAGAAGAGGAGATAAAAGCAGTGAATATGAACAAGCAGCAATGATTACGGACACTTGACAATCCCTTCCAGTGATACTTCAGGGTTTACTGGTCCTGATTCTTTTAAGAAAAAAGAAAGAAGGAAAGAAAGGAAGGAAGGAAGGAAGGAAGGAAGGGATTTCTGTCCCTGCTTTGAGTTCAGCCGGTAGGATTCATCAAATTTCCCTCATCTTTGGATCTGTATTGAGAGAAATCTCTTGTCTTTTTATAGTGCCTCTTTGGAACAAAGGCCTGAAGATTCAATTAACACAGAACAATGGGGACCTCCCCTGGTCTGAAGTGAGTGATTGGCTTTTCTGAAGCATTCTCATCAGGACAAAGTAGAAAAGGAATGAGAGCAACAATACTGAGAGTCTCAAATGTGCCAGCCTGGTCTCACTGTTTTAAGTGGAAAAACTCATTCATTTCTCGGGGCAGTTCTAAGTGTGAGAGCTCTGTTCCATCCAGACTGCAAACAAGGTTGGTGGGGATCTAGAGCTTGCATTCTCTTACATCTTCCACAGCGTCTCTGTTTCTGAGCTTTGTGAGCGTACCCCCCAACTCTCCACACTGGAAGGTCATCTTTTGGCCTTGACCTTGATTTTAAAGTGCTTTCTCTTTTCCCTAGGGACATATGTTTACCCCCATATGTTTGTTATGTGTGACGCTGGCTGTCAGCTGGTGTGGAGCTAGGCCTGGTGGCTTCTTGAAAACAAGATTTTGAGGCGTTTTTCCATCCTCTTCCCCTTACCCATCCCTCCAGCTCCCCCTCTTCTCATGACAAGAGTGACTGAGAGAGGCTGAGGTAATCACTACCCACACCAACATCAGCCAGGTCAGATCAAAACTAGCCTTTAGTAATATTATTTTCGCCTGCTATCAGCAAAATGATCTGCCTGCATAAATAATATAAAATAAAGACTTAGCTTCTTCCAGAATATGCACCTTTAGAGAAATGAACAAACTTTCGAGCTCAAAGACTGCCCAAGTCCTTTGAAACAATTTCTTCCACTCATTTAGGAAGGAAGCAATATTATGTTGTTACCTCTATTTTTATTCATTTTTGCTTTGGTAATATGATCAAGGGCCAAGCTCCCCCCTGATGCCCTAATGTTAATAGGACATAGAAGTTATCTTCCAAGAGGCAGTGATGCTGCTCATCCCTGAACAGTCATGCAAGAGTATATCTTCCCTACTTCTCCCTAACCTCTGGCTACACACACACACACACACACACACACACACACACGTATGTGTGTGTTTGTGCATGAAGCCGTTGACTAACACTGCCCTTTGATGGAGTCTAATCTCCCTCCGGAGCTTACTCGATCATATATCTTTTTTTTTTTTTTTAAGATTTTATTTATTTATTTGTTTATTTTAATTTTTGATTTTTAATTTTTAATTTTTTATAAACATATAATATATTTTTATCCCCAGGAATACAGGTCTGTGAATCGCCAGGTTTACACACTTCACAGCACTCACCAAAGCACATACCCTCCCCAATGTCCATAACCCCACCCCCCTTCTCCCAACCCCCCCTCCCCCAGCAACCCTCAGTTTGTTTTGTGAGATTAAGAGTCACTTATGGTTTGTCTCCCTCCCAATCCCATCTAGTTTCATTTATTCTTCTCCTACCCACTTAACCCCCATGTTGCATCACCACTTCCTCATATCAGGGAGATCATATGATAGTTTTCTTTCTCTGCTTGACTTATTTCGCTAAGCTTGATATGCTCTAGTTCCATCCACGTTGTCGCAAATGGCAAGATTTCATTTCTTTTGATGGCTGCATAGTATTCCATTGTGTATATATACCACTTCTTCTTGATCCATTCATCTGTTGATGGACATCTAGGTTCTTTCCATAGTTTGGCTATTGTGGACATTGCTGCTATAAACATTCGGGTGCACGTGCCCCTTCGGATCACTCAATCATATATCTTAAGAAATACCTGATTCCTATATTTTTAAAGAGAGAAGAAAACATTCAATATTAGAAAAGAACTCTGGGTATCTGAAATCATGAACGACAAAGGGGAAAATTAACTTTGGCTGTGTTTTTTTTTTTTATTTAAAAGATGAAATGCATCTAGAAATTTATATAAAATATAGAGTGAAATAATTCAAAATAATACCAAGTATAGGTTAACTTATGAACAAAAAGTAAATATCAGATATATTGTACCCATAACAAACATAGGTAATCCTGAGGAAATTAAATGAGGAAGAAGATAAAGCTTATTTATGGTATTATACAAGGAACATGACGAAACACTCAGTTAAGAGGCTCCCATTACTTACTGGTGGTAGTACTAGAAACTGAGGTTTTAGAAATGAAAGATATGGCCCTTTCACTGCAAGGGCTCATATACTTATAATGGAGAAAGACAAGGATAATAAAAAAAATCATATATGATGTATGGAACACAGATATATATATATATATATATATATATATATATATATATATATATAATATAATATAAAATACACAACAGCTCTTAACTCAGTCCCAAAGTGAGCAGGAAAAAAAGAAGAAAAGGAGGCACTTGAGGAGTTGTTTCAGCAGGAAGGAAGTATATCATGAAAAATCAAGGTGGGCAGAGCATTCCAGGCAGAAGGAACAGCATGTTGGTGAAAGTAGAGTGTATTTGGAGAGGACTTCAAGTTGTCACCTGTGGTTAAATGTAAACTCACCATACAATCTAGCAATTGCTCTTCTAGCTATTAAGTCAGATGATTTGAAAACCTGCACATAAATCTTTATAGTAGCTTTATTCATAATCACTCCAAACTGGAAGTAACCCAGATGCTTTTCAATAGGCAAATAGACGAGGTCTATCCAAACAATGGACTACTGGGGCACCTGAGTGACTCAGTAGGTTGAGTCACTGCCTTTGGCTCAGGTCATGATCCCAGGGTCCTGGGATGAAGCCCTGCATCTGGCTCTCTGCTCAGCAGGGAGTCTGCCTCTCCCTGCCCCCTCCCACCCCACCTGCCTCTCTGCCTACTTGTGATTTCTGTCTGTCAAATAAATAAATAAAATCTTTTTTAAAAAATGGACTACTACTTAGCAACAAAAAGAAACAAGCTATTAATCATGCAAGAACATGAGTGAGTGAAAGAAGCCAGACCAAAATGGATGCATATTTTATGATTCAACTCATATGACAGTATGGAAAAGGCAAAATTCTAGAGATAGAAATATACCAATGCTTGGCAGGAATTTGAAGTGGACAGTATTCAACTGGGTGGGGTGGGGGAGACTGTAGAGGAATCAACCAAGATGGAATGCAGACTGCGACAGAAGAAACTATGACATAAACTCACTGAAGGTGGTTGTGGGGCAATTTTCTGACTTTAGTAACTTTGGAAAGCTGTGCTTTAACTAGAAATTGTAGGACTAAAGAGATAATGACAAATGCACACATACAGATTGTACTCTAGGTTGGGGGTATGAGTTAAAAACTCTCAAACTGCTTTGGAAATATACTGGGATTGAACAAATAAGTAGTTGGATGGTGGATGGTGGGAGCCATTTCCCACTGTTGGACATAGAAGTTAGAGACAAGCAAGGGAAAGAGCTAAGAGCCATGAAGAATAGAATTGACTCAGTGACATCTATGTGGACTCATGTTTAATACATATTATAGACATATTATAGATACAAGATTATAGGTATAGAAATAATTATAGATATGTGTGTATATGCAGGTATATATGTATATGTATATATGTATATATATGTGTATATATACATGGCCAAAGCTGGAGCAATTTCAGGACAAAAATAAATAATGTGGAACTGCAATATAACCCAAAAGTTAAATAAAGATCTAATTGATACTGATATAATTAAATGTTTGAATGAAATAAATGAACTGGGGTAGAAGACACATATCTCACATAGAGAAGAATTTCAAATAATTTTTGCTGATACCACCCCTTCCAAGTGATGTAGCTTAACAACCTCTCTCCCATTCCCACTGAGTATGAGCTCAAAAAAAAAAAAAAAAAGAGCAGAACATGGAAAGGTCAGTAGGAAGAAGGTACCTTTGGTGGAGAAATCTGGTTAACACTACGCTGGCCAAATGACTACAGGCTCCCACAGCAGTCCGCCCCATATGCACCACAATAACATAGTGATTATTTCAAATTGAAGCAGCTCGGAAAATAGTCGGCACAGGGATACTTAGACTCTCCTTTGTCCCCCAGAAAGCAGGAAACAATTCTCCTATCTGAAAGTTACCCTCTTTGTACTAAGAAGTGAAAAAATAAAAGGACATTCTTATCACTAGAGAGAGGAACTTTAAAGCCAAGAAAGCCTGAGAAACAAACCTTGTTACTTTTTTACCAATCTACTATCTCAGCCCAAATTCCTCTTAGAATCCCTTATTAACTGAAGCTCCCAAACATCTGCTGTCTTTATCCTGTCAAGTCCTCACACACTGATTGTCTCTGTCAAAAATGTATAAAAACTGCCTGCTTTGGTCTTTTGCGTGGGTATCAATTTCATCATTGGATCTCCATTAGTACATAATAAAACTTAATATTTTTCTCCTGATAACTCTGTAAATTTAGTTCTTAGTCCAGCTAGAGGTGGAAAATGTCTTCCTTGGTCAGTGGAAATGTCTTCCTCCCTTTCATGATCAGGTTTTACATTATCCCTTATAAGCCATATGGACAGTCTGTGCCCTTGATGTGATGTGATGAGGATGGAACCCTACTTCTGTGGTCCAAAAATCCATAACTTGAGTCTAACAATGAGAAAAAAATCAGACAAATCCAAATTAAGGGACATTACACAAAATCCCTGACAACTACTCCCCAAAACTGGCCAGCTCATTAAAAACAATGAAAGTCAGGAACAGTTACGATCTCAAGTAGGCCAAGGACAAGGCAACTAAGTATAATGTGATGTCCTAGATAAGATTCTGGGACAGGGAAAAAAAAAAAGGACATTAAGTAAAAACTAGTGAGCTCCAAAAAAATGGTGGAGTTCAGTCAAAAATAATGCACCAATGTTGGTTCCTTAGTTGTGACAATTGTACTAAACCACATATTACAAGATGTAACAATAGGGAGAGTTGGTGAGAGTTAAAAAGGAACCCGGTATTTGATCTGTGAAACTTTTCTGCAAGTCAAAAATTATTCCAAAACTAAAAATTAAAGAAAATACTAAACCTGGGGAGAAAATGTAAAAGATGGGAAAATGGAGAAGGTGGAAAATGGAGGTCCCTGTAGGCTCTTGAATGCCATAAGGGTTGAAATTATTCAGGATTGTGAAGGATTGGAACAAGGAGAATACTCATCGTGGGACCAGGCAATAGCCTTTTGTTGTAATCCAGATGAGAGATCTTGAGCCAAGTAAATATTTGTGCAGTCAGAAAAGCAGAAGTGACATAAGCTAGTGGCAAAATGATTATAGGAACTGAGGAAAAGGAAATATCTCAGCATCAGAACCTGGTTTGTTTGAGCAACTGAGGAGAGAGTGATGTCCTTACTGAGCCAGGGGCCATACATAACAAAGATGCTTAGGAAGAAAAGATTTTAAAGATGCTCTGTCAGAATTGGCCATGAGCAAGCTAAGGGGATGTTTTTGGTTTTCAGGAGGCAAATGGAGCTTTCCTACTTTCTGCCTATGTTCCCTTCATTCCACTGCTCCTGGTATCCATGTTCACACACATTCTATCCTCTCTCTGTATTGACATTTGCCCTCAAGTAGATTATCAAGTTGGTAAGACCTAATAAGCTATTTCATGCTAAGAGAGGAACCACCTTCATTGAGTACTGTTTCCAAATTTATTTAACTTTAGACAATATCAAATAATCAGACAAAAACCAGGAGGAAGCTGGGAATGAACAGGGCTGGAACAATGGGGGTGAGGCTGGGCACCAGGAGAGCTATATACCTCCTGCCTGAGGGGTGGCGAGGCAGTCCTTTTAGGGGGAAGCTTACTCACCAAAGTAGCAGTCTCCATATGAAGGGATCCCAGGGACAGGAGGTTTAGTCGGCAGGAGTGGCAGAATGGGAAAGAAGAAGATCTTGGTCAGGTCTGACGAAGACTGCGAAGAAAGAAAATAGCTAAACTTGAAGGTTTTTTGAAAAGTCTTTTCATGCATTTATGTCACACCTATTTGTGGAGTATCCAGTACATAGGATTTTAAGAAGTTTGGTAGACAAGGAAATCAGACAAATAAATCTTCTTCTCTTCTTGAAAGAGTTTCCATTTTAGTAGAATAACAGAGATAATATAATAAAGAAAAATCACAGCTTCTGTTGTTGAAAGCACTATGAAGGAATAATTGAGGTGATATTTGAGCTGAAACTTGAGGGATATGCCTGAGACACCCATTCAAATAAGGGGCGCAAAAAGCACCCAACGTCTGTGTTCGGTGTTTAAAGCAGAGACACGGAATAATCTCACTCAGTCCTCCCAACAGATGTTAAAATCCTCAAAGAAGTAAGTGCTATGTTTACCACTATTTTATACATCAGGAAACTGGCCTTTAAGTAACTTGTGCTCTACATGCTATGCTTTATGTTGTTTGTCATCAAAATTCATATGTGGAAGCCCTAACCCCAGTTACTTCAGAGTCTGACGGTATGTGGAGATTGGGCCTTTACCAAGGTCAGTAAGTGAAAATGAGGCTGTTTTTGTGGGCCCTAATTCAGTTTGACTGTTGTCTTTATAAGAAGAGGAAATGTGGACACAGGAACAGACATCAAGGGGCATGTTCCCTAGAAAGACCATAGGAGGATACAGTGAGTGGGTCACCATGTGCAAGCCAAGGAGAGAGGCTTCAGATGAACTCAACCCTGCAGGTAGCTTTATCTTAGACTGTCAGCCTCCAGAACTGTGAGGAAAGAAAATTCTGTGGTATAAGCCACCCAGTCTGTGGTACAGTTATGGCAGCTCTAGAAATTCAATACGTTACTTAAGATGATGGCACAGGGATTAAAATCACATGTATTTAGTCCCACTTGCTGAGATTTTAATTACTATTTTATATAGACCTTCCCAGAAGATATTTCTAAAAAATTTTTTTTAGGAAGCCCAAGGAGAATACATGTTCTTTAAAGATTATTTCAAAGGCAAGTGCACAACAGACAAGGGGAAAAACACAGTCAGGAAATAAAGCTGTCTTTTTTGTACCCTCCCGTACACCTGAATGACTCAATTTCCATACAAGCTTGACAGTTTCAGGTGGGGCACTCAGTAACAGTCAAGAATAAGCATATTAATTAAATGCTAGGCTCTGGAGTAAAATCCAGGTTTTCCTACTAACTAGTTGTATTATATTGGACAATTTATCTCTAAGTTTCCTGATTCTCTTATCTATAAAATGCAGATAATAGAATCATCCCATACAGAGAGGTACAATGCAATCAGAATGATAGCTGATTTATGTAAGGGCCTATTTAGCCAGAATGATTTCATCTCTGTTAAACAGTAATTTTGTTGTTTATGCAGTAAAACTTAAACTGACCACCACCACCCCCCCAGGAACTTACTTAGAAGCAAGTCCGGGAAATCAGTAAAATATGATCGAGCAGTCCCTGATAACAGAGCCCAAATACAAGGGCAGGTCAGGTCAGGTGGAGATAACAGAACCCAAATTCAAGGATGAGTCAGGCTAGGTGGAGACATCTAATCACTATCTCCCTAAAGAATATGGGCCCCACCTTTTGGGCACCAGTTCTGACCAAGGTGATAGGCTAGTTCAAATAGTTACTATAGGGTGAATTGTAATTCAATTGGCCACCGGTGTGTGACCTAGCATGACTATGCAAATTTCTTTGTGTGTTACAATCTCATTGGCCACCTGTGTGGTCAACCACATAGCCTTTGCTCTATAAAAGTTAGTCTGTGAGGCTGGGAAGGGTCGCCCTCTCTATAAGAGGCAGCCCGGAATGGTCGGTTTGATTCTGGATGCTTGGTGCGAAATAAAGCTTTGCTTGACCTTCACTTTGTATCAGTCTCGCTCTTTTGATCATGGACCCTAACAATTTACTAGAAGCATTCAATAGATATTAGTTAATATTATTTATAATGCAACAACCTGTACCTATTGAGAGAGCCAGGGATGGGGGTGATAGCTGCTGCCTTGTTTCGCTCGCTCTGTATGCAAAACCTAGCAGGCTATGAGGAAATAGTTGCTGTTGAATGAATCCATCGATCTCTGTGAGAAACCAACTGGAAAGCACGTTGTTAAAAAGAGGCATACAAATCTTAAGAGACCAAGATAGAAGATGAGTTCAATGGCTTTCCCTATTATGTGACCACTGTGTCTCTTTTCCTTTTGTTCCCACTTCTCCGAAGAGCCACCCAAATGGAGAACCCTGCCTGTGGTGGCTGATTTGGCCCTGGGCCAAATGGACAGGGCCACGTTCGCAGAATTATCTGAAAAGTTGGTCCTTCATTGTGTCCGGCAATAAACACTTCCCTTTTGATCTGCCTTCTTTGGGAAACAAAGACACAAAGCAGCGCAGACGGAGGTGTAAGGCCCAGGGAGGCTATCAACTTTCCATGTAATCAGTTCAGAAAAGGAACACCTTTCTTTCCAGCAAGGACAGTCTCTGCAAGTTCAAAAAGCTTCCAGAACAGAGACCGAGCACATATAACTCCTCGGGGGCACAAAAAACTGCACCTTTTGGGTGGTAGACTATGTAGACGGACCAAAAAAATAAAAAATAAAATCCCTCAGAACAAAGAGATGCACCAGCTAATTGCTGGAAGCCTGAGAGCAGGCAAGCCGGTGAACTGTTTGAGGTCTGACAAGTGTTTCATAAGGTGAGCTGGCTCTGTGCGTAAAGGAAATGTGATCACCTTGAGAAAGTGCTGCTGCCGGAAAGGTTCTTATTCTCTGATGATTAACAGGGTTATTATTTATCTTTTTTGTGATTACCCTTGAATATGTGACACAGCTCCTTTGTCATCAAAAGAAACACTGTTTTTACATTCCAGTGAGAACCTAAGAAGGGTTTAATTACTATCCACGGCATCTGCTTATTTGAGTTGTCTTATGAATAATCATGGAGACCAACATATCCAGATGGCCAGGCTGTCTTCCCTTTTCTGTCTTTCTCTCCCTTTCTCGTGATTAAATTCATTTTAGTTTATGTCCGGGAGAATCACTTATGAAAGATGATTGGGGATGTGACTCTGAATGACCAAGATAATATGGAAAAATAAATCCCAGTAATAGGAGAGCACACAGCATTCACACTGATCAGGTGGTAGACATTTGCCTCCCCGTAGTAGTGTGTTACTAGCTAATCAAATAGCCCTTTGCTTTTGGGAAAAATCATCCCTTCACCACAAATGGGAAACTCTGTTTACCTATGCCTTTAGAAGTAGGAGAGGTTTGATTTAGAGGATGTAAAACGATAGATGATATCTGATGAGAGGTAATTTGCAGAGGGCTTACTCTGTTAAGACACAAATAACCGCAAAAGTTACAAAATCACCACTAAATCATATTGATATACACGTACCGCAAGCTGTTTTCTAAACAACACACAGACCAGGACATATTACTTGGTACCTTTCTCAAAAGAAAGTGGAGAGGGTTGTCCATGATCAACTATCTCAAATATACTTAGGAGGCATTATCATAGATCTTCTAGAGATTCAAAATAAGGCCCAGGAATTTTATAGTAAGTGGTCTAAGCCTATTCAGTATAGGTCCCTAAAGTCTTTGACCTTGAAAAAATTTTGGTTTTTGTTGTTGCTTTTACAGAAGTCCCGCAAAAAACCTGGCTCTGTGGATCTCAATTGGGAAAGACGACCTTATGGATGTAAGCTTACTTCTGTAGACCCCTAAGAAATGTTTTTCTTCATGAAGGTGCATTTGAAACTCCAGTCATTTAGAACTACATTTGCTTCCTTTGGATGACCATGCTGCTTTCTGAACCAGTCGCAGGGCGGAGGGCACCAGCCAAATAGTCTTAGAGAATTAGCCTCACTTCGAGCTGGAGAGATATTTTATGGCGTCCAAGGTAATAAAGTGGTCTATTCTCAATGCAGTACCAAAGCAGTAGTTGCTTCTCACACAGACTAAAGATTAACAGCGGGACTTGGGTGGATTTATAGGGCAGGTTATTATGCCCTGAAAATAAGAGGGTGTTACTAATTCTCTTTCCTTCGCTTTAATAGAATGACAGCCTCCTGAGCTCGCAGGAGCTTCAAGAGACAAATAATACTCTAAATAAACCACCCAGGAGCAGGGGAACTTGGAGGTGACCCTGCTTTCTGTGGCCTATCCCTGCTCAGTGCTGCAAAGGAAAGCATCCAAGTAGGTTATCGTACCATGCTTCTAAGAGTATGCAATGACCTTCCTGTGTCTACCCCAGAGGAATTTGTGGTTAAGCGGGTAACTGGAATGTCCACCCATCAGCCACTCCCTTGTACTCACTGGACTCTCCTGGGACTATCTATAGTCATTGACAATCTGTTTCCATCTCAGGTCCAGTCCCTAGCATCTGAATCCACTTACAGCTCTTAATCTCTTCTTTTTCACCCTTAGGCGAGACCCCAAGGGATATAAATCCCCAGAGACATGGAAATAACCTTTAATTCTACATTGTGGACCCACAGGGCTGACTTCACATGTCTCCCTTTGTTGAACCAACTACTGGGACCCCAGGTTAGATTATCGGGTTTCAAGTTTCCACTGGTCCGTCCAGGGGATTTTGAATCCATTGTCAAATAGGAAACTGCCCTACATTTTGGAGATGCCCCTCCTGTTCAAATAACTACGGTTTGCCCCTGAACCACCTGAATTATCTGAATTCAATATTAATCTTAAAACCCTTAGAGAAGATTAAGATAGTAATAGATATCTTAAAATAATTTCAATAATATTATAATAATTTGTGGTCATCTTAAATAATGACTTGTAATTCTTGTTATGACCTAGCGTTTGATTTTGGGAGTTATAGAAGGTATGGGACATTATGATGCTCTAGTTCAAGTTTTCAATCAGATTCTCGAGAGAAACTGTGAAAACCAGCTCCTCTGGAGATACACATCACACCCCCTCCATCCCATCATAACGCCCTGACCATGCAGTAACGTAGAAGTCAGGGCGATCCATTGGATCCTAGCACATGGCCTGCATTTCATCCTGCCTCTGCCACTAGCAAGAACTAAGATGGGCCTCTCTTGAGTTTCAACTTCCTCATCTGTTAAATAGGTTAAATATCAAAAATTAGGGGTGCCTGGCTAGCTCAGTCAGTAGAGTGTGTGACTCTTGAACTTGAGGTTGTTTAAGTTCGAATCCCACATTGGATGTAGAGATTACCTGAAAAAATAAAATCTTTAAAAATATAATAAAATACTAAAAATTATTGTTAAAAAGGTTTTTTTTTTTTTTTGAAGATTTTATTTATTTATTTGAGTGAGAAAGAGCATGAGCGAGGAGAAGTTCAGATGGAGAGGCAGACTCCCCATGGAGCTAGGAGCCGGATGCGGGACTCGATCCTGGGACTCCGGGATCATAACCTGAGCCGAAGGCAGTCGTCCAACCAACTGAGCCACCCAGGCGTCCCAAGAAGAAGTTTTAGTTAACAAAATTTCCTTTTCATATGCTTCATGTGAGGACTTGATAAGTTAATAAGTGTAAAGAGCTTAAAACAGTGTCTAGCATATGCCAATTTTTCAATAAATGCTAATTTCTTGGCATTTAGCCCTAATGTAATTTTTAAAGGCCCTACTGAAGTAGGTATCATGATACCCAATTTATATAGAAATAGAAAGTCAGGCAGGTTGTCACTCTCCCAGGGTCACATATTCAAATAATAGAGGTAAAATTCAAATCCATTTTCTCTAACTCCAAAAACCCCTGCTTTTATCCACAACACTGAACTATATCCATTTAAATCCTATTGCACTTAAAGGCTGAAGTACTTTATATTTCTAATTCTACTCCAGGGACCTTAACAACAATTCCATAAATGAATATATGGCTGCACAGAATGTAGAAGTCACGCAGACTTAGTGACACTTTACTACCAATTGGAGGAGTTACTTAGGAGCCAAGGAGCTTGACTATGTATACCCAGGTTGTTTTCATCATGACAAACACATACCTCTTGCTCCTTACTCTCTGTGGCCACAGAAGAATGCCTGTCTCAGATCTTCTGTTGTAGGGTGTCAGTTTCTGTGCTGTGAAATCCTTCACTGCATTTGCACTGAGGCTGTTCTTCCTATTTTCCTGTTCCCATGAGACTTTGGGCTTCCTTCATGGTGGCTTTGGTTTAAAACACTCCAGTTGCCTTGCCTAACTTTCCTTAGAACTGCACAGTGTTCTAGGTTGCTTCTCTTCCATCTACTTTCTTTTCTTCCACTCAACCTGTATTTATTTCCTTCCTTCCTTCCTTCCTTCCTTCCTTCCTTCCTTCCTTCCTTCCTTCCTTCCTTCCTCTTTCCTTCTCTCCTTAAATGTATCACAATTTGTCAGTTCCCCCAAGCTCTCCCAGTATCCAGCCCATTTTTTTTTTTCCACAAGTATTTTCTTTAATTCATTTCTTTTGTATTTAATTCCATCTTGGCTTCTGCTTACCAGAAGACCCGAATGGATACACGGGTCCATTTAATTTTACCTTTAATTTTATCTTTAATTTTACCTTTCATTCTCCTCTTAGCATATGGGTATCCATTAGTATTTTTTTAAATTACATCTGTACAAAAAGGGCAATTATCACATTATGTATACATTTTCAATGTCAATGATACCATTTATAGTCGAAGTGACTTTTTTCCTAAAAAAAGAAAGGAAGGAAATGAGGAAGGAAAGAGGGAAGAAAAAATATCATTGATTGAGTGCCAGGAATACTGTTCTGATAAGCTATTTTATTTCAACCTCAAATCTTGTGATTTAGAGTTGTGTATGAGACTGGAAAAGTTTAAGTATTGTATGAAGAACCTAAGGACCAGAGACATGGATGAACTCAAATTTCAATCCTGTTTTAAGTCTTTTGCTCTTTTTGGACATCAGAAATAATCTAAATGATAGTATTATCTACTGCATTTTAGAGATACTTTCCAGATGTATATAAATATAATTTTCTGAACATATACACATATGTGTATACCCACAAACACTGAGCTATACACACATACACACACACACACATACACACACACACACACGAGAACACAGAAATAGTTGAGGGAAAATAGGATTATAAGCATATATTTATATATCTATAAATACACGGTATACACATGGATGTATAGCCACATACGTAGATTCTGCAAACAGAGGTTTTTTTGTGCATGCCATACAGAGTTTGATTTATTCAAAGAAATTATACATATTACCGTTAGAGTCTTTTCTTATGTTGAAATAGTACTAAATAAAGATTTTAACGTGTAGACAGCTGAAGATGTCAAAGAAGACAAAGCATCAATAACGCTCCTTGGGGTTCTGATCTGTATTGGAGCTCCATTCGGTTCAGCCAGTGCTGTTAGATGTGAGTGGTAGGAGGGGCTCAGGTGTCTGTGAACGGCATGGGAAACCAAGATCTCTGCCTAGGAAACCGACATTCTCCTATTGAGTCCTGTAGAAATCTATTCCAGTCTCTTAATGCAATCACACTCATTAGTAAGTGGGTGAGGTGATCCAGTAACTAGAAAGGAAAAGCAAAAGATATTTGCTTTCATAAGTGCCTCAATTTGTGAACTTCTCAATGCACAATTGAAAAGAAGGTAGACTTGGTCTGAATTAACAATAGTTCCCATGTAGTGGACTCAGGTGAGGCAGTTACCATGAAGGTAAATTATTTGTATTATAATCCAAACTGGATAAGAAGCAATTAGAAGATTTCAAAAATTAGGCGTGGCATGATCTCAGTTGCATATATTGAAATACTTCACACTATTATGGGTATACTTTTTCTTTCTCTCCTTTATTTATTTATTATTTATTTATTTATTTATTTTTATGGTGGGCACAGGGTATTTTGAAGCTACTGTCAACACCTTTACCTTACTGCAAAGTATTTCTTTTTGTTACTATTTAACTCCTAATGCCTTTTAGAACACATTGCCACCAAATTTTGCACCCAACAAATCCCTGTCTGTTTTTATATTAATACTCTCATTGTTTGACTTACAGTTGGCAATGAAATTGGGAATGGAGCTCTGGAAAAAAAAATGGATCTTGTGTCTTGGCTGTAGGGGAAAGCATTTACAATTTTCAATCTTTTGAAGAGGTCGTGTGTTAATGAAATGTAAATTTTTAAATAGGTAGTATACATGCTTATTATAACAGATTAGCTTGCAATGCACCAGTCTTCTACCAAGAAAAAGGATTAATTGAATAGTATACAAAGAGCATTTGTTTGAATACATCATAGAGCTACCAAGACGGCCAGAACTTAAGAGACCAGTATCCCAGAAGGAAAGCACAAACATGTGATTCCAACAATGAGAGTCAGTGTTTCTCTCAAGGCATTCCGAGAAGTAACCTAGGTCTTAAACTCACTTCTCAAGAAAAACAAAAATAGGGAAAGACTTTTCAAGTCATTTTGTAAGACCAAAAAATCTTAATATCAGAACCTCATGAGGTTATAACAAAGGAAAAAAATTCAGATCAATCTATCTCATGAATATAGGTACAAAACCACTAAACAAAATATTAGAAAATTGCTCTCAATAATGAATGTAAAATTTAATATAATCCATACAAAAATCTAATATAATCCATATGAAGCTAAATCCTATTAAAATGCATGTAACAGGGGCACCTGGGTGGCTCAGTCATTGGGCGTCTGCCTTCAGCTCAGGTCATCGTCCCAGGGTGCTGGGATCGAGCCTCACATAGAGCTCCCTGCTCGGCAGAGGGTTTGCTTCTCCTTCTCCTAGTCTCCCTGCTCGTGTTCCCTCTCTCACTGTGTTTCTCTCTGGCAAATAAATAAATGAGAATCATAAAATAAAATAAAATAAAATAAAATAAAATAAAATACATGTAACAAAAGTATATATCAATAATGCAATATTGGTTTGGGGCGCCTGGGTGGCTCAGTGGGTTAAGCCTCTGCCTTCGGCTCAGGTCATGATCTCAGCGTCCTGGGATCGAGCCTGGCATCAGGCTCTCTGCTCAGCAGGGAGCCTGCTTCCTCCTCTCTGCCTGCCTCTCTGCCTACTTGTGATCTCTGTCTGTCAAATGAATAAATAAAATATTTTAAAAAATGCAATATTGGTTTAAATTAGAAAGTTATCAAATTCTCTCCTTTGTCCTAAATGAAGCAGGAGAATTACGTGATCATGTCAATAAAAAAGAAAGCTTATACCCATGCCATTTATGAAATCAATTCCAGATGAGGCATACATCTAAAATCTGTGATTGATAAAAAATAAAGGTTTTAAAAGACAGAATATTATCATATTCTAATGACCATTGGAAAGGAATAAATAAGCAATAACCATGGAGAAAATAGAGATAAATTTAGACCACTTAAAATTAAGAATCTTTATTACTTGAATGAACGTGTCCAGAGAGTAGAAAGGCAAGGTAAGCCAGAGCAGAGGAAGATACAGAAACTACATATCTTTGACTAAGCCCTTGATTCCATAATACATAAGGAAGTCCTATAGTTCAGTTCAAAGAGACAACAAGGAAAATCTAAAATAGAATATAAACAACACTTGAATAGACATATCACTAAATGGGATACCCAAATAGTCAACAAACATATTAAATGAGCAAACGCAAAATGTGAGTAACTTCATTAATCAACAAGATACAAAAGTAGTATCCACCAGAAGGTACTGTCATTCAACAATCAAAATGGTAAAGTCACGAAAGATGTTAAGTATTGGTAAGCATATGAAGCAACAGCAGCTCTCAGAATTTGCTAGCTGAGGTATAGGCATTATAATAATTACTTTGAAAAGCTCTTAATAGTATCTTTAAAGGGGGCCTTCAACATAATATACGATTCAACATTTCCATTTGTAAGGAGGAACACAGGACAAATGTATACCTATGGGTATCAAAAGATATATGCAAGGATGTTTACAGGAACACTTTTTAAAAAACCTTAAATTGATAACAACCCCAACATTCAACAGAATTAAAAGTGGTAAAAAACAGTGTTCTATTCATATACTGGAATATCACACAGTAACAAGAACGAACCACCTACTGTTTCTCACAACAACATAAATATGTACTTAAAAAAACTACTTTGAATGAAGGAAGTCACACCCAAATGAACGCAGAGAAGAAAAGTTAATCTGGGAAATAGAAGTCAGAAGAGTGTTGTCTTTGTGACCGGAAGGATCCAGGAGAGCGTTTCCGGGATGTTGGTAATTCTGTTCTGGAATCCTGGTTGCTTTGACCTCACCGCATATGTGCATTCCCTCTGTAAAAACCGACAACGCTGCTCCCTAATGATAAGGACTCCTATTGCCTGTCTGGCGGGGTTTTGCTACCATGTTCTTGCAGGACATGTTCTTTTATTCCAGGACCAAAGCAGAAGGAGGGGCCCCTTCTTGGTAATGCCAATCTCATAGTGGAGGGAAAAACAGCAAGAGTTGTACAATTATGTGATGTATCCTTAACTGCTGCTCAGGGGAGGGGTGAGCCATGGCCACTCACTTATCATGCCCCAAGCAAGTCACAAGGCCCAAGTCTTATGTCAATGGGGCAGAAAGAACAATCATTGCACTAGAAGGGGGTCTATACTGAGGGGAGAAGATATTTTGACAAATACTACAATTTTCCCCCAATGATTTTCTTTTTGGCAGAGTAATTCCACGCTTAAGTAGCAAACTGTTTCTTTCTTGATAAATTTCAACTGGAACCAAGTTTTTAAAAAATGGTTTTTAAGAACTCCCTAAAATTCCCAAAGAAATTGTATGAAATGGATTCCAAATAAAACTGTTTGTAAACCTGTGCAGTAAGATTTTTCTTATAGCAAGACTTACAAATGCCCAATTAATGTCTCTCCTCTATCTAGTATAAGTCACTAATCATACTAAATTGCAACCTTAGAACTATTTTGGAATCTACCTTTATCTGACCCTAGAGTGTTGTTTGTAAAACCACTGTAGAAATTTTTATTTGGGTCATTAAACCATTCTTCTCCCTGACAAAATTTCAAATAGTATATACACACATGTTTATCCATTTCAATGCAAATGGTTCAGATTAGGTTGTTTACAATGGGAATTCTTTAAATCATGGATAATTTTTAAAAGTGGGTTTCGTATTTCTAATAAATAAGATTATTTTTTCTGCCTAGTGAATACAACCAATTTTACTTTGCACTGTCCTGAGATAGTTCTTTGAAATAGTGTATATGTGAAGACTGGTGTTTGTCAGCATGGGGGCTGAGAGATGCTAATGTTTATGGAAGACTTACTGTGTGTTGGGCATCCTGTTAAGCTCTTTTTGTACACTATCTCATGTTTCTCACAGTTACTATTTACATTGATAACACTGATGGTGATCACTTTAACATCCCTAACAGTCTTGCAAAAGAGTTCCCTAAATCTTACCCAGACTGCACAGCTATTAACCCAAAATCTATGTGCTCTCTGACAAATCACTCACTCCTGCTTTCATCTCCTCTTTATTAATTTTTGGAAACTCCCAAGTATCCTATCAGTGCCTATCAACAAATAATAATCCAAACAGACTGCAATAAGCCATGCATACTAATTGTCATTTCAACTTCAGTTCCTTGAGATTATATATATACAGATATCCATCTAGATATCTATCTATCTATCTAGGATAGATTATATATAGATATAGATATAGATATCCATCTAGATAGATATCTATCTCTATCTATTTCTATATCTATAGATATAGATATCTATCTCAAGTTCCTTGAGATTATATATAGATAGATAAATAGATATCCATCTAGATAGATATCTATCTATCTAGCCGAGTTTTTAACATCATTTGTTAAGGAATACAGATCAAGTCATGAAGCTGTGTCCTTGGGGTCTTCTTTTTCTAGTTGAAACTCTGCTAATTCAGGGGCAAGTAAATGAATTTCTGGGAACTCCCTTCTATTCTATCTGTGCTCTAAATAGATAGATAGATAGATATCCAATAGATAGATAGATATCTATCTAGATGGATATCTATTTATCTATCTATATATAATCTCAAGGAACTTGAGGAATTTATATATATGTTATTTATTTATTTCTCTCGGGACAGTAAAAGATCCCTATAAGTGAACTGCTACACAAGTGGTTCATTGTCTGGTGCACAGCGAGTTACATACAATTTTTTGTAGTTTCATACAAGACCTCTTCATTATCCATTGCTGAAGCTAAGAAAATGAAGGTGGTAAAAATAATGCTGGTGTGTGTGTGTGGGTGTGTTATGTAGGCACAACCTCACAAATGGGTTTGGGATAAAAATCTCCAATGGACAGATAGGAGGACCCCTAGATAACCACGTAGTTCAGTAACACAGGCCAGCCTAAGCACACCAGCTGCTTGGCATTACCAACTTTGATTTAGAGCACAGATAGGATAGAAGGGAGTTCCCAGAAATTCATTTACTTGCCCCTGAATTAGCAGAGTTTCAACTAGAAAAAGAAGACCCCAAGGACACAGCTTCATGACTTGATCTGTATTCCTTAACAAATGATGTTAAAAACTCGGCTTTCACATGTTTTCAAGTGATTTCAGGAAGGAGGAGAAAAAGGACAAAGAGGAGGAGGAGGAAAGAGAACAAATAATAGCCATTGCCTGTAGGCAGCGGTCCAAACTGTCATTGGCTCATGACTGATTTGGGTCATTCGTTCTGATCTATACCAATGCGTATGCCACCCTACGTCCATCTCTACACCGACTCATTACACATATCGATGTTCTTCCATTTCATTATTTCAAGGAATGGCACAGCTTCTATGGCTATGGTCCCAGTCTTCCCATTCAATCTTAGAACAACATAAAAACTCGGAGACAAGGGATCAAAATAGACCTTTTATTAATTTATTTTTCCGATAAGAGGACACAGAACTTAGATGTCTGGATGGGACTTCAAAACATTCTGATGTTACACAAAAAGTTCACCTTTGCTTTTATTCATAAAAGTACTTAATTCGGACAACACAACTGTTGTTGTATCCAAAGAGTTCCATTTTCTAATGAGGCTTTCAACTATCCCATGCATGGTGCTCCTGAACTGTTAGCATCTCAGAAAGGTACAGGTGATTCTGGCTGAATTAGCGCATCGTTCTAAATTGTACCTGTTTTTGACATTTCTGTATCCTGAAACACTCACCTTTTAAATAATTCTGTTTAGAGCCATATATATACATAAATACTTATAGGCATATATTTATTGCTAGAAAGTGAAGGAGGGGCAGTAAAGTATCCTCCAGACTGATAAGGCATTTCGAGACTGAAAAATGAAGCAAGCCACTCTGTATTATTTACAGAGTTTTATTCAGGGTAATTTACTGATTGCGGGGGGAGCGGATCAGGCAGACCACAATCCAGTGCTATGCAGCTCTTCTCCACAAAGTCTGAACCTTAACCCACAGGTTTCATGGAGCCAGGGGCACTGCAGTGAGGTCAGAGTGTAGTTACGTAAGGCGGTGCCCTCTGAGTACCAGAGGGAAGATCAGAACAAGCCTTCCTACCTTCTAGTGAGGGTATACATTAACCTCCAAGGGGCTTGGAACATGCAGCCCAGAGGGAGGTCATTGTGCGAGCAGGAACAAGATGGAGGGCAAAGATGGAGCCAGTATCCTTAGCGGTCCTATAGTTACATGATGTTTAGGTAAGATGCTTTGATTTTTAACATGTCAGCACCAATAAAACATGTTTGGCTTTGGAAAAGGCAAATAAAATGACAGGAAATAGAAAGCTTCTTTTTTTCATTTGGATCTGTTATTTTAATTAATAATAGCCTGTCACCATTTATTTTCATTTGCTTAATGCCAATCACAGTGGTAAGTGCTTTCATATAAATTACCGTATCTCATTTAATCCTCACAGTTCACCTACGACAGGAAGAGCAATCTACTGCAGTAAGTGAAGTTAAAAAATTTTTTTAAATGACATAAAATGTGGTGGCATGTTATTAACAAGTAGGGGCGGTGGTGGGGTTGAGAGAGTCCTTACAACTGCAACCTGAATCTCCACGGGTTCATCCTGGAGTTTGTCGCCACCTGCAGGTGGTTATTAGTTCCAGCTGTCGGGTATTCAAAAAGGTCCCAGTCAGTTTAGCTATCAATGGCTCAGTTAGTTGATGCCCATTTTATAAGCCCTATTCAGAGATATTAGGACTCACCCACTCACTGTTCCTTTCCCAACCAACTTGGAATGTAAGAATTTTAGCCTATCCCTCCTGGAGAAGAGAAGTGAAAGAGAACTTGATCTTCAGCATGTGGTAGGCATGGTAGCTTGGGGCATGGTATTACAAAATTTTAATGTATTTGCATTTTGAAGAGTGAGTAATTTTTTAAAATTATTTGTAGCCATTTAGAGGTGAATCTGCAAGCTGTAGATCGTGCTGGTAAAGAAGGAAATTTGTCCAAGCCCACATAGCTATTCATGCCAAAGCCTAGATTAAACCGAAGTTGGTTTACCTTCCACGTCTATACTAAACTATCCAGGAAGCAAGATGAGGAAGAAATGAAGAAATAATGTATATTTTAAAAGTAGTAATTCACATGCCATACCTCATCTGGGAAATTCTTGGTGCAGGAAAAGGAACTGTTATTTGTAGATGGCCTATGATGCTTTAGGTCCTATTATGAAAATTTGCAGAAGTAAAACATCCAATGTCTGTAATCTAGTATAATACCTCATTTAGGAAATTGAACACATAGTAAGCTCTCACCAAATGGAAATTTCTTTCCTTATCTCCTGTTATCTCAAAAATTTTAAATTATTGTACATAAACAATAATTTTAATGAGTTTTATCTCAGCAGTCTAAGTCTTACAGCTGAATAATCTGGTCTGTGAGGAATTAAATAATCTTGCCAATTCACAGTGTGTTCCAGAGCAAGGTTGAATGTAAGTTTGTCTAGCTTTGAAGTCCTTAAGCTTCCTTGAATGCAATCCCACCTCTCCTTATGCAGCTAATTCAGTAACTTACTATAGTTTCTTGCCTTTATTGTCTTTATTTAAATCTTTAATATACCCTTCCAAAAAGCAGGCAGCAAAATAGGTGAACTGGTAATTATTGTTAAAGCGGAGGGAAAAGAAAAACGTGCTGGTCCAATCACTGACACAAGAACGTATCACCATCCTTTCTGCCAATGAAGCGTTGCCAACACAGTCTTATTTTCTTTTCTGTTAGAACAAGCAATTTAGACACAAGAGGATAGATGTCTGCATATTTGGCTTTCAGGACTGACAATCTACTGGTTGGTAGCAAGAGTGTTCTTCAAGGACCACAGGTACAAATACTATGTAGTGAAGCATCAAGAGAATATACCAGAAATACCCCAAAAGAAAAGCATGAATAAAATGGGATTTAAGTGCTCTTTTCTTTTCTTTTCTTTTCTTAGTTAGTACTTAATGTTATTTGGGACAAGTCAGAGATTAAAAACAGCATTAAGCAAATAAAACAGAAATCCTATATAAACAACCAAGCTCTATAGAACAACCTTGTATCTTTACTATATAACCCAGGGAATGCATTCTGGAAATGTTTATTGGGTGAATCAACAAAATCATGGGTTAATTTATATGTTGTATATCTTTAATCAGGCTGAGGGTTATTCGCAATGGTGTCACCTGCATTTATTGTAGCCTATCCCAACCCAAATGGTTACCATAACCTTAGAGACAAGGTCCCCAAACTCTCTTACCCAGAAGGAAAACACATTTTAAATCACTCCAAAGCAATTTATAAAAGAGAGGAAGAGAGGGAGAAAAAGGCACGTGTTTCTCTCATGAAGATTGACTTTCGTATAATAAGATTCTCACATGGCCTTCATAACAGATACCTTTAACTCTGATTTTCATGCATTCATACAAGTTCATTCTTGACTAGAGTCTCTCAACATTTAATAAGCATCAGTTTTGTCCTAGGCATCATCCTAAACATAGGGAAATATAACATTGAAGAAACATGGTTGTATAATTTGCAATTGAGCACAGGTTATTAAGGAAGATAGACAGGAAAACTAATAAGTTTGAGATAGTCGGGTAAACTCCGTCCAGGATTATGGCTATGATGTTAAAGAAACCCAGTGAAGAAGTATGTAAATCAAACATAGATTGTGTGTGTGTGTGTGTGTGTGTGTGTGTATTTAAGGAAGGTTATCAAAGAATTAAATATTGAAGACAAGTAGGAGAGAACCATTTGTGTTATTGTTAAGGGTGGAGGGAATTCACTGAAAGCAAAGACAAAAGCTGGTCCAAAGGCAGGGAACAGCGTCATGTTTGGAAAGCCACACATAACTTGGTCTCTCCATCTGCCGAAAGGGTATTCAGATCCACATCTGTAAATAAGTAAAATCATACAATTCATTAATTTTATAGCCTTGCTCCTGTCTTCATATTTTTCATAGCTTGGTTCAGTTTTGTTTGTTTCTCTTTGAAATGAAAGCTGATTGACCTTTGGAAGAGAGAAAGGGATATTTATATGCATTGGCAATCGACCTGTCTCAAAGTCAAAGCCACACAGAGGTTATCCTACAGAGCTTCACAAATTTAGTCGGCGCATTGTTTACTGTAGTAACATTTCTACTTTGCCTGGAGCATTTTTACATTGCCTGACCTTTATATAACACTTTAATATTCATATTTGGCTGCCGAACTATCACAGCTCTATAGAGTTTTAAAGCTGCTAATCTGATTGTTTCTCTCTATTCTTCTCACCTTCCTCATTTTAGCTACTCCATTGACAGCAAAAGAAGAAACAGATTTAATTTAAATTTTGTACCATTCAGGACTGATGACCCAAGGGAATATTCAGGGCATGGCTTCCTTTCAACATGAATATTGTGGGTAAAGAAATTCAAATGAATACAGTAATTCATAGTATGGACTCGGTTCCATCAATCAATAATTATTGCTTGCTTTCAACCCTATGCAGGCAATGTACTAGGTGCTGAGGCCAATAAATTCATGTGATTCCATTGTGAATAACCTCAATCTGATTAAAAAGATATAACATATAAATTAATTCATTATTTTATTGTTCACCCAATAAACATTTCCAGAGTGCATTGCCTGTGTTACATTGTAGAGATACAGCAGTTAACAGGACATAGCCATTACCTTCAAGGAGCTTGTATGTTTTTGTATGGCAGACGTTGACAAGTTAAAAGAAAATTGTGATACACCGTGACAATCATTAACATAAACATAAGCACAGAGTCACCAAAGACAATCTTGGAAGCTCCAGCAAAGCCCTCTAAAGAATGTGACATCTTAGCTGGTACCTGAGGAATGGAGTGGTTTCCTAGTCTATGAAGGAAGGAAAGAGTGTTCCAGACCATTTGTTGCAACCCTTAAAATGAATTTTTGCAAGCTCTAATTTCAGAATATGACTATATTTAGAAATAGGGCATTTAAAGAGATGATTGCATTAAAATGGGGCCATCACGGTAGTCCTTAATCCAATTTAAGAAAAGAAAGCATGGGGACACCTGGGTGGCTCAGTAAGTTAAGCATCTGCCTTTTCAGCTCAGGTCATGATCTCAGGGTCCTGGGATCAAGTCCTACATCAGGCTCCTTGTTCCGCAGGGAGCCTGCTTCCTCCTCCCCTGCTTGTGTGCACTCTCTCTCTGAAAAATAAATAAATAAACTCTTTTTAAAAAGAAAGAAAGAAACACAGATGCTGGAATCACATTCACCAAGGAAAGCCCATGTGAGGACACAGTCTGAGGGCAGCCGTCCATCCTACCGGAAGGCAAGGGGCAAGGCCTCAGGAGCAACAAGCCTACCAACCCCTTTCTCTTAGATAGGCAGCCCACAGAACTGTGAGAATATTAAATTCTGACATGTAGGCCATCCAGTCTGCGGTACTTTGGAATGGCGACCCTAACAAACAAACACACAGGCTTTGGGAAGACCGTGTTCAAAGACTCAGAAGTAAGTGTGAGCGTAACTGGAGATGGAGTCAGTCAGATAGAGAGAATGACGGTAAGCCGGGGCTGGCCACGTCGACCGAAGCAGAAGTGGGAGCACACTGACACTGGAATTGGCCGTATATATGACTAGGTGCCAGGAAGCAGAGAAGTGACAAACAAAAAACAAAGGGGTGCCGTGAAATGCAAGATGCATTTCCTGGTCTGGGTGGGTTCTCAGAGTCATGGTGATGGCTTTGTGCACTAAGGTATAATAGGAAGTAAAAAACCAAAACCCGATTGTTCAAGGGTCTAAAGCTCTGTGGAAGCGTCCAGGGAATGGCAGTGCTTCAGACCCTCCAGGGATCCCTCCCCCAATTCTGTCACCTTTTCATGGGAGTATCCCCCAGGGTTCCATTCTTGGTTCTCCTTTCTTCATTTTTCAGATTTATTCCCTTGAGACCTTCAAATGTCACCCATACACCCTTGACTCCCAAATAAATAGTTTAAACCTAGATATTTCTCTGTAACTCAAGACCCACCTATCCAACTGCATAACTGATATTTCCATGTAGATGTCTAACAGGCATCTCCTATTTAGCACAACCTAAACTTAAGGCATGACTTCAGCTCCATCCCCCAAATCCTGCTGCCAGCCCAGTCACCCTCACTACCACTGGTGTCACTTTGTTACTTACGGAAGTTCAAACCAGAAACCTCACATCGTCCTTGAGTTTCACCTGTCATTCATACCCCAAATCTAGACCATCAATAAATTGGGGGACTTTACTTTCAAAACATATCTGGAATCCTCCCATTCCTCAGTAGCCCTACTCCTATGCCTGAATCTAAGCCAATAGCCTCCCTTACTGGATTATTGCAACTTCCTCCTGATGGCCTCCTTGTTTTTATCCTTGCCTTCCCTGTGCTTATTCTCATGAGAGCAGCCTAAATCAGACTTGTGGAAGTTAAATCAAGTTTCTAAACCCTAGTCCCATTGACACTTCTAACCAGATGATGCTTGGTGATGCGTGTGTTGGGAGGGATATCCTGCCTAGTAGAGGATATTAAATCAGCAGGATCCCTGGCCTCTACCTTCTAGATGCCAGTAGAGTCTCTCTTCACAGTTATGACAATAAAAAATGTCCCCAGATATTACCAAATGTCCCCTGGTGGACAAAATTGTCCTTGGTTGTGATCTACTAAGATAAATCAAATCATAAGATTAAAAAAATGCATCAGGATAAAACCGTAGTCCTTATAAGGGATTATGCAGCCCTCTGCCCTCTCTGCATCTCCAGCCCTTTACCTTTCTTTGCTCATCTCTCACCTTTGGCTCCAAACCCACTGGGCCCCTTATTGTTCTGTTCCGTGGAATCCAGACCTGTTCCTGCCGTGGGGTTTCTGCCAGCTACAGGTCACCCCTCACTTCTTTCAAGTCTTGGCTCAATTTTCACATTAGAAATGAAGCTTATCTGATGACCCAATAAGAAATCACAATCTAGTGCTGGGGTCTCAATGGCACGAACATCTATGGCTTTCTTCTAGTTTTGTTCTTCTGTATCACTTTCTAACATCTGTAACTTACTGATTCAATCATTAGATATTTACAGAAGACCTACTTTCTGGTAGACACCGGTCTATGCTCCTGAGGTTTAAGAATAAATAAAGCACACATCCTAGATTCTAGCTGGGGCAAACAGATATTAAACAAATCAACCACTAAACGATGTAATATGTCAAATGGTGCTAAATGCTTTGGAAGACAGAAAGCGGGCTAGGAGGTGATTAGTTGTGGTAGGGCACTGCAATTTTAAGTAGGATAGTGAATGAGGCCTCATTGAGACTTTGAGATCTAAAAAATCGTCAGACTTTATATTTGTTTTCTAAAATGTTGCCTATCCTTCTCCATAAGCTCCACGAGGTCAGTAATTTTTATTGTCTGACTTTGATCTAAGACAACTCTACTAACTTGAATAGAGCCTGACCTATAGTAGGTTCTCGACAGCTATTTCTTGAACTTTTCTTAAATCAAAATGATTTGTGTTATGAAATGTTCACATTTTTATTTGAATGGTGTGGAGGGAAAGAAGGTTCAACCTGGAAACACGTCTTTCATCCCTTGTATGACTCTGTTATGGATGTATCCCATCCATAATATCCTAACCTTGGGATTAGCTATTCTGTCTGCATGGAAAGAGAACAGCGACATAAAATAATGTGGTAACCATTTTATAAATGGTGCATGCAGAGTTCTCAAGATAGAGATAAGACAGTCCATTTCAGGAGGCCAGAGAAGGGATTTAAAATGTGTCTTGAAGGAAAGGTTGGTTTTCATTCCAAAGGTAAAGAACATAGTGAATGAAATTTTACCAGAACCCTGCTCTGAAATTGTGGCTATGGCATTCACCAGCCTCTTGCCTCCTTGGCTTATGACTAATGTGACTAGGATGACCATGGATATTACTGTCCAGACCAGGATACTTTGACCATATTAATAATTATACCAGGACAATAAATACAATTTGAGTCTGTTACAAGCAAACCTTATTTACATTATTATAAACCTTACTGCTACCTCCTCTTATCATTGTTTCTTCTTTGATATGTTCTCTATCATGTATGTGTCCCTGTGTTGCTTCCTAGCTCAGTGACAAAGGGATGAGGTCCTGCCTCTGCCCAGTCCTCACTCCCCATCATGCCATTGATGGAGAACAGCAGAGAGATCCCGTGTTAGTTGTTAGCTCAGAAGAATGCCAAAGTGATATACTTTGGGATGGCATATTCTGATCCCCTTTGCAAGAAACAATGGGAACACTTGAAATATTTTCTGAACAATAATAAGAGTCTGATGCAGTAGATCTAGTTCCCGCAAGGAGGCACAGGATTAAGAGAAACTAAGGTGGGGTTTGAGCCAAACTAGGTACTGACATGTGAACAAACCTTTGTTAACACTAAATTAAAATGTGAATCTTCAGGAGCCTCAGCCTGCGACTCCTAGCAGATCAGCACTTACTCCACCTCCAGCGGCAGCAAGAAGAAAGATTCTAGGTTGAATTCCTAGCAGAGCTTTCCAGAAAGCATAGGTCTACATTCCCTGCTCTTTCAGAAAATGGAAAAGGACTCCCATCTTCTCCCAAAACGATTGCTCCTGTTTTATGCCTCAGTCTTTGTATTTAGGGGCTTGAACCCCCTTATCTACTTCTCATAAATTTCAAGCTGAAGTTGAAATGTCACCTCCTCAGTAGAGGCCTTTTTGACTTCCTCCAGTGAGTTTTTCTCCTTTCTATTTGTGCACTATTATGACATCAACACCCAACTAATAGAGCAGCAATATGGTCTTGGGCCTTGCTATACCTCCTTGAAATGCCTCATTATTTCTAGGAATTTCCACCTTTTTCCTTTCTCTCCCTGTCATCCTCCCACGGCCATCTGTAGTGTGGAGGATGATTTCAATTGCACTTTTATGATTTGGATCCATAGTATCAAAAAAATAGGCAATAGCAATTTGTTGACCTACTTCATCCAGCCTTTGCCTTCTGATGTCCACCCATCTCTCCATCTTCTCCTCCAACATTTACTAAGCACAAAGCTCTGGCACCACTCCACAGAACACAGCATGCCAGTTCCATTTCTTCTCCGTGGTTCTTTATGCTAAAAAGGAGGAGACAGAATCCTAGCTAGATGATGGCAACAATCAACAGCTAGAAAGGGAATGTTTTCCAAAGGGAAGGAAAATTAGGGAGCAGAAACATTTTATTTTCTAACTTTCAAGATAAAGCTACAAAACTGTGGGAGTTCAGAAAACAAGATAAAAAAAAGTACTTGACTAGAGCCTCCCCGAATGGCTTTTGAAGAGATTCAGTGTATTTGGATAAAAGCTTTTAGGATTTAACGGCCTTTCAGAGCATGGGCCTGGTGAAGGTGGTGCTATCAGTGTGTGATTAGAGAAGCTGATTTAAAGTACACGCAGTCCATTAGAGCACACCGAATACACTCACTGGCTCAATGAGTCATTTTCTTCAAGCAATGTTTGTGTTTGTTTCACCTCCATTGTAGATTCTGCCAATAAATTGTCTCAGGCCACAATAGAGATTGGTATTGTGTGATTTTTGTAATCATCACTCGTATGTTGTGAATTTCTTCAAATTATATTTCTTTATGTGGTTATGGAGCTCACATGCATGGGTCTGAGTGCTTGAGCAGGCTTTGCGATGGAGTCACCAGAACTTCTTGTAAATAACCCAAAGTAAAATTATCCGGAGTTTTTTCACCCTTCCTCTTTCCAAAGAAGTGACTGTAGTGCTGTTGGTGATGACAATAATGTTACATGGAATAAAGCTTAATGAAAAACATTCAACCATTAATAGAAGTGTATTTGGGGCATTTTTCAGTGCTAAATCAAAGCTAAGTCAACAGATTTGTGGCTTTGGAATTTACAGAGCTTTGTGCTAAAATTCCTAACACCTTCACTTGTAAATAGGGCTCTTTTCTGTGACTCTCTTTTGCTTGTTAAATTCTACTTAATCTGAGGGCTGGGGGATTATCTATCTGAAGTTCTTCTCTTGTGAAACACAATGCCATGTACAAAGCCTCACCTGAAAAGACTTCATTACTGAATAATCAGTAAGTAATTGTTACCCAGAATGAGAAGTCCTGTACTGATAGGTACACCTAATGGAAGAAATGTAGGAAAAGGCATGACTGGGTGGAAGAGAAGGGATGAGTTTGGACAGGGAACAAAGATAATTTTTACCAGAAAATTTAAGGGGAGAACAGAATCCTCCATGACATAAAGAAGAAAGAAGAGTTTTCTTGGGTACCCAAATAGCACCAACAGGGCTTGGAGGTGTAAAAGGATTTGGTAAGTTAAGGATTCAGAATTAATGGGCCAACAGCAGAGCAGTGAGACATGAGTAGAGAGACATCATATGCTCGGACCATGTTGTGAGACCTATTTGAATAACTCAGAGAGTTTGTTGTTTTTCTGCAGATAAGAAGAGCCCACAGAAGAATTCTAATCAGCAGAAGGTTCATAGTGTCTGGTTTGTTTTATACAGTAATGATATCCCACTTTACACCAAATCTCATGATGGATAAAAGGTGTATTCTAATGATAGAATAGGAAGTAAAAGCCCAAATCACTGGGCCTTCATTGTTGCAGTCTTTCCCCCCCCCACCCCCTTTGGCATATCTTCATATAAGACAGTTTTTGTTTTTCTTTCTAATTTATCAGTGAGTCCTGAAAGGTGCATTCACTTGTGAATCAGCCATCATATGCTGGATCCAGGTGAAAAAGGCAATTAGTAACTAAATTGACAAAACAAAATAAAACCACCCTGAGATATTTTGTGCTGGAAACTAATTTAATGATATATGTCAATTATATCTCAATTTAAAAAATGTCAAAAGTAATATGGAGATCTTCTATTGAGGATAACAACAACTGGGGTATGGGATGACAGGTAAAGCATATAGATATATAAAACCTGGGATTTAGAGACATGTGATTTAAAACAAAATATATATTCCTCATGGGTGGGTGTCAGATCAAATGCTGCCCAATAATATCACAAATGCTATCTCCGAATAGGAAATCTAGATCACTCCTTAAAAATTGTCCATTTCTGCTATTTGGGGGTAAGCTGTACCATCCTGTCAAAGTCCCAACTCTTCGCCCCCACTCAGCCACACATAGCCTGGATATACAATAGTGGAGCCCAGATGTTCAATGGGAATGAGATAGGAAGTCAGTCCCACAGTGCTGAAATCCCATTTACGTGCCTTTTGTATCATGTTTTTATGAAGTACAATACTTACCAGGATTCATTAGCCTGAATTTCGCATCATGTAACCCACATAGACCCCTGATGTTTGTAACCCTCTCAGCTTTCAGTTTTACCGTACTCCCTAAAGTCAATTCTGAAGCGATGTCATGTTGCTAGATGGTGTATTTCTTCCGAGGGATGCTGGCATTGCTGAGAGAGTCTAATATCTTTGGGCAACATTAGCTGTTCTCATTCCCTACGTTGTTCAGTGCAGGAGCTCCCATGAGCCCACACGTCTCACCCCAATTTGTTATTGCAATAGTTGTTTAGAGTCAGAGCGAAAGATACTATATTGTAAGAACTTGAAAATATTTGACAAAAGCTTGTACCTCAACAGAAGTGTTGAAGAGAGTTTGTCCATGGGTCCTAATCAATTTTACTCAGAGACTTAAAGAGAAAGAGTAGAGTGAGTTCAAAAGAGGGAAGCACTTGCAAGCAGCCTAATGCATCACTTTGTCTATCATTATCACCATTCTCACCATCACCAGCATCACTATCATCACTATTAATATATTTCACCATGCCAGCACTCAGAGACGCAAACTGAAACCATTTGCTTGCTGATTATTGTCTAAATACTAATGCCTGATAACACAAAACAATTAGTTCACTCAAGAGTAGTTCTCTATCAAAGCTTATGGGAGTCAACACTGTACATTTGTTTGACACATAAACTGTGTGGTATGAAAAGGCAAGTATCTGCTCATACTAGGGGGTCCTCAAAGCCTTTTGTAAGTTTTTAGGCTTAAAGAATCTCATTCTTCTGCTGAACTGAAAATACCGAAGAAACTCACGCTTCATTCCAAGATAGCTAATGAGTTTGCCATTGGGCTGAGGGTGGATATTTTATAAAATTCCTCAGATTTTTTTTAAGATTTTATTTATTTATTTGGGGGGGGGGTTAGAGAGCATGAGCAGGTGGAGAAGGGTAGAAGAAGAGGAAGAGGAAGGTGCAGACTTCCTGCTGAGGGAGGAGCCCAATATGGGACTCCATCCCAGGACCCTGGGATCATGACTTGAGCCAAAGGCAGATGTTTAACCCACTGAGCCACCCCGGTGCCCTCCTCAGATATTTTACTGTGTAGCCCAAGTTGTTAATTTTGGGTATAGACAAGGCTGCCCAAAGTGCAGTGCTGGCCCTAAACAGTTCCTTACAATCCACAGTGTGATTTGCTCATAATTTAAGAATAAGATGAGTTCTGAAACTGAGAGTAAGCATATAACAATGTTTACAGAAATATGACAGTGCTGTGACATTCAAGTGAGCCATCAGTGAATACCACTCATTAGACAAGGTATAGTCCAGTCTGGGGGCTTTTGAGGTCACTTGATGAATCACATGACCAGCATATCTCTTAGGTGCCAGTGCAACTATCAGTTCATGATGAAGTGAAAAAAACAAAAAAACAAAAATGAGTCCATCAAGATTCAGGGTTTAATGGGCCTAATCTCCCAGTTACCTTGTAAGTTATTGACTATCCCTCATAGAATTTAACACAAACTATACCTCTAGCAGGTCCTCCAAATGTTTCTTGAATTGTAATGAGTGATGGTTTAATGTTTCTTCCATTTAAGAAATTAATTGAATTTTAACTGGGGCCATTCATGTCATGATGTCTTTACAATGAAATAATTTACTTAGGATAGTGGAGGTTTCTAATACTGCAGTTAGACTAGCTTGAGACACGTTTTGCAGCAGAATAAGTTGTTTAATGTCCTTTAAATGATCCTATGTCTCTTCTTTTACCCAGTTGACCTACTTGTAACAGTCCTTACTGGTCCAGATCTACTGTCTCTCTTGTAGTGAGAAACTGTGTTAATTACATCAGTGGCACCATTAAGACTACAGCTCACTTATCTCAATCTTGTAGACATAATACATAGACCTACACTTAGCTCTGCTTAACCAACACTCTCCTCCCCTCTTTCACTTTTTGGGCATTTGAGGTTAGAAGATATTTACCATGCATGAAAAACCAGATTGTTGAAATGGCACATTTTGTAGAAGAAATATCTTCTGTTCCAATTTGAGAAGCTTGTTTGGCGCTAAGATAACAGTATCATTGAAGTCCAAGACTGGGTCTTCATGAACTGATTTTGCAATTTACCCTGACTAAAACTGTCCTCAATTATCAGCTGAGGTTGGACACAATAATGGGTTCCATAATTGTAACCGATGGATATAGGCAAGGATAGTTGTTGTCAGCAAAGGCAACAATGTTTAGTTTTACGAAATAGTTTGAAAAAGCTTAAGAAAGGAACGGTTTGTTATAACGAAATTTCCTTAAAGTACTGCTAATAGATAAAGACTAGAAAGGAGTTTCACATGGTTGAATGCCGTTAGCAAAGACAGGGGGTAGGGAAGACAGATGGTTTAGTTAAGAAATTCTAGATAAATAAGTCTGGCTGAAACAGGGCTTCGAGGCTCCTTGAGGAATGTGTTGTGAGATAACTAAAGAAATAAGTAAACTAAAAAAAAAAAAAAAAAAGATCTGAGAATGTTAAGGAAGAAATTACTCTGACACTTTTTGAAATGGTAAAGAAGACTTTATGTAAAACAATTTAGATAGGTGTTAAGACTACTGCAATCTGGGAGACAGATGGAGTTCAATTCCAAATACAATAAGGACAAGGAGGGATTTACAGCCAAGGAAAAGAAGGAGGGACTCAGTAGATAGAAAATTACTAAGAGAAGACATAGAGGGCAGGGACTTCTTGCTAGACCAATTTAATAGGAATCTTGCTGAAAATAGGGCTGGGTGATCACATATCAAAGGTAGGTAGCAGATGAGGAATACAATCACATTCTCTCGAGTGATCAGATATTTCTAAAATGATCAGATATCAAGAAAAAGTTTCGGGATTGTGGTGGGGGGGATTATCACTAAACTGACTTAGCAGGATTTGTTCTAAAAGTGGACGAGGCAGGTGAGGACAAGGCCCAGGCAACGCTTAGTCAAAATGAGGACTCTGAGTAGCTGTCTAAGGTTCGGTCAAGGAGATAGTCTTTCCAAGAGTCCCATAAAATATGCAATTACATGTATGCATATGCTTTACATATTTAAATAACCTCTTTAAAATAAACATGCTTTTATAGAAAACGTGAGAAATATAGGACACTTAGGAATGAAACAGCCATTATCTCTGCACCCCCAAAGGACATTTTTTTTTACACTCCTTGTATTTCCTTCCAGTATTTTAATGTGAGGATAGTGTTAAATCATAATGATAATAAACCAATGCAAACAACAAAAAGAGAACGTGGTGCATAAACAATGAATCTTGGAACACTGAAAAAAGAAAAAAAATAAAAATAAAAAAGACCAAAAATGTGTGCAGACATTATTCAAGAGTGAGTTAAAATTCTTAACTCTATACAGCACTGAGGACAGGAGTCTTACTCTTCCCCACCCCCAATAAAATCTTGCAGATGGAATTGTTGATTTGAGGGCAATCGTCTCCGATGAATTTTACCAATGTGTGACAATTACCCAAGTTCCTGGGCTGAGAAGCAGCCCTGCTGTGAAAATTTATAGTGCTCAATAGTCCTCAAAATTTCTCATTTGTTACCCAGGGTGAGGTGGAGAGGTAGCCATGGGGGGTTGGTGGGGAGAGGGGATTGAGTACAGAAAGGAGAGCAAGAGGGTTTTGCACTCCAGTTTGAAGCTTGCAAAACAGAAGGGCATAGTTTAGGTTTTTGGCAAGGATGAGTCATCTTTCTGATGTGCTTTTTGCCTGGCAGCTATACTGAACCTCTTTAATTTGGGATCTATTACAACCACTTCCTTGGCTGTTGTATGAAGATAATGATACCTACTTTCCTCATTTATAGGGATTTTGCAGGGATAACATGATATCGTTGATCTTCAAAGAACTAGAAAAGTTTAAAGTATTAAACCTACATGAGCTGTCATTTGTGTGATTTATAGAGAAGGTGGCAATTTTTTTCAGTAGAGGGTCAGATAGTAAATATTATAGGCTCGGCAATCACTTTGTCTCTACACTGCTCCACTCTCCATGGTGCTGAGAAAGCAGGCACAGACTCTAAGCAAATGTGCATGGCTGGTCCAATACCACTTTATTTATGAATGCTGAAATTTGAGTTTCATTTTCACATTCCTTTTACATGACTTCATTCGCTCACCATGTCTTATTTCCATTGCCATGTTTCGAGCTGTGTCGGGACAAGGCCCTGCTCTTATGCTCTAGTGCTAGACAATGGTTCATGTCCTTTCATTCTGAATAAATATTGAACAACAGATCAAATGCACTAGTTCTGTTTTAGCTAAAAGACCATAGGAAAGAAAGATATCTGGTGGAAGTCTTGCCTCCTTGTTAACATAAGAAATTCACGCTTAGTCATTAGTGAAGGACTTGGGATGCCAACTTCTACCCCCCCCCTTTTTTTTAAACACAGAAACAATCTCTTTTAAGATCACAGTGATAACCAGTATGGGCTGGAGAACCAGAGTGGCCAGGAGAGCAAGCAATCAATTTCAAGAAAAATAGTTTTATTACAGGGAAAGAGCTGCTGAGGAATTTCAATTTCCTGGTGCTCCCCGAGGCCAGCCACGGGAGCTTGGGGCTGGACAAGTCCAGGTTGGCCTGCACAATGAAATGTTTCCTGGGATGAAAAGTAGCAAGGCTCCTCAGGGAATAAAGGAGGGCAACAAATCCCTATTTTAGGGGAATCTGGAAACAATATCTTCTCAGAAGAGTGGGGAAATATGTGACTTACTTGATAGGAAAATGGGAGAAAAAAAAAAGCAGTGTGTGAGGGAGCAGTACCATTCACTGCTTGAACTTCTGGTCATTCAGCTGCTAGATGGCTTACCATTGAGTCAATGAGGGCATTTAACCTCTCCACTGCATTGCCTGTCTTAACAGGAACATATCAGGCCAAGCGGTAGCATATCAGGCCAGTGGAAGCAGCTGGAACTTTGACTGCCCGAACCTCATGTCTTGGAGGAGGCATTACCTTATATGCAGAGGAAAGAAGATTCATTTCTGGTGACACTATGAGCTCTGACTTTTCCTAACCCGACAAATAGTCTTTCCTTGAGCAAGCTTCAGTCAGCTTCCTCCGACCTCTTCCTAACAAGGTCTCATCCTCACACTTCCTTGTCTGTCTTTGTATTGCCCAATTTTTAAGAACGTCACTAGATTGATATAGTCCGAAATCTCCACCTTCCAGATCAGATCACGCTCCTTATCTGATTGCGTTTCTTGTCGTCCACCATCCCCAGGTGATATCTTGATCATCCTGGTCAGTCTTCAGCACATATCCTGCTAGGTCAGCTTAGCAGGAATCCCCTCTTTTTTTTTTTTTTTTTTTTTAAGATTTTATTTATTTATTTGACAGAGAGAAATCACAAGTAGATGGAGAGGCAGGCAGAGAGAGAGAGGGAAGCAGGCTCCCTGCTGAGCAGAGAGCCCGATGCGGGACTCGAAGCCAGGACCCTGAGATCATGACCTGAGCCGAAGGCAGCGGCGTAACCCACTGAGCCACGCAGGCGCCCCAGCAGGAATACCCCTGATGTTCCTCTGCCTAATTTTCTACCCCCTAACCCCTCGCCCTCTGCTCTTTGTCTCTGAATTCTCACCGTTCCTTGATCTGTTCAGAATTGAGCCCAATCTTTCTCCCAATGTTGGCCTTGCCATTTTCACAAGTGTCACAAGTAACTTTTTCTTTAATGAATCCTCCTACCAAGGATGTTCATGCTTTAGGAACAGTGCCTTAGGGATGCTCAGGAAACATTTCACTAGAGTTGCAACTCTGACTAGTGAAGGTGAAAAGGTAAACGGACTGCTCTTGCTCCCATAGACTTCTGGTCTGCCTTTTGAAGGATATTCTTGATATTCTTGCCCTGGGCAATACCAGTCTTTATTGACGGGTGGAGGAGACACGAAAGGAATTAAGCCAAATATCTAAAATTGACCTGTTTGCAAGGCCTACTGCTTTTCTTCCTTTTCTCTTCCTCCTCCTCCTTTTTCTCAGTGTTGTGTTACTCTATTGCATTTCCATTAATCATCAGTGAACTTCTGGTACATTGATCTTAACAATTAATACCAAAGTGCCATCTTCAGTCCAAATTAAATAGAACTGAGGATAAACCTCTCTTCCATGAAAACAACAAACAACAACAAAAACAGCAACCACAAAACTCTCAAATCTTCCTGCTTCTTTTCCAACTGACTTGCGTTTAGGCAGTTTCCTTAAAAGGTTTCCATATTTCCCCTACATTGCAATTTTCCTGAGTAGCAGCTGTCTTATCTACATGAAGAGAGTGGTCAGTAGAGAGAATAATGGGTCATTTTAGAACCTTGGTGTTTGGATTTGGAATGCAGAATCCTGTCCGGACACCACCTCAGCTTCTTCCTAATACCGTGGGTTTCAGTCAAATGCACAACCACTGACAGTGCGATTTTGATGGGAAACGAACTCTTATTGCTTAAAAGGAAAAAAAAAAAATTCCCCAAAGTGGATCATTTTCAGACAGAAAATAGAAAAGAAGTCACTGGGAAGGATGAGTTTTGTCCCCTAAGTAGCTTATCTTTTAGATCTGAGACTATAGAATTAACTGTTTAGCAATTTAATGAGCATTCTGGCTGCTTTGACTGCAGAGAAACTCGTTCACATGGTATTTTGCTAAAAGAGGTTTTGTTGGAATGGGAAGCTTTTGTATGCTAAAGAAAAAATCTATGAGAAAAAGTTTTTATGTGCCAATGAATTTGTTGAAAGCTCTGTGGACTGAACAAAGGAACACCCTTAGAGGGCAATATTAAATTCAACCCTGGATACTCTGAAGGTTTTCTGTGTTTTATTGATCCCAGCAAGACAGGGGTTATTGAGGTTGAGATGAAGTTCATATCATATTATCTTTTCCAACAACTCTCCAGAGGGCCATGAAAGTCTTGGCCATGACATTTTTTCTTCTACTCTCCGGTATTAGTTCTTGGGAGTCAGGTGGTTGAGACCCTTCCAGTTGGAAGAAAACATTTGCTGTCATGGAACATTGTAAAACTGTGCCTGAAAAATCTCAGTGAGTTGTTTAAAAAATTGCTAAAAAAGGGTTTTGCTCTCACAGAAATAAAAGCTTTTTAATAATTAGTTATTAAAAAAAAAAAAAAAGACCTCCTTTAACCAGGAAATCTTGGTTAAGAGCAGATTTAAAACGAAGTTTGCTAGAGGGTGCATCAAATTTTAAGGGCAGTGAGTGGTATTTAATTATGTAGAGCAGCTAGCAGCCAATTAAGAGCAGAAGGTGTTCCATAATGTTCCTGGATTTTGAAAGGGCTGAATCTCATTTCACAAAGGAGAATGATTCACATCTGAAGTCACGGGTGTTTTTATCTCTAACAGAAATCCATGCCACTTACCTTAGCCGCCTTCTGCTTCCACTACCGGTTTGTTCTCTTTCATCTGTTCTACAAATGTGTGTCACTCATTCTTGCTTTCCTTCTCATATCATTATATGAACAGATTCTAAATTGAAATGTCCAGCCCATGACCAGTCATGGAGGACTTTAAAACATAAGTCATGCTGAGTGTGGACAGACATAACGCCCTGCCTGTCAACATGTCTGGTCAGGGAACGGTATGCTGCCTCACACCCAACATGCCCACACTCATGGTTACTCAGTACCCCAACCTTCCCAGACTGTTTCCTGAATTCTTTTTCAACTAACAGCACCACAAAGCATCCATCGGTCCTTGCTTCACATCCCAAGTCATCACGGTTACCATGTATCCAGTGATTTCTGCGTATGCTACATCCTAAACACCTGTCAAATCTATGACTTACTCTATGTCCACTGTCATTCCCTGTACTCAGAATATTGCGTTCACTCACTCACGCTAGTGTAATCACTTTCTAATCGATACTTCAGCTAACAGAATGGACCTCTCTCTTACAAACTAGCAGCCAAATTATGGATCAATTGATCTCCCTATAAAAGAAATGAATCACCTCACTTTTAGGGTTCAAAACTGTCTCTGGCTCAGTGCAGGTAAAGGACTGAATTCAAGTGCTTCGCCCCAGTATGTGGGGCCAACCTGTGACTCTCACACGACCGTGCTTTAAGTGTAATCACAGCCCATCTGAGAAGCTTCACCTCACTTTGTGTCTCTGTTTTGTTATTTTTCTCTTGATGTCATGAATATTTTCACTGGCCACTCTTGATGAAATATTTTCACGTATGAGATTCCCCATATGACTGTAAGCTACTCAAGGACAGGGAATGTCAGTCATCTTTGCATGCCCAGCATGTAGCAAAATTGTGTACATAGTACCTACTTACTCAAATGAATGAATGTATGACATTCTGTGTGCATTCTACTTTGTTCCACTATGTTATATGATGAGAAATAAACATTCAAACATTAAAGGCACAACTGCAAATATATATATATATTGGTAGGTATTTTAACTCCCAGAGAAGAGTTTGAAAGGAAAGGAGAGGAGCAATTATTCTATCATCTATGTAATCAGTACTATACCTTCTATCTCTCACATGTTATATTATTATTATCATATTATCTTAGTATTGTTATATCTTTACATATAGGCCTTCTATCTTTATATATTATTATAATACTAATTACAGCTTGTCAGGACAATGTTATTATACCTCTTGTATTCATTTATTTGTTTGTATTTTTGTTTAGTTTTAAAGTTTTATTATTTAATTTTAATTAAAACAAAGAACCAAAAATGGCCCAAAATTTAACCACTCTTCTTTTTACACACACACACACACACACACATTATACACACAGTGCAATTACTCAGTTCACTAACCTAGTTTATCTTCCTAAAGTAAAAGTAAAGTAAACAGTTTCTTTTTTTTAGCATTTTATTTATTTATTTACTTACTTAGTTATTTGAGAAAGAGAGAGAGAGAGAGCATGAGGAGGGGGAAGACCAGAGGAAGAGGGACAAGCAGACTCTGTGCTCAGCATGGAGTCTGATGCAGGGCTTGATCCCAGGACCCTGAGATCATGAGCTGAGCGGAAACCAAGAGTGGGATGCTCAAGCGATGGAAGCACCCAGGAACTCAGGGTTAAGAGTTTCTTTTGATTCTTTCCAGAATTCCTTTCTGAAATTGTTTCATGCTTATATAAGCATATTTATAATAGTCATCTATTTTATACACAAACTATTGATATATGTAATTTACAATTATAACATAATTATATATATATCATATCTATAATGTATACCATGAAAGTGATTATCCTATACTCAACATTCTGCCCAGGGTTTTTCACATTTAATAACAGAACTTTCAAATCTTTATTTTCTATCTCATTTTTTGAATAGCTACATATTATTTTTTCATATCTTTTTAAATGCACCCTATATTTATTTATTTTTAAATTCAAAGAATGGTTGAAAAATGATATAACCGAGTCTCTTGTAATAATCTACAAAATATCATTTGTTTCCAATTTTTTGCTACTATCAAAAAATGCTATAATGAGCATTCTAGTAGAGACCTTTGTAAAGGATTGTCAATACTTCTGTAGGGTCAATTTCTTGTAGCAGGATTACTAAATAAAAAGACCGTGCCTTTTAAAATGCAATCTTTGCTGACAAATCACATTCTAATTAGGCACAAATGCATCCTTCCCAGTTAGAGTGCTCCTGCCCTTACCCTCCTGCCTAATGTTTAAGGACAGAGATTCTGAAAGAAATAAATAATGAAACTGACATCTGATCTCAGCCTTGTTCAGTTTCCCAAACTGTGCTTGTCTCTAAAGCGTCAGCATTATGATTCAAAGAAAGCCTTATTGATGCCTATGTTTTACAGACATGTGCAGCATATTCAATTCTATTGAATCTGGGACTCTATTGGATTTCTACAATAACCGATGAAACTTGAAATCAAAGTGATTAATTGAATTGCCTAAGGACATGTGCCTGCCCTACCCTCCGCTACCATTACCCTACCCTTGGCTGTTTCCTATTCAGGACTCACCCTCTGACAATCCATGTGATCCTAACTGCAAAACTTTCTTATCCAGTTTCTGATTTGTAAAATGCGGAGGGGGAGAAAAGGAGATTGAATTAGATGAAGTTGATGGTAGCTTGCAGTTTCATTTTTTTATTCTATTTATTTAGGGCAGGACTGAAGAAGTAGAATCTTATTATTAAGTATGATCAGCAGTGAGTATTATTGGGTTGTGAACTGTGTGTGTGCACACTCTTATTCACACCCATGCATGTGTATAGACAGAGAAGGGCTGGGAGAGAAAGGGATGGGAATTCAAGCCTTTATAAGTGTTTTTAAAAGAAACATACCTAACCAGGTATTCTATTTGGTTGCAATGCAAGAGGCTTCTAACTAAGGGACACTTCGCTATAATGGATTTTCGTTACCTGCACTCCCCTTGCAGGGTTTAGAGTCAAAATATCCAGCTACAACTGTGAAGAACTCTATTATAAACTTAGGGGTTCCTTCAGTGCTATAGAATCAAACAGGATTCTCTGTTAAGCATTGATCAGACAGAAAACATTTTTAAAAATTGCAATAACTAAAAATTAATATGAGTTACTGATTTTGCCCTAGTGTTTTGACTTCTTTAAAGTTTCCTCTCCCTGTGTGTCCTCATTGGTCTGGCTTTTACTGAAGTGAGATGTTTTCCTATTTTTCCATCTTCTTTCATGTTTATAAAAAGAATGTGAGACCATGCTGACTCTGGGCCAGAGTCTCCACTGAATCGTTACTGAACTGGGTGACCTTCAGATTGGGCGCCTGAATATTTCTGTTTCTCTATGTGTAACTGAGGATGAAGAAAACTTTAAATACCACACCTATTGTAGCTTCTGTGTAGACAAAATGACGATGTGAGAAAAACATTTAATCCTAAACACATGGCTACTCACTGCTGTCTACCATATTATTTAGCTCTTATGGAGCTGAGAGGGGTTATAATCAAGCACAAAGGACCTGGTTTTGAAATTGTATCTATTACTTTCTTAAGCTCAAAGAAAATAAATAAAAGACCTAATAATATCCATTTTGATGTTGATTCTTATTTTTACTAAATAAGAGTGAAGTCGAGTGCTGGCATTCTGTGAACTGCACTTGGGTACTATGAGATCATTAGTCAGCATATTTTTATACTCAGAGTTTGGCTTCTACATCCTCGCCTTTCACTCTTGTTTCCTTTTCCTTCTTTGAATGGCTTCTCTGAAAGCTGAAACTTATTCAGGTCTTCATCAAGTATCCACATTATAAAGCATCTGTTTAAACCATCTTCATCATTCCAACCAGATTTAGTTTCCAGATATATGTGCATTCAGTCATTTCTTCTTGTCTGGTTTCATACCAGGTTTTTTTTTTGTTTTCTGCTATATAAACCCATACTCTTAATTGTGACTATAAAATTCTTCATAATTTCACTCCAAATTCACTTTTACATCATTTTCAAAATTACTTCTTAGAGTCAAAACTCTCAGTAATTTTCTTGATTTTTTTTGAAGATTTTACCTATTTATTTGGGGCCAGGGGCGGGGAGGCAGAGGGAGCTGCAGGCCAGGGGAGAGGAAGAAGCAGGCTCCCCTCTGAGCAGACAGTCAGATCTCAGGACCCTGGAATCATGAACCGAGCTGAGCCTAACTGACTGAACCATCCAGGCACCCCACCTTGATTTTTTTTTCATATATTAAAAAGGAAAAGAATGAAATTTATTAAAATTTAAACAAATGGACAAACGAAGACTTTAGCAGCAAAAGAATTTAATTTCTTTCGGTTAAGGTATACATGTCTAATGTTTTTTCTTTAGGATGCTCTACAGCTTCTTAAAATCTAATATAAGCCAGTAAGGGATAAGAACTTGCATTTCCTCAGTGAATCCCTTCCAAACATTAGTTCTATCTGACCAAGATGGATTTGTTCTCTTTGCAAAATGGAACAACCACATTATGCCCATTCATTAAAAGGTTGACTTCTAATAGGCTTGGCCAGACGTGGGGGCCTGCCTAGCCTAGGTAATAACACACTGTTCATTTCTTCAACTAGTAGTTATCATTTCAAAGGCAATTCATCCTTTTAAATAATGAGGTAACTCTTGGTGAGAATCACAAAAGCAATTCTTGCCAGCTGGCATTTGTCAGTGAGTAATATATCACCAAAGGGATTGGACGCTTTTGATGGGTGAAGCTAATACATCATCCAGATGAAATGCTGTGATGATATATAGAAGATAAGGACGTCCAAGAAAGGGATGAGATCTTTTCCTTTTTCAGATGGAGAAAAGAAGGGAAAGAGCAGGAGAAGCTCTTAAATTTATAAAAGTAACAAAAACCCCTGTGGATCTTTAAATTACAGCTGTGTTATTTGTGAAGTGTAATGATGGTGGTCAAAGGAAGGAGGCAATTTTTCTTCAAAAAGAATAAAAGAAGTATCTTACCAATTATAAAGCATTATAAAGTGGATTTCCTTAAGAAGCCAACTGTACATCAAGCCTGACTTCCTGCAAAGTTACCAAGCAGTGTCAGGCCTTACCTTGGTGTTATTAAGCAAATAAAACTGCATAGAAGTGTAGCTCCTTTTTAAAAGGAGGACTTCTTTCACTCCGGGTGGATGGATGGGGAGGGGTTGCTCTTACCGGCCAAGTGTGTTTCTAACTTAATAATAAATGAGGTCTCCAGTTGCCATAGCAATGTAAGAGTATAATTTGTCCCTGTATGAAATTTAATAAAGCTAGCTTTTACATGAACAACAGAATTTCAGAATAACATGCAAATGTTATTTAAGAAAAAAAAATTGTTTGGCTTTTCAAAACTTCAGATTATAGCAAACTGTGCACAAGTGCTTGCACACACGAGTGTGTGAAATGTCAGCCTTCTGAAAGAAAAAACTAACTGATTCATTCATTCATTCATTCATTCATTGGTCAATAACAAAGAGATTGTAGTTTGAGACAAAGCAAATTATGGCAAAGCCTAGGCAAGTCTGGAGAACCGAGGAGAACATCTTTTCTATAGGAAAGGAGGAGGTTGGGAGGAGGTGCTGTGACTAAAATTCATTGGAGGAAACAGAGTTCCAAGTGGTGGGGGCTTCTCATTTGTGGAGGCTTCTCACAGGCAAGGACAGTGTACTGTGGCTGGGCTGAGAGAAATCTTCCTACTTCTGCTGGACTGTGTAAGATGTATGTGCATGACACTCCTCCCTTTCTGGCTTCCCAACTTCAATTTTGAGTCAGGTTTTCTTAATACATCTTCAAACTAAACACACACACAGGCAACAAGTCTGAAGCACTTTAACCTTAAAGGTTCTTGGGTTCTTGAGAGCACTCCCCAGGGCCTCCGTCTTTGCTAATATGTAGCTTAGGTTTGAAGTGCTCAGTGCAATCATGCTGTTACTGGAAATATAGGCTACAGATATCAGTAATTTAAGACAGAAGCTAGCTTCTACACAGAGGACTGATAAGACCTCAGGTAAAATAAGTCACAGTTCCTGTGGGTGGTTATGGGTTTTCACTGCTCTTCTGTTCTAAATATTATGCCTGATTACTAAAAATTATGAGCATTGTGTTTGAACCAACGACAGCTGCTTGATGCAACAACAAGTTGGCCACCATCTTGAGGGATCTGAACATCAAAAAGACCAGGAAACTAGTCCAAGAAACTGACCAAACCCTGGAGAGAGACTCCATAATGAAATAGCGAGCTTCAAAAACAGGCACATTTATTATGATTATAGAATATGGTTATTCAAGAGGTCAAAAAAGAAATTTAGTCTGAAGAAAAATATAGAAAAGAGCAAGATTATTTGTTCCCCTTCCCTCTGTATTTCATATCTGTCCATTTTCTTGAAAGTGCAGTAACAACCCCAATGAAAATATTTACTGAGCGCTGTCACTTGCCTGACCCTTTACTTGGTGCTATGAATAAAAGATAGGTCTTTCCATCAAGGAGCTTTCAGTTGAGGGGAAAGTGGGTATTGGGCGCAGAAAGGAGAAAGGTATAAAAGCACAAGACAGAATGAGATAATGCAAAGAAAGGAGTTGGTTAGTGCATACAGCACAAGTTTCCTAAAGGAGATTATTAGAATCCTGCTGCTTGGAAGCTGGGTTATTGTCTTATACAGGCCCATATTACTGGTACATACATAGCAAATTAACTTGCATTTGATGACACTAAATTTATAAATGAAGTAGTAAATGAAAAAAGTCAATGAATATATAAAAGGACAAATAAGAAATGACTTGTTGGATGTCAAATTTTGTGCATTTTATGAGTTTCTCTTCTTACACTAAAAGAGCTTATTAGACAGGGGAGGAATGTTCTAGAAGATCCTCGTAGAATCTTGCCTTTATGTGTCAATGTGAATTTGGCCATTTTCCCTGAGACATGGGTTTCCTTTATTTATAACCATGGAATTTGCAGTTTTAACTAGGAATTTACAGTTTTAACAACAATAAGACTTAGACCATATGGTTTGTACCACATTGTGAAACACAGCAAAAGAGAAAGATACGAAACCTTCTAAGGTCTTTAAATTTCACGTTTTGTTATGAGAACATTTGCATGATTATTTCTTTGTAAAATCTTTGTAAGAGAATAAAGTAAGGCCACCTCTCAGTGAGCCAAATGAGAAGGAAAAGTTGTCATTGGATGTCATCACTGTTAATCATCTTGACTATGGAAGAGGGAGGGAGGTCAGTTAGAGGAGAAAAAGTGACCAGGTGGTATCAATGCTTGTTGACCATTGGATATATAGTTGTACATATATTTATTTATTTCTGCTTAAACTTGAGGAAAGAGACCTCTAGAGTAACAGGACTGAACAATCACTGTTGGTAATATCAGATAATATCTGATTAACAAACTGTTTTCAATAGAAAATAAAGGGATATTGTTGATAACCCTTTTGTATGGTGTCTTATCTTGGAATTTTTTAAAAAAATTCATTCATTGCTTTATAAAAAGAACTTATCAAACAGCTTGGAGCCTTAAAAGAGAGAGGGGGTTCTTCTTGATCTTAATGGAAAATTCCTCTACATAGTATGTTATGAAAGTAAACAAAGGAATTGGGGTGGTTGGAGGGAAGAGATTCTACCCAAGGAAAGAGTAAGAGCAGAGATATGGAGGCAGGGAATGTGTCTTGTGTTGAGAAAAAGAAATCACAGAGCGCTGTCCACGTCATCTAATGTCTAAGGCTCCAATGTTACTTTATGTAACAAACACCAGGAATCTTACTGAAAATGAAAATTTCTAAACTCTAGATAAGAGATCCTCTATAGAGGGTCTATGTAGAGTCCAGGAAACTGCACTTTTAACAAGTATCTCCGGGATTTTTTTTTTAAATCATTTTGAGAACAACTTTACTTGAAAATTCGATGTAGAGCTCCTTTTGAATACCTATTTATGTTAAACACAGTGTGTGTATGACAGCAGCCACAACCTGCATGTATGTGTCAAGCAGGTAATGCACAAATGCGAAACATGCCAGAAATGTGACAATGGGATGTCTGAGAACAGTGTAGTCAGAAGCTTTGGATTCTGGTTAGAGAATCAACAGTCACATTACTCCAGCCAAATGCTGACATGTTATGATCCATTTCCTCATTTAAATGATTGTGTGTGAACCAAACTGACATGTAGTATGGACATGAGATGGTCCATGAAAGGCTTGTTTTCTATCTCCATCTAGAGTTAGGTTTAGGTGAATTTGAAGGAAAAGGAAGAGAGGAAGCTGCAGAAATTGACTGACTCTGAATGTGTGAGACTGCAGGACTCCATGTTAATACCCTGATTTGTAGGCAGTGGAGAGGCATTGAAGGCTTGTGAGCTGAGGAATGACATATACAGTAGAGTTCCTAATGTGACCATTGGAGTTCCAATTAAGGGGGAAATTTGTTGTAATGCACTGGGCACTGGGTTTAGTGACAAAACCTCCTGTTTGTGTCCCAGTTGGACCACTTATTTCTTGATTTAATGAAGGAATGCTACCCGATTTCTTTGAGCATTGTTTCCCTTTTCTGTAAAATAAGCAGAATAGGTTTAGTATGAGGATCGAACTAAATAAGCAAAATAAGTTTAGTATGAGGATTGAACAGTCCATGGCAAGGGATCTATGGCTTGTTAAAAGATATTCAAATATATCTTTTTATATTCAAATATATCACAGTGGGAATACACATCATCAACTAGTTTTAGGTCAAAGAGAAGAGAGAACAGAATCTCTGAAATGCACTGGAACCCTACTGTAATGGTCCAAGGAAGAAAGGATGGAATTAATATTTGCATTATGATTGGGCTGACGGTATAACTGGGAGACACAGGAGGATGAGCAAACTCCTCTGGGAATCCTCCTGCTCTATTATACATGGGTGACAGAAGAAAATACACAGAAGACAAACTAGAACTACAAATGAGCATCTGCTGTACCATCTGGGAGGCGCTGTAGTGGTTGGGAGAACAGAATCACCAATGTCCACGTTCAGGCTACCATGGGTCTCTCTACTATCAAAGCTTCTAAGCTCAGAGGTTCGGAACTTGGCCTGTTGATTTAGATAGACCTGGATGAGCATCTTGGCCCTACCATGTATTATCTTAGCTGGGTTCCTGAAACTCTAAGACTCAGGGTGTGCATCTGTAAATAAAATAGGAAGGATCATAAAACCTGTTTTTCAGCAGTGCTGTGAACATTAATGAAAATGGTACATGTAAAACATGGAGCAAAATGCCTGTCCTAGAAAGTACTGAAAGAAATAGTTATTGATATTGACATTGGCCAACTTGTTCTTCCTGTTCATGTCTGCATGATTTGAAAACAAAATCTGTATACACTACACACACACACACACACACCCCACTCTCTTACTCTCACACACACCAGCCATGTGATGTTAGTTTGGACACTTGGAGGAATCTAGAAATTGGGGCAGTTCATTTGTAAGTTTAGAGAGCACCGTAGCCATGGAGTTAAATAAAGAATGTTGAACATAGATTTTTAAACAAATTTTGGTTCTCATAGAAACCTCAAAATCAGAGTAGAGATATGTTTTTAAAAGCGTAAACCTATGTGGCTAGAGAAAACAAAATAGGAAGCAGCAGTAACAAAATACTAAAATCCTGGGAGCCAGGAAGCAGATGGACAAGTAGTAACTGACTCAGCAGAGAGAACAACAACAGAAAACAGTGCAAATGATTCCAGCATCCGTGAGCTTGGAAAATTCCATAACAATCAAGCTGAGCTTTCCATCATAAACCCATTAGAGCTCAGAGATTGTAGCCCTAGTACTTCTGAATGTGAGAGAGCAAGGAGGGCTGGAGGGAGGAGGTGTGGTCAAAAGTCCCCACAAGGGGATGCTCAGATTCTCTTTCTCTGTCTAATGCTTCCAGATCATTGCTATTTTCTCAACTCGATGGAAGTCTGAAGCCTTGTCCTCTAGAGAGAATGATCAATAAAGTTTGGACTCTGGGCACCTGGGTGGGTCAGTCAGTTAAGCAGCTGACTCTGGATTTCAGCTCAGGTTATGATCTCAGGGTCCTGGGATCAAGCACATGCACACACGCATGCAGATGCGTGCTCTCTTTCTCTCTCAAATTAATAGATAAACATTTTTTATTTTTATTTATTTATTTATTTTTAGATTTTATTTATCTGTTTGTCAGAGAGAGAGCACAGCAGGGAGAGCAGAAACAGAGGGAGAAGCAGGCTTCTCTCTGAGCAAGGAGCCAGATGTGGGACTCGATTCCAAGACCCCAGGATCATGATCTGAACCAAAGACAGACACTTAACTGACTGCCACCCAGGTGTCCATAAATAAATATTTTTAAAAAGTTTTTTAAAGTCACCAATAAATTGGAGATAGGAGATAATCCTTTTTGAAGGATTCAGGTAGAAATAATCATGTCGTATCCCCACCACAACCTCCAAGGTTTCAAGTATTCCCATCCTAAAGGCAGAGGACTTCCTCTTCCCATTGCTGTCACACACTCACTCACCTTCTGTCTTGTGATGCTCAAAGTGAACTCATTTATACCCATACTGTGAGGGTGGGCCATCCCAGCATCTATCTGGCAGGATATCTGGAGGAAAGGCACAATGTAGCAGAAAGCAGAACAAAGGTAATGCATATGTTCCTGCCACAGTGGGAATACACATCATCAACTAGAAGATGACAGTGATAAAGTATATCCTGGCATAGAGCACTGCCCAGACCTCTAGCACCCTGAGGGGGACTGGGTAAGAAGAGAAAGAGTAAAGGATATCCATGTTTCTCTGCTCTTCTTCTATACCTTCCCACCATCTGGCTCTTTGGTCACTAACAGCTGAAAACAGATGGATCCCTGCAGGGGATGGCCATATGTTGGCATAAAGCCAGTTGACTGGGGAGTGGCCAGATCCTGGTTAGAATAATTTGTTTTTGAATCAGCCATTGTCCTTGTTTTCTCAAGAAGATATAAATGACAAGGCATAGCTATTTAGATGCATGCTGGGTGACCTAGAATTTTGTGGTCAAGAACTAAAAGGTTTCCATTTTTGGATTAGATACAATCTGGATACACCAATAGGAAACAGAGTTATCTCACAACTCCAAGAGTTCTGGAAGGTCAGGGGACATCTATAATTAACTAACCAATGCTCCCTTCTCAAGGTTGAAGTTAGCAGATGACTCTGAAGTCTTAGGAAACAGTTGACTAATTTTACTCTGTGACTATCCTATTAGACTGAATTTCATACTATTCTAATCTAATCTCAGAAAGATGGTGTACATGTTTGCTGTCTCTTTTCTCTGTCTTCTTGATTGTCCATGCCTCCATTAATATTCCTTCTCTTAAAGCACTTAGTTATCATTTTGTTTTGGGGGAGGGTCTTCTATAGCCGAGAATTTTTTTACAGAGTTGTATGGATCAATTCATACATTTGATCTATTGATCTAAAAGCCATAACAAAGTGATTTGAGAAGGATGGTATTTGAGGGAGGCCCTCCTAGTGGTTCTGTTGGTTTACATGGTCTCCTATGGGGACCTCCTTCAGTGGGAGGAATGAGGAGTCCCATGCTGGTCCCATGCTTATATTCTTTTTACTAACATTTTCAGTGCACTAGCAATATTGTACTGTCCCAATAGCAGGAGGAATGCCAGGGAAGTTGTTCATTTGTTTGGTCCTATTTGGATAAGAATTTCTAAATAAGGCATGTATTATGGATCCTGTATTACCCACTAGAGCTCTGAAGTTTCAATTTTATTAGGAGTGCTTGTTCAACCTTCTCCTCAGTGAAGCCATCTTCATTTAGACATCTCCCTCCAAGACTGTCATAAACAATCATGAGATACTATCTCAGAAGAACTTTAGAGCCTCAGAGGAATAATTACCATGGCCTGTGATAAGCTGCCATTCCAATGTTTGAAGATAACTAGCCAAAACACCACAAGCAGACCTTTCCCACCCCAAGGATGGATCCCATATCTCAAGAACCTTGAGTTCACTTTCAGAAGGTCATTGTAGCTACTAGGCCTGATATTGTTTGCTCAATGGATTTTCTAGCAAACAAGGGTAAATCATTACAGCATACACATGAGGAATATGCTAGAGTTTATTAAGGAAAACACATAAGCAAGTATGTGATTCACCATTGCTCATCTCATTCCAGATTGCCACACTGAGATATGTCTAGTAAGATCATATATCAAACTCTGAGAGATAGACCTCAACTCGGGCTGAAGAATGTTAAACTACATAATTGGAAAACCAATACCCTTACTCTGAGATCAAGGCCTGGTATCCAATAGCAATAGTACAAACAACCTTGACCTTGTTCTGCCACTTCATCATTTGTTGATAGGGACAATAACAGTTAGTTCCCTGGCCTAATCAGGGGGCTGAGGCTGAAGCCTCAAGGATATAACAAAATAAAGTGGCAGAAAGGTTCCCCCTTCCAGCCCCACTCCACTTGCTCTGTCTCAGCATTCATGGTTGGGAGCACACCAACTCCCTGCATGACCAAGGTGTCCAAAGTCTCAGGAGAGGGGATACATGTTGTGTCAAATCAATAGCCTCTGGTCTTCATCTATTGCAGGATCAATTGCTTTAAGCAGTCACTGTTAGTCAGTTTCCATAAAATTACAAAGGAACCAAAAGGCCAGCCTGCAGGGGATCAGTCAAATTAATTCTCACCTCTCATTGATATGCCATCTTAATCTCAACATGTCCAAAAAAGAAATCTTAAACTCTCTCCACCAAAGCTCAACTTCTCTATAGTCTTCATTTTAGTTATTCACAATTCTATCCTTCCAGAAAGGTTGCAGTCGCCTTTGACATCTGTTTCTCTCACCATTTCACATCCAATCCAATGGTGACTGTTGTTGACTCCCATTTTAAAATATATCCAGAAATCAACTACTGCTCACTGGTCCCATCATTGTCTGACCCGCTCTCATGTCTCCCCTGGCATGTTAGTTTGTGAGGGAGGCCACAACAAAGCACCACAAGCTGAGCGGCTTAAACAACAGAGATTCATTGTCTCCCAGCTCCAAAGGCAATCAGTGTGAGATCAAGGTGTCAGTCAGGGTGGTTGGTTTCTTCTGAAAGCTGTGAGGGAGCATCTGTTCCATGCCTCTCTCCTAGGTTCTGAGGTCTACAGGCATTTTTTTGGTTTATAGAGACACCACTCTCTCTCTCTGTCTTTATCTTCACATGTGCTCTCTTTTAGCATACACTTGTGTCCAAACAACCCCGTTTTATAAAGACATGGTCATATTGGATTAGGGCCCACCTTCATGACCTCATTTGTCCTTGACTACCTCTGAAAATATCCTTTTTTCCAAATAAGACCACATTCTGAGATACTGGGAGCTATTATTTCAATATATTTTTGAAAGATACAGTTTAATTCCTAATGCCTGGACAACTCCAACAGCCTCTTAACTGGTCTCCGTACTTCTCCTCTTCTCCCTATTCTCAACTCCACAGACAAAGGGAAGCAGACATGGAATTCAATAAACCTGCATGCCTCTGAGGAAAGTTCTTCAAATGCCAAGTCCTTATGGTATTCTCTCATGTCTTTTGTGATCTGCTGAGAAAATCACACAGACTATGGTCTACTGTTCACCTAGTATAAGAGTTGAAAATCTCAACTGACAAAGGAATGATTCACATTTTGTCCCTCTAAACAAACCCTGTCATCAATTTGTTGTTTAACATAGATAAAGAGTCATCAAACCATAGGCTGCAGGCCAAATCCTGCCCCTCACCTATTCTTATAAATAAACTTTGATTGGGGCATAGCAATGCTCACTTGTTTACATATTGTCCCTGGCTGCTTTCAACTCTAATGACAGAGTTGAATAGTTAAAATAGATCTGAAGGCTCCTAAAGCCTGAAAGAATGACTAACTAGCCCTTGATGGAAAAAGTTTGTTGGCCCCTGACACAGATGTTCAAAGTTTTAGTGCTCTGGACAAGCTATAACAATTCATTTCTAAATCATAATATTACTGAACAAATACCAGGGGCTTCTTTCCAAACTGTACTCCTCACCTTCTCATCTGAAGTGTGTCACCTTGTGACTTTCTTCTGCATGGCTGAGCATTGTGAGGTCTCACTTTCCCTATGTAATTATGTGTCCCTTGGCCTTGTCTTCTGATAACCATAGTCTAAATCCTGAAGGGATTCTTAAGTATATTTATAACAAATAAGGCCTATAATTCTGAAGTGTTAAGAAATTGAGGTGGGATGATCTCCAGTCCTTGGTTGGTGACCTCTTTTTCGTTTTTTCAGTGTGGTTCTTAAAAAGAGCCAAGTCTTTCTTTTAAAATCGTGTGTGTTAGATCTCTCTCTGTCTCTCTCCTTCTCTTTCTCTTTCTAACAATGGAGATGGTCTCTGGAAAAATACCTCACTGGTAATAATACCTGCCTTCTGCCTTCTATTAATCTTCTATTAAACTATTAACCTCCTGCCTTCTATTAATCTTTTCCTTCCTCAATTCCCTTCAGGCATAATGTCCATCTTCCTCCTTGTGGAGCTTACCAGACATGTTCCCATTTCATGACTTTGTCCTTGCCACATTTTCCACTCACATCCCCCAAATATACATGTGGCTTGCTCCCTACCTCCTTCAAGTATTTACTCAAACATTGACTTCAAGTATTTACTAAAAGACTTCTTTGACCACACTTAAAAGTGACAAACCTGTCACTCCCGAACCTGTTTTACTTCACCTCATAGAACTTATCACTATATAACCCACTATATTACTTGCTTAATAACTTTGTTACTGTCTTCCTTTCTGGAGTATGAGCTACACAATTATATATATATACATATATGTATATATATATATGAGATTATATAGTAGATATATAATATAGATATATTATAATATCTATCTATATCTATCTATCTATCTATCTATATAGTTGTTATTTCTGGTGTTCTCTCATTTCCTGTGTAATCTGTTGAGGAAATCACATGGTCTAAGGTCTACTGTTTACCTAGTATAAAAGTTGAAAATCTCAACTAACAAAGGAATGATTCATGTTTCATCCCTCTAAACAAACACTGCCATCAATTTGTAGTTGTTTAACATAGATCAAGAATCATCAAATATATCTATATATAATATCTATGTATCTATCTATATCATAGATATTATAGATAGATAGATAGATAGAACAGAACACTCAGTAAGTATGATGACTGACCTATAGAAGGCACAGGAAATACAACTCAGTATATACAACACTCAGTAAATACAACTGGCAGAAATTAGAACACAACCAACCTCACAAACCAATAGATTCGGCGTTGGGGTGAAGGTGTGGCAAGACTTACACATCTGTTGGCATCAATCATTTATAAAGGGAACAATACTTACTGGGTGCCTATTATATCCTTGGCTCTGTTTTATAAAATAGGGGATAAACACCCTGCTTTTTTCTCCTCCACACCAGTCCCTGACTATATAACACATACATGTTTACTTGCTTATTTATCATCTGCCTCCCCACCATTTCTGCAGGCACTCTGTGAAATCTGTTTCACTCTGTGAAAACTGTTATTTCACCTCTTTTGCTCAATGCCATATTTCCGGTTTTTGGAAAACACTTGCACACAGTAGCATAAATTCAAAAGTTAACTGAACTGCTGTGATTTGATTTTGAGTCCCACAAACGTGTGTCCTTCTGTTCTCTCCCGGACTTATCAACACTACTTCCTTTACTAGCTCCTGCCTTCTGAGGCTTTGGATTGTTTAGCATTTTGTTGAGGTGGAAAATTTCCACCCTTTGATATTTGCCACATTTTTTTATAGCAGCAAATATAATTTAGAGATAAACTATTAAATCCAGTGTTCTTTTCAAACTTGATAATAGCGGTTTGCTCAAATAGAAGACAGGAGTGTAATGTAGCAGCACTGATTTTCTTACGTGAATTATAACTGGCTCTCAATGTTAGAGAGAAAGGCAACAGAGCACTCTTTATTAAGTGCCCACTGTGAGTCACTCACATCACATAATTGAATTGTTACCTTGCATAACAGCCCTTTGAGTTAAATTCTACAACCACCACTTTACCCTTGAGAAACTGAGGCTCTTGGAGAGGAAATCCCTGCTCCAAAATCATATAGCTGGTGGCTGGCAGAGCTGTGTTTGCACCAGGGGACTCCTGGCTCTTGTCCTTTCTATCATTTTGTTCTCCACTTCAAAGTTACAAAAGCATTTTAAACCTCCACGAATGTGTGTGAATAAAGAGAGGCTTATTATCTCTAATAACAAGAGGCTCTATGTGGCTTTTAGGAAACAGAATTGGAGCGTCAAAATCAAAGAACACTAAGAAAAGAATAATCACAACCAAGAATACATTAACATGAAGTCACATGCACCTACTGGTCTACCCAAGGAGTAATCTGCGCACCAACGGTGAGAAGCTGAGAAAGAGAACAATGGTAGCTCCTGTATTTTAGGACTGTGTTTCTCAGACTTCCATAATGTATGAGTTCCTTTAAAAGAGGGGAAAAAATCACTCTCTGGCCTCTGGTGTTCACATGCATCTTCTTTAGTGCAGTGTTCCCTCACTACACTGAAAGTTTCATGTTTATTGATCTTATACAACTGAACATAATTTAAAATGTTGAAAACCACAAAACTGTAAAAACAAAATTTGGTATCAATACGTACTTACTGTAGTTCCTGATGCTGCTTGATTACAGTAAATGTCTATTCTCGATATGAATATCGTTCTGATGTATGGAACGCAGGAGTTCTTAGTTTGGCCTGAGTATAGTACCCAGGGCTCTGTAATTACATAATTATCCCTTGACTTTTCTCTTTTGGAAATATTGCATAATCTTTGCATGGTGGTTGGTTTTCATTAGGAAAAATACAATAATCCTCACCAAGTCCTCTTCTGTTTTTACTGATGTTGTTTGGTTCAGTTTTTGTCTGAAGACAATTAAAATAATACTAATAGCACTCATTTGCCATAGATGTGTTTGAAAATAGACACTGAATAGGCTAGCACTGGGTCATAAGAGGACTGTGTAGGCAATCCTAATTGTGCTTATGCTTATTTTTAAAATTAATATAATAAAAATTCAAGAAATTTAAAGTTACTATAGAAAGCTAAAATGTCCTCAAGAATATGAGTGCACAACCATCCCTATCACACCCCTCCCTGTTCTGAATGTCAAGCTGGTTTACAAAATACCACAATGGGCTATTCCAGTTCAGTGTCCTATGGACTAGCTGCCCCATCATGTAGCAGAATAAATTAATATGAATACAGCTAGAAGAGATTCTACTACCTCACGTCCAATGTCATTTGAGCAGGAAAGCACCCTAAAATGTGAGCATTGACATTCACACATATGCCTCCAATCCATATTTATGTCTTTCAGTTGTCTGCAAAACCACTTCCCAGTAATATTAATGAACATCAATCACAGAGCAAAATGGGACCTTTACGGTTGCAGTGACTAGGACATATTGATTGCTTGGTCATAAAAGAGGCTGAGACGCTAGCTGGCTGTACTCACTGGAATCACAGGGAAGAAGGGGGTATCACTGAGGGTGCTCACCATTTTCCTCATGGGCAATAGATAGTGTCCAAGTGAGTATTATGAGCAGTGGCTTTAAAAACTAGATAAGGCACAATTCCTTAAGGATGTTCTCAAGCTCAGTCAGGGGCTCTAGAAAGACAGAATGTAGAATGCAGTTTTCTCTACCTTGTACAGACAGAGGAAGGAAGGCAGGACAGAAAGCATGAAAGGACAAGAAGATAAAGGGCAGAAAAGTAGGTAAAAGGACATTAAGATGAAACATAAAGTGACTCATGTCGATAAGACACCAAGACAAAAGTCTTGTTCCAACATAAATGTAATTTATTAAGAGAAGACGGTTAATTTTGTGATTTAGAGCTCAGGCTGCAAAAATGGAGGGAATTGGATTAAAATAATTGGCTTGGTCAGATGCTAGTCACATGACTTTGGAAAAAGTGCTTCACCTAAAAAATGACAATAGGAATGTTGGTAGACCATGGTTGTTGAAAATTCCCATTTATAAATATTACTAAGGATGGAAGCATGTTCCCCCACCCCTGTGATTCTCCTGAACTTTAGAAATATGTGTCATTATCCCTATTATGTGGAAGCATGATAATTGGGGTAACTTCCCTGCCAATATAGTCACTCATTTCTTGGCATCCTGGTCCACTGGCATAAAGATCCTACCAGCATTCATAATGTTAAGTTTAGTGGGAATATTACTATGTTCCCCAGTAGAAATGCCCCTCCCCCTGATCACTGGGAATCAGAATATAACTATTAATGAAAACCTAAAGTTATAGGACAACTTTAGTTTAGTAAAGAACAAAGTCCCACCAGGATCACTAACATGGAGGCTGGGTCTCAATCTCCATGCCTCAGTTCATAGATATGGTGGCTTTACGCTTTGCAGAACACAGCACTATCTCATGGTCATTGATTCAAAATTATTTGTCATTTTGAAAGACAATGACTATTCTTACACTGCCATGCCCATCTTAGAAGACTAGGTGAACCCTTAAGAGGCTATTTTAATGTTAAATTAACCTGAGTGATGTGATGGATGCCATGCCATTTGCCCATTGCCCTCATTCTTTTGTATAAAAGTAGACACCACTGTTTGTGGCAATGATGTACAAGATTCCCTCATCATACATCAGATCCTTTGTGAGGATTAGGATTAGCCTTGGTGAGAGAAAGTCCATACTGCCAGGCTAATGGACACCTTCATCTCCATTATCATGCTTCTACTCTGTTTGTGGTACTTTTGTCCAAATGGGGTGGCAAAGGACAGAAGCTTCTTGGTGTCCTTAACCTCCAGTAGACCTGTCATTCCATTCACTGGGCCATTCACTTTTTCTGTGAAAGTGGGTGCTCTATGTTAAGTATTGACATGAATTAAGATATCCACATATTTTATGTACATTCCCATGGGTTCATCCATATGCTGCTTCTTCATAATTCTTTGCCTCTGACCTTCCATTGTTACCCATTCAAGGATCCTGGCCAATCAATTCTACTATTTCCTCTCACCAGTCATCTGCAAGTTTTTATCTCATGCCACATCTCCTTTAACATTGATTCAGTGGCTTTATGCCCAGTGGAAGTATTTCCCTCTCATACTCTGTGTCAGGGACACCCTAGAGTGAGGCTGTAAGGTGACAGGGATACATTTTTAAAAACATTTTACTTATTTGGTTAAGAGAGAGACAAAGACAGAGAGAGCACATCCAGGAGGAGAGGAAGAGAAAGAAGGAGAAGCCCACCAAGTCAGGAGCCAAACATGGGGCTCGATCCTAGGACTTAGAGATCATGACCAATGGCGAAGGCAGACATTTAAGCATCTGAGCCACCCAGCCACCCCTGACAGAGGTACATCTCTGATTCATACCAACCTATTAAGCTGAATGAACCAAGTTATTTTTCCCCTGAATCTTCAGCTTAGTATGGAAGTGTTCTATGAGGACACAGGTGTCAGCTGAGGGATAAGCACTGGTGCAACAGATAGAGGCACCAAGAAAATCTAGATAATTTTTGTCTTAACTTGTGCCTTCAGAGCTATAGAGGCCCTTTGCAAAATATACCTTTGCCATCACACAACAGACATCTGCTGTGCCCAACTGACTTTATGGCTTTTTGTTTGAGAATTCACAACTCAGGCTATGCAAATCTGGGAGCATAGTCACTTGATGACCCATGCTTAAATTCTCTAACAGGAGCTACTTTTAAAATGATGCATAGTTATCTGTGTTGATACATGGCCTTACTTTAAAATGTTACAGCTATGCACAGACTCTCTCCTATTAGGATGTGGAAGAGACACATATAGTGACCTTATCTACTGTATATCCTTCTAGCACCATGGGATCTTCTAGGTCATATGGCACAAGGAGCAGAGTTATTTATATTCCAAACTGAACTTGCTATAAAATTCTATTCTGCTTTGAGATAGACTTGGGTTTGCACTGCAAGTATCAATTCTCCTTCATTTGTTCCCACTCTGACAGGGGCCATGAGCCAGCTTAGACCTTGTATATAACTCTTGAATGTAATCTGGCTACTCTCCCTTCTCCAATGGTTAGTAGTTTAGATAGATGCCCAAAGCTTTCTTTGGAAATGGAATGGGAAATCACTGATGATGTATTTGTCATTCTGTTGCAAGGCCCTCCTCAAAGAATCCTTCAGTTGGTAGAATTTGGATCTGATTGGCTCAATAGGTTATGATTTTCCATTGGGTCTTTAGTTCACTCACACTTAATAATTACTACCAAGCAATACTCTTAAATACTGCATCTCTTTTTTAAAATTAACATATAATGTATTATTGCCCCAGGGGTACAGGTCTGTGAATCATCAGGCTTACACATTTCACAGTATTTACAATAGCATACACCCTTTCCAATGCCCATAACCAAGCCACCATATCCCAACCCCCTGACACACCAGCAACCCTCAGTTTGTTTCCTGAGATTAAGAGTCTCTTACAGTTTGCCTCCCTCCTGATCCCATCTTGTTTCATTTTTTCCTTCCCTACCCCCCATAACTCCCCGCCCTGCCTCTCAAATTCCTCGTATCAGGGAAATCATGTGATAATTTTCTTTCTCTGATTGACTTATTTCACTCAGCATAATACCCTCTTAAGTTCCATCCACGTTGTTGCAAATGGCAAGATTTCATTTCTTTTGATGGCTGCATAGTATTCCATTGTATATATATACTACTCTTCTTTATCCATTCATCTGTTGATGGACATCTAGGTTCTTTCCATAGTTTGGCTATTGTGGACATTGCTGCCCATAAACATTCAGGTGCACAGGCCCCTTTGGATCACTACATTTGTATCTTTAGGGTAAATATCCAGTACTGCAATTGCTGGGTGGCAGGGTAGTTCTATTTTAAACTTTTTGAGGAACCGTCATACTGTTTTCCAGAGCGGCTGCATCAGCTTGCATTGCCACCAACAGTGTAGGAGGGTTCCCCTTTCTCTGCATCCTTTCCAGCATCTGTCATTTCCTGACTTGTTAATTCTAGCCATTCTGACTGGTGTGAGGTGGTTTCTCATTATGGTTTTGATTTGTATTTCCCTGATTGCATCTCTATTTTAATCAGAGTTCTTCAGAGAAACAGAATTAATAGGATGTGTATATATTCAGAATAAGATTTATGTTAAGGAATTGGCTCTTATAATTATGGAGGCTGGTGAGTTCAAAATCCGCAGGAATATCAGTCTGAAGACCCAGGAAGGTCAATGGTGTAGATGAAGATTGAAAGCAGGCTGCTGGAGAATTCTTTCTTACTTAGGGAGGCTTGTGTTATTTATTTATTTATTTGTTTGTTTATTTATTAGGACTTCAGCTGATTAGATGAGGCCCACTGAGTTGTGGAGGGTAGTCTTCTTTATTCACAGTTCACTGATTTCAATGTTAATCTCACCCCCCAAAAACTTCCAAAATGACGTTAAATGAACATTCATACTATTTATGTTACCCCTTGGAACATTATCACTTACTAACCTTCATCACAGATTCTTGTGAGCCAGTACCCATTAGATTTCATTCTGGTTTTCTTGCCCATTATGGTAATCATGCCACCTTATCTCTGATGTCACTAGACTTTTTCTACTTCAGAACTGCATCATCTTTTTTGATAAAGAGGGAAGCCAATTTCATAGCCTTCCCAGCTAGCAGCCCTGGACTACAAAGGAGGATCTCCACTGAGCTTCTCAGTGATGCTTGTCTCCCCCTCACTAGTACATTTATTATTGCTGTATTGAAGGGAATATTCTCTAGACCCTGCCAGGAAACACAGTCTTTTGGTGAGATCTCTGCTTACACTAAATCCCTGTTGGTATACTCACCTTTTTGAGGTCTTTTGCCTCACCATGCTCAATATATCTGCCAGTGAATTTCTGAATACTCCATCTCACTTATGGCAGCCCCTCACTGTTTTCTAGTTGTGAGAAGCCATTCCAGCAGCATATAAGATCCAGTTCAGGGTTTCCTTGTCAGAATATTAAATATTAAATAATGAAAGACAACCTCATATCAATAAACCCTCTTTTATTTTCCTAGTTTTGTAAAGTGACCAGAATTTTTATGCTCAAATTGGTAGGTATTCATGACCATTCCAATTCTTAGGAAAAAATATTTAAATTTTTAGTTAAAAAAAGGAAAATTCTGCACAAATGAGAATTATATTTGCCAAAATTATATTTCCAGAATTTTCCAGTGGGTTCATGTTTTTGCACTAAACTTTGGTATAGGTTGGAGATAACGGTTATTTCCAATTCTTTCCAAATGCACTCTTTTCTTTATTTCAATGCCCCTCCAAGCTTACTGGCACTTAACTAAAATCTACTAGCTATAGAAAAACAGAAATATATTTCAAAAATAGATTTCAAATACAGACTGTTACAGTTTCAAAGACCTTGGTATTTGCATTTGCAAAATACTAATGAGTTTGAAACTCACATTCATTATTTTAATACCTCATGAGACAAATATTAAAAAGTATTTAGGAGAATTCCAAAATATTATAGGAAATGTTATTTTTAAAAATCTTTTGCTAGGGTTTGATTTGTGATTATATAACTTGCTGTTAGAAAAAGACAGAATATACAGGTGTAGAGAAGGACATACGATTAAAATGGGAGATGGTGGGTTATCTAAATTATAGGCCATTGGCTTTTACCTCTCTCCAGACTTGTTGAAAAGTTTTGTTGAATTTAAAAATATTTATTATTGAGTTTCCACATTTCATAAATGTATAATACCTTTTTCCCTTCATGAAGTCCATCTTAACTCTTAGGTAGAGGTACAATCTGTCATGAAGTCCATCTTAACTCTTAGGTAGAGGTACAATCTGTATGCTGGAGAGTTTCCACTGTGCCCATATCTCTGGTGGTACATTTTTTTGTCTGCTTGTAGCAAACCCAAACCCTTTTCTGTGGCTTTCTCATTTGTCTTCCTGCCCTTTATAAGTATGTTTGCGTCATTCTTCATTCATGTACTCCAAAATCCTAGATTGACCCATCAACTTAACTTACTTAGTATGGTAATTGCTGAGCAGAAAAACTTAATTGCTTTGCAAAACTGTAATGCAAATTATTCAATAGGGACCTCTCCTAATTGCAGTCTGGTAATTTGTGTTTTACAATATTCACCAATTCATATAACCAGTACTTCAGTGTTACATTATAGATACATATCTAATAGCTACTCTTTAGCATTATGTAATTTGGACTCATGAATTTTAGAAAGAAGGAAGTGACTATGAAACAATTAAAAATCTCCTGTTAACCTTTTGATAACTTGTTATTACCTTATTTTATTTGATCTAATAAATCATTGATTTTCAAGGTAACCATTATTTTATGCACTGCTAAGAAAGAAAAATTATAACTAAAATTGGCATTCTTCTTTTATATGATAAAGCTCAGGTTCAGACTGCTAATTTTTTTTTTTTTTTTTTTTTTTTTTTTTTTTTTAGATAGAGAGAGAATGAGAGCAGGGACGGGGGTCGGGCAGTGGGAGAGAGAGAATCTTAAGCGGGGTCCACTCCCAGCATGGAGTCTGACACGGAGCTTGATCTCACACTCCTGAGATCATGAAATGAGCTGAAATAGAGTCTGCCACTCAAGCAACTGAGCCACCTAGGTGTCCCAGACTGCTAAAATATTTTTAAATCTTCATTTTAACACCTATAAAACATGATAAGTAAAATGCTTTCTCCATCAAAAATGTAGATCAGTGTTCAACTGCATATCTTTATGAAATTCTCTAGAATATATTCTTAATAAATGTCAGATAAACTATAGTAGAATACATTTAAATGTGCATGAAAAATATTTTTTAAAAATTTTTAAAGATTTTATTTTTATATTTGACACAGGGAGATCACAAGTAGGCAAGGCAGCAAGCAGAGAGAGAGGGGGAAGCAGGCTCCCCACTGACCAGAGAGCCCAATGCTGGGCTCAATCTCAGGACCGTGAGATCATGACCTGAGCTGAAGGCAGAGGCTTAACCCACTAAACCACCCATTGCCCCATGAAAAAATAATTTACCAAGAATAATATTGAATTGAATTGAATAATATTCAAACCACAGAAGAAAGGTTTCAAGTATTTTTCTTCCGTGGTTCTTATCCAGCAAAATCCTAGATCTTCACCCTGCCCAACATAAACTCAGGAGAGAATCTAATGGATTTTCTAAAAATAGTATTTCCAGAAAATTAGGCAATTTTTCTAAGATTACGTACCAGCTTCATGTTTACAAAAGAGCTATGTGTTTGTAAGTAGCAGTATTACAAGGTCTGCTCAACTTTCTTCAAGATGTCTTGATGAATAACAAAAAAATAAATTACCACTAGGGTAACTGGTTTTGTCTTGAACTCTATAATCAACCATGACAAACTCTGTACCACGATAAAATCTGTGTTCCAACAGGATTTAATAAGGAATGGCACCAGAGAACAATGTGTACATAATACTATAAACAGAATATTGATTGAATTTCATACAGCATAGAAGAGTATTGCCTTATCCTAAGTAATTCAAAATAAATATTTAACAAGTATTTCTGCACTAATCAGTTACTGAACATCTAGTCATTTTTCATGCAACCCTTGTTTCTAAGTCTCAGGAACTGTGAATAAAAGAAGGAAGAAATAAGAGAGAAGAATTCCAACCATGTCTAAACTACTCCAAAAATCAATTTAGGAAAAGGACTATTATAAAGAATGCCATAGATTCTGTACTATGTAATTACACATTATTAAAATCAGTAAACTACAATTTTTCTGTTGTTTGAATTCCAAATGTGCATACTTGACTAACAAAATACAGCTGTTCTGTTTTTAAATTATCTTTACTATAGCATTTATATGATGTAATGTAATCATTGCTTGTGGGTTTATCTGAGTGTTTCATTAAACTGTAAGCTCTCCCTGCAAGGAATTTTGTATTATGTAATATTTGATACACTTGGAAGAATGTTAATGACTGTGTGATTTGTCTTAAGAATAATAAAATGGAAGGCTGCGAATACACCACTCAATTTAAGACTGTGTATATTCCCAAAATGACTAATGCTTGAGGCCCTTAATTTCCCTGACTCCATATTTCTCCACTTTTTTGTTCCACCTCAATTTTGTTTTTCATGCTCTTGCCATCTTGTTATAGTGTTATCCCCTCATGGGTGACTTCTAAAGTGATACACCTTTTTTTTAATAGCTTAACAAAGATGTTAGTAAGTCACTTTCCTACTATCTATCTGTGCTGTTGTAAGTAGCGGTAGCTCCTTCATATTCCCTGTTTTATAAAATCCCACTGTTTGAGTCTCCCCAAAGTTACTTACCTCGCTTTCCTAAAGACTTGATTTGTGTCCAGGATTTTCTTTCTGCTGATATGATGAGACACAATGAATATTTATTTTCAGTCTTCTGGAAAAAGAATAGGAGTTAGGAGTTTCTCTAGTGAATGCTCACACACATACACACACAGACACACAGAGAAATGGAATTGTGTTGTATAAGGTGTATTCAACTTTATACGTCAATGCTTTTTAAAAGTGAATCACACATCCTCCAGAAGTATACAAATTTATCAATTTCCAGATTTTTGCAAGCATTCAGTATAGTCAGGATTCTTGATCTTTTTGTTATTGTCTTTAGTGTTTTAAGCAATCCAGGGGTATTAAATTCTCTCTTACTGTGCTATTAAATTTCAGATTTCTGAACCCTAATGTGATTGTACTCATATTTCCTAAGTTCATTAACATTTTTTTTCTCTTTTGTAGAATATCGCTTCATTTATTTCATGTATATTCAAACTGAATCATTTTCATGCATATTTTATCAGTACAATTTTTTAAAAATTCTTCCTTTTTAGGAGTGTCAGAGGTTCTTTCCTTCTTATTGTTGAAAAGCATAGCGTTGTATACATGTAAGATGATTAGTTTACTCATCCACCTGTTGGCAGTGTTTGACTATTATGAATAAAGCTGCTACAAGCAAGCATTTGTTTAGAGACAGCCTATGTCTGACCATAGTGTTTTCATTCATTTCTCTTGGATAAATAGCTAAGAGTAAATTTTAAGGATCATTTGGTAAGTATATGTTTAACATTTAAGAAGCTCTCAGAAAGTTTTTCAAAGTGGTCATAAAATTTTTATTCCAATTGACAACATAGGATGTCATATAGCTGTGCCGATCCTTCATAACACTTGATATTGGTTGGTATTTTTTGTACAATCGTTCTAGTAGATGTGTAGTGTTACTTATTGTGGCTTAATGCTGCATTTTAGAGCAGCTTATGATATTGAGTATTTTTCGTGTGCTCACAGGTCATTTTCATATCTTCTAGATGAAGTGTTCAAGTGCTTTTGCCAATTTGGTGGGGGCATTATTTTTACATTTTTGAATTGTGAGTGTTCTTTATATATTTTAAATAAAAGCCCATTTTTTAAGGTATATCCATCACAAATACTTTCTCTCCCTTTGTGGCTTGCATTTACATTTGCTTAACAATATCTTTTAATATCATAAGACCATTTAATGAAAGACTATTCAATTTAATGAAGCACTTTTTCTTTTTTTTAAATTTTTTTAAAATTTATTTATTTTCAGCATAACAGTATCATTATTTTTTCACCACACCCAGTGCTCCATGCAATTCGTGCCCTCTATAATACCCACCACTGGTACCCCGACCTCCCAACCCCCGCCACTTCAAATCCCTCAGATTGTTTTTCAGAGTCCATAGTGTCTCATGATTCACCTCCCCTTCCAATTTACCCCAAACCCCTTCTCTCTAACTCCCCATGTCCTCCATGCTTTTTGTTATGCTCCACAAATAAGTGAAACCATATGATAATTGACTCTCTCTGCTTGACTTATTTCACTCAGCATAATCTCTTCCAGTCCCGTCCATGTTGCTACAAAAGTTGGGTATTTGTCCTTTCTGATGGAGGCATAATACCCCATAGTGTATATGGTCCACATCTTCCTTATCCATTCATCCGTTGAAGGGCATCTTGGTTCTTTCCACAGTTTGGCGACCGTGACCATTGCTGCTATAAACATTGGGGTACAGATGGCCCTTCTTTTCACTACATCTGTATCTTTGGGGTAAATACCCAGGAGAGCAATAGCAGGGTCATAGGGAAGTTCTATTTTTAATTTCTTGAGGAATCTCCACACTGTTCTCCAAAGAGGCTGCACCAACTTGCATTCCCACCAACAGTGGAAGAGGGTTCCCCTTTCTCCACATCCCCTCCAACACATGCTGTTTCCTGTTTTGTTAATTTTGGCCATTCTAACTGGTGTAAGGTGATATCTCAATGTAGTTTTAATTTGAATCTCGCTGAGGGCTAGTGATGGTGAACATTTTTTCATGTGTCTGATAGCCATTTGTATGTCTTGATTTGAGAAGTGTCTGTTCATATCTTCTTCCCATTTTTTGATATGTTTGCCTATTTCGTGTGTGTTGAGTTTGAGGAGTTCATTATAGATCCTGGATATCAACCTTTTGTCTGTACAGTCATTTGCAAATATCTTCTCCCATTCTGTGGGTTGCCTCTTTGTTTTCTTGACTGTTTCCTTTGCTGTGCAGAAGCTTTTGATTTTGATGAAGTCCCAAAAGTTCATCTTCGCTTTTGTTTCCTTTGCCTTTGGATACATATCTTGAAAGAAGTTGCTGTGGCTGATATCAAAGCAATTACTGCCTATGTTCTCCTCTAGGATTCTGATGGATTCCTGTCTCATGTTGAGGTCTTTTATCCATTTTGAGTTTATCTTTGTGTACAGTGTAAGAGAATGGTCGAGTTTCATTCTTCTACATATAGCTGTCCAGTTTTCCCAGCACCATTTATTAAAGAGACTGTCTTTTTTCCACTGTATATTTTTTCCTGTTTTGTAGAAGATTAATTGACCATAGAGTTGAGGGTCCATATCTGGGCTCTCTGCTCTGTTCCACTGGTCTATGCGTCTGTTTTTATGCTAGTACCATGCTGTCTTGGTGATCACAGCTTTGTAGTAAAGCTTGAAATCAGGTAACGTGATGCCCCCAGTTTTATTTTTGTTTTTCAACATTTCCTTAGTGATTCGGGGTCTCTTCTGATTCCATTCAAATTTTAGAATTATTTGCTCCAGCTCTTTGAAGAATACCGGTGGAATTTTGATCAGAATAGCATTAAAAGTATAGATTGATCTAGGCAGTATAGACATTTTAACAATGTTTATTCTTCCGATCCAAGAGCATAGAATGGTCTTCCATCTTTTTGTGTCTTCTTCAATTTCTTTCATGAGTGTTCTGTAGTTCCTTGAGTACAGATCCTTTACCTCTTTGGTTAGGTTTATCCCCAGGTATCTTATGGTTCTCGGTGCTAGAGTAAATGGAATCGATTCTCTAATTTCCCTTTCTGTATTTTCATTGTTAGTGTATAAGAAAGCCACTGATTTCTGTACATTGACTTTGTATCCTGCCACATTGCTGAATTGCTGTATGAGTTCTAGTAGTTTGGGGGTAGAGTCTTTTGAGTTTTCCATTAAAGAATCATGTCATCTGCAAAGAGAGAGAGTTTGACTTCTTCATTACCAATTTGGATACCTTTTATTTCCCTTTGTTGTCTGATTGCTGTTGCTAGGACTTCTAATACTATGTTAAACAAGAGTGGTGAGAGTGGGCATCCTTGTCGTGTTCCTGATCTCAACGGGAAGGAGCACTTTTTCTTTTATGGCTCATGCTTTTTTGCGTCTTATCTATGAAATTTGTTAATTTCAAGCTGGCAAAGATTTTCACCTCTTTTTTCCTTAAGAAATTTCTATGACTTTGCCTTTATATTTAGGTCTATATTCTACAGTTTGCATTCATATTGTTATATGGTATGAGGTAAGGGGGAGGATTCATGTTTGCACGAACTTTATAGTTTGCATTCATATTTTTATATGGTGTGAGGTAAGGGGAAGGATTTGTGTTTGCCAAACTATGTTTTTATTATTCAAAACTTTTTGTTGAGAATGAAAATATGAGACTGCATATTTTCTCCCTGTGAAATATTCATTGAGATAAAAATAAATTGATCCTGTGCATGTGAATCTATTTCTAGACTCTCTTCTGTTTCATTGACCTATACAAATTTCCCCACAGTACATCTTGAAATCAAGTCATAAGATTATTCTTGATTTGTCATTCTTTTTTTTAAATTTTATTTATTTATTTGGCAGACAGAGATCACAAGTAGGTGGAGAGAGAGGCAGGGAAGCAGGCTTCCACTGAGCAGAGAGCCTGATGTGGGGCTTGATCCCAGGACCCTGGAATCATGACCTGAGATGAAGACAGAGGCTTTAACCCACTGAGCCACCCAGGTGCCCCTTGCTTTGTTATTCTTTAACAAAATCGTTTAGCTCCTCTAGTTCCTCTGCATGTCCATTTGATTTATGGAGTCACCATGATAAGTTTCATGCTAAAGTCCACTGAGATTTAAAAAAAAATAATAAAAAATAAAATAAAATCTACTGAGAGCTGATTGGAATTGCACTGAAACTATATATCTATTTGGTAATAATAGACACTTTAGCATTAGTGAATCTCCTGATTCCTAAAAAACATACATCTCTCCATTAATGTATATATTCTTTAATCTCTTCCAGAATCAAAATAGTATTTGGTATTACTACATTTCAAATTTTTCATTTTTCATTATTCATTGCCAGAATTTAAAAATACAATTGATTTCTGCATATTAGCCATATTTTTATGACCTTGCTAAACTCATATTTTATTTCTAGTAGCTGTGGGGGGTTTTGTTTGTTTGTTTGTTTTTTCCTATAGAACAGCTTGGATTGCCTATGTATTTAGTTGTATATCTGAGAATAAAGATAACATAACTTCTTATTTCTCTAGCTCCTTGTTTTATTATCATTTTTCTTTTCTTATTTCACTATTTAGGACTTCCAGTAGAAATGGTAAAAGTGGCCATCATTGTTTTGTTTCCGATCTTAGGAAGAAATACTTCTCTTTTCGGTATGAAATATGATGTTCATAGAGATTCATTGTACATTTTAGACTTGATTTGTTCATTTTTAAAAAAGAATTATTCCATTTATTTTCATAAGGTATATTGATTTCTAGCTTTTGTTTCTGTTGTAATGTCTCTTTGTGGTTTGAGAATCAGAATAGTGCTCACTGAATGAGTTGAGAAGTTATGCCATTTTCTTCAATTCTCTGGAAGAGTTTATGTAGATTTGGTAATTTTTTTCTTAAATTTTTGGTAGATTTCACTAGTAGAGCCTGTTAGGACTATACTTCTCTTCATGAAAACTTTTTTCTTTAATTAAGATATAATGACATATATTAGTTACAGATGTGTAACAATGATTCAATATATGCATATATTATAAAATGATAGTATTAATAAATAAATAAATTATGGTGATGAATAGTTAACATCCATCACCATACTTTCTTTCACAGACTTATTTACAGATTGTTTTTATTGTGATGGTAATTTTTAAGATCTTCTCTCTTTTGTTTCTTCAAGATATTTTTTAAAATTTTTTTCAGTGTTGTAGATAGATTTCATTTTTTATGCACCACACCCAGTACTCCATGCAACATGTGCCTTCCATAATACCACCACCAGGTTCACCCAACCTCCCACCCCCTTCCCTCCAAAACCCTCAGTTTGTTTTTGAGAGTCCACAGTCTCTTGTGCTTCATCCCCCCCCTCCAATTTCCCCCAACTCCCTTCTCCTCTCCATCTCCCCATGTCCAGTCCTCCATGTTATTCCTTGTGCTCCACAAATAAGTGAAACCATAGGATAATTGACTCTCTCTGATTGACTTATTTCACTGAACATCATCTCCTCTGGTCCCATCCATATTGATACAAAAGTTGGGTATTCATCCTTTCTAATGGAGGCATAATACTTCATAGTGTATATGGACCATATTTTATCCATTTGTCCATTGAAGGGCATGTTTCTTTCTTTCCAGAGTTTGGCAACTGTGGCCATTGCTGCTATGAACACTGGGGTACAGATGGCCATTCTTTTCACTACATCTGTATCTTTGGGGTAAATACCCAAGAGTGCAATTGCAGGGTCATAGGGTAGCTCTATTTTTAATTTCTTAAGGAATCTCCACACTGTTTTCCAAAGTGGCTGCACCAACTTGCATTCCCACCAACAGTGTAAAAGGGCTCCCCTTTCTCTACATCCTCTCCAACACTTGTTGTTTCTCATCTTGTTAATTTTGGCCATTCTGTCTGGTGTAAGGTGGTATCTCAATGTGGCTTTGATTTGAATCTCCTTGATAGCTAATGGTGATGACCATTTATTCATGTGTCTGTTAGCTTTTTGTATGTCTTCTTTGGAGAAGTGTCTATTCCTGTCTTCTGCCCATTTTTGACATGATTATCTATTTTGTGTGTGTTGAGTTTGAATTCTTTGTAGATCTTGGATATCAGCCCTTTGTCTGTAGTGTCATTTGCAAATATCTTCTCCCATTCCGTGGCTTGCCTCTTTGTTTTGTTGACTGTTTTCTTTGCTGTGCAGAAGCTTTTGATCTTGATGAAGTCCCAAGAGTTCATTTTCACTTCTATTTCCTTTGCCTTTGGAGACATATCTTGAAAGAAGTTGCTGTGGCCAACGTTGAAGAAGTTACTGCCTATTGTTCTCCTCTAGGATTCCAATGGATTCCTGCCTCATGTAGAGGTCTTTTATCCATTTCCAGTTTACCTTTGTGTATGGTAAAAGGGAATGGTTGAGTTTCATTCTTCTACACATAGCTGTCCTATTTTCCCAGCACCATTTACTGAAGAGACCGTCTTTTTTCCACTGTATATTCTTTCCTGCTTTGTTGAAGATTAGTTGACTATAAAGTTGAGGGTCTGTATGTGGGCTCTCTACTCTTTTCCACTGGTCTATGTGTCCGTTTTTGTGCCAGTGCCATGCTGTCTTGGTGATCACAGCTCTGTAATAAAGCTTGAAATCAAGCAACATGTTGCCCCCAGTTATATTTTTCTTTTTCAACATTTCCTTAGCAATTCGGGGTCTCTTCTGGTTCCACACAAACTTTAGGATTGTTTGTTCCAGCTATTTGAAAAATGCCCACGGAATTTTGATCGGCATTGAAAGTGTAGATTGCTCTAGGCAGTATAGACATTTTAGCAATGTTTATTCTTCAATCCATGAGCATGGGATGGTTTTCCATCTTTTCGTGTCTTCTTCGATTTCTTTCATGAACGTTCTGTAGTTCCTTGAGTACAAATCCTTTACCTTTTTGGTTAGGTTTATTCCCAGGTATTTTATAGTTCTTGTTGTTATAATAAATGGAATCAATTCTCTAATTTCCCTTTCTGTATTTTCATTGTTAGTGTATAAGAAAGCAACTTATTTCTGTACATTGGTTTTGTATCATGCCACATTACTGAATTGCTGTATGAGTTCTAGTATATTGGAAGTGGAGTCTTTTGGGCTTTCCATATAAAGTAAGATCTTCTCTCTTAACCACTTTCAAATATAGTATTATTAACTATGGTCACCATGCTGCATATTACAGCCTAGAACTTACATATTTTATAATTTTAGTCTATCCCTTTTAACCATCTTCACCCATTTTACCTATACCTCACCTCCTGCCCCTGGCAACTACGAATTTGTTTTTGTGTCTATGAGTTCATTTTTAGTGTTTTATTTTGGGTATTTTGTTGTTGTTTTTGGTTTCCACATATAAGTGAGATCATACTGTCTTTGTCTTTCTCTAACTTATTTAATTTAGTACAATGCCTACAAAATCCAGCCATGTCACAAATGGCATTTTTATCTGAATAATATTCCATTCTATGTATATACAATATTTTTTTTATCCATCCATCCATTATTGGACACTTAGGTTGTTTTGTGTCTTGGCTATTTTAGATAATGCTGCAATGAACATGAAGGTGCAGATATCTTTTTGAGTTAGTGTTTTTGTTTTCTTCAGACAAATATCCAGAAATGGAATTGCTGTATCTTAAGGTAGTTCAGTTTTTAATTCTGTTTAAGAAAATCCATACCATATTCCAGAGTGGCTGCACCAATTTATGTTTCTACATGGAGAGGTTTGTAATTACAATCAAACTTATTTAATAGATAAAAAGCTATATCTTGAATGAGCTAGTTTGTATCTCTCAGGGTATTTGTCCATTTCCCCTTAGTATTGCATTTATGACTTTGAGTTATACAAAATATTTTCTTATTTTCCTTTAAATATCTTTATGATCTGTAGTGATATCTCCTTTCTCATGTGTAATATAATTTGCTTGTTTGCTTATTGTTTCTCAATCAGATTGCTAAAGGTTTCTCTATTTTGTTGATTTTCCCCAAAGATCAGCTTTTGGTTTTGTTGATTTTCTCTAAATTTCCTGTTGGGTACTTACATTAGAAACAAGTTCAATTTTCATCTTTAAAAAGTCTGTATTTTGGGGCACCTGGGTGGCTCAGTGGGTTAAAGCCTCTGCTTTTGGCTCAGGTCATGATCCCAGGGTCCTGGGATAGAGCCCTGCATTGGGCTCTCTGCTCAATAGGGAACCTGCCTCCCCCCATCTCTCTCTGCCGGCCTCTCTACCTACTTGTTATCTCTGTTTGTCAAATAAATAAATAAAATCTTTTTTTTTAAAAAAGTCTGTATTTTGTCTTCATTTGCAAATATATGTTTTCACCGGATATTGGATACTATGCTGTCAGTATTACTGTTCTAACATTTTGAAAATATTACTCTATTGTCTTTGGATCACATAGTTTATAATGAGAGTTATAGTTTTTTCCTATTAGTTCCTCTACTGCAAAGAATGCAAACTTTCTCTATTGAGGTATAGATAAGAAATATTTTAGGTTTTGTGGACCAGATAAGTTTTCTGTTGCATATTTTTTGTTTTTATTTTTAAATCTTAAATAAAAAGTTAAACTATCCATAGTTGAGAGTTATACAAAAACAGGCCATGGACTGTATCTGGTCCATGGGGGTTATCGTTTATTGACTCTTTCTATAAAGTAATTATAGTAATTTTTTAAAATTTTAATTATCATGAAACTTTTCTGTTTAAAACTGGGGAGGGGGTTTGGGAGAAGGGGGTGGGATTATGGACATTGGGGAGGGTATGTGCTTTGGTGAGTGCTGTGAAGTGTGTAAACCTGGTGATTCACAGACCTGTACCCCTGGGGATAAAAATATATGTTTATAAAAAATAAAAAATTATTAAAAAATAATAATAATAATAAAATCTTTAAAAAAACTGTTTTTCAAAAATTTGTGTGTCTATCTTTGCTGTCTTTTATGTTGACATACATATATGTTACACGATTTCACTGAGGATTTGATTATGTCCTACCAATCACTGAGGCCGTGCTTATTTTATTCACTTTCTTCCCACTCCAAGTTTTATTTTGTACAATTTCAATAGGCTTTTCTTTTCTTCTGCAGAATCTTATGTACTTTTAATGCCCTTCTGTGGAATTTTAATTTCATAGATTTTACTTCTCATCTCTAAGAATTATATTTGTCCTTTTTTCATTTTTCAGTTTGACTTTATTCATGTGTTTAAATATTTAAGATTAGTAAATATATCTATTTTGTTTTTAACATTTTTATTGATGGATAATTTATAAACAATAAAAGTCACTTGTTATAAATGTACAATTCAATGACTTTTATTAAGTTTGCAGGGTTATTCAGCTATCACGACAATCAACTTTTAGTACATTTCCATCACCCAAAGAGATCACACACTCTGTTTGGAGTCAGACTCCTATTCCACTATAGCCAGGAAACTATTCATCTATTTTCTGTCTCTATAGATTTGCCTTATCGGACGTTTCCCTATAAATAGAATCATATAGATGATTTTTTACGTTGCACAGTGGTTTGTAACCAGGAGTAACTTTCCCCCAGGGACATTCACCAATGTCTACAAATGTTCCCAAATATCACAACTGGGGCAGGTTCTACTGGGATCTAGAAGATAGAAATTAAGGATGCTACTAACATCCTACAATGCAAAGGGCAACTCATGCACATCAAAAAATTATCTAATCCCCAAATTTCATGTGACCAAGATTGGAAACCCCTGACATAACATAATCATTTTGAGATTAATCCACATGATGACTTACATCTGTTGTCCAGTCTTTTAAATTGCTAAATAGTTTTTTGTTATATGGACATAAAATATTTTGTTTATTCATTAACAGTGAGTGGATATTTGAATTGTTTCTGTCTTTGGCATCTTTTGACTATTGCCAACATGGACATTTGTGTAAAAGACTTTTTATAGACATCTAATTTCTCAAACCTAGGAGCAGAATTCTGTGTTATTATTATTATTATTTTGTATTATACGCCATTGACATGCTGTTGAATGTATTTCTACTCAAATCTTGTATTGATTTTTAATTGTTTTTTATGTTTCATTATTACTGGGTTTTGAGTTTTTAATACTTTATGTATAAACTCTTTATCAGATCTACAATATTTGAATATTTTCTTCCAGTTTGTGACTTGTATTTTTATTTTCCTAATGATAGTTTTTGAACCCCATACACACCCATAAAGAGTAGTAAATATATTAATATGACCAAAAAAGTCATCAGAATATATATGAGATAAACATGAAGAAGAGTTCACTGAGGATATTTCACTTAGCATTTTTTTAATCCTAAATTTGGAAAGATCTAATTTACTTCCTTTTCTGTTTTTAACCCAACCTTCAGATAAGGCATTTACAATGGAGTCCCCCCCCCCTTTTAAGGATCTCTCTGGAGAATGAACTTCAAATCTCCTTTGTTTGGTCTGTTTCTTCATTGAAATTATTGTCAGATGTCTAAGAGAACTTTCCATTCATAATTGAAGCCAATCTTCTTGTGTTCTATCTTCTAGAGATAGAAATAACATGTTCATATCCTTTACAATGGACACTTGGGTGGCTCAGTTGGTTACACCAATGCCTTTGGCTCAGGTCATGATCTCAGGGTCCTGGGATCGAGTCCCACATCAGGCTCCTTGTTCAGCAGGGAGCCTGCTTCTCTCCCTGCCTCTGACTGCTTGTGCTCTCTCTCCCTGACAAATAGAATATTAAAAAAACAAAACGAACAAACAATCAAACAAACAAAAAAACCCATATCTTTTACAAAAGATACCTGTCTTGAAAACAAGTTTTCTCAATCATCTGAGTCTTCTCTTCTCCAAGGTAAACACTATACCCTATCTTTGCCACAGCGTTTATAGTTTGCAACCCTGAGCCATTTGAAGATCATTAAAACACTCCATTTTCTCCACATACCTTTCAAAATGAACAGATATTCTTAATAAAGGGCAGCTGTAGTTGCCTTTTTAAAACATAGGCATCATTAAACTTTCCATAACATAAAAATACAATATATGTGTGTATATGTGTCTGAATTTATTTTCATTTTATTTATGAATGTTCATGTAATTTTTGCCCTGTTGATATTCAAATATGCATGATGGGTCATTTGTTATCATGCTAAAAAATTATTATTTACTCTAGCATTTCAAAAGTTACCCTAAATAAATAAACTTCCTTGATATTTATACAAACTCTGTCTTCAACACATAGTACCAAATAATAGTTATAGTACATTCAAGAAAAACATGTCTGAGTATACTGAGGATAAAAACCAACTTATTAACCAATGAGAATACATGATTGAGAATAATATGTCATCAAAAATCACATTTGAAAAGATATTAAAGAAATGAAAAAAGTGAATATATTTCAATAGATGATACAACAATTGGCTAGGTTTTATGTCATATGATTGTCATAAATTTGGGAATGTTTTTCTTTATGTGGACCCCACAGTGAGTGGGAGAATATTAATATGAAGAAAAAGAGTTGAAGAAAAGAAACAGTGTTTAATTAACAATCAATTAATTTTGTCTTATAATATTAAGAACCAAATATGTACTAGGCACTGGTGTTAAGCATAAATAAAATGAAAGTGAATAAGATAAGTAGTTGTGAGACTTAACATCAATTGGGAAAAATTCATTAATACAAAAAGTATTTTGTACGTGTTTTTATGTCAATCCTACAATAACTTTATGAGATTTATATAACTATCCCCATTTAACGAATAAGCAAAGTCAGACTTAGAAGAATACAGTTCCATACCCAAACACATGGAAAGAACAGTCCTGTTCTAATCCATGTTTTCTAACTAAAATAACAGCTTATTTCCTATCCATCTCATATACCAGCCAGTATTTTTAAAAGTAAGGCTCATGGGGGTGCTCAGGTGGCTCAGTCTGTTAAACATCTGCCTTATGTCCAGGTCACAATCCCAGGGGTCCTTGGATGAATCCCTAGTATTGGGCTCCCTGCTCAATGGGGAGCCTACTTCTCCCTCTCCCTCTGCCTCTTCCCCTGCTGTGTGCCTCTCTTTCTCTCTCAAATAAATAAATAAATAAATATTAAATCTTTAGAAGTAAAAATCATGAAAAAATTGTCATGTTTAAAGAATAGTCAAATCCAGTTACAATTAGAATTTGATTTCTCTTATTTTTCTTACCCAAATTCTTTTCCAAAGAGAATTGTGCGTTTTATTTTATTTTATTTTTTTAAAGATTTTATTTATTTATTTGACAGAGAGAAATCACAAGTAGGCAGAGAGGCAGGCAGAGAGAGAGAGAGAGGAGGAAGCAGGCTCCCCGCTGAGCAGAGAGCCCTATGTGGGACTCGATCCCAGGACCCTGAGATCATGACCCGAGCCGAAGGCAGCGGCTTAACCACTGAGCCACCCAGGCGCCCCGAATTGTGCATTTTAAAAACATCTGTCCAAAATACTATGAAATATCCGAAGAAAAGATATCTCCAATTTATTGACACTCACCGTAGTTTCTCAAGCAGAAATCAATACCTAGGTTGGGATACTCCAAACCATCTGATGAGCTAGATTACATGACATATTTTATCTTTGAATTGCTTATAAGTGTCCCTTGATCTTAAAAATTGAGACTTCTCTGATAATAAGTTGCTATGCCCCTCTATTATATTTTGCTTTTTTGAGTAACCCCAAATAAACATCTTTAGAACCAACTATTTCTAAATCATTCTATATATAACTGCCTATCCTATGGTCAAAAAGTAGAGATCTAGACCCATTCTTTAGTTTATAACATATAACTATAGGAATATTTTGAGCTTTAGAAAATCCAGGAAAAAAATAAAGTAACCACATCGGTGAAGGGAATATTTTGTAGCCAAGACAATGGAGAACCCATATAAACAATGGAGAACATAGGTAAATTCTTCTGTAATAAATGTAGTTTATAAAAGATAAAGAAGAATAATTCTAATTAGGATGAGGAATTAATAAAACATGAAATGATAATGTCAAAGAGAAAACTCAGGGTTACATTTTAACAAAGTACAAAGATTTATCTGTGTCCAAATTAATTTGGAAATAAACCATATGATCCTCTTCCTTAAAAGGTATTTTGTATTACTGTTGGCAGTCAAACATCACAGCAATAGTTTGGCCCACCACCAATTCTCCTGCACGCAGTTATAGCTCAGATTTTGGTATCTGTTAGTATTGTTTACTGAGATCTTTGGAATATTGTTTCCTAAGCTCTTTGGAGATTGGTGGACTCTGTGTCTTGAGGAAAATCATAATAGGTCTGAAATCTCTTTATCCTACCATAAAGCAGCAATATGTATGGAATTGTTCAGAGAAAAAGCAAGAAGCCAGCTCTTCTTTATTGGATTTAATTAAAATAAGTGTGAAGATAAGTGTGGAAGTGACAGTGTCAGTGGTTATTCATAGTAAACAGGAAGAAAGGGATTCCACATTTATTCACCACAGGTGGATATATCCTGTGATAAGCACAAAGACGTTTTAGCTGTATATTTCAGATGACAAATTAGCTAGAATCCTAAGGAAGGTGTTAGTTGTGCTCGTAGATTATTCAGCCCTCAGAATTTAAAATTTCCATGCAATCCCATTAATTACAACAAGATACTATTAAGGTTTAAATATACTATCAAATAACTTATCAAGTCGGATCAGTGTGTCATAATGCCAGGACACCTGGTTGTATAACACTATCTGAATGAATCTAAAGGAGTGGTCTGCCACTTTCCCTGTTTCTCTTGCTAAGTACAAGCAAAAACTTTGGACAATATGTGTAAAATACATATAAGAATACTCTGAAAGGGAGAGAAGAAAGGACATGAACTCAGGACCTTGGCACCCGTGAGATGACATGGTGGTGCATTCCCTTCTTTTGTTCCTTATATACCAGATTTTGAGCTGAAGAAGCCAGCAACATGGAAATGTTGACAGGTGCAGACAAAAACAACAAATAAACAAAAAGGCCCAACAAAACCCTCTCCTCTTGGTCGAAGAACCAGGAAAGGATCAGCTTAGCAAGACAAAATTTTTAGAATATAATTGCCCTACTCCAGTCAAACATGACAGAAAAACAAATAAACAAGCTGTGGCTACATCCCACCATGTCAATAAAGGCTGAGTGAAGAGCCTAGACTTCTATTCCTGCCACGTGCCCCTGCTGCCCCAACCCCAGGAAGTGACAGAGACCTAGCAGGGACTTTCATCTCTGTCAGGTAGTTTAAGATAGCTCCTCCTGCCTCACCGTATCTGTGGAGAGCAGATGGGGAGTATTCATGTGGTCATAGTCCTTTACCTGGCAGTAACAAGGCATTCCTCCATCACTCCACTGTGTGCTGTCAGAAGAGGTTTGAAAGTCATGATTTATGCTACAGTCCAGCAGTATTATAGCCACTCCTTCCACCTGTGTTGTCAATGGAGACTATATGGGGAGCAATAATGAGGCACTCCTAGCTTTCTCAGTTAAGGAGGTACCAGTGGAGGCCACATGAGGAGCTAGAACTCTCACTCCTGCCCAGCAGTAATGAGCAGGTCTCTTCCCTCAGACATCAATAAAAGCCAAGTGGGGAAAGAGGAATTTTATTTTTTTTTTAAGATTTTATTTATTTATTTGACAGACATCACAAATAGGCAGAGAGAGGGAGAGGCAGGCTCCCTGCTGAGCAGAGAGCCTGATGCAGAGCTCGATCCCAGGACCCTGAGATCATGACCTGAGTCCAAAGCAGAGACTTAACCGACTGAGCTACCCAGCTCCCCCAACCCCAGTGATCTTTATTTTCTTTTTATTTCTTTTCAGAGTAACAGTGCTCATTGTTTTTGCACCACATCCCGTGCTCCATGCAATATGTGCCCTCCCTAATACCCACCACCTGGTTCCCCCAACCTCCCACCCCCCGCCCCTTCAACTATGGACTCTGAAAAACAACCTGAGGGTTTTTAATTTTTTTTTAAGATTTTTATTTACTTATTTATTTATTTGACAGACAGAGATCACAAGTAGGTAGAGAAGCAGGCAGAGAGAGAGGAGGAAGCAGGCTCCCCACTGAGCAGAGAGCCCGATGCAAGGCTCGATCCCAGGACCCTGGGATCATGACCTGAGCTGAAGGCAGAGGCTTTAACCTACCGAGCCACCCAGGCGCCCCCAAAAGAGGAATTTTAATCACACGTGGCACTAATTAGGTGGAAATATTCCTTCTTCTGCCAGAGTGGTGTCATAAGAAGCCAGCTATAAGAGAAAGTTTAAGTAAGATTCAGAGACTTATTAAATAATAACAAAAATGATGAAAATCATTATTCATACCAAGAACCAGGAAGATCTAAAATTAAATGAAAAGAAAACAGTCAATAAATGACAATATTAACATGTCAAAGAGGTTAGAATTTTTAGACATTTTTTAAAGTAGTCATTAACATAATAGCTATTCAATAGTAATTATAAACATAACTGAAAAATAGGGGCGCCTGGGTGGCTCAGTGGGTTAAAGCCTCTACCTTCAGCTCAGGTCATGATCTCGGGGTCCTGGGATCGAGCCCCGCATCGGGCTCTCTGCTCAGCAGGGAGCCTGCTTCCTCCTCTCTCTCTCTGCCTGAAGCTCTGCCTACTTGTGATCTCTGCCTGTCAAACAAATAAATAAAATCTTTAAAAAAAAAAACATAACCGAAAAATAGAAAAATGAAAGAGAGAGGGAAGAAAGGAAGGAAGGGAGGAAGGGGAGAAGAAAGGAGTGAGGGAAAGAAAGAAAAGAAAGTAGGGAAAGAAGTTAGTTTCAATAAGGATATAGACAATACAGAGAAGAACCAAATGAACATTTTGGAACTGAAGAATACAAAGACAGACAATAAAATTTCACTGGGTGGGCTCAACAGCATAATTTAAAAGATGATTTTCCATGGTGAAAAACTGAACATTTTCCCCCTAAAATTAGAAACAAAGCAAAGTTGTCCTCTCACACTGCTATTCAACAGGGAGCAGCAAGTTTTATTTAGTGCATTAATATAAGAAAAGGAACTAAAAATCATTCAGATTGAAAAGAAAGAAAGAAAATTGTTCCTACTTACATATGACATTATGGTCTATTTAGGAAACTCAAGAAATCTGTACATAAACTTTTAGAACTAATAAGTCAGTTGAGCAAGGTCAAATGTTGCAAGATTAACATAAAAATCTATTGAATTTTGACATACTAGCAATTACCCATTGATATTAAGAATGTAGTGCATTTACAATTTCTCCAGAAAAGGAAACACTTAGATGTAAATCTAGTAAAAAGATGAACAGTATGCTCAAAGTTACAAAACACTGAGAAAAGTAGTCAAAGAAGATACAAATAAGATTAAAGAAGACATACCATTTTCATGGATTGAACAATTATATGCTATTCTACCCTAATAAATAGTTTAACACAATTCCTATCAAAATGCCAACAAAAATTTTGTTGATATAGAATCTATATGGAAAGATAAAGAAACTAGGATAGCTAAAACAGTTTTGAAAACGAAGAATGAAGTGGGAGAAATCAGTCTACCTGACTTTAAAGACTTATTATGGGGCGCCTGGGTGGCTCAGTGGGTTAAGCCGCTGCCTCAGGTCATGATCTCAGGTCCTGGGATCGAGTCCCGCATTGGGCTCTCTGCTCGGCAGGGAGTCTGCTTCTCTCTCTCTCTCTCTCTGCCTGCCTTTCTACTTGTGATCTCTGTCTGTCAAATAAATAAATAAAATCTTTAAAAAAAAAAAGACTTATTATGGAACATGACAGAGGGATAGATACATTCATAGATCAATGAAAAAGAACAAAGAACTCAGAAATAGAACCACACAGATATAACCACCAGATTTTTGACTGATGTACAAAAGTAATTCAATGGATGAAGGCAGCTTTTTAAACAAATGGTCGTATGGCAGTTGATTGACTATAGGCAGAAAAAAATGAACTTCAACCCAAGTTTTACACCTTACTAAGAAGTTAACTCAATATGGATCTCAGATTCAAATGCTAGACATAAAATTATAAGGTTTTTGACCAAAAATCTTCAGGATCTTAAGCTAGGCAAGTAAGTTTTGCACATATTAAACATAATTCATAAAAAGAAAAACCTGTAATTTAGACTTTATCACAAGTAGAAATGTTTGTTCTGCAAAATCCTATGAAAGGATGAAAAGACAAGGTACATACTGAGATAAAACATTTATAAATCACATATCTAACAAAGCACTAGCACCTAGAATATATGACACACTCTCAAAACTTCAATGTAAAAACAAACGAACAATTCAATTAGAAAATTGGCAGAGAACATGAGAAAGCATTTCATCGAAGAGAATAGATGAAGAGTAAAAGTATGAAATATGCTCAGTCATTAGCCATGTGGGCAATCAAAATTTATCATTCATAAGTTGCTGTGGGCATACAAATTGTACAGCCCCTCTGGAAAATAGTTTGACAGTTTCCTAAAAACCTTAATATGAACTAGCATGCAAACTAACAATTTCCCTCCTGAATACTTGTCCTGGAGAAAGCAAGACTTACTTTCACACAAAAACCTGTATGCAAATATTCACAGCAGGTGTATTCAGGGAAACTGGAAATCTGGATATTTTCCAGCCAGTGAAGGGTTAAACAAACTAATAAATCCATACAGTGTAATAATACTACTCAGCAATTACATTTGAATGCATCTCAATGACATTATTATGAGTTAAAAAAGGCATTCTCGAAAGAATATACAATATGATTCAATTTATATAAGATATTTGAAATGATTGAATTATAGGAATGCAAAATAGATTAGAGTTTGCCAAGGTTTAAGTAGAAGGTGCTGGCAGAGCAGAATTGGGAGTGGTTCTAAAAGGGCCATAGGAGAGATTCTTGTGTTACAGAAATGTTCTCAATCTGTCAATATCCTATAGCTTTTTCCTGTAGTTTTCTAATGATGTTACCTTGAGAGAAGCTGGTAAAGGACCACACGGTATTCCCCTGTATTACTTTTTATAGCTGTGTGTAAATATGCAGTTATCTCAAAATAGAAACTTTAATCAAAAGTAAAAGTAATGGTGAAGTAACAAAGTTCAGCTAGAAAAAGAGCCACATAGCTTACAAAGCAAAAGAGACATTTCTATGACAGCTCTGAGCATCAGAAAGTTAATCAGGGGCACCTGGGTAACTCAGTAGGCTAAGCAGCTGACTCTTGACTTTGGCTCAGGTCATGCGCTCAGGGTCATGGGATTGAGCCCCACACTGCCCTCCACATTTAGCAGGGAGTCTGCTTGAGATTTTCTCTCTCTTTCTCTCTCCCTCTGCACCCCCTCCCCACACACCACTTACATACATACACATGCTCACTCTCTCTCGCTCTCTCTTTCACTAAAAAAAAAGTTTATAATTCAGATTCTATAACTTAAGCTGGTCAAGAACGCATCAAAAGCAGTTTAGAAAGGTAACTCGAATAAGATATAAAAATAAAAGTAAAAATAAGAAAAAAAAGCATAAAAAATGAGATATATTAGACTTACCGTCTAGACACTTCTATAACCATTTGTGTTTAGTACAGTTCTTGTAAATGAAATTGCACTAACATGTGTTTAATGTTCTTTTAATTAAAAAAGTGTATTTAATTTGTCATTATAATGAAATAATTTGGTGCATTTGATCCAAAGGGTTTATAAGCAATGTTTAAATATCTACAGATATTTATTTTATTAAATTTGTAACTCCCAGGGCACCTAGGTGCCTCAGTGGGTTAAGTGAATAACTATTGATTTCTGCTTAGGTCATGATCTCAGGGTTGTGAGATTGAGCCCCATGTTGGAGAGAGATATTTCTCTCTCTCTTCCTCTGCTCTCTCCTTCCCTGCTCCCACTCTCTTAATTAATTAATTCAAAAGTCCTGAAGTATCTCCTAATTTTTAGGAGAATGTCATTTAACAGGCTTTGTCATTAATAAACTGAACATTAAACGATCATGTTTGATAGTAGTGGGCATCTTTTCCTATACTCTCAAGCCCCTGACCCATTACACCATGGCGCTGATACTGAGAACTTCTGAATTTCGTGGAAGGATCAAAATAATTCAGGATCTGAATTCCTGTACCATTTACCTTTGCTTTGGTTTCTTGGCCTGCTACCTTTTTGTGTTCTACTTTCTTTGTATTGTGGATGGATATTTCCTCCATAGCACCAATGAAATTCCACGAAGCATCTGAGACAACGGAAGAGATGGGATCATCAAATCAGATACCCGTGAGTTAGAGGACTGATCTACCAGCAAACCATAGTAAAAATTTCCAGCATCCACTAATTATGCTACAGAGCGTGCAGAAGTCGCAGGTCTTGCTGCATTGGATATAGTCGGGCCAGATTAGCACATGAGATCCCCCAGCTAAAGTAAGTTTCTAGGTAACGTCCCTAGCTCCATTTTTTGTACAGAAAAGAGAGTCGTCTTCATCATGAAATATTTAATTTTGTGCTCTGTTGCTAGTTTTTGTGTCACTTTCCAAGGAATAAATCAGTCCCAAGGATGTTTATTATGAGCAATCCTAGGGAACCAGAACTGTCCTGATTAAAGCGTTCCATGATAGGACTCTCCTCTCACAAATCTTAGTCTTTTTGCCAGTTCATCTGCCATTATCAGATTTAGGATGAGATGGCCTGGGTCCCCCTCTGTCCTTCCCGGGGACGTCCTCTCTCAAACGAGAAAAGGCTTTGCACACCTGCTGCTTGGTTATTGATGTTTCAGGGCTTAACATACCATGACTCGCACACTTCATTCTCCACGATCCACTGTTCTTCATGTTCCTTTGGACCTGTTGTACTCCAGGTTATCATGGTTATTTAGTCCCTAATGTCAGGAGGCAAGATTGGTTAGTCTCAGATTTTGTGGGTTTTTTTGTTTGTTTTGCTCTGTTTTGTTTTTTTAAGATTTTATTTATATATCTGTCAGAGAGGGAGACAGAGAGAGAGTGCAAGCAGGGGGAGGAGCAGAGAGAAAAACAGTCTCCCTTCTGAACAGGGAGCCTAGATACAGGACTCGGGACCCAGGACCCTAGGATCATGACCTAAGCTGAAGGCAGACGCTTAACTCCCTGAGCCACCTAGGTATCTGAGAGTGAGCTCAGTTTTTACCCCACCAGCTGATCGTTATCTCCTCAACTGTAAAACGAGAGAGTAACCACAGATTTTTAACACACTTTTTAAATCACAGATTTTTATATAGGTCTCAATTTACTTTATTCACTTGATACATTTTTTTTTTTCCTGCCAAGCAAATCCCGGCTACTCCAGGTCACTTTCCAATGGTTACCGCCCACTCACATCTTCCGCAGGCTGCTCAAATTTATAAGCAACGAATTTAAAAAGCATCCATCCTAGCTGCATCTCATTTCATTCCAGTGATTTATTGGAGAGTCTACCTTGATACTCTGGATTTCAGAATCTGCTAAAATAATCAGGTAGCTCCCCCCCCACCACCACTTCCCTTATATTATGTGAGTTTGTTAGAGACAGGCAGTTTATTTCCTTCCTATTTGGCACGTTCATGAAATGGCATAAGTAATAAGAGGAATAAACTCTTAGAGAATCCAGATCTCATATATTTGATAGTTGGTTAATAGCATATTATAGAATTTGTTCTATTTAACAGTATTCTTACCTAGGTAGTCCTAAAACCACTGTCAGGAGAAAAAATGAGGTAATAATTATTGTGCCCCAAGGATTCTCTGCGTTCTCATATTGAAAAAATAATGTTGTAATTGAACGGGGTTGCTGCTATCTACTATAAGTATATATCATGGTGTCTTGTGTGTTAGCAATAACCATTCATTAATCTTAATTTTTATAACTATTTTTGTGTATAGTTAATGGTGATGGCCAGTTAAGATATACCTAAAAATGTAGCCGGATGTGATTCTCCAGATGACATTCCTAATTACAGCCAGAGTAAGTTGATTACATCCCTCCTAGACATATTTTAAAAGCCTCAAATCTAAAAACACATTTTGTTTGGACAACTGATAAATAACAGTGACAGATGGGGCAACCTTCTGGGTAGCAATTGGAAAAGGAAAGAGATGAGAAGTGCATAAAATCTACTAGAAACAAACAAAAAAAAATTATGTGCTTTAGTTATCTTAAACTTACGCCTGGTTCACCTGAAGTTTCTGTTTTCACTTGGTAACTACTCTGTTTTTCCCTTCGCTTAACCCAGAAACCTTGGACCTTTCCTCTTCATGCACCCCAAATCCAGCCCAGAGGCAAATGGAAGTTAAAATTGTAAAGGAGAATTCATTCAGGACTATTGCAATTGGGGGAAGGAACCCCCAGTACAGACCTGTGCTCCATTTCAAATACATGAGACAAGAGGGGATTTCTACCCCGGAGTGGGAGTCAGTGAATAGAAAAATTACCAAGAAGAGACATGAAATCTAGGAAGAATTCTGTGTGAATCAACCTAATAGGATTTCTGCTGAAAGCAGACCAGTTTGACAGAACACCAAGACTGGGGAGTGAGGAATACTGAGCAGATATCAAGGGTGATCGGGCAAGGTTCATATTAAAACTGGATTTTATAAGGAAGTGCACAGCTGGGCCTAGGAAAGTTCAGGGGCCTGACTAAAATTTGGTCAAGCAAAGAATCGTCATCAGGGAATCCTACCGGATCAACTCTGCCATCAACCCCATCTACATTTGAATCCTTCCCACTGCTAGCGCCTCGTCTGAGCTACCTGCCATCCACCTGAATGAGGTCATGAGCCTTCTAATGGTGATCCCTGCTTTCCTCTCTCTCTACCGCACAGAATTCAGATGGGTTCTTTTACAATGTAAGTGAGAACCTTTTAAAACGTAGAATGTCGTTCCTGTCAACTCTTCCCTTTATACTTGCATTTAAAACTCACCCCATTTGCCAAGGAGCTGCCATGTGACCTACAATTTGACCACTCCCGGTGCTCGCCCCCAGCTCTCTCCTCTCCAAGAGCGCCAGCCTCCTTGCTCCTTTGTGACCACAGTGAGCCCTCCACATCCGGGCGCCTCCCTTCCAGTTTCTGGTGAACTCTCATCTATATAACAAGCCCCACCCTGAATTCCCTTTTCAACAGTGCAATCTGCTACAGACCCTGCCCCTTGTCAATCCCGCTAATGTTGCTGTACTTTTTCTTTTTTTCCACAATAACCACTTTTTACTGTATCATATGATTTATTCACAGTTATGTTTCTTAATTAGTATCTATCTCCTTCCTGAGAGAATGCAAGCTCCACGGGATGGGAATTTTTTTTGAAGGAGCCTAAACTTATAAAACACTGTCCCAGCTCAGTATGTATGTGTTCAGTGAATACACATGAACACAATTTATTTATTTGTTTCCGAACAAACACACTAAACAAAAAAACGTTATATTGAATCGCATTCAGTGCTAGATGCTAAGGACACAAGAAGTAATAATAAAGGTGCTGTCTGACCTAAAAGAAGTCCCAGTCTCATGGGCAAAACAGACAGAGACTTAGTGAGTCTAACACAATGGTGAATGGATGGGGGTGTATATTAGGAACTGGTGTGACAGGCTGGAGGGCCATATTCTTCTTCCTTTTTATTCCCACTTAGCACTTTTGTGGCTTTCTTTTATCTCACACTATGATTTTTACTCCTTAGGCTCCTTTTTATGATTAGTATATGGTCAGATAGAATGGAGTCTCAGGATTTCAATACTATCAGCGTTTGCCTCATGTGGAATACTAATACTTTTGTGCCAAAAAGCCTAGGGAATTTAAGTGCCCGTGATAATAGGTGGGTAGTCGAAGTTATATGGTGCCCGGAGGCAAGAAGAAGAAGGAAATAAGATCATGAGATGACAGGCCCTGGGATGAGAGACTGTAGCTGAGGTGATTGTGTTTACTTTCTCTTCCTCCTTCGTTGTCCCCAATGTATTATTTGGGGAAGTGGCTTGTTAGGGAGATGATGAACCTGGGAAAGTTGTAACTTATAAAGCTGTCTAAAAGCATAATATTTGAGCGGGCTTCAGTTATTGTAACGTAAGTTCTAATGATGCCAAGTAGCATTGCGATGCCAATAATGTGTTTTTATTTTATTTTTTTTAATAACGTGCTTTTAAATATTGAAAGCCAACCAGCCTTTGATTTTGTCTCCTCCCCCTCCTTCTCCTTCCTCCATTCTCCCTCTTCCCCCTTCCTCCCTTCCTCCTCCTCCTTCTCCCCCTTTCCTCCAACCTTTTAAAAAGAACAAGAGGGGCACCTGGGTGGCTCAGCGGGTTAAGTGTCTGACTCTTGGTTTCAGCTCAGGTCACGATCTCAGGGTTGTGAAATCTGAGCCCTGCATTGGACTCTGCACTGGGTGTGGAGCCTGCTTAAGATTCTTTCTCCCTTTCTCTCTGTCCCTCCTCTCCTGCACGCACAGGCCCTTTCTCTCTCTCTCTCTCTCAAAAAAAAAAAAAAGAAAAAAAAGTTTAAGAAGTACAAGAATGTTTATTGAAGCATATTCATGATGGCAAAAACAAATCAGAACAAAACCCTACAAAACTGGAAACAAAATTAAAGCACATTGATCAATAATGGCTGAATCCACTTTGGTGTACTATGAATTAACAAATTCATGACAGATAAGTCACACAATACTCCAATAAATTGAACCAAGAAGCAGGTATGTGAATTCAATCATCTTCCATTAAACCAGATATTAAAGACACTCAAAAAATGTACAATGTCGAGCTTTACATTTGTTTTTGTATTTGAAACTACAGGTATTTTTCATTAAATTTATCAATTGTGTTAACATGTATGGGTTAATCATTGTTATTTTAAATGAATTTAACACATAAATATTTTGACAAAAATTCTCAAGGAATGAGGATTACAAGGAAACTAAAAATTTCATTAGAAGAAAAGAGCAACAACCCAATAGAAAAATTGGCTAATGACCTGAGCAGTCTTCACAAAAAGAATATCCAAGTGACCTACTATTACATAAAGAAGTCCTTGTGATATATATGTATATATATATATATATATATATATATATATATAGTAATGGTATAGTGTGTGTGTGTGTGTATATGGTATAGATATATATAGTAACGTTGGTAGTACTAAACCTATGTTAATTTCCTGGGTATATAATTTCATTATAACTGTTTTGTTTGTTTTATTGAAGTATAATTGGAAAATAAAATTTTACATATATAAGGTACACAAATTTATTCATATATATGTACATATATATATGTGTGTGTGTGTGTATATACAGTGAAATGATCCCTACAATCAAGCTAATAAACATGTCCATCACTTCACATAGTTATCTCTTTGTATGTAGTAGGAATACTTAAGATCTTCTCTTTTTTGCAAATACATCATGCATAAAACATACATTATTAATTACAGTAACCATGCTGTACATTAGATTTCCAAATGTATTTGTCTTGCATAACTGAAATTTTGACCAACATGAAACACTTTGATGAAATCCTTTAACCGACATCTCCCTGCATTCTCCATCCCTAACCCCTGGAACCCACCATTCTACTCTTTGTTTTTGTGTATTTGTGTATTTTAGATCACACATATAACTGAGGTCACACAATATTTACTTTCTGTGTCTGGGTTATTTTGCTAAATAGAGTGTCTTCCAGGTTCACCTGTATTGTCAAAAATGTCAGGATTTCCTTCTTTTTAGACATGAATAGTATGCCTTTTGTATATATACTACAACTTCTTTATCTACTCATGCACTGACAGACATTTTGGTGGTTTTCGTGTCTTGGATATTGTGAGTAATGCTGCAGTGAATGTGGGAATGCAGAGATCTCTTTGAGATACTGATTCAATCTCCTTTGCATATATACTCAGAAGCAGGATCCTTGAATTATATGTTAGTTCTGTTTTCAATTTTTAAAGGAATCTCTACATAGTTTTCCATAATAGCTGCACAAATTTACATTCTCACCAACAGTGCAAGAGTCCCTTTTTTCCACATCCCCTCCAACACTTGCTATTTTTTTTAATAATAGCCGTTCTAACAAGTGTGTGTGTGTGTGTGTGTGTGTGTGCTCTCTCTCTGTACCAAATAAATAAATACAGCTTTTAAAAAAGAGAATTATTTATTCAGGACTTTTGCTTATTTTTTTAATATTTTGGGTTTTTAACATTTTTGCTATTGAGTTGAGTTTCTTATATATCTTGGATATTAACCCTTTATCAGATATGTACTTTGCTAGTATTTTCTCCCATTTTGTAAGTGGCTTTTTCGTTCTTCTGATTGCTTCCTTAGCTGTGAAGAAGCTTTTGTGGCTTGATACAATGCCACTTCTTTATTTTTGGTTTTATTGCTTGTGGTTTTGGTGCCATATCCAAAAACATCGTTGCCCAAACCCATGTCAAGCAGCATTTTCCCTCCATTTTTTTTCTAACCATTTTTCTCTTTCAGGTCTTACAGTTAATTCCGAAGTCCATTTTGAGTGGTTTTTGTGTAAGTGTGAGATAAGGTCCTGCATGTGGATATCCAATTTTCCCAACACCAGCCCCTAGCTTTTTTAGTTTTCTCTGTGGATCCCATGGATCCCACAGCTACCGAGGGGCAGCTGCACTGTGCAGAAGAGGCACAGAGGCAATCACAGAGAAGAATATTTTGGGAACCTCAGGGAGAAATGGCTAGCTTAACTGGAAGCTTAATGGCTAGCTTAATGGAAGACTTCCTGTAGGAAGAATAAAAAATATTGTTAAGATGAGTCAAGAGAGGAAGGACAGAAGCATCGTAGAAAAGGGAACAGCATGAACAAAGGAACAGCAGGCAAAGAACCACACCTAGAATGTGAAGGAACGCCCTTGAAGTCTGGTGTTGCGGGGGTTCCAAATCAAGCCGGAAGCACAGTATGGAAGATTCAAGAGATTATGCATCTCTCCATATTCTTCATCTTCCTTCCTTTCTCTAATCTGTTCTCCCATGTACAGTTTCTCTGAATGATTTCATCCGTACTTGTTGATTCAACACCAATGTCTCTCATATTCCCAGATTTCTAGCACCATCTTCACTTCCAGTTTTCATGAGCCTGTTCATTTCTCCAGAACATTAACTCTCTCCGAGGGCAAAATGATTGCAGACACACAAAGCACGAGACCTTAACCCAGGCCCAGGCCCTCCTTCCCCATGTTGCATGGACCTGCCCTTTCTTTCTCACGAAGTAGGGATCAATATTCATAATGAAGAGTAGCAGAAAAAAATTAATAAAACTTTAGGCAAGAGCAGAAGAATCCAAACCAAGATATCTGAATTCAGGCTTCTTGTTCAAAACAAAGTACCTGACCTTTCCTTCAAGCCTATGGGAATCTCATCAAGACCAACGATGCTTAAGATTCCCCAGTCAAATGAATTATGTGAACTTTTAAATCTTATTTTATTAAATTCAATTGATTAACATATAGTGTTTCATTACTTTCAGATGTAGAGTTCAGTTTTATCAGTTGCATTCAACACCCGGTGCTCATTACATCATGTGCCCTCCTTAATGCCCATCAACCAGTTGCCCCATCCCCCACTCATCTCCCCTCCAGCAGCCCTCAGTTTGATTCCTATAGTTAAGAGTCTCTTTTTTGAATCATTTGCATGTTTATGGGATGCAGAAACTGCCTTAGCCTGAGCCCTTGGAAAGAGAACAGTAGGCTAGCCTTCAGACAATGTCTCTGACCTGTTTCTTTCATGCACAAAGCTTTAGAGAGTCAGCAACACTATCTACACCTTGCATCAGGTCCCTGGCTCCCAGAGGTCCAGGGCTTTATTTTACTTAGAACTCATTTCTACCTTCTCAGATCCTAAAGGAAATTTTCATCCAAAGCAGATTCCGTGTGAAGCCAATGACACCTGCCAATGAAAAAAAAAGTTAATTTTTCAACCATGTGTACCATTGATTTCTAAAGGAGGAAGTCATTGATCTATATGTGAGTGCAGTGCAGAGAAATTTATTAAAAAAGAAAAATATGGCTCAAGTGTGAAAATCAATGCAGTTGAGAGGAAAAATGGACTAAAGGAGACTTTGCAGATATTCTACAAAGAGGGAGAGAGAAATGACAATTGAATTTCAGTGAAATACAAATATGATGAGAAAATTAATTCACTTAGTTCAAGCAGTTTAATTTCTAAGAAGAATGTCTTGAGGGAAGATGTTCTGTAATTTCAATTCTAATCCTGAAGCAGATAAATATTATAACTTTTTTTAAGAAATGGACCTCAAGTTTAAATAAATGAAGGAACGTATTTTTTAACGTATATGACATAAAACACTTCTATCCTCCAGTCCGACCTATTTCATACATATTGATTTGCTAGCTGCAAATAAGGACTGGTTTCTTTTATTTTTTTTTTCAGTTAGCCAAAGGATAATTAATGCCCCCCCAAATAGTAATATAATGGCCTTTTCTTCCATTTGAATTTTCCCAGAGTCTAGCAAGGAGCTTGACATAGTTTCTCATAAGTGTCAGGCATAGAGACATGACTAGACTTACTACATCTGTAGCAGAGGATACATCGGGGCCTCACATTTTCTGTAACTTCCCTTAATACTGCAATGAGTGTATCAAGAAAGAAACATTTATGAAAATATCTTCCACATGCAAGAGTTTTAAACTCATAATTATGATTTAAGACAACCAAGGAAGTCTTGAGAGGTGGTGAAACTTGAGTTTGAGACCTGTGTCTACCTCGAAGATGTGGACTGGACATTGTTGAAGTGAAAACTTCTGCTGAGCTCCTAATGTGGCAGATGTGAAATATGAAAATGCATTGTGAAAAGGACCACCCAAGTGGTCTGAAGTGACTCTGAAGTACCTCCAGGCCCCTTGGGAGCATTACAAGATCAGGAAAAGAGTGGATTGGTGAGGTGGGGAGGAGTGGATTTGCCTGGAGTACACGCTGCTCTCAGTGCCGTAATCCCATTGGGCGAAGTTTGGGAGGCAAAAGTTCTTCCTCTCAAACCCAGTGAGTGGATCCTCAAAAAGATTAATCAGCGAGTTTTCTACATTAGTAAGTCTGCTCCGCAGTTGAGAGATGAAAGTGGAATTGACTACCCCCTACCAAAAAAAAGGTAGCAAGAGATCAGTTTAGGACCTAACTGGTGGGCCTGCCCTCGCAGGAGGAAGTGGAGGGGACCCCAGCAGGAAGAAGTGGAGGCAAGGTTCCCGAGTTCCTAGTCACTGCCAGAGTCTTGCAAATCTCCTGCTAAATTATCAACAATGTTCTGAGGCATTAAAAAAAATCTCCAGGAGAAATCATCAGCCACTGCGGTGGGAGGAGGTATCAGAGACCCACATCCCAATTTAAGAAGCACCTAAATAAGGAAGAGTTAACTTCAACATTCTGCCAGGCACATGGAGTGTACAGCTAATAGGTAATGGGTAAGGGTTAGGATGTAGAGCTGTAACAAAAGAGAATTTGGCTGTCCTCCTCTGGATGTTCATTCCTACCTGCCTAAGGCTCTGTCAGAGGAGGGAAACATTAATGGTTATAGGGGATGGGACATTCTAATTTGTAATCTGAAATTGTTTTATGATTTAAACCTGACCCCAGGGTTTCCTAGTCCCTGAAAGTCACCAAGAAATTCATGAGATTCTGAATATTCATCTAACAGGGCAGGAGAAACACTTGTTCCACTGAGCTATTTAAAAGACAGAGTGGATATAGAAAATCATTTTATATTATTTGTAATCCCACTGGTAAAGCTTCAGATACAAGCTACATGAATTTTAGGTAAGCTATTCAGCCTCACTAAACCTCTGTTTCTTTACTAATATTAAGATAAATAATATATGAAAAGATGGAACATGATAAAAATTAATTCATCTACCATGAATGAATGAATTTCTAATTCATCAATTCATTAATGAATGAATTAATTCTGACTATTGCTTTCAAGTCCATTCTTAGCATTTCTAGCTTCCTGCTCCCTTCTGTGTCTCCTTGCTTTCTGCTTTCATTTGCATCTTTCCTTCATTCCACTCTTTCGTACCTTTTAAATTTGAGGTAGAATTGCTATCAAAGAACCCTGTGCTTTTGTTTGAGAAATGGAAAAAGAAAACTTTTAGGCTTATATCAGGAAAAAGAAAATGCTCTCTAAAAGTACAGAAAGACAGGCACCTGGATGGCTCAATTGTCAGGCTCTTGATTTTGGCTCAGGCCATGATCTTGGGGTCCTAGGATTGAGTTTCACATTGGGCTTCATGCTCAGTGGGGAGGAGGGGCTCTGCTTGAGGATTCTCTCTCTCTCTCTCCCTCTGCCCCTTCCCGATTCATGTGCTCTCTTTCTCTCTTTCTCAAATAAATAAATAAATCTTTTAAAAAAATAAAAGTGGAAAAATAACTATCATGGGTATACAAACAACTTATGGCAGATGAAAGAATTCAAAGAATAAAAGAATATATGATCCATTCTGGAAGAATCCATTATTCACACCTAGAAAGCAACAATGGAAGTTTCTAATGAAGACCCCAAATTGTTAGGGGAAAAAAAGAACTATGTTCGTAAGATCATAATTAATAATGCAGTGAGCAAAGAATCTTAAGTAACTTTTGTCATATCAACAGGTAATTGGCAGTTATCAGATACTTACCAGATACAAAATTCAATATAATTTTAGTGTCTATTCATGACATCACCTTATTTATATATTAGTGTTAGAAGAATCACTTAAAAAGTTTTAGTTAACAGAAAATAGTAGATTCAATAATGCAACAATAAAACATTCTTATCAAACTCAGCAGTAAGAGAAAAATGGCCATTATTTTCATAGGCATTCAGTACTGATATTGAAACTAGCCACTGAAGTAAATCATGAAAAAGAAACAATTGACATATGTTTTTGAAAAAGACAAAAAGAGTTTACTCTTAGAAGTAAACAATCCAAGATTGTCATCTTACGAATGATGAGAACTAAAAACTCATCTCTGCCATCTAAGATAAATATACAAAAGTTGATAATTTTCATATATTCATATTTCATATTTCATATATTTGAAATCCACATTTCATATATTTCATATATTCATACAGCAATAACTAATTAAAAGATGCAATAAACAATTCCCAAGATGACATTTAAATTGAAATACCTTAACTTTAAGCCAATTCATGAGGTGATGGTGAAGGGGCAAATATTAATTACACATACCTAGCAAAGAGCCAAATAAGAAAACTTGAATAAATGGAAAGTCATACGATTTTTCTTGAGCAGAAGAACAAGGATGTAATTATCACCAATCTTTAGAAGTTCACCTACACTTTTAAACTAATCTCGGTAAAATATTACCCCAAAAATCCCCCAAACTCTCATGTTTATGTGAAAAACTAAAAGATTAAACCAGTTGAACAGCTAAAATTGTATTTTTAAAGCAAGGTTGATAGGACGGAGCGTGAGGATCCACTAGCAACTATAAGTAACATTAAAACATGCTATAAAGGGTGGCCTGGGTGGCTCAGTGGGCTAAAGCCTCTGACTTTGGCTTGGGTCATGATCCCAGAGTCCTGGGATTGAGCCCTGCAGGGTCCTGGGATCCAGCCCTGAATCGCATTAGGCTCTCTGCTCAGCAGGGAGCCTGCTTCCTCCCTTCTCTTTCAGCCTGCCTCTCTGCCTGCCTCTCTGCCTACTTGTGATCTCTGGCCATCAAATAAGTAAAAATCTTAAAAAAAAAATAAATAAAACATGCTATAAAGCTGTAATACATTTAAGCATGGTAAAATGACACAGAATGAAGAAACAGGCCTATGAACTAAAATAGTTAGCTTAAAAAGAAAAAAAACAAGTATATGTCAAATGAATTGGAGGATTTTAAATAAAGCAGTATAATAAAGTAACAGGGAAGGGGAAGACTATTTAATAAGTGATACTGTCAATTATTTTTAAAAAGTAATAAATTCTCACCTTCACGTATTATTCTAAAACAAATTCCAGAGTAATTATGGTCTTAAAATAATGGAAGAAGTCACCAGGGTGAAACCCAACAGATTTGATTGCAAAATATTTAGTAAATCTGTGCTCCCAAGGTATTGTAAGCATATTTAGAAGATAATCACCAAACTGGAAAATTATATTTGCAAAAAACTTTTTGCCAAATGGAAGGTTAATAGCTATACTTTCTAAAGAGCTTACAAAATTGAAATTAGAGACCTTAATTTCCCAGTAGTTGAATGTTAATTCACAAAAGAGAATAGACAAATAACTAATAATCACAAGAAAGACTTTCAACTTAATAATCAAAGAAATTCAAGTTAAAACAATGGGACATCATCTCCACCTTTAAAAATTTACAATTATATTTCTGTAAGGTTGATGAAATATAAATCAGCACTGGTCTGCATGTTTTCCATTCATTTATCGTCTTATTTATCCATTAAGCAGTATCTGTTCACTACTTACAATAATTAAGGCTCATGGCATTGGACTTAAAACTGCATCTTTCAACTCCAGACTTTCTCTTGCTCTTGCCTTTCACTAGGCCCACCATCTTCTTGTGGGTGAATTTCAGTTTAGTTTCATCTGTACTCCTTTGAAACATGATAGCTTTCTATCACACACACACACACACACACACACACACACACACACAGAAACACATATACAATGTCTCAACATCAGTGGAGAGGCAAAGGGATTATGTTAGTTGGTCCTGTTGTTGTAACAAACTACCATATACTTAGTAGGTTAAAACAACACAAATTTCATATCTTACAGTTCTGGAGGTCCAAAGTCAGAAATGGGTCTCGCTGGGCTAAAATCAAGGGGTTGGCAGGGCTTGATTCCTTTCTGGAGACTCTAGGTAAGGATTCCTTTTCTTGCCTTTTCCAGCTTCTAAAGGTTACCCACATTCCTTGTGGTTCAAGGTCCGCTTCATATTCAAAGCCAGTGATAACCAGGTGAGCTTTTCACATGATACCCTCTGCCTGATGCTGATTCTTCTGCTTTCTTTCTCCCCACTTAAGGGACACCTGTGATTATATTGGGACCACCAAGTTTGCCCAAGGTAATCTCTTTAGTTTAACATCAGTTGATTAACAATGTTAGTTCCATCTGCAACCATAATTCCTCCTGCCTATGTAATATAGTTACAGACTCCAGAGTTTAAAACATAGACATTATTTTGCCTACCATAGTAATACTGGGGGAAGCAGGGAAAGTTATATATGACTATATCTAGTCATATAGTTCTGGTTTTGGATTTTTACTCTTGTCACTTAATGTTCTATATTGGTGACATTGTGCAAAATTCATAACTTCTCTTAGATTCTTAGGCTTCCTGTGTACAATTAGAAAAATAACCAAACAAGCTATTATAAAGATTAAAGATATGTGTAACACACAGCAAACATTTAGTACATGATGACGATTACAATTATCTAAAAACTCATCAACATTTTAGTTTCAACACCAGTTGCATTTCCATAGGACCCATTTATATGCATCTAATGAAGCAAATGTTTGTTTCCATGGCATCCATCTGATCATGTATCACACAATCTAACACCAATGGCATCGTATTAATGCCCTTCAAATTAATTTCAAAAATGCAGATGCCATTTTTATTATAAACTTTAAATATATAATCAACATGTTATTTTAAAAACACCCAAAGCATTTTGGTGTGCAGGTGATTTAAATGTAAAAGAATAAATCATGTGAAACTGGAAAGATTATTAAAGCAATTAGCTAAAGTTAAAGAAGGATTTAAGGAGGTGATTACGAGAGATGAACAAATACTGTGCTAATTAGACCTGTAACTAGCTAAAGGAGTATAAAGAGTGATACTTTTAGAGTTATTGGTCGTCACAGAGCACCTGATAATAACTTCTTATCAATTCGTACAACTTGCTCATTGTTGCTCCCCCTACTCATTTTAGTTAAGAGAAAAATGTATTTGGGGAATACGAATTAATGCTTTACTAGTATACAGCTCCTAGCATTATAGCTAGGCCTTGTGCTAAAAAGAAAATAACACTGAAAGTAATTACAAACTGTATCAGTGATGTAGAAAAGAGAATTTGGGGAGAAGAACCACAGATCTAGTGACATGTAAAGCATAACATATCCATAATTGTTTTTAATATGATTTAAGCAGAGAACCAATGACTATGCCTTGAAATGTCTCTTTCTCAACTCAAGTCCACCTGTCAAAATCCTGTCTGTTTTGTTTGTTTTTTTTTTTTTTTTTGTCAACTCACACAGTAGAATTTTTTTCTTATTCTACTTTTTTTTTATAGCATTTGTTGAACTATATTACAGCACAGTATTACTTAGAGTCACCTTCGATTAGCTGTCACAGCCCTCACCTCTAGGGTCCTGTCAGGATCACCTGGGATTTTCCAAATCCCCCCACCATGCCCAAGGCAGCTAGTGCTATTCCTTGAACACACTGGCACCCAGGAAATTCTAGCTGAATCAAAGTAGATCACTGAATCACATAGAAATGAAAGAGCTGGAATAATAGAGCTATAAGGCATAGATAAATAAAAACAGAAGATAACTCAAAAGGCTTGACATTTCATTTTATTTGTTTTTGAAACTTGGCTTTATGAAATGTGTTAGCGCTGTAAATCCCCTAATCCTTGAGCGGCCACCTACACTACAGGTGCTCGTGAAGCATATTGGAGAACTCTCCAGGTCCACCAACAGTATCACTTCATCAGGTCTTTGGCCCCGGGGCCCTTGGTGGTCTCCTACACTGGAGAGCTAAGTGGGGACATTTGTGGTCTCTCTGTAAGGACCTCTCTGGTCCCTCCAGTTGCAACCTGGAGCATCTTGATGAATTTGCTAAGCTTTCATGATTTTCCTCCTAGGGAAACAGCTTTTCATCTGGCCAAACAGAGATTACACACTCGAATTCTTAAAGCTTTCTGGGATTATCTGTGCAAAAATGTGCTTTGCAGAGTCAGCATTAAAAAAAAAAAAAAGAAAGAAAGAAAGAAAGAAAAAGAAAAAGAAAAAAGAAAAGAAAAGAAAGAAAGACGAAGAAGGAGAATCAGGAAGCATCTAAGCAAAGCATTTATTCCCAAACAGATACAGGCTTTATCATTTCCCTGCTGTTACTCTTACTTTGATAGGATCTCTCTGGTTTCTGGATTCATGTAACTGGGAAAAAAGTCATCTTCAACTACCCACCTTGGATGTGTTATGTTCCTCATGGTGCCTTTCAAACTGATGGTCCCTTTCAGAGGCGGTGTGTGTGGCTAGGTCTGTTTCATCAGTGTCAGCTGTTTGAGGAGGAAAGGAAAGAACAGGTCTTCAAATTAGGCCATCAAGGGGCAACTTGGTGGCTCAGGTTATTAAGTGTCTGCTTTTGGCTCAAGTCACGAACCCAGGTTCCTGGCATTGAGTACCATGTCCAGCCTCATGTTGGGCTCTCTGCTCAGAGGTGAGTCGGCTTGCTTCCCCCTCTCCTTCTGCCTGCTACTCTGCCTGCTTCTCTCTCTCTCTCTTTCTTTCTGTAAAATAAATAATAATTTAAAACATCTTAAAAAGAAAAAAACCCAAGAACAAATTAGGCAGTCAAGAGAAAGAAAAGTTAAAACACCTACATATGAAAGACAGCCTTAGGTTTTGCTCACATCAGGGAAAATCTCTACCTGGTGTCATTACCTTCTCTTCCCCTGGGCTGGGGGAGAGGTTCTCCTTCTAGACTCTAAAAGTTACTCTATATCCAGTAGAATTCAGCTAAATCTTTCAAACCTCATAATACCTCTGAAGGACTCAATCCAGAAATTCTTTAAAGTTCATCATTTGAATCATTCTTGACTCATCCACACTCTTCCCTGCCCAAGCTGGGCAAGAACTTAATATGTCTTCTTTAGTAAGAGGATGAGAAGAAATAAATAATAAATATTTCAAATCAAAAAATTTTCTTTCAAATATAGATATGCTGGAGTGAATAATAATGGTATTTATTATAGATCCATTTTATTAAGTGCCTAAACCATCACCTTTTGATACCAGAGACTGGGGGAGTTCTCAGGCACTGAGGTCTCAACCACCAGGCAATGCAAGTTTCTTGACCCCGCTGGAGAAAGAACTCAAGGAGTCAGAGGCAAGTGTAGCAGAAGAAACTTCATTGCAAAGGGAAACTACACACCTCAGAAGAAGTGTGTGTGCCCTCAGAGGATCTGAATCACGCTAGTGCTCCGACGACGAGTCCAGTTGTGCAGGATAGACGTGGGATTCTGCTTTTTAAGGGTAGTCGTAACTTGGCTCTGAAATAGTCACGTGAGGTTCTGGGGAATAGCCGGGGGGTTCTAAGAACGCTGCATGTCATTACCCATGCTCTGTCGGCAGTCTGATTTCAGGCTGACTGGGGCTTTATGAGCATGCGTTTCATGGGCTTGAGCAACAGTGACAAGGTGCCTGTGGCCACGTGTATCTCGAACTATCGCAAGTTTCGTTAATGGCCACGGACTCCACCTGGTGTTAGACTCTGCTCCTCCTTTTTTCGTTTCTCCTAACAAATATCCTGCACTCCTCTATTCTACCTGCTTCAATGTGGCCAAGTATCTGAGGAAGGCATCTTTATTTAGCTCCATAGTAAAGATTAAATTTTTTAAAAAAATCATTTAATTATGAATTGACTGACTACATTTTTGGCTAGTACTGTTCTCTATATTGAGGCATTGCATGAATGAGGCAGACCCCAAATCCCTAGGATAGAAGTTTATATTCTAATTAGGTGAGATAAACCACAAATACATAAGTGGAATACATAGCGGTTTATTTTTCTAGATGGTAATAAAGGCTATAGATTAAAATCAAGCAGAAGGGGGCGCCTGGGTGGCTCAGTCCTTAAGCATCTGCCTTTGGCTCAAGTCACTGATCCCAGCATCCTGGGATCAAGCCCCATGTCAGGCTCTCTGCTTCTGGGAAAGCCTGCTTCTCCCTCTCCCACTCCCTCTGCTTGTATTCCCTTTCTCTCTGTGTCTCTATCAAATAAATAAATAATATCTTTTTTTAAAAAATCAAGCAGAAGAAAAAGATGAGAAATACCAGAATCAGGGCAGAGGTTTCCAACCCTAAATATGCTTCTTTAGGGCAGACCTTACCGAAAAAGTGATATTTGAGCAAAAACCTAGCTAAAATAATAAAGATCTGAACATAAGTGAAATGTCAGAATGAAGAAAGTACAAGCCTCTATAAATAATAATGAAAAATTTAATAACAGTAATAATGGATTTTTTAAATAGAACTGAGGTCTGCGTTAATCTAAAGCTTGTTCTCTGATCCACTATTTTATTAACAATAGTGTACATCATTTTCTGGTTGATAATTAATAATTATCTGAAATTTAACAAACTCAGTAATGTTTTTTAATTGCTGAACTCATTTTGGCATTAAATGTCGTTCTGCATACTCATTAATGATTGGTATTTAAAGACTGATTTCTTAAGGAACATTCAGTCCCAACTTAAAACCATAAACAAAGCTGCTACTCTGCTTTCTAACAAGACAGGTGAGTGTGCACATCAGCTAACAGAGCAGCAGGTGGAAGTCAGGGTCTGAATGCTACAAGGGGGATAACAAGGGGCTGTCCCCTTGAAGATTCAAATGCTCTCCACATGTAGTCCTATCTTCAGTTATAAAACCAATCCATTCAAATTATATATAAATCCTCTTTTTTCCATTTTGTTTTATTTCCTTTCAGTGTTCCAAAATCCATTGTTTATGCACCACACCCAGTGCTCCATGAAATACATGCCCTCCTTAATATCCACCACCAGGTTCACCCAACCCCCTACCCTCTCCCCTCCAAACCCTTCAGTTTGTTTCTCAGAGTCCACAGTCTCTCATGGTATGTCTCCCCCTCTGATTTCCCTCAGCTCACATCTCCTCTCCATCTCCCAATGTCCTCCATGTTATTCCTTATGCACAAGTAAGTGAAACCATATGATAATTGACTCTTTCTGTTTGACTTATTTCACCCAGCATAATCTCTTCCAGTCCCATCCATGTTGATACAAAAGTTGGGTATTCATCCTTTCTGTTGGAGGCATAATACTCCATTGTACATATGGACCACATCTTCTTTATCCATTCCTCTGTTGAAGGGCATCTTGGTTCTTTCTATAGTTTGGCAATTGTGGCCATTGTTGCTATGAACATTGAGGTACAAATGGCCTTTCTTTTCTCTACATTTGTATCTTTGGGGTAAATACCCAGGAGTGCAATTGCAGGGTCATACGGAAGTTCTATTTTTAATTTTTTGAGGAATCTCCACACTGAGGAGGCACTGTGTCTCAACCACCACCTTGCATTCCCACCAGCAATGTAAGAGGGTTCCCCTTTCTCCACATCCTCTCCAATACATATTCTTTACTGTCTTGTTGATTTTGGCCATTCTAACTGGTGTAAGGTATGTCAACGTGGTTTTGATTTGAATCTCCCTAATGGCTAATGATGATGACCATTTCTTCGTGTGTCTGTTAGCCATTTGCATGTCTTCTTTGGAAAAGTGTTTGCTCATGTCTTCTGCCCATTTTTTGACATGATTATCTGTTTTGTGTGTGTGTTGAGTTGGATCTTGGATGTCAGCCCTTTATCTGTAGTGTCATTTGCAAATATCTTCTCCCATTCTGTGGCTTGCCTCTTTGTTTTGTTGACTGTTTCCATTGCTGTGCAGAAGCTTTTGATCTTGATGAAGTCCCAAAAGTTCATTTTCACTTTTGTTTCCTTTGCCTTTGGAGACATATCTTGAAAGAATTTGCTGTGGCTGACGTTGAAGAGGTTACTGCCTATGTTCTCCTCTAGGATTTTGATAGATTTCTGCCTCACGTTGAGGTCTTTTATCCATTTTTAGTTCATCTTTGTGTATGGTGTAAGAGAATGTTTGAGTTTCATTCTTCTACACACAGCTGTCCAATTTTCCAAGCACCATTATTTGAAGTGACTGTCTTTTTTCCACCATATATTTTTTCCTGCTTTGTCGAAGATTATTTGACCATAGAGTTGAGGGTCCATATGTGGGCTGTCTACTCTGTTCCACTGGTCTATGTGTCTGTTTTTATGCCAGTACCATGCCGTCTTGGTGATCACAGCTTTGTAGTAAAGCTTGAAATCAGGCAATGTGATGTCCCCAGTTTTGTTTTTCTTTTTCAACATTTCCTTAGCAATTCGGGGTCTCTTCTGGTTCCACACGAATTTTAGGATTGTTTGTTCTAGCTCTTTGAAAAATGCCCGTGGAATTTTTATTGGAATGGCATTGAAAGTATAGATGCTCTAGGCAGTATAGACATTTTAACAATGTTTATTCTTCTAATCCAAGAGCATAGAATGGTCTTCCATCTTTTTGTGTCTTCTTCAATTTCTTTCATGAGTGTTCTGTAGTTCCTTGAGTACAGATCTTCACCTCTTTGGTTAGGTTTATTCCCAGGCATCTTATGGCTCTTGGTGCGATAGTAAATGGAATTGATTCTCTAATTTCCCTTTCTGTATTTTCATTGTTAGTGTATAAGAAAGCAACTGATTTCTGTACATTGACTTTGTATCCTGCCACATTACTGAATTGCTGTATGAGTTCTAGTAGTTTGGGGGTGGAGTCTTTTGGGTTTTCCCAAAAGAGAGAGAGTTTGACTTCTTCTTTGTCAATTTGGATACCTTTTATTTCTTTTCATTGTCTGATTGCTGTTGCTAGAACTTCTAGTACTATGTTGAATAACAGTGGCGAGAGTGGACAACCTTGTGTTCCTGATCTCAGACGAAAGGCTGTCAGCTTTTCCCCATTGAGGATGATATTTGCCGTGGGTTTTTCATAGATAGATTTTATGAAGTTGAGGAATGTTCCCTCTACCCTATACTTTAAATCGTTTTAATGTATCTTGTCAAATGCTTTTTCTGAATCAATTGAGAGGACCATGTGGTTCTTCTCTCTTTCATTGATTTGTTCTATCACATTGATTGATTTGTGAATGTTGAACCACCCTTGCATCCCATGGGTAAATCCCATCTGGTCATGGTGGATTATAAATCCTTTAACAACAAAGTTGGAAGGTATCAGTGCTCCAGTGGTTTGATGGATATTAAAACTGTCTTTAGAATATTTTGCTTTGGTGTTCCACTGTAACAATATTCTATATTGAGCAAACTGAAGAGAGACAAGAGATCCCCAAAGCATTTACATATTTGCCACCTCTTCATCTTTCCAGGGCCATGAAACCTCCAGGATCGGTCACTCTTAAATTCACATAAATAACCATGATTACTCACTCAAATTTAAACAGGTAAGAGGAAAAAGGGAATTATGACATTTTTTGTATCCATACTTGATGACAAGGACTTTACATGTCTTACTTCGTTCTAATTCTCACTAGAAAGACAGAAAGACTTTAAGTTATGTTTTCTTTTCTCCTTTTTATAGCTAAGAGAAGAGAGATTCAAAGAATTGAAATCACTTGTGCAAATTCACAGAGCTAAAAGCCAAGAGGGAAATCTATCATATTTGCATAATCTCTGTTGTGTAGCTAAAGAACACTGTGACTGGGGTTTTAAGGAACACCCAGAGTTTCTCAGCTAATGAGTCAAAGAATTACCTAGTGTCAAGCCCCAGTCCACGTGTGTTCTTCAAGACATGGAGCTCCCTATTTCAGAAGAAATGGTAAACAGACCATTTCAGGCACGGTCAAGGAAGAGCAGGGATTGAAGACATGGGATGCTGTTTACAGGCATCTAGAGACCATCTACAGAGTGCACCCCTGAGGAGTCAGTAAGAAACAAGCCTTCACAGACGGGCATGTTGCGGTTCCCAGAGGGAGCGGGACTCAGTTTCCTGGAAGGCGGACTCTGCTGAGCCGCTTTCTTAGCGGAAGTGACGTTTAATGGTGCCTGGAAAAATGGGGCAGAATTTCATATGAAAGAAGACAGGGGAACCAGGAACAAAACAAGGTAATGGCAGTCAGGCCAAGGCTGGTGTTACAAGGGCATGGTGTAGTGTTGCAGGAGCCCGGAGAGAAGAGTGTGTCTGCCTTGTGTTTTTGCCCAGTGCCAGCCCTGCTTAACGTTGATGGAATAATTATTAGGGCCCAATTATACAATAAGCTGCAGTGATTTATGGCGTTCTACAACCAGCACTGAATCAACCTGTCTCGGTAGCTGTAAGTCTGCATAAAGTTTTAATTACGAACATCGTGAGTTGGTCAGAGCATATGGAGAAAAATGGATTATGAATTTACGATGCGGTGAATTTTCTTGCTGAGTGGCTCTTCTTCTGATCAGGGCCTCACGACAGGATGACAAAAGGCACGTAGGAGAAGCCAGATGCTTGACAAAGCAGCTGCTCCCTTTTAAAAGTGAGATGAGGAAGCAGAGCTGTGGTGTGCCAGAGGGGATGTCAAGGGCTGTCAGCCGTGACATCCTGATCCTGGTCTCAGGTGAGACACAGCTACCAGGGCTGCGACAATGACATGCTACCCCAGATCGGCATGCGACAGGCTTGAATTGAGCCAAGGAAGAGTCTCAGCTTGGTTAACAATTCTTTGAACAGTCCTTATATAAGAGGATTTCCCAAATCGATAAGCTAGTCACTCTATTTTCTCTTTAGGATTTTATGGTTCAATAAGCACTTATTGAGAGTTTATTATATGCCCGACATCCAAGGGCTAGTCTCTGTGTGTGTGCGCAGACCTGGGTGGATGGCCCAGCTGGGAACAGCTCTGTGGGGCCATAAGATGCAGAAATCGCTGAAGAAGTGGCCCAGTCTCTGTGACTGTAACATAGATTTTCTCCCCCCACTCCTTGCTCCTGTGTTCACTTCTTCCCCAACTGTTAATGTGACAGCTTTTCTCCTTTAAACTTTCTGCACATTAATCTCCACCTCAGAGTCATCTTCCCAGGGAGTCTGATCTTGAAAGCTCAGCATATTATTTCTAAAAAAACTCAGTTTCCTGGGTGGGAGCCCAGAGCCTTATATAAGATTTGGTAAAATAAAAATGTGCATTCATTTGCTCTTGTATATCTTAATCATTTATTAATTCAAACACATTTCATTACATTGCTTACTGTGCGGGCAAACACCATGCTAGGCATGAAGGCTTGTGAAAGAAGATTCCAAAGCGCATAAGCTTTGCGGAGAGTCATTGAAAATAGGGTCAGGAGGATATTGAACAAGCAGGACCTATGCAGGTCTCCTCTTTCTGTTCTTGGAACACCAGGAACTTTTTGGCATTTGTCAATTGCAACTTGTCGATGGCAATTCCACCACTTCCTAGAATATATCTTTCTATCTACTTTGGACTGAACTAGAGATCCGGTAACATCTGTTAGCTAAATTGCCAGTGGTGTATTTGAGAGTCTAACTCTGTCAGAACCAATCATAACTCTTTCAAAACAAGTTATGTAACTTGGGGGATTTTACCTTTAAAAGCCTGCACTCTCTGCTTGAAATTCAGAATGCAGTTTCGGTGTCTGTCCACCCTGTGTCCTTTCCAGGTTGCAATCCCTAAGACCCCAAATGAATGCTTTTGGTTGTTTGACAACCTTGATGTCTTCTTGGTCAACAGAGTGTAGAGGTGAAAGAAAGTTCTGGACTGAAGTAGCTGACAGCCCAGACAAGAAGACAGACATATACTACTGTTTAGGGTGGTAAAAAGTGTGACATAATTAGGCACAGAGCACCGTGGGAACACTGAGGAGAGACACCCCTCTCTGGGGAGAGAGTCAAATTCATATCTGGAAATGATAGCAGTTGAATCAAGTGGAGTTTAGGCCATATGCTCTTCTGGCTGGACACACTCTGAGGGAGGTAATCAGTCGGGAAGGAGGACAGACTCCTAACAGCGTTTACGACAACCGAGCTGATGCTCACATACGCAGTCAGTCAGACGGAAGGCCTTGCACCAACATTCAGGGAAGGTTCTGCCCGCCCCCTCGGGCTGTCCATCTGTGACTCACCTGGAGTCTCACTTCCTGGTTCTGTCTGGGTTACAGTGTGGAATTGACACTCCACTCCCCACCCCCTGCTCCCCGGACTTTGCAGAGGGATCCTCTTGTCTGTATCTAATAAGGAACAATGTTGGCTTCTCCGCAGCAAGGTCACTGAACATGTGTGGTTAAATAGTGAAAACACCGCCAAATCCTGGGGGCAAGAACAACACATAACTATGCGTATTATTGTTTGCCTAAAGGGCTCACCTGGTGGGATTAGCGTAAATCATCCTGTTTCTAATATCGAGATTCTAAGGCAACTACCTCTGCAGCCTCCAAATTTAAGCTGATGATGAATTAGCGAACAGGACTTAGTTTGAAACTGATGCATAAAGCTTCAACCTTCCTTTTAGCTCTTGCAGCTTGAAAGATACCCCTCTAAGTAATTTCTTTTTTTGGATCTTTAAAGTTCTTCCATAATGAGGACAGTTAGACCACCCCACCCCACCCCCTCACATGTAGCTCAATTGAGGCAAAAGGGAAAAGCTAACAAGCTAAAGAGCAAAAAACAATCTAATGAGCCACCGTGATGTTTTAGAAACACACTAGAAGTCTGGAGCTTCACTCTTCTAGCTCAGTTTCAAACAAACAAATGAACAAAGAAAAGAACTCACTAGTGTTCTCACTGTCAGAACAATTAAAGTGGTTACACTTATAATATATGTAGGCAATCACATTTCAGAGTTGCAATTTATTATGTCTCTCTACCATGTAGATAGATACTATATTTAATATGGGGACTGGTGAGTATTTTTGATGTATGAAGTAGACTTAAGACAGAATATCGATAGCTAATAAATAAAACAAAATTGTGAACATCACTAGTAAATTAAAAGTAAGAAATATAAGCTAGAAAAATGAAGTCCCATTTTTAAACTATCAAACTGGCACAGATTACGGGAACAGACGTGAGCCTTCTTGTGCATGGTAAATATGTGTGTAAACTAATGACACCATTCCATAGGACAATTTTGTATGTGTCAAAAGACCTAAAAAATATATCTATTTTCACCAACCAATTGCGCTTTTAGAAATTTTTGTTAGAAGGATGCCTGGTGGCTCAGTTGGCTAAGTGTCTTACTTCAGCTCAGGTCATGATCCCAGGATCCTGGGATCAAGTCCCACATGAGGCTCTTTACTCAGTGGGGAGCCTGCTTCTCCCTCTCCCTCTGCTGCTCCCCCTGCTTGAACTTTCTCCTCACTTCCCCTGTCAAACAAATAAATAAAATAAAATAGAAATCTGTGTTAGAAAATACACATCACCACCACCAATAACAACCTATAATAAAATTTGTAAGTTATTCATTATAATACTTTTATAATAACAAACTAAAATGATCATAAGTGTCCAATAATTTTTCAAAGAATATAAGAGGACACTTCCCAGAAAAGTAAATCCAAATGGTTACCAAACAGGAAAAAATTTGCTTAAGTTCAATGGTAGTCAGAAATCGGAGAAGTAAAATAATATTGCATATTTTTAGTATCAGAAATAGCAAATGTTTAAAAGACTAAAGATCTATTTCTGTTAGGGAAATTACCAAAATTCACATTTAAACATTTCTGATTGAAAGGTGAGTGGCCACACTTATTAAAAAAAAAAAAAATGGTGATGCTATTAACATTAAAATTGCACAAATAATTTGACTCAGCTCTTCTGCTTCAAGGAATTTATCAAGAGTCCATAAAAATGATATATAAGATAGCAGTATTTATTGTGGTATTATACAAAGCAGTCTAAAACAAATAAATGCCCATTTTAAAGAAATAGTTGAAGGAATTATTTTATATCTACACAATGAAATTCTGTAGCTATTATACAGTAAATTACAATTATATCAGTTAACTTGGAGTTTTCAAGGAAGTATGGTTGGCTAAGGGTAGAAAGATACAGAAAATTATGTATAATATGATTCCCTTTTAGAAGACTTACAGCCATCCTAAATGCATATATAACCACATAGGGTATTAAAGCTAGTGTTTTGTATATTTGTGTTTATTTGAGGATGTATATAAACAAGAGTGATGAAAAATATAGAAGAATACCTCCAAGGTGATTAATATAACTTATCCAAATAAGGAGGGGGCAGAAAGGCAAGCACACACACACACACACACACACACAAAGATAGTAAAGACTGCGGACAGCACTTGTGATGATTTCAGTCATGCATTAGTGTCAAGTGATGTGTGTATATACATTAAAAATGTATTTCAAAGCAAAACGTAATTTTCATAAGTCTCATCAGGGAGCTTTGTAAAGTACCTCTTCCTGGTTTTCAATCCCAGCCATGCTTGGAATAAGGTACCCAGGAGCTGTGTTTATAGGGAAACCTGATCACAATGCAGCCCGTCCACACACAACATACAAGCACACAGGAGTGCCTGCGTGGCTCAGTGGGTTTAAACATCTGCCTTCAGCTCAGCTCATGATCCCGGGATTCTGGGATTGAGCCCCACATCGGGATCCCTTCTCAGCAGGGTCTGCTTCTCCCTCTGCCCCTCACCTCAGTTGTCCTCTCTCTCTCTCTCAAATAAATAAATAAAATCTTAAAAAAAAAAAACACAAAAAACAAACAAAAAAAACAATACAGGCACACAGTGCTGTGGAAAAGCAGTGATGAGGAAGCAGTATACACAGCTGTATTCTTCATGACCTCAGGCAGAATACAGTCTTCTCAAAGTCTGACTTTTCTTTTTTTTTTTTTTAATATAATTTTTTATTTTTTATAAACATATATTTTTATCCCCAGGGGTACAGGTCTGTGAATCACCAGGTTTACACACTTCACAGCACTCACCAAAACACATACCCTCCCCAATGTCCATAATACTACCCCCTTTTCCCAAACCCCCTCCCCCCAGCAACCCTCAGTTTGTTTTGTGAGATTAAGAGTCACTTATGGTTTGTCTCCCTCCCATACTATGCAGCCATCAAAAGAAATGAAATCTTGCCATTTGCGACAACATGGATGGAACCAAAGTCTGACTTTTCTTAAGAGCCTCTCCAAGGTCTGGTTACCAAGCTGGTGGAAGAGCCTGACCCCACATTTACTTCCTGAACCAGATCACACACGTCAGCCTCATGGATGTGCGTGTTTCCCCTGCCCAGGTCCTCAATTCCACTCTCCCTCCTACTTTACCACGGCTGTCACGTCTAGCAAAAGGATACCTTGTAAAATTGTACTTTGCCGTATGCACTAATCCTACTGGAAAGTGATGATCGCTCTTGCAGATTACACACTTCATAAACATTTGTGGAACCAATTGCCTGCAGCCCCCTGTACAACCCCTGGTGTAAAGTAGAAACTTCTTAAATCAGAAATTAAGGTTTTGGTGAAACTGAGAAAACATGGGGCAGTCACCAGTGGAGCCCCTGCTTCTTCGTGTCCCCAGCTTCACTATTCAGATCCCAGCTAATTTGTCCTCACTGGTTCCAGGAATGCAGAGGGGAGTCTCTCTGCTGGGGAATCAGAGCATCCTGCTTTCACTGCTGGTGAGTTCAAAAGAGTGGATGGCCTTATAGTTAGGCATAAAGTATTAGTACTAGTTGCCATGAAAATTCATTTACTGTCAACATGGTCATTCCATCACGACATCAGAAATTGAGAAACTATTGACCTAAGTCACCTATTTTGTTCTATATCCCATCACGATCATGAGTTTTGAACATTTACTAGTTCAAAAATGTGCCATGAATTTATTGAACTTAGATTCTGCCTTTAAAACTTATACCCTCGTTGGGAGAACAAATCCATCTGAATGGAACCACATCTGATAAATCACAAGGATATACAACAAAACATACAAGAATTAATCAAGCGCAGACTTTTCACATTCCAAAGATGAGTTCCAGAAATAATATGAGAAAAGGCAGTGTCATGGTGATATGTACGCAGTCCCCCAAAGATCCTGCTTTGATGAGACCACCATTTAGGTAATTATGTCCCATGACATTAAATAATCAGTAGCATGACTTCATAGTTATGTTATATATTTGTGTTTCTTTCTGCATCCATCTTTTGAAAGTCATTTTCCCTATGAGAGAGCAACATTTGGTACCATTCCCCTCACCATCTGTGTCCCTCTATTATATCTATTTTAAATGTAAACTCTTGAATGTAAGGAAAATTTATTATGTTAAGTCTTGGCACATTGTGGTCTTTGATGGATGATTATTATGGTTAATAACAAAAATTACATATTGGCCAAAAATGTATCTTCACTTCTGTGCAAATTAACATGGGAGTTACTTTTATAGTTTAATATGAAAGAGTGATGGTAAGGCTGTCAAAAGCAAATAGGGCTCATTTCTATAAAATTCAGGGCCATTTTTACAACTGAAAAGTGGCTTGCTTAAAGGCATAATAATATAGATGGGGAAAATGTTACAGTCGGCAGTTACCAAATAGTCTTTCCCCAATAAACTGGCAGTCTGGTGTGGTAGTAAGGGCAGAAGGACATTCCAGAAGCTGTACCTCATCAAGTGTACTTGACATTTGAAGTAGAATTTTCTGGCATTCTCCTCCTCTCCATGACCAGGTGATTTTCAACTGATCATGAAAATTAGTAAATAATAATAATAATCAGAAAAGAAACTTTTATTGAATTTGCTTGCATAGTCGGGGCAGAATATAATAATATTGTGAAAAATACTAGATTTATCACTTTAATTACATTTCTTCATAAATGGAGGGGAAAGGGTTGTGAAAAATGCTCCTCAAACTGTTCATTCCTCCCAGTTCACAGAATGATGTGCACCTAGAATGACAGAATTGAAGTGACTCAAGACCCATTTCTTCTTTAAAATCAGTGTGTTATCATTGATTATTTTCCAATTTGCTTTCTGAATACAGAAGTACAGCAACAGTGGGAGGCCCATCCCACACTGGAGACAAGCCTGCCCAATTCTGAACTGTTTTCTTACTTTCTGGCTCTTACTGCTTAGTATGAACGTGTGTGTCGCTGAGTTCCTGTGTATCAGGGGCCAATTTATAACTGGGGATTTTCCAAATTTTCCAGAATTTTCCAAATTCCAAATTCTGGTGGAATACAATGATTATTAGAGGGTGGATATTAACAGCATGTTCATTTGGGGCTTAAGTATAGGGGTGCCTGGATGGCTCAGGGGGTTAAGCCTCTGCCTTCAACTCAGGTCCTACTCTCAGGGTCCTGGGATCGAGCCCTACATCGGGCTCTCTGCTCAGCAGGGACCCTGTTTTCCTCTCTCTCTCTCTCTGCCTGCTTCTCTGCCTACTTGTGATCTCGGTCTCCAAATAAATAAATAAATAATATATTTTTTAAAAAGTGTATATTATGAAAAACTTCACAGTGACCATAGTACTTGTTGGCATTTAGAAGAACAAAATATTTTTCAGGAAGGAAGGTTGGTTGGTTGGCTGGTTGGTTTTTACTGACATCGCTTAAAATTGTCAGAGCATAGTGAAAATAATAAATAGACCAATTTTTAGATCATTCCATGTCTTGTTCATCATGAAATGCACCATTATCACCTGCATCTGGGTGGACTGCTCCTTGTTCCCTGCGTCTGCACACCTGCCCTGGGAGACTCACAGAAGGCTCCAAAGTCTAGCAAAGACTCCAAAGTCTAGCAAAGGTAGTTTCATGTGGGACGTCATTTAGGATCTCTTTCCAACTGTAAAATTTTAAGAAGCATTGTCTCTCATGCCCCAGTCATAGACAAGTTCATAGATGGAAAATTATATAGCCTTTACTGCTTCTTATTTTGCTCATGGAGGACATTCTTGGTCCATCAGAGGACCTTGGTCCAGTCAACAGGAACATGTCTTAGAAACCTCATAAAACGGCAGTCTGGGAACTCAGGACAATTATTCAGCATTGGCATGAGGGTTGAAAACTATTTGCATTCCTGAATTAGATCTGTGATGTGGCACTCAAGGAAAGTCTATTTCGTGGATCTATGGGGGAAGGCTTGGTGCCCGTTAGGTACTCAAGCCACCATGCTCCTGGAGGGAATGTGCTGCATGGACATGCAACAACAGGGAAAATGGCAAAGAAAGCTGGTTTTCACTCCTATGACAGTAGGAAAAATGAGTAATCCCTTAGTATTCACAAATGAGAAGAACAGATATTTCAGGAGTATTCTTACAACCCTGTCACTATTAAAGGGCTTCCCTTGTATTAACATGTTTTGCCTTTGCCAACTCTCAGTGATGTCAGTACCACGACGATCATCCCCCTGGAGATGATAACCTGAACCAGAGATTGGGAGCAAGTAGCCCAAGATCACAGGGCTGGTGGTAGAGCCGGACATCAACGGAAATACTCTTTCTGGCCTCTGGAATGCCACTGTCCATTTCCACTCTCCCTGATGTACTTCAAAGCCCAGCAGCTATTTCGCAGGGGCATAATTCTGATTCGGCTTGCTTTGAGGCCAGCGTGAGAGAGTAATTAATTAGTGAATGTGACACGCCAAGGATAATAAAATACCAAATTTATCTCAAGGAAACTTTAATGTCTTCTTTGCATCACGACACAAGCAAAACCTTTAATTAGGTGATTTAAATGCTTTATTGATGGGGGGGGGGACTCTGAAAAGAAAGTCAATGACTGAAGAATGTGTAGACCTTAAAAGTGTGCCAACGGCCTTGGGTTCACTAATTTAAGTGTTTTGCCACAGTACTTGAAGTTAAAGATGACTCTACCCATTTTGCAAAGAAGAAACTACGCTGAAGGAAAGTGAATGACTCAGCCAGGGAACCATGAAAAGTTTCTCATTCACAGGTTCTCCTCCACAGATCCAGCTGGCCAGTGAACTCCCAGGCTTTCCCACACATTTGGTCTTCAAACAGCATTGCCAGCTTGTCACTCATGGGAGCACACGTTTCCTTCCCCACAGATGGGACAATCCACCTCTGGGTCAATGGCCACCATAGGCCAAACCTGACACTTTTATTTTTTGAAAAGGAGAAAGGTGAAAAAAAGGAGGGAAAACATCTTATTGCAGGCTGTCCTGGGGGGCTACTAACAATGTCAGAGGAGCTGACAGCAGGCCAGGAGGAATTCATTCCATAAAAGTTTGTCATTCCTCCCTACTGTCTGCCAGGTCCTGTACTGGGCTTTGGGAATGAAGGGGAGATAATGTCATACCCTTGCTGTGAGGCCACATTTCAGGTTCCTAGGACTAATGTCAATTCAGAAAATGCTTTTTGAAAGAATGAGAGCATCTGTTGGACATGTCGTTGCTGCGGAGGAGCTAACAAGTGTTGTCCACTCATTTTAGTTACCTTTACCTTTAAAACAGTGGTTTTGAAATGGGGATGATTTAGTCCCGCAGGGGACATCTGGCCATGCTTTAGAGATAGATGTAGTTCTTACAACTAGGATCGAAGTGTTGGGCTGCTGGCATCTGCTGTGAAGAGGCCCGGGATGCTGCTGATTATCCTACAGGGCACAGGACAGCCCCACAACAGAGCATTATCTAGTCCAAATATCAACAGTACTGCTGCCGAGAAACTCTGCCCTGATTTCTCAGACTCCCAATCCCCACGAAAGCCTGACCATACGGAAAGTGGATATGATGGACAGAAAGCAGAGCCCCTTCCTTCCAGCCTGAAGGTACCATGAGGTATTTCAAACAGAGAGCAAATGGAAGTGAAAGATTCTGTTTCCTCTTCAGGCTCAGGTTAGTTGTGCAACAATAGGGGACCCAGGGCTCAAGGCAGTGGGCAGTCCAGTGTTGTTCAGTCTCGCTCCCTCAAGCTATATATTCCCATGGTGGATGGTGCATTTGGTCAGGTCAGGGGAGCCTCAATGTCCCAGAAGCTACTACACAAATCTGGGTGTTCTACCATACCGGCAAGGGCTTAAGCAGGCGAAGTCCGGGGTGGAGAAGGCTGAGGAAAGGAGGGACAGCAGAGGGAAGAGAGAAGAGAGGGAGGGTGAGGGCGGAAAGGTGAAGGAGAGGCATCACCAGAACTCGGGGTTTCAGCAATCTTGGTTAGCAGAACAACCAGGGAGTAAACTCCATGAGTTCAAGCTACACTCTCCCCTGGAAGATTGGTTGACATCGTGGAAAGGAGAAGGGGGAAGAGGGGAACCCCAAAGTGCATTTTATTAAAAAGTCACATGCCTGACACGAATGTCACATTGTGTGTCAACCATAATAATAATTTAAAAAGATACTGAAAAATGTTACCTCATGAGAATTTTTAAGTTATTGGTTCACACTAAGGTTACTTACTCACCTATACTAAAATAATCTAGTTGTACCAGATTAGATCAGCTCAAGGAGAAAAAGTGTACATTTCTTCTACATTTCTGAAGCTAGTATACACATTTTTGACTCCTTATTGGTTAACATAACTTCATACCCTTGCTAGAAAGAGTAAATGAAATAATAAATGCAAATACCCGGCACAGGGTGAAAACTCCATGTTCAGGAAGGAGAGTAAATTTGTTTTCTATTGAGTACACAGAGCAGACAGAATTTCCACAGTGATCTTCCACAGATGACCCTCCCCAAGTCACCAGAACCAGTGAACATAATTAAATATCTATCACATAATTATGAGTTGTGAGACTTATTTGACTCTGAGGTAGGGAGATTATCTTGGAATTGCTGACTTAATCATAGAGCCCTTCACATCTGGGAGTTTCCTATGGCTGGGGACAGAAGGAGCTGAGAAAGAAGTCAGAGATACTTGAAGAACAAGAACGTTGCGTGCAGTTGGTCTGAAGCTGGAGAAGGTCACGTGAGAAGGTATGCAGGAGGCCCTTATGAGAAAAGTGAACCCAGGGCTGAGAGCGAGCAGGGAAAGGGGGCCTCAGACCTATAGCTGCTGATTATTGGATTCTGCCAACAACCTGAATGAGCCTGGAAGCAAGTTCATACCCAGACTCCCTAGCTAAGAGCCCAGTTGACCAACGCCTTGATTTGGCTTGTGACACCCTAAGCAGGGAACCCAAATGAACTGTGGAGGACTTCTGACCAACATTAACTGTGAAATGATAAATCTACGTTGTTTTAACCTGTCAAGATTGTGGTAAGTCGTTATGCAGCAGTAGAAAATGAGTAGAACTTGAGAAGTTGCCGAGTTCTATGGAATAACCAAACAGAAAATCCATACTCCTTCTACTTAGTATAAACCATATTTTGTCTCTGTATTTCATCGCTGTCTTAGTGCCTCCTATGTCACCCAGTCAACGGCATGGAGGAACAAATGGAAACTTCAAGGCCTTCCTTTGTATGAGCCTTTTCCAGGAGAGAGGTTCAAGCAATGCACTCCTTAGCCTTGTGTTTTTAGAAATTTTACAAAATAGTTTGTAAAATAATTGTAACTGATGAAAACTTCTGGCTTTTTCCCCCTCTTCTCTGCCTCTACTTATACTTGATAATTGAGTGACAGTGGGAAATGTTAACTTGTGTTCAACATGACACTGAACTCAAAAAATACTCAGTTTTTAGTTCAGTGGGATATTTTTAATGTGGCTACACCCGCTTCCACGTGTAGTTAGGCTGTTGCTAGCCACCACAGCATAGGAACCTCTTTGGAGAATATTCAAACTGCTCACTGTGTCATGACCTAAGGGGCACAGGGAGAGGTCCTATCACTATATAAAAATATCTTGTGGTGGGTTCCTGGGTGGCTCAGGGGGTTAAGCCTCTGCCTTTGGCTCAGGTCATGATCCCAGGGTCCTGGGATCGAGTCCTGCATCGGGCTCTCTGCTTAGTGGGAAGCCGGCTTCCTCCTTTCTCACTCTCTGCCAGCCTCTCTGCCTACTTGGGATCTCTGACTGTCAAATAAATATTAAATAAAAATCTTTAAAAAAATATCTTGTGGTATCAGACACCAGGAGTTTTTGAGTAGCAGAAGAAATAGAGGATTTGAAATATATTGAACTAGAACCATGGAAACATATTTAATCATGAGCTATATAAGCTTTCATTCACAGAGTTCAATGATCATTCATACCTAGAAAAAAATAGCTTTCTCCTATCCAGAAAATACTTGGCAGTGTTTCATGAACAATTATTCACACACCTTATACTGTTCTTATTTGATAGGAATGACATGTCCTTTTGTAGGACATAAACATGTAACAGTACCACAAATAAGTAAATGAGTGTGCAACACTGTATGCTTTCTGCCTTTCATTTATCTCATCATGGCTTGGTTTTTCAGTCTGTCTTGTCCTGACAAAACTCAAGGTCCTTTTGGAATAGCCCACTAGATTGCTTGAACAGTGAAGATATGGTTTTATTTTTATCATTATTGTGGATATTTTTAGATAATTCAAATATTAATAAACACATGTCCAAAATTTTTTTAAATACTTTATTTATTTATTTGACAGACAGAGATCACAAGTAGGCAGAGAGGCAGGCAGAGAGAGAAGAAGGGAAGCAGGCTCCATGCTGAGCAGAGAGCCCAATGTGGGGCTCTATCCCAGCACCCTGGGATCATGACCTGAGCTGAAGGCAGAGGCTTTAACCCACTGAGCCACCCAGGTGCCCCCAAAAGTTTTTGTGCTGAATTCCATTATATGGATGTATCATTCGTTATTTAACCAATTAGTCTTGAATGATATTTAAGCTAATCCCAGATTTTGGCTTTACTAATAGTACTGTGCTGGGGATACTTGCATGTGTATGTGTGTGAGTGTGGGTGTGACTGAGTCAGTGGGCATGATTAGGTTAGCATTAGCCATTAAACAAATCTTGGCATGAAGAGGTATCATTGTAGGAAGAAATCAACTGAGTTGGGACACAGAAATCTATGATCTACTCATAGATCCAAAGCTAGGACCTGGCTAGAGGTGAAAGTTCATGGTAATGAGAAAATTTAGAAATAGACATCATATATCTAAAAGGGTATATTAATCGTGAATTTTTTTTTAATTTTCTGATGCTTCCAAATCTTGGGGACTTGCTGCCCCTTCCAAGGTGAGCTTGTTCCTAAAGATAGAGACAATTTCCCTGGGAGTGTGTTTTTTATGGGTTAACCAACAATATAGAGCCCATGCTAGTCACCGTTTTGCATGGGACTCACTCTCAAGGCCATTATTACCCTGTCCTAATCACTCAGGGCCAGGTATGAGAAAAATAGGGACAACATCTAACCCCCACAGCACACTGAAATTATGCAAACTAGCCCATCTTAAACCTACTTTCCCTACCTGGCCCATTCTTCCTATAGAAACCACATAAAAGCTATGCCCGCATTTTTCCTTCATTCCTTCTGCATCTTGACTGACCCTCGTGCTTCCCTGTGTAGCCCAGTGTGCTAGGGCACAACTCCTGTTTCTAGGGATTTGTGAGTATAAAATTCTTCTACCTTCAAGACAACCCTGTCCATGTCTGTGTCCTATCATATCTGATTAAAACAAATCCCACGTACTCTTAAAATAAAACGTCACATCAGTACTCTTTTATCACAAAAGTGGAAGGCAACAGAAATAATAACTAGGAAACCAAATTTTGCTCACAGACAAACATAGTCCCATTGGAATGAAAAAAAGTGCCTTGAAGAGAATTCTGCATGGTTTCTGCTCTAGTGGGCAGGCTCACCGGACACAACCCAGGAAACCCAGGAAACCCAGAAAAGCTCTCGCCCTTTATTAGAGTATCTTAAAGGTACCAAAATAAGATGCTCATGTAAGGCACAATCTCCATTATTCTCTGCACACAGAAAACACTTAATAAACATTTTCTTAACGAATCAATGACAATGGATCGAAGCGAACACCCACATAACCAACTATAATGCAGTGTGGGAAGGGATATGATAAAAGTAGAACAAGGTGTGGGAAGGACTGATTTAATTTATATTTGTGCTCCATCCCAAGGTTTTCCTTTCTAACTCTTGTGATGCCTGCCTTGCTTCCCTTTCACCAGACACAGTGTGACCAGAAACAGGAAGAGGTGCGAAGACAGACACAGGCAACCACTCTTCCTGCCCATCATGAGCCTTGCCACGGAGGCTTTAAGAAAGGAGTTGAAAGTAATCATTACCCTTGGATTTCATTTATCCCTGCTCACTCCTTTCCCTATAGGCAAAAATAATGAGTTGCTTGCATTTTTATTTGCAGGAATTCAATGAAATTCTGAACCCTAAGAAAAGTATATTCCCTCAGAATTAGGAGAATATATCAGATAAATTGTCCAAAGAAGAATCTGCCCAAAGTTAAATTTTTGAGGCAAGCTTGATTTATCTTAATACAATGGAATATTAAACTTACATAAAATATTCATATGATTAGGGAGAAAATTGTCTTGAACTTGGAGCAGTTTAGACTCTGAGGAAAAAGTCTTGAAAAATTACATTATGAAAATATTTCCTCTTAGGGATGTGAAATTCATATAAAAATTGTAAAAGAAATACATTTTTAAACTTTCTAGATGATGTTTTCAATTACATAGACGTTTTTAAACTGCAAAACAGGTAATCTAAGGAGCTACTTAGATAAACCTACTTTCTATCAAAGGCTAAGAGCAAACATTATAGTTACCATAATGTTTTAACATGAACTTAACTTTGGGCAGATTCTTCTAAACTATACTGAGGGATTTTTTTTTTCCTTCTGCTGCTTCCTCTCTGTGTTCACATAATAATACTCTTTAAAAAGCATACATTTAATTATAGTTATGAATTATATAGTTATATATAATATATTATATAGAATATATTCTATATACTATATAGAATATATAGTTATGAATTATATATTGTAGTTATGAATTACTTTTATTTCTAAAAGAAAGATCATGGAAAAAAGACTGCCCTGTAAGGTTTTCTTAATCCAAAGTTTCTGGTACAATGTAGGTGTTCAACAAACATTGAATGAATGAATGAATGAATGTTTTCCATTTGTCCACAAGCCATCTTCAATACCCCATAATTTTCTTAGAAAGATTTATGTTAGCAGGTCTCTAGTTACAGAAATTAGGCATTATTTGCAATTCTTACATTATGTCATACATTTGCCATACATTAGAAATTCTTTACAATATTTTTCCAATCTTATTTCTAAGGGAAGGTCATCTTCTGGGGGTTTAGTTACTACTTCATTGATGAGATGAGTTTCAAGATCAATCAGTCTCAATGACCGCTCTTCTTTAAGTTAAAGAGAGCCATAATGATGCTCTGGCTTTGCCATTTTTGGTCTGCATGGTGCTGAACAGAAATAGAAAAAGTAGGAAGCTGTAGAAGTACAGAATGAAGAAGTCTGCATTAAAATGTAAATTACTTTATCAATCAAAAAAGATTGGAATATTGATCACCCAGTACCCAAATTATTGAGAAGAAAGAATGCCTCCCCTGTATGTTACATTGTCCCTAAGTATTAAACTGAAGGTAATCTCTTAAACTAAATGATAATGTCCAGTAATCCCACAGCAAAAGCAAAGAAAGACAAAACAGCAACAGTGTCTCACCAGGTTGCTATGGGGATAGAATCAAGAGAGAGTCAATTTCTGTGATATTTACATGAGATGCCAATTAGGAGAGCAGTTGCTGCTCTTGCCCTATCCTCTTATATCCTAGCAGCTCTCTGTTCCCCAGGATTGGTTCAAGCTTTCTCCTCTGTAAGGTGATGTAAATGGATCAGTGACAGATGGAAACAAAACAAAACAAAACAGAAAACTGATGGTACTGGGAACAGTAGGATAAATTCAGATTCTGACTATGAAGAAGGCTGGTAGCCAGTGGAAGAAAAACAATAGAAATGTGTTCAAAGAGAAGGTTCAGTGGTGATGGTTCCCCAAAGAGAAGGACACTCCGTTACCTTGGGAAACAGCAATATGTAGTCATAACGCCTACAGCCCAGTTTCTTACTCCCATCAATGGCAAATCATCCATCTCACCGCTATGACTTTATTACCCACCTGTAAATGTCCACAAATGAGCATCTAAGCCACAGAAAAAATGATTGTGATGTGTCGCTGCGTTGTTCCTTACCTCACTGTCCTGTTTAATTCTTTCAGTAAATGAACTCAGTAATAGGTACTCATGATTGCTAATTCATTCTCTAAATTTGTGTGATGTTACACAAGCACCTAATTCATTCTCTAAATTTGTGTGATGTTACACAAGCACCTTCGTGCACCTATCCACGTGTATATGTTATCAGTATGTCATAGACACACATTTGCTCTGCAGTTCTATACGTACTTACTCCTCTCTACCCCACTGACCAAACTACTGTTCAGAACCACGAGTGCTGAATTCAAACATACAGCCACATCTTCCAGCTGGAGAACTGGAACCAGTTTCAAGAGAAACTGTTTTTGTTTTTGTTTTCAAGAGAACCGTGCCGGAGTTGAAGTTGATGCTAAGCTTTTCATCATTCCTCCCCAGCAGAACAAAGAAGTCTCCCTTGAACCTTTCAAAACTCACATTTTGTTCTGGTTCTTCACGAACCCGGGGTAGCACATGCTCCTTCCCTTCCGGTCTCCAGCCTCCCCTTCCTCCTTCACAGTTCTTTGTTCCCGCAGCCGTTGGATGCGTTCCTACTCTCAGTGATGCTTTGCTACATTTTCCTGTCAACTGAAATATTCTTTGGAGTCTTGCTTTGAACTCCCCTTTATGTTTCTGCCTTTGATATCTTTGTTGCATTTCCTCTGAGATCAGATTTTCTGTTATTTGCTCCTGGTGTGGCTCTCCTCGGGCACACTCTCTTCTGGGCATGGAGAGACAAGGAATCCCTTCCCTCTGTCCTTGCCTTCCCTTGTTTTCCCTCTGTGTCCCCCGTCTGCGTGCCCCTCTCCTGTGGCTCTCACACAAGCCCCTTTTTACTAAAACGGGCCCTGCTTGTCTCCTTCCTCAGCAGGCACTCGCTTCTTGCGCTGCCCCTGACTTCCTTCGCTCTGTGCACTGTTCCCCTGGCCACTGATGTTGTCACTCAACAATCTCTTCACCTACAACCCCAAATCTACCGTCTCTATTTTCTTCCCATGTCTTCTTGGCAATGGCTTTCAAAGCCTCGCTCTCCCCCCACATCATGTTCACTGGGGCAAGTGTGACCAGCTCACCTCCATGTGCCCTTTCATTCCGGGCAGTGCCGCTGGCTGGTGGGGATGCCTTCTTCCCCAGCTGACAGGCTTTCATGCGTTGTGCGTAGATATATGGCCTTTCTCATTACAAAAGTGACACACCATTCACTTTCTGCAAAGGTCCTGGTGAGGCTCTTGTTTCTCCACCCTGGGAACACCATTCCTGACTGCATGTTCTATTAAGATGCTCCCTGGAGCTCGCCTATCTTCCTTGGTAAAAATGACAGCATGAGTAATCCTGAAATGAGAAACTCACACGTGGCAGATAGTTAACCGTATCCTCCCCATTTCAAATTTGTGTTGTGCCCTGGAGTCCTCACGGGCAGGCTGTTTCCCTAAGAATTAACTGAGAGGGAGCTTTGACTTGGTTCCAGAAATCCACTGGAACTTTCATAACTTAAATGCGGATGAAGGTGGAGGAGATGTTCGAGGAAATTCCTTAATCCTCTACTATAAATGAGGTGGGATATCACATGGATTGGAGGTGTTTCTGAAATCTGCCCGAGCTATCCACCTTACCTCTGTGTGTGCTGCTTTTCTGTCTGATGATGTTCTTTAGTCCTTTTCTCTAGAGGCTCTACTCCTTCTTCCTCATCAGAGCGAGGAATACCATGCAGGAGTCTGCACCTGGGACCCACAGGCCAAGTCTGGCCCACTTCTTATATTATGTAAATAAAGATTTATCAGAACAGAGTCATGGTTATTTATTTACATGCTGTTTATACCTGCTTTTGAGCTATGGCAGAATACAACAGTAGTGGGGTGCCTGGGTGGCTCAGTCAGTTAAGCATCTATCTGCCTTTGGCTCAGGTCATGATCCCGGGGTCCTGGGATCGAGTCCCACATCAGGCTCCTTGTTCGGTGGAGGGTGGTCTGCTTCTCCCTCTGCCCCTCCCCTGCTCGTGCTCTCTCTCAAATAAATAAGTAAAAATCTTAAAAACAAAACAAAACAAAAATCAGTTGTGACAAAGACCATATGGCTCAAGATATTAGTCAGGGTTCTCCAGAGAAACAGGACCAGTAGGCCAGATAGATTGATAGATTGATTTAGTATTATTAAAAGGAAAAATCCAGTGGAGTAAATGTAAAGATCTAATTGGCTTTATTAAATAATTCATGAGTAGAGCAGCAACCCATCTAACATGTAGAGGGCAACATTGATGAGTTATACAAAGTGGAGTGTTTTTATAAAAGGACAGTGGGGCAAGAAAGTTAACAGTAAAAGAAAGGGATTGTTCTACGCAATCTTTCCCTTGGGGAGAAAAGCAAGTGCTTTTATAGTGCAGATTATCTTACCTTTTTGAGAGGGAGGGCGAGGGCCCATGCGGCACACTTACTAGTGCTGATGGAAAAATTCCTGAGAGGTTGGGACTACCTTTCTGGAGGAGGTTGACACTGCAAGGAGATCGTGCACTCAGCACCAGTTTGGGGACTCAGCCTGTAACGTCCTGTAAAGGACATGACAGAAATTGAGGCCAAGAAGTGCCATAATTTGTCACCTGTGAACTAGAGAAACAAGAAAGCTGGTTGTGTTATCCAGTCTGAGCTTGAAGGCCTGAGAAGTGGGAAAGCCAGTGGTCTAACTCCATGTCTGAGGTGGAAGGCCTGGGAATCTGGGGAGAGGGGTGAGGAGGCTATTGGTGTCAGTTCTGGAACCCCATGTCCGGAGATCCAGGAGCTTTGATGTCCAAGGGCAGAAGAAGAAGATGTCCCAGCTCAAGAAGAGAGAGTGGGAATTCACCCTTCCTCTGCCTGTTTGTTCTATTTAGTCTAATCTCTTCCAGAAAAGCCCTCAACAACACACCAGCTATCTGGGCATCCCTTAGTCTGGTCAAGCTGACACATGAAATTAGCTATCACACTCACAAAGCCAAACATATTTACTATCTGGCTTTTGACAAAGTTTTCTGAGCCCCGATAGTGCCAAGACTCTATCACTCTGTCTTCTTGCCATTCACTTGACTTTCCATCCTGTAGAAAATGGCTAGTGTCAATAATTCACGCATTCCAATATTTTGACCGTGTATACCATTCAAGCATTATCATAATGCCCTCACTAACATCATCCATAATGTGTCCTATGCGGGTATAATACCACTTCTCCCCAAAGAATCACCAGTATCTATCTAATCTCTCTGCTGATCTGGAGAGTCACACCAAATCCTTAACATGTGGGATTTGGGTTACTGAAGATTATGTTCCCTGGCTACTCATCATGGTCCTGTGCTCGACATCAGGCTCCATTCCCTGTCAGGTCGATTCTCCTGTTCCATTTACTGAAATTCTCTAATTTTTCCTTTGCTTTTATTTGTATCTCTTTCTTCTACATCAGCTGCCATGGAACCTATGGAGATAGCAAACCAGGAGCATTTTCTTGCTTTCCCTTTGGCCTCTAGCTTTCTCTTTTTTTCCTCTGCCTCATGCCCCCTTTCCATTTTCAGCTGTCCTTTGACCTGGCTGTCCCTGGTGACAGTTGGGAGTAGGTAACTACCCCCCCAATGAGCTCCATTTTCTATTGCTCCCATTGTTTCCATTCACCATCACAGTCACTGTGACCTATGCCTTCTCAATGTACTTGTCATCTCCCCCTAGCTGCTGTCATGGATCTGCCTGACGGAGCTGCTCCCACAGCTCTGAACAACCCCCCACCCCGCCTTTAACCTTTCACTTGCATTCTGGCTTCTTTTAAACATGTGTCACTCCTTCCCAAGGGAATAACAGCTGCCATCCACCGTCATGTCAGTAAAATGTCCCGATTTTACAGATACTGAAAAACTAAGAGAGTCCTTGAACAACCCAAGCCAAAGCCTGGGTTACATTTTTTGCCTTGGGTAAATTCCACTAGAAAGGGAAGAAGCAAGGAGGAAAGCAAACATTCAGACTCCCCCGTGAGTGCCAAGCACTTCTGGCCACCCACGTGAACATTATTGAATGTATTTCCCACTACAATCCTGTGAGACCGATATTATTACTTCTACTGAGGGCATAGAAAAGGAAGAAGCTAGCCTCGGGCTACACAAGAAGGTCACATTACAGGGATTTGATCATTCTGATGTTTGACTCCAAAGCCCATGATCTTTTATACTGCAGCGTGTGGTTCTGCATTGTTACTTATCTTTTTATATAATCTGTCTGTCTTGTTTCCTGAATAGGGCAGAAACAATGCACCATCCATTTTATTAGCTATCGCAGAATTCAGGAAAGAGTCCAACACATTGAAATCACACATGAATTATCTGTGGGTTGGCTGTCTTGCTCCTGGAACAAGTTAGGTGCTTGTGCAGCTATGTTACATCGCTTCAGGCAAAGAAACAAACAAAGGGAATAATCCACAGCAATAAAAACGACACAGAAAAACAATGATACAATTTCAGTCTGGATCCCAGGTGGAGAGCCATAGCACATTCAAACTGGGTATTTGGTAAGAGTTTAGTTAAGTGGACTTACCAGGAATCAGAAGAGCTGGGTTGACACAAAGGACGGGATGGTCCAATCAGGTTCATGTAAACCAGTAACTGTAGCCAGGTTCAAGGATACAGATTGTCACAGGACACAGCGAGGCAGAAAGATCCGGGGCAAGGATTCTGCGGATCCACACCCTTCCTTCCTGGATTGGGCATGCTTTTCCTCCTCCAGGTTGAAAGGTCAGCATAGAGTACATCTGAAAGCCAGACAGAATTATCCCTGAATAGTTATATCATGGGAAGAACTAACATGTGTACTAAGTGGCCATATCTCACTAAACTCTACTGACTTCTAAAATCAAGTTCAGGACTTTTTCCCCCCACAGATGATTTCAAAAAGATACACTTCTGATTTTCTATTAAAAGGGTTTGATGACTTTTCACTGTATTCCAACGAAAGGTTTTAAACATTTTCTTAATCCATGCGGTTGCCATTTAAGTATTTTAATTATTAAAGAAGGAAAGCAGCCAGTCCCTTCTTCCTAAACACCATTAATATGTGAAAAACTTAATTAAGATTCAGTTATTTATGCCCAAAGCAAGGAGTATAGTTCCCTGACATATAACTGTTCACATACTACACATAACGTTGTTCTTACTCTGCAATGATTTAAACTCAATTAACAAGTATATATTAAATAATTATCTCATATCCAGGTCTATCGTAGGTAAAACAAGCTTACTGATGTATGTGGGAGAGTGGGACATCCTTCCCATTTACCAAAGTTTTCCGGAATCTCCAAATATCTTTGGTAAAAGTAGTAGTTTATTCAATATATTAATATAAGTTCTGTTGTAGTTGGCATTGAAACATTTTAGCCCTTTACAAGAAACATGTTATAGGTGGCCTGCCTGGTCTTAATATCGTCAATCAATAATTGCAACAGTGTTCAATTTGAATAAATTTTCATTAGAAATACTGACTATATTTTTATGATTCTTAAACCTAGAGGCTACTTCTGGTACAAAGATATTTTTCCAACTAGTCTTTCTCCTTTCATAAATTTCTTGAGAGAATTTTGAGTCATAGAAGAGATTGGGAATAGACAATATTGAGGACCTATAAACATGACATCATGTGGCTGCCTTTTCCCCTTTTAACGCTGACATTTTATCCTTGATGTTTAACTTCTGCTCTTCCATGTCTTCCTTGGTAGAGTTAATTTTTATTTCTACCCTATATGGATGAGAAAGTATTTTGTTAACTATGGTGTTATACAAAGTTAGGTCTCTGCATAGTAAACATGAAAATGTCTGATCTCTCTATCTCATGAAAATTCAGATTTTTCATAGCTGTTCTCCACTTGGGGCTGATTTGCTTTTCCTGTGCCCTTGGTGACCCTGGCGGTATGGATAGGAGAAGTCAGCAAGCTCCATGGTGTTTTTAAGAAAGGCTTATGTGAAAAGTCCCCAGAACCAGGACACACTGCTGCCTGCCCTTCTCCAGAGACCTGCTAACATGGTAATGAGGGAACTTGGCTGCCCTCAAAGTTAAATGAAAACCCTTCACACTTCCTCCATGAAAGAGAGAGATATGAAAGCTTCCACTAAACTTTCCCTGGGGGCGTGAGCTCTGTATAGATCAGGAAAAGATGAAGAAGGTGGGGGGGGGGGGCTGGAAAGAACAGAAAGTGAAAGTTTAAAAGCCATTTTGCCAGAAATAAATCATTTTTGAACTTTCCGGGGTGGAAGGATTATCAGAAACTATTGTTCGTCTACAATTTTATCTTCCAGGCGCCCATCCTTTCATCCCCTCAAAGTCTGGATATTTGTGTGTGTGTGTGTTCAACTATCATTAACCCAACAAAGTCACAGCTGTCACTCTGGGACCTCTGTTTAATGAGAAAATAAACTGAAGGCATTTTGAGGAGGATTTTAAAGAGAATCTCATTAAATTGTTTTTTTTTTTTTTTTTTTTTTTCCAGAAAGCAGTGGCCATTAGCAATCCCTCCATTGCTTCAAATAGCAGAGAAGTTTTGTGCAATTCAATTTATTCTGCCCTCTTTTTATGGGAAGGAGCCTGGGCTGATGTCATACCTTGCCTTGTCATTCCGACCATGCTGTTACATTTCCTGGAAAACGGAAGGCATTTATTTTCTTCCATTTGCAAAACTACTCAGGAGTGATTTCATATTTTATTTAAGCTGGAAAATTGCCTTCACCTATACAAGGGGCGTGGTTGTCTCACTGGGATCATCATGTCACTGAGGACCCATTGATAGGTCCAAACTTTCAGACCCAGTTTTAGATTCCTGGTTTTAACTCACTGCTCCCAGGACCACCAACCCTATAGATCCCGACAATCATTATTTTAGTTTCAATTCCTCTGAAGCAAAGATTTGCCTTGGAAACTTACTAGATAGATGATCTCTGGAAGCGGAAGTAACGAAGAGGAGGGAGTTAGAAGGAGAAGAGGGGAACGCTAATACAGAGTGTGTTGTTGAGCTACTTTTCCCCAGGGGCCATTGAAGTGCAAACCCACAGAACACTGAGATGGGAGGACACGGAAAGATGGGAGGCTGAGGTTCTCGTTGGTAGAATGGTGTCCCCCGCCATGCTATTCCCCCAATCCTTGCTGGCTCCACTTGCTTTGGGACTGCTCTACCTCCCTTGGCTGAAGAGAAAGCAAAACTGAACAACAAACAAAAACCACAGGAGTGGGAAGAGACCTGTCAGTCCAGCTGTGTTGAAGTCAGTGGGCTGAGAAGAAGGGCCATGCAACTCTGGTGAGGGAGACTGTGGACGGCTGAGAGACATTCATGGCATCTTGTTCAGTACATCACCCCAGGAAATCTCGTGTCGACTTTTAGTCCACAGAGTTGTACTCTATCATTCGTGGTAAGAAGGACCTTTTTTTTTTTTTTTTTTTTTTTTAGCACACTGTAGAGATCGTGGCTTTACACAGCATATTTGTAAAGTAGGGGAAAATATCATCACGATTTCATTGACTTTTTTTTTTAATGTTTCTCATTGATATTTTCTCCCTTTCATTTTAGAGACCTCATTATTTCAACTCTCCCCAACTCAACATCATTTCTTTTTCTTTTCCTTTTCCTCTTCCTTTGCTCCTTTCTCCAACCCTCTCCCCCTTCCCCTTCTCATCCATCTCCAGACAAGGGTGATTCCAAAGCTCTTTGGGCTAGTTATTACTAATAAAAAAATAACCTTTTGTTTGTTGTTTTCTTTTTTTAGTTCATCCTTACTTCATGCATTAAAAATTCATTGTTTTTGGGGCGCCTGGGTGGCTCAGTGGGTTAAGCCGCTGCCTTCGGCTCAGGTCATGATCTCAGGGTCCTGGGATTGAGTCCCACATCGGGCTCTCTGCTCAGCAGGGAGCCTGCTTCCTTCTCTCTCTCTCTCTGCCTGCCTCTCAGTGTACTTGTAATTTCTCTCTGTCAAATAAATAAATAAAATCTTTAAAAAAAAAAAAATTCATTGTTTTTATTGAGTTGATTTGGCTTGTCATTATACGACAATGTGTTTATTCATTTTGTTGTCCATTGGAACCAACTGCTGTTTACAGATTCTAAATATTTGAAGAAACTATGATCTGCTTATTTTAAATTCTTTCATTAAAATAACTTTAGTGACTAAAGTTATTAATTGAAGATATCTTCCATGCCTGACAGTTAAGAAAATAGTGCTAAATAAAGCATTAGTCCAAGGCACTTAAATTTTGGTCTCTGGATGGCTGATTTGCTCATCGACACTTAACCTTGCAGTTATGAGCCCACTCTGCACCGGTGGGAAGTCTCCCAATTCACAAAATGAAGCTTTTTCCCACATTCCACCCTCTTTTCGTTCAAATACTTTTTGTGGTGCATAAGCCTTTTTTTTTCCCCCTCTGCTGATCAAGAACAGCAAAGGCTTATAAATCACGAAATGTCTCCTCTATTTTGTTATTCCAGCAACTCGCTTCTTACAAAGATGATGTGCGTGCAGATTTCCCCATTCTGTTCTTTCTTGACCCTCCTATGGCATTGAACAGTGCTCAGACTCTTTTTAGTGTCTTTCTTCCTCTCTCCAAGCTCGCGATTCTAAACTAGAGTCATTGGCTTTGCCTGTTAAATTATACGACTTCCTGGGGAAACTTCACATTTCATCTGCTCTACAGGAAAGAATAATAAAGATCATTAACTTTCAAGGGCTTACTATGTGACAGATACAGTGTGTACGTAAGGATTCAATTTCTCTTCTTGACACTCACGTGAGGTATCCCTTAAAGATGCCCAGTTTGCATAGAAGGAAACTGAGGTATAGATAGTGACAAAGTAACTTTTCCAAACTCAGACGCCTATTCAGTGATGAAACAGGGATTTTAATTCATGTGTACTAGCCCTCTTAATCAATCATGGCCACTCTGCAGGAACACGGGGCAAAATTTGTATAGTATTTGGGACTTCTTTTTATAGGATGGATTTTTGAAATTAGGGTATATTCCAGCTTCTTTGAAGACAGGGTTTTATTTTCCCTTTCTTTTCATTTTTTTGTTTTGGATAGTACAAAAAAAAGAGGCAACTTTCATCTGCCATGTTATCAAGTAGTCCACATATTTATTCATTAATTTTCAGCATGCCAAAGTTAATTTAGTTAATTGATTGATTTATATTGACAAAGAGTTTACATATAATATTGCATTAGCTTTAGGTGTTCAACATAGCACCTAGACATTTATGTATGATCAGCATGATAAGCTGTCGTTATCATCTGTCACCATAATGAGTTATTGCAATATTATTGACCACATTCCCTATGCTGTACTTTATGTCACTCTGACTCACTTATTTTATAACTGGAAGTTTGGCACTCTTAATGCCCACCTCCCTACCCCTTCTGACAACCACTAGTTTGTTTTCTGTATTTAAGAATCCATTTCTGGGCGCCTGGGTGGCTCAGTGGGTTAAGCCGCTGCCTTCGGCTCAGGTCATGATCTCGGGGTCCTGGGATCGAGTCCCGCATCGGGCTCTCTGCTTGGCAGGGAGCCTGCTTCCCTCTCTCTCTCTCTCTCTGCCTGCCTCTCCATCTACTTGTGATTTCTCTCTGTCAAATAAATAAATAAAATTTAAAAAAAAAAAGTTTAAAAAAAAAAAAGAATCCATTTCTGCTTTTTGTTTTCTTTCTTGCTTGTTTGTTTTGTTTATAAGCATATGAGTCTATAAAGTAAAATCATACATGATTGTCTTTCTCTGTCTGATTTATTTCACTTAGCAAAATGCCTTTCAGGGCCATCTTTGTCATAAATATCAAGGTTTGGGGGCTTTTTTATGGCTGATTAATATTCCATTGTACATATGTGTGTGCGTGTGCACGTGTGCATGCGCAAACATAACACATCTTCTTTATCCATTTATCTATCAATGGAAACTTAGCTTTCTTCCATGTCATGGTTATTGTAAATAACACTACAGAGATGACAGGGGTGCATATGTCTTTTTGGATTAGTGCTAACAATTCCCTCAGATAAATATCCAGATGTGAAATTACTGGATTGTGTGGTAATTCTCTTTCTAATTTTTTGAGGAATCTGCATACTATTTTTGGTAATGACTGCACCAATTTACATTTCTGCCAACAGTGCTCAAGTGTTCTCTTTTCTTCACATCCTCGATAACATTTATTATTTCAAATTTTTTTTTAATTAATTAATTAATTTTTCAAATTTCTTTTCAGCATAACAGTATTCATTGTTTTTGCACCACACCCAGTCCTCCATGCAAAATGTGCCCTCCCCAACAATACCCACCACCTGGTTCCCTCAACCTCCCATACCCCACCCCTTCAAAATTTATTTTTAATGGCATTGAGAGTCCAGTGGAAGTCATTTTTGAATTGCTCAAAAAAGTCAGTCAGTTTCTAACTCCCTAATAAGGACCCATGTTTTCTGTTTGCAGATATTGGCAGATTAAAGCCCAGTGCAGAAAAGGATGTGCATAGGTACTATTCCCTGGAGCTTATACTTTGTTCCTATATCAGCAAAATATTGTTGCCCAGAACAGAGCAGAGACCACAAAGCATTCAGAAAAGTCAAACTACCAGATCCAGCTCATATCTCTCCTGCTTGAATATTTTCTCCAAAACTGGTGGACAGCTAGCTGAACTCATTGGGGCATGTGAGGAGAACTCAAGGAGGGGGGGATCTGAATTCTCTAACTGCAGATTGAACCAGAAAAAAAAAAAGTTCCAGCACATACATTCAACATTTATATGCAATATACAATTTCTCCCTTTGTGATCTGCAAAATAGACAAAGCAAAAAAGAGCATCTGAGAATAGAAATAACTCAAAGGCCAGAGTTGATGATGGAATTGACCATCATCTTACAATGTTAGCTTTGAGGAGTCTCTTTTCTTTATCACATGAGGATGGTATTTGTCCTACTCAGCTCACAGAAATCATGAAAGTTATATATGACATCAGGTATGCAACATCTCCAGAAAAATAAGAGTTACTGTATTTTTTGAAAGGTATGTTCTAGCTTACAAAGCATTTTCAGATTATTTCATTGCAGCTCTGCAAAATAGCCTGTGAGTTAAGGAGAAGCAAAGTAAGGACACATGGACTTATGTGGTCCCACAGACATAAAAATGTTGCATATGAATGACTGACTGAATCTCATTTATTTACAGTATGAATCTGTGCTGGAGAGGGGAAGTTTTGAACACATGCTGAGTGTCTACACCAAACCAAACACCCACGAGGATGCAGTAATCAGACACGGGTTGGCTCCATTTTGTTTCGAGAGAAACTGACCAGTCACAAGGTGCTGTCAGTTACAAGAGCATCAAAGAAGCAAGTAGTAAAACCAGCAGGTGAACCTAGTCCCACTTGGAAGTTTGCCATATTTCCATGATACCTTGATTTACAATTTAATTTTTCCTTGCAATAATAGAATTTAGTGGAGATGCACTGATATCCAGACACCAAAGAAATTATCTTTTCCCTCTAAGCTTATCATTGAACTTCATTTTTAGTGTTGTTAGTCACTGTTCATTTTTTAGAGAAAAGGAACCAAACAAGTCAAATTTCCCCCATATTATTTTCACAGAAGGAATCAAAAAGGATTCAACAAGATAACACACCAGTAAGCAAAACAATATAATATGGTCCCTTTTGTAGTTTCATTAATGGATGTGATTTTCCTGTGGCCAGTTCATCTCAGACAATGCAGGAAATGTCTAATGCTTCCCTGCAGGATAACTGAAGGATCTTTTTTTTTTCCTAGTAGGTCATGTGCTGATGATAAAACTTCAACAATATAAATCTAATTGATGTGGGGTTAGAGGCTGATGTGTCTTACAAAAAGGAATGTGTGTTTTCTCAAAATATGTTTACTTAACAAGTGATGTGGGAAAGGTAACTAGGCATGCTAAAATTTGCATTAGTACCAAAATTGACTGGAGTTGGGTGGTCTGGACCCCCCTTGGTTCATGAATCCACGACCATACTTTTCCAAAGCATCAGTGACAGAGAGGAGGAAAACCTCCAAGTGTCCTGCTGAACACTAACCTTGCTCCAGTTTCCCAAAGTGTAAGAAGGGGGTCAAGAGGGATACCAACTCTTATTTGGAGAGTTGGAATTCTCAAAGACATGAGTGTGGGGATCATTAGTTGCAGAAACTTGGAGAGGGGGCTATAGAAGGGCAAGGAAAACTGGAGAGGAAGGACGCACACAAGTTGTTAAATATCCCTATGTGCAATGGGCTTGGAAGTGAAACTATGTCACACCCAGTTTGCACTTTGTAAACGAAGATTTTAGTAAATTGCACAATTAAAATAGCATATTGCAAGAATTACTGAGTATTTAAAATTGCACTTTTTGCAAAGCGATGCCAAAGAGGTTCATAAAAGGGATGCCAGTTGTTACCACAACAGGGTAGAGCTATAATACAACTCAAAGCATCACACTTTTTTTTTTTTTTTTCATTTTCCATCCAAGTCTTGACCAAGAGCATGGAGAACGATTCTCCTCCTAATACCTTTTTGTTTAGAATATGAAGTACAACACAATGGTGTAGTTTTCAAAATTGAAGCTGCTCCAGGAATCATTAGCATTAAACTAAGATATTGGATTTGCTAGAATACATATTTGTAGTTCAAAAAATACACTTTGAGCTAAACCAAATCAGAAGGGATGCAATTGTATATCTGTATGTTGTTTTACTTATTGTTTTCTAATTATTTACTTCAGAAATTTCAGTTATATGGGTTCTATGCTTCGATACCCTTTAGACACATGACTATATCACACAGGTTAACCAGGTATTACTAGAAACAGCAATTGTCAGCTAAAGTGTTCAAAATCCATGCATAGTAGAGTGGCGATTTTCACAAGTGTAAGATAGGGCAACTGAACCCTTTTTCTTATGAAAGGAATAGGCCACTTGTGAGAATTTACCCTTGATACGAATCCACTAACAATTCCAAGATCAACGGAAGGTCTGTTTGTTATCAGAACATGTGTAAGAGATGACAGCTGCAGAATCATCCTAGAATTTGTTGTCAAAAGCCTGGATTCTAGTCCGCTTACAGCACTTACTTTGCTTTGGAGAAAATCAGTTGTCTCAGTTTCCATGCCCAGAAAAGGAAATTCTCTCTAACCCCTTTAGTCAGAGGCACTTTTCATGGTCCAAATAAATAATTGCATAAACCTACTCAATACACTATTATACTAATAGAAATGCACTCAAAGTTGGAAAAGGATATTCCTTATCCTTCAAACTATATATTTATAATTCTTTATAAATTTCATTATACTTTACAGTATTATGGGACAGACGCTGACAAAGAATTATAACTTTGCTCTTAGAAACATACACCTATAAGGACAATGATGAGAACCACAGCTGCTGGGCAGGTGAAAGAAACTGAAACCAAAGGCTTTTGGATATGGAGCATATTTGGTGACACCACAGACATTGTACCAGTTTATTTAGTTGAAGACAGAATACCAGAGAGTGGATATGTAAAGTATACTCTGAGGGGGGGGAAAAGAAGAAGAAGAAAACAGTCTTTTCCTTTAATACATAGTAGTATGGTAGGTATATAAGAACACTTTATTTTAAAGTAATCTTTATGCCCAACGTGGGGCTTGAAATCTTGACCCTGAGATCAAGAGACACATGTTGGTGCTCTACTGACTAAGCCACCCAGGCGCCCCTACAAGACTTCTTCTTAAGAAGGGATGATTCTGCCATAGAGAGACCTGTGGAGAATGTATAGGGATAAAGTCTAGGTTTTCTTCCTTTCAAACAAGTAAGTGGAAGACTGAACTGAAGACAGTGAGGGGAGGTCATTACTTTAATGGCTATCAGAAAGAGCAATAGATAAAAATGCTTAAAGCTAGAATTTCTGTCAAAGTGTTATGAATTCCCTGTAGGGCTAAAATTAAAACAAATTTTTAAAAAACCCTAAAATGATGATTAAAATAATGGTTATTATATGCTGAGCTCTTTCTCAGGGACCAAGAAACCAGAACTTCATATGCATTATCTCTTCTACTCATGTTCACTTCTCCACAAGGTTAACATTCTTATTACCCCCTTGTATAGATGAGGATATTTTTCCTCAAGCCTGGAGAGTTGTCTCAGGCCAAATAATTAATAAACAACTGAGGTAGAATTTTACTCTAATTCACTGTAGCTTCATGATCTGAATAATATTATATTATGGCTCTGTTCATACTCTGAAATGATATCTCTAGTTGATCTTTGGGTGATCACAAACTAAAACAGAAGATAGAAATTTCTGTAAAATTATGGAAATAGGAGCATGTTTTCCACTCTTCGGTTCTTTAACTCCTCATGAGTCAGAGGCAGATGCAGTAGAATAGCAGAATTATGTACAATGAGAATGCAAAAGAAGAAAAAAATCTCAGGGTCTGCTGGATGAGTGATGATCTCCATGAGAAATAAATAAATCCATACCTAGAAATCTGAGATCGGGATAGCTAGAAAGCAGGGCCAGACTGAGCCCCAGCTCTGAAGCCCCAGAGAACAGCAAATGAGATGAGATAACGCCACTTATTCCCAGAAATACCTGACAGAGGACAGGTAGAAGTCTATGTCCATGAAGTCCTAGGGTTTGTTTGATGTCTTCTGGCACATGCAGTGGGACCGGGAAGGGAAAGTTAAATGAAGCAAATGGCAACAAGCATTTCCAGCTCCCACCAATTGTCAGGAGGTGAAGGCAAACATGAGCTGACCGGTAGTCCTCCGATGCACACACACACACACACACACATACACACACACGGTGAAGGGCTTGGGGAGGGCTTCTGGGGAACTCAGATTCTACAGACTCAAGATTAAACATAGTAAACATCTGCTTATTTCTTCAAAAAGCCCATTATTAGCCTTTCATTATTTCTCTTAAGTGAAGATAAGCCAGTCTTTTAATTAAGCATGTGGATTTGTTACATAGCAGGGCTATTACATGGCTGGAGAGAGTGTGAATATAGCCACTTACATACCACACACACACATACGTGCCATTCAGATTTATTGGGAATGATGCCCTTTATTTAATCAGTTTTGTAACTGATCTAGTAATACATTCCAGAGTCATCCACTCTAACATGGGTGACTTCTGCTAGCAAGAAGAGAAAAAGAAAATGTACCAAAAGGCACTTGGTGAATTATAATTTACATTTTATTCCTCTGAAATGTTTTTTTTTTTTTTAATTTATGTGACAGAGAGAGATCACAAGTAAGCAGAGAGGCAGGCAGAGAGAGAGAGAAGAGGAAGCAGGCTCCCCACTGAGCAGAGAACCTGATGTGGGGCTCGATCCCAGGACTCTGGGATCACGACCTGAGCTGAAGGCAGAGGCTTAACTTACTGAGCCACTGGGGTGCCCCTGCACACATCCTGTTTTTTGGTTTTTTTTTTTAAGATTTTATTTATTTATTTGACAGACAGAGATTACAAGTAGGCAGAGAGGCAGGCAGAGAGAGAGAGGAGGAAGCAGGCTCCTCACTGAGCAGAGAGCCCAATGTGGGGCTCGATCCCAGGACCCTGGGATCATGACCCGAGCCGAAGGCAGAGGCTTAACCCACTGAGCCACCCAGGCGCCCCAACACACATCCTGTTCTTAAAAGAAAAATCCTTTTTTTCTGGGTCAGTAAAGAAAAAGAAACACAGTATTATTAAGTCCCCAAATGCAATTCTGGGATCAAAATATTAGAATAAAAAGATGTTTTCCCAGTGCTCATGTCAGATATCCTGTTTATTTGGTTTTCATTAGGACCAGAGATCATTTGCTGCATAAGTATTTGAATGAGATATCTAGAGGCAGTCTGTTCACTATCTATAAATGTGCACATGTATTGTACTGAGTGTTAGCACAGGGTAGGAAGAATGTGTATTGTTTTCTCTGGGATTGTCTTTGGATTAGAATTTCTCTGGAATTGTAATGATGATGATGATGAGTGTTATTATTATAACTATGATTGATTGAATGTCTACTATGAGTGAGTTCCTTAACACATCTGACTTCTGTTCCTCACCAGAATCTGATATGATTCGAGCCATTATTTTCCATTTTCAAATGAGGAGAGCGATACCCAGAGCCATTAGAGAAGCTTCTCAAGCTGAGAAATGGCAGGGTAGGGCCCAGACTTGAACCCAGGCACAGGGAACTCTCCTTCTCTGCTTTTCCTTTTGCTCATGTGAAGTAGTGTGGCTGTGGGGTTTCAGAACTTAGGATTTCACTCCTTTCTATGAATTTCACTGTGATGAGTGACACAATGAAGTAGAAATAATAAATACAACACTTTTTTAAGTAAAAGTAATACAATAGAATCTTATGGCAACATATCCAAACATTACTAAGATTCCCAATAAGAACAACAAAATCGTTTCTTTGCTTTCATACCAAAAATTGTCTATGGAAAAAAAGAGAGAGAGAATGGAATTGTCAGTCTGCCTTCTTAGCCAAAAGCAGATAGATTACTATCTCTCTGGTATCATTTGTATTATTTGGGTTTATTTTGTTTATCGCACATGTTCTCTGAGTATAATATTACTCAAGTGCAAAGTGAAGACAGGCTGGTGTAGCTCATTCATTAATTTTCACAGCAGTTGGTTCTCTGCTGGCATTTAAAATTAACGTAAGGAGAAGTTAAAAAACTTTAACTTCATTTCAAATCACATAAACCACTATGATTCTCGAGAAATGCTGCAAACTGATTAAATTGAATTAGTGCCAGATAATCACCCAGCAAAAGAGAGAAATATTAAACACTATATATTCCAGCCAATTTCAAAGCCCTGCCTTTTAGTGTTTAAATGTTATATAGTATCAAAGATGACATTCCAGTTAATGCCGTGTGATAACAAACTGGGACAGAACTGATAAATAAATGATACCTCATATTGTGGAATAATTCTGTGGACTAGTCTTGCTAATAAAAAGTGTAATTTATAATTGTATTTATAAAGAAGCCTTAGAAAGTTTAAATGCTGCTTTGAAATTCACATCCTCAGAAGGATGAGAAAATGAGAGAATATTTTTGCCTCGTGACCAGGTCAGAAGAACATAATGAACAGAGGTACTGTTAAGAAAATATATTTATTTGTGAACAAATGGGCAGCAGCTCTAACTTTTCTCTAGGTTCTTCTATTAGAACAACTGAGAGTCCTTTCACCTTCCGGGATAAGTCAAAATAAATAAAATAAATAGTTCTTTTTCTTCGGGCCAATGCAAATCCATAAGCAACACAAAGTTGGATTTATCCGACAGAACACTTGAATACAAAGAGAACTTTGAACTTATTTGTTGCCCTAAATATTACAAAACAATTTTCAATAATATTTTTTCCACTGCTATAGTCCATTTGAACCGCCTCTAAGTCTGAGTTAATTACAATGCTTGCTACTCTCATACTAGTGATAAATTACTGCTAATGCCCCATAAAGTTCTTATCCACCTCATACCATTCCCAGTTTCTACCCAATGCCCAACTTCAACTACAGATTTTATATTTTAAATCATAGTTCTATTTTTCCTCTTTCTTTGGATTTTTAGCTAAGTTGCCCTGGTTAGGAAGGTGTTAATCTAAATAAACACTGAATGTCACCAAACGTTTATGTTAAGAATCATAGAACACCTCTCAGTAGTTCTTATGCTCAGGTGCTGACGGCTAGATGACACATTCATGGTTCCAAAATACAACCACAGCTTACTCAGACTGTATCTACAAAGGCTCAGGGAAGTGAAGAGAGGAGACGATTAACCGGATAATCAAAAATTTCATTTCTACTGGAATATAAAGGTCTCTACAGGTGTCTAAAGCAGTTAAAAGTATTTATTAAATTAACCAGTGTCAGAAGTCTGCTAGCTCTTATGCTGGCTAAAGTTGTTTCTTCAAAACCTTCAGTCAAACTCTAGAATGAACTGCTGGCCCTAATCACTGTAGGAAAATGGGAGGCATGCAATGAAGTGTCCAATACACCAATGCTTGTCATTGTATATGTGAGGGAGGACCAGTCACAGGAATTTCAGACTCCAGTTCACATGGAGTGCCAAGACCTGTGGAATGTATGGCCCCAGATACCCTTGAGTCTGTCTGAAGGATGGTCTTGGCCCTCCTTTTTTCTGCTCTATTTGGTGAATCAGGCTGTGATTTGGGTATCCAACAGGAATGTTGATTACAATAATCAACATTGTATGTATGTACATGACCAGGTTATGATGCCCACTTGTTTGGACAGAAGTCAGTCTAGATGTTGCTGTGAAGGTATTTTTCAGATATGATTAACATTTAAACCAGTAGATTTTGAGTAGAGCAGATTACCATCTGTAATATGGGTGGGCCTCATCCAGTCAGTTGAAAGACTTAAGAGAAAAGACAAAGGGTGCCCTAAAAAGAAGCAGTTTTTCCTTGAGTGGTTCAGACTCAAACTTCAACATGAATTCTTCCTGATTCCCCACTCTTCTATCCTGCCTTGAAGACTTCTAGACTTGCTAACCCGCACAATCATGTAAGCCAATGCCTTAAAATCTCTCTTTATATATAATTATATACATGCTTCATGTTCTGTTTAGGCATCTCTTGAATGAGGCCATAACAGGGCTGCTGGATCCTGTTCCACATGTTATCAGGTCCTTTGAACTTTCAAGTCATTTTACCCTCCCCAAAAGGTGCATTTCCAGAAACTCCTCTATTTCTACCATGCTCTCACTTTCCGGGCCAGTCTGCTTGCCTTACCCTCAATTGTTAAAAAGTAATGTGTTTTTTAAGATTTTATTTATTTCAGAGAGAGAGAGAGATCATAAGTGAGTGTGTGGGCAGAGGGAAGAGGGAGAGAAGCAGACTGAGATTATGACCCTGAGATCATGGCCTGAGTCCAAACCAAGAGCTGGACCTTCAACTGACTGATCCAGGCACCCCCAAAAAAGTAGTCTCTATCCAATATCCCTGTCCACTGGCCAAAGGGAGATTTACTATACAACTGAACACTGCCAACTTCTAGCTCAAAGACCTCCAACAGGATCCTTCCAATGGGACTTTGAAGATTTTAACCAAGGAAACTTTACAGTTAGAATAATATCAGAGCTCATAGCAAATATATACATTAGAGACAAAGTGACCTCTACCTATAATTTTATTGTAATCAACATTCCTGTTGGATACCCTTAATGGTCCACTTATGTTAATTTGCTGAATATAGACATAACGGTGCAACTAGTATTAGGCACATATATATGTACATCTTGGAATTAAAAGCAAACACACTTGTTAACCTCCAAGTTAGATGGTGTTATAGAATTTACTTTTATAAATGCTAGAGACTAACACATTTTCATCTGGGGTTTCTCATACATTAGAAAAGTCAAAAAAATTTAGAACAAGAATCTGTAATATAAATATAAATGTGATTTTGAAGAACCCAATTCAGGTATGGATAATTAAACTTTTTAAAGATTTTATTTATTTATTTTGAGGGTGAGAGAGAATGAGAGAGAGCATGAGTGGGAGAAACGGCAAGGGGAAAGGAAAAGCAGGCTCTCCACTGAGCAGGGAGCCTGATGGACTTGGGGCTCGATCCCAGGACCCCAGAATCATGACCTGAGCTGAACGCAGATGTTTAACCAACTGAGCCACCCAGGAGCCCCAAGGATAATTAATGTTAATCTTGCATTCCAAGCAAGTATTTTTCATCTTTGAAGATGCTGTAATATAGGGCGCCTGGGTGGCTCAGTGGGTTAAGCCGCTGCCTTCGGCTCAGGTCATGATCTCAGGGTCCTGGGATCGAGGCCCGCATTGGGCTCTCTGCTCAGCAGGGAGCCTGCTTCCCTCTCTCTCTCTCTGCCTGCATCTCCGTCTACTTGTGATTTCTCTCTGTCAAATAAATAAAATCTTTAAAAAAAAAAAAAAAGATGCTGTAATATAAAAGATCCTTCCATAACTTTAGTCTGCTGTGCTTTCTAGTTACTATAAGCTGATGTTGGTGATGGAGGCTACCTAGGCTTATTTGCATTTGCTTAAATTTGGAGGAATATATAAGGAAAATTAGTGAAAAGACACAAAAACTGATAAAATCATAGAAATGAGCAGCAAAAATAGCTGAGGACTTCCCATGGGCCCTTTTATAAATTTCTGATGCCTAGGTCTACTCCAAAACCCTTATCATGAATCTCTGTGAGGAGGGACTGAGAAAGCTATTTGGGTTTTTAGAAGCTCTGTGAGTAGTTCTAATGATCAGAGTATTACACCATGGAGCCCCGACTCTTGGAAGCATAGAGCATATATGTCAGAAGGTGCTTTCCTCCTGAGAGCAGCATGAGGAAAAGCCAAGTAAGTACCAGGGGGATGGTGAGGTCTGGTCATCAGGAAGGCATATGGATAAAGAGGTTAGCTAAATGAGACATTTTATGGATGTTGCCTGACACTCTGAAGATGTCTTTCTAACAACAGGTCTGCTTTAGAGACAAAACATCCAGTCAGGCAAGTCAACAAGCTGTGTAAGAGGGGAAGAGAAAGCTGTGACATTTTGCCCCCTTCGCCTAGTGAGGATTCGGGAGAGCACTGAGAAAACTGGCTCGTTGCCTCACATACTAACACTTCAGAGGTGGCATCCTCTCTGGAAATAAGTACTATTCTCATCAAGGCCAAAAATGAACTCAAAACCTTCATGGCTGTTGATGAGCTTCTGAATAGAGGGCGAGGTTATCCCTGAGAGATTGCATCGGGACGAGAGTGAGAGGTTGAGTCCCCTCAAACATGTGCTCTCAAAGTCATTCCTTCCAGCAATATATAGGTAGAATCTTGAAATAATGTTTAAGATGATAATGCGAAGTTCACTGAAGGGTGAAAAAAGGTTAACTAATCAGTTAAAACAACAGCCGTTGGACCTTGAGACATGTAGAAAAGGAATCCAAAGGGGCTGCCTTTTAAATGCATTGGCTTTCCCCCCAAACAGTGTGGAGGGCCCGCCAGCCCCTCCCCAACTAGCTCCCCTTCTAAGATTTCCAACTTGAGTTTAGATGAGTTGTTTTTTGTTTTTTGTTTTTTTCCTGGAGATATTCTAATTTAAGAGTTTGCTGGGTCTCCTATATGGCACAGATGCGACCTCTTACAAATGCTTCAAGTGTCAGAAGGAAGCCAGGCAGAGCGAGAGTGACTGTGCCCCGATGGTGGCCATGGTCTGTGATATTCTCAGCTGGAGGTGTTGGATGAAGTCTTATCCTGACATATCAGCCTCGGTGGCCAAAGTCTATCCCAGCGTCCTCAAGAAGAGATCCCCACACACCATCCAACACCTTCTGGACAACCTCTCAGAAGAACAGAAATCACACAGGTCTGAGTGAGTTTCAGTGCAAACCAAAAAGGCTGGGCACCCATTATGGAACACCTAGAAGGGGAGTATGATCATAATTCAAATAAGTGTCATATCTACAAAACGATTTAAAAATACTAAGGACAGGGGCACCTGGGTGGCTTAGTCAGTTAAGTGTCTGCCTTTGCCTTCAACCATGATCCCAGGGTCTTGAGATCAGGCTCCCTCCTCAGCGGGGAGCCTGCTTTCCCCTCTCCCTCTACCCTTCCCTGCTCCGTCCATGCTCTTTCTCTCTCAAATAAATAAATAAAATCTTTTAAAAACTTTAAAAAAAATTAAGGATGTATTGATGGTAACTATTATACTGAAAAAAGAAAGTTTTAGAAGAATGTTATTCCTTTTTATTTATTTCTTTATTTTTTTTTTTTTTTTTTGCTACTGCACTTTTGCCTTTTTGTGGACTGATATAGAAAATAAAGGGACTTCATATTTATAGATGTTATGGACATCAAATGCAGGTCACCGCTCTGGAGTGAAGTTTGCCAGGATGGGCAAGACAAATGTTTATATCTCTTAAAAGTCATGATGTTATCAATTCCACAGGAACAACTGTGGAATCGCCCATCTGCTCAATTTCAGGAAAGTGTTATATAAAGGAAGTTCACCTGTCCCAAGTATTTGGGAACACCCAAACTTATACAAGATCACTGCCATGGAAAATGATGTATGGATATGCACAGACTAACATCAACACCAACAGATAATATACAAATATTGTGATTCTATTGCAATTTATAATATATGAAAATTTTAAATCCATTTTGTAACATTCAATTTAGCAGCACATGTATAAATAGACTCATTCTAATATTTTAAAATTCTAATTGGCATTAGTCTGTCCAATTAAATTTTAATGCAAAAATGATCTTTGTGTAGTTAAATTACTTGTCAATATTTAATATGGATGTAGTGTTGTTACTACCCCAGCACAATACAGATACTAAAGAGAAAAGGATCCTATCTACAAAGAATTTTTTTTTTAAGATTTTATTTATTTATTTGTCAGAGAGAGAGCGAGAGCGAGCACAGGCAGACAGAGTGGAAGGCAGAGTCAGAGGGAGAGGGAGAAGCAGGCTCCCTGCGGAGCAAGGAGCCCGATGTGGGACTCGATCCCAGGACGCTGGGATCATGACCTGAGCCAAAGGCAGCTGCTTAACCAACTGAGCCACCCAGGCGTCCCCTATCTACAAAGAATTTATAATCTAATTTGGGAATATATGAATTGCAGATTAGAAGTACCAACCCAAATCACAAAAGGCATCATCAGAGGAAGACTGATATTGCACCCAAATGTCAGTTATTAATAGCAAAGAATGAACTTTTGAGTTCCCATAAAGCAAAAAAGAGAACTTTTATAAAAAGCATTCATCAGCATTGAATTTACAAAGTGAAATGACTTAATGGAAGGAAAATAAACATTAATGAGGTGAGGGAAACTGGATTGTATTGATTAAGAAACTAACCAAATAGGTAACTAACCATGCATATTTATATTTGAATCAAGAGCGTAAATAGGGTTTGAGTCAGCAGGCATCAATAATGTATATTTATTGAAATACGATGAAAGGGCTGTTCTAGCTATAACAAGATTTGGGCTGACAAAAACGTGCTGTTTGTGCTTTACATGATGAACAATTTTTAAAAAATCATATCAACATAAGTGATATTTAAAAACAACAACAGAATCTATCCAGTATATGTTGATCATTCTTGGTAAATTCAGTTCAAAATCGTTATTAGAAATAACAGAACCATGGCTGTTGTCAGTCTTCAGTATTTTCACCCACACCTTTGCTAAGAAAACCTACATGAAGATGGGGGTGACATAATGATTCTCTTGGATAACAGACAATTTCATCTGTAATGTACTATTATAACTTTTGACTCTGCCTAATTAAAAATAATTAATGGCTTGCCAAAAAAAGCACATGATTAAATAAGAGTGGAAACACATTCTTCACCTTTTTTCACATAAAATGTATTTCTTAGAATAGTTTTAGTTTACAGAAAAATTGCAAGGATGGTACAGCAACTTACTGTATATCCATTCCCGGTTACTTTTGCCACTAAAACTTCCTTAAGTCCATGTTTTTCCACACTTCCTTAGTTTTTACCTAATGTCTTTTCTGTGTTCCAGGATCTCAACCAGGGTATATATTCCATTGTCATGTCTCTTTAGGCTCTGACTTTCTGTACTTGTGACAATTTCTCAGAATTATTTTTGTATTTGGTGACTGAGATGGTTTTGAGACCTGACTGGGTATTTTGTAGATGACCTTGTATTGGGATTGGTCCAATCTTTTCTTGTAATTTGATTGATGTTAGGAGAAGGAAAGTGTGCTTCATATTACAACAGGGAACATGCTATTCACAAGACTAATCCGTGTTGATGATCCCTTGGGCAATAAGAATTCCAGCAGAACACCACAGAAAAAAGCAAACAAAACAAAAACAGTGGTCCAGCCCCAACCATTACAACAAATGTTGAGTGGGGAAACTAGACTTCCATACTGGCACCTGTGTAATGAGATACCCAAAAACCCCACTGATGTGGAGTCAGATAAGGAAAAGCAGGACGTCAAGACAACCAGTAACAACCCCTGACCCAGAGCGTGTGTAAGACCACATGGCAGCTTGAACTTCCACTCCCACTCAATAGGGACAGAAGTGCCCCTCCCTCATCAGGTTGGGACAATGTGAGAAGAGGCTTGTGGTAGAGTCAGGACTGTCACCATCAAACAGCAGTGATGAGGAGCCCTCCTTTCGATGGTAAAGGAGGCCAAGTGGGAAACCTGGATTTTTGCTCCCACCTGGCAATTCAGTGCAGGACCCTCTTTCTACTAGTGGAGCAGTATCAAAACAGCAACAACAATGAAAACAGAAAATTTAAATAACATCCAGAGGTCTATAATATTATATAAAAATATATTCATATATATAATAGATGAGTATATATACTCAATATATAAAAATTATATAAAACTACTCAAAACAGAAAGATTTCAAACTGAATGAAAAAGACAATCAATTGATAGATGCCAAGACTTAACAAATATTTTAGAATTCTCTAACATGGATTTGAAAGCCTGCTTCATCAAATTGCTTCAACAAACAATGATGGACAAGCTTGAAACAGATAAGAAAAACAGAAAGTCATAGCAAAGAAGAGGAAAATATCAGCAAAGAAATTAAAGACATAAAAACAAATCAGATAGAATCTTTAGAAATTAAAAAAATACAATAAAAAAGAGTTGACTGTTAGACCTGAAATCATAAAACTCCTCGAAAAAACCATAGGTAGTAGGCAACTTGACATTGGTCTTAGTGACTTTTTTTTTTTTTGGCTCTGACTCTAAAAGAAGGGAAACCAAAGCAAAAATAAACAAATAGGACCACGTCAAACTATAAAGGTTCTGCACAGCAAAGGAAACCATCAACAAAATGAAAAGCAGGGTACTGAATGGGAAATGATAGTTGTAAATCATACACAGTAATTCCCCTTCACTGCGCGATATATTTCAAGACCCTGAGTAGGTGCCTGAAACCACAGATAGTACCAAACCATGTTTATGCTATTTTTTCCTATACATACGTACTTATGATTAGGCTTAATGTATAATTTTGGCACAATCAGAAATTAACAACGTTAACTAATAATTGAATTAAATCAAATCAAATCAAGTCTGCAATATAGGTTCAGTATTCAAAAATCAATCCAATTTGTAGGCTAAAGATGAAAACTTACATGATCTTATCAATTAATAGAGAGAAAGCATTTGACAGAATTTTACATCAATTCACAGTAAAAACACATAGCAAGGTAGAAAGAGGGCAGAACTTTTCTTCACGTTGATAAGAGCATCTACACAAAACCTACAGCTAACATACTTAGTGGCAGAAGACTGAATGCTTCCGCCTAAGATCAGAAACAGAATTTTTTGCTCTCACCACTCGGATTTAACATGTTACTGAAGTCCTTTAGCCAGGACAGCAAGGCGAGAGAAGGAACTGGAAAGCAACAAATTTAGAAGAAATGGAACCATCCTTATTTGCAGCTGACATATTTTCTACCTAGAAATGAAGGATGTATTAGTGGTTGCCATGGCTTACGAACTGGGTGGCAGCAGGATAGCTGTAGAAGGGCAAGAGGAGAGATCCTTAGGGGGACAAAAATGTCCTGTTTCTCCACTTCATCAATCTCCATATCCCATTTTTTATATTGTATTACAGTTTTGCAAGAATTTACCATCAGAGAAAACTGCATGAAGGTGACATGAGATCACTCTGTGACATTTTACAACTATATGTTAATCTACAACTATCTCAAAACTATAGGTTTAATTTTAAATATTAACCCTTGTTCATATTTAGTTCTATAAATTTTTACAAATATTCAGTTCTACCACCACCAGAATGTATAAAATGACTCCCCCATCCCTGTAATTTCCTCATGACATTTTGTTATGAAGAATCCCCTTCACCTGTAGTTCCTAACCACCAATTAGATGTTTTCTGTTCTATTTTTACCTATTCCAGAATAGCCTAATATTTTATAAGTAGGATCATGTAATATATTGCACTTTTATTTTGGCTTTTTTTTTTTTTTAACTTGGCGTCATTCTTTCTCTCTCTCTTCCCTCCCTCTCTCTCCCTCCCTCTCTCTCCCTCCCCCACCCTCTTCCTCTTTCTTATTCTGAGTATCCAGATTCAGTGGAGCCTTCCATGACTCAAATACTACATAAATAAGCAGGGTCAGGTTTATTTGAGGTCTCCATGAAACACACTTATATTTGAAATAGTAGATAAGCACACTCAATAGAAGGTAGAAGATTTTCATCTTTTAAGAATCCCTCAAACAACTAGACAGTCTGGCTTCCTATCAAAACTAAATATACTGCTGACTCCTTCCTTTCTAAAAATTCAGGCATGAAGCACTGGGCTTGACTTTCACAAGTAGCTAAGCAACACTCTTTCACATTAAATAGATACCAAGTCGTATTTGACAGGAGTTAGATTTTTGAGAGATGATGCTTCCATGTTTATCTTCTTTGAAGACGTATCTATAGAGGTGGTTTAGAAATCAGTTTGCTACTTTATACACCCAGTATGTTTTACTGCTTCATGTGTCGTGTTTTTAAGAGATATAGAACTTTACAAAGTTCTTAATCAGCTGTTGCAAAAATTAATTTCCAATTATATGATTTTAAACAAAAGCAGAGCAAAATTGGTCTATAAGTATATCTTATGACTTTATTCAAATTTCATGAGGTTTAGTTTCTAATTCAGTATTGTGGATATTCAGCATTGCCTTCAACAAAATGCTAGGGCCTAGCAGATGGGGTTTTCAACACATTGGTGTATAAAATATTCTTCCTTATCATTGAGTTAAATGTCTTTTTAAGATGTCTTTTTAAGTCATCTTCCAAATATTCAAATGCATTCAATTTACCTTGAAGGAATGTCTTCAGCATCAGAAACTTTGCTAAATCTGAAAAGTAGAGAGACAATTAAAAGACTCAGTGTCTGTCTTCAAGGAACTCATAGTCCAGCAGAGAAGGGAAACAAACAGATAATATATGATATTTTCTGAGGAGTGGCAGATGTTTCAGGGGAATCTCAAACAGCACAAAGAAGGGACGTCTAACACTGTGCTGACTGTCACACATTTTGGATCTGATATCCTAGCACTTGAACTTGACCCAATAAAGAGAAGGAAAAAATCATATCATGCAATAAAGGAGAACATGAGCAAAATCTGGAATTTCAAATGGCTGGAATATACAGTGTCAAGAGGATAGAGGGAGATTGGAAGATGAGGGATGATGCCATATGAATACATAGCTTTGAAAGATACACTGAAGACATGGGTGAGTTTGGTGAATATTATTTTGATGTGATGACACATTTCATTGCAGTGTGATTTTGTTTTGTTGTTCAGCAGCCTAAGCAAAGGTCAGCAAAAGAAGGATGTTAGGAAGAAAGTAGTGATGAGAGTTTATGTTAATTAGTTGGCTTGTTGGTTAGTTAGAAAGAAAAATTGTCAATCTCACTCCATGAGGTCAGTCTCAAGACGGGGATCAACACAGTCTATTGCACTTGGTGCTTTTCCATCTTTTTAATAAGAATATTCTCTTGGGCACCTGGGTGGCTCAGTGGGTTAAGCCTCTGTCTTCGGTTCAGGTCATGATCCCGGGATCCTGGGATCGAGCCCTGTGTCGGGCTCTCAGCTCAGCAGAAAGCCTGCTTCCCTTCCTCTCTCTCTGCCTGCCTCTCTGCCTACTTGTGATCTCTCTCTGTCAAATAAATAAATAAAAATCTTAAAAAAAAAAAGAATATTCTCTTAAGATTGTCAACACTTCCAATTTTATTTTTATTGATTGATTGATGGATGATTGATTGATTTTTAGAAACAAACTGCCCATACAATTCTAATCACTGGTGATTATATGAAGATCTCTGGTGAGCTGTAACAAAGGCCAATTTTCATCAATTCCTCGATCTGTTGATAACTTGATAATCTCGAGCACACATAGAGATAATGCAGAACTAGTTTAGGCTTCCTTTTGGGAACAGAAATGGACAAGAAGGGAAGGTCAAGTGTAGAAAACAGAAAACCTAAATTCAAAAACAACAATGGAAAGTAGACAATACAAAATAGAAATCGTTCTCTGGTACAAATATCAAAACTGACAATAGAGAAAAGTCTTATTTGAAAACTCAGTTTTGGAAACTTTCTTTCATGTGGTTTCTTTTGTTTTGTTTTGCTATACTTTTAAGGGATGTGAAGAAAGGAAATATATTGGTAACAAAGAAAATTTCAATGGGTTAGAATTTTGTATATCAAAACATGACAGAATCAAGCATATGTTACCGATACCTATAATTATTAATACAAAATACTCTCTTCTCTTTGAAACAGTTCAATCCTGAGGATATATGCATAAACAGAGTTAAAGCCTAGGGAATAATTTTTGGTAGATAGTCATTATTTTGTACATCTTCATCAAACATGAGAAACTGTAAACTCTTTGGTTTCTAGCATAATTAGAGAACTGTTTTCTCGTTAATGAACTGGCCATATGAAAACTGATTTTATATATTGGATAAGCAATTTCAATTTTTGGAAGAACAGAATATAACAACGATGAAATTTTAATACCAAAATAACCCAGGGCTTAATTAAGCCATTAAATGTTAGAAGACACTCTGTCTTAGACTGCTGGTGTTTCTAATCAGGGACATCAATTAATACTGTATGGGAAAACTACAAAAAAAATTAAAAGACCCACAGAAAGTTTTAATTGAGGGGAGATGAGAGAAATCATATTTTGTTGTGAAATTTGTTAGATGACATGTCAATGGTTAAAAAAAAAAAAAAAAAGTTCAAGATTGAAATTATCCACACCCTTTCCACAACCATTTAAACCACTAACAGATATCCTGTTGCATTGCAAGCAATTAATTACACACTGGTCTCCTCTCCTTTACCCTGTGCTCCTTAATGATAAGGAGGTCTTGTTGTACATTCTTGGGTCTACCACTCAACTTCAAATACAAGTTCTTAATTAGCACGACCTAAACTGATTAGCAAAAATTAAAAAAAGCATGCCTTTCAAAGTGATACTGGCCCATGGAAAGGAAGAGGAGGCAGGGATTTCTAAAGAAATATAACAAGGCAAACTAGTCTTTTGATTTGTTTTACATGCAGTGATACTGCTAAGAAACCGAAGTCAGCATGAACAACAGCAGGATAAAAGGCTGATGATACTTTTTATGCAGCTAAGAGCTAGCACATTGAGAGCCCGTGCCACCCAGTGCTGGATCAAGCTTGGATCTAGTGGAGGACTCCGGGAAGTTACACCTGTGGGGTGGTGTTTTATGTATGAGTGCTACAGGTAAAAAACCTCTGTCTAGAACTTCCATGGTAAAATACTCAACTCCAAAGTATAACGAAATCTAAGATACCTAATAACGAGGATTCCTGCTGCCTCTACTTTTTTACTTTTAATTCATGTGCCTAGATATTTCCCTGGAGGTCTAATTAAAACATTAAGAGCATAATAAAATTGAGATGTTTCTACAGCAATGCATTTGTTTCTTAAAACACAAAAACTCCTTAGAATAATAGGTTATATGTAGAGTATCATTAAAGAAACACATAGGTACTCAGCAAATACGAGGCAAAAGTGGGAAGGGGCTTGTCATTATTTTGGCAGTTGGTGGGTTTTAAATTCAGTTCTAAATACCAGGTAATGATTATTAATTTAGACGTTAATATAGGAGACAAATGAAAGGGTCACAATTATTGTGACTATCAAAAATAGGTGGGCTTGATTTTGAACACTGTGAATTTTGGAGCCACTTCTGCTTTTGTTATTAATAGTAGTTATAATTATGGTAACCACAGTAAGACTTCCGGAGCTGTGGGTATTTAATTGTTTCAAAGTGCTGACACATCCGTCTTAGCTGATTCTTATAATATGTCCTTGTGGTAAGCTTGTAAATCCTGGTCTTGGTGGTTTTATGCAATCAGGACAGGGGTAGTGACCACAGAGCTAGAATCCTGCAGCCAAAGATCAGCTTGTCAATACTAAGTCTAGAAAGTCCTTTAAAACTTCTCTGTGCTCTTAAGGGAAGGGAGAAAAGCATTGGCACTGCATTTATACTTACAAGCAGAGAAAACATTTTCTGAGTTAGTTCTCATCTCTTTACTGGAAGGTCTCTGCCTCCACTACTTTGTACCCATTTTTCCCTTGGAAATCCTCATGTTTTCTATCCTCCCCTGTCTCCTATTAGGCTGACATTCCTTTATTAATCAGTTTATTCATTCAAAAATAATCTTGAGTAGCCAGTATGTACTGGGTGGGGGTGCATGTGTTAGCCTGATATCTTTGGAATTACTATTCCTTTTTTTTTTTTTAAGATTTTATTTATTTATTTGACAGAGAGAAATCACAAGTAGATGGAGAGGCAGGCAGAGAGAAAGAGGGAAGCAGGCTCCCTGCTGAGCAGAGAGCCCGATGTGGGACTTGATCCCAGGACCCTAAGATCATGACCTGAGCCAAAGGCAGCGGCCCAACCCACTGAGCCACCCAGGTGCCCCTCGAATTACTATTCTCAGAAAGTTATAGTTCACATTGGAATTTTCCACCCTTTTCTCCCTCCCTATCCAAATTATAAACATGTTTTATTTTCATAATCCTAAATATGAAAGAATGTTCTATGTTTTAAAGATTTTATTTATTTTATAGAGAGACAGCACAAGCAGGAGTTGCTGAGGGACAGGGAAGCAGACTCTCTGCTGAGCAGGGAGTCTGATGTGGGGCTCGATCCTAGGATGCTGGGATCATGACCTAAGCCAAAGGCAGATGCTTAACCAACTGCACCAATCCCCAAGTTTGCTCTATGTTATTTATATTTGTGTATGAAACATGATTTAAATGGTAATTTAAACTTTATATGTCCATGTGTCTCGGTACACCTACATGTGGAAATAAAAACAATGGACTGGGCATTATTTTCTCCAATACCTTCCTTAATGATAATTTTTCCTGTGAAGAACAAAAAAGTATTAATATCATTGCCCATAAAATTTTATATTAATAAAACAATAATACAAAATATTATTGAAAATATTTAGCTTCAATAATAATGATATCTTCTTTATGAAAGTAAAAGTATCACCATTTTATCTTTAGAAATATGTCTTGCATCCAGCAAAATGTAGCTCATACATTCAGCATGAAAATATACAGGAAATGAATAAATATACTAAATTATTTTCTTTTTTTTTTAAGATTTTATTTACTCATTTGACAGGCAGAGATCACAGGTAGGCAGAGAGGCAGGCAGAGAGAGAGAGGAAGGGAAGCAGGCTCCCCGCTGAGCAGAGAGCCCGATGTGGGGCTCAATCCCAGGACCCTGAGATCATGACCTGAGCCGAAGGCAGAAGCCCAACCCACTGAGCCACCCAGGTGCCCCTATATTAAATTATTTTCTAAGAAAAGAATGTTCTTTGGAATTTTATCATCTCTGTTTCTATGGATGTAAACACTGTGTGTGTGTATTATATGTACAGATGGGTGTGTGTATTTGCATTTATATATATCTATACATAACACATACGTGGCACACACATGCATGTTACATATAGCAAATGAAATAAATGAGTGTCTATTTCAGCATCAGCACAGCTAATGTTTCATCAGAAGGTGAATATCCTCACTTTCGGCCCACTTTTTCTCATTCCTTTCCTTCTTGTCAGGCACTGTATTTCTTCCCCAATTATATCATATGTACAGACAGTGAGGAGAAAAAGAGGAAGAAAATGGTGATTTAAACATAAATCTATTTTTCTACTTCCCATAAAAGTTTTGAAGGTGGACAAGTTGGCAGTTGAGATAAGGTTAAGTTTTATCTATGGCTGGCATTTTTTGGTCTTTAGTAACCACTCCCCTCTTCAGAGGACAAAAAGGAAGAGTCTACCCAAAGCTTTCTAGATAACTTGCATCTCACCACTTCATTTATTGGTCTAAAACTTCCACTTTGGGAGCTGGGACGTACATTTTAAGACTACCCTCTAATTGTTGGAAATTTGGGGCTATCTTTTTTTCACTTGATGCATGAAAGAAAACAGCAAACATATCTACCCCTGAGTTGTGCATTATAAATAAAACAAGTGTTAGTGATTAGGATTCATTGCCATCAAGCCACAGAAGACAAATTTTTTTCCTGATAAATAGTAAAAATTTTTAAATTCTTGTTAACTATCACCTTGAAATTGCTGAGAATAATTAGATTACAAGGGTTTTGTTTGTTTGTTTGTTTTGTTTTGTTTTGTTCCCAGAAGTTTCAACCTCCCTGAGACTATTTTGGTCTCTAGTAATATGTTTTTGTACATGGAAATCTGCAACTCTGTCTTTTCTAAGTTTATCTACATAATGATGGTTTAAAATAACTGTATTAAAGCTCCATTGCTTATAGTACAGTAACTTGTATCTCTTAGCTGGCTCTCCTCAAATCAGCCTCTGATAATTTTCCAGGAAAAAAGAAGGTATTAAATTTTCTAGGATTGTCTCATGAGAGTGCTTTTTCTTGGTTTTATTTTGTTTTTACGATTGATTTTTTTTTTTAATTGGGATCCAAAGAAGGTCCACACATCACACGTATTTATTATGTCTCATATACCTCTTTTCATCATTTATTTCCCTGTTGGGGGAAAAAAAGCAAACAAAAAATGAGCTGCTTTTTGGGCAGAGTTTTCCACAGCCTAGATTTCACTGGTCGCTTATATGTGGGGTTGTGTGACCTATTCATCTGTCTTCTTTATTCACAGGACACTGGTTATCATAAGAACTAGTTGCAACATTCGTTCAGAAATGAAGATGTACACTTACATCAGAAGCCAGATAATGTCTGGTTCTCTCCTATTTTATGTTAATGGCCATTATGATCATGGCCCAGATTGATTATTTCATTATGGATTTTTAAAATACAAATGTTCTTTCACCAACATATGCTAAAATAATTAGAAATAACACTATAACAACAATGTCATCTGCATGGCTCTACAGCTGGTATGGGAGGCTCCCTTTAATTGAAGACACCAGGAGACCGAAAAACACTTTAAGCAGCATTTCTCACTATTAGGAGCACGTGTGAAACATATGCTAAGTATAATTATAAAGGAAGAAGAATTAAAATTTCCATTCCAAGAACTGTATCAATTTGACTGTTGAATGTTGTGTGAAAATATCTTTGAACATGTGCAAAAATGAGAAAGCTTAAAGGATTTTTTCTTTTTTTTAATAACTTTTTAAAAAGATCTTATTTATTTATTTGACAGAAAGCACAAGTAAGCAGAGCAAAAGGCAGAGGGAGAGAGAGAGAGACAGAGGGAGAGAGAGAAGCAGGCTCTCTGCTAAGCAGGGAGCTTACTGCAGGGCTCAATCCCAGGCCCCTGGAATCATGACCTGAGCCGAAGGCAGCCGCTTAACCAACTGAGCCACCTAGGCGCCCCAAGGATTTTCAAAGAAAAACAACTCAAGAATATGGGAAGGAGAGTCTTTACTTGCACTTTTTTACAGGATGACGAAACAATATACGATCGCCATTCTTCAAGACCTTCCAAATGCTCAGGTTAATTGATTAACTCATCCAGCCACCCATCTGTTCAGTGAACTTTGAGACCTACTTTGTGCCAGGTACTGAGGATGCAGCAATGATCTTATCAAGACAAAGTCCTGGGCCTCAGAAAGCTTTCTTACCTTCTGGTGGGAGAGGCAATTTAGTAGGAAAATATATATATAAATGATATAATTTCATATAGTGTTAATCTGTGATGAAAAATAATAAAACTAAGAAGTGGAATGTTATTTTACATCATGATGCCAGGTAAGAATGCTCAGGGAAGATGACATCTAAAGAACTAAATGATATGAGGGGTGCCTCGGTGCCTCGGTCGGTTAAGCATCCAACCCCTAACTTCAGCTCAGGTCATGATCTCTGGGTCCTGAGATGGAGCCCCACATGGGGCTAAAGATCCTGTCTCCCCCTCTCCCTCTAACCCTCACCACCCCTGCTCATATAGACTGCCTCTATTCCTAAAAAAAATTAACTAATTAATGAATTTTTAAAAAGTAAAGACAGAACTAAAGAATATGAAAAGACAGTATACTCTCTGGGAAAAATGTTTCAGAGGAGAAATTCCCAAAGTAGAAAGGATCTCGATGTGAGCTTAGATCTTGTGTTTTAAAATGGAGAAAAAGGATTATTGGTAATGCCATTTATTGAGACAGGGAATACTGTAGGAGCATAAAGATTAGAAATGGTGGTGAGGGGACCAACAGTTCAGTTCTGGAAATTTTAAATTTAAGATATCTCTTAAGACATCCAAATAGGATGTGAAGTTTACATGTCACTACAATATAGGACATAATATTACATATTAACCAGGAGTGAGTCTGAAGATACACATTTAGACCAATCCTGATCTTAAGCAGTTGAGATTTAAGGAAATCCAGAACAATACACTAGAATTGAACTTCAAGCCATTGTTGGTGCAAAGGTGACTCTAACTTTGCCCTCTAGTCCTTATTTTGCTTGGTCTCCCAGCTTCCGTGACTGGGTTCTGATCTTCATCCCTTTGCCTAACTGCTTGAATGAATCACCTACTTCTTATCCAGACTAGATAGGAGCAGAGATCTTGCCTAACTCCTATGGGTACTATCCTTTAAACTAGGGGCCCATTGCTCATACTTCAGCCTTGCTTTGGTTTAAATGATGGATCTTCCCACGTCTACTGAGAACCTTGGAAATAGTAATGGAATATATTACCTTACCTTACCTATGGTCTTATAACATGAACCTATAAACCTGTAATTTCTGAAATTGGCTGAAGGAAATTACTTATACTCAGCTATGAGAGCAAATGAGGCGGTGTGGGGAGAGGAATGTTAGAGGTGAAGTGCAGTTCCAAATACCAAAAAACAAGACAGAAAATACTGAGGAACAACTAGTCAAAAGGGTTGAATGTCAAATTTCAGAGACAGAAAGGCTTTCCGTAGAAACTAATACTTAAAAAAAAAAAAAATAGGTCAAACAGGATACTGTGAAGCATCCTCAATAAAAGTTGTACATCTCCTTGCTTTTCTACCTAAATGTTACCTACTTAAATATTTCCTTATGCAGAACTCCACACTGTGCTAGGGCACCCTGTTATATTTTGAATTATTTTCTTGCCAAATGGTATGCTATATTCTCCTCTTGTCAACAGCCAAACCATGTCTGTGGTTCTTAAAATGTATTCTTTGGAAGGCTAATCCTGTGAAATGTTCACGGAAAAAGTTCTGTGGTTGAATTTGTTCAGGAAACACTGCTTCCATTATCACCACTTGAGTCATTCCAAAATCCATTAGAGTATTAAGAAGGAATGTCTTAGAATGCCACTGAGTTTTGACGACAAAATCCTTGTTATAAGAAACACCTAACCCACCAATGGAAATGGTACCTGAGGTGCCGTCCTTAGGAAAGGCTGCCATAGATCCAACTGACAGAAAAAGCTAGTCTTTTCCCACATCTACAGATGGATCAGCCGGCCTAACAGCCATGCTCCTTGATTAGAAAGTCCACATTGTCTTCCCTCCAGTCCTGTTGCTTTGATTGACTGGTGCCCATAGATATCATGAGGTATAGTAAGAATACTGCTAACATAAGAACTGTAATGCTGAGGGCATCTGCATAAATTCCACCTGCTCCATGAAGCCTTCAGTAAGCACTCTGTTGCCATTCGTCTTCTTTTTTTCTAAATTCCCTTAATACTCATAGCTCCAATAATACTCAAATATCGAATGGCTCACTATTCAATATTTAATTGTACACAGGCTTTTACATCTGGCTCATTGCTTCTGTCCTTAGAGCTAATCATTCTCCCCTTCTATGGGCATGCTCAATATGTTTCAGTACAACAAACTCACAGAGTCCCCAAACATGCCTGTTTGTGTGTGTGTGTGTGTGTGTGTGTGTTGTTTGTTTGTTTGTTTGTTTGTTTGTTTTTCAGTTCTGGGCTTTGAAATAAGCTTTTTGGGCTATCCTTCTTTCTTGTTCCCATCCTGGCCAATTACCACTGGTTTTTTGAGTTCTGGGTTAAACATCACTTCAGCTGCAAAACTTTCCCTGATGCAGGGAAGAAGTCACTCTGCTTTCAGTGTTTTCATGACGTTTTGTATAAGTCACTCTGCCATACTTAACAAGTCACACTTAACAATGTTATAAAGGTGAGCTTCTAAAATTATCCCCCACCTCTTGCTAGAAGAGACAGAACTCAATCTTATTTAATTGTGTATCTGTTTTGAAAGACTTCTGTTGAGATTCGATTACTCAGAAAGAAAAGAAAAACCAACTGATTTAAAGGGGAAAAAATAACATGGTCTGTCAATGCTTGTTGCTTTTGAGAGATAATTCTAATTTTTAAATTAAAATTGTACAGAGGGGGCACCTGAGTGGCTCAGTGGGTTAAAGTCTCTGCCGTCAGCTCAGGTCATGATCCCAGGGTCCTCAGATCGAGCCCCACGTCGGGCTCTCTGCTCTGCGGGGAGCCTGCTTCCTCCTCTCTCTCTCTCTGCCTACTTGTGATTTCTCTTTATCTGTCAAATAAATAAAATCTTTAAAAAAAAAGTCATTAAAATTTTACAGAGGGGGGCGCCTGGGTGGCTCAGTGGGTTAAGCCGCTGCCTTCGGCTCAGGTCTTGATCTCAGGGTCCTGGGATCGAGTCCCGCATCAGGCTCTCTGCTCAGCGGGGAGCCTGCTTCCTCCTCTCTCTGCCTCTCTACTTGTGATCTCTGTTTGTCAAATAAATAAAATCTTAAAAAAAAATTTTTTTACAGAGGAAGAAGGCCTTCAGGTAATACATTTTAGTTGACAATGACACTTGGACATTGAAAATTAAAGATTATTTCTTTATTCTTGATTAAACTGAGTGTGTTATTTTATATGAGTCTTCACATCTCAATTAACAGGAAAAATTACTAAATATCTAATCTGGACTATATTTTAGTCCAGTTCTATAATTAAACTTCCTTAAGGGGAGAGTTTTCAGTCTTTCTTGCATAAATGTGCTCAGTTTTTGGAACAACCTTCCCCATCTCTTTGGACTCTTTTCCCCAGAATCTAACTATATGGTAAAGCAAGCACCATATGCTTCAATGGAACATAGGAAGCTGTGGGTAAGTGTTTCTGACCTCATGCCCATCCTTGGATTTCCAGAATGATACTTCTTTTGCATCTCTGTTGTTCCATGTCTTACTAACATAGGTGGAAAGAGGTGCAGCCAGTTTAATTCATAGTCTGGGTTCTCTAGGTTTCCGTGATGGTTTGGGGGTACTCCCTGTTGACTTCACTTCAGCTCAGCTTTAACTCGTGCTGGTTTCTGGTCCATCCTCTTTCTTGTCTCCTGGCATGGATGTTTGCTTGAGTCTTCTGATGATGTCACCTTGTCCTTCCACCAGTATTCTCATGGCAGGTCACTGGCTAGCAAATCAGCAGCCATACTGCCCTGGAACCATGATTGGTCAGGATGGCTCAGCTGCAGCAGCTCCCTTTGCCCAAGCACACCGACCAATATGACTGATGATACAGGAGCGTATTGGAGATGATTTTCTTCCAGCAGCACAGCAAATCACTTCTCAGTGCTTCTCTCGGTATCTGAGTCAGCTTTTTCTCTACGAGTTTGATGTTTATCTGGCTTTTTCATTCTACTTCGTCCTTACTCCCTTTCCTATCCCTAAATGCCTTAGTTCAAGAAAGAGTCTAACTTGCTTTCTTCTTTCTATTTATCTCCCCTTGGGTAAAATCTAGTCTGACATCCCTGTCTGTACATATGCTGAAAGAGGAAAACTAAGAATAAAATAGAAGCAGTTTTCTCCAGGAAGCAGTTTAGGTTAAACATCATAGTCTTGCTATAAAATCCCTGTTTTGATTTTAAAAGGCTGAGTGTCAAAATTCCCAATTTTCTCTCTCCTTCCCACAAGCCCAGAATGTGAATACTATGGGTCAACTAGGGTGAAACTCACATGCTTAAGAAATCAAAGAGAAAAAAAAAAATCACATGAACAATTGTTAAACATTTTATATTAAAAAAGTGAATTTTCTATGAAGAGAGAACCTCTTAACAACGACCTATTGTGCATTCATTCAACAAATTTTACTCAATATTTACCATGTATTTGCATTGTGTTATGGTTTCCCTTTGAGAAATCCATTTTATGTGGTTCTCAATATAGAACCATTGTTTTTCTCCTACATTTTAACCTTTGGGTAGGATTCCAACAAGAGATTGGGCAGCACAGACCCAATGTCATTCTATCAACAGGTTCTACCCATAACTGATGTCAGGTAAATATTTATAAAAATAAGATTACATAAAAAAGATAATAACTATCTTTTCAAGACTGAATATTGACTCAATTTCACCAATTAATGAACCTGTTCTTTGAATTTTATACAGCTCAAACTTCTAAAGCCTAGACTAAATTTCCCAAAGTCATTTCTTCTGCAGCATTACATGGTTCCTTAGAAGGCACGGTGAGCTTCTCTTTTTTTATTGTACGAAAGTATTGTTCATTGAATCACAGAAGGGAACTGGGAAGGGACCTTTTGGGAGTATTCCATGAAACTGTAAGAACTAGTCTGTCATTAAACAATTCTTACAAAGAAGTTTTATATACTGAGAACAAGGTTTCAGAAGAAATCTCAACTGTAATTGTTTCCATACATAAGCAAACACTTGTTTCTGTGTGATTTACAAATTTTTGCATATATACACCTACATTTATGTTTGTATTATAACCCAATTCTAGCATTGATAAAGAAAACCATTAGCTTTCCTCATCCCTGTTTAAAAGGGAGTTTATATGCAAAAAAGACACCATTCAGAAATGGTTAGGAACTGATTATATCTAAAAAGCACATGAGGTTGTCTAAAAAATAAATTACATTCATGCACAATTTCCTCATTTCCATTTGATTTGTACTGCTTCCAAAATTCCATCTACTTTTTTATTTTTCTATCTGCTATCATCTAGCAATTAGGGCTGTATGTTTGCAGGCTGTGCAGAAAGTTGTCTTATACAAATTCAGAAGAAGATATTCTTTAACTATTATTAAACTAGGCTAAAGGGGATCAGAGTTCACTGATAAAGCAACAGCATCTTACCAGTTTGATAAGCCTTCTGTATGGCTACAGTCTGGTCTAATAAAATCCGCTAAAGAAACTCATTACCAGTCAAGGCCATTTGGATTTTATCACCATTCCAAGAAAACTTCTTTAGGAAATAAACACGTTTTCCAAATTCTGCTTCTCAGTAGGATAATTTATTTTCCATCTCCTGTTTCCCTCTTCCCCCGCCCCCAGCGTTCTCAAGCTAACTCCATTTCCGCTCTAGCAAGTCACTCCTTCATATCTCTTAACGTGCTCAAGTGTCTCTTACATTTTCACGTTTGAGAAGAGCAAATTCTTGATGCAAAAGAGGACGGAAACCTGGGTCTTCGAGTTCGGAAGCATTAGAAGGGGGAACAGGGTAACTCCTTCTCTGATTTTGATGTTACATCATACAATTGACCATCCGCTCTGCTCTTAAGCAACATAAACCTGGATAATCACTGGAGTTCAAATAAGCATCATTTGAACACTCTGTTAATTACCCTTTTCCCTCAAAACTAGAAGTGGTCTTTCAGATCAGAACTAGCCAACATGTGTTCTTTGGCCTATTGTTAGTCCCTAAACTGTATCTAGACTGTGTGTTTCAGTCAGAGTTGACCAGGAATGAGAACCAATAGGAGATAGATAGATGATAGATAGGTAGATAGATAGATAGATAGATATAATAAGTTATTTATTATAAGATTTGGTTCACAATATTATGAAGCCTAAGAAGTATCACGATTTGCCAACTGCAAGTTGGAGAATCAGGAAAGAACCCACTGGTATACTCTCAAAGCTTGAGAACCAGGGAGTAGGTGGTATAAGTCTGAATCCAAAAGTCTGAGAATTGGGGTCCTAAGGTATAAATTCCCATCTAGAAATCAGGAATTCCTATGTCAGAGGGTAGGAGAAGTTTAAGCTCAGCTCAAGCAGAGAGGGAATCTGCCCATCCCTCACTTTTTTTGTTCTGTTCAGACCCTCATCTCAGAAGATGATGCCTACCCATGTTGGTAAGGGTGAATCTTCCTTACTTAAACCACTAGTTCAAATGCTAATCTCTTCCAAGATACCTCACAGACACATAGAAATGTTTTTACCAACTATCTGTACATTCCTTAGCCATGTCAAGTTGATACAAAATTAACCATCATAAGGCAATATGTATAGAAATTGAGTGTTTAGAAGCTTTGATAGTAATGTGACCAAATATGTTGATTCTAACAATGAAAAAATTGCTTTATATTTTTGGTCTTTTTAAAAAAATTCATTTTTATAGTAATTTATTTTCTTATATTTTATAAAAATATTGGTTGGTGACAGATTTAAAAATAAAAGTAAAGCTAATTCTTCACCACTGAGAATATTGGAAATTTGTTTTAGGCCTTTGTATCTTAGAGAATCACTAGACACCTGGATGACTTTTTTTTTAATATATATTGTTTAAAATATAACCCTGACAATAATATTTTACTAACCAACCTCCACAATCAATCTTAGAAGAACATAAGGCAAAACTAAGCTAGGCCCATGCTTTTGAATTTGTCTATACCTGGTTATTCAAAAAATTATCAAGGCAGATAAAAAGGAATAAAGGTAATTCACCAATTCTGATTTTATTTCCAAAGATGGGACTTTTGTTTTTCTTTATTGAGACATACCACTGACATTGTTTTGTTCATTATGTTAAACAAATATATTTAGTACACCAATGTAATTCCACTCTTGATGTTTTAACTGTATTTTTGAAGATATTTTCTTAGGATTTGCTTTAAGGATTACAATACAGATTTTAATTTATCACAAACAAATTCAGACGAGTAATTATGTAACTCCAATAACATATAGCGCCTTTGTTCTAATAATCATCCATTTCCTCCCCCTTCCTGCTCTTACTGATATGTACCACACATCTATATATGTCATAAAGCCCAAAATTGAATGGCTTATTTATTTTTTATAAAATATCATATTCTTTTTTTTTAATTTTATAAACATATATTTTTATCCCCAGGGGTACAGGTTTGTGAATCCCCAGGTTTACACACTTCACAGCACTCACCAAAGCACATACCCTCCCCAATGTCCATAACCCCACCGCCCCTTCTCGAAACCCCCTCCCCCCGGCAACCCTCAGTTTGTTTTGTGAGATTAAGAGTCACTTATGGTTTGTCTCCCTCCCAATCCCATCTTGTTTCATTGATTCTTCTCCTACCCACTTAAGCCCCCATGTTGCATCACCACTTCCTCATATCAGGGAGATCATATGATAGTTGTCTTTCTCTGCTTGACTTATTTCGCTAAGCATGATACGCTCTAGTTCCATCCATGTTGTCTCAAATGGCAAGATTTCATTTCTTTTGATGGCTGCATAGTATTCCATTGTGTATATATACCACATCTTCTTGATCCATTCATCTGTTGATGGACATCTAGGTTCTTTCCATAGTTTGGTTATTGTGGACATTGCTGCTATAAACATTCAGGTGCACGTGCCCCTTTGGATCACTACGTTTGTATCTTTAGGGTAAATACCCAATAGTGCAATTGCTGGGTCATAGGGCAGTTCTATTTTCAACATTTTGAGGAACCTCCATGCTGTTTTCCAGAGTGGTTGCACCAGCTTGCATTCCCACCAACAGTGTAGGAGGGTTCCCCTTTCTCCGCATCCTCGCCAGCATCTGTCATTTCCTGACTTGTTGATTTTAGCCATTCTGACTGGTGTAAGGTGATATCTCATTGTGGTTTTGATTTGTATTTCCCTGATACCGAGTGATATGTGTCTGTTGGCCATCTGGATGTCTTCTTTGGAGAAATGTCCGTTCATGTCCTCTGCCCATTTCTTGATTGGATTATTTGTTCTCTGGGTGTTGAGTTTGCTAAGTTCTTTATAGATTCTGGACACTAGTCCTTTATCTGACATGTCATTTGCAAATATCTTCTCCCATTCTGTCAGTTGTCTTTTGATTTTGTTAACTGTTTCCTTTGCTGTGCAAAAGCTTTTGATCTTGATGAAATCCCAATAGTTCATTTTTGCCCTTGCTTCCCTTGCCTTTGGCATGGTTTCTAGGAAGATGTTGCTGCGGCTGAGGTCGAAGAGATTGCTGCCTGTGTTCTCCTCAAGGTAAAATATCATATTCTTAAAACAAATTCATAAGACAAACAAAAAATAAAGTATATGCTTTGTATTTACATACATACCCATCATTTCTGATGACTTTCATTTCTTAGATTCATCTTATTGTTTGGTGTCATTTTTTTTCAGACTAAAGGTATTCCTTCACTATTTTTTGTTGAGTTTTCCTGCTACAGTAAATAAATATAAATGTATTTATATTTATATATAAATATGTATAAATATATATAAATATAGCTATAGTATATCTGCTACTGTATATGCATATATTTACTGTAGTTATACACATATATATAAATTAAACCTATATATATACTTACAAAGAAAAATGAATAAAAATATAATTATAAATATATAGGCTTCATTTCACTTTAATTTTTTAATGATACTTTTGTTATATACATTGGTTAAGAGTTTTTGTGTTGTTTGTTTTCTTAAGCCTTTTGAATATGATCTGCTTCTTTCTAATCTCCACTATTTCCGATGAGAATCCAGGCATTAATTGTATTGTCATTTCCCCTGTGTGTTAAGTCACTTTTCTCTTTCTGCTTTGAAGATTTTCTCATTGTCTTATCTTGCAAAAGTTTGTTTGCTGTAACAAATATTTATAAAATATCTAGATGTAAATGTTTTCTGTTCCTTTGACTACTTATTATGCTTCTTTGATCTATAGATTAAAGTTTATTTGGTGGCATCTTTGCCTGGTTTTGGGATCAGGGTAATGCTGGCTTCATAAAAAGAATCTGGAAGTTTTCCTTCTCTTTCTATTTTTTGAAAGAGCTTCAGGAGAGTGGGTATTATTTCTTCTTTGAAAGTTTGGTAGGATTCCCCAGGGAATCCATCAGGTCCCAGGCTCTTGTTTTTTGGGAGGTGTTTTTGGGGTTTTTTTGTTTTGTTTTGTTTTGTTTTGTTTTAAATCACTGCTTCAATTTTGTTATTACATATTGGTCTATTCAGGTTGTTCTTCCTGACTCAGTTTGGAAGTTTATAGGTTTCTAGTAATGCATCCATTTCTTCTAGATTGCTTAATTTATTGGCATATAACTGTTGATAATAATTTCTGATGATTGTTTCTATTTCCTTGGTGTTAGTCATGATCTCTCCCTTTTTACTCATAATTTTATGAATTTGGGTCTTCCCTCTTTTATTTTGGATTAGTTTGGGCAATGGTTTTTCAATCTTATTGATTCTTTCAAAAACCAGCTTCTAGCTTCCTTGATGCGTTCTACTGTATCTCTAGTTTCTATCTCACTGATTTCTGCTCTAATCTTGGTTATCTCCCTTCTTTTGTGTGGGGTTGGCTTAATTTATTGTTGATTCTCCAATTCTTTAAGGTATTAAGAAAGCTGGTGTATTCGGGATTTTTCTATTTTTTTGAGGGAGGTTTGGATGGCTATGTATTTCCCCCTTAGGACTGCCTTTGCTGTATCCCATAGGCTTTGGACCAAAGTGTCTTCATTCTCACTGGTTTCCATGAATTGTTTAAGTTCTTCTTTGATTTCCTGGTTGATCCAAACATTGTTAAGCAAGGTGGTCTTTAGCTTCCAAGTATTTGAATTCCTTTCGAACTTTTTCTTCTTCTTCCGAACTCTCGTTGAGTTCCAGTTTCAAAGCATTGTGATCTGAGAATATGCAAGGAATAATCTCAGTCTTTTGGTATTGGTTGAGTCCTGATCTGTGACCCAATATATGATCTATTCTGGAGAAAGTTCCATGTGCATTCAAGAAAAATGAGTATTATGTTGTTTTAGGGCAGAATGTTCTGTATATATCTATGAGGTCCATCTGGTCCACTGTGTCCTTCAATTCTCTTGTTTCTTTATTGATTTTCTGCTTGGATGATCTGCCTATTACTGAGAGTGGCATGTTAAGATCCCCTACTATTAATGTAGTCATATCAATATGACTCTTTATCTTGATTAACAGTTGTCTTAGTTGGCTGCTCCGATATTGGGGCATAAATATTTACAATTGTTAGATTCTTGGTGGATAGACCCTTTAAGAATGATATAGCATTCTTCTATATCTCTGAATACAGTCTTTAGTTTAAAATCTAATTTATCTGATATGAGAATCACTACCCCCAGCCTTCTTTTGAAGCCCATTGGCATGAAAGACGCTTTTCTATCCCTTCACTTTCAGTCTGAATGTATCCTTAGGTTCAAAATGGGTCTCTTATAGACAACATATGGATGGGTCCTATCATTTTATGCAACCCTGTGTCATTTTATAGGAGTGTTTAGGTTATTCACATTAAGAGTGATTATCGAGAGATATGTTTTTATTGACATCATGTTTCCTGTGAAGTCCTTGTATCTATAGATTGTCTCCATAAATTTCTGTTCAATCACACTCTTGGGTTCTTTCTTCTTTTATAGAAACCCCCTTAATATTTCTTATAGTGCCAGCTTGGTGGTCACATACTCTTTTAAATCTTGCTGGTCTTAGAAGCTCTTTATCTCTCCATATGTTTTGAATGTCAGTCTTGCTGGATAAAGTATTCTTGGCTGCATGTTCTTTTCACTTAGTGCCCTGAATACATCTTGCCAGCCCTTTCTAGCTTGCCAAGTTTCTGTGGACAGGTCTGACATTATTCTCATGGGCCTTCCTCTGTACGTAAGGAATCTTTTCTCCCTAGCTGCTTTAAAGAGCTCCTGTCTTAAATTATGATTCATCATTTTCACAATCAGGTGTCTGGAGGTCTTTCTAGAGTCTATGATCTTAGGGGAAATCTTTCTGCCTCTAGGACACAAACACTGGTTCCATTCCCCAGACTGGGAAAATTTTCATAGAGAATTTGTTCAACTATATCCTCTAGTCTTCCTTCTTTCTTCTCCCCCTCAGGGATTCCAATAATTCTGACACTGGAACATTCATGGTGTCATTTATTCCCTTAATTCTGTGTCCATGACTTCTAAGCTGTTTGCTCCAGGCCTCCTCCTGATCCTTTTTCTCTATCAGTTTTTCCTCGAGATCACTAATTCTATCTTCTACCTCAGTTACCCTAGCTGCTAGAGAATTTAAATTAGATTGGGACTCATTGATAACAATGTTAACATCTTCTCTGGTGGCTTTCAAAATTTGAGATGTCTTTGGTCATTATTTCTTCAAGTTCTTCTTGTACCACTTGCTCTTTGCTCCTGGAATTCCCATTACATGGGTACTGATATGGCTGATGATGTCCCACAGGCCTCTGAGGCTCTGCTCACTTTTGATCAGTATTTTCTCTTCACATTAAAAAATAATTACTCCTCTACTGTCAAGTTCATGGATTACTTTTTCCACCATTTAAATATTTTGTTGTGTCCATCTAGTGAAATGTTTATTTCAATTATTATGATTTTCAACTCCAGAGTTTCCACTCCATTTTTTAAAAACATACATATTTCTACTTTATTACTGATGTTCCCTACTTGTTGAGTTATCATTGTCATATTTTCCCTTAATTATTTGAATATGGCTTTCTTTATTTTAAATTTAGTCCCTTTAATCCTTTTAATGTAATTATGTTGTGCTATATCCAACTTCTTAGTTTCTATTAAACTTTTTTTTTTCCTGAGTATGGATTACATTTTCTTTTCTTTCTATCATATGTCAGAATTTTTGTTATAAACCAAACATTTTAGATAACACACTACTCAGTTCTGATTTCCTTCTTAAGGTGTTTGGGCTTTTGTATTTCTTTGTTTTGTAACTTGCCCAGATTTAAACTCCCGTGAAATATGGCCATAGTGTCTTTGTTTAGATTTGTTTGTTTGTTAATCTTTACTTTTGTTTTTTAACCAGCTATCTCAGGGTCACTCCCATGTCTCTATGGCTTAGTGGCCAGTCAATATTTTGGGAAGAGGTTATGCTTAAACACATGGATTCCATAAGGCCTACCCCCCTTGGCAGAAAGACTGTCTCTGTGGAATGCATTCAAAATTCAACTGGTTCTCAACTCTGCCGAGACTTTTGCTTTCTGTTTGCTTCATTTTCATCTTCCTTGCACATGTGCATATTTTCCCCGTCAGTGAGAGAAGCATAAGGATCTTACCCTGTCCTGCTATAACTCCCTTATTTCTCAGTTCTCTTCATCAAATGTAGAGCTTCTTGACTTCTTGACTTCTTTTCAACCTTGAGATAAGAGAGGAGCAAATTTCTCAATTCATTTCTTCCCCACATTGTTACTTTAATTAGTAATGTAAATGTAATTTTTGACCTTTGTGCCAAATCAAGTCAGCCCCTTCTGGCCACAGGAGTACTGTTTTTCAGAGCCAGTGGCAAAACCATCACTTGGTAAAACTAACACACCACCTGAATGGGGGAAAAGAGATAAGAGCAGTGCCAGAAGAAAATGCTCAAGCTCCCACTGTCTTTACAGTTTCTAGTAGCTTTTTATGAGTAAGTGCTTCTCAACTTGTTTGCTTTCGGTTGACTTCCAGAGCCCCAAAGTGGTTATTTTTGCTGATATTTTGATCTTTTCACCATCATGCCAGAATCTTCACCTCTGGATAGTAAAGATTTTGAATGTTTTATGTGAATGTGCTAATTTGTTAGTAGTAGGAAGACAAGTTTTATAGTACTCATCAGAGTCCACAAGGGGTATGTAATTATAAATATTTAAAATTCTGTGATATTTACATATATCATGAGTAACACTGTCAGGACTCACTAAATAGCTGCCAGTAAGAGAACAAAGAGAGCTAGGGTTCCCCTGCACTGGGCATGTGCACAGCAGAGAAAAGAATCAAGAAAACATCAGAGGTATGAGAATTTGAAAGGGAACCCAAACTAATGCCTGTATTTACTATCATTTTTATTTTTTTAAAGATTTTATTTATTTGACAGAGAGAGAGAGAGATCACAAGTAGGCAGAGAAGCAGGCAGAAAGAGAGGGAGAAGCAGGCTCTCCACTGAGCACAGATCCTGATGCAGGGCTCAATCCCAAGATCCTGAGATCATGACCTGAGCAGAAGGCAGAGGCTTAACCCACTGAGCCACCTGGGTTCCCACTTTATTTTTTTTTATTAAGATATAATGTATTCTTTGATTCAGGGGTACAAGTCTATGAATCATCAGTCTTACACAATGAACTTTAGACTATTTGGCAACACAGGACAGCCACCTCCCAACCCTACCCTACTTCAGGTGGAGGGCTAACATGACCATAGCTGATGAAAATGCTCCCAAAATGCCTAGCATGGAAAGCCTCTCTATTTGATTATTTTCCAACCAAACTGTAAAGTCCAAATGCTGAAGCATAAGTAGGAGAGACACAAAATAAATCTGATAAATTTTCCCCAAGGGGGAAAGGGTTAAGCAGATGGACTTAGGCCTTGAAATCTAAATGGTGTTCAAACACCCTGAACACTAAATGGTGTTCACCATTTAGAAGTTGTGTAATACTGAGTCATTTAACTACTGAGTTAACCTCCTTGAGCCTCTATGTTTTTTCAAAGAAATTTGGAACAATAATATCTATTTTATAAGGTCTTTGTAAAGATTAAATGAGTCAATCTGTAGAAGTTGCTCACTTGGTACCATGTTAAGAGTATGTGCTGTTACTTACCATGTCTCTTTTCAGTGGTCTGGACATTTTTCATTAATTGCTAGCTTGTTAAAGTCTTGGAAAGAAAGAACTATGGCATTCAGGGAAGAGCTACCTGGAGCATGGAATGGTTCAGACAGTACCCAGAATTGCTTGCATTCTTGATGAAGATATTTCTCTCTAGAAATTTGCATGCAAGAAACACCCATAACCTTTGATATTTGTTCAAATCCTCCTAGACGATGAGAATAGCATTCTGTGGCCTATGAATATAGTGCATTTTTGAGACCTCCTTGTCTAAGGACCTCACTGAGAAAAAAAAAAGCATTGAACCAACTATTTTTGGGGGGGAGGGGAGTTAGTGACAAAGGATATAGAATGAGGGAAAGATGAGACCCACAAATAACACAACTCTTATTCTAGCCAATTATTACAAAATCCCTTCTTACGAATAAATGTGCCGGTATATGATGAAAAAAAACGCACTATTGTTTCCCATATTTAGAACTGTTGTTCTGCCCAAATAGATAATAAAAACAACTCTCATTTTATCTGTGCGTGGAATGTTTGGTTTGGTGGGGGGGTTGTTTTTTGTTTTTATTTTTTTGCTAAAAAATGTGATGGACATTTTACTATTCATTCCCACAATGTGAATAATTTATTTGAGTACATTGTAGTGTTCTTTATTGCCTCTAAAATAGAGCTGTAATTCTCTCTCTCTCTCTCTCTCTCTCTATATATATATATATATATATATATTAAGCCTTTCGTTTTTGCTCTTGTCTCCTTCACTAATACTTCTTTATTCTCACGTGATAGGTCAGTGTATGCATAATAAACCTGGTATCTTTCAAATAAAAAAGGACATTTGCATATTTAATTCTTGGCTTTCATTTCAATGTGGCTTTAGAATCATTAACTTTGATATTGATTTCTTTCTTCTCTTGCATTTAGCTAACTATTTAGAATTAATCTTTCTCATATTATGACTGAAAACTCCTCTAAGACAAATTCAAAGTATCAGTTGACTTAAACTTATATTTTACTTTATTTCCTACTCTCATTGGTACTCAGAAAAGTGTTGTGGTGAAATATTTTACTATTTTGGTTGTCAAACATCCAATCTCCTTCACTATTTTATATAAATTCCTATTGCTTATACTATTGGAGGGACATAACGTCTTACGTCTCTCACCAAAAACTGAAGGTGGGTGTTCTTCTGTCTCCGAGACTTGAACCCTGCTCAGTCAATTAAACATTCTCTCTAAGTGACCTAGTATTGACAGCAAGCACCAGAGAGATGAGTTAATGGCTGGACTTTGTCGTCTATTGCCATGAAGTCCATACTGAAAGCAGCAGCAAAATCCCAGTCCCATTGTTTTTGTTACCAAACTCTGGAATTCTTTTTGTTTTTTCTTTGTATTTTCTTAAAATTTACATTAAGTGAATGATATAACCTTAAAGTTTAGGTATGTAAGAAAATGCCTAGAAAGCAAACATGGGGGGGAGTTTTATTACAGGAGAAATTTTGCATATTTGGTGATTTTCAATGACTTCAGATAAAATCCCTCCAGGCTATCATGGAGGAGTAATAATCGAAAAAAAGAGAAAGCAATAAAAGAGATAGAAATTAATATTTTTCTATACTTTATTTTTGCTATATTTTGCTATAAATACTTTATATACTTAAATACTTTATAAATACTTACTTTATTCTGCTATAAAGTAAATATTAAATTGGCAACTATATAATTCAGAGGACATAGGTATTGATTTATTCTTTCACATTGGTAATATTCTCTTTGATATTTTTTTATTTCTTTTCAGCATAACAGAATTCATTGTTTTTGCACCACACCCAGTGCTCCATGCAATGCGTGCCTCCATTACCACCTGGCTCCCCCAATCTCCCACCCCCTGCCCCTTCAAAATCCTCAGGTTGTTTTTCAGAGTCCATAGTCTCTCATGGTTCATCTCCCCCTCCAATTTCCCTCAACTCCTTAATTCTTAATCTTCCAAGATTCTCATCAATTTAGGTTCTTACAACAACCATCTCCCCTTTGTCTCATATACCAGAAATGGGTTATGTTTTTAAAAATTCTTGAATGATAAAAATATTCTTCTCAAAACCATTATTGTATGTTTAGTCAAAACACTGCCTAATCTGAAGATGGCGGGGAAGTAGGAGGAAGCGGCTTTTCAACCTGTACCCTAAAGTTAGTTGACCAAAGAACTTCGATCATCCATGAAATCAGCCTGAGATCAGAATTATACACGTCTGGATCTCTACAGGGGCAGAAGATGCCAGTGGGCAGGTAAAGTGGTGTGGAAATGGCAGACTGATATCGGAAGATAAACAAAAGGGGGAGGGAGCCACCAGAGGCGACCGGTTGGAAAGTAATACCCCAATACGAGCAAGAGTGCCCTGCATCTGGGGACCAGCATTAACTTGGAGACTGGTTGAAAGCACTCCAAAAGAGCAAAGGATCATGGCGGGGGGGGGGGGGGGGGGGGGGTTGTGGGAATCTGGGCGGCTGGGGACAGGGGCTTAAGTCCCCGGTCCCAGGACAGCCTCCCCTGGCGCTGAGCCAGAGAGAGTGTAGCAGAGAAACAAGGTCTTGGTCCCTGAGCCGCCAGCGTGCCCGAGAATGCATGGGGTCCAGCTCCTGTGAGGGACTGGGAGCCTTGCCAGACAACAGAACGTGCAAGCCCTGCTATAGAGCCTGAGATGCGTGCACCCCTCATCCTCCCCTGAGAGAGGTACACAAAGGCCCAGCCAGCACTCTTTGACCCATGCCATTATTTCAGAGCCTAAGACACGTGCCCCAAACTCTCCCCTGAGAGAGGTGCGCGAAGGCCCAGCCTGGTGCTTTCGGACCTGCGCCCCATTCTCAGAGCCTGAGATGTGTACACGACCCATAGCCTCCCCTGAAAGAGGTGCGCACAAGCCGGGCGCTCTTAGACCCAGAAAGACCAGGCACTCCCAGCCCAGGCCAGATGGGAAAATCTCAGTGTGCTATCACTGCTTGGAACCTCTCTGGCGGTCTGGAGCTGCCCAGACAGCCGCTGCTGCCATGGTTTTGGGTACAAGCAAAAGATCCTGCATCCCCAGGGACCACGACTCGGAACCTGCTCTGCCAGCGGCCAAGGGGGAACTTATTTTGGCTCTGCAGCCAGACTGAGGCTTCTCTCTGAGAGGGAAGTCAGGGTGCGGTTTGTTTTCCTCTAAAACTACAAAAACCGTCAAAAGCTGTCAAGGTGAGAGAAAAAAAAAAATGAACAAACATAAAAACAGCCAGAGAACAAAAGCCTGAAAAAAAACAGTTTCCTCAGAGCCCACACCCTTGAGGGGGGCAGGAGGACTTAACTCAGGAAACATCATTGACTGAAAACCCACGTGGCAGGCCCCTCCCCCAGAAAACAAGTCACAAAAGGCGGAAAAAAAAAGGCTACAAGAGAACAACCATCACTACATCATAGGACAACTTTTATTTTTAACTAGTTCCCACTATACTGGTTCATTTCTTTGTATATAATTTGTAGATAATTTGTAGATAATTTTTAACCTATTTACCATCACAGAGAGCTGTCCAGTACATCAAATTCCATAATAGCCTTCTAACCTGAACTTTTTGATACATACACCTGTGTTTTTCTTTTGCATTTCTATTTTTTGAATTTCTTTGTTTTTCAATTTTAATTTGCTTGAGTCTAGTTTATTCCTTTTTATTTTTATTTTCTAATATTCATATAGAGTTAAACTTCAAAGTAATCCCCTTTCCCCAATCAATACTACCCTTATAGGTAAACCAATTTTTAATCCCCCTTTATCTTAGGAAAGTTGAGTCCTTTAACAAAGATATCAAGATACATCCAGGAAGAATCAAAACAAACTTCCTCACCCACACTGAGAATTTATAACCACTCTCCCATCTTTTTCTTCCACCACTATTTCTGTGTTTTTGTGTTTGTCCTGATAGTATATAAATCTTACACTTGGGGTTCTCTTTGACGAGGTTCTTCCTTTATTTGCATATATATATTTTTTTCTCTTGTCATATACTTTTATCAGTGTTGTTGTTTGTATACTTCATAAATCCTTGGGGCCCATTTGGGCTGAACCTTCTCTTTCGTCTTCCTTTTCTTTCCTTTCTCTCTCTCTCTCATTCTTTTTTTTCTTTTTCTTTTCTTTTGTCTCTCGTTTGGGTAGAGAATCCTGATTGCTCAGAAGTGTTCCAGGGTGCACCTTGACTGCACCACAGTCGATACATCCAGCTACATCTGTTCAGTCATCTCTCACCAAAATGACTAGGAAGAGGAATGCCCAACAGAAGAAAAATACAGAGAATGGACCTTCTGCAACAGAGCTAACAGCTATCAACATAGACAATATGTCAGAAAGAGAATTCAGGCTAACAATTATCCAGGCAATAGCTAGGTTGGAAAAAGCCATGGATGACCAAATGGAACTGATTAGGGCCAAGCTGAAAGCGACCAGAGATGATGTTCACAATGTTAGGGCAGAGCTAAAAGCTACCAGGGCTGAGGTTCACAATGCTCTCAATGAGTTCCAATCTATTCTAAATTCTCTCAAAGCTAGGGTAACTGAGACAGAAGATAGAATTAGTGATCTGGAGGACAAACAGAGAGAAAGGATCAGGAGGAAGCCTGGAACAAACAGCTTAGAAACCACGAAAACAGAATCAGGGAAATAAATGATGCCATTAAACGTTCCAACGTCAGAATTATTGGAATCCCTGAAGGGGAGGAGAAAGAAAGAAGTCTAAAAGATATAGTGGAACAAGTTCTTCATGAAAATTTTCCCAATCTCGCGAATGGAACCAGCGTTCACATACTAGAGGCTGAACGGTCTCCACCCAAGATTATAGATTCCAAAATAACATCAAGGTACCTGATAGTCAAATTGAGGAATCATAATTGTAGGTATAATCTCTTGAAAGCTGCTAGGACAAAAAGACTTCTTATTTACAGAGGAAAGCCCATCAGAATAATGTCAGACCTGTCCACAGAGACCTGGCAAGCCAGAAAGGGCTGGCAAGATATATTCAGGGCACTAAATGAGAAGTACATGCAGCCAAGAATACTTTATCCAGCAAGACTGACATTCAAAATGGATGGAGAGAGAAAGAGTTTCCAAGACCAGCAAGGCTTAAAAAACTATGAAACCACCAAGCTGACACTGCAGGAAATATTAAGGGGGGTTCTATAAAAGGAAAAATCCTAAGAATAGCATTGAACAGAAATATAGAGACAATCTACAGAAAGAAAAACTTCAAAGGTAACTCGATGTCAATAAAAACGTATCTATCAATAATCATTCTCAATGTGAATGGCCTAAATGGCCCATAAAATGGCACAGGGTTGCAGATTGGATAAAACGATAGGACACATCCATATGTTGTCTCTAAGAGACCCATTTTGAACCTAAAGATAAACGCAGCCTGAAAGTGAAGGGATGGAGAAGCATCTTTCATGCCAATAGGCCTCAAAAGAAGGCTGGGGTAGCGATTCTCATATCAGATAAATTAGATTTTAAACTAAAGACTGTAGTCAGAGATACAGAAGGACATTACATCATTCTTAAAGGGACTATCCACCAAGAAGATCTAACAATTGTAAATATCTATGCCCCCATATGGGAGCAGTTAACTACATAAGAAAACTGTTAATCAAGATAAAGAGTCATATTGATATGAACACATTAATAGTAGGAGATCTTAACACACCTCTCTCAGAAATAGACAAATCATCAAAGCAGAAAATCAAAAATCAATAAAGAAATAAGAACATTGAATGACACATTGGACCAGATGGACCTCATAGATATATACAGAACATTCCACCCTAAAACAACAGAACACTCATTCTTTTCAAGTGCATATGGAACCTTCTCAAGAATAGACCACATACTGGGTCACAAATCAGGACTCAACCGATACCAAAAGACTGAGATTATTCCCTGCATATTCTCAGATCACAATGCTTTGAAACTGGAGCTCAATCACAAGAAAAAGTTCCGAAGGAACTCAAACACCTGGAAGATAAAGACCACCTTGCTTAAGAATGCTTGGATCAACCAGGAGATCAAAGGAGAACTGAAACAATTCATGGAAACCAATGAGAATGAAGACACTTCGGTCCAAAACCTAAGGGATACAGCAAAGGCAGTCCTAAGGGGGAAATACATAGCCATCCAAACCTCTCTCAAAAAAAATTGAAAAATCCAGAACACAGCAGCTGTCTCTACACCTTAAAGAACTAGAGAATCAACAACAAATCAAACCAACTCCACACATAAGAAGGGAAATCATCAAGAATAGAGCTGAGATCAGTGAGATAGAAACCAGAGATACAGTAGAACGTATCAATGAAACTAGAAGCTGGTTTTTTAAAAGAATCAATAAGATCAATAAACCATTGGCCACACTAATCCAAAAGAAAAGAAAGAAAGCCCAAATTCATAAAATTATGAATGAAAAGGGAGAGATCACAACTAACAACAAGGAGGTAGAAACAATCATCAGAAGCTATTATCAACAGTTATATGCCAATAAGCTAAACAACCTAGACGAAATGGATGCATTCCTGGAAAACTATAAACTCCCAAAATTGAACCAGGAAGAAATTGACAATCTGAATAGACCGATATCTAGTAACAAGATTGAAGCAGTAATCAAAAACCTACCAAAAAACAAGAGCCCAGGACCTGATGGATTCCCTGGGGAATTCTACTGAACTATCAAAGAAGAATTAACACCTATTCTCCTGAAGCTGTTTCAAAAACTGATGCAGAAGGAAAACTTCCAGACTCTTTCTATGAAGCCAGCATTACCCTGATCCCCAAACCAGGCAAAGACCACACCAAAAAGGAGAATTTCAGACCAATATCACTGATGAATTTGGATGCTAAGATTCTCAACAAGATCCTAGCAAACAGGATCCAATAGCACATTAAAAAGATTATCCACCATGACTAAGTGGGATTCATCCCTGGGCTACAAGGATGGTTCAACATTCGCAAATCAATCAATGTGACAGAACAAATTAATATGAGAAGAGAGAAAAGCCACATGGTCTTCTCAATCAATGCAAAAAAGCATTTGAAAAAATCCAGCATCCGTTCCTGATTAAAAAGCTTCAAAGTATAGGGATAGAGGGAACATTCCTGAACTTCATAAAATTTATCTATGAAAGACCCACAGCAAATATCATCCTCAATGGGAAAAAGCTTGCAGCCTTCCCATTGAGATCAGGAACACGACAAGGATGTCCACTTTCACCACTCTTGTTCAACATAGTATTAGAAGTCCTAGCAACAGCAATCAGACAACAAAGAGAAATAAAAGGTATCCAAATTGGCAGTGAATAAGTCAAGCTCTTTCTCTTCACAGATGACATGATTCTTTATATGGAAAACCCAAAATACTCCACCCCCAAACTACTAGAACTCATACAGCAATTCAGTAACATGGCAGGATACAAAGTCAATGTACAGAAATCAGTTGCTTTCTTATACACTAACAATGAAAATACACACAGGGAAATTAGAGAATAGCACCAAGAACCATAAGATACCTGGGAATAAACCTAACCAAAGAGGTAAAGGATCTGTATTCGAGGAACTACAGAACACACCTGAAAGAAATTGAAGAAGACACAAAAAGATGGAAGACCATCCCATGCTCTTGGATTGGAAGAATAAAATTGTTAAAATGTCTATACTGCTAGAGCAATCTATACTTTTAATGCTATTCTGATCAAAATTCCACCAGTATTCTTCAAAGAGCTGGAGCAAATAATCCTAAAATTTGTATTGAATTAGAATCGCTAAGGAAATGTTGAAAAACAAAAATAAAACGGGGGGCATCACGCTACCTGATTTCAAGTTTTACTACAAAGCTGTGATCACCAAGACAGCAGGGTACTGGCATAGAAACAGACACATAGACCAGTGGAACAGAGTAGAGAGCCCAGATATGGACCCTCAACTCTAGGGCAAATAATCTTCGACAAAACAGGAAAAAATATACAGTGGAAAAAAGACAGTCTCTTCAATAAATGGTGCTGGGAAAACTGGGCAGCTATATGTAGAAGAATGAAACTCGACCAGTCTCTTACACCGTACACAAGGATAAACTCAAAATGGATAAAAGACCTCAATGTGAGACAGCAATCCTTCAGAATCCTAGAGGAGAACATAGGCAATAATCTCTTCGATATCAGCCACAGCAATTCTTTCAAGATATGTCTCCAAAGGCAAAGGAAACAAAGGTGAAAATAAACTTTGGGACTTCATCAAAATCAAAAGCTTCTGCACAGTAAAGGAAACAGTCAAGAAAACAAAAAGGCAACGCATGGAATGGGAGAAGATATTTGCAAATGACAGTACAGACAAAAGGTTGATATCCAGAATCTATAAAGAACACCTCAAACTCAACACACACAAAACAGACAATCATATAAAAAAAAAATGGGCAGAAGATATGAACAGACACTTCTTCAATGAAGACATACAAATGGCTAACAGACACATGAAAAAATGTTCATCATCACTAGCCATCAGGGAGATTCAAATTAAAACCACATTGAGATATCACCTTACACCAGTTAGAATGGCCAAAATTAGCAAAACAGGAAACAACATGTGTGGGAGGGGTTGTGGAGAAAGGGGAACCCTCTTTCACTGTTGGTGGGAATGCAAGTTGGTGCAGCCTCTTTGGAGAACAGTGTGGAGATCCCTCAAGAAATTAAAAATAGAACTTCCCTATAATCCTGCAATTGCACTCCTGGGTATTTACCCCAAAGATACAGATGTAGTGAAAAGAAGGGCCATCTGTACCCCCATGTTTATAGCAGCAATGGCCATGGTCGCCAAACTATGGAAAGAACCAAGATGCCCTTCAACGGACGAATGGATAAGGAAGATGTGGTCCATATACACTATGGAGTATTATGTCTCCATCAGAAAGGATGAATACCCAACTTTTGTAGCAACATGGACGGGACTGGAAGAGATTATGCTGAGTGAAATAAGTCAAGCAGAGAGAGTCAATTATCATATGGTTTCACCTATTTGTGGAGCATAACAAATAGCATGGAGGACATGGGGAGTTAGAGAGGAGAAGGGAGTTGGGGGAAATTGGAAGGGGAGGTGAACCATGAGAGACTATGGACTCTGAAAAACAATCTGAGGGGTTTGAAGTGGCAGAGGGGTGGGAGGTTAGAGGAACCAGGTGGTGGGTATTATAGAGGGCACAGATTGCATGGAGCACTGGGTGTGGTGCAAAAATAATGAATACTGTTATGCTGAAAATAAACAAAAAATAAATTTAAAAAATGTTTGGTACAAAAATATTAAATATTGTAGCTTCTTTTAAAATTAATAAAATAACATCAATGAAGAAAAAAAAAAAAACACTACCTAATCCATAATGCTACCTGTTAAGCTTTGTGAATTCATATGCTCATTCATTTAAAATGCATTATTTGTTTGTATCACATATTATTCAAGTTGCATATTAACTGTTGAAGTCAGAATTTGAGCCCAGATGTACCTAAGAGTAAAACCTATGTTATCTATACCAAATCACAATGATACTCAATAAATCAATGAAACAAATAATATAAATGAATGAAACTCACTGTATAAGAAAAAGAGCAATAAATTCAGGATCAGAAAGTGCATTACTAGCTCTACCTTTAAGCAATGTTGTAATCTTGGTAAATAACAAACTTTGATTATGTTGACTTCATCTATAAAGAAAGTGTCATCTAGGATGAATTTCATGGCCATTCCTGGTTCTAAAATTCTGTAATTCACATAAAATTCAGTTCCATATGTCAAAACTGTGATTGTATTTTGCTGTCTCTCCCTGTGTGTATGTCTATTTAAACTCATGCTCTTCTATTATGTCAGTCCAAGAGAGATATTGTTATCATAGTATTTCATGGAAGAGGACATTTATACCCAGTGATATAAACAGCTTGCATTGCCTATAGACCCTGTATGTCCTGGGTGTAGCGACCACCCCATGAGAGTATTCCCACCTGCTATTCTTCCCAGAGCTCTTGATGCTCCTTTATATCTTGTCCCTACTTTGTCTTGTCTTTAACTGACTCTTTCAAGTTTTGGGTTAAATTTATTTCTTGGGGAAAACCTTTCTAGATTTCTCCCAACTTCTAACCTGAGTTAAGCTTTCTCAGGGTAGGCACTTTCCTATGCTTTGCTTCTATGTGGCACTCATCCCAATTCTACATCAATCATAATTTTTGTCATCATTCAATTAAGTTCCATGAAACAGAGTCTTGAACCTAATTGTTTCCCTAGCACCTTGCACTGTGCCAAGTCCATAGTGGGTACACAATGGATATTTGCTGAATAAGAAGAAAGAAAATTACTACCAAAATGAAAACCTGAGTGTCTCATTCAACTTCCAGCTGTCTCTGCATCACTGTGATGACAAGAGAAAAGGATTTAAACTTCAGAAATGTATCCCATGCAATAAAATCTTGCTGATACTTGCCATGATTTTGGATCATAGTCTGTTTCTTGCCCCAGTTTCCTGGGAAAAGATATTACATGTATAGGCCAGCATCTCATCATGCAGCTGCCTTCACTGTTCTCCCAGTGGTGAGCTCATCCATCTCTTGATGATTTGCATAGACCATAATGGCCCTGTTTTGGGTAATTGATGACAACATAACTTTTAAGGACACCCTGGGGTTATGAGCCAAGTCATGGGAGCAATTCCAGACTCTATCACTCCAATTAAAGGAACAACTCTCTCAAGGTAGAATTCACAATCCCCAGGAACTGGTGGGTGACATTGGCATTTGACTAGAGTCCATGGATAATGTAAAAATGAAAGCCAGTGTAAATCATCCCTTTATGGGAAAATGAATCATATTGTCGAGCAAATAAAAAGGGCATGAGAGACTGTGGACTCTGAGAAACAATCTGAGGGTTTTGAAGGGGCAGGGGATGGAAGGTTGGGGTACCAGGTGGTGGGTATTATGGAGGACATGGATTGCATGGAGCACTGGGTGTGATGAAAAAATAATGAATACTGTTATGCTGAAAATAAATAAGAAATAATTTTTTTTAAAAAAGGGCATTTGTAAGTAACTTAAAGTGCCAAATAATTTGTAAGCTTTCCAAATCCTTATAAACAACCATAGAACCTAATATTGCATAAGTACTCCATCAATATTCCTGAATTGTAGATTGACTGAAATAGCTATGCTTAAGAGAACTTTTTTCCTACAGTGCATTCCTATTGTTAATAATGTCTTAGAGAAAGAATATTCATTTAATTCCAAGTATTGAATGAGATGAATAGATGTGATTATAAAAGAAACAAAGTCCAAAATCTATAAAAGGGTGGTGAAGGAGTGTTGAAAACTTCTAATCTCCAAGAATAAAACTAAGTACTTCCAGGTAACTAGAATGATGATGGCAAAGTGTACACAGTATATCTGTGCTCATTCACCCATTAAAAATGTGATCCTGATTTGTCTCATACTTGGGATGGCTTGAAAGTTCACTCTTGGAGCTCCATCTGTCTTCCACTCAAATATAAAACAATGATAGCACAAATGGAGGCAGACAGTCACAAAATTACACCACACTCAAACACAAGATGAACTTTGGTGATGCAGGACTTCAGAGCCAAAGTGGAAGCCATGCTTGGCTCTAGGTTCAGTCTATATTGGATGATGGACTGAAGGGATACCCCCAACAGGGAAGGACAGGTCTGATCTCACCTTCTTATGCTGGAGAAGAATTCAGTCAGAAGAAGAGCCTGAGTCTGGCCACCATCTGTGATATAGCCAACATGATTTTTTGGCTCTCTAGTTTTGGTTGACACCACATTCTTCCTCTCAATGTTGATGTCCGTCTTACAGACTTCTTTGTTCTTTTGTTCTCATCACTTCTCTTCCTCTCACTCACACACTCTCCTTCTCATACCTATCTCTCCTTTATCTGCCTGACAAATTCCCCACATTGCTAAGAACTAAATATACCCCATTATTTGACTCAGAAAAATTGGAATTAGTGTAGTGGAAATAAAGGCCACAAAAGAGAATATCAGAATTGATGAATAAAAATTGGTTTTGGGGGCACCTGGGTGGCTCAGTGGGTTAAGCCGCTGCCTTCGGCTCAGGTCATGATCTCGGGGTCCTGGGATCGAGTCCCGCATCGGGCTCTCTGCTCGGCAGGGAGCCTGCTTCCCTCTCTCTCTCTCTCTGACTGCCTCTCCATCTACTTGTGATTTCTCTCTGTCAAATAAATAAATAAAATCTTTAAAAAAAAAAAATTGGTTTTGGTCAAAAAATTGATCAACAAATCAAATTTTTATTAGCAATTTAATTGAAAAAGACATTTGTACTAATGAAAATATTTTCAGTAAGATATAAATAAATGGAAATCTTTTAATTGTGATGAATAGAAAATTGACCAATAAAATCAAATGGACTAATAGACTCTTTGTAAATAACATTTATTGGGGTTCATATTATTTAGTAAAAATGTTTTGTTCAAAAGACTCAAGGTTAAAACATTCTCACCTTGAAATATCATGGAAAAACATCATCATTCTGGAAACTCAGGGAATTATTCAAAACTTATTTTATAAGTCCAACTAGATGACCTAGAAAACCACCTCCAAGTCTGAAACCTTGTTTTTCCTATTTCCCTAGTATTCCAATAAAAAGCTTCTCATGAGATATAAAGGCAACGTTCCTTGGTAAATCAACACATTTTACAAGCCAAAACATTTCATGTTTAAACATTCACAGCTCAGTGGTGTGAGACTTGAACACAGCCTGATCTTCAAGGAAATCATAAACATGTGGGATTTTGCAGTAGGGTTTTCAAACCTGGTTTACCACAGAGTCAACTAAAATTGTCTGTAAAAGATGCAGTAACTTATCATAGAAAGAAAAAAGTTTTTCTTATAATTTCTTTCCCATTTGGACAATGTACTTTTTATCAGACCATAGTCATCCTGTTTTTGTTTTTGCTTTTTTTTTTTTTTTTTCTGAAAATGTTCATTCCTAGCCAAGAAAGTGAGAATGTTCCAACTACATGAAGGTGCACAGTTATCCATGCTGGCATTAGAATTCCACTGGGAGAATCCAAGGTATGTGATTCAACCAAGCCAGCACCAGGCCCAACACATGCCTGAGGGTCTGGGTTCTTCTCAAATCAGTTACAAAGAGCAAAAGTTTTCCTTCCAACTGAGGAAGAAAATCTCCTACTGTTACTTCCACCTAGAAAACCACTGAGTAGGTTCTATGCTGGTTCTTGTGAGAAAAAGAAGCAAATTTACGCAGAGAGAAATGTTAGTTCTTTTTCCCCACTCCATGCCCCAAACATCTTCTTTTATACTTCAGAGAAAAAGAATAGCCTTGCTGGAAATGAATATATTTTGGTGTTTTCCTCCTTTGGAGTATCCGTCCATCCCTCCCCATGTGAGGCTCTTCTTACCTACCCTCCTACCCCCAACAACATCCTATAGCCTACACATACCATATATGTGGTCCACATCTTTTTTTTGTACACAGGAAAATTTAACTTCAAAGTGAACATATCTTATACAACATATCTTATACAAACATATCTTATACAAGGTTTTCAATATAGAAGTTATTACTTAAGTGAGGGCATCTCAGGATGTCCAGATTCTCTCTTAAAACAAAGCAGTGGTTGGAGGAATATTAAATTAACTGGAGCAGGAAGTGTGTTGATGACTCTCCGAATGAACCTTCCAGAGAAAGTTAGTGGATGTCTTCAGGTGCTTGGATTCCTGTTTCACAGACACAGTATTCAGTATAGAAACACAGATTTCTTTTGTTGAACATACTTTAAAGAGAATCGAAGACCACATCCTTGTTATTTTTGTATCTCCTACAAATAGAAATTCTCACGATTCTAAGGACACTATGGGTTTCCAGTGTCTCTTACGTGGCTCTATGGTTTATCAATCAAGACTGCATCTGGTTGCAAGAAACAGAACACCTGACAACATATGGTATAACCAAGTAGTAGGTTTATTTTTTCCTCAGAAGGAAAAAGGACCGGAGAGAGGCTGTTGAGGGCTGATGAGGTGGTTCCATGATGACATCATGCACTCTAGATGCCTTCTATTTTATTTTACTGCCCCATCCCACCTTAGCATTTGGCTTTCAGCTTTATGCTCTCCAGATGGCAACAACAACATCAAGTATTATGTTCATGTTTCAGGTGGGAAGAAAAGTAAAATCAAAGAGCAAAGGTGAAAAGGATACATGTCAGCTGAGTCTGTCTCTCTTTGTCTGTAATGCAGTAGCACGGGGCTTCCTGAAGGCCCTGAGCAGTATCTCCACTTACATTTTCCTTGCCAGAATGAGGGCTTCTGACCAAACCTAATTGCAAAAGGGCATGTAGGAAAATCAAGATATTTTTTTTTTCACACATAGTTTCTTCTCCCAGATAGAATTGAATAAGAAAGAAGGGCAGGATGGATCTAGGAGAGGCCATTAGTAATAGCTACTACAGAGACACAGAACTGTCCAGATACAGATGGCTGATAAGTGGGTAGAGCTTGGGAAGAATATGCTTGGCATGGAAGAGAAGACCCTTCATCATCTGGTGTTAGGAGCTCAAAGGTACCCTCTTTTCCCCCAAGAAGTCATGTGTGTGATTATTGTCATATATGCTTCCTTGCACCAGAATTACCTATTTTTCCTCATTTGCCTATAAAACTATTTGCCTGCAAGATGGAAGCTTTATCCCGCTACACAAAAACAGTTTGCTGATCTCCTACTAGAAAGTGAACTCAGGGAGGACAATAACTGGATATTATTTGCCTTTGTATTTTTAACTAGACCAGGGTCTTGATTGCTTACTTAGTTTATATTCCCCAACTGAAATGCAAATAGTACATGTTTCAGCTTAAGGTGCCTGACTAAATGGTCAGCTCACATAATTTATTAGGTTAAGAACACTTAGAAAAAGACTCAAATCTTTCTCATTTGTTTTGGAACGATTCAAATATATGTATGAATGGTAACATTATAGGCCACCTGGCAAAGATTACAAAATCAAATACTTAGGGGGGCATGAAAGGTTAACAAGTATACAGAAGAACGAGTCCTTAGTTTACAAGTAGGGGGTGATGTGATGAACCAGTGGATATATACTACACTTAAATATATTCAAATACAAGAATATTTAACCTCTACACTGACCAAACAAAACTCATCTGTAGGCCAACAGTTGGCAACACCTGGCAAAAAAAAAAAAAAAAAAAAAAAAAAGTTACCATAAAAATGTTAGCCCAAAATTCTTTAAAAAGAGATCCTACGAATCTCATCCACATTTATAGACAATCTCAGAAATCATCTATTAAAAAGGGCTTGCTTTTCCTTAATGTAGAATTCTGGTGAACTCTCCAGGAATAATTATTAGTATATCATAATTGTCAGTACATTATTAGTATATCATAAACCTAGGTCATTGAATTATTTTATCCAGTATAGAAAATCACTGGGTATAAGACAGCTGAATTTTGGAAAACATTTGCCAAACAACTTGACATATGGCATAATAATAGCAGTTCAAGAACTTTTATTGAATACATGACCGAATGAAATGATAACTCTATATTTTTAAAATCAGGGTCAGTGATAACCCTTAGGTATTTATTTACTTGTTGGTTGCATTTAATGAGTAGATAAATTAATTAATGATTTTTATTTGTTTATTTAAGTCAATAATTAGTTATATGCTAATTAACCTTACATAAAGTTATGGTACCTGTGATAATTGAAACTGTGTCTTCACCACCCCTGCAGACTTGGGGTCAGCCGTGACTGTGGTTTCCTGGTCCCTTGACTTTGGACTATGCTTTCTGATTGGTTTTGGTTGATGGCAAGAAGGCAAAGATCACAATATGCCAGTTCTAAGCATAAGCCTTAAAAACCTTGTGTGCTTTCATTCCCTTTTCCCCATCTCTCATGCTGGGAGGGGAAAAAATATATATACATATTTGGTCAGTTTAAGAAAAGCATCTCTTTTCTTCTTTTAATTTAGATTTTAATGAAACTCTAGCCACATTAAAAATAAAAATCTTTACATAAATGTTGAAACTGGAACCCTATTAAAGACCTAATAATACTTTTAACACATTTTGTTTCCTATTGAAATTTCTTATGAGGCTTTTTCTATGAGCCTCTTATTTGACAAGCAAGATTTATGAAAAATAATTTTAGAGAATAAAGGAAAAATTAATGAGTTTAATTCATTCTACATTTTTCATGCTAAAAATACCAATGTCCTCTAAATATTCTATACCCTTGCAAAGAAAAAAAAGATATTAATTTCTCTATTACATAAAAGATATTTTCCCATTGACCACTCTGATTCAGAAAATAATTTATGAGGCAAATGGAATTAGTATTCTATGAGATGAATTCAGTACAAAGCATTGTTCATAGGTTATTTTATTCCATTCCTTACTGTAAATTACTGAGTAAGCATTGTTACTCTTATTTTGAAATGAGAAAATGGAGTCCCAGTGAGTTTAAATAAGTTTCCCTAAATCTCTCAGTTAAAAAACACACAGGTAAGATTTGTAACCAGGACTGAATGGCAGCAATGAGTTTTTGCTCCTCGAACTGTACTACATCATAATGTCAGAAAATAAATAGGTATACAAAGATAATTAAATGCTAAAATAATCTAAAACATGCCAGAAAGTATATAATCTCCACCATGAAGTTTTGGGGATAGAAAAATGGGTTAGAATGAAAACTTCTGGGGCACTTGGGAGCCTCAGTCTGTTAAGCCTCTTCTTTCAGTTCAGGTCATGATCCCAGGGTCCTGGGATAGAGCCCCACATCACTTAGCAGGGAGACTGCTTCTCCCTCTCCTTCTACCCCTCTTTCCTGCTCATGGTCTCTCTCTCTCTCAAATAAATAAAAAATAAAATCTTAAAAAATATACTGAAAACTTTTGAGATTTACTTCCACATTCAGATGTCAGAAGGAAGAAGAGGTCATTAATATTTGGGGCCTGACCTACATGAAAGACCCCAGTCCCAGAAGTTTATAATGATGGAATTCACATTCTACATTCCCAGAAGTTGACAAAAATAAACTCTGAGCGATAATGTTGTGTCTCATGGTGTAAGAGGAAAGATGATTCTAAGAGATGCAAAGATGTATACTTAATAATGTTGAGTCACCAGTTGAAGAAAATATGCCCTTGTATAATTTTTTTTGAAATATAACACACAGAAGAGAAAATGAAAAAATTTAGGAGTGTAACTTCATGAATCTTCCAGTGTGATCATCAGCTAAGTCAAAACTAAGATCATCACCACCACCTAGTAAACACCAACTTATGTTCTTTCCCAGTCTTTAACTTTTCCTTTTTCCAAAATCAGTCACTAATATGACTTCTGAAACCACAGGAAAAGTATCACGTTTTTGAGCTTCATTCAGATTGAATTATAGAGTATGTAGTAGTGTCTGGCTCCCTTCACACAACATTATAATTATGACATTAATCCAGGTAGTTTTCTGTAGCTATTCATTCTCTTTGCTGTATGATATTCTACTGTGTAAGAAAAAAATTGATTTATCCATTCTATTGCTGATGGCCATTCTTTTCACATTTTTGACTATTAAGAATAGGACTATCGTTAAAATTTTAATGCATGGCTTTGGGTGCATGTATGTGATCATGTCTGTTGCATAGGATTAAGAGTGGAGTTTCTGGGGAAAAGGTAAATATTTGTTTAATTTCATTGGATAATAGAAAGCAATTCTTCCAAATATTTATAATATCTGAACTGCCACAGGACAGAGAAGTTCTATTTGGACCACATCTTTGCCAAATTTTGCTATGTTAATTTTTAGTTTTAATAAAATTGTTATATAAAACATTATTTGACTATCTCTGTACTTTTTTTATGTGTTCACTAACCATTTGGATAGTGACACTTATTTTGAAGTGTCTTTTCATGTCACTCAAACATTTTTTTAATTTTTTTTCTTTTTTACTTGCTTATAGTCTTGTAGAAGTTCTTATATGTTCTGAATACACTTATATATATTCTGGATATAATCATTTTATCAGTTATGTTAGTTGAAAATATTTGCTCCCCATCTGTGCATTATATATTCACTGTTTATCTCAAGTCTATTAATAAAAAGAAGTCTTAATTTAATAGCCTGTTTTGTTAATATTTTACTCATGCCTAGTGTTCATTATATTCGACTGAAGCAATCATTTCCTTCCCTAGACTATGGAGATATTGTTGTGTATTAACTGCTGGAAGCCATATTGCTTTATCTTATAATTTAAATCAAACAACAGTCATGGAATGACTTCTTTATTGGGATGAGGTATATATCTGCTGTGGTTATTCACTTGCCCCACGACATTTAACCTGAAAGGCTATCCTATCCCCACTGCTCCGCAGTGAAATCTTTGGCAAAAATCAAGCACCTAGTAATTCTTTACTTCATTCCATTCATCTGTTTGATCACCCTTGTCCTGATACTATACTCTCTTAAATATTATATGTATGTATTTTTAAAATATTATATTTTTATTGTCATTCTTGATGTCCAGGGAAGAAAGTCCTCCCGTCTTTTATTGTTAAGTTTTTAATTCTACTTTCAGTCCTTTGCATTTCACTTTAAATTTGAAAGCAATTTGTAAATTTTAAATTTTAACATTTCTAACTTTCTTAACAATCAATTTGGAGAGAGGCATCCTTAAATCAGTAGTTTTTCTACTCCATTAATATGAAGTACACATGTTAAATTTTGTATCTGTTATTTTTTAATTTCTTTCAGTAATGTTTTAGAATTTTTATATTGAGCTCTTGTACACATTTTATTCTAAGTATCTAGATGTTTTATACTATTTTAAGTGATACTCTTCAAGTAGAATTCTGATTGTTGGTGATATTTAGTTATACATTTGAGTTTTATACATTAATATTATATCCAGCAAATTTGACAAGTTTACTTACTATTGTTAATAGTTTATGTTGGTCCTTTGGAACTTTTTCATATGCAAATAATAGCAGTTAGTTAGTTAGTTTGTTTGTTTGTTTCCAGCCCTTATATGCTTTCTTTTTCTTCCATTTTTGCAATTTCTAACTTTATTGAACTGGCTGTGAGATTCGGTAAATTATTGAGTTCAAGTATAATAAGTAAACATATTTCTCTCATTTTCTATCTCAACACCTTACCAAAGGATATGATGGGTATTATGGGTTTTTTAGTTTAAAGAGAGTCCTATATGAATAGCTATCTGAGAATTTTTTTTTTTAATCTTAAATAGATGTTTAGTTCTTTGAAATGTTTTGCCTAATCCTTTGAGATGACCATGTGATCTTTCTTCCTCCTTCAATTATTGTGATGGATTATATTGATTATATTTTCAAATGTTAATTTTGAAAGCTTGAGGTAAACTAAAGTTAACTGATGTGGTTACCTTTTTTATATATCACTTGGATTCTGTTTGCTAACATTTGAGGTAAAGAATTGCACTTATGGTAATAAATGAGAGTTATTTATTATTTCCCTTTCTATAATGTCCTTCATCACAGATATATGATATACTTTTTATAGTTATATATACCATATATACATTATGATATATATTATATCATTATTATTTTATATATATTTTATATATATACATATATATATAAACTTTTATCAGTGATAGACTAGATCTATAAAATGACCTAATGGCCCCTTTGTGGGAAGAAAGACTTTGTGTAATATTCTTATCCTTCCCTCTCTTGATGTTAGAAATCACCACAGAAATTATCTGTGACTGGTGTTCTGTTTGCTTCATTTTGTTTTTGCTTTGAATTTTGCAAGGTTTTTAAATTGTGGGTTCCATTCAGCCACTAGATATTAAGTAATAAGATTTCAATTTCTTGGATGCCTGGGTGGCTCTGTCAGTTAAGCATCTGACTCTTGATTTTGGCTCAAGTCATGATCTCAGGGTTGTGAGATTAAGCCTTGAGTCAGACTCCATGCTGGAAGTGGAAACTGCTTAAGATTCTCTTGCCCTCTCCCTTGACTCTTCCCCTTTCTAAAAAAAAAAAAATAAATAAAATATTTCAATTTCTTTTGTGTCAAATTTGATGTTAGTTTTGTTTATGTTTTGTTTTGTTTTTGTTTTTTTTTGTTAGTTTTGTAAGAAATTAAGAAAAATTATGAGAAATTGTACATTAGTCAACATTTTCAAGTTTATTGATATAAAAGTTGTTCATAATATAACATTAACTTCTGAATGTTTTGAGATCTGTTTTATTATGTCATTTTTTATTTTTCATATTTACTGTTTGTACCTTCTCTCTCACACTCTTACTCTATTTCTCAGTTGTTGGTACCAGCAGTTTATCAACCTCTTATTTTATTTTTTCAAAGATTTTATTTATTTATTTGAAAGAGGGAGAGACAGTATGAACATGGAGAGGGGCAAAGGAAGAGTGATAAGCAGACTCCCTCTGAGCACAGTCTAAGCCACCAAGGTGCCCCCAACCTCTTGTAAAGAGTCAGTTTGGTTGGGGCGCCTGGGTGGCTCAGTGGGTTAAAGCCTCTGCCTTTGGCTCAGGTCATGATCCCAGGGTCCTGGGATCGAGCCCCACATCGGGCTCTCTGCTCGGCAGGGAGCCTGCTTCCTCCTCTCTCTGACTGCCTCTCTGCTTACCTGCAATCTCTGTCTGTCAAATAAATAAATAAAACCTTTAAAAGAAAAAAGAGTCAGTTTGGGGCTATATAGATGCTATCCATGATAGATTTCTACTTTATCAATCCCTCCTTATCAATATTATTTATCTCCTTTTACTTGCTTTTGATTTAATTTTCTCTTCTTTTCTTCAACATTCTTAGAGAGATACTTAGATTATGATTGTTCAGTCAATCTGCTTTTCTAATATGCATCTAAGTATAGCAGTTTCCTTATACAACTGGTTGATCTATATTCCACAAATTTTTAGATATCATAGTTTCATAATCATTCATTTCAAAATTTTATTTGTTTAGGATTCTCCTATGATCCATGGGTTTTTTAAAATGTATTTCTTAATTTCAAAATATAAGGGCATTAACTAGTTATCATTTACTTACAGACTTCTAGCTTAATTCCAATGGAGAGAAAATAATTTAATGTCTCACTTTTTAAAATTTTGCTATGGCTTACTTAACGGATTAGCCAATGATCAATTTTGTCATGAATTTTGTGACGATTCCATCTGTATTTCAAACACCTGGGCTATTTTCTCAGTTGTTGAATGCACGATCCCAGCGGAGCCCAGCTAAGCATAAGCCTCTTCTGCCCGACCGGGAGTCTGCTTCTCCCTCTCCCTTTGTTGCTCTGCTTGCTTGTGTGAGCTCTCTCTCTCTTTGTGTCAAATAAATAAAATAATTAAATAAAAATAGATGGTTAGTCTGGTAATGGGTATTAAAGAGGGCAGGTATTTCAAGGTATTTCAAGGAACACTGGGCTTTAAACACAATCATGGAATATCACATCAAAAACTAACGGGTTACTCTATGGTGACTAACATAACGTAATTATATATGTGTGTGAGTGTGTGCGTGCATGTGTAGATTAGATCAGGTTTTATTTATTGTTATGTATATCTTCTATGCCTTTGATTTCTGTCCTCTTCTGTTTTATATGATTTAGAGGTATATTCTTGGATACATGGCAATTCAGTTCATTATGATCATGTCTTTCTTTTGGATTGACACAGCTCATTGAGAAATATCCCTCTTGGTCTTTAGCAATGCTATTTGAGCTGCTTTACTCACAGAAGTGATGCAAGGTAATCCCTGCCATGAAGCCTCTATCCTTCTCAGAATCCCCAGCAACACTAGAAATTCCCCAGAGCTTACTTATACCAACTTAAAAAAAATTATATATAATTTTGTCAGAAAGAGAGGGCAAGAACACAAGCAGGGATAGTGGCAAACAGAGGGAGAAGCAGGCTCTTTGCTGAGCAAGGAACCTGATGTTCCACTTGATCCTAGGACCCTGAGATCATAACCTGAGCCCAAGGCAGCCGCTCAACCATCTGCGAAACCCAGGCATCCCTTATCCCAAGTTTCTGCAACTATCCTGTGGGATTATATGAATGGAGGGATATATACTAAAGAGTGAAACAGAAATATGCATGATAGGGTTCACCTAGGCTCTTCTGCACAGGTCAGGAGTTTTCTTGCTATAATCTTCATATTTTAAGTTAGCATTGATATTCTAAATCTGTGGGTCTTTTCACTTGGAATCCTCATGGTATATCACTCCACCTACTTTCTAATTATACTAATTATACTATGTATCAGGATGAAGAGGACTTGGCTTGATAATGTCTCAAGGTTCCTGATTTCCCAGTCTCTACTCTCCTTAGAAGACACGGTCAGGATGTGAGGGTGAAGAATAACTATGTTACTTGAATTGCTTTACTAATGTTTTTTTCATTTTTGCAAGCTGCTAGAGCCTTGCAACATACCCTTTTGAAACATAGATATTGAATTCTCTACTTAGTTTATGTTAAAATATCTCTTAAATTATTTGTTATGGCAGCAGTAAATGCAATCTTAACCTTAATTTTTCCATTTACTCTGGCTAGTCAAGTCTCTCTTTTTTTAATTTTTTATTTTTTATAAACATATATTTTTATCCCCAGGGGTACAGGTCTGTGAATCAACAGGTTTACACACTTCACAGCACTCACCAAAGCACATACCCTCCCCAATGTCCATAATCCCACACCCTTCTCCCAAAACCCCTCCCCCCAGCAACCCTCAGTTTGTTTTGTGAGATTAAGAGTCACTTATGGTAGTCAAGTCTCTTTTATCATATTATATTATCAATATTTATAACAGGATCCCAACTTGAGATTACCTTTTGTTCATCTGAGGATTCAACCTTGTCTGTGTATGGGAAAGAAGGGGGCTTATAGTGTGAGTCTTTACAGTTCTAGTTCCATGATAAGACATGAAACTTCTGCAAAAAAAAATACCCACCATGAGGGAAGAAGAAATCATGTTTACTAGTGTGGTCCAAGGACCATGAGCCTGCATCAGAGTGAATGTAGCAACATTAGTTACTTCATTGACCTTCTAACTCAGCCCCCAGAACATATGCCTGAGATTAAGACTATTCAGTGAAGAATGAAATATAAAAAGGACTGTTTCACAAGGAACTTGCACCAAAATCTTCTGCAGGGATGACTTACTAAACTGGCAGTATTAGGAAGAGATGCTTGCACACATCTGCATGTTTGATATTGGGGAAGCAGAGCTTCGCTCCAGAAATGGGTGAGCACCCAAGATGACTGTGGTGGCACTTGGCTGGCAACCAGGATGGTGACAGTTTTGTAGGTATTCACTCCATAACTGTCACATTAGGTATTGTAGCTATGGGAGATGTCACCACAATAAGCCAGAACAAGAGATGGGATAAAGAGTCTTGTCACCAAGATGTATGGCCATTGGTGCAACTGGGAGACATGCCTTGGGGAATTCTTAGCACTCACTGGGGGAATTTAAAAGGAATGAAATTCCTTCAGGGCCAATCCAGAAAAACATAATTTTATATTTATATCATACATTTTATTTACATTATATTTAAATATATTCATTATGCAGGTGTATATATTATAAATAGATTATATATGCATGTATATTACATATACACCATAGACAGATAAAGTAGATAAAGATATATATATGCACACATTGTAGATAACCTCTTCCCCAACACACATACAGACACTTACACAAATGCTAGGCTGGAGCCGCTGGGTAAGTAGTTATATATTCTTTAAACACTGGGAAATCCAGGATAAGAGGAATACCAGCTTGCAACAATTAAGATAAAGGCTTTCTCCAAATAGTTTAAGAACTTATGCTTTCATGTTAGTATGTCAATGATGTAAAAAATCTGAATTTTTCTTAAAAAAGTGATATTGACTTTCATCACATAATACCAATGATTAGATGATAAATTTTTTAAATCGCCTCCATGTTTGTTTTATTTCTGGCTTTTTAAAAACATAGGTTTTAAAATTGAATAAAAGTATAATAAAATGAATTCATTTCTTTCTCTATTTGTCCCAATATCTTAGAATATGAGACCATTGGAATTATAAGTATCACCCATCTACTGATAGGTTCGATTTAGAAATGTAATTACTGTATTGATCAAACACCACCTGGCTTATTAGACAGATAGAGGTGCTAAGGGAGACTGTAGATATTTAACTTTGATTTTTCCATTGCAAATATTTTAGCATTCAAAATGGGTTTTTCATATAAAAAGGAATATTAGAAGTAAGGTAAAGAGTTTTATCAGAAGGAAGAGTTATTTCTTCATCCGGTCTACTTTTCCTGGTGTCTTCAAAGCTGCACAAACTGATCATTATTAGGACAAGCCAATTAGAGTGTAGGTGCTAATAGCAGAAACATTTGGCTAATCATTCGTGGTGATTAGGTTTCACATCTTTAAATCTTTATCTCAAAACATATTTTTCCTTAATTTCTCCTAGGAAAAAAAATAATATTATCATCTAATATAGAATGAAAGTCTTGATGGGCTGCTCAAAAAATTAAAGGAGTCAAACTCTTTTCACAAAAAGAAAACACAACAGTAGTAGAACCATCACAAACACTTCTAGTTTTTAAATTTGATTTCCAAAGCACTGCAAGTCAAACCATTTTCCCAAATATGAAACAACCACAGACAATAAAATTAACACAGTACTCTATAGCACCAACATCAGTCACTTTCTGAGACATGCTCCCTGGGTTCCTACAAAATGAAAGACCCAAAATTGTTTAGGAGGGGGCAAGGTTTCAAAGGGATACCTGGAAAAGAGCTTAGTGATAGATGCTAGCCTGTACTCTGCTGACTGAAAATTAGAGATATGATTCTAATTTATGGGATGTCGCTTAAATTGTGCTGGAAATGGCGCCAGTGCATACCTGAGAATTCCGTGCACAACCCTCAAAGTTCTGGGGGGAAGTCTAGGGAGTCACCATCCGCACAATGGCAAGAAATGAGAGATGCTGACTTATCATCACTTTAACACACTCTAGAACTGGTCACGTGCTTTGCACTTGCTGTTTACACATTACTTGAGAAAAAAATACCTTTCGCTCTCTAAAGCCAATGTCATTTGGGGTTTATTGTTAAGGTAGCAAGCATAATCTGAAATAGTGCACCATCGTATATAAATAAATTATAATATAAGTATTCTATGAATGCTGGAACACTGAAAATAAATAAATAAACTAAAATGAAAAAATATATATAAGTATTCTACTATTGTGGAATACTAAGTAGTTTTCAAATTTTACTATACAGAGAGCTGTAATTCTATGCAGAGATCAATTTTTGTGCATACAGGTATCTTTAAGACATGTTACTAAAAACTTCATTGATTCAATGAATGAACATTTTAAGTTCCTGGTACATACTACCAACTTGACTTCAAAAAGTCCTCAAACAATGTAAAGTTCAACAAGTTGTGTATAAGAATGCCTCGTTTCCTGAACACTCAATCTTACCCAATCTTTGCCAAACTCATAAGTGAAAAACAATGTTTTCATTTCTTAAATCATACCGAAGTTATATCATTTTCTGTTTTTCCTTTCCCATTATAATTGTGTGTTTCCCCACTTAAGCTGACATATAAGACCCTGCATACCCTGAACCAAACTGAAATAAAGTTGCCAGGAGATCAATATATTTACATTCTTAAATTTGTTTCGGAGTTGATTTTGCTGTTTTAGATTTAGCACACCAGTGTGAACCTTGGCATCTTTTTGCTATAGACTATTCTTACTATTCCTGAAGGATATCTGTCATCCGAACTTGGGCCAAAGTTCTTAATCTCTACTCTAGATCGTCCGCTGGGATAGAATTCCTCTCCTGCTAAACAGCATCCTTCTAAAGAATGAATAGGTCAACAGGGAAATTAAAGAAGAATTGAAAAAAATCATGGAAATAAAATGACAATGAAAATACAACGGTTCAAAATCTGTGGGACACAACAAAGGCAGTCCTGAGAGGAAAATATATAGCGGTACAAGCCTTTCTCAAGAAACAAGAAAGGTCTCAGGTACACAACCTAACCCTACACCTAAAAGAGCTGGAGAAAGAACAAGAAAGAAACCCTAAGCCCAGCAGGAGAAGAGAAATCATAAAGATCAGAGCAGAAATCAATGAAATAGAAACCAAAAAGACAATAGAGCAAATCAATGAAACTAGGAGCTGGTTCTTTGAAAGAATTAATAAAATTGATAAACCCCTGGCCAGACTTATCAAAAAGAAAAGAGAAAGGACCCAAATAAATAAAATCATGAACGAAAGAGGAGAGATCACAACTAACACCAAAGAAATAAAACTATTATAAGAACATACTATGAGCAACTCTACGCCAACAAATTTGACAATCTGGAAGAAATGGATGCATTCCTAGAAACATATAAACTACCACAACTGAACCAGGAAAGAAGTAGAAAGCCTGAACAGACCCATAACCAGTAAGGAGATTGAAACAGACATTAAAAATCTCCAAACAAACAAAAGCCCAGGGCCAGACGGCTTCCCGGGGGAATTCTACCAAACATTTAAAGAAGAACTAATTCCTACTCTCCTGAAACTATTCCAAAAAATAGAAATGGAAGGAAAACTTCCAAACTCATTTTATGAGGCCAGCATCACCTTGATCCCAAAACCAGACAAGGATCCCATCAAAAAAGAGAGCTATAGACCAATATCCTTGATGAACACAGATGTGAAAATACTCAACAAAATACTAGCCAATAGGATTCAACAGTACATTAAAAGGATTATTCACCACGACCAAGTGGGATTTATTCCGGGCTGCAAGGTTGGTTCAACATCCGCCAATCAGTCAATGTGATACAACACATCAATAAAAGAAAGAACAAGAACCATATGATACTCTCCATAGATGCTGAAAAAGCATTTGACAAAGTACAGCATCCCTTCCTGATCAAAACTCTTCAAAGTGTAGGGATAGAGGGCACATACCTCAATATCATCAAAGCCATCTATGAAAAACCCACCACAAATATCATTCTCAATGGAGAAAAACTGAAAGCTTTTCCGCTAAGGGCAGGAACACGGCAGGGATGTCCATTATCACCACTGCTATTCAACATAGTACTAGAGGTCCTAGCCTCAGCAATCAGACAACAAAAGGAAATTAAAGGCATCCAAATCGGCAAAGAAGAAGTCAAATTATCACTCTTCGCAGATGATATGATACTATATGTGGAAAACCCAAAAGACTCCACTCCAAAACTGCTAGAACTTGTACAGGAATTCAGTAAAGTGTCCGGATATAAAATCAATGCACAGAAATCAGTTGCATTTCTCTACACCGACAGCAAGACAGAAGAAAGAGAAATTAAGGAGTCCATTCCATTTACAATTGCACCCAAAACCATAAGATACCTAGGAATAAACCTAACCAAAGAGGCACAGAATCTATACTCAGAAAACTATAAAGTACTCATGAAAGAAATTGAGGAAGACACAAAGAAATGGAAAAATGTTCCATGCTCCTGGATTGGAAGAATAAATATTGTGAAAATATCTATGCTACCTAAAGCAATCTACACATTTAATGCAATTCCTATCAAAGTACCATCCATCTTTTTCAAAGAAATGGAACAAATAATGCTAAAATTTATATGGAACCAGAAAAGACCTCGAATAGCCAAAGGAATATTGAAAAAGAAAGCCAACGTTGGTGGCATCACAATTCCGGACTTCAAGCTCTATTACAAAGCTGTCATCATCAAGACAGCATGGTACTGGCACAAAAACAGACACATAGATCAATGGAACAGAATAGAGATCCCAGAAATAGACCCTCAACTCTACAGTCAATTGATCTTCGACAAAGCAGGAAAGAATGTCCAATGGAAAAAGGACAGCCTCTTCAATAAATGGTGCTGGGAAAATTGGACAGCCACATGCAGAAAAATGAAATTGGACCATTTCCTTACACCACACACAAAAATAGACTCAAAATGGATGAAGGACCTCAATGTGCGAAAGGAATCCATCAAAATCCTTGAGGAGAACACAGGCAGCAACCTCTTCGACCTCAGCCGCAGCAACATCTTCCTAGGAACAACGCAAAAGGCAAGGGAGGCAAGGGCAAAAATGAACTATTGGGATTTCATCAAGATCAAAAGCTTTTGCACAGCAAAGGAAACAGTTAACAAAATAAAAAGACAACTGACAGAATGGGAGAAGATATTTGCAAACGACATATCAGATAAAGGACTAGTGTCCAGAATCTATAACGAACTTAGCAAACTCAACACCCAAAGAACAAATAATCCAATCAAGAAATGGGCAGAGGACATGAACGGACATTTCTCCAAAGAAGACATCCAGATAGCCAACAGACACATGAAAAAGTGCTCCATATCACTCGGCATCAGGGAAATACAAATCAAAACCACAATGAGATATCACCTCACACCAGTCAGAATGGCTAAAATCAACAAGTCAGGAAATGACAGATGCTGGCGAGGATGCGGAGAAAGGGGAACCCTCCTACACTGTTGGTGGGAATGCAAGCTGGTGCAGCCACTCTGGAAAACAGCATGGAGGTTCCTCAAAATGTTGAAAATAGAACTGCCCTATGACCCAGCAATTGCACTACTGGGTATTTACCCTAAAGATACAAACGTAGTGATCCAAAGGGGCACATGCACCCGAATGTTTATAGCAGCAATGTCCACAATAGCCAAACTGTGGAAAGAACCTAGATGTCCATCAACAGATGAATGGATCAAGAAGATGTGGTATATATACACAATGGAATACTATGCAGCCATCAAAAGAAATGAAATCTTGCCATTTGCGACAACATGGATGGAACTAGAGCGTATCATGCTTAGTGAAATAAGTCAAGCAGAGAAAGACAACTATCATATGATCTCCCTGATATGAAGAAGTGGTGATGCAACATGGGGGCTTAAGTGGGTAGGAGAAGAATCAATGAAACAAGATGGGATTGGGAGGGAGACAAACCATAAGTGACTCTTAATCTCACAAAACAAACTGAGGGTTGCTGGGGGGAGGGGGTTTGGGAGAAGAGGGTGGGATTATGGACATTGGGGAGGGTATGTGCTTTGGTGAGTGCTGTGAAGTGTGTAAACCTGGTGATTCACAGACCTGTACCCCTGGGGATAAAAACATATGTTTATAAAAAATAAAAAATTAAAAAAAAAAAAAAGAATTCCTCTCCTGAACTCCAGGCCTCCAGGATGTTGTCCTAACGACCTATTTTTCCCTGTAGCCCCTCTTTCTAGATTCTAGATTCTATTTGCACACACCCCTGGCTGCTTCAATGATACTGCCTCTTGCATCACCACAAGTCTTGTCACTACTTGGAGATAGCTGATGCTTGTATATTCATTCATTTATTCACTCATGTTTATGAAGTGTCTCCTACGGTCAGCCACTTGAGAAGCATTGGTGCTACTGAAGTAACCAAAAGGGCAAGGTCCCTTCCCTCCTAAAGCTTGGGGTCTAATGTATGTAAAAGGAGAGGAGAAAAGAAATGTCAGGAGGAGCACAGTAAATAAGAAAATGCATCAGTAAATATATAATTCTCAAAGACAGAAACCAGTCAAGTAGGGGGATTGATTTTATTCAGGTTATTTTAATAGAGAAACATTTCAGATCCAAAGATTGGAGGGTCCTCAGCAAGGAGGCTTGGCCTCAAGAAGGGAAAACAAGTTTCCCATGGGGTGGTATCCAGTGGGGCTATTGAGTAGGCATGGAAAGTTGCCCTCAGAGCATGTGCTTTTTTCTGTGGAAAGTGAGTTTCTGGGTAATTAGTTCAGAATGAATAGTTCTAATCTTAGCTAATCAATCATGACAAACTGTTCTCATCTTAGCTCATCAATCAGGAGACAAAGAACAGGAAGTTGGGCTCTGCCTAGCCTTATCAGCAGATTCAGGCAAAAGGGGAAGAAAGGTCTATATTTAGCTTTGTCATGGTTTAGCATTGTGGGAAAAAAAAAAAAAAAACTGTTAAAGTAAAGATGGGCTTTCAAGAGAGGAAGTGGCAGAGTTTAGTAACAAATGGGAAAGGCTGTCTAGAGGTTGGACAGTTGAAGACAGGCCAACTGAAAAAGCATTCTCACACAGGAACATCATGGTCAGATCCCTGGAGTAGAGACAGCATGGAAGAAACAAGAACATTTAAAAGGCCAGTGTAGCTAGAGTGAGTAAAAAGGAAGAATACAAGAAATGTCATCAGGGGCCAGATCAGGCAAGACCAGGCAGGACAGTCTTGATTAGATTCTGAGTGCACTGAGAAGTTACTGGACAATACCAAGGAGGGAACTGTGCTGTAGGTGATGTTGGAAAGGATCGCTCTAGTTGCCATATGGAAAATTAATCGGTCTGCAGGGGATGTGTGGCAAAGGAGAAGAATCGGAGATGAAACTTCTGTAGTGATCCACATGAAAAATGACGAGAGCCTGGACTCTGCTGGAACCCATGGGCTGCTGAAGCCCTCACAGTTTTATTCTCACTGATATTATCCTCATACTTCCACACCTCTCTGAAATATGGAGTTTTGAAGGGTGACCATCCCCTTAAGGGCCCGGCAAACCTGTGAGCCAATCCTTAAGGTGATGTCACCCAACCTCAAGGTATTTCCTTCTATATCAGCCAATTGTAGAAGTTGCAATGGGGTTCACAGTCACACCAGACTTTGTTATAACCACCATGTCCTGATTTCCAGTCACACATCATTTCAGACCTGGACTGTTGTGCTGGTCTTCATAAAATTCTTCTCACTGCCCCTGAAATAGTCATTGTGTAAATCGCCATATTTTTTTGTTATCACTATTCTTGACTCAAATAGCCTCACCATCCCCTTATCAGACATGGAATCAAAATCAAAATCCTTAAAAACCCTTTCAGGAGAGCCAAATTTCTTATCATTTATCTTTTTTTTTTTTTAAGATTTTATTTATTTATTTGACAGAGACCACAAGTAGGCAGAGGCAGGCGGGGGGGGGGGGCGGGGGAGCAGGCTCCCTGTTGAGCAGAGAGCCCGATGCGGGGCTCGATTTCAGGACCCTGGGATCATGACCTGAGCCGAAGGCAGAGGCTTTAACCCACTGAGCCACCCAGATGCCCCATCACTCATCTTTTTTACCAGCTTCTGGATCAACAGAGTAGTCTGCCCATTCACCCCTGAATATTTCCACTTCAGTGTTGCTAGGGATCTAATGTGTGCCCTCAAAATTCCCATGTTGAAAATTTAATATCCAGTGTGATGTTATTGGGAGGTGGGGCTTTGGGGAAATAAATAGGTTATGAAGGCAGAGCCCCTGTGAATGGGATTAGTGTGCTTATAAGAAGTGATAGGAGAACCTTACCCTCTGATCTCTACCATGTGAGGACACAATGGGAGGATAGCCATCTATAAGCCAGGAAGTGAGTCCTCACATGACATCAGGCACCGTGATCTTCTGTTTCCCAGATCTAGAGCTGTGAGAAATAAATGTCTGTTGTTAAAGCTCCCCAGTCTATGGTAACATGTCAGAGCAGCCTAAACAACCTAAAGCATGTGTTTTTTCAATATTACTAATATATATGTTCAAGTGACTGAAAAAATATCTTTCTACTGATAAAATTCTTCTCTTTCTCTTCATTTTAAGAAGAGACTTAGAGCATCTTTTTCTGTAAGAAAGAAATGGCATCTCATTAGGGGGAAGTACAAAGTTATTTTTGTCACCATATGGAAGCTGAAATATGTGTAGAAAGATCAGAAAGAATGTCAAGTAGTTGAAAGTGTGGAATGTGCTCATATCAGATATTTTTCTCTCAGCTTCGAGCTCAGTCTTGTACAACTGGGGATGAAACTCTACAAAGCTCATTTCTGTGTTGTCACTGGGTCCCTGGTAGACTCAGTCAGGACAGGTTCTTGGGGGTGACAGGAAGACTGGAGGATGTTGGAAACCTCTGCTTGCTCCCTCTCCTTATCGTTCGTCCCTCTTATGGTGGGCATTGGCTAGGGGTTCCTATTGGCAATTTTCTCCACATCCCAAACCAGCCTCACCGTGCCTGAGAGACAGCCAGCTGGCATGCCCTCATAAGGTTCAGGATCCCAGGTGTGCAGGGCTACTGGGCTAATAGCCAAACCTTCCAGAGTCTCTGTTGGCACTTATTGTCTCTGTGAAAACTCGGTGTCCTCTTTGAACATTTTCACTTCTCTAACAACTGGTTACCAAATCCTTGTATTCAATGAGCTCCATTAACAATATCTGGTGCAGTTTCATTCTTAACCACGCTGAGCGAATATTATAAGGAGGTTTCATCACAAGGCTTAGAATTTTAATCCTGTCCATTGAAAGTGAACAGCAGAATTAATTTATGGATATCATGGATGAGGCTAACTAGTTATCCAATGTTATCATTTTAAGCAGCTTTACTGCTCTTTGTTATTGGGCAATTCATTTAAACTTTAGTGTGGGTTTTTGGGGGGGGAGGGCAGGGGATATGGTGATTATATCTCTCCCGCTCACTAGTTGGTGAGTCTGAACCAGTGAACAGCCCAAGAAACACTTGGCCTCAAACCAGTAGGACCTCAATTCAAACCCTACCTCCTCTACTTACCAAATCTGTGAACCTTGCTTAAATGACAGCCTTTCCACACCTGCCTTGTTGGTAAAATGGGGGTAATTATCATCTCGAATTCAGAAGGTTGTAGTGAGGATCAGATGATGTAATTTATTTTTAAAAAGTTAGAAACACACCTGACCTATAATAATACATGTTCAGTACATTTTTCCTTTTCTATTGTCATTTACCATAAAAATGTAGGAATTCGGAGTATTTTATTGCTAACATATATCAGCTGGGTGTGTGTGCATTTCTAATCACAGTTTGAAAGGGTTCATCTAACCTCTAAGCTGTGTGATCTGACAAATCATCTTTCTTCATCGAACCAGACTTGTGTGTGCTTAGGATAAGGGGAGTGCTGAGAATAAGGCTATGAGGCTTAGTTAGTAGTCACCTGTGGTCTGCGAGGAAGGCAGTGCTTTCATTCTGGGGACATGAACTCACCGTTTGGATTTCTTTTGCATAGAAAACCTTAGTAAGGCATCAGGGAAAGCATATGAATACATGAAGTAATTTTATTTACTTCTTTTTGAGTACTACATATGGGTGTGTGATACAAAGTTCACAACACAACTCTGACCCACAGCTGCCAAGTTATTTGTTGAAAACTGAACTTGAATGGGCTGGCCAACCAGCAGTCGGAGGGCAAGGCCAAAAGCCTGGCCCAGGATTCAAGTCTGATGCTGCCAGCAGACTAGTCCTCTGAAATACTATGGAAGACAACACGCCCCTAGGTTGGCCAACCACCGTGACTACACCCTGTTTCTGTACTCTTTGTAATCTACTCTCCTAATGGTGATTTTTCATCTTCCAAAGTTCAAGGAAGATTCTGAGTAAGACTATGTTCTTTCCTGGGAAAACTATATTCTAAGCTGATTTCTTGCTAATTCCCCTGACTCATCGAGCACCTCTATATGACCTCTCTGTGAACAATCTCACCACACATTTTAGGTTGTTGGAAGTGCAAATTCAACTAAAATCCAGATAACCATTTTCAACCAAGAAACTGGCAAAAACTAAAAATACTGATAACAGCAGATCTGACAAGCCCGTGGGAAAATGAACCATCTCCTATACTGCTGGTGGATCTGCGGATCATAATGAATTTTTGGAAGTTACCTGACAGTGAACAAAAATATTAAAATATTCAATCTTTAAACTCAGTGTTTACACTTTAAAAAAAAAAATGCCATACTGAAAAAAAGCACCAGTACGTAAGCATGTAACTATAAGAACATTTGTTTGAGTACATTTTTAGTGATAAAAAAGGTAAATCTGATTTTTCCATAAATAAGTAATAGTCAGGTAAATTACAGAACATCTAGATTTTGCAATATTTTTAAGCTGTTAAAGCAGAAGAGTCCCTGCAGGGGACATGAAATTGAAGAAAGAAATTGAGTTGGAAAAGACTGTGTATAACATCCCCTCAATATCATGATACATGATACAATCTGGTTGGGAAAAATAAAAATAAAGAAAATACCTATATAGACTCTTTTCTAATGTATATTTAAATATGGAAACACAACAAAGGATAACCACACAGAGATAAATTGGCCATATCCGTGTGTGTGTTTAGGAAGGGTTATGGTATGACTGTCATTTATTTTCCCAGCAAATATTTGCAGTGTTTTAAGACTTGTTACTGTAGCCATGCTTTCATTTGTAATTTTTCAATAAAAATAAATACAAAATTAATATTTTATTATATAAAATTATATATATATATATATATATATATATATATATATATAAAATTAACAAATACAAATTAAATATTTTATCCTGCCAGATAAGAGACGTAAACCTAAGAGCTTCCCAAATGTCCACACCTAATCAGGAGATAATTAAAGTGCTACCTGAACCCAAGTCTGTGTGATTCCGAAGCTGTCCTTGTTTTACCCACATCTCCTCTGGCCTTGTGAAATGTACATTTCAAGGGAAAAGGTAGCATGGGTATTTTGCCGGGGAGGAGAGCATTTCTGGTTCCTTTCATCCCACGGGAAGCCATTTGTTTCACGTGGGATTCCCTGAGCCCATCCAGGAAGGAAACACACAGAACACATTTAGCCCAGTGTTGCTTTCTTTCTGCAACATTTAACTACAATTAGCCAGATCCAGTGGTGTGCTAAGAGTATTAGAATAATACAGTGGCACCATTTGGAGCAGGCATAGAAAATCCTTACCCAGCACAAGGATATAAGAGGAAGAAGCCCTGCTCCTTATGACTTTGCTTCATTTTCTCGGGGCAAGGGCTTCATTTGGGGCAAGAGAAAAACCATGAATTTGTGAACCAGTTTAGCCGTTGGAGCCGTGAGCTCAGGTACACACGATATAAAGGCACCCAGACGCACACCTGCCAACCTTCCATTGGAGGGGTGTTAAAAGGAACGATAACTGGTGAAGTCTTGTTTATCCAGTAGTTTGTTTTTTATGCAAATTTTTTCCTGCAGGGAAAGAGGAACCCGTGTGGAATTCATAAGCAGCCTTAGAAGCTGATGAGAAAAGCAATAAGCCTCTGTGAAAAGTCCTGCATCGTAACATATCCCCAGGGACCTCATCTTATGAGCATTACTATGCAATGTGAATTAAATCCACCAGATAGAGCAGCTGCCTGGTGCTTTGGAGCTGATTACCATCATCCCTGGAGGCCGAGGCTTTCTGCATCAGCGACCTAGCATCCTAGGATTGACCTACGGGAAGTCTAGGGCTTACTGAGCTCAGTGCCAGCGGAGGTGGGCATGCCCTTTGGGTGAATGGTAAATGTGAGCACGCCCAGGGATTCCCTGGTGACAAAAGTCATGGCCTAAATTCCAAGTACATTGATTTGGGCAGTCCAGAGAGAGCATAGGGTGGGAAGACATGAGGAATGGGAGCTGTCATAGAAATGATATTAAAATCATGGTGACTAAATATCAAAACACTAAATCAAGGGCGGTAGGCATTCCTAATGAAGTGTTCATAGGGCTAGAGTCAAAAACTTCTGGGAGGCCTGTGGGAATGGCTGCACTGTGCATTCAGAATAAAGAAAGGAAAGAAGCGGACAGAATCCATCAGCATAGAAGGCCCTCCAAATCTGAAATGGAAAGGGAAAGAATTTCAGATTCTCTGTTCCTTGAATCAAGCCAATTCACTTCCCCTTGAATGATCGTTTTATAATTCATGTAGATACAGGATCAAAGGGGGCTCATGAAAAAAACCAGGACCTGTCATGTAAAAAGAAGCCTTTGCTGTTTATTTTTTCCAAGTGTAATCTGGAAATGTTTATTGTTTTAGTCAGGAAAGGAAAGTGTTGCAGACGTTGAAACGCAGAGAGAGATATCAAACTCCACTAACTATCCAGCACACAATTAGACTTTTTCAAAATGGGGGCGCCTGGGTGGTTCAGTCAGTTAAGCATCTGCCTTCAGCTCAGGTCACGATCCCAGGGTCCTGGGATGGAGTCCCACAGGCTCTCTGCTCAGTGGGGATCCGTTTCTCCCTCTCCCTCCGCCCTTCTCCCCAGCTCATGCTCTCTCTCTTTCTTATGCTCTCTGTCCCACTCTCTCAAATTAAAAAAGATTTCTTTTTAATTTAAAAAAAATAATTTTTAAAAACATCTTTGCTCTCTTCTTTCGGATGAAGGTCTAAATGTCAATGTCAATAAACAAGTGTTCATGTCAGAAACTGAATAATTAAGCAACTTTTCAGCCAATGTCAAATATCATTTGTATCCAGAGCCCTGGGTAATAAGAGACAGTTTTCATAAAAACATTTCTTCTTCCCTCAAGTAACTGAATAAGGGAATTCTCATTCCTCTCCCTCATTCCACCTGAAGCTCCCAACGGATTTTCCCCAGAGTGACCAGGTTTGGGGCGTTAAATGTTTAAATGCTGAAGGCAAACAAGCCCCAGAGATACGGGCCCCCAAGAGAGGAAAGAACAACCCTACGAAGACCCACTAGTGAACGGGAGTTCAGACAACGCAAGGAAACCCATCCAGAGCAGATTTTTCTCTTAAACGTATTCATCCTGCAGCCCACAGACAGCATAGAGGGGAAGCTGCTTCTAAGAATGGCCAAGGGGCAAAACCAGGGAAAAAACACTCAAAGTGTTCCCAGGATAGCAAATCACAAAAAGCTCCTTGCCAGCCCTCAATGCTTATGTTGCAACATGATCCATGGGATTATCTTTAGGTTCAAAGAACACCCTCTCCACCCTCTGGGGTTCAGGCTTGGCCATGGGCAGGTCTAAGAACACTGACGAGGCCTTCAAGCCAAACGCCTTCAACGCAGAGATGCAAACAGAAAGGCTAATAGGCGCAAGCCCAGGGCACAGAAGATAGTTGCAGACATCAGCCAGAAAGCTGACATTAGTTTCTAACATTCCCTTTATCTTGGGGTCAAAACCCCTAGGGTGGGAAAGAAAAAAAAAAAAAAAAGAAAGAAAGAAAAAAACTTTTATCAAACAGTTGCCTTTGTCTGCATAAGTGGATTCCAACCTTTTCTAGCCTGAGAATTTCCCTTTAAAATACAAAAGTTTTGAATCTCCCAGAACACTGATGATACCAACTAGTGATGGACTGAGATCCTATATAGAGAGCAAATAACCACATAAATCCAATAATACTTTAAACAGTGGTCTAGGACATGAACCCCAAGACCTTCTGCACACAGATGACGAACTGAACAGTGTTGGTGTAAACTGTCAAATTTTTCAGACAACAGAAAATGTTCAAGTCTGCTTTATTTTTAATTGAAAAGAATTTTAAAAGGTACATGTGGTGGGGTTCAATTTTATACTTTTTGTCATTTTCTTTGTGCTCCTGCACCCTTAAGCCCTTGTTCCCTGCAGCATCATAGTGAAAGGTGGTATTGGAAGGAGAAAATCTAGAATTGAGACACAGCTTTCAAATTCTTGGATTCTAGATTTCATTGTGTTTATTCAAATGTTTACAGAAGCAAAGCATATAAGAATGATTCTCCTAGGGGTGCCTGGGTGGCTCAGTGGGTTAAGCCTCTGCCTTTGGCTCAGGGCATGGTCTCGGGGTCCTAGGATCGAGCCTTGCATTGGGCTCTCTGCTCAGTAGAGAGCCTGCTTCCTCCTCTCTCTCTCTCTGTGCCTCTCTGCCTACTTGTGATCTCTGTCTGTCAAATAAATAAATTTTTAAAAAAAAGAATGATTGTCCTATAGACATCATGCAGTTTCAACAACTAGATACACATCCCAGGGTGTTGGTTCACAGCCTTGGAAGATCCCTGGCTAGGAGCTGAAGCCAACCCCTATAAACAGAGAGTGAAGACAGACCAAAGAAAGAGTAGATATCCCCCACCACCTGCTAAAATCTTTAAATAGAGGCCTTACCAAGGTTCAATCATGTATATAGTCCAGACAGTCTCAATAACACATCACTGTCTCAAGGCTGAGTCCTGGAAATGCCTCTCACTGTGGGAATGGTACGATGTGCTAGAATGGACATTTCAAGGACCCAGGAGGGGTAGTGAGCCTCTGATTGCCCAGGTCAGCCTCAAGGGTCAACCACCAGCCATGACCTTTCAATGACTTCCTCCAACACAATCTTATGTTATATCTTATGACACTTTATGGTCTCATTCTTTTAAAGCAAATTTCAGACATGTCTTTCTTCTGGAAATATTTTCAAAGAAAGTGTTTGTTGTTATTTTGTTTATTGGTGATTTACAGAAATGCAATGCCGTTTTCACATCGAACCAAATAACCAACAAATTCTTACTCTTCCTTAATACCCAATCTACATTCAAATTTGCCTGCCTGGTCTCAGAGGTGCTTTTTAAATTGGTTTGTTTAATTCAGGATCCAAACAAGTTTCCCATGTTGCATTTAGTTGTCTCTTAGGTCTCTTTGAATCTCGAGCAGTCTTCCTTCCCCTTTTAAGTTATATGGTTGTTGAAAAAAAATGGGGTCATAGAGCATTCATCACATTCTGGGTGTGGCCAATTGCTGCTTTGTGGTGTCTCGAACTTGGTCCTTTCTCTCCAGTAAATTCTGTAGGTTGGTAGTTAGCTTGAGTAATCTGAGTTCAAGTTTCTTTGTACACACAGGTGTATTTCCATTTATGTCACACCAGGAAACATGTATATGCTGTGAGCCCGTGGGTCTGTGGGTCTGTGGGTCCAGGCTAAGACTGAATCTTAGGTTTCACAAAATAATAAGACAAGAGTTCCCAGAAAGAACATGAAGAAAATAAAAAAGACAGTGTGGGGCTTTTTTAGGGGGGGGTAGTGTGTTTTTTGTTGTTGTTTGTTTGTTTTCTGAACAGAGGAGAAGGAAGATGTATTAGCAGAGAAGGCTAGATTTTGGTAGACTATGGCAGCTGGCTGGCCCTTGCCCCTTCTACAGACTGAAGTTGTGAGGGAAACAGCATCAGAGCCCCATGTTGATTTGAGATTCTGATGGTAAAAGAGGCTGAGGTCCCGCCTTCTACCTTGAATTCTGAGAAGGCCCATCACCTCAGAGACAATGTGCATCATGAAACAGGCAAGCTTCCATTAGGCAGCAGCAAATTCGAAAACCCAGCTGAGTGCAGAAGCCAGCAAAGAGGATCACACGACACAAAAAGGACTATTAAAAGAGGTTGGCTAAAGATGTTGGTCTGAACCGCATGCTTAGAAGACAGAGGGACGGAAGTCTCAGCAGATGCTCGGGTGAAGAGTGACAACAGTCATGACCTACAACTCCAGGCTTCTCAGCAGGTAGTCCTTGCAGACCAGCAACTACAGAGAAGCATTACACGTGCCCACCCACAAGGTGATTCCAGGAAGGAGGCTCTTTCCCTATTTCCCATGGTCAACATGAACGCATAAATACTGACTTCTAGAAATAGAGAAGAAATCACAGAGTAGCCACTTGTAATAATATTGAATTCATTAGTTACACATGCATATCTAAAATCACAGATAGTGATGTTCCATCTCATATGTCGTGAAACAGATTATTCATGTTCTTGACACAAATGATGACCTCTGGCAGGACACCATCATCTTTTGAGGAGCCAAATACATGTTCTGGGGCACATTGCCCTCACTTCTGTCTTCGTTGTTTGGAATACAGCATGTTTCAAGTCTTGTGCAACACTGTGTTGTTGCGGGGGTGGGGGGGAGGAGTTGCCCCAGTCCCAAGCATTCTTCTGCAAGACTTTCAAAGATTTGTTTTTTGTCTCCTCTGCAATTGACATACATGGTTGGTCTCTTCCTTATAATCATTTATCCTTTCGCTTTTTAAAGGTATTTTAAAAGCCTTATTTACTCTAACACTTAACTTGCAATATGAGGTAATACACCCAGGAAACTAAGATAAATCTGTATTAAATTTATTTGTCTATTTTTGGATACCAACACTGTCAGGTGATCTCCTGACTTTTGGTCATGTCTATCCGTTTCTTATCTCCATAAGCACATAAAACTTTTCATTTCAAGCTATGTGTGTTAGCACCCCTGCTTAGTATTGTGCTATTCAAAATAGAAGGAGGAAGAGAGGAAGGGTGAGAGAGAGAGTACAATATAAGAGAAAACGTGAGCAATGCAAAGTAAGAGAACTGTTTTTCTGATGTATAAGTTTGAAGAAATAAAAATCTGCCTAATATTTGGACACATGTAAATGATGTCTTAATCTTATTAACCACATGAAAGCATAAACCCAAGAAGGAAAAAAGAAAATATATCTGAGTAATTTTCAAGTCTGAATTAACTGAGGAATAATCACTGAATTTGACCGATATTTTTGGAAGTAACTAAGTTAAATATTTTGCTATTAGCCAAAATGGCAACTCGAGGCAGAAATTAAGATATTCCAGGAAAATAAAACAAATTCCATTTTTCTCAAATGAGTACACAACTGCAAAATCTGTAATTACATATAAAGTACATATATATCTCTACAGATATATGTGTGTGTGTGTTTATGTATACACATATATATATATATATTACAAAAGAGGAACTAATAATATGTGATTTGATGCAATGAAGATATACTGAGTTCCTCTTATGGCTGAGAACTCAGCATAGAAAGATGATAAAGACAGACCCAGTCCTTCTAAAACTCCCTCGTTGAGGTTTTCAGTATTCTAACCATATGCTGCCTTTCCTAATACTATCCTAACATCAAATCCCAACCCCAAATTCACACATCTGCGTGCTTTTATGAATATTTTCAGAAGTCTCAGTTTCCACCTGTTAGACTCTCCTTTCACTATTATTCATGGCCACCTTCTGATGATTAGGCAGAGATCATAATTAATTAACCTCGATTAATGCAATAAGTTAAATCATTAGCTCATTGGCCCAAGTTTATTGGAAATATTACCACTCTGGAAGCTAATGGAGTTGGAGAACATGCAAAGATGTTTTTTAAAAAGTTCACTAACGTGTTAGCTTAATCTTGGTTTCTTTGTCTTTAATTCAAACTAATAGTACTCTCCAGCTTGTAGAACTGTGTTGACTAAAAAAAACGCATGCAAAGCGGTTAGCATGTTGCCTATCCCCCATAATCACTCATTCAGCTGTGTTAAAGTTTTTGCAGATGTTGTTGTCTGGAGTGGTGGATCCTTGTTAGTGTTGTTACCGCTGTTGACAAGGTTATGGTAATTGTGTGGCTGACAGGAGGATTTCATGAACTTGGTATCAAGGATTCATTGGCTCATATACATCAAGGATCAACTCTCTTTCCTCAGATATTTAGATCAGTTTGTCAAATGACTTACTTTCAAACTGAAAAGCCAACTTTTCTCATTGAACCAAATTCATTATCACTTAGAGCCAGAGTATGTTTTAAAACTTAATTGGTGAAAACTTCTTATCTACAGTTAAAAAAAAAAAAAAAAAAAGGTGGAGATGACAATGTGTTTACTCCAGGGTTGTGAACTCAATGTTTTGATTCTTAACCATATGTGGAATTGCTAATTAGTTGGAAAGATGTAAAAAATATCTAATGTCAGCTGCCAATAGTTTTACTTTTTAAAAGAGAAGGGCAATCAACTTAAAGATAAAAACAAATGTACATAAAGAAGTGTTTATAATAGAGAATTGTGATAAATTTTAGTCAAGTTCAACACACTCCTATTGAGCAAGGACCTAGGATGCGCCAAACACTGCTTGAGTCACTAAAAGTACGAATTTAAATAAGAAAGAAAGCCTACTGCTGAGTAATTCTGATGTACTATGCTTAACACATTTTACTATTTACAGTATTTTTCCCATGAATGACTGATTTCCCTATCTCCAGCTTGACTCCACACCGACCAGCCCCTTCCTCTCCCAAATCCAAAGGCATAAAACATTCTATTGTCAGCAATGTTTTCAGAATTCTGATTATCCGCGGTTCCATGGTGTAATGGTGAGCACTCTGGACTCTGAATCCAGAATTCTGATTATCCTGTTTTTCATGGCCCACCCCTTCTGTTTGAACATTCCTGATTCAATGATTCAATAAAAATCTGTTAGCATAAAAGTGAATTTTGAATACCTTAACGCTACATTAGGTCATCAAGACAAGTTATATCGAAATATTACAGTTCAAGAAGACAAAGTCACAATTGTTACTTACATATGTTATAAAGATAATTTGTAGGATGTGTTTTCCAAATTGTGATAGCTTTATAAAGGCATTAAGTTGGAAGGAAAATGCAAAGAGGTGACAGAACAGCAAAGCAGATAGAGAAAGGGAATATTCTAAAATAGTCTTATTTGAAAGGAAGAGAAACAATGAAGCAAAGTCCCATTTTCTGAGAAACTATCCCCACTTCTGCTAATTCATCGTTTTTTATTTCATCTCCAAAGCAATAGTATAGACTAGCTATAGTCTACTTTTGGAGAAGATAAACCTGACCCCTAGGAAATGTGTCTTAGCCAAAGTCACATCATTAATAAAATACAGACTTTTGTCTATGTCTATCCATTTCTAACACACATTATTTTACATTATAGAATGATTATAAAAATTCAGTTACTTTACTCTGTGGTATATTTCATTATGATGGAATGTTTTTAAATCTCTAATTTATCTTCTGATTTTGAAGTATTCACTGTGACCACATAGTCATTTGCAATTATCAGGTAGTAGAACATTAGTCCTACCCAGGGTATCATCAAGAAGGCCATGAATCAATATGAAATTATCCGCCTACCCTCAGACACTGTGAATCCTAAAAGTGCACCATGTATCACTGCATTTGTACCTCCAAGAAGACACAAATATGCAAAGGAAGAGAAAAGCCCAAGGAAGAAGTGAGCTAGTCCATCAAGTGAAAATACAGAAGGTTTCCACCTGCAAGCCTGTCATGGGAAAGCCCTAGGTGAGACTCGGGCTCTGTGTGTCAGAATCTTCCATCCAGAAGGAAACAAACACTGACAAGCTGTGGAGCTACTGCTAGAAATTCTGAATTGCAACAAAGGGAGGGGAAAGTTTGATACTGTAAGTTGTTACATATAAAGTAAATATTATATTGGAAAGAATGAATTAAGTGCTTGTAATAATACTATGTAAGACTTAGTACAACCCAAACACATGAAGAATTTTAAATGTTTAGAAAAGTTTATGAGGGATAGACACATACAATGATTAAGAGTGATTACCTTATGACCTGAACCTAGACCCTGAAGTTACTATTGTGGAGTATGAATTTTTGTTTTCATTTCATTATCATATTTCATAGTTTTTGTTTCATTATGTAATGTGTCCTTCCGCTTCCAACTAGAGGTAGAAGCTAGTTGCAAGTTTGCAATGGCATTATCCTGGTGTATTACTCCTAGGTTTCCGTTCATTTATTCGATAATCTTTTATTGGATGTCTACCTTGTGCTTTTATTTATAGGCACAACAAATGTAGACCGTAGATCTGTTTTGTGGCTGTGGATCAAGCTAACTGCTAACTGGAACATGGACGGTTCTGGAACTCATGTCCTATTTGGGGGTTGTGGACATTTAGCTACTAATTACACTGTTAATTATTTACTTACAACTGTAAAATGTGTCACAAAGAGCACTGGGCTTCAAGACAGAATACAGCTGTGTGGCCTGGCCCGGTCAGAAAAGGCAGGACTTCCTGAGGAAGTGACGCTGAAGTCTGAATGAACCGGCCGTGAGTAGTGAATTGGGAAGGACACAAGAGCGTTTCCAACCGGTAATGACAATGTCGAAGTTGCCACATGAAGAACAGTGCCCTAGACACACCCGGAGAGAAGCAAAGGAAAGGGGGATGTGGGGCTGAGGAAATCAATATGCCAGTCCCTCTTGGCCACAGGAGGGAGCTTCGCATTTGTACTGTGAGCAGAAGAAAGCCACTCTGCCGGTCCAAGGCAGGGAGAGAGGCACAGGGGTTCAGTGAATTCCTCAGGAATCAGGGTGAGAGGATTGAAGAGATTGGTACTGACTGAATGTTTACAAGGAGTGAGGCACTCAACAAATTTTATTTCTCTAACACACACACACACACACACACCACACTATAATTCCCTTTATGCTGAAAACTGAGATTCAATAACTTAATGTAGATTCTACTTTCTACAAAGCAGGTAAGATGTGACCTGACTCTGTTCTGCTGGACCCCAAACTATGCATTCTTTCCCTTTGGATCTTTCCTGTACCCATTCCTTCTGATTAAGAATTTCTACCATCTGTTTTCCCTCACTCTCTCCTCTTACCAAATCATCTTCTTGGCCCCACTTTCACCCCAGCCACATTCCTCATAAAAAAGGGATTTGGTCCACTTTGCTCACTGCCAAATCCCAAACACTGAGACGGGTTTCTCAGACGTGTATCATGTTCAGCAAAGAGTTATTGGTTGAATTCCAACATTCTGTCCCCACCATCTGTCCCCCCATCCCCTCTGGTATTGAGCACTTCCGGGCTAATGATGTGTAAGTACACACGGTTCCCCGAGCTCCTCACTGGACTTCCAGATTGCTATTCCTGGACATCCTTTAATGTCTCGCCAGCACTTCGAGCTTCACAGATATCCTATCTTTCCCCAACATCTTTATCTAATTTTTCCTCATTTGTTAAAAGAGGATCACCTTTTCCCCAGGAATTTAATTTTAAAACGTGAGTTATCCTCACAGCCTCTTCACATCTCAATATCTCAAGACTCCAATAGGACCTTCCTATCTGTAGCAAACTGAAGTGAACATCACCTGAGCTCTTTTCCACCAGCTCATGTAGCCAAACATCTCCAAACTCTTTGTTCTATTTCTTCAGGTCTTCCCAACTCTGCTGCTTCTTTGGCACGTGTCATCTTCGTTTTATCTTGCACTGGCTCATTCTCTTTTGGGCTCCTCAGTCATGAGAGTGAGAGGAAGCCATAAAAAAAGAAAGACTAATTTAGATGGAGTTTTTACAATGAGTGAGGCGCTCAATATGTTTTATTTATCCAATTCCACCCCCCCCCAAATGTTCAAGTTAACAATCTTGTGAATATAGTAAGTTTCCTGAGGATTTGGGAGTGCCACATAGGAGAGATCATATCCAGCATCTGTCAGCTTCCATAGCCTCTGGACACTATCTCTTCCAACCAGGGTTGACCCACATGATAAGAGCGGCAGCCTCCCCCACACATTCAGCTTCCACTCCCCACAGGCACCTGTCCTGCTTCTTCTCAGTGAGTAGCCCCACCAGGCCAGCATGTCTTCCCCTGGATTTCTGGACTTCTAGGAAATGACATATTTTCTCATTATGGTACAACTACTTGGCAACTGAGACCTTCTTATTTCTTCTCCATAATGCTTTCATATTTACATTATCACCACATTTTCCTACTAACGTCCTTTAGAGAATCTCCTTCTAAACACTTCTACCCTTCCTCACTCTGTTCTCAGATTCTAACCCCTCCCTATAAAGTGCACATCACTCTGTCTCTAAAACACAGAGCTGCTCACACCATCTGCAAATCAAGGATCACTAACATGGTACTTCAGCCATTTCACAGACTGACATCAACCTCTATTTCCATATCTCCAGCCCATATTTCTGCTGCTTGTGCTCTTCCAAGATGCTGGTCACCTCAACCCATGGCCTTTCTCCCTAAAACCAACATTTTCACTGTTTTTGTTTTTGTTTTTTTTTATTCTCTCTTCCAAAAATATTTTCTGTTCTTCAGTTCATATCCAAACACCAATATTATTTATAGCCTTTTGAAAACGTTACTTTACCCTTTCATGAAACCCACCCTAAACCTACCCTAAACCTCGGTTCCTAAGTATTTTTTCATCATTGGCACTTCGTAACTATTTCCATTATAATGCTCTTCACACCCACCTTAAAGTATGTTATGCTTTAAAATTCACACTTGCATTTTTCTCACATATTTGAAGATCTATGAAGTCACAAAATGTATCTTATTTTTTTAATCCCTATAGTCCTTAACACAATTGGAGTTCAGTTGTTTACAGTACTTTATGATTAAAACATACAGGAAATAATTCGCTTGAATACTAATAACTGTTATAGGAATAATTCTATTCATTTACTTACCTTCAGGAGCAGAATTATTCTGTATGATATCAACTTCCAAGGTTGATTTCATGTGACTTTAGTTTTATTTCCATCTCTTTCCCTGACTCTGATAGGACCAGAAACAGTGGAGAAGGGAGGTTGTGGTACATATTTTTACAAAGAAGCTTCAGTTGAATATGATATAAGCTTCTCGATGTTTGGAAGCCCCAACTTGCAAGGCTTCTCTCTGTTGTTCAGCCAATAATCTCAAAATGTGAAGATAAATGCTGACACAGTTACAGCTCATTCCACCAAAAATATAAATAGAAATACCCCAGGAGCGTTTTTCTCCATGGTGGACAACCGTACTTCTACTTAACAAGCATGTGTTCATTTTAGTCAATTTGCTCTTGGTTCCCCATAGACAAGCATACTGTGTGTATCATATGTTCACTCTTGTTCAATCGCATTTACATTTCCAGTTCCTCTAAAAACCTCATTTTACAGCCAAAACTTTATAACTAACTGGATATATTTTGCTCAGTCCTCCCTAACTCCTGTAGCTTTCTGATTTTACATTCACTGTGGGTTGAGTGGGTGATGAGTAAGTTTCAGATGCTTTGCTTTGAGCTTTTAAAATGTTCGTCCCTCTGAATCTTGAAGATCTCTACAAAGCAGGAGAGTTTTGGGTGGACTAAACATGTTACATTTATTTTCCATTTTATCTGTCTGTTAGTGTTTCCCTTGAAGCTGGAGGTTTTAACATAGTTTAGATCACATGGTCATTATCACTTTCTGAGTCTCCTGGGCTCCCTCATTTTTAGATGTGTTATCAAGTGGTGGGAACACACATTAGTGACCAAAGGAGAGACTGTGTTCGTTCAGATTGTTACTAACTTCTCTTTCTCCCTGTCTTTCCCATATTAAAATGGGAGACTGAATTTCATTAACTTCTATGAATATGACCATTCAGAACTTATGCATATCTTTGCATCAGTGCATTACTCAAGTAAGTTGTCTTGTTTTTACACCAAGGGGCATAACTGGGTGAGTGCAGGAGAATGCATGAGTTCTGCTTTCGGTTCTGTTCTATCTTTAGCCATCTGCATTAACAGATGTGATTCTCATTTTGATATATTAAAGGAAAGCGACACTCCAGAATAGCATATTAAACAGTGGCATAAATAAAGTTTATAATTTCTTCCACAAGTTGCTTGATGCTTAAAGCCAAAGACACCTTTAAGATAGATCATTTTGTGAGTGATGACTACAAGATAAAGAAAAAGCAAAAAAGGATATCTACAAACTACCAAAAATTGTTGTTACATGCAGTATATTCTCCCTTTCAGCTTCCACACTTGAAATATATTTGAGATGGAGGTAAAAGAAGTCTGCAGCTGTTATGGCTTCAACTCATTAGTGATATCTTTCATAAGGTTTTATATACATTATGGATCTGATTTTTCTTTGCCCCAATATCAAGAGTACATTATCAGAACAAGATAGACCATCTGAATGGCTTATAGGATGAGGAATTGCTTCTTCTCTCATCTTCCGCAATTGGCAGTTATCAGAGATACCTAAATGGGGCATTAGGAAGACCAGCCTGGAAAATTATATATTCTGGGTTGGGAGGTGAACTTCCTACGTGTGTGTGTGTGTGTGTGTGTGTGTGTGTGTGTGTGTGTTGCTTATAATCTCTAAAGGAAGGAAACCTCTATTTAGCTTCTTTAGCATCTGAATACAGGTACACCTCACATACATACACACACACAGATATCATCAGAAGGTCAAATTATCAAGATGTGGCTCATGATTACCTCTATCAGACTGACTTTTTAATTTTGTTAACATGCAGATTCCAGAATCATGCTATCCACACTGTATCAGAGTCTCTTGTTCTCAGCAATTGAGATCCTCTGGTTTCAAATTAATGCCAACCTTTTCCAATCCCTGGGATTTACACATTTCTTGAACTTGATCAAAATATTGAAAGAATCCCACTTCCACATGTTGTAGCCTATTCAAGAATTTAAATGCCACATCTGTTTCTTTTCATTTGTTCTCATTCCGAATTGTTTTAATTCCATTACTTTTTCTGTCTTCAATATTACAGAACAGTTGGTTTCTACCTCCAGGATAATAAACCCCCTTTTCTGTACTAGAATATTCTGCATAAGTTATTTGTTGTGAGGAAAAGTAGGTGCATTTTGGGAAAAGTCGTGGGTGATCCCAGCACATGTGCTGAAATGTTCACTCGTGTGTCAGGCAGAGAGACATTCTGGAGGTGAAGGTTAGAGTCCACATCATTGATCTCTTGTTCAATTTATACATCTTTGAGCTTTCCTTTAAAAATATCATATCCTCCAAGCCTTTAATAAAGTTGAAAGAAAACTAAAAAAAAATTATATAAAATGAAATCAACAAGATCTTAGGTACTTATATGTCATACTGCTCAAAGAAGCAGTATTTTATAAGACCATAAACGGAGAAATATAAGTGGATCTATAGATCTATTTCTGCTCTACTGAAAACCCAAACAATTACTCTAAAAGTTGAGATACATTCATCTCCCTACATCTGGAGATCTTTCAGAAAAGAAAAATTAAAGTAGCTTCCAACAAAGATTAAAAAATATAATAAAAACAAGAAGATGCCCATGGGTTTTACTGACAGTCTAGAAGGAGCAGGACAATGAGGGTGGAAATGGCAGGGATTTTAGACACAAGTTATTTAGGGCCCACTAGCATTCTACAAAAAGACTTTCCTTGAAGGAAAGGCATCGGATCCAGCCCCAGGTGGGAAAGGGAGCTTTGAAGACAGAAGGTACTATGGGGAAGCAGCCCTTTGAGTTTGGGTAAGAAAGGTATGGTCTAAGCACAAAATGCTTTCCCAGCCATTCTCCCAGTAAGTCATAAATCCTCTAAATGCCTCCAGCAAATGGGGAGTATGAGAGCTATTGAAAATCAAATCCTGAATATACCAAAGAACACAAGCAATCTGTCTCCTTTCTATCTTAAAATACAGAAAACTGACATTTCTGGAAAGATTCAATAATGACCCTATAACTGAGACAGCAGCCTTCAGGCAGCAGAAGTAGAAATGGCCATGAGGGAAGTTTCCAGGCTGAAAGGAGATTTGGGGCATCCGTTATAATAATAACCACAGTGAATAAATTTGTTAAAACTCATTGACACGTATATGAGATCTGTGGATTTTACTATATGTAATTATGCAGGATTTTTAAAAATTCTGTTGAGTGTTTCTGTAAAAATTCGATAGGCTGCTTTTAACAATTTTTATGGAAATACAAGAGATCATTAGAGCACAAAGAATCTTGGGGAAAAATTGAATGGGAGAACTTACGCTATTAGATAGAAAGTTCTATTACAAATGTACAGCAATTAAAATGACTTGGTTTGGTGCAAAGAAATGCAAACAGAAATGGAATGGAATAAAGAGTTCAGGGGGAGACCCACACATGCATGTATACTTGGTGGATTAGAAAATGGCACTGAACAAATATAAAGACAGGCTTAAACATAAATAGGATTTTAGTTTAACTGCATATTTGTATGAAAAAGAATGAATCTTAAATCCTAGTTCACATATCATAAACAAAAATACATTCCTGCTGGATTGTAGAATTACATGTGTAAGGTAAAGCGACAAAACTTTCAAAAGATAACATAAGGAAACAAAAGCGAAAATAAACTTTTGGGACTTCATCAAAATCAAAAGCTTCTGCACAGTAAAGGAAACAGTCAAGAAAACAAAGAGGCAACCCACGGAATGGGAGAAGATATTTGCAAATGACAGTACAGACAAAAGGTTGATATCCAGGATCTATAATGAACTCCTCAAACTCAACACACACGAAATAGGCAAACATCAAAAAATGGGAAGAAGATATGAACAGACACTTCTCCAATAAAGACATACAAATGGCTATCAGACACATGAAAAAATGTTCATCATCACTAGCCCTCAGAGAGATTCAAATTAAAACTACATTGAGATACCACCTTACACCAGTTAGAATGGCCAAAATTAACAAAACAGGAAGCAACATGTGTTGGAGGGGATGTGGAGAAAGGGGAACCCTCTTCCACTGTTGGTGGGAATGCAAGTTGGTGCAGCCTCTTTGGAGAACAGTGTGGAGATCCCTCAAGAAATTAAAAATAGAACTTCCCAATGACCCTGCCATTGCACTCCTGGGTATCTACCCCAAAGATACAGATGTAGTGAAAAGAAGGGCCATCTGTACCCCAATGTTTATAGCAGCAATGGCCACGGTCGCCAAACTATGGAAAGAACCAAGATGCCCTTCAAAGGACGAATGGATAAGGAAGATGTGGTCCATATACACTATGGAGTATTATGCCTCCATCAGAAAGACGAATACCCAACTTTTGTAGCAACATGGATGGGACTGGAAGAGATTATGCTGAGTGAAATAAGTCAAGCAGAGAGAGTCAATTATCATATGGTTTCACTTATTTGTGGAGCATAACAAATATCATGGAGGACAAGGGGTGTTAGAGAGGAGAAGGGAGTTGGGGGAAATTAGAAGGGGAGGTGAACCATGAGAGACTATGGACTCTGAAAAACAATCTGAGAGGTTTGAAGTGGCGGGGGGGGTGGGAGGTTGGGGTACCAGGTGGTGGGTATTAGAGAGGGCACGGATTGCATGGAGCACTGGGTGTGCTGAAAAAATAATGAATACTGTTTTTCTGAAAATAAATTAATTAATTTTAAAAAAAGATAACATAAAATGATATTTTCATAAACCCATGTTTGGCAAAGATTTCTCTGTTAGAAAAGAAGACACAATGAAAATAATAGCCAAAGAATTCAAATTACAAAGCAAGAACAAACTGAAGAATAAACCCAAAAATAGCAAAAGGAAGAAAATAGTATAAAATTTGATTCTTTTAAAAACCAATACAATAAAATTCTGGCAAGAATTATGAAAACAGGGCGCCTGGGTGGCTCAGTGGGTTAAGCCGCTGCCTTCAGCTCAGGTCATGATCTCAGGGTCCTGGGATTGAGTCTCGGGCTCTCTGCTCAGCAGGGAGCCTGCTTCCCTCTCTCTCTCTCTGCCTGCCTCTCCATCTACTTGTGATTTCTCTCTGTCAAATAAATAAATAAAATCTTTAAAAAAAAAAAGAATTATGAAAACAAGTAAGACAAATGATATAGAGAAAAAGAAAGAAAAGCATCCTCAAAAGATTAGAAATGAAAGAAAGCTATGAGTACAGACACAGCAGATGTTAAATATATATATAAGAATTTATTATAAGCAATATTTTCTCTACATATGCAAAGATTTAGATAAATGAAATGAAATCTTGCCATTTGCAACAACATGGATGGAACTAGAGCGTATCATGCTTAGCGAAATAAGTCAAGCAGAGAAAGACAACTATCATATGATCTCCCTGATATGAGGAAGTGGTGATGCAACATGGAGGCTTAAGTGGGTAGGAGAAGAATCAATGAAACAAGATGGGATTGGGAGGGAGACAAACCATAAGTGACTCTTAATCTCACAAAACAAACTGAGGGTTGCTGGGGGGAGGGGGTTTGGGAGAAGGGGGTGGGATTATGGACATTGGGGAGGGTATGTGCTTTGGTGAGTGCTGTGAAGTGTGTAAACCTGGTGATTCACAGACCTGTACCCCTGGGGATAAAAATATATGTTTATAAAAAATAAAAAATTAAAAAAAAATAATAATTCTTGGAAAACTATGAATTACCAGCTGTGACCATGAAAAATAGTCACAGAGAAGTTTCTTTGTTAGTTCTAGCACACATTCAAATATCTCCTGAATTCTGCCTTGTAATCAAAGAACAAATGATTCAATAAGTGGATAAGCTCCATTGGAAAAACAGTGAAAGATGAAAACATCCTCAGATAATTATGTAAGTCTAATTCAACCTCAGTAACAAAATCAAACAAAGATGTTAATGAGAAAGGAATACTATTGGCAAAGCTCACTCCCAAATGTAGACACAAAAATTCCAAACAAAGCATGTAACATTGTGTGTCAACTATAATTTCACGAACAAAAATAACAAATAAAAAGGAGAGATGCATTAAAAAATTTTTTTTAAATACAATAAATCGGAATTAAATTGTATTTAATTTTTTTTATTTGTGTTTTTATTATGTTCAATTAGCCAACATATAGTACCTCATTCATTTTTGATGCAGTGTTCAATGATTCATTAGTTGTGCATAACACCCAGTGCTCATCACAACATGTGCCCTCCTTAATATCCATCGCCTGGTTACCCCTTCTCCCCAACCCTCTCCCTTCTGTAACCCCCATTTGATTCCCAGAGTCCAGAGTCTCTCATGGTTTGTTTCCCTCTCTGATTTCTTCCCATTCAGAGCTCCCTCACTGCCCATATGATTCTCCATGCTATTCCTTATGTTCCACATACAAGTGAAACCATATGATAATTGTCTTTCTCTGCTTGGCTGATTTCACCCAGCATAATCATCTCCAGTTCCACCCATGTTGATGCAAATGGTAGGCATTCATCCTTTCTGATGGCTGAGTAATATTCTATTGTATATATGAACCACATCTTCTTTATCCATTCATCTGTTTTTTTTCCAATTTATTTATTTTCAGAAAAACAGTATTCATTATTTTTTCACCACACCCAGTGCTCCATGCAATCCGTGCCCTCTATAATACCCACCACCTGGTACCCCAACCTCCCACCCCCGCCCCCGCCACTTCAAACCCCTCAGATTGTTAATTTTTTAAATACAAAAATCTAAGATTATTCCCTGGATATAAAATTGCTTTTCATATTAGAAAGTGCATTAGTGTAATTTTTCAAATTAGCATATTAAAAAGAAAACCACATGATCACCTAAATAGATGCAAGAAGCAAACAAGGAATATAAAGTAAATTTCTCAAAATGTCACGACAGGTATTATCAGGACCTTTCAGCATCCTTGGTCTCTCTTAGCTCTGCACAGAAGATTTACCCCTATAACCTCCCTTATGACTGGATGTGATCACGTGATAGATTTCTAGCCATTAGATTGGGAGAGGAAGAGATGTGCACAATTTCCAGACTTGGCCCATAAACTCTCACTTGTAATTTGTGAACTTTCTTTATCTGCCTACTAAGTTGACTGGACTCTGAGGGTTAAGACCCACATGATGGAAGTTACTGAATGTAGCAAAGTGCCCACCACCACCGGGTAACAGAACTGTCTGTGAGCAGAGCAACAAATACAGTCTAATGTTTAAACTGATTAACTTTTGAAGTTATTTGTTTAAACAGCCAAGGTTATCCTGACTGATACATTTGATAAAAAATAGTATCCTACTGTATGTAAATGTTAGAGGTCATAATCAGTGTAATAACATAAGAAAAAGAAACAAGGAGGTATAGAAATTAAAAAGGAAGGAACAGTATTGTTTTTAATCACAGATTGATTCTCTATATTGTAAATTCAACCAATTTCATCAACAAATAAGAAAAATAAATAAGAATAGTTTAAAAGATTTTCCAGATATAAGATGAATATATAAAAGTTTATTGCAGGGGCACCAGGGTGGCTCAGGCAGCTAAGCATCCAACTCTTGATTTAAGCTCATGATCTCAGGGTTGTGATATCGATCCCTGCCTTGGGTTCTGTGTTGGGCATGGAGCCTGCTTAAGATTCTCTCTCTTCTTCTCCCTCTGCCTCTCCTCCATATATATATGCTCTCTCTCTCTCTCTCTCAAATAAAAAGAAACATGTATTGCATTCATTGCATTTGTATAGACCAACAATAATTACCTCAAAATTGAATTGAAAAAATGTTCCAGATATTGTTACAACAAAATAAAAACCTAAAAATAAATGTGAAAAATAATACCCATATATTAAAGTTATAAAACCCAATTTAAAGGTATCTAAAGAATCTAAATTAAAAAATATATAAATATATATTATGTTCCTAGTTGTGGAAAATCGGTATTGCAAAATGCTGATTTTTCCCCATTTATCTGGACTCAAAGAATTTCTCAAAGAAATTTCAACCTGGTTTTAATGGAATTTGAAAAGCCAAAGTCCAAACTGTATATAGAAGATAAAAGGATTTAAAATAGCTGATGTATTTCTGGGATAAAAGAACCTGGCATGGGGAATTGTCTTGAATAGTATCACTTCACTTTAAAAGTATAGTAATGGTAAAATGTGGTGGTGGCATATAGATAGACTGATCAATGAAACCAAAAAACTCTAGAAACAAAAAATCATCTATGTGTAACTAGAACCGAAATTGCAGATCACTGTGTATAGCACAGAAACAATTGACTATAAATATTAAAAATATGTTAATGATTATTTTATATCACACATCACACTGCACCCACCCATGCATGCACACGCGTGCACGCACACACACACACTCCAAATGTAATAAAGACTTAAAAGTAAAAAGAAAAACATGAAGTTTAAAAACCTTTAGGAAGAAATCTAAGATTTCTTAAAAAGCACAAATTATAGGGGCTCAGCCTATAATCTGGCTCAGCCAGAAAAGGGTCTGACTCTCGATTTCAGCTCAGATCATGATCTTAGGGTTGTGAGATTGGGCCCCAGATCAGCTCCTTGCTGGGCCTGGAGACTGCTTAAGAGTCTCTTTCTCCCTCTTCCTCTGACCCTCCCCCACCTCTCTCTCTTTCAAAAAAAAATTTTTTTAAGTACAAATTATAAAGAAGAGTTTGATATCATCAACCATATGAAATATTAGAAATTCTGTTTATCAGAAGATACATATATAGGTAGATAGATAGATGCCACAATTATAAGGAAATATTTGGAAAACATAACTGTTTCCTAGGCTTTTTAAAAACTCTATGCATCCATATACAATCAACCTAAGTAAAAACGGACACAGGATGTGAACAAGGATTTTTAGAAAACACATAAATAAAGATGTAAATTATCAGAGAAATGCTGATTAAAAAACAATGATTTAACACTCTTCCAATTTGACAAAAAATAAATAAAAAGTCTCCCAAAAGACAGAGAACTCTCATCCACTTCTAGGAACAATGAAAAATTTGTAACAAATTATTTCAAAAATAATTTAATATTACCTAATACAGCTAAACATACACATGATTTATAACTTAGCAGGGCACATTAAGAGCATTGATTGTAATGAAACACACCCATGAATGGAAACCACCTTATGGACAAGTAAGCTGTGACTGTTTGTATAAGGGAAAATTGTACAGTAGTGGAAATGAATGGCCTAGAGCTATCTATGTCTACAGACCCAATTCTCAGCAACATCATGCTAAGTAAAACTTGCAAGGGAGCTAGACACGTACACAGTGATGTTTCATTTATGCACATTTCAGAAAAGGGGCAGAACTAAAAAAATGGAATAGTTTATAAGTACATAAGTGGCAAGACTATAATGAAATGAAGGAAATTATTAAAACAAAAGTAAGGCTAGTGGTCAGTTACCTCTGGGTGGATGGTGGGGCATGAGATTGGGGAACGGTAATCTGGATGCCTCAGAGACACTGGTAATGTTCTAATGTACAAAATAAGATTCATATTATTAATAGCTTTTAAATTATGCCTGTTCTCCGTATATGCTTTTTTTGGTATGATGTATTTTATTACCAATAACATTAATGCAAATAAAGGCTCAAAGTGTATGGAACAAAAACGGTTATTCCACTGCTAGCACGAGGATTTCTCTCTTTACATAAATGGAGACTCCAACTTTATTGATAAGTAGAAATTAGTTACACAAATTAAAACCAAAAAAATGTAAAGGATTTTCTAGACTGGATTTTATTTTATTATACTTGAACTTCCATGTGTTGGCCAATATAACTGGAAATGGCTAACAATAGTCACAGATGTATGCTTGAGGCTCCTGTTGGCATTCAATAAAGCATATTTCTTGAATTCTACCCAACAAACATTTTTAACCTGTTCTGATAGGTACCATACAGAATATTGCTGGGTTTCTACATCATTTTCATGTAGGCTGTAATCATTGTGTGTCTTTTTCCAGCCTGCTTAAAATATTCTTACAACCCTCACCTTTCAGAGACACAATTAAATAAGGCCCATCTCTGAATGTGGCCCAGGATGGAAGAATCCCCCACAATTTTTGGCAATTGTGTGATTCTTTTTCAGGTTGTTCAGATTGAAATGTTACGGTAACCACTCCAGGACTGAATGCTGGGCCTGGGCAAGTGGGGGGGGGAGGTGGAAATGCTCCATGGTTTATTGATATGCCTTCTTTCTCTTCAATCTGGAAGCCCCTGCCTCTTCTCCTGCCTGTTGCATTCTCCAGAAACACAGTCATTCCCTAGGCATTCTACTATGTCTCTGTGCCTGCTCTTCCCTTTCTTGAAATTCCTTCCTTTGGTGTTTTATTTATCCTTTTAGAATTGATCATGCATCACCTCCAGAAAACCTTCCTCAGGACCCCTAAGGGGGAGCTTTCCTGGGATTCCTGAAGCCACAACATAAGGCTAAGTTTTCCTTTCTTATTTTTGACAAGAAAAGAGGGAGTAATGAAAGAAAGAACAGAGGGAGGAAAGATACCTCTCTTTAGAGAGAGAGAGAAATGTTTGTTGATTCAGCTATTCTTTTCATAATAAATATAACTAGTGAATATTTGAAATAATTAAGTTTTCTGAGTTCCAAATCTAAATTTTAATGACAAATGAGAAGTTACTATGATACCTTCAAATTATTGAGTACAAAGTTAAGGGAAGAATGAAGGCTTTCCAAGAATTGGTACCATGTAGTGCTGAAGACCAATAATTTTTGAAAAACGAACAAGCAAACAAATCAGAAAAGTAAATGAATGGGACAAATCTGGCCCTGAAACTTTGAATTTTTATAAACTAAATCCAGTTCCCAAACATTGACATCAGCGAGGTGGCCCTGGCTACCTAGAGAAGCCAGCTTCCCTCTCTCGAAGGTAACTTCACCAGGCCCCATGCTGCTCTGTTGTCAGTCCTTATCAATGCATTTTTCTTTTCAATTATATCTGCATATCAAGTTCTTTTTGACATTACTGACTATATAAATATGTTCAGAAAGGGGAAGTTCCTTTTTCTTAGGTCCCCCAGTTCTCTAAGGTTAAAGGCATTCTTTTAATTGACCTTAATTATCAGGTAACAGAAATCAAAGAGGCCCACAATGGCACTTGGGTTAGGGGTTATCTGGATCACAACAGAATAAAAAGATAAAATGGGCATTAAGGAAGGCACGTGACATGAGGAGCACTGGGTGTTACTTGCAACACATGAACACTACATCTAAAACTAATCATGCACTATATGTTGACTAATTGAATTTAAATTTTTTAAAAAAGAAAGAAAAAGATATGCAAATGACATTAATATTCCTGATTGCAGGGGTGCCTGGGTAGTTCAGTCAATTAAGCACCCACCTTTGACTCTGGTCATGATCTCGGGGTCCTGAGATCAAGACCTGAGCTACTCAGCAGGGAGTCTGCTTCTCGCTCTCCCTTTGCTTGTCCCCTGCTCATGTGCACACACACACACTCTCTCCCTCTCTCCCTAATAAATAAACAAAATCAGGGCACCTGGATGGCTCAATCATTATGTGTCTACCTTTGGCTCAGTTCATGATCCCAGGGTTCTGGGGTCAACCCACATTGGGCTCCCTGCTTTGCAGGAAGCCTGCTTCTCCTTCTTCCACTCCCACTGCTTTTGTTCCCTCTCTCACTGTGTCTCTCTGTTAAAACAAACAAACAAACAAACAAAAAAAAAGAAAGAAAAAGAAAAAAAAAAATGGTTAAAAAAAAAAAAAAGTTCCTGACTATACACTTTACTACTGAGAGCCCTGTTTCTCTTTTGTGTAGCTTGCCTTCCCAACTATGTGTGTAGGACAGAAAAGTGGTGGGTAGAGCCTTCTATCCTCTGATACCCTACAATACTGCAGCAGCTGCTGGCTTACTGGCCTAGATGAGACTTAAATATATCTGGAATGACATGTATCACTTTGAATTTGTTTTTCAAAAGCAATAAACACACAAAAAATATTTTTTCTATTTCATCTTAGTCCTTTTCTATTCAGTGAAACTAAGAAAACATGCTCTCTCTTCTGTTCACATTTGCCACCATATATCCATATTCAGGGCCCTGAACCACCAATTATCAGTACTGCTTGGAAAAGAAGAAAGCAATGTTTTAGAGGAAGTACTCTGTAGGTTTATTTATACAAGAAGACCAAGAACAATTTAGTTGTAAGTGTAGTATAATTTAGTGATATGCAAAGTCATTTTCCAATGAATAGTGCTATAATTAAGTCAGGAATTAGTGGTTATTTACAGCAATTTACCAAGAAGAATAAATAATCCTTGGGATAAAGAAGATTCTATAGTCTTACATGTGCAATACCATTTACATTTCTTGATTCTATAGATCAGTAAAGAACAAAGCAAATAAAATATTTCTGTTCACAACCACAGAAGTGGTGTTGAAAATAATTTATTTGTTCTGGTCTAGTCAGACAAGACTAGATAATGTATGGTTGTAACAATATATTATCTAGCATTATTATTTTTCAAGACAAATTAGTAATTATAGAGCCCATGATCTTTAATACATGGTAAAATTTCTAAGATACAGTCTGTTCTAACAGTACATTGATGGTGAATCTGAAAATCAGAGAAGGTGAAATAATTGATTTAGACCCCTAGATAACCCCTTCAAACTTCTGAAATGTAAGTACATCTGTGCCTTTTGTGAATAGGTAGTTTTGTTAATTATCTCTCCTCTGAAGATAGAACTGGATCAAATAAAATCCACTTCAAAGACAAAACTTATTTTGTTGATTTCACTTATCATTATTTTGCCAGGTGTCTATAAGTCTCTATTTCTTCTTCTCAAGGCTCCTGGCTGAGTCGATTTTTTTTTTTTTAAACTATTGGGTAGCACTAGTGGGAAAGAGTATTGAATGTGAGATCTGAGAACATAAACCTCACAGTTCTTGTGTGACTTTTTATAGGTTTCAAATGGCCTTCAACTGATAATAATACTTGCCTCCCAGAATTTTTATAAGATTTAAATAAAACAATAGGTGAGACAATGCTCAGTGGTGTGAAATATTATACACATTAGTATCATCATAATCAGCAATAGATACTAAAACGTTGATCATAATATATTAATAGTTTATTAGAGTGAGAGGGATTGGAGGGAAAAGGAAGATAATATTTTCCAAAAGATACTGAAAGCCTCGATCTGTGAACTGTCTGCAAAATGGACCTGGAATAATAAGTGTTCTGCAACCTCATCTTTGTTGTTGGAACAGTCTAAATTAATGCATTTAAGTGTTTGCAGAAATCAAAGACTGTTCATTTGACACTGGGATCCTTAGAGTCCCAAAGATAAGATCTAAATGCTCCACTCAGTGGAATAAATGCATGTAACCAATGTCAGTCATCTCATGAGCTAGATCTCTGGAGACTGGGGTAGATGGAGAGGAGAGAGGAAGTTCTCAACCAGAACCCAGAACCTCGGTCTGTACAGATACACCTAAACTGTAATTTGCTGAGTTTTTCTTTCAGTGAGCACTGTTTTAGACCAAATGCCCCAAAAACGATAGAGAAAAGACAGACAGAAAACCAAATGTTTTAAAAACAATAGAGAAAAGACAAAAAGTAAAGTAAATATTGATATTTTTGAAGATGTTATTTACTTATTTGGGAGAGAAAGAGAGCACAAGTTGGGGGGGGGGCAAGCAGAGGGAGAAGAAGAAACAGACTCCCCCTTGAATAGGAAACCCAATGTGGGGCTCAATCCCAGGACTATAGGATGACGACTTGAGCTGAAGGCAGACACTTAATAAACTGAGCCACCCTGCCTCCCAGGGTGATTTTTGTTAACCACAAGTCCCCTACTTTTAGTCCATGAATACAGATGAGACTAAGTCAGCCCTCACCCCCTGGAGTAGAGCAGGCTGCGTAGGCTGAAGAGAGAGTAGTTTTCCAGTCCATAACCATTAGTTCAGAGATGGACTTGTTTCCCAATAGAAACAACATTATGCAGTGAAACTTACACAGAAGCTTCTAGAGAAGAGTAACTTAACTAAGATTATTTAGTATAGAACTGCCAAGGCCCTTGGCTTCCAAAAGGGGGTACTGTCTTCGAATGATAAGAATGAGCCTAGAGGTGAGTCCGCAAGATAAATGCCAGGAAGGGGAAGAGAGGGAACTGAATTCTGCAATAAGCTGTCCTTACCCCTGGAATCTTCAGGTAAGCTCCCCTTGCTTTAGCCAGTTGGCATTGCGTTTTCTTTGTCTTGCAACTGAAAGAGTTTTTAAAGGATAAAGAATGAAAAATTACAAAAGCCAGCAAGTCAGGAGAATCAAAATTCACAGATTTAGTAGAGATCAAAAATTAATCACCAGCCATCCAAGGCCACTCAGGCACAGCTGCAGTCAAAGGAAGCTAACCATGACAAGTTAGAGGAGACATCAGAGACCAGATCTGACTATGCACAGAAACTAAATAAGCAAGCAAATGAAAACCAGATCAATTATATCACTCATGGGCAAGGTCAACACAGAGTAGTAGTTCAATAAATACTTATTTAAAAATTTTTATTAAGGAAAAAACAAGTGATCAGAATCCATTGATTCCTATGAATCAAAGGGGCATGAAAAAGCTAATAATATATATAAAAAAATAGAACTGCAGCATGAAAAACAACATTAAACATTGACCGTTCAGTATGCCAAAAATTGTTCCCTTTGTTTTTGACACAGACATGTCATCGTCACTAAATTGCCATGCATAAATGTTCTCACCAACATTTTGGATAGATAAATCCATGCCACCAGAGTGTGGGCTGTGGAGTCACTCTCTGGACTGCAGAAACTGTTGGCACATTATTATTCCTTCTTCACTGTCTCCATCCAGTAGAATTAGACATCCATGATCTTGAGTGGCTTTGCAGTGTCCCCATGACAGTGGAGAATATGGTCCATGCTTTTGAAGATGATTTGCTTTAGCCAGAGTGACAGTGGGCTGATTCCAGACTGAAGCGGATTCCAGACTCTGCTCCTCTCTTGCATTTCTGAAATCCACCATGGAAGGAACATGGCCCGGGTAGCAAAGGCATAAACCGGAACTCACCCAGAAGTGTGGAGTCTAACCGAGCCCAACCAAGTCTTGCCTAAATCAGCCAAACCACATACACATTATGAGAATAAAATAGATGTTTATTGCAGCAACCCACTAAGATTTTGAGATTATTTTTATCACGGGACTTTTTTAAAAAGGACACTAATTCTGAAGAACTCATCTCTTCACCACAGAAATCATCTAGAGGAGGTAACACTAATCCAAAAGCAAAGCCAGATTCCACTGGCAGATGGGATCAAGAAGGTTCTGGCACCTGGCAAAGAGGAGCACTAATCCTGATTCACTGACCTTCTGCTTGCAACCAATACATTTTAAATTCATCTACTATCAGACATGTACTACAAATGGTTCAGGTCACTGTTGGAGTGATTATAGCAAGAGCCCAGGCAGGTTCACTGTAAAATCCAGCCTCTGCCACTTGCTAGTTGTACTAACCCTACCACGCCTCTTGTGTTGAGTATACAAAATACAACAAATAACATCTCACTCACTGGGTTGCTCTGAGGGTCTATTGATGGAACGTTTTATCAAAATCTGGAACAAAGCCCAGCCCAAAGCTAGCACTTACTTAGCCAGGGGTGGCTCTGCCTGGGGTAGTTGTATCTATCCATATCGTTTGTTGCAATCACTCCCAAATGATCCAAGTGACCTATTTTGACAAAGAAGTCCTCTGGTGTAGTAAAGTGTATTTGAGCTGGGATATCCATTTGGCAGATGGGTATTTATTTCCGTTGGAAAGAAAAATGCAAACTAGAAGAGGCAGTTACTCATCTGGCCATGATAGTAAATATCCTCAATCCAGAAACTCAAGTTTTCTCTGGAAGATGTCAGCTTCAAGGGGATTTTAAAGATATATTTTCTTTCAATTTTATTGATTTCCTGATTTGATTTCAACAGTAAAAAGCCAACAGGGGCAGCAGTTATATCTTTGTTCATTTTCTTCAATAGTTAGTAAAATAAGAGGTACATCACAAAGATAAAATTCAGCAGTCTTTTTTTTTTTTTTTATGTTCACCGGATAGCCACTGGATGTACAGAAGTAGTCCTCGATGCCGTGATCAATGATTCGTTATAAGTATAACACCCAGTGCTCATCACAGCATGTGCCCTCCTCAGTACCCATTGAACAGTTTTGTGATAACCAATACTACCTTGTGGGCCCAGAGGAGCAGATGGCTCCCCAATTTGACATCCTGGGAGAAGGGAAGGAGCATCACTGGCAGTGGCCACTGAACTTTCTGGTCTGTTATTATCAAAGTAAAGATACAAATTCAAGGGGCAGCAAGAGAAGTAGCCATAGGGGAGCTCAATGTAAGCTTCATTACCTATAGGAACTTTGATAAACAGTTCACCCTACAAAGGACTTAATTCATATAACCAGCCTATGAAATCAATATTATTGTTCCTTTTTTGCAAAGGAGTTCTTTCCTCGGATGCCTGGGTGGCTCAGTCGGCTAAGCGTCTGCCTTTGGTTCAGGTCATGATCCTGGGGTCCTCGGATCAAGTCCCACATCAGGCTCCCTGCTCAGAAGGGAGCCTGCTTCTCCCTCTCCCTGCTGCCCCCCATACTTATGCTCTCTCACTCTCTCTTTAACAAACAAATAAGTAAAATCTTAAAAAAAAAAAAAAGTTCTTTCCCATGATTATACAGTCACTTGATCTTACATATATTTTACATCAAAGACTATGTTCTTAAGTATTTTGTTAATATCTTTCCATTTATTCATTTATTTATTCTTTCAACAACTATTCAACAGATAATATATAAGCAAATATATTCAGGTAATAAATGCTATGGGTGGGCATAAAGAAAAGCAAGAAAGAACAAGGGGTGTAGCAGAGGGATGACGGAGCACCGTGATTACAGTGGAGGAAGCTGAAGGTGGAACCCACAGAATCTACTGATGGACTGGACAAGAGATGTGAGAAAAAAAGAGGATCCGAGGACTGTGCTAAGCGGTGTGGTGTAAATAACTGAACAGAGTAAGTTAAATCTGGAACAGTATGTCTGTAGTGTTAAGAGATTGACTTAACAAGGAAGCACCTAGACAGCCCAAGGTGCAGAAGAAACAGATAAAGGGGTCAGGAGGGTGGGATGAGAGATAAAAGGACAGACAGACTCTGAAAGCACTGATTCATGTTGACACTGAGTCTGAAGATAAGGTATTTTGTGAGGCAGCCCCCTTAAACATTCAGAACAAATCCTGTTTATTTTGGGAATTCTGTGAATCCCTACAAAAAACAATCTTAGAGATAGAAATATATAAGATGACATTATTTTATCTAAAAGATTAATGGATAAAGAATGCATAAAGACTGTCATCTCTGTCATTCTCAGAAGCCACTTAAGCTGATGGTGGGCACGGTGGGCATTTACTTCATGAAGACACAATTGCACAGATGTCTGCCATGGTGAAGGTGTGTGCTCAGGTTAATGTGTGTCTTTAGAGCTTATAAACAGTGATTTACAACAAATTGAATTATAGCGCATCAATGATCACAAACCTTAGCTTGCCACTGTAGGCATGTATTTGACTTTTGTAAATATTCTGAGGTGTCCTAGAGTTCACCTTCATGACAAGGTCATTCAGATCAGATGGGGACTGAGAGTCAGAAAATAAGATGCCATCATAAAATAGTGGGACTACTCTCCTGCGTGGGTCAGAAATTACTTCCAAATATATCTCAAGCAACAAAATATCAAGACAATCAGCCAGTCTACAAATGATTTCTTTAAAAAATAGCTCTATTATGAGTATAGCAATTAATGTGGTATGTAATAAGTTTTACAATGCAGTCACACATTTAATAAGATAGTGACAAGAAAAGGGGGGAAATTAATTAGCACAATTTCCTCTTAATTTCATTTCTTGATTTGTTTTGTTTCTTGCATGGTATTTTTGAAATTGATAGGAACACAGAGAACTCCTGAGTAACTGGGAAATGTCTGAGAATTCAGATATAATCTGGGATGCAGGAGATTACTCTTCACTTATCCTGAAAGGAGTTCCAAAAATAAAGAAGGGGAAGAAAAACAAGACACAGCACTGGGTGAACTGAGATTGGCTTTTCACTCTTTTCAGAAAGGATGTTTTCTTCCTCTGTCTTGTATTTCTTCCTCTTTATTTCCCTACGAGAAAAGACAGTGAGAAAAACACATTACTCAAAACGAGCCTGAGACTGAGAGAAAATAATAAAATCAAGTGATAGGTTACAAATGAGCAAAGGGTTCAGCAGATGAAATATCTCATGACCATGAAGATAAAGAGAAGGTGTAGCAGCTGACAAAAAGAAAAGGTAGTAGAAGGAAAGACCTATAGATCCAATCACAGACTGCCTGAAAATTAAATGCCGCTACCAAAAATCGGCCTGCAGGCAGATAAAAAGAAAATGGGAATTACAGACAGAAGGGGACAAGTAATGTAATCTATCCCTTCACTTGGGTTTAGTGAGAAGAAGCCATTAATACTGCTTATCCACTCAAATGTCATCAGGAAGAGTCAATCCAACATACCCTTCAATGAAAGTAGACACGTGGTACGTGTGTTACTGGCCACGGGCCTCACAAGAAAACCCACTTGTGGGAGAGCTCTGGTTTGAGAATCAGGGGACATAGAATCTAATTCTAGATCTATCACAATTTGTCAATGTCCTTTAGGGAGTCCTCGGGCCTCAGCTTCATCATTTTAAAATGGGACAATGGAACTAACTAGTTTGGAAGACCGCTTCTGGCTCTAGTGTCTAATAACTTACACAATGTCTGCCATGAAATGTTAAGTATTTGACCTCAAAATGATAGTAGGATAAATTAATCAACTTTGGGTTTCTTGATCAACCTTTCTGATGGCTCTTCACTTTTATTCCTGCAAAGCAGTCTTTAAAAGCTTTTCAAACAAATTTTCATTACCTTATTAACTTGCCCATCTTTTAAGTCTCATGATTTATTAAATCCCATCAGTCTGAAAATACCCATAATTAAAATGTAATGATTCTCCCTGTGAGTCTCTAGAATCAGAGCACAGGATGTATAGAATTGCCACTTGGAAAGCTCTGTGAAATGCCAGCATCCTCTATGTCTGGAACTTCTTTATTTCAGAGTATGTTGGTGCTGGAATAGATTTAAAGAATCATAATAAGTTCTTCACAAAGGAATTATCAAATAACCTTTTTTTAAAGATCCACTTTCTTTAAAATATGCTACATTTGGGGGACACCTGGGTGGCTCAGTCGTTAAGCATCTACCTTAATCTCAGGTCATGAACCTGGGGTCCCAGGATCAAGCCCCAAGTTGGGCTCCCTGTTCAGCAGGGGGTCTGTCCTCTTCCCCTCTCTCTATCCCCTGCTTACGTGTGCTCCCTCTCTTTCAAATAAATAAATAAATATTTTAAAAAATAAAGCATGCTACATTTTACAGCATAAAACTGAGATTTTTAAAACTCGGTTAAAAAATCTGTTTACAAAAAACAATGCTTCCAAATAACTTCATCAGTAATTTTTGAAAAAAATAAATACATTCCACACATGCATTTCACCAAAATTACTTATATTACCTGTCTCTTTAAGTCATTTAATTTTAAAGGATGATGATTTGTTTATGAGACTAAAACTCTAATGTTTTTAAGAAAATGCAGCATCAGAGTGGAGAGGGTCTAAAAATAGATTTGTCATTAATTAGCCATGTTATCATTTGATAAAATCATTCTAGTGCAAAATATCATAGGAAACCTAAAGATCCAAGAGGCATTAAATGCCCCTCTTGCCACATACACTAACCATCATCCTACAATTTATTAAAGCATTGTGTATGTGTGTGTGTGTATACAATGTACTATATACAGAATACTTGGAACAATTAGAAGAAACTGATTGTTTATACTGATGAGTCTAACCCAGTGAGTGTTTTTAGAAAATGTCAGAATTTTGCAAATGCAGTTTCTGTTATCCAGGAAATTCACATATAGCAATGCCCTGTTCCAACGCCACATTTAGTGCCAATCCCACACAAGTAACACAGGAAAAAAAGATATTTTTGCATTACTTTCTTTAAATTTCAAGGAAAGTACCTTAATTTTCATCATTTTGGTTTGGTGATTACATGGCTTTTGATGAAATTATTGACTTTAAACAATCATCAGAAGTTATTATCAACAGTTATAAGCCAATAAGCTAAGCAACCTAGATGAAATGGATACATTCCTGGAAAACTATAACCTTCAAAAATTGAACCAGATCTGTACCCCTGGGGATAAAAATATATGTTTATAAAAAATAAAAAGTTAAAAAAAAAAAAATTGAACCAGAAAGAAACTGACAACATGAATAGACCGATATTTGGTCTCTCATTGAGATTGAAGCAGTGATCAAAAACCTCCCAAAAAACAAAAGCCCAGGACCTGATGGATTCCCTGAAGAATTCTACCAAAATTTAAAAGAAGAAATAACACTTATTCTCCTTCAAAAAATTGAAGCAGAAGGAAAACTTCCAGACTCTTTTTATGAAGCCAGCATTACCCTGATCCCCAAACCAGGCAAAGGCCCCACCAAAAAGGAGAATTTCAGACCAATATCACTGATGAAATTGGATGCTAAGATTCTCAACAAGATCCTAGCAAACAGGATCCAGCAGCACATTAAAATGATTATCCACCATGACCAGGTGGGATTCATCCCTGGGCTACAAGGATGGTTCAACATCCACAAATCAATCAATGTGATAGAACAAATCAATAAGAGAAGAGAGAAGAACCACATGGTCCTCTCAATTGATGCAGAAAAAGCATTTGACAAAATCCAGCATCTGTTCCTGATTAAAACGCTTCAAAGTATAGGGATAGAGGGCACATTCCTGAACTTCATCAAATCTATCTATAAAAGACCCACAGCAAATATCATCCTCAATGGGAAAAAGCTCACAGCCTTCCCATTGAGAACAGGAACACGACAAGGATGCCCACTCTCACCACTCTTGTTCAACATAGTATTAGAAGTCCTAGCAACAGAAATCAGACAACAAAGAGCAATAAAAGGTATCCAAATGGGCAATGAGAAGTCAAACTCTCTCTCTTCACAGATGACATGATTATTTATATGAAAAACCCAAAAGACTCCACCCCTCAAATACTAGAACTCATACAGCAATTCAGCAACGTGGCAGGATACAAAGTCAATGTACAGAAATCAGTGGCTTTCTTATACACTAACAATGAAAATACAGAAAGGGAAATGACAGAATAGATTCCATTTACTCTAGCACCAAGAACCATAAGATACCTGGGATTAAACCTAACCAAAGAGGTAAAGGAACTATACTCGAGGAACTACAGAACACTCATGAAAGAAATTGAAGAAGACACAAAAAGATGGAAGACCATTCCATGCTCTTGGATCGGAAGAATAAACATGGTCAAAATGTCTATACTGCCTAGAGCAATCTACACTTTTATTGCCATTCTAATCAAAATTCCACCGGTATTCTTCAAAGAGCAGGAGCAAATAATCCTAAAATTTGTACAGAATCAGAAGAGACCCTGAATCACTAAGGAAATGTTGAAAAACAAAAATAAAACAGGGGGCATCACGTTACCTGATTTCAAGCTTTACTACAAAGCTGTGATCACCAAGACAGCATGGTACTAGCATAAAAACAGACACACAGACCAGTGGAACAGAGTAGAGAACCCAGATATGGACCCTTAACTCTATGGGCAAATAATCTTCTACAAAACAGGAAAAAATATCCAGTTGACTTTTAAGATCTAATCAGAAATTCAATCTGTAGAAAATTATTTTTTTGTAGGAAATTCTTCTAAGGAAATAATCCCAGATGTCTGCAAATACTAATATATAATGGTATATACCTCTTATTATGTATAATTTGAATTTTTTAGGTAGCCTACATATTAAACAGTAAGTATTGACAGACTGATGTAGAACAAGATTCAATGACATTCATACCATGTATTGCTGTGTAAAAAAATTTGTCTCAAATTTTTAGTAAGGATGGTCACCAATAAAAGGTGTCCAGAAAAGAATGTTTAAGGCAATAAGCAAATTGAAAGAATATGAACAGTACTACTCCATTGTTTTTTTCAAACCTCTTGTAAAATAAACGCACAGCAAGATGTTATCATACCTTATTTGTGTTGTCCTATTGTGCCTTATCATCTTGAATATTCCTCTTCGATAGATCTGATCATATTATTCAGTTGGTCTCTCTTTTCACCAAGACAGGTCAAGCAGTTCAAACACATTATCTGGCTATGACAAAAGTGCAGGTTTCTGTTTTAGTTTCGGTATTTTTTATAGTCCTATAGGAAAACAAAGTCAACTTCAAAGAGATTGAAGAAATTGAGGTCACATACCTATCCCTTGATCAGTCCTCTTTTTCTCAAACTGCCCATTGATATTTAAAATCTCAAGTACTCTACTTCAGAAGATCAAACTAAAGCAAGGGCATCCTTTCAGGCCCAGTGCCAACTAATTTGGAAGAGATTATAACTCAGGTCAGAAAAAGGCAGGACCAAAGAACACTTCTATTTATCAAAAGTCACAGGGATTCATGTTATTTAAAGCTAATTATACTGCTTCCCTTTCTTGTCCCTAGTATTTCTGAACAAAGGAAATTAAAACACAAGTAATGTCTATAAAAGGGGAAAAAGCATTAAAGAGTGCCATCGTATAACTTTCCATTATATGGAAAGGGGAATGCTGCTTGTGGGGCTGCTCACAACACTGAAACAGCTGGTCGAGGAAGACTTGGACTTATCTACGTCACAGTTTTTTCAACTCTCCCATGGAAATAAAACTGCCAGTTGCATAGAATTATGGTAAACCATAAATGAGCAAATGAGTCTGTAGCACTTAACAAAACAGAGAAGAGAGCAAACACAGGACTGGTAGGTAACACCAGCTGTAATTGGCATGATGTTGTTAAAGGAATGGTAGTCATTCTAGTATTGTTTACTGTGGTCATGGCACTGATAGTTCCTGGACGTAGAAGTGGAGGTTAAAGGCACAGCACCAGGAAGAGACCTAATGGGAGTTTATCATCAGTAATTATATACTGATTAGGTAGACATTCCTGAAAACCAAGAAGGGACCTGTCAAGTACCCATACTCACATCAGAATTTACGTTTTAACAAGAAACTCGGGTGATTCGAACATATACATTAAAATCCAGGAATCTCTACCCCAGATAACTGTTTCAAATGGGCTGCAGATGCTTAATGTCCTTTGACTATTCCTGTTTACCTGCCTAACTTCTAACATTAGGAAGCTTTAAGTGTCAGCCTTCAGACACGTTCTCAATCTGCACTCAACATCTTAGTTTAGATCATCCCTTTGAACTCTTTGTAGAACTGCAGTGACCAAATATATGTCTCCAGTCATGTTCTGTCAATACATTTCAGATGTTTGCATTCAGTTGTCTTCTACTATTTCCCCACTGAGATGTCTAACTGGTACCTAAAATTAAACAACTATAAAAGAGAATTCTTGACCCTCTGCCCATCCCTCCCAGCCATCAGTCTGGTTCCTCCCACCATATTCTCTATCTCCATAAAGTAACTATATTCTTCAAGTTGTTCAGACCAAAATCTTGTGATCCTGATTTCTTTTTTTGTGCATGTGGGCACATGTGCCTTCTATCTATTTCACCAAAAACTCTAATTGACTGTGTTTTCAACAACATCCAAAATCGGACCATTTCTCACTTGCTCCACCATTCCCATCCTAGTTAAAATCATCACTGTCCTTCACGTGAATTATATTGAAAGCCTCCTAATTGGTCTTCTCTCTTCTCCCTTGGTCCCCTCTATGGCATATCCATTCACACTATCGGTAGAGTAATGCTTTTGAAACAGGTCAAATCATGTTACCTCTCTGCTCAGAATTTTTAGATCGGTTCTCATCCTCACTCAGAAGAGAATCCAATTTTTTCATGGCCTAAAACCTCCTATATACTCTGGCTTCAGCTTCATTTTCCGCTTTTTTCCCCTACAATTTCCCTTGCTCAATTCTTCCCAGTCACATATCACTGTTTACCTTGAACATGCCAAACACACTCTCAACCCAAGGACTTTGATACCTGCTCTTCTTTCTGCGTGGAATGTTCTTCCCTTCCTAACTATATGACCAGCCTCTCCATTTCCTTCAAGTGTCCTAATAAAGGCCTTCCCTAACCACACACACATATCCCTACTCTATCATTTTCCCTATTCTTTTCTTTCGTAAGCTCCAAATTTGCTTCTCATAATACTTATCACTACCTGAGATTATTTATGTGTGAATAAGTATGCTTCCATAGGTATTATTGTTCTTAACACACACTAAGCACTCAGTAAACATTTGTTTTGTAAAATAATGAATAAATAAATTATTGGACCTAATCATGGAATTCTTGGGGAAATGTCAAAACATTTTTAAATAAAATACTATAATTTTCTTTTTTATTTTAAACATAATAAATTATTATTTTATAAATTTTAGAAAATATAGATGTGGTACATGTTTAGGAAATGAGCTGCAGATGCTCAATGCCCTATCATTTAGATAAAACAGTTATAAGCATTTTGACATGTTTTGTTCTCCTCCATTTTATTGGAAAAATATTTGTGTGTATATACACTAAACTGAGGTATTTATATGTCAAATATTCTATCCTGCTTTCCTTGTCACATTATATCATAAGAATTTTATATAAAACTGATGTAATAGCCATATAATTATTCTGCCTCATAAGCATATTATTTATTTAGTCATTATCTTATCATTAGACATCAAGCTAGCTATTTCCAAGTTTTTGCTATTTTAAAAATCTCCAAGAAAACTTGTTGGACATAAATATTTACCCGTCTCTAGTTATTTATTTAAGATAAATAACAATAGGTTGAATTACTGGGTCAAAGGAATTATTTGAAAGACTCCTGCTGTATATAATCAAATTAACCTTCATAAAATTTGTGTTAATCAACATTCCTATAAGAGGAATCGAAGAGCTTAGACCTCATCACATCCCTGATAGTCCCAAATCCTTAGTCACTTAAAAAAATTGTCAATCATATAGATTGAAAATGCTATCTCATTTCAATAATATTTTTATCAGTAATGAGGTTGGTTAGTTGTCCTCATCTTTTGTGACCAATTCTACAACATATGCTCTGCCCAACACCCCTGGTTCAGGTAAAGCCTCTCTCCCAGAAGCATGAATCCTGCCTCTGCAGTAAGAAAGAAATCACTTCAATTTTATTCATTAGAACTGGCCTCTTGCCAGGCAACCTGTCATCATTCTTTTTCAAACGTTGACCCGACCCAGTGCTGTCTTGCAATTGATCCAGTCAACACCTAATTAAGGGGGTGTCTATTGATGGTAAATAAGCCACACTGTAATTTATAATGATTTTGTTTCAAGAATTGTTTACCTATTGGGAAATGAGACTTCTTCTCTGAGAATTCAAACAGTGTCTCTATCAGAATCTCCAAATCAACCCAAATGGATATACCACAAGAATTTTATGTCCCAGATTTCCCTGAGGCAACAGACCAAAAGCACAATTTATGCATAGACATAATAAACTGTTACTTGTTTCAATGTGATTTGCAGGCCACTGTTAAATCTTTCCTAGCCAAGATAATTTATTTAACTTACCTTCCACAGTGTCTTAAATTTTACCATTATAGAGACCCTCTGGCTAATGAATTTCAATGCTTTCAGGTGTGAATTTATGATACTCAGAACACATGAGGCTCTTTTTAACTCACTATCAGCCTAGGCCTTTTTAATCCATCTCTGAAGGAAATGTGTAGCTGAAGAAATTGTGTGCTATAAGCAAAGTTATTTCAGAATATAAATCATTGTTCTGGGAAAGAAAAAGGATTTTAGTTGAGATTCCAAAGTCGGAGATAAGAAATTAGAAGGATACTCTGAGACTGATAATGCATTGAGAAATAAATTAGTAGTTCTTGCCTAAAGAATGAGAAATATGAGAAATATTCTATGTTTAAAGAGTGAGAAATAATATCGTCATAGGTGAAAACTTCCATCATGGGGAGAGGACTAGGAGATAGCACTGCAGGTACTCTGTGTTTGACTAGGCTGGTCCATGATTCCCAGACTCCAGCTTGCATTAGAATTTCCTGGAAGGTGTGTCAAAATGAATTGCTGGGCTCCAGCCCCAGAGTTTCTGACTCAGCTGGTCTGAGTGTGGCTTGAGTATTTGTATTTCTAACAAACTCCCTGGTGGTGCTGATGTTACTAGTTAGGGACCTTGAGAACTATTGGCTTGAATGTTGGGTACCATCCCCTTACTGTTGGACTGTAGGAACCTAGAAAGAAAACACTGGATTTGAGAAGTCTATTATCTTTAACTCTCTGCTGAAGAGTAAACACATTCAAAGTGTTTTTAGGCCCATACAGCATAAAGCCTCATATCATACAGTTGTGTTATACCATGAGGAGCTCTTATTAAAGAAACTCTACTGAAATTCTTAGAGTAGGATTGTCAGATTTACCAAAAAAAAGAAAATTATATATAAATAAAGATACACATATATGCATGCATATGCATATAAGTTTAGAAATATGCATGTATGCCTCAATTAAATCTAAGTTTAATATAAACAATAATATTTTGGGGTTATAAGCATGTTCTATGCAATATGGTTCTGAAATTCAAATTTACTAGAAATTCTATATTTTATCTACCAATCCTATCTCTGAAAAACCAATGTGGGAAAGCTTCTAGAAGAGTAAAGTCCAATAATTCCATCTCCTAAACCAGAGATATAGAAAGAATTTTAAAGATGACTTCAGAAACACCATAGGACTGCTTATGAGTGCTTTGAATTAGTGGTCCAGCTCCCAAGTGGATGGTGCTTGGTCCTGGGTAGCAGGTCCTCTCTCCCCCGCCAGCCCTCCATTCTATCACTTTGAGTTTGTTCTGCAATCGTCTTAGTCAATTCAAACAGAGGATAAAGGAATGGTGGGCAACGGAAAACGCCATCTTGGTGAGACTCTATTAGTCCACAACGATAAGGAAAATTCTAGGTACTTTTAACAATTGAGTTTAATGTAAGACTTTGGCTTAATGGAGATGAAAGAGTCAGAAGAGCAACAAAGGAAGGTAGATTTATCACCAAATTCGTAACTGAAGGTGGCTGCTACCTCCCTTAGGGCTAAAGAAACAAAGGTATGTCACCACCCAGAACACATGACCGCTGCCCCCTTGAAAGGCCGGGTCAGATCTGAGCTGCCTAATCCTGAACCAAGGCACACACTTGCCAGTAACCAATGCTAGCATCGCCACTGTTTCTGCCAGTGGTACCACTGCCACGTTAGAAAGCACTGCCAGGAAGTAGGAAAAGATGGCTCTCCCACTCTCCTGCCTTGTAATCTCACTCCAGTACGTCCCATTGGCTGAACATGACAGGAAGCCAGCTGGCAAGGGGGTTTGGAGAGACATGTTTTATAGTCTTCCAGCCCTGGTAGGCAAGGGAAAATTATAAAAGTGTTCATACGGAGCTGAGATAATACGGATACCATTTGGCACAGTCCATTCCTGGCAATTCGTTTCCATACCCACCATGCCTCCCATAATTTCACTTCTTAACAACAACCTTAATGACATCAGTTTTCTGCACAGCAAAAAGCAGTTAACCCCCATAAGTATACTTGTTCCCCCAAAAAGACCATACATGAGGTCAAATAAGTGAGTGGATACTATTAATTCTATTTCTAAGTTACTTATAAGCCCACTAGATATACTGTTACCTAAAGAACAAATGGAAATGCTTCCTGCATAATATAGTAGCAAAGGGGGAGAGGAAAAAATGAAAAATATATAAAATATGCATATAGGAAAACATGAGTAGTCACTACAGACCTCGTTTCTGTAACTATCTATGAGAACATAGTTGATATTTATAATTTCCTTTAATCGATGACTTATGTCATATTCTCTTTGCCAATATTCCAACTTGTTTCGTGTTCTTTGTCTGGTGTTTGACCTAAATATTTATTTTTGAAGATTCTGGTTATTTATGGGCTCTGCTTTTATTGGATTTCTGTAATCTTTCATTAATGTTTACTTACTGTGCATGGAAGTACTAAGAAGCACCCCAGAGAATCCCTTGGGTTTCTTAGTTTTCCCTGCCTCTAATAGCAACTATTTTATTTCCACTGGATAACAGAATAAATAAACCCCCACCTGTACAGTAATCCCATTATTTGCCTCTAGGCTCTACAGCATGAGGAGCTCAAAATAACCAGGTAGTAGTCTCAACTTGAATTTTATTGAACATAGTATTGCGATCCTTATAAATTTCCCTCCTGGGGACAAAAATCCCTAAATCAGTAAAGTTCCAAAACTGTGGGGATGGGAAGCAAATATTTGTGAGTCTTATTAAGCGCATTAGTGAATGAGTCATTCTTGTTCCCACTCTTGATTTTTAGACCTCAGTATTCTTGCTGTGAGGAAAGCAGCATGATATATTCATCATAGGTCCAAAGCAAAAATCAAGGTCATCTGGGTGACTAAGTGGGTTAAATGTTCAGGTCAGGTCATAATCTCAGGGTCCTGGGATCTAGCCTCATGTCCAGCTCCCTGCTCAGTGGGCAGTCTTTTTGTCTCCCTCTCTCTACAACCTCTGCCCTCATGCTCTCTCTCTCTCAAATGAATACATAGAACTTAAAAAAAAAAAAAAAAAAAAAAAAAGCATCTATCATACCCAGTAAGGAAACAGTCCAATCTCCCAAGGTGTTGTTGTCTTCTAAGGGGTATCAAAAGCAACATATTATTCTTTATAACCAACTGCTTCAGAATGACATGGTAGATGTTATAATCAGTGACTTCCACACAGCAGGATTTCCAGGGAATGTGTCTTACCTTCTCATGCAATTCATTTCAGTGTTGAAAATCTGATCAAGCCCTGCCTCATCTAGAGTGCTAATGTTTCATGCTAAAATGCCAATGCTGCCACCATTCCTATTGCCATCACTGACCAGAGGCACCTTCTTTTCTCCTTGTCCTACCGGCCAATTTCCTGTTGGTACTTCCTGTTGGCAGAAATCTGACATAAATGTACTAAGCAGCCTTCTTGCTCCATTGTTAGAGAACAGTCTATAGCAAGACAAGTATGGAGCTGAGGAAAAATGAACACCATCCAACACAAGAGCAGTCTTCAAAGAACATTAGGATGACAAAGTCAGAGAGTCGTGTTATTATTCACTTCTCCTGATGTCAAAATTACTATTAACTATTTAATCCAGTTCTTTCCTGATCTTGAGCCCTGGCCCTCACCAAAGAGAAGGAAATGTCTATTTTTTTTTTTTCAAGGGCAAAATAGAGTCTTGGAAAATACAAAATGAGACTACTGTGATCAGTAATTTAAAAATTACTGAGCCTTTAATACAGACCACATGATTTTCTAGGCAGTTTATTTATGCTGTATCACTGAACTCAAGCAATCCCTTGGATAAGCATTATGATTGCCCTAATCGCAACAACGAGGAACCTGAGGTATAAAGAGTTAAAGAACTTGCCCAAGGTCACCCAGGGAGCATATGGCAGTGCATGGATAGAAACCCAGCCTATCAAGCTCCATAGCTCACATTCTCAAATGCCAGGACTGCTCTGCCTCCAACCACATCTCCCTTTCCCTTCCAGTGCCTCTTATAACCAAGTAGACTTTTTTTTTTTTTTTAAAGCAGTTTGCCAGGACTAACTTCAGATCATTGTCCCATTGAACTTTATTACCATTAATTCTCCCAAATGAATTCTTGAGTTAAATGAACATATATACTAGATACATAAAGTCCACACCCTCAGCCCCATTTCTTGTTATGTGAACAGGAGCCTAACGAATGGATACAATCAGGGCATAATTCCCGGCATATACAAGAAAACAACAAATAACTATTAATGAATGGATTAATCACATTTCTCTGCAAAGGTACAAAAGTACCCACCATGTTTCATATAAAATAAACCCACTTTTTTCAATATGGAGTTTAGGAAATTTCTTCAAATGGGAAATATTAGACATTTGTAAATTACTTTAACTTCCCCTTCTGCTCTGTACCAAATGAAGGAGAGCTACCTGAATCCCACATCTGTATTTTAGAAGAGAGAAAGGCAAAACTTACCAACTCTTTCAAGGAAACTAGACCAGGTTATTGAGCTACAAAGCCCAAAATATATTATACTGATATTTTCTGAGGTCAGACACCATAGAAGCAATATATGAGGGATCCCTAAGTAAGGATTTGACTTTTGGTGCCCTCTCTAAAGTCTTGAACACACTTTAATTATCTTCGAGTTATGAATAATATTGAAGCCAATTAGAATAAGGTTATAGTTTCAAGGGTGGACCCATAAAAAGAAGGCTCTGGTTCTCACAGCAAACATCAAGAGAGTCCTTAGACATGAGATTTCCTGGTCCTGGACCTATATATAATCATGAGTCCTGATTCTCCTTGTCCTTAGCTAATAGAAATTGAAATTGTAATGTGGACATTATCCCTTCATGAAAAAAAATTAATAATGAATGTCCTGATTGTCCTTCATCCCAGTAATGTATCTGGACCAAAATAAAAGACAAAGGAGTGCTCGGATGAAACTGATGTGATGGGAACAATGTCCCAAAGGGTTTTTTCTCCAAATTTGCTTTCTCTGCTTGTCCTCTTCTTTTCCACAGCTCCTTTTTCCCTTTGCGCTCTTACCTGCCATGAACCTAAAGACCACTTCTCTCCCACCATCAGGAAGATGTTACTGAGGTTACTTCCTTTTTCATTAGGCTCCATCGCATTTTCTCAGGAACTTCTCCATCTCTCCTCACCTCCAATCCTGACCTACCTAGGCAGCCGCCTCCCTATGGTGTTCCCTTCGAAAATGGTCCTTCATGGGCCACCAAATCCCTCATTCACTCTTGTGCTTCTGGTTTTTAAGATAGAAAGAAGTCAGACTGGGAGACTGTCTAATAATTCATTCATCTGCAGAAAACTTTAATTTGTTGACCAGTTACCCAGGTGTTGATCCTCTTCTAGTGTATCTCCAAAGGCATATCAGCTTTGCTTTGTTGTGTGTGTGTGTGTGTGTGTGTGTGTGTGTGTGTTTTAATGAAGCCTTAAGACTTACCCCTCATACCTAACTACCAGCTGCAGCCCCCACAGCAGGCATCTCCTTAATGTGACAGGCAAGTACATTATGCTAAGTAGATAATCACAACAATTAACTGAAAAGGTTATAATTTCATCCTGTTTGGTACAGTTGGCCTGTCAAAAATAATTATGTTAAAATAGATCTCAAGCCTCCCTCTGCAAAACTGAGGGGAAAAAAAGAAAGGAAAGAAAAGACAACAGCTAAGAACTTCTAACTTGGCCAAATTGAATGTTCTGAAATTTCACTGCTAACCGAGACACTGGAGAGATATTTAGCAGAAGAGTCCTTTCAACTCTGTTGGAGATATTCCATTTCTAGATCAGTGATGCTTAATATAAATACTGAATAAAACAGTATATGACAGACTTCCGAGTCACAAATCTTGACCAAAAAGGTAATCTCTCACCACTCACAAGGAAATAAGTAGAAAGACAGAAACAGTCCTATTAACAGTTCTAAATCCTACCTTCAGCTTTGCTTGTCCTCACGTGGGGCATCTTAGTTGATCTAGAGCTAGATATTTGCATTGTGGGATCTTGTCTCCACTCCCAATCCAATTAGCTAAGGGATTTGGAGCATCTCACTTTGTTCCTTTAGTTACCATATTCATTATTAATAAAATTAAGAGCTCAAAACTAGAGCACTAGTTTTAATTCTGCTAAAATGTGCTATATACTGAAGATAGACAAGAGTTCAGTGACAAAAGTCTGATTCATTAGCAGCATTATCACAGCCACTGGAAGAGATTTTTCTACTTGATTCCATTTCTTCTGATTGCCTTCGATTCCTGCCATATTTCCTGCTATTATGGGTGGAACACAGATCACCATTATCTTCCAGTGCTTGACCTCAAAATCTTTCAGCCTAGCTGGTGAAGCAGAATCTAAACATATGATAGAATTAGCAAACAAATTAGAATATAGTAGACAAAATGTGTGAAATTACATACTAGCATCACAATACCTGACTAGTTTAGGAAATGGAAAAATCACTGTGGCTTATTATGGCATGCTTGGGAATTTCATACATTTTTTGTATATTCTAAAACAAACTATGTGTATTATATTTATATAAATTGGACCCTTATATAGTGTGAAAGATTACAAAAGTACAGGGTGGATAGCAAAGAGGCAAATGAGTCTTTTCAGTGTACGAAGAGGCACTTCTTATAAGTTTTCTTCTTCCATGTTTTTTAGGCCATTGTAATATATATCCTAGAATCTGAGGATGCACTCACTGCCTTTTTAATTTATTTCTTTTCAAAATTGTCCCCATTAATTTTCGTGTTACTTCACACAAATCACAACAAAAATACAATTATTGTCTATTTTCAAGTCCTAAGTTCATTTGTACTTCTGACTTGCTTTAATGCAATTGTTCCTTATGCTTGCTACCAAAGTAAGCTTTGTCTGGCACTCTTAGAGGCCACAGCTCACCGAATCACCTGGTACAATTCATTGCTTATTCATGTTCCTTCCCAGGATGCTGGGACCTCTGTGAGCACAAGGATTCTGCCATATTTACCTTTAAACCCTAGCATGGAGCACTGGGTGTGGTGCATCAACAATGAATTTTGGAACACTGGAAAAAAAGTTTAAATTAAATTAAATTTTTAAAAAAAACAGCTCCCATACAGTGTTTATCATATGGTAAATATTAATAACAGCCACTGTTGGATTCCTATTTAACAACCATCCTTCCCCCTTTGTAATTTTTAACAGAACCTGGATTCCATTAAAACACTCCCCCTTTTCCATGTAGCTGTGTCCTGGAAAAGAGAGGAACCCTCACACCAGTCCTATCAGTAAATGCATTCTCGAGAGAACAGTGGTCTCATTCCTTTTGCCAGTGATTGAGGTCCAGTAGTACTTGGGAAGGGAAATTTATTTCACACAACAAAAAGTTCTGGGGCATAATATTTCTTTTTTTTTAAAGATTTTATTTATTTATTTGACAGATAGAGATCACAAGTAGGCAGAGAGGCAGGCAGAGAGAGAGGGGGAATCAGGCTCTACACTGAGCAGAGAGCCCAATGCGGGGCTCGATCCCAAAACCATGGGATCATGACCTGAGCTGAAGGTAGAGATGGGGCATGATATTTCTAAGGTTAGGTAGCTCAGCAATGAAATGATTTTATCCAAGACCCAGATTTTTTCCATCTTTTCCCTCTATCATCCTCAGCAGTTTGGCTTCGTCTTCAGACCAGATCTCCTTCTGTGTGAAAGGTTGTGGGTCACTCACAAACAAGATAACACAGACTTTATTTTAGCTAATGAGTTCTTAGGAAATGTCTCTTGGCATTATCTTGAAAGATTTCTTTTCTTACCAATAAAAATAGACACAGAAAGAAAAAAAATCAGTCTCCTCTGCTATATATTTTCTTCTTCAAATGTGACATCCAGAACAATGGCTGCCATTTTATAATCCTAAAAAGATCCAGTGTGGACACATGGCCACCATGTTGAGGAGAGCAGAGAAGAGCAGAAAGAGAGAATAAACCCTGTGGATTCAACCAACTGTGACAATGGTCCTCATCAAGGGAAATGAATTTCCCTGTTTTTGTTCCATTATCTAAGGGTTTTTCTTACTGCCAAAGTCACCACAAGGAGCATAACAATAATTCTGAGGAATGAATACTTCCAATCTTATAGAAATTACTGAGGTTAAGAAAGGAGAATTACTGAGTTTAAGAAATTTTGTCTAACCAGGATTTCTCAACTTCTAACACCATTGGCATTTTGAATGAAGTAATCATTTGTAGTGTGGCAGTACTGTGTCATATAGGCTGCTCCCCAGATTCCCTGGCCTCTACCCACTAGATGCCAGTAGCACCCCACCTTTCAATGGTAGCAATCACAAATTTTGTCAAAAATTGCTAAAAGTCCTCTGAGGGGGAAAATCGCCCCGTTGAGAAGCACTCTACACTTCTCATGATTTAAGCATATAAATTTAGAGTCCGAGGATGAAATGATTTCTCAAGATCACATGGCTAATAGACTTGTAGAAGGAATAGAAATCCGTGCATACCGATCTTCAACTATGCTCCTTGTGTGTCCATGCCTTGTCTCACCTGTGAGCAACTGTGTTTAACAAATTAATGAATCACACAACACTATATGAATGAAATGATGAAGTGTATTAATGTTGGGCTTGCCGTTGGAGACCAAAACTCAAAGCAGAAGTGTTTCAAGCTAGATGTTTCTTTTTTCATAGAAATCCAAGCATGGGAGACAGAATTGATTTATTATAAGATCCTGCCTTCTTCCACCTCCTTGTTTTACTAACCTAAAAGTGCAGCTTCTGCTTCCAAGTCCTTAGCTGTTTCAATTCTGGCCATCATCCTCACATCGGTCCCTAAGAAGAAGAAAAGGAATCAGGAAGTATTCATGGCATCCCACCTTTAAAAGATATATCCCAGTTCCCACCCGTTTCTACATCCTACCATGGGCCAGAACCTAGCAGTCTTCATTTGGGACAGCTCTCTGTCCAGCTAACATAACTGTTCTATTACTGAAGTAAAAAGGGGGAGAAGATATCAGGAGCCAATGGGCAGCCCCAACTACAGGAAGAATGAGAAGGTTTGGAAAGGAGAGAGTGGAGTGAAGGAAGGCAGAAGGGCAAAAGAAAACTGAAAAATATTAGCATAAACTGCCTGGATCCTAGTAGATCTTCAATAAAAATGAGTTCTCTTTCCTCTTCCAATCCTCCTTTGGAATTGATTTAAGTGCTATCACTAGCTCCCTGTCTAGAGGAGAAAGAGGACAATTATTTAATAGCACAACCTAAATGCAACTAAACTGCAGGCATTAAAATTAAATGTAACTTTCCTGGTATTTTTATTCAAACAGGGAACTAGGGGCTTCATCTCTTTGTCTTATTTCTGACAGCACTTCCATGTGTAATGTGATTATTAGTATTTTTTTTTTATTCTGGAGTTGTATCCTGCCGCTTTCTGACATTAATTCATCATGTCTGCTGTGCTTACAGACTTTCTTTCTAAGCTGGTTATCCAGGAAAACTGTAGGAACGCTCTGTGTATATATCATGCTCATTTCATAGCAGATGGAATAGGAAATGCGTTGCAGGGCAGATGGTTGTTAAAGAAGTTTGCTGGTCAATCACAACCTATATGGGCTTTTTGTTTACAAGTCAGATCAGGCACTGAAAGGTAACATTAAAGGAATTGCCAGAACAGTTTATATTGTTCCTAATAAGAGGTTAAACTAAGTTTTAGTTTTGATTTATAAGGAATAATTTCATTTAAGTTTCTGGCACTTAGGCAACTATGTATCTAGGGGGGAAAACCCCTCATTTATTTGTATATTTATAAAGGAAGTTTTCAGGGAGTGCCAGACATTGTTCCAAATACTCAAGGAGGGGAACCTGGGTAGCTGAGTCAGTTAAGCTACCAACTCTTGATTTCGGCTCTGGTCATGATCTCAGGGTCATGAGATCAAGCCTCAGTTGGGGACTTCACACTGAGCGTGGAGTTCACTTGAGATTCTCTCTCTCCCTCTGTCTGTCCCCTCCCCACATGCACATTCTCTGTCTCTCTCTTTCTCTTAAAAAAAAAAAAAAAAACAAGGATATTGTATCAAATTTGGGGGCCAAAATTGGGGACAAAATGAGAGGTAGAAGTAAATCTCTGAGAAGTAAGGCTCTAAGATCTCCATGTAGAACATACTTCCTAAGAGCCCAGTCTCAGGTTGGCATCCTTCCTCCTCACTCACATAGCAGTATACCCATGACACTCTCATGGTACATTCCATTCAGAATCACTGTCTGGTTCCCTCTCCTATCCTCTCCTTCCTTTGAAGCTATCAAATAGAAGGATTGTCTTAAACTCCTCTCAGTACTCTGCATTCAGCACTCAACCAAAGTTAGTTAGGTAAATAAAGACTTTAAAAATCACAATAAAATTTTGTTTTTATTTTCTTTAATTCAACAAAATGTAAATAGTGGGCACATACACTGAATATTATTGGAAGAGACAATAATGGAAATCAGAGAAACCATGAAGGCTTCAAGATAAAAGTATGGGAATCTTTAACCAAACAAAGGCATTGGCCCTTTCTCGCAAGGAACCGTTACTACTACTCTAGAACATATCAATGAAACTAGAAGCTGGTTTTTTGAAAGAATCAATAATATCGATAAACCACTGGCCACACTAATCCAAAAGAAAAGAGAGAAAGCCCTAATTAATAAAATTATGAATGAAAAGGGAGAGATCACAACTAACACCAGAGAAGTAGAAACAATCATCAGAAGTTATCATCAACAGTTATATGCCAATAAGCTAAGCAACCTAGATGAAATGGATGCATTCCTGGAAAACTATAAACTCCCAAAATTGAACCAAGAAGAAATTGACAACCTGAATAGACCGATATCTGGTAACAAGATTGAAGCAGTGATCAAAAACCTCCCAAAAAACAAAAGCCCAGGACCTGACGTATTCCCTGAGGAATTCTACCAAATTTTCAAAGGAGAAATAACACCTATTCTCCTGAAGCTGTTTCAAAAAATTGAAGCAGAAGGAAAACTTCCAGACTCTTTTTATGAAGCCAGCATTACCCTGATCCCCAAACCAGGCAAAGACCCCACCAAAAAGGAGAATTTCAGACCAATATCACTGATGAATATGGATGCTAAGATTCTCAACAAGATCCTAGCAAACAGGACCCAACAGCACATTAAAATGATTATCCACCATGACCAGGTGGGATTCATCCCTGGGCTACAAGGATGGTTCAACATTCACCAATCAATCAATGTGATAGAACAAATCAATAAGAAAAGAGAGAAGAACCACATAGTCCTCTCAATTGATGCAGAAAAAGCATTTGACAAAATCCAGCATCTGTTCCTGATTAAAACGCTTCAAAGTATAGGGATAGAGGGCACATTCCTGAACTTCATCAAATCTATCTATGAAAGACCCACAGCAAATATCATCCTCAATGGGGAAAAGCTCACAGCCTTCCCGTTGAGATCAGGAACACAACAAGGATGCCCACTCTCACCACTCTTGTTCAACATAGTATTAGAAGTCCTAGCAACAGAAATCAGACAACAAAGAGCAATAAAAGGTATCCAAATTGACAATGAAGAAGTCAAGCTCTCTCCCTTCACAGATGACATGATTATTTATATGAAAAACCCAAAAGACTCCACCCCTCAAATACTAGAACTCATACAGCAATTCAGCAACGTGGCAGGATACAAAGTCAATGTACAGAAATCAGTGGCTTTCTTATACACTAACAATGAAAATACAGAAAGGGAAATGACAGAACCGATTCCATTTACTCTAGCACCAAGAACCATAAGATACCTGGGAATAAACCGAACTGAAGAGGTAAAGGAACTATACTCGAGGAACTACAGAACACTCATGAAAGAAACTGAAGAAGACACAAAAAGATGGAAGACCATTCCATGCTCTTGGATCGGAAGAATAAACGTGGTAAAAATGTCTATACTGCCTAGATCAATCTATACTTTTAATGCCATTCCAATCAAAATTCCACTGGTATTTTTCAAAGAGCTGGAACATATAATCCTAACATTTGTATGGAATCAGAAGAGACCCCGAATCACTAAGGAAATGTTGAAAAACAAAAATAAAACGGGGGGCATCACGTTACCTGATTTCAAGCTTTACTACAAAGCTGTGATCACCAAGACAGAATGGTACTAGCATAAAAACAGACACATAGACCAGTGGAACAGAGTAGAGAGCCCAGATATGGACCCTCGACTCTATGGTCAAATAGTCTTTGACAAAACAGGAGAAAATATACAGTGGAAAAAAGACAGTGTCTTCAATAAATGGTGCTGGGAAAACTGGACAGGTATATGTAGAAGAATGAAACTCGATCTCTTACACTGTACACAAAGATAAACTCAAAATGGATAAAAGACCTCAATGTGAGATAGGAATCCATCAGAATCCTAGAGGAGAACATAGGCAGTAACGTCTTCGATATCAGCCACAGCAACTTCTTTCAAGATATGTCTCCAAAGGCAAAGGAAACAAAAGCGAAAATGAACTTTTGGGACTTCATCAAGATCAAAAACTTCTGCACAGCAAAGGAAACAGTTAACAAAACAAAGAGGCAACCCACGGAATGGGAGAAGATATTTGCAAATGACAGTAAAGACAAAAGGTTGATATCCAGGATCTATAAAGTACTCCTCAAACTCAACACACACAAAACAGGCAATCATATAAAAAAATAGGCAGAAGATATAAACAGACACTTCTCCAATGAAGACATACAAATGGCTATCAGACACATGAAAAAATGTTCATCATCACTAGCCATCAGGGAGATTCAAATTAAAACCACATTGAGATACCACCTTTAGAATGGCCAAAATTAGCAAGACAGGAAACATGTGTTGGAGAGGATATGGAGAAAGGGGAGCCCTCCCACACTGTTGGTAGGAATGCAAGTTGGTGCAGCCACTTTGGAAAACAGTGTGGAGATTCCTCAAGAAATTAAAAGTAGAGCTTCCCTATGACCCTGCAATCTTTCTACTGGGTATTTACCCCAAAGATACAGATGTAGTGAAAAGAAGGGCCATCTGTACCCCAGTGTTTACAGCAGCAATGGCCACGGTCGCCAAACTCTGGAAAGAACTAAGATGCCCTTCAACGGACAAATGGAAAAGGAAGATGTGGTCCATATACACTATGGAATATTATGTCTCCATCAGAAAGGATGAACACCCAACTTTTGTAGCAACATGGATGGGACTGGAAGAGATTATGCTGAGTGAAATAAGTCAAGCAGAGAGAGTCAATTATCATATGATTTCACTTATTTGTGGAGCATAACAAATAGCATGGAAGATAAGGGTTGATGGAGAGGAGAAGGGAGTTTAGGGAAATTGGAAGGGGAGGTGAACCATGAGAGACTATGGACTCTGAATAACAACCTGAGGGTATTGAAGGGGTAAGGGGTGGGAGGTTGGGGGAACCAGGTGGTGGGTATTAGAGAGGGCATGGATTGCATGGAGCACTGGGTGTGGTGTAAAAACAATGAATACTGTTATGCTGAAAAGAAATAAAAAATGAAAAAAATTCACTTCAACTTGTCAACTTACTTGCAATGTCAAAGGCAGAAGCCACTCTAACATGGTTAACTAATTCCATCTTCAGCTAGTGAATTCATGGGTTGGCAACTCCTTAGCACTGGCTTTTTTTTTTTTTTAAAGATTTTATTTATTTATTTGACAGAGAGAGATCACAAGTAGGCAGAGAGGCAGGCAGAGAGAGAGGAGGAAGCAGGCTCCCCACTGAGCAGAGAGCCCAATGTGGGGCTCGATCGCAGGACCCCGAGATCATGACCCGAACCGAAGGCAGTGGCTTAACCCACTGAGCCACCCAGGCGCCCCTAGCACTGGCTTTTGAAAAGTTACCATTTTCTAAAAAAATGCGTATGTAAGAGGTACCTGCCTGAGTGGTCACTGTCTCCTCTTTACTCTGGTGGTTCTACTGTCCTGGGATGGATGAATTCCCACTGCATGACAGGCTGGCAGCCCAACAGCTGCAAATGTCATTGTGACATGGGTCCCATCAGGTGAGACTTCACAGTGACCTGGTAGGAGATGAATTAGGAATGATGAAATGGTAGATTACTTTGTTTTATCACAAAACAAAACAAAAAAGCCTATGAAACCAGGTGAACTATTTGTGCAAATTTAGCACATTTTGCAGGCATTAGATTTTGATATTAGAAACACTTAAATTGGCTTCAAATTCAGCACTTGAGTCCTTTTCCCTAGCATGCTCTATTGTGTTTTACTCTGTATTTCCAACATAATAGGAAAAACACTCGGAATTTGGGAGACTTCCTTGTGCAATGTGATTGCAGTGACTAGATTTTGGAGTAGTTAGTAGACAAGCAATAGAGCACTAGAGCAAGTCAACATTAACTTAGGTCTCCTTTCCTTCTCTCCATCATATGCTCTGTTACTTAACTTGTAATTGGCCATAAGATGTTTTTTGTACTTCTACCTATTTAATGTCAAGTGACCCTTTTGAAGAAAATGTTTTTGCTTTATTTTTTTTAAATGGGCTAGCCATACACTGACCTGCTATTTCATGCTTTTATTTACTTGTCCCTCTTTTTACCTCTCATCCTTATTCAGTGGGCACTTATAGCATCTCCTCTTGTGCACAACAGCACTAGTATTTGTCCTGAAAGGCAAGGTAAACACATATACACTTTTTGGCTCAATCTTACTGAGGTATTAACTGAAATATTTCCTATTGCTCCACAATAGGTGACTAGAAACCAATGGAGAAAACAGAGGCATGAGCAGTCATTATTCCAGAAAGAAACCCAAACAACCAGTGAGAGACACCATCTTTAGGATATTTGGAAAGGTCACTAAACAATTTCTGGGGGAGTCTGTGTGGTTCAGTTGATTAAGTGTCCAACTCTTGATTTCAGCTGAGGTCATGATCTCAGGGTTGTGCTATAGAGCCCTGCCTTGGGCTCTGTGCTGGGCATGGAGCCTGCTTAAGATTCTCTCCCTCTCCCTTTACTCCTCTCCTCCCCATCTCTTAAAAACAAAACAAAACAAAACAAAGAACAAAAACAAACAAACAGCAACAACAACAAAATTTGCTATTCCATCTCAGTCACAGCCCATCTTCCATCCCATTCTGTATTTGAAGACTAGGAGGACCAGAAAAAGAATAGGAGGACAGCAGTTCTGAGTTACTGGCTCTGTGTAGCTCCTGGAGCTTTGCCCTGCCCTCTCTGGGAAGGAAAGGAAAGGATTCTTCCTTGAAAACAAGGTAGATGGGGAAGCTCCAGGAAATTTCATTTGTAGAGATTGGAGCTGTCCTCAGGGTGGGTGACTGATATCTTATTCCATGATTTGATGTTTGTCTATGCAGCAGACTTGCTGACTTGCCTTTTAAACCTATATAAGCAGAAGCATAAACAGAAAAAATGCTGTCAGGACAGAGATGAGATGTGACACTTCGGTCTAGCAGAGATGTGTGAGTGTGCACTATGCCAAGGAGAGTGTGCATGAAAGAGTACAGCTTGAGCTGGATTGCAAGGATCTTATCCGAGAAGAAAGGCAGGAGGATTTCATCATCCAAAGGTGGTGAGGCATTCTTGAGGAGTAGAGCAGGGTTATGAATGTCAAACCAGAATCTCCCATGTCAGACAATGGAGAGAGGATACATATGCCCCTCCAGAGAGTAGAATTTGGATACAAAACAGGCATCTCTGGCCAGTTAGGTTTAGCCAGAGACACAGTAACCTCTAAGGTAAAGGACCTGACAGCTGATTTTGAAAGTCACATTCTTCCATTTCTTCTTTCTTCTTCCAGATTCTGAACTTCAAAGAAGAGAGATGAGAAGTGAAAACGAAGGGAAGGTGAAAACAGACCATAATTCCCTCATTCCAAAAGGTAGAGTGGGAAGAATCATGAGTGAACAGTTCATGTCCCCATTCCCAGTGAGATCTCCCAGCCTACAAGGCATCTGGAATGCCACTGCAGGGGGAAAGGAGAAGAGACTGGAATTGAAGTTACACTGGACTGGACTTTGATTTTATAATGCGAAGCCCTATTAGTTTATTTTATTTTATTATTATTTTTTATTTGAATGTAGTTGACACACAATGTTACCTTAGTTTCAGGTATACAACATAGTGATTTGACAAGTCTATATGTTATCCTCACCTCAAGGCGAACTACTATCTGTCACCATACAATGCTATTACAATACCATGGACTATACTCCCTATGCTGTATGTTGTATTCCCATGACTTGTTCATTTCCTAACTGGATACTTCTGTCTCCCACTCTCCTTCACCCATCTTGCCCCCTCTCTAACCCTTCCCCCTGGCAACTGTTTATTTATGGGTCTGTTTCCACTTTTTTTGTTTGTTTTCATTTCTTTTGTCTTTGAGGTTCCACAGGTGAGTGAAGTCATATGTTGTCTTTCTCTGTCTCAGAGACTCCATTTCACATAATACCCTCTGGGTCCATCTGTGTTGTCACAAATGGCAAGATCTCGTTCTTTTTTATGGTTAAGTATTAAGCCATTTTTAAAATTTTATTTATTTTTAATTTAAAACAATAATCCATTTATATGTTGCAATGATCTGAACAATGACAACATACTATCCCATCTCATCTTTTCCATCTCCTGTGGGTAACAAGTTTTACCAAATTCCTGTGATTAATTGTGCAAGTCCTTTCATTTCCTAATATAAAACATATTCTCATTCTTTTTTGTTTGTATAATATTTCATGAAGTGGATATATAACATTTTCTAACCTAAACATTTTAATACCTATAAATTACCAAAAATCTATAGTATCTACCATATATTATTTCAGATTTGACAAAGCATGATTATAGGCAATTATTTAAAAAAAAAATCAAGTTTATATCCTACTAAATTTTTCTTGTTTAACAAAATTTTTCCACAAAAATCTATGTCCGTCTTCAAACTTTATGCTTAGTTTTATATATAAAATCTCTTCTGTATCATAAGCATCTCCAACTGAGCAAATTTAAAACTGGATTAATAGTCTTCTCCCTAGAACAGGTGCATACTTATCCTACAATTCCCCTCTAAACCAGAGTCGGGTGAGTACTGACGGCTATGAAGCACAGTGCCGTGTTTCCATCCAGCTCTCCCTGGCAGCACTGAACAGTCATATTGAAAGGCTGGTTGATTTAAAGGCAAGTCATACCCTTGCAATAATAACGATATAGTTTCTCTCTTCAAACTCTGCTCTGTGGGGGTGCCTGGGTGGCTCAGTGGGTTGGACCTCTGCCTTCAGCTCAGGCCCTGGTCTCAGGGTGCTGGGATCAAGCCCCAGGTCAGGCTCTCTGCTCATCAGGGAGCCTGCTTCCCCCTGCCTCTTTATCCGTTTTTGATCTCTCTGTGTGTCAAAAAAATTAATAAATAAATCTTATGAAAAAAATTCTGTTCTGTCAAGAACTGGGTAATATCTGGCATGGAACCCAAGTCCAAGTCTTCAAAGTCTATTTAGCCCCACCCATCTCAATTCCCCGTGGGGGGTTCCTAAAAGAAAATTGCACAAAAGAGAGACCAAGCAAGTTTAAAATATTAATTTGATGTGTTTCTTACAAAACCAGAGTCATCAATTAGTGAGGTAGGCTGAATTTTGTGGAGAAATTCTATTTGCTTAAGCCTCATGTAGACTTCATAAATCCTGTTAAAGCATCCATGAACTTCCTTTGCCTTGTCTCAAGAACATGCTTCTGCCTTTGAGTCTGATGATGGAAAATGTCTACTCCACAAAGACCGTACTAAGATAGTGTAAGAGAAATCAATATCTGCCTTAATGCTCAAAATAGGGTGAAACATTTTTTCTAGCAGAATTAGCACTGACCTCTCCCACCACTTGCATGGAGGAGGATAGTGAGATTCCTGAAGGACCATTCTTAATTTACTGGAACTCTTTTATGCCTAAATGTCAAAGTCTCTAGACTTTGTTTTGTGTTTTCTTCAGATCTGCTAGAAACTACTTTATGTTAACAATATTAAAATAGATGTTGGATAGAAGATCCATCTTAGAGAGGATTTATGTAGTAAAAAATTAAACTCCAGGGACAGATATCAGGAAATAAGTCACACCCAAAATACAACTTTGGAAGGTACTATAATTCAAATGCACAGAGAATGGCATACAATGTTACATCTGTGTGTTCTTGCCCAAAAATGCATAACTTCATTCTAATCATGGAAAAATATCAGATCAACCCAAAGTGAGAGACATTCTACAGAGTAACTGAGCAGCATTTTTCAAAAGTGCCAAGGTTTGAAAGGTAAAGAAAGACTGAGGATGTCTCTTGGATTTGAGGGGGCCAAAGAGACCCACAAATAAACGCAGTGTGGGGTCCTGGATTGGATCTGAGAACTGAGAGGTCGTTTGTGGAGAAGTGGTAAAATCTGAGTTCAGAATGTAGTTGAGTGAGCAGTGTTGCACAAAAGTTAGTTTCTTGATTTTGATCATTGGACTATTGCTGTATAAGGGTTAACATTGGGAGAAGCTGGGTAACAGGTATACAAGAATTTTCTGGATTAATTTGCATCTTTTCTAGAAGTCTAAAATTAATTCAAAATAAAAAAACTTAAAAATAGGTAATATGATATATATATTTATATATTTCTCTCTCCCTCTCTTTTTCTCTCTCCCTCTCACTCACACACACACACACTGCATCCTGAAAACACTTCTGCTACAAATCACGTAGAAAATCTAGGTAAGATATAATAGCCTATTCTAAAAGAAAAAGCTGAAAGCCAGAACAGGAAGCATGAAGGGCACTGATGTCAAGCTTTTCTAAGAGAATTTGCTGATATCTATCATTGAGAATAGTGGTTCTAAAACACCATTGTGCATGAGAACCACCTGGAGAACTTGTGAAAACATACTTGGCTGTGAGTTTTCCACTGTCAGTTTCTAACTCACCAGCTCTGGGCTGGGGCCCAGAAATGTGCATTTCTAATGAGTTCCCTGGTGATCTGTATCACATAGTTGCCTGGGTACAGAGAACACCCACTGAGAATCAGTGAAGTGTGAACTGGGAACTGAGAGATCAGGTGCCAACAAGACTTCATCCCCACCCTCCACCTACAGAGCTCCTGCCCAGGTTATTGTTATTGTTTTTTTGTTTTGTTTTGTTTTGTTTTGTTTTAAATTTTATTTATTTATTTGAAAGACGGAGATCACAAGTAGGCAGAGAGGCAGGCAGAGAGAGAGAGAGAGGGAAGCAGGCTTCCTGCGGAGCAGGGAGCCCGATGCGGGGCTCGATCCCAGGACCCTGAGATCATGACCCGAGCCAAAGGCAGCAGCCCAAACCACTGAGCCACCCAGGCGCCCCTGCCCAGGTTATTGTGACAGCACATTAAAAAGACAAAACAAAACAAAAGAACAGACAAAGAAAGACAACCAAGGATCATTTCTTTTTTATTTTTTTCTTTCCTTACTTGAGAGAGAGTGCACATGCATGAACCCCAAGAGGCAGGAGCAATAAGGGCAGAGGGAGAGAGACAATGCCCAGCATGAGCCCCACAAAGGTCCAGTCTCAGGACCCTAGGATCATGACCTGAGGCAAAACCAAGAAAGAGTCAGATGCCCAACTGACTAAGTGCCCCAGATACTTGTCTCAAGTATCATTTCTATTGTTCATCTTACTTGAGCTATCAGAAGCCTTTGCCACAGATGAGTGCTTTCTCTTCCTGAAATATTTTCTTAACTTGGATTCTAGAACATACTCTCTTGATTTTTCCCCCTAATTTTAGTAGCCATGACTTTCAATTTCTCATGTGTTCCCTCATCTTCCAAACTTTAAATATTAAAGTGAATTGAGGCTCAGTCCTTGAGCTATTTTGCTATTTACACTTTATTCTCTGAGTGGTTTCATCTAGCTCCACTGCCAAACAGAAGCTTATACTAAAACTTGTAATCTTATACCCCCAGGTCAGACCTCCCCAGTGAACTCCCAATTCATATATCCTTCTGTTTGCCTCAACATTTCCACTTCGATGTCTAATAGATTTACAACATTTAAATGAACTTATTCATCTCCCCCTCGCCTGCCTGTCCCACAGTGTTCCTTATCTTAGTAAGCAGCAATTCAAATTTTTCCTTGTTTTTCCGATAAAAAGAAAGTTGGATGTAGTTGCTCTGGTTGGCATTGCATTCTGTGGTCTCCTAGTGGCTCTACTTGCTTTTCTCCATGCAGCAAATGAATTGTATATGAGATCAAATTTAAATTGTTATTGAGATCATGCCAAACCTTAGTCCAGATCCTACCAAAGTAAATATCCTTTCAAAGTTAAGACTTATTTCTGATCACCTCCCTAATGCAAGTTCTTACACTCTCTTTCTGCCCACTCCAATCTACTCTCCTTGTAGGTCCTCAGACATGATGTGCATATTCCTGCATGGACAAGGACTTGCCTCTCTGTCTGTTCCAACCATTCTCCTCCCGTTCTTTAATCATTCAGGGCTCTATCCAAATGTTGCTTTAATGGGCTTTCCATGTCTACCCTAGATAAAGTTGCGAGCTTCTAAAACTCCACCTCCCTTTACTATGCTTTACTGTTTTGCACGGCACTTCACACAAACTCAAATGCTATGCAATCAATCACACACTGTGTATTTCTTTCTATGGGAAAATAGACAACTAGAACATAAATACATAAAGTCAGTATCTACGTCTATCACATTCACTGTTCTATTCCCACACCATAAGCACTTCCTGGCATATGATAGTTGGTCAATAAATATTTACTGAATAAATGAAATGACCCAGATTGCAGCTCAGGCAGGTGGATGAAAAAAGTCTCCAAGATGTGTTGAGAGATGTAGAAAACGAAAAGAGGAGGTCAAATATTTACCTATTTGGAGTTCTAAAAGAGAATATGGGTACTTGTGTGGCACAGTAAGTTAAGCATTTGACTTGTGGTTTTGGCTCAGGTCTATGGGTTTTGGTAAGTGTATAATAACATGCATCCACCATCAAGGTATCATACAGAATAGTTTGATAAAAATTTTCTGTGCTCTGCCTGTTCATCCCTCCCCCCTCCTTAACCCCAGGAAACCAATGATCTTTATAGTGTTGACATAGTTTTGCCTTTTGCAGAATGTCATGTCATTGGAATCATACAGTATGTAGCTTTGTCAGATTGGTTTCTTTCACTAAGTAACATGCATTTAAGATTCCTTCATGCCCTTTCATGGCTTGATAGCCCATTGCTTTTTAGTGCTGTATAATATTCCATATTCTGGATGTATCACATTCATTTATCCATTCAGCTACTAGGGACATGTTGGTTTTTTCCCAGTCTGGGCAGTTATGAATAAAAGTGCTATCAGCATCTGTGTACAGGGATTTGTGTGGATATATGTTTTCAATTCATTTGAGTAAATACCAAGGAGCACTATTATTGTTTGCTTTTAAGAATTAAAAACATTTAGGATGCCTGGGTGGCTCAGTTGGTTGGACGACTGCTTTCGGCTCAGGTCATGATCCTGGAGTCCCGGGATCGAGTCCCACATCCGGCTCCCAGCTCCACAGGGAGTCTGCTTCTCCCTCTGACCTTCTCCTCGCTCATGCTCTCTCTCTCCTCCTCTCTCTCAAATAAATAAATAAATAAATCTTAAAAAAAAAAAGAATTAAAAACATTTTATAAAAAGAATAATTGAACATAACTTAATGAAGATACTTACTAAACAGGCTTATCATTTATGGTTTCAATATTTATTCAAATTAGTTTTGTTATACATGAATTTAAATAATATTCATATTTTGTGGATTTTAACTCAACTACAGATTTGTGTGCCCCAGTAAGTCTTTTTTTCCCTCAGTCTAAGTGTTTCCAAACAACTACCAGCACTATAAAATAAACAAGCCATTTTAAGCAGAAAAGGGAAAGTTTTTTTAAAGCGTTTGCAATTACAAAGTATAAAACAATGTCTTTAATTAGATCAAATGTATAAAGAAGTGTCATTTAAATATTTAAATTATCATTTCAAATAAAATTCAGCAAAACTGAATGGGTTTACCAGAAAAAACTGACAAATCTACACTTCTCTCCATAACTGGTTGATGAAACCTACCCTCTTCACCATAGAAAATTAAATATCAAAGATGAAAGCAAAACATAGCCCTTTATGTCTTTGTACACTAGAGTTTCTTATTTTATTGGACTTTTGCCTGAAATAACTCCAAGACATTTCTTTTGCCCTTCTTCTCCCAATTTGTATTATTATATCATTTCTTCATTGTCAGATCAAATTACACTTTTATTCTGTTCTGCATTCTAATCGCCACATTTTTCTTAGTCAAACTTCTACGGTCAAATATTTTCAAAGCTCGTTATCTGTTCTTTCTATTTGGTTTCTCCATTTACTCTGGCATGTTTTATTTAAATTTCTTTCTGTCTAACAATCTACCTTTCGCTTAACTATCATTTACTAACTACTCATATTAAATTTAAGACATCATTGTTTATTTTAAGCCAACTCCTTATTTAAATGTTATATTGTTAAAGGTTTAGAAAATTAAAGAATAGGGCGCCTGGGTGGCTCAATGGGTTAAGCCACTGCCTTCAGCTCAGGTCATGATCTCAGGGTCCTGGGATCGAGTCCCGCATCGGGCTCTCTGCTCATCAGGGAGCCTGCTTCCTCCTCTCTGTCTGCCTGCCTCTCTGCCTACTTGTGATCTCTGTCAAATAAATAAATAAAATCTTTAAAAAAAAAAAAAAAGAAAGAAAGAAAATTAAAGAATAACTAAATTGTATCTAAATAAGTCCTATGATAGCACTCACTATATTTAAGCCATATGTTATAAATCACTTGATTCAGGGCTTTAGGGAAAACAAACATATTTATGATAATAACTGATTAAATATATAAAACTTGCTTGTGGTTGTGGGAAAACAAGGCATCTATTTTTTTTTTTTTTTTTGGACCATAATGTTGCATTTAGGTTTATGATATATTAGTCCATATGATTCTCTCTCTCTTAATATTTTAATGCAATACTAGTAATTTGAAAAGAAAATAAGTCTCAACCTTCCTAGGAGCTCTCTGGAAGGAAACCTGGTATGTAGACAAGATATTATGTAAGAAATTAGAAATTATCCACAATTTTTAAAGTCCTGACTAAAATTCCTCTTTCACTTTTTCACATTATATCTAAATACAGACTTTAAAAATATATAAACATCTACTTGCTAGTGGCTGGAGGTGAGCCACAACGATCTGAATTTAACAAGCCCTCTGGGTGATTCTGTCACATGGTAGGCTTTGTCATTCATTCTCAGCAGGACAACACTGCCTAGGAGGATGTGAAAATTGTTTCATGGGTATAGACAAACTTTAGGCATTACAATGCTTATGCCAGAGCGTTGCCCTCCATAACAAAATCGTATTCCTTAGTATTTAATTTCATGGGGAAGGGGTGCATTAATGTCCAAAAAAAAAAAATCTCCTTATGAGAGCCTAAGGGGAAAAAGTTGGGAAACATCAGCATAGATTGAAAAGCATAAGGGTCCCATAAAAGACCTTGTAGATCTGGAACCTGAAAGGAGAATAAGACTGAGAAAATTTAATGCAGAAGAAAAAGGGGCTTCCCAGCAAGATCCCTGCCTACTTCCGAATTGCACTGGCCAGAGCTCTTTTAACACAAAAACCAGGTGTAAGGGTGAGTGAGGACAAGGGTAGGATCCAAAACTTTAGTTCTCAAGGTATTGGGTTGGTTCACTTACCTCAAAAGGACAGAAATAGCTATTGTCACAGGAGTGAGTAAAATAAAATCCTAGCTAAAACTGCTGCGTATCAAGAGCACTAGATAGAAGCAGCATTGACCATCAGATCAAAAGTGCTCGGATGAGTTCTACTAGTGGAATCAAGATACTGACAGTTCTGGATTCAGGGGAATCAATACGTTTGGAGAATGAGTTCCAATACAGAGTGAAAAAAAAATTCAAAACATATAGAAAGAACAATAGAAAAAAACCTGAAGTTCATTTTAGGTACTAATTGCCTAGTTGGACGGGTGTGTGTGTGTGTATGTGATATGTACAAATAATGGCATGAATCAATATGCAATCTGTTATTACTAGTCTATTCCTTTTTCAAATACAGCGTTCACCTGTTGCTTGTTGACTAGTATCTTTCCACCATCATTGGGGTTCAGTAAATATTTGTCAAAGGACTGAATCAAGGCCTGGGTGAGATAGTCATTGCCATCCTTGATAACCTAGCTTTCTGGTAGGCCAGTTTATACTAAACTTATTGGACAAGAGATATTTCAAAATCTAATGAAATCTGCAGCTATGTATATATAGCTGTTTGTGCATGATTTCTGGGGATTTCTGGGGATCTCCTGTTGCCTAGAACCCTTCTATAGAAGAACTATTGCTGTTAGCACCAGAGAAGTTTGATATTTTCTGAGTAATTACTCCTAACTGATTAACCCAAAAAAACACTTTCTACCATATGGGAAAATCACGTGGACTAATTATATCTTTGTGGTAGCATTTAAATTTGATATTCTTCTAAGCCATTTTCTCCCTTCTGCCTTGATATAGTGGTTCCTCTGCTACAACTAATAACCGGAATTTCTCACTAAGAAACCAGGCAGTCAGAGAGGTTTTTGTCAATCAGCCCATGAACACTCACAAACTGGACCAATTTTATGACCAGAACCATGACCCAAAGCAAAACATGCCTGATATGAGGAAGTGGAGATGCAACATGGGGGGGTTGGGGGTAGGAAAAGAATAAATGAAACAAGATGGGACTGGGAGGGAGACAAACCATAAGAGACTCTTAATCTCGCAGAGCAAACTGAGGGTTGCTGGGGGGGAGGTGTTTTTTTTTGTTTTGTTTTGTTTTTTTTTAACTTTTTATTTTTTATAAACATATATTTTTATCCCCAGGGGTACAGGTCTGTGAATCACCAGGTTTACACACTTCACAGCACTCACCAAAGCACATACCCTCCCCAATGTCCATAATCCCACCCCCTTCTCCCAAACCCCCTCCCCCCAGCAACCCTCAGTTTGTTTTGTGAGATTAAGAGTCACTTATGGTTTGTCTCCCTCCCAATCCCATCTTGTTTCATTTATTCTTCTCCTACCCACTTAAGCCTCCATGTTGCATCACCACTTCCTCATATCAGGGAGATCATATGATAGTTGTCTTTCTCTGCTTGACTTATTTCGCTAAGCATGATATGCTCTAGTTCCATCCATGTTGTTGCAAATGGCAAGATTTCATTTCTTTTGATGGCTGCATAGTATTCCATTGTGTATATATACCACATCTTCTTGATCCATTCATCTGTGGATGGACATCTAGGTTCTTTCCATAGTTTGGCTATTGTGGACATTGCTGCTATAAACATTCGGGTGCATGTGCCCCTTTGGATCACTACATTTGTATCTTTAGGGTAAATACCCAATAGTGCAATTGCTGGGTCATAGGGCAGTTCTATTTTCAACATTCTGAGGAACCTCCATGCTGTTTTCCAGAGTGGCTGCACCAGCTTGCATTCCCACCAACAGTGTAGGAGGGTTCCCCTTTCTCCACATCCTCGCCAGCATCTGTCATTTCCTGACTTGTTGATTTTAGCCATTCTGACTGGTGTGAGGTGATATCTCATTGTGGTTTTGATTTGTATTTCCCTGATGCCGAGTGATATGGAGCACTTTTTCATGTGTCTGTTGGCCATCTGGATGTCTTCTTTGCAGAAATGTCTGTTCATGTCCTCTGCCCATTTCTTGATTGGATTATTTGTTCTTTGGGTGTTGAGTTTGCTAAGTTCGTTATAGATTCTGGACACTAGTCCTTTATCTGATATGTCGTTTGCAAATATCTTCTCCCATTCTGTCAGTTGTCTTTTGATTTTGTTAACTGTTTCCTTTGCTGTGCAAAAGCTTTTGATCTTGATGAAATCCCAATAGTTCATTTTTTCCCTTGCTTCCCTTGCCTTTTGCGTTGTTCCTAGGAAGATGTTGCTGCGGCAGAGGTCGAAGAGGTTGCTGCCTGTGTTCTCCTCAAGGATTTTGATGGATTCCTTTCGCACATTGAGGTCCTTCATCCATTTTGAGTCTATTTTTGTGTGTGGTGTAAGGAAATGGTCCAATTTCATTTTTCTGCATGTGGCTGTCCAATTTTCCCAGCACCATTTATTGAAGAGGCTGTCTTTTTTCCATTGGACATTCTTTCCTGCTTTGTCGAAGATGAGTTGACCATAGATTTTAGGGTCTATTTCTGGGCTCTCTATTCTGTTCCATTGATCTATGTGTCTGTTTTTGTGCCAGTACCATGCTGTCTTGATGATGACAGCTTTGTAATAGAGCTTGAAGTCCGGAATTGTGATGCCACCAACGTTGGCTTTCTTTTTCAATATCCCTTTGACTATTCGAGGTCTTTTCTGGTTCCATATAAATTTTAGCATTATTTGTTCCATTTCTTTGAAAAAGATGGATGGTACTTTGATAGGAATTGCATTAAATGTGTAGATTGCTTTAGGTAGCATAGATATTTTCACAATATTTATTCTTCCAATCCAGGAGCATGGAACATTTTTCCATTTCTTTGTGTCTTCCTCAATTTCTTTCATGAGTACTTTATAGTTTTCTGAGTATAGATTCTGTGTCTCTTTGGTTAGGTTTATTCCTAGGTATCTTATGGTTTTGGATGCAATTGTAAATGGGATTGACTCCTTAATATCTCTTTCTTCTGTCTTGCTGTTGGTGTAGAGAAATGCAACTGATTTCTGTGCATTGATTTTATATCCTGACACTTTACTGAATTCCTGTATAAGTTCTAGCAGTTTTGGAGTGGAGTCTTTTGGGTTTTCCACATATAGTATCATATCATCTGCGAAGAGTGATAATTTGACTTCTTCTTTGCCGATTTGGATGCCTTTAATTTCCTTTTGTTGTCTGATTGCTGAGGCTAGGACCTCTAGTACTATGTTGAATAGCAGTGGTGATAATGGACATCCCTGCCGTGTTCCTGACCTTAGTGGAAAAGCTTTCAGTTTTTCTCCATTGAGAATGATATTTGCGGTGGGTTTTTCATAGATGGCTTTGATGATATTGAGGTATGTGCCCTCTATCCCTACACTTTGAAGAGTTTTGATCAGGAAGGGATGCTGTACTTTGTCAAATGCTTTTTCAGCATCTATTGAAAGTATCATATGGTTCTTGTTCTTTCTTTTATTGATGTGTTGTATCACATTGACTGATTTGCAGATGTTGAACCAACCTTGCAGCCCTGGAATAAATCCCACTTGGTCGTGGTGAATAATCTTTTTAATGTACTGTTGAATTCTATTGGCTAGTATTTTGTTGAGTATTTTCGCATCTGTGTTCATCAAGGATATCGGTCTATAGCTCTCTTTTTTGGTGGGATCCTTGTCTGGTTTTGGGATCAAGGTGATGCTGGCCTCATAAAATGAGTTTGGAAGTTTTCCTTCCATTTCTATTTTTTGGAACAGTTTCAGGAGAATAGGAATTAGTTCTTCTTTAAATGTTTGGTAGAATTCCCCCGGGAAGCCATCTGGCCCTGGGCTTTTGTTTGTTTGGAGATTTTTAATGACTGTTTCAATCTCCTTACTGGTTATGGGTCTGTTCAGGCTTTCTATTTCTTCCTGGTTCAGTTGTGGTAGTTTATATGTTTCTAGGAATGCATCCATTTCTTCCAGATTGTCAAATTTATTGCCGTAGAGTTGCTCATAGTATGTTCTTATAATAGTTTGTATTTCTTTGGTGTTAGTTGTGATCTCTCCTCTTTCATTCATGATTTTATTTATTTGGGACCTTTCTCTTTTCTTTTTGATAAGTCTGGCCAGGGGTTTATCAATTTTATTAATTCTTTCAAAGAACCAGCTCCTAGTTTCGTTGATTTGTTCTATTGTTTTTTTGGTTTCTATTTCATTGATTTCTGCTCTGATCTTTATGATTTCTCTTCTCCTGCTGGGCTTAGGGTTTCTTTCTTGTTCTTTCTCCAGCTCCTTTAGGTGTAGGGTTAGGTTGTGTACCTGAGACCTTTCTTGTTTCTTGAGAAAGGCTTGTACCGCTATATATTTTCCTCTCAGGACTGCCTTTATTGTGTCCCACAGATTTTGAACCGTTGTATTTTCATTATCATTTGTTTCCATGATTTTTTTCAATTCTTCTTTAATTTCCCGGTTGACCCATTCATTCTTTAGAAGGATACTGTTTAGTCTCCATGTATTTGGGTTCTTTCCAAACTTCCTTTTGTGGTTGAGTTCTATCTTTAGAGCATTGTGGTCTGAAAATATGCAGGGAATGATCCCAATCTTTTGATACCGGTTGAGTCCTGATTTAGGACCGAGGATGTGATCTATTCTGGAGAATGTTCCATGTGCACTAGAGAAGAATGTGTATTCTGTTGCTTTGGGATGAAATGTTCTGAATATATCTGTGATGTCCATCTGGTCCAGTGTGTCGTTTAAGGCCTTTATTTCCTTGCTGATCTTTTGCTTGGATGACCTGTCCATTTCAGTGAGGGGAGTGTTAAAGTCCCCTACTATTATTGTATTGTTGTTGATGTGTTTCTTTGATTTTGTTATTAATTGGTTTATATAGTTGGCTGCTCCCACGTTGGGGGCATAGATATTTAAAATTGTTAAATCTTCTTGTTGGACAGACCCTTTGAGTATGATATAGTGTCCTTCCTCATCTCTTATTATAGTCTTTGGCTTAAAATCTAATTGATCTGATATAAGGATTGCCACTCCTGCTTTCTTCTGATGTCCATTAGCATGGTAAATTCTTTTCCACCCCCTCACTTTAAATCTGAAGGTGTCTTCGGGCTTAAAATGAGTTTCTTGGAGGCAACATATAGATGGGTTTTGTTTTTTTATCCATTCTGATACCCTGTGTCTTTTGACAGGGGCATTTAGCCCATTGACATTCAGGGTAACTATTGAGAGATATGAATTTAGTGCCATTGTATTGCCTGTAGGGTGACTGTTATTGTATATGGTCTCTGTTCCTTTCTGATCTACCACATGTAGGCTCTCTCTTTGCTTAGAGGACCCCTTTCAATATTTCCTGTAGAGCTGGTTTGGTATTTGCAAATTCTTTCAGTTGTTGTTTGTCCTGGAAGCTTTTAATCTCTCTTTCTATTTTCAATGATAGCCTAGCTGGATATAGTATTCTGGGCTGCATGTTTTTCTCGTTTAGTGCTCTAAAAATATCATGCCAGCTCTTTCTGGCCTGCCAGGTCTCTGTGGATAAGTCAGCTGCCAATCTAATATTTTTACCATTGTATGTTACAGACTTCTTTTCCCGGGCTGCTTTCAGGATTTTCTCTTTGTCACTGAGACTTGTAAATTTTACTATTAGGTGACGGGGTGTGGGCCTATTCTTATTGATTTTGAGGGGCGTTCTCTGAACCTCCTGAATTTTGATGCTCGTTCCTTTTGCCATATTGGGGAAATTCTCCCCAATAATTCTCTCCAGTATACCTTCTGCTCCCCTCTCTCTTTCTTCTTCTTCTGGAATCCCAATTATTCTAATGTTGTTTCGTCTTATGGTGTCACTTAATTCTCGAATTCTCCCCTCGTGGTCCAGTAGCTGTTTGTCCCTCTTTTGCTCAGCTTCTTTATTCTCTGTCATTTGGTCTTCTATATCACTAATTCTTTCTTCTGCCTCATTTATCCTAGCAGTTAGAGCCTCCATTTTTTATTGCACCTCATTAATAGCTTTTTTGATTTCAACTTGGTTAGATTTTAGTTCTTTTATTTCTCCAGAAAGGGTTTTTATATCTCTCGAGAGGGTTTCTCTAATATCTTCCATGCCTTTTTCGAGCCCGGCTAGAACCTTGAGAATTGTCATTCTGAACTCTAGATCTGACATATTACTGATGTCTGTATTGATTAGGTCCCTAGCCTTCGGTACTGCCTCTTGTTCTTTTTTTTGCATTGAATTTTTACGTCTTGTCATTTTGGCCAGATAAGAGTAAATGAAGGGGCAAGTAAAATACTAAAAGGGTGGCAACAACCCCAGGAAAATATGCTTTAACCAAATTAGAAGAGATCCAAAATCGTGAGTGGGGAGAAAGGGGATAAAAAGAGGTTCAAAAAGAAAGAAAGAAAAAAAAAAAGAAAAAAGAAAAGAAAAAAAAGAAAAGAAAAAAAAATTTTTTTAAAAAAAGAAAACACCTGAGAAAAATGTAAAAAAGAAAAAATATATATATTAGATAAACTAGTAAAAAATTGTTAAAAAAGAAAAAGGTAACAGTTAAAAAAAAAAAAAAAATTACCCGAAGGCGAGAAGAAAAAGAAAGAAAAAAAAAAAAAAATGAAAAAGAAAAAATTAAATTAACTGCAAGACTAAAAAAAATCACAGGAAAAAAGCCATGAGTTCCGTGGTTGGCTTTCTCCTCCTCTGGAATTCTGCTGCTCTCCTTGGTATTGAAACCGCACTCCTTGGTAGGTGAACTTGGTCTCGGCTGGATTTCTTGTTGATCTTCTGGGGGAGGGGCCTGTTGTAGTGATTCTCAAGTGTCTTTGCCCCAGGCAGAATTACACCTCCCTTACCCGGGGCCGGGGTGAGTAATCGCTCGGGTTTGCTTTCAGGAGCTTTTGTTCCCTGAGTGCTTTCCGTAGAGTTCCGGAGGACGGGAACACAAATGGCGGCCTCCTGGTCTCTGGCCCGGAGGAGCCGAGAGCCCAGGGCCCCACTCCTCAGTGCGCCCTCAGAGAACAGCGCTGAGTTACTCCCGTCTGCCTGACCTCCGGCCGCGCTCCGAGCTCACCGAGCCTGCGATCGGTTCAAGGTAACACCGAGCTGTGAGCTTACTGTTGGCTCCGTCTCTGCAGCCGGCTTTCCCGTTCCAATACCCGCAAGCTCTGCGACACTCAGACACCCCCGATCCTTCTGTGACCCTGCGGGACCTGAGGCCACGCTGACCCCGCGTGGGCTTCGCCCCGGTTTAGCCTCTGGAGCGATGTCCCTCAGCGAAACAGACTTTTAAAAGTCCTGATTTTGTGCGCGGTTGCTCCGCCGCTTGCCGGGAGCCGGCCCCTCCCCCCAGGGTCTATCTTCCCGTCGCTTTGGATTCACTTCTCCGCCGGTCCTACCTTTCAGAAAGTGGTTGTTTTTCTGTTTCCAGAATTGCTGTTCTTCTTCTCTTCGATCTGCTGATGGATTTTCAGGTGTTTGCAATCTTTAGATAAGCTATCTAGCTGATCTCCGGCTAGCTGAAGCAGTCTCAGCTTGCTACTTCTCCGCCATCTTGACTCCTCCTCTCTCGGGAGGGGGGTTTTAAAGGATGGTGGGGTTATGGACATTGGGAGGGTATGTGCTATGGTGAGTGCTGTGAAGTGTGTAAACCTGGCAATTCACAGACCTGTACCCCTGGGGCTAAAAATATATTCTATGTTTATTAAAAAATAAATAAAAAAAAAAAACTTGTCTCTCCCTCCAAAACAGTATGAAGACCTCAGACCCCACCCAGCCCGTGAAATATCTACTTTAAACTTTGTAAACATGTGCTCTTAAATCATTTAAACAACCTCAGAAAAAGCGAAATCTCCAGCAAAGCCATATAACATTTTCATAGCTTGTGTACATTACAATAAGGACTTGCCTAGGCACACAATATTTCAGTAATTGCAACTACTAAGTAGAATTTACCAGTATTTCTAATTGGCTGGCATGTCATAGGCTCAAGAATATTTTCATAGAACTCTTGGGAAGAGCCACAAAAAGAGCAGAAGGGAAGCCATGCTAATGCAAAGCTGTTCTTCTCCCTCATTCAGTCCCCCTTTTAGTTACTTTTCATACTGGCTAAATCTTTTTACAAAGAGTAATTTAAGAAGTTCTAGGTACGGAGGTGCAAAGCCAACTGCACTCTATTTAAAGAAAGAGAGTCTAAGTGCTGTAGTCCACGCACTGGGCACCGGGGCAGGTCAGGGGCTTGTAAATCTCCTGCGTGTCTAAGGAAGCAAGCTCTGGAGCATGACGAATGTGTAACAAGCCTCTTATGAACCTATTTCTGGAGATATGTCTACTTACAGAGCAAGAGGCCCAGAACTGTGTGTTACAGCCTTTGGTCATGCATTCAACAAGCTTATGAGCACCATCTGTATGCAAGTCACTTTGTATAACTTGCATGATTTAGAACACGGAGTTACTAAGAGCTGCTGCCTGGATCGATCCTATGTGAAGACAGAGGTAATGACTGTTAATATATCATGATTTAAAGGATGCTACCTGACCTTCTCTACCCAAAACTATCACTTCTCATGGCCTGGTGTGGCTTGATCCATTCCTTTTCTGACTTCATGTTGGTGTATTAAGAACCCTCTCTTTGGTTAAGGAACCCAAAGAAGGGAAGTTTCAGTCAGTCTTCAACAACAACAGGAGCAATTCTAACACCTGCATGAGCATCTACTCTATCTTAGCTCTGTGTTTCCATACATAGATCCTAGGAATGACTCAATAGCCTTATAAGATCTTTCCCTTTTGCTAAAATTAGCAAAGCAACCAAAGAGCTCTAACAGACAAATAACTGACAATCAGTTAAGCAGATTAGTAATTTTTTCCCCACAACCTGCAGCCCATGCCAAGATCCCAAAATATCAGACATAAACAGCTAATTTTATAGTCTGGGTACCATAAGAATATTTGACTGATTAGAAGAAGGTTTAGAGAGGAGCAATTACCAGAAATGATGCATAAACCTCAACAATGGGCAAAAGAGAGGAGCAGGAACTGACAAATTGAGAAATCACTCATTCAGCCAATATTTATATAGTACTACTCTATGCCATGCCCATGATAAGTGCTAGGGATACATCAGTGAAGTTGACAACCTCACCAACCTCAAGAGTGAGAAAGTCCGAGAAAACACACAAACAGTAAAATCAATACTGCAATTATTGCTATGAAAGAAATAAGGCAAATGAAAGGGTACAAAGATACTTTAGCAGTGATGCAACCAGAAAGTGACCTTGAACATAGGGGTTCTATACCACTCAATACAAAGTGGGACACTACAATGAGGAAATAGCATGGATGCAAGGGGAGATAAAGGAGAGGATAAAAGAAAGTGAGAAATGGGGGCACCTAGGTGGCTCAGTCTGTTGAGCATCTGCATTCAGCGCAGGTCATGATCCCGGGGTCCTGACATACAGCCTCAAGTCAGGCTCCCTGCTCAGCAGGGAGTCTGCTTCTCCTTCTGTCCCTCCCCTGCTTGTGCTGTCTCCTGTCTCTTGGTCTCTCTCAAATGAATAAATGAAATCTTTAAAAAAAAATAAAAGTGAGAAATGAGGAAGGAAGGCTATTCAGCCATACTTGATCCCATCTATAACAGACCTTGAACCTCAAGGATACAGCTCCCAGGCACTCCAGGTAAGGGTACAATGTCCACAGGGGGCTGGGACCCATAAGGGTGAATCTCCCAGAACTGATCCAACATCCTAATAAGGGGCTAACAATGAAAATTTGAAGACATGTATGATGGGGAAGATCAAGGAACAACAAAACTCATACACCGTGGACAGTAAGTTGAAATAAATTCCTAAGTACCTGGATCCAACCTGATGCTTCACATGTTGGAAAGTGAATGAAGTTATCACAGCCATTACTTCCAACATCTGTCTGTGCAGGACTTTGTTTACCTGACAATTTATACAGCCTAACATGATTCTGGATTATATGTTAACTGTTTAAGGCAGGAAGACACACTGTGTTTCAATTAAAAATGTACTAGGTTACAGAGCACCTGAGTGGCTCAGTCCCTTGAGCAACTGACTCTTGGTTTTGGCTCAGGTTATGACCTCACAATGCTGAGATGGAACCCCAGATGAGGCTCCCCACTCAACATGGAGTCTGTTTGGGATCCACCCTCTCCCTCTCCTCTGCCCTTTCTACCACTCGCACTTTCTCTCTTTCTCTCTAAAATAAATAAATACAATCTTAAAGAAAACACATCAATCCAAAGAAATACCATCATAAAAAGCATCATGTGGTTATAAAAAGAAATGTAGGAGTGTTATATGTAGCAATCAGTTGTTTTCTTTTTCGTGGACAGTACTGAGGTCCTTCCCAGAGCCTCTCTGCTGGGCTGGCGAACCTAATTTCCAGCTACAGTGAATGCGAGCTGCCAACCAATCACAGCTGCACCCGTCCCACAGAATTAACCTTCAGCCAATGAGAGCGTCCACCTCAAGGAGAGATGCGAGGGAGACTATAAATGCTCCAGTGGTCTAAGGATAGCTGTCTGTAGTCAACATCTGTCTCATACTGGGGAATAAAAGTCAGCCCCCTTTCCTTGAGCACAACAATATGTAGTGTAACTAGTATTCAGAAGTTCGTGTGGAAACACTGGACTTCAGAGGAATCCACATTGCTACTCATCTTCTCCTGCCCTCCACCTTCCTTCTCTTACAGGTTTCCCACCTGAAAGCACACACTCAGTAACTCACTAAAACAAAAATATCCATCTTGAGATCTGCTTTGAGGTAACCTGAATTAAGAGGCACTTTTCCCCCTTTTTGCTTTTAAGATCTTCCAAGCCACAAAATATATAAAACCACATTTCACAGGAAGATGAAAAATAATTGAGAAAGACAGGAAAATGGTTTGAGTTGTGGACAGCTGGCCTAGAAAATTTTGTCTGCTTTTCCAGAAGAGTTTCAAAAACAACTCAGCTGATTCTTCAAGCTGAATAATCTATCTTAATCCTTACATCCCCAAATCAGTTCATCTCTCCTTGCTCAAGACTATGACCAAATTGGCAGAATAACACCAGCCCTGGGGGAAAGTAGATCCCTGGAACCTCTCAAAGAGAGAAGAGCTAGGGCTTCTAGGATCTGTAAGAGAGCACACAACTGGGACAGATGTGGAAAACAGTCCAAAAAAGGGAAACCAACAACCCTCACTCTTGAAACAATACATATTGAGTATACTTGGATACGAATGGCTAGAGATACAGCATATACTTGTTTCCATCAATTCTGATTTCCATTTCATTGTGAAGTCATCTTCATCCATCCTTGCAGGCCTGCAAGTTATGTTACTGGAGTGGTCATTTCAAACTTTACATAAACATTCATTATATACTCTTGCTCATTGGGAACCTATCACTGAGACAATCATTTCATGCTTAATGACATCACAGTGCTGGGCTGTCTTTAGTTTGCATTAACCTAGTGGAGTTGAGTCACCATATGCATAGTTGATACTTTTGGTGCAAATTTGAAAATTACAAACTACACCTGAGAGCGTTCAATGGTCTCTTCTCTTATCTGTGTCTGAAAAACCTATTTTGTGAAAGTCCAAAATACCCTCTCCTAGCCATGTAATGCTAAACAATTGTGATTGATTTTGTTTGGACTGGCAAACACAAATTATCCCATAATCATTTTAGCCTGGCAGTCATGCTTACATTGACTTGTTTGTGTTTTAGAGAAGAAAATGCTATGGCTGTCATGAAAAATGGAAAGGGTTAGAGGCAAATGAAAGATTTCTCTGTGCTGAGGAAAAATGCAGCTACTTTAATTTTCTATACCAAATGGGCTTCATTTGATATCAAAGTGAAGTGAATTTGAAAATAGAAAAGGGCACTTCAGTTTTCGAGTGAACTGGTCCTTTAGACATCTATTATGAGATTTCAATTCACAACCTTGCTCCGTCCAAAAAAAAAAAAAAAGAGAGAGAGAGAGAGAGAAAGCGAGAGAGAGAGACACTAAATTGGATGCCAGTTTTTACCTTTCCATTTTAAAAACACTGTTATATAAAATAACATCAGAAAAATTCAGTAATGGGTTTAACACACACACCCATAAAATATTCTCATAGGCTTGAAAACTGGTAAGTGATATGGACATAAATAAAAACTGGAAAGAAAGAGAAAAGAGAGGGAAGAAAGAAAAGAGGAAAAGAGACAGTGAAGAAAGTAATGTCTGTGTTTGCAGAGCTGACCCCGTGTCATCCTATATCACAAAATGGGTAGGGTACTATGGTGGAAAAACAAAGTCTTCTTTGTGCCAGTAACTACCTCAAAGACACTGTGGAGGTCAGAATCCTTTCCTAGGTATCTATTTCCTTAATGGAAAATATGCAGGCAGGACAATTTCTTCTCTGAGGCCCCTCCTACCGTTGACCTGCTATGATTCGAAAGCAGTTTCTGCAACAGCAGGCATTTGATAAATGTCCCCATAGTACCAGCTGGAAGGTTGATAAAAGTCAATAGGGTACAAAGTTTCCAGGGAACTGTGCATAGTTTGAAAAGTAAGAGTCATTGAAATGTTCCAATGAAGAAGAGAAAGGTGTCAAGTCAGCAATTTGGAAATACCCTTTTGGGTAAAATAAGAAACAATTATACTCCATCAGACATTTCTGAGCAGTTCACCTTGACAGTCTTTGCCATTTCAGCTTTGTCTCTCAAGTACACGCCTCCCACGTTGGATCTAATTACTCTTCCCTTTGGATACTCTTACCTCCTCTGACTTGGCTGAAAAAGCTTGATTGTAAAGTCTTGTCTACTTTCACAGTGTTGATTTTCATTGACTCATCTTTCATTTAGGGATAGAGATAGTATGGCCAATTGTGCAATGCTCTAATTAACAATGCTTCCCACCAAAATAAAACAAATAAAACAATCACAACATGTGCCAAGTTCATTTGGTATACACTGCTGTGGAGATTGTTTCAGGAACTGAAGCTGAACCTCCATTTCTACAGTTTCTCAAGATAGCCTTGGAAGTTGAGGGAAGTATTAGTTTCTGCGTTATCCTCACTAATAACACGAAAGACAGTAAACTTGTTTGAATTTCATCAATGTCCGTACATGCATTCAAATTCATTCAACATGCATTGAGCATTTAATATGTGTAAGGAATCCATCAATATTCTGGAATAGAATGGATATGGAAGATAACAAAATTAATGGGTAGGGTTCAAGTTTTAGTGAGGTTAAAATTTTCTACATATTATTCCACAAAGGGAAGTCATATCTATTATCACTTTTGGTCCTTTCAGCAACCTCAGGTGGTAAGCAGTACAGGGATACTCTCTTTTCATAGATATTTAAAACACACACACACACATGCACACACACACACACACACACACACACACACCTGACCCAGATGATTATTGACTTTGCCAAATCACTGCAAATATGTGGAAAAATCAGCATTAAAATACAAGGCTCTACCAAAAACAGAAGTCTTTCTTACACATCAGATTAAAACCATATGCTACCAAACTTGCGGTCAAGGAGACAAGCACATAGTAATACCATTAAGGATAATAAAATATTGCATACATGTGATAGATAAAGCATCTGATTTAATGATTTAGCGAACATTCATTGGGAATGAATATGCCAGGCCCTCTACTAGGCAAAGGGAATAAAATGATGTATAAGATGTCATCTTTACTGTCAAGAATCTTTTTTAAAATTATTAAAATTTATTTAGTTGACAGAGAGAGAGAGAGAGAGACAGCAAGCAAGGGGAGCAGAGGGAGTGGAAGAAGAAGAAGCAGATTCCCTGCCAAGCAGAGTCTGGCATGGGGCTCAATCCCAGGAACCTGGGATCATGACCTGAGCCGAAGACAGACACCTAACTGACTGAGCCACCCAGTTACCCCTATTGTCAATTATAGGCTGTTACAATTACAAAAGTATAAAGAATAAACCACAAATCAGAAAACATGAGAGAAATCTCATAGCTACATTTCAAAAAAATTGAACACTTATAGCCTTAATGAAGGAACCAGTACCAGATTTACCCTCTTGTCATTAGAAAAACAAACAAAAATAAAACAAAAACAAAATAACAACAACAAAGACAAACAACACACACACACACACAAAATAAACACAACAAAAAAACCTAGGAAATTAGACAGAATATATGAAATATACTTTTTTTTTTCTTTTTAAATATCCGACAACAGATCATATAGGGCTATGGTCCCTGAGACAAAGGAAACAAAGGAGGTGAGCCCTATGGTGGCTCCAGTTTTCTGCCACTTTCTACAAGGAGGGCCAAAGATGCAGAACAAAGGCTCACTGGCAGTCACACTGAATTAAAAAACCATCAGAGTTCAGGGATGTGGATCCAGCTGACAATTGTGAGGCAAAATACTGGAAGATAGATATGTATGTAGGATAAGAATTCCAAAAGGGATCAAAATCCCAGAGGGTTTATCTTGAATCTTTGTCTAAATACCAAGCTGCACCCAAACTAAAGCTTCACAACTCTGGGGATAGAGCAGTAAACTAAACAACTCCCAGAGAATGACCAATTCCATGCACGCTCTATCAAAATTCCAATGGCTTTTTTTTTTTTTTTTTTTTGCAGAAATAGAAAAGCCAATCTTAAATTCATATGGCATTGGAAAGGGCCCTGAATAATCAAAACAATCTTGACAAAGAAGAACAAAGCTGGAGGACTCACAAGTTCTGATTTCACATGTTTTGTCAAAGCTAGAGTAATCGAAACCTTGTGCAAATGGCATAAAAGTAGACATACAGACCAAAGGATACCACTTAAGATAAAATAGAATGAAAGGTCTAGAAATAAACCCCTAAGTATATGGGAAATTGATTTTGACCAGCATGCCAAGTCCATTCAGTGGGGAAAGAATGGTCTCTTCAATGGATATTTCTGGGACAACTAGATTTCCACTTCCAACAGTTTGGTCTCCACCTCACATCAAAATGAACTCAAAATAATCAATGACTTAAATATAAGAGCTAAACCATAAAATTCTTATAAGAAACATTGTAATAAGTCTTCCCAAACTGGGGTTTGGCAAGGGATTCCTAGCTATAACAGCAAAACAGGAATAACAAAAGAAAAAAAATAGATAAATTTTATTTCATCAAAATGAAAAACTTTTTTACACCAAAGGATATTACCAAGAAAGTGTAAAGACAATGTATACAAGAGGCAAAAATATTTATTCCATTCAAGTTACCTTCTCTTTTTATGTATTTATAACATCTGCTTTAAAATCCTTATCAGCTAGTTCCATTATTGTGGTCATTCCTGGGTTTGCTTCCATTGATCAGATTTTTTCCTGATCATGAGTCATGTTTTCTTATTTCTTTTGCATATCTCAAATTTGTTGATTGGATGTGGAATATTGTAAGTATTATAATGTCTACTTTTCTGCATTTTGTTATATTCCTACATATTGTCAAATTTTATTTTGGCAAGCAATTAAGTTATCAGCGTAATCCTTTCATGACTTGCTTTTAAGCTTTGTTAGGTAAGATCTAGATGATTTTGGTTTATGACTTATTTAACCCTACTAAAAAAAGGCATAACTTTTGGGGTCGTCACTGAGTGTCCTGGGTCTTCATTGAACTCTCCCTATTCTGGCTAATAAGAATTATTTTGTTTGTTTTCTTTCTAGTGTAAAGAATTTAAAAGAACCTTGCAGTTGGCCATATTATCCCTATCTGTAAATGAAAGATGAGTCAAAACAATGAAAATAAACATTTCTGACTTCAATTATTTGGATCTTCTCTCTTTGTCAGTCTAGCTAAAAGCTTGACAATTTTGTTGATGTTTTAAAAGAATGACCTTCTTGTCATTCTTTTGTATTGATTTTCTCTATTGTTTTTCTATTCTATATTTTATTTACCTCCACTCTAATCTCTTTTTTTATGGTTTTTCTTCTACTAGGTTTAGGTCTACCTTGCTTTCTTTTCCTTCTTCCACAAGATGGAAAGTAGGCTATTGATTTGAGAGCTTTCTCCTTTGGAGAAGAATTGCAATTTCTGATTTGGAGAGGAATTCTGATTGAAGACATTCTACTATGAATTCATTAATTTATCTGTTCAGTCAATCATAATTCCTAACATAGGTAGAAAATGGATAAATTAAATGTTAGCCTTTTTAAAAAGGAATCCTCAAATACATCCAGGAAGTGTAGGTAAGATGAATGGGCATTCTACTCCCATTTTATGTAGTGTCTCTCCTAGGTTTCATAATTATTGTAATAAAACTTGAAATTACAAAATATCATTTCAGAAATATTCTCCCTATAAAAAACTCCAAAGCAAAATAACACGTAGCATGGCACTCTAAACTGAATTAAATATCCTCCAGCATTCAAAGATACCAATTTATTTAGGAAAAAAGAAAACTATAATCAGAAATTCAAAAACTGGGCTCCTGGGTGGCTCAGTGGGTTAAAGCCTCTGCCTTTGGCTCAGATCATGATCCCAGGGTTCTGGGATCAAGCCTCACATAGAGCTCTCTGCTCAGCAGGGAGCCTGCTTCCTCCTCTCTCTCTCTCTCTCTCTCTCTCTCTCTCTCTGCCTGCCTCTCTGCCTACTTGTGATCTCTATCTGTCAAATAAATAAAGAAAATCTTTAAAAAAAAAAAAAGAAAGAAATTCAGAAATGAAAATTGAAAACAGATATGCAAAAAGAGCAAATTTAATGAGATTTATTTAACTCAGAAAGGAAACAGAAAAAGACAAAATCATATGACAAAGAATAAATTATAATAAAGCTGAATTAGTATTTGATCAAGTTCATTAAAAATGTAAAACACATACAGGAAAGAAAATAAAATAAGAAAGAAATATGAAGGATCTCAAAAAAATTATTAAAATGGAAGACAAGCCAAAAGGCCCAATATGCATATAATTATGGTTCCTAAAAACATGTGCAGGAGCAGAACAACAGGGAAAAAAAAATTCAAGAAGACATTATATAAATCTGAGAAAATGTAAATCTATACATTGAAATGTCCCACCATCTACCTGTCAACATTGAACTAAAAGGATTAATTCTTGGTTTTTAAGTCAATTAAAATAATTCCCAGGGCCACTGGACCAAGAAATAATAATAAGTTCTAGTTACTCATAAGAGTAAGAGAAATAGGTTAAAGTTCACTTCACAGGAGTAATAACAGAGCATAATTTTCAATAAGCTGAAAGACAAAGCACAAGACAAGGATTTTATATCCAGCCAGTTTTTCAAATATCAAGACTATAAAAGAAAAAACAAACAGAAACCAGTTTCAGTTACTGCAAGATCTCACATTTCTGAGGAATCTGTAATGGATGGACTTCAGTTATCCCCAAGATAACTCGGGAAATTAAAGGAAACAAGTTGAAATGGAGAATTCAAAATACATGATTTTTGATGTAAGACTAAAACAAAGGGGCACCCAGCTGACCCAGTCCATGCAGGCTGGAACTCTTGATCTTGGGGTTGTGAGTCCAAGCACAACATTGGGCATGGAGATTACTTTAAAATATAATCTTCAAAAAAAGAAAGAAAGATTAAAACAAAAATAAAAACATGAAGGGGAAAGACTACATCCTGAGAAAGGCTACATCCCGAGAAACAGAATGTAAGTGAAAAATGGGAAGAAAGAAAAGTTGAGATGGGGACAAAGAATATCACTTAAAATTGACACACTACAGAGTAAAATATCAAGTAAGAAAAAAGGAAGTTGAGGACATCATAGAGGTATAAAAGTGCACATTAGAACAAAATGCAAATTTCCAAATCAAAGTTTTAGAAAATAAAAGAAGGTCCACCAAATGAAGAAAGAAATTAAATGATTAATTTAATGCAATTATCACATTAATTGTAAAATAAGAGTTGGCACCAAACATCTTATTATATCAATGTAACTACACTTAACCAACCTATTTTGAAAAATGATTTTCATATTGACTTGCAAAAGAAAATCTGTTTGTCTTCTATTTACGATAAACACATCTTAAGCAGGACCCCTCAAACCATGGAGAAAGTGATGGCTCATGGTAGATGAGACTGAAATGCCAGAATTACATGGAAGATGCTGGAGAAAAGGGGATAAAACCCTCAGGGAGTCAGGCATGCTGAGATGCACATATTATGTGTGACTGGAAGGCCCACCGGATGATTATGTTCTTGGGAAGGACCAAATACTTTCATTTATCAAAGACCATAAGTATTTCGCTGGTAAGAAATTTGTGCTACCGTAGGGATCTAAAGAATGATGAGTAGGTAATCATTATATCTACCTTTATTTCAAAAGTCTGGCCCCTAAGAAACCAGACATATCCTGGTGGATGGTAGTAAATGGTCACACTCTCAAGCAAGCAATGTGCCCAATTACAGAATCCCAGTACCGATGTAATATCTTTGTAATAGATGATTAATACAGCCTGAGACACACAGCCTGCAGTCATTACCTGATAAATGTGTTCTTTTCTATCTTGATCAGAAAAGATAATCATAAACAGCTTGTATTTCCATAGAATAAACAATAATATACATTTATAGTTTCCTCTAGGGCTAGATTAACTACTTTACTTATAATATAGTCCAGACAACAGACGTCCCACCAAATATCACATTGATCTATTGCACTGATAGCTTTACACTGATCAGATAAAACAAGGTTGCCTGAATCCCATAGGTCTTTGTGAAACACATGAGCTCCAGAGACTGGGAAATAAACCCTATGAAGATTCAGAGGTCTGGCGGGAGTCTTTGGGTTCTGGGGTCAATACAGTCTGCACCTATAATACCGCTCTAGTCCTTAGATGGGGCAATGCAAAATTTTTCGGCTTAATTGGGACCTAAGGAAGGAAAGGTCTCTGGAGATGTTCCAAGCTAAGATGTGAACAGCCCTACGGCATCGGACATAGAGTAGAGCTGACCATACAGTGATGGATTTATCAGTGATGGGAAAGTATGTTATTTACGGTTTGGGCAAGCCTCAGCAAAAGAATTATAGTAACTCCGACATTCTAAAAAACCCTATTAGTGCCATCCTAATATTATGGGCCTCTTAAGGGCTCTCATAGAGACAAAATTCCTGACCATAGTTCATAGAGCAGTATTTCCTGGTGATGCCAAACGCCCACTTGATGAAAAGTTGGCTGCACAGGGCCCTCTTCTTCATTCTGAAAGGGACAGCAGTTTTCCCCCATGGATATTGGTACCTATTCTGGGTACGGTTTTGCTTCACTACCCACATAGTGTCAGCACCACGGTTTTCCAGAGTTGTGGAATGTTTTACCTACTAGCATGCAACCCGACAGGCCACTCCCCAGCAAAGGCATAGTGTAACAATGAAACCATAAGTACAGGGCCTCCTGGTCATTGGGCAGTCACACCACCCAAAAGCTGGTAGAGCACTGGATGGCCTACTGAATGCATAGCTGAAATGCTCCATGGCTCAGAGGTACCATATGCACAGATAGTGCCTTCCTCCAGAATTGCAGTGTAGGCACAGATTCAAAGATCTCAATACGGCACTGCCTTTAGTAGAAAGAGGGCAAGGAGTCTAAAACCCAAGAATGGGAGCAGGAATCACCCTACTCACCATTATTTTCAATATTCTGCTGGGAGATTACATGCTTCTTGTTCCCACAACTCTTGATTCCTCAGTTAGAAGCTCTGGTACTCAAAAGAGACACATTTCCCGTAAGGACAAAGCAAGAGTACCAGGGAACTGTAAGCTATAGCTGCTGGCCGGTCACTTGAAACTCCTTGTATCTAGAAGCTAGAGGCAAGAAGAGAAATAACTATTTTAGCAAGAATGACAGTAACTGACCTGGATTATCAGGAGGACGGAGGATTGCTGATATATTCTAAAGGCCAGGAAGAAAATAAGTAAAATCTAAGTGATCTACTTGGGCAACTCTTGGTACTGCTTTGCCCAGTTGTGACTGTAAATGAATTTGTGTAGTACCCATGGTCTGATATTGAAGCTCATGGGCTTCTGTCTATTGAGGATGGGGGCTTAGACTCCTCATGTGGGAAGCCATGAGTCACAATAACAGTAAAACACAGAAGTCAGCAGAGGTGGTAGCTGAGGGTAAGGAGAATTCTAGAATGGATCGTAGAGAAAGGAGGCAGTAACTATTCATTATAGGCCTGAAATTCTCATAAGGCACAGAATTTCACTGGTGTCCTACAAAAGTTGCTTTCTGAAAGTATATGGAGAAGTCAATTTAAGTTGTCCAAGGTATGGAACATAGTGGAAAAAAAAAATGTGCCTCCCAGATTCTCCTTCAAGGAAAGAGGGATTGCCAGGAGCCGGGGGTGGAGTGTGGAGTCTCTGGTTTTAGTTCCTTCAGAGACCCATAGAGCTACCTCATCCAACATCAGGGACTTCCCAGGGGAGCCCACATCTGCCACCTGAGCAGGATGGAATGTGAAGGCCCCGCCATTATTGCTTGTCACTTTGACAGGTAAAAAAAACTCTGTCTCAGCTTCTTTGAAAAATCAGACCTGTAACATTTGGATATTTCCAAAAGCAAAGAAAAAAAAATATTCCTTAATAAATATCTTCCTCCTCAAACACCTATGCTCATAGAACATGAGCCTAAAACTGATCCTTAATGTTGTTTAGATCCCACTGGAATTTTTGGTCTGTGACACTTCTGTGTGAGAAAAAAATGTTATAAATTCAATTAATGGCATTCTGTGACATATATAAGTCTTTATTTTAATGAGTTGAATTATAATAGAGTTGACTTTTGTTTTTACACTCCAGGGTGATTTCAAAATTGATCCAATCATCTTTCTCAATTAACCTCCTCTCCTAGCTACTCAATTACATATTGTTTGTTTTCTTTGTTTTCCTATGATATACAGCTTGCATTACAAGAATAAGAAATAGTGTCCTTCCCACACAGAAGGAATTCTTAAGCAGAATTTTCTGCTACCAACAGAGGTTAGAGAGGGCCCTTCCTCAGAAAGTCAGCCTGAGGGCACCAATCCTTGACAATAATTTCAGACAAGAGTTCTGAACTAGATCTAAGGGGTCCTAAGTTCTTGTTCTGGCTATATGTGATCTCCAATTAATTTAATCTTCCTGACCTGAAGGAGCCTTCACTTTTCCATGGAGATCATATTATCTCCCTATGTCACCATATTATTATTGTAGGATCTGAAAAATACTCATGAGAAAGTGCATTCAAAAGTTAATAATGATACCTTACATTATGGAGCAATTTTGTTACCTTAGATGTACCCTTGAAACTGTCTGAAATATTAAGCCCATTCTTTAAAGTTAAGTAAAATTATATTTTGAGGGAATTCTATTTTAAGCAATAGAGGGGTTGTTACAACTGGAAGTGGGGAATAATTAAAGACAAAAAAAAATAATAGTGCTGTGTAAGAGTGCAGAGACTATTACAGGCATTAGCTCACATTCACGCCAAAATGTTTGGGATTATTTAAATAGGGCTAAATAGAAGAATAATGGTGATAATTAAAGCTTTGTCCAAATAAAACAGTATCCAAGAAGTCACTATTTAATAAATCCAAAGGTAGCTTGACTTGTTCTGTGACACTACAGTGGAATAGGAAATAAATATGTCAACAAATCCTGAAAAGACAGAGGAACCATTAGGTATAAATTACACAGGAGCACTCCAAACAAATTATATTCAACAAACTTTATAGCTATGTAATTATCATTTGCAAAATAATGAAAATGCATTGTGAACTGTATATTAGGATCTTACTAAAGTATTTGATTGCCATGGCTCATAAAATTTTACTGGGAAAAAATTAGGAAAATTAGTTTTATATGATCAGAGGAATGGGGCCTGAAACCTTGGAAGCAAATAAAGGAAGTCAGAGAGGAGGAAAAGCTGGGTGGCGTTCAGTGGCTCTCAGTGGCTGATCTAGGGAGCGGCTGCATTAACTCCCCAAGGCCTATGTGAGTAGGTGGGAGATACATACACACACAGGCCCAGAACCTGTCTCAGGTCTACTAATGGAGACTCTCGGGAGTGGAACTGGAGAATTCACATTTTTAACAAGATGACTCAGGCGATGCTGATATGCATTCATGTTTGTGACTCACTGACACTGCCAGGTTATTTGCGAAGGAGATAGCCTGAGCTCCCCAGTAGTCAAAAGGCAGAGATCATTTAAAACGCTTATGCAAGTGTGCTTATCCGGAAGGAAGGGATTGCATACTGACAGGACTAAAGCCGTTAACACGGGCCCGAGCTGCCAAAACTCTTCCGTGAACGCTGGACCCCGCTCCACCCTACGCCTGCCAATGAACGCATTCTAGAGCCTGAGCCTTCGGCTGTGCGGGTTTTGCTCCTGGAATGTATCCTCCTTACGCTTATTATTCTAGTCCAGTAATTCTCAATGATCGTCCTAGGGAAGATAATAAGTGCTACAGAAATAAAAATGTTTCACGATTAAATAAAAGTGAGACCCAATTAACAGAATCAAATGGGCTTCTTTATTGCAGGACTTCTCGGAACCTGCCATATGTAAAAGTCCTCTGCGGAGCTTCAAGTATAAGCTCTAGGCTGCAGTGTTTCCGAAACATACAAAGGCCATGGAACCCCTCTAAATTCCACGAAACACCAACGATTGGGTCTACTCTCCTGTGGAGCACACTTTTGGAATCACAGTTCCATGTGAACACAAAATCCCTGGTCCCATTGTGTATATAACTGAAGCAGTGAACTCAGGAGACCTGACACTGTACACCTGTACACGGGTCTAATTTTTTTTCCACCTTCCCGTTATCCAAGCCTTCTTCTTAGAAAGAAAGAAAGATCATTTGTATCTTTATGGACATTGGGGAGGGTATGTGCTTTGGTGAGTGCTGTGAAGTGTGTAAACCTGGTGATTCACAGACCTGTACCCCTGGGGATAAAAATATATGTTTATAAAAAATAAAAAGTTAAAAAAAAAAAAAAAAGAAAGAAAGAAAGAAAGAAAGAAAGAAAGAAAGAAAGAAAGAAAGAAAGAAATTAAAGAAAAGAAAAGAAAAAGGTTCCTCACTTTATCAGTCTCAATGGGAGGCAAGATCTGGATTCACAAATGCCCTGTAACTGCTTAATATTCCATCTGGTTAATCCTTTGCTGCCCTCGGGGCTGGTAGATGGTGATCACGTGTTCCAGGCTCAGCCAATTGGATAGATCCATCTTGGGCTTTTGTGTCTTTAGTCATTGGGTCATACTTACTGAGGTAAGAGTGGATCTGGTCTGAAAGTACATCTGCAGAAATTACATGAAATATGCCACAGAAAAGTTAGAAATGAAAAAATGAAAGAGATTGAGAGACTTGGAGGATATAAATTTCAATACGCTTCTAATATGTTGCAGTGAAAGAGAATCTTGACAGTGCAGGAACACTGGTCAAAGAAATCACGGCTGAAATTGTTTCTATAACTAGTAAGAAACGGGAGTATTTTGATCCAGAAGCACATTGAATCCCAAGCGGCATAAATAAATCCAAGATGTGCTACATACACGAATCAGACAGTTGTAAAGCCTGGTACAACCATATTACTAAGAAGTTTTAATTCCTTATGTTTACATTGCCCTGTAGCATATTCAGAGAATTTTCTCTATATATTTACCTGCTGAACTCTTCTATAAAGAAAGCCACTGTCATTCACTTAGGAATATTTAAGAATTCATTTACGAATACTCGGAAGTGATGTGGTAAGGCCAAAAGAAAATGAATCCATACTCAGAAGACCCAGGTGGAAAGGTCACCTCTACCACTTGCCAGCTATTTGCTATTACTCTCTATGTAATAAAGAAGCAGTCATTGTCCAGAGGAGAGAGATGGAGATTTTTGTCCCAATTCTATCTATAATTTGGAGTTTCATCACTAGAAAATCAATTCGTTATTCGAGACCATTCCATGCCAATTTTCTATGCCATTTATCTTTTCTGGGGAAAAAAAGCATTTAAATTACTTTACCTATTGTTCACGATGTTAAAAAGCAAAACAATATTGAAGATAAATGTGAATGTGTACCACACAAATGCAACCTATTATTTAAGATTGTTTTTTAGTTGACTGCTATATTCTTGTTGGTTATCTCCCTTAGAGACAGAGCCTTCTACATTTGCTACTGTTTCATAAGTAGAATGCACATTGTACTGGATACAGTTTCAGCCTACTTCTGGGACATACTTCACCACTTACTAGAAAAATGCCTTGAGTCAAGTAAGAGAAACTCAGGATTCGAAGGGATAATAAAGGTCCTATTTGGGACTTGCTAAGTAGTAAACACCCTAATCTTCTCTACCAAAGCCCTGTGTGGTTAAACTTATAATTAAATATACCTCATGATAAGAAACTTCCTACTTCCTAAAGAAGTCAATTCTGAGTGCCAAAAAAATTGTGCCTTATTAAGGCATACTCAACCAATGGAAGAATTATTTTCCTTAAAAGGAATAATGGAGGGATAATAATGACAACTACTTCTTGATTACCTACCGTATGGTAAGCATGGACTTTGGCACTTTATATAGTTGAAGTCTAATTATCACAAAACCCTGCAAGATAAGTGTAACTATCCTCCTTTGACATATGAGGAAATTTGAGATCCAAATTCAAGTGGTTTGCCTTAGGCTACACACTAGTCATTAGTAAAATCTAACTCTTGTGTCCAGTCTGCCAAGGTTGCCGTAAAATTAAATATATAGATAGATAGATGATAGATAGATAGATAGATGCGAGAAAAAGAGAATCATTGATTGAAAAAAAATTTAAGTATAAGCTGCTCTTATAATTACTGGAAATGCCCATATGGTAGGATCAGTGTCCAGTTTCATAAAGGCTAGCATAATTTTGACATGGCTAAGGTCTTCATTCAATAACAGTTCATTTAATTGAGTCTTTTGAATTACAGAACAGTGAGCTGTTAAGTATATATAGTAATGCTGATACACATCACAACTTCATTCTGGTAAAGAAACTCTTAAACAAGAAATGCAAGGTTTTCATAAGAACCAAACATTTTAGCTACATCTGAAAAATGAGGAAGAAATGTCAGAATCATTCTGATGATGGTGATTTGGGTTGTAATATTTTTGAAGATATATGTTATATTTTATATTTTGATTCAAAATTATTAAGAATTTAAAGAAAAGTCTGGGAAAATTCTTAACTTACCCAGAAAGGCACAGACCTAGGGAAGGACATCATAATTTCTGATGTTATAAAAATATGAGAAAGTGTCAAGAAGACAGCTTTTAAGAATTTCAACTTCAAAAATACCTTTAATCATAATGTTCTCTTTCCATTCTAGGATTGAATTAATGACTGTTGTGACAAAATTATGAAATTATAAGCACTGAAGTCATAAAACTTAAAGTTCCTCACAGAAAACATCAGGAAGGGAACTTAAAAAAAAAAAAAAAAAAAAAAGAGTTCTCACTCTGCATTTCCTCTCCCTGGGATTCCACACACACCTCCAAATGTAAAGGTGGATTGAGGGTTTCCTGAAGCCAATGCGTACATTCCCGTGGTACTCTCAGGCTACTCAGCCTCCTCTCCTCCACTCCTACCCAGACACTGTCCTTGGAACCCTGACAGATCTTTCATCTCCCTACGCTGCTTTGTCCATAAATTTCCTGATTCCCACACACCCAATTCTGTCTTCTTTAGCTGAAATATTTGTTGAAGGTCTGCTATTCTCCAGGTTCTTTGTTAGACCCTGGAGAAAAACAAAACACCCAAGGTCCTGACCCTCATGGAGTCCAAAGTCTTGTCAGAAATGATCGTCTCAATAAAGGAAAAGTTAGAACTTGAATAAGTGTGTTAGGTGAGAGGTCATGGTGCTTGAAGTACCTACAGGGGGAATTGATCAGTCAGGATCAGGACTGAAAAGAATACTAGAAAAATATATTTAAACTTTTGTTCATTGTTCCCTAATTATGTGCTTTATCAATGTATGTTTCCTATTGCTGTTTCCTATTCTTATTGCTGTATGTTAAATTGCCATCAATTTAATGGCTTATGAATACACATATTTATTCCTTTACAATTCTAGAGGCTGGATAGCTTCTCACAAGAACTCCCAGTACCTACACAGATAGCAGGCTTTTCTTTCTTTCTTTCTTTCTTTCTTTCTTTCTTTCTTTCTTTCTTTCTTTCTTTTTTAAAGGAGTGGGGAAGAAACTCTAAACTCTTTATAGTTTGGTTAGAGCTCATAGTTCTCCACCCTGGCTGCACATCATTATCACTGGGGGTCCTTTAAAAGAGAATTATGTATTAGCCACACACCATGAATTAAATCAGAATGACTGGAGGTGGGCTCAGGTATCTAGACTTTTTAGAATTCCCCAGCTGATTGTAATATGCAGCCACTTTGGGGAACTACTGAGTTAGTCTACAGTTAATGAAGTCACTTGGCAGATAAAAGGATTGAAAGCAGGGCTCCCTTGGGGTGGTGAAAAGACAAAGAAACTAAATTCAGTGATCTAACATCAGGGAGAGCTGGGGTTCAATCCTAAGATAGGGATCTTGTCCACCACCTTCACTCTGCCCACCACCATGTAGGATAGAGACATGTACAGCACTACTTCCTTATAATCGTATGTCCTAGTGAGTAAGTGTGGTAGGCTCGGTATGTCTCCCAAAGATTTCTAAGCCTCAGTCTCAAACCCTATAAACTGTATTACCTTGCGTATCAAAGGAGTTTTGTGTGTGTGATTAAGTTAAGAATCCTGAAAACCAGAAATGACTAACAGTACTTACTACCACAGGCAGAGATAATTCGCATGTCAGTTTCATCTTTCCACTGTCCCTGCCTTTTCTCCCTGCTGCAGAGGGAACTGGAAACCCAAATGATAGGGAAGCATCGAGAAGCAAAAACATGACTGTGTCTTGAAATATAAATGGGAGTTATCAGGTGGGAAAGGGGAGGTATAATTTAGGAAGGCTTAAGGAGGAAATAGAACTAGATTAAAATAAAAGGGGGAGCACCAGGGTGGTTCAGTTGGTTAAGTAATTGACACTTCATTTCAGCTAAGGGCATGATCTCAGGGATGTGAGTTGAAGCCCTACAGTGGGGTTGGACCCTGGGCGTGGCGTCTGCTTAAGATTCTCTCCCTCTCCCTGTGCCCCTCTTCCCACTGCTCACATGTGCTCGTGTGCTCTTTCTGACTCTCTCTATCTCAAAAGAAAGAAAGAAAGAAAGAAAGAAAGAAAGAAAGAAAGAAAGAAAGAAAGAAAGAAAAAGAAAGAAAGAAAGAAAATGAGGGCTCTGTGGACAGCAAAAAGACTATAAATAAAGGAGAAGGATAAAATGAATATAACTGGTCAAAGGATAGGTTTAGTTGAAGAAAATATGGAATAATAAGGTTTAAGAAAGTTACTGAAAAACACTTTTATTTAAAATTTTAATGAGTTTAGATGTGTTTTACTAGAGATGTTTCAGGTTACTGAGAGTGAGAAATAGCATATCTCCAAGAATACAATTCCCAAACCATCTCCCGATCAGCACAACTCACTATCCCATATAGATACAAATGCACCTATTCTTTCTCAAAAAATAAACAACCTAGATTCATGCACACATATGTATCCCCACAGGGAATAGGATGAGCCTTCTCCACACTCATATTCTCCATGTAATCTCCAGGTTTTCTCAATTTCAGTCTGTTCAACTCCAATATACCTTATGACAATCATGGGACAAATATCTTTGGGATAAATGCTAAATTTAACCATTCCCCAGCACCAGTGACTGATGATGAAGAAGGAATATGGTCCCAAGTAAACACCGTTCCTTCAGTGCATCTGTGGGAAACCAGTGTGCCAACAATTGCAAGACAGGCTGGAAATTTCTGAAACGGGATTTTGTACCTCTGCACTCTAGTATTGGTCCTAGTCTATACAATTAGAATGGAGCCTCCTTGAAGGCATATTTGACTCTAGATTTAGTGTTTATTGAGTGCACAGACAGGGGAAAAAAAGGTTTAATTATTAAAGTTAGTGCAACTTGTCCTTAAGAGGGCCAACTGCTCATTTTTTCTAAATAAGATTATTATAGAGAACAGTGAGGTCTTCCTGTAAACTTTAATAATTAGATTCTACTCACTTATGGAAAAAAGCAAATTCAAATATATCAAAATGTTTTTCACTAAAATGTGATTTAAAGGGGGATTCTACTTACACATTTTACCCATGAAATTCATTGTGCTTTCTCCTCATTCTCTCAAAAAAACTCTGGAATTTTATCAATAGAAAATCCTGAGATATTTGTGGAAAATGCAGATTCCTGGACTCACAGTACTATATACACTCCACTCCATACCCACTGCCGAACCAGATTTCTTGAGGACCTGGAGAGCAGACTCACGTATTTTACAAACACAGCAAGTGATTGTGTTGTACAATAAAGTGTGAGAACCACTGCCAAACATTCTATTTAATTCAAGTTTGCCCAGATTTGTCTAACCAAAAGGAAGAAGATGGTCTCTCTTGTCTGGAAAACTGGTAATTATATAGTAAATAGAGGTTAACATCCTGTTTTATTTTTTGTCTTTTGTTTTTTGCTTGGAGATCCAGTATTTATATCTACAATATTATTCCTAAGTAAGAGTTGGAAGTGACTAATTGGCCTGGTAATGGAAGTTAAACTTATTAAATCACCTAAAAGCCCTAGGACTATGATAGCTATTTTATCATTTATAAATTCTCAAAAGAACCCTATGGTATATACAGTATTACTTGTTTCTTACAAATGAGAAAATTGGTGTTCATATAATTTAAGTGCATGCTTAATATCATATCATACATTTGTAACTGCAATAATTAATCAAACTCAATTTCAATGTCTCATACATTCTCTGTGTTTGTTTGTTTGTTTTTTTAATCCAGGGATTCAGGCTGTCTTCTGAGATCAGTTTCAGAAGGAAAAAAAAAAAAAGAAAGAAAAAGAAGGAAAAGAGAAAGAAAGGGAGTAGAAAAGATAGAAAAAGAAAAGAAAGGAAAAAACATTAACACTTCTACAGAATCTTTGTCTGTTAAGAACCAGAATACACAGCAATTCAAACTTTCAGCAGCAGAATATTCTTCCCTTGATGTCCACCTCATTTCTAGAGATGATTTTACTTGCTCATTACAGTCACAAATGTCCATTCTAAATTTGGAAATTCTTGTCAGTTAGGATAAAAGCTCTCCTGAAACAATAGGTTCCAAAAGACAAGAAGAGTCTTTTAAAACTGTGAACCAAAGGACCCAAGATTTTCTTAAGTAATTACCTTAACCACTAGTGTGTTGGGCTTGACTCCTGAATTTCATTGTGATGGGTTAGATTTTTCCTTTTAGTGTGTTTGTATTCCTGAAAAAGAGGAATAAAGAAAAGTTTCCCAGGATCTAGTGTTTATGAAAAAACAAAAAAAAGTCTGTAACAGTGCAGATAAATGTCAAAGTGTATGCACTTGTCTGCAAAGTAAAACCCACACATGAATCAATAGAGAAGAAATGTATTGGAATAGGAAGGGGGCAAATTAAATTTAAAAATAGGTTAAGTTCTCTTTGTTTTTTGACTGTTTCTTTGCTGTGCAGATGCTTTTGATCTTGATGAAGTCCTAAAAGTTCATTTTTGCTTTTGTTTCCTTTGCCTTGGAGACATCTTGAAAGAAGTTGCTGTGGCTGATATCGAAGACATTACTGCCTATGTTCTCCTCTAGGATTTTGATAGATTCCTGTCTCACGTTAAGGCCTTTTATCCATTTTGAGGTTTACTTTTGTGTATGGTGTAAGAGCATGGTTGAGTTTCATTCTTCTACACATAGCTGTCCCATTTTCCCAGCACCATTTATTGAAGTGACTGTCTTTTTTCCACTGGATATTTTTTTCTGCTTTGTCAAAGATTATTTGACCATAGTGTTGAGGGGCCATATCTGAGCTCTCTACTCTGTTTCACTGGGCTATATGTCTGCTTTTGTATCAGTACCATGCTGTCTTGGTGATCACAGCTTTGTAGTAAAGCTTGAAATCGGGCAATGTGATGTCCCCAGTTTTGTTTTTCTTTTTCAACATTTCCTTAGCAATTCTGGATCTCTTCTGGTTCCACACAAATTTTAGGATTGTTTGTTCCACCTCTTTGAAAAATGCCCATGGAATTTTGATCGGAATGGCATTGAAAGTATAGATTGCTCAAGGCAGTATAGGTGTTTTAACAATGTTTATTCTTCCAATCCATGAGCATGGAATGCTCTTCCATCTTTTTGTGCCTTCTCCAATTTCTTTCATGAGTATTCAGTAGTTCCTTGAGTGCAGATCCTTTATTTCTTTGGTTGGGTTTATTCCCAGGTATCTTATGGTTCTTGGTGGCTGTAGTAAATGGAATCGATTCTCTAAATTTCCCTTTCTGTATTTTCATTGTGAGTGTATACGAAAGAAACTGATTTCTGTACATTGATTTTGTATCCTGCCATATTACTGAATTGCTGTATGAGATCTAGTAATTTGAGGGTAGAGTCTTTTGGATTTTCCATATAAAGTATCATGTGGATACTGTGAAGAGAGTTTGATTTCAATTTGAATTTGAATATTTGAATTTGAATACCTTGTATTTCTTTTTGTTGTCTGATTGCTGTCTCTAGGACTTCTAGTACTATGTTGAACAAGAGTAGTGAGAGTGGATATCCTTGTCGTGTTCCTGATTTCAAAGGGACAACTGTCAGCTTTTCCCTATTGACGATGATATTCGCTGTGGGTTTTTCATAGATAGATTTTATGAAGTTGAGGAATGTTCCCTCTACCCCTATACTTTGGATTGTTTTAATCAGGAACAGATGCTGTATCTTGTCAAACACTCTATCATCATCAATTGAGAGGACCATATGGTTCTTCTATCTTCTCTTACTGATTTGTTCTATCATGTTGATTGATTTGTGAATGTTGAACTCCCCTTGCACCCCATTGATAAATCCCACCTGCCCACGGTGGATCATCTTTTTAATGTACTGTTGGATCCTATTTGCTAGGATCTTGTTGAGAATCTTGGCATCCATATTCTTCAGGGATATTGGTCTGATATTCTCCCTTCTGATGGGGTCTTTGCCTGGTTTGGGGATCAGGATAATGCTGGTTTCATAAAAAGAGTCTGAAAGTTTTCCTTCTATTTATGCTTTTGAAACAGCTTCAGGAGAATGAGTATTATTTCTCCTTTGAATGTTTGGTAAAATTCTCCAGGGAATCCGTCAGGTCCTGTACTCATGTTTTGGGAGGTTATTGATCACTGCTTCAATGTTGTTACTGGATATTGATCTATTCAGGTTATCAGTTTCTTCCTGATTCAGTTTTGGAAGTTTATAGGTTTCCAGGAATACATCCATTTTACCTAGGTTGCTTAGCTTATTGGCATATAACTGTTGATAATAATTTCTGATGATTGTTTCTATTTCCTTGGTGTTAGTCATGACCTCTCCCTTTTCATTCATAATTTTACTAATTTGAGTCCTCTGTCTTTTCTTTGGAATTAGTTTGGCCAATGGTTTATCGATCTTATTGATTCTTTCAAAAAGCCAGCTTCTAGTTTCATTGATGTGTCCAACTGTATCTCTAGTTTCTCTGCTTTAATCTTGGAATGGGAGAAGAAATTTGCAAATGACTATATAAAGGACTGATATCCAAGATCTATAAAGAACTCCTTAAACTCAACACACACAAAAGACTAAATCACATAAAAAAAAAAAAATGGGCAGAAGACATGAACAGACACTTCTCCAAAAAAGACGTACAAATGGCAAACAAACACCTGAAAAAATGTTCATCATCATCTGCCATCAGGGAGATTCAAATCAAAACTACCTTATACCAGTTAGAATGGCCAAAATTAACAAGAGAGTAAATGACATGTGTTGGAGAGAATGTAGAGAACGGGGAACGCTCTTACACTGTTGATGGGGATGAAAGTTGGTGCAGCCACTTTGGAAAACTGTGTGGAGATTCTTTAAGAAACTAAAAATTGAGCTACCCTATGACCGTGCAATTGCACTACTGGGTATTTACCCAATATATACACATGTAGTGAAAAGAACGGCCATCAGTTAGCAAACTCAACACCCAATGAACAAATAATCCAATCTAGAAATGGGCAGAGGACATAAACAGACATTTCTGCAAAGAATACATTCAGATGGCCAACAGACACATGAAAAAGTGCTCCACATCACTTGGCATCAGGGAAATACAAATAAAAACCACAATGAGATACCACCTCACACCAGTCAGAATGGCTAAAATTAACAAGTCAGGAAATGACAGATGCTGGTGAGGATGCAGAGAAAGGGGAATCCTCCTACAGTGTTGGTGGGAATGCAAGCTGGTATAGCCACTCTGGAAAACAGCATGGAGGTTCCTCAAAAAGTTGAAAATGACCTTATAACCCAGTAATTGCAATACTGGGTATTTACCCTACAGATACAAACGTAGTGATCCGAAGGGGCACATGTACCCGAATGTTTATAGCAGCAATGTCCACAATAGCCAAACTATGGAAAGAACCTAGATGTCCATCAGCAGATAAATGGATAAAAAAGAGTGGTATATATATACAACAGAATACTATGCAGCCATCAAAAGAAATGAAATCTTGCCATTTGCAATGATGTGGATGGAACTAGACGGTATTATGCTGAGTGAAATAAATCAGTCAGAGAAAGACAACTATCATATGGTCTCCCTGATATGAGAAAGTGCAGCTGCAACATGGGGGGTTTGGGGGGTAGGAAGGGAGAGAAACAAACCATAAGAGACTCTTAATCTCACAAAACAAACTGAGGGTTGCTGGGGGGAGGGGTGTAGGGACAGGGTGGTGGGGTTATGGACATTGGGGAGGGTACCTGTACCCCTGGGGCTAATAATACATTGTATGTTTATTAAAAAAATAAAAATAATAAAAAAAGAAAAGAAAAGAAGGGCCATCTGTACCCCAATGTTCATAGCAGCAATGGCCACAGTTGTCAAACTGTGGAAAGAACCAAGATATCTTTCAACAGAAGATATGGTCCATATATACAATGGAGTATTATGCCTCCATCAGAAAGGATGAATACCCAACTTTTATATCAACATGGATGACCATGGAGGAGATTATGCTGAGTGAAATAAGTCAAGCAGAGAGATTCAGCTACCATATGGTTTCACTTACTTGTGGAGCATAAAGAATAACATGAAGGCATTGGGAGACAGACAGAAGAAATGAGTTGGGGGAAATCAGAGGGGGAGACAAACCATGAGAGACTGTGGACTCTGAGAGTGAAACTGACTGTTTTGGAGGGGAGGGGGATGGAAGGTTGGGTGAGCCTGGTGGTGGGTATTAAGGAGGGCACATACTGCATGGAGAACTGGGTGTGGTGCATAAACAAGGAATTCTGGAATACTGAGAGGAAATAAAATAAAATAAAATAAAATAAATAATAGTAAAATTATCAACCTTTTAAAAGTAAAAAAAGTTTTTTTAAATAGAAAAAAATAAAAATAGGTTAAGTTCTATAGGCATGATTAGAATTACTATATCAGCATATTTCAATGCCATTGTTTATAGGTGTGATTTCATCATATGTTAATGAGATTCATCATACTTTTTATTGATCCTGAAAAGAAATTGTATGTTGATCCTTCGTGTACACAAGAAACCCACACAGAAATTTCAGGCAGAAAGCATCGCTCCTAGCAGCCATTTCTGCACATCCAGTCCGCAACCTCTCATCTTCAGGTCTTACCCAGCCAGAATCTGCTGATGTCAATCAAGGCTTCCCATGGAGACTCCAGACTACCGTTCTAGGAGACTGATTTGCCTTCCTAATCATTCTTTTATTAAGGATAAGAAAAGTGCATGAAGTAATTGAATAAAATAATGATTGATTTTTCTTCAATCCAAAAATGTCCTAGAATTTATACATTCACATTAAAGATTCACAGCAAGGGAATAAGCAATATTTTCAATCCACAAAACATTATGAGATGCTTCTTTCGGAATTGGATTTTGAGCTACTTCTAAACCCCACGAAAATTAGCTCGCTACTTTAATACCACACTATTTGGTCCCAAATTTGTTTATCCACCTACCACTACTTCTGAAATTGCAAAGAATGAAAATGCACCACATTGTGGCCACTCAAAAGGAACTCTGAGGCAATGCCACCGACAGCAGAGCTCCCAGAGAGGCTGTGAGCCCCTTGTCCTGAGTGCACAACTGGGAAACTTTTGTTCTGAAAAGGATTCAGGGCTCATTTGGAAAGAGTATCTCCCCTAACCCCTGTTTGCAGGACTATAAACATAAAAACAAAGAGCCCATTTGGCTTTAAAAGCTAGTTCAGTCCAGACTAGCTGGGAGGAGAGTCCAGCAAAGTATAGAAAAAGGGCATTTGGATAATAGAAATTGCACCAGGAATTGAAATTGACAAGGGTATTGGTGATGATCCTGGCATCATAGATAAACTGGTAATGGCCTTGGATGAATTTGAAGTCATACTTCTATCCTGAGAAACCAACTAATGAAGCCAGCCTTGCTTGTGGCAATCAAAAGGGTATGGAAATCCCAAGGAAGGAGAGTCACCTCAGGATTAGGGGCTTGAAGTGTTCTTCAGGGGGCCTTGGGGGCATCTGCATGATTGCACAGACATGGGCTCTCGTCTCCGGCAGACCTGGATCTTGTCAGTTCTGCCACTCCCTGACTGTGATACTCATTCAACTTCCATTGGCCTTTGTTTTCCCACTGTAATATGAACATAATAAACCCTCTCATGTGCAGTTGTTGAGAAGATTAAAATAGGTAATAGAGTAGGTTAATAAGATAATGGCTTCTCTGCCGGCCCTAGCACATAATAAGCGGCCAAATGGATTATTTCACCAGGAGGATGTAGCCTACTAACCCAAGCTAACAGGAAGCTGCAGTCATTTCCAGTCTTGGTCTGTCCGTGCTGAACGTAAGAGGAAATATGTTTTGAAATTATAGAAAAAGAAGGAAAAGTTATGAGTGGAGAAAATATGGATTTGTTTATTATATTATATAGACACACCCCTCATATTCCTAAAAGAGGTAATTAGGTCAAAATAATGAAAGAAAAATTGGAGATCTATCCTTCAAGTTTGTGCTGAAGCTTAATCACCCACAAAATCTTAAAACCCTTGGGGTGACTGTGTGGCCCAGTTGGTTAAGTGTCTGACTCCCAGTTTCAGCTCAGGTTATGATCTCAGGGTTGTGAGGTCAAACCCACATTGGGCTCTGTGCCCAGCAGAGAGTCTGCTTGGGATTCATTCTCTCCTTCTCCTTCTGCCCCTCTTCCCCTCAAAAAAAATAGTGTCTCCTTAACTGACATTCATTTTCTTTATAGTTCCTATCCCTGCCTGGCATATTTGACATTTGTTTGTTCTCATCATCTGTATTCTGTTCTAGCATATATACTTCATAAGAACATATAGTTATCACTCAATTATTTGTTGATGATAGAATGAATAAGTTAATAAATGAAAACACGAATTCCGAAAAATTATGAAGGATTATTAAAGGAAGATGGATGATGCTTGAAATATAACTCTGATTTTTGAACTGAGGCAGCATAAATAGGAAAGTCCAAGCAGACTGAGAGAAGGGAACCCAAATAAGCTCAAGCCTTACCTGTAATTAGCTGAATGTTTTAGGGTTAATTCATTCAGAGCCTAATCTCCTAACTTCAAAAATGAAGATTGGACCAGACAATCCCTCACATGTTATCATTTTATTTGGGGACTTCATGATGGGAAAAGGAAGAAGGGATGACACAGGTGTACTGTGTCCCACAGCCTACTGATATCCCATAAGGAACAAGCATGTTTACCAAGCAGGACAGTAAACTGATGCCTGTGGGTGACTTTCTTCTGAGTGGCTGAACATGTAATCATTACCTTCCAGAGAGAATGCGTCTGGGGGTCAGAATCCCCAGACAAGCCCAGTTACAGTCGGAAAAATTGGCATCGGCCACATCACCTAATGTCCACATATTCTTACTATATCTTCAGTCTTTGCTATAAGACATAGCCAAACCGTTGTCTTCAGAGCCCGGGCTGTCACTTCTTGTCTCAACCAGCAACCAGCAAATGGATGGGAAATGCACAATCGGTCCAGCCTAGATTTCCGTTTCCCCTGGTGTGTCTTGTATTTTGCAATCAGCATATTCATTAAGCACTTCCAAACAACTTCATTAACTCTTTCACCTTCCAGAAGCCTCTCATTGCCTTCCCATACCAAATTCATTTTCCTCTCCCTGCCCTGGACTCTACAAGTGTATCCAAATGCGTTTCATTTGTTTCTAACTGGAAGGCACACATTTTCCTGTGACTTTGGCTACCTCTTAATACCAGCTTATTTCTTTCCTTCATCACCTTCCTCGTTCTATATGCACCTTCCTCCACTTTAATTTCTCTCCCAAGGCACCCACTGATTAGCTGATGAGGCTTCAGGTTTCATTGGCTGTGTATAACTTGTTCGTTCCACAGCTGCCTGGCACAGAATTGCTCTCGATCAGAGCAGTTGTGCACTCAACGAGCCGCAGACAATGGAAGACTTCAGCAGGCAGTCAACAGCTCGTGCATGCTGTCAAATTAATGCGGCTTGAATAAGCGCTGGGAGAGCCAAGTCTTTCCCCTCGTGGTGTTGTTCTGGTATGAATGTAACATACTGTGTCCAAGCCCTTTTATTTTTCCTGGGGGACATTCAAAGAGCTCCTGGTAGAATTTTTTAGCAATGCTTGAAGTTGCTCTCAGCCCACCTCTCCATCATTTTTAAACTGTGTCCTTCAAAAGATATTCACAAAACAGAGTCTAGAAGCACAGGATGGAGAAGCCAGCCAGGACCTGAGGTATTTTCCAGCCCAGACACCTGATTTGTCGGAAAGAAACCAGGGCCTATAGAGAGAAGCTGACTTAGCTAAGGACACCTCTTGAACCAATACCCTAATTATTCCCTGTGGGCTCATGGAGAATTAAGCCAAAAATATATTTAATAGTTGATCAAAGATAGCTCCGTAAACTTGAAGAACTGGGGGTTGGAATTTATGGGAAGCTGGCTGAGTTGCAGGCTACTAGTTCACCACGAGCAGAGCAACTTAGTGCGCATGGATAGAAACAGAAGGAAAACAAGGTATCAAGGGAAAAGGAGTGATTCTTGTGTGATGGCTGTGTCTCCACCGGACCTAGGCTGGGTCCCAGATGCACGATGGTAGGACCGCTGATAAGTTGATGGCAATTGCTGGAGTTTCGGAGAACCACTTGGTTCTCTTACCTCTGAGCTTCAGTTTTTCTTATCCGACTTGTTTGTATTCTATAAAATATGTAAAGGCACACGCATATGCCTATAGGTGCTGTTTTCACCCAATGGGAATCTGCATTTCTCTTCTGCAGCTTGGCTCATTTCCCCAGGCAATGAGCATGGCTATCCTTCAATGTGTAGCAACATCCCCTTCACTCGTTTTCATTGCTGCACAGTATCTTAGTGCTTGAATAACCATAATTAATACATTCACTTTTTTTAAACTAGCGTATATCTTCTTCTTTAGCCTTTTTCTAACAGTAAAAATAATGCATGACTTTATTAATAAAAATACTTTGAAAAAAAATAGAAAGAAAGGGAAGCTCTCTTTTTCTCTCAATCTTGTCCCCACTCCACAAGAATATCTCTGCCCAGGCAGCTTTCAATTCATCTAGTCTCACCTTTATGGCTTGGTACAAACCACCTAGTCACCTCTTCCGCATTTACCAACTTCAGATGACTTCTACAATTGCCCAGTCACCAAAAGTGAGCCACTCAGCTGGCCCGGTTCATCTTCCTTGGCTAAGCACTCATCAACTGTGTGCTCCTTATTGCAGTGTTACCACTTTTTTTTATTTCCAAAGTCTAAAATATTTATATTTTAATATAAGACTACATTTAGTCTCCTATCCTTCTTATTTAGGATGTGACGAAAACTCAGAAAATCAACATTTCCATTATTATGACTTTGCAATTCTAGGTCATCAGAAGTTATTGGTAGAAGAGCAAATTTTTGTCTTTGTCCAGAGGAAATCACATTTTTCCTCTCATCCCTTCCACTTCGGTTGGGACTGTAATTCACAGACACTGCTTCTGGTCTCTAATGTCATTCTTTTACCAGCATTAATGCTGCCTTTGCTGTTTTCTTTCTTTCCTTTTTTTTTTTAAAGATTTTTTAATTTATTTATTTGACAGAGAGAAATCACAAGTAGATGGAGAGGCAGGCAGAGAGAGAGAGAGAGGAAAGCAGGCTCCCCGCTGAGCAGAGAGCCCGATGCGGGACTCGATCCCAGGACCCTGAGATCATGACCTGAGCCGAAGGCAGCGGCCCAACCCACTGAGCCACCCAGGCGCCCCTGCCTTTGCTGTTTTCTTGAAGTATGTGTGAAAGTATACTTTTTCATAGAGGATGTCTGAGAGAAAAATTTTTTGCATTCTTATATGTCCACAACAGTCTTTGTACTTTGCTCTTCAGTGTGTTTGAGAACTTTCCTAGAAATACAATTTAAGGTTCAATGTTTTTCTATCAGATTTTAAAGGTGTTGAAACATTGTGTTCTGATATGCAATCTGTTATCAGTCTGATTCGTAACGCTTTGTGAATAACGCTTGCTTTCTCTTCATTCTCTGATATTTTCTGATATTTCTTTCTCTTTATTTTCTGATATTATGAGCAGTCAAAATTTGTGTGATTGTTTTATCACGATTAGATTCTAATTACATTCATTTTCTTTTTTCATTTTTCCTTCCTTTTTCCCCCCCAAAAATTATAATGAGTAAGCCATCTGTGGACTTTCACACCATGAACATATCCTATTCTCTGATGGCCTTTTACCTTTCATGGCCTGTGCCTGAAGCTATTTTTTAGTGATGAATTGCAAAGTAGCAATTTTCTAAAATATTTATTCTTTCTGTTAAAAGAAAAAAATAGCTTCTCTCTCTTTTTCTTCTTGCTCTTTCTCTCTCTCTCTCACACACACACACACATATCTCAACTATCACTAGGGCTCATAACGTTATTTTTATTCAATATGTTATAAACCAATTTCTGATTCCAGTAAAGGGGAAGATAACTTGTTTTGTACTAACCCTTCCAGGGATAACAACTATAAACAATGGGAAAACTAGACAATAACAGTCTGAAATCCCTGAGGGCAGAAACCAAAAGGATTCAGAGCCTTGCAGGGTGAGAATCATACTGAGTGAGACCCAAGTTCATCCAGCTTTTCCCCCAGATATCACCCTCAGTCCCGATGTCATTTCACAGCAGGAATTCAAACAAAGAGCTGCAATCTTGCAGGTCTGAGGAGTCAAAGGAGGAGTTTGGGATTATCAGAGTTGCACAAAATTGAGGGGAAAAGCCTAGAAAGAAGAAAACCTCAAGAATCCCCAGATCTGCACATGAACTCTCCTCCAATCCTTGGCTGAACCTGAACTGTATGTGTTTGGTGGAGACCAAAGAGAACAAATAGAAAAGAACCTCTGAATAATGGGGAGAGCTGAGGAGAGGCTTCCGTAGAAGGACATGGGGTTCAGAATGTTAGTCTTGCCACATTACAGGGACTTGGTACATACCTCAGTGTTTCCAATGGAACCTCAAAAGTCCCACCTTAGAATTAAAAGCATACAACAATGAACAGATTCACTTCAGAACTAAGGAAAATTCTAAAGTAGACCCACACTAACAACACATAAAACTAAAAATGTAAAGACAAAATTCTTAAAATCTTGCCTGAGAAAAACGAAATGCATTATTGACAAAGAAATGACAATAAAAAAGATAGATAACCTCTCATCAGAAAACAATGGAGAATCAAAGATCATGTCTTCACGTCATTAACATACTAAAAGAAAAAAGAACTAGAATTTTGTACTCACAAATGACAAGATAAAGGAATTATCAAATAAACTAAAATGAATAAAATTGTTGCTAATAGACACCATCATAAAAAATATTAAAAGCATTTACTCAGTAGGGTAAGGACACCAAATAGGAAATCACACCTAGGGGAAGAAAGGAAGCACATTGTGAAATATATTGGTGATAAAAAACAAATAAAACCTTGCTTTTCTTTATTTTCTTAATTCTTCAAAATGGAATTAACTCATTAAAACAAAAATAATAACACTGTATTATAGAATTATAACACATATAAAAAACTATGTGACAGTAATAGCATTGCAGGGTCTTTTCCTCACGGCGTTGAAGAATGAATCTTGTGGACACAAAAGTGTGAAGTGTAGTGAAAGTTTATTAAGTGAAGGTGAGAACAGAAAAGAAAGAAAAAAAAGAAAAAGCTCTCCAGGGTAAGAGGGGTCCTGAATGGGTTGCCACTGAGGGCTTTTATTGTCAGTCTTTTTTATAGGAAACTGACCAGGGAAGTTTGTAAATATCTTGTCTATAACATTTAGGACAAACAAGGTAGATTTATAAATATTATGAAAATATCTCATCTATATTTAAAACAAACAAGGTGGATTTGTTATGTTCCCTTCTTTCTGGTTAATATCTTACCTATAACATTTCTCTGCATCTGGGATTTCTGTGAGCCTGGCTCCACAGGCCCCTGTATAATAAGCCTAGTCACATAGCCTCGTACCTGTTTCTCCCTACCTACCCCCCCAGGTCCATACTCAAAACTATGGGGGACTATAGCATTTTTGGAAGAATAGACTGTTGTTTCTGTTGTTTGTTTGATAATATTTTTTCTCTTTTCATGGAAATTGGTGCAGTTAAGCTCTCAATCTATACTAAAATCAATTTTAATAAGTTGTGTATATGTAGGAAAATATTATTTTTACCCACGTTTTCTTTTTTTTATTAATTTACTTATTTTCAGAAAAACAGTATTCATTATTTTTTCACCACACCCAGTGCTCTATGCAATCCGTGCCCTCTATAATACCCACCACCTGGTACCCCAACCTCCCACCCCCCCGCCACTTCAAACTCCTCAGATTGTTTTACAGTTCATTTCTATGGAGAAATATACAAATTATTCTTATTATTTGTCTTTACCTCCCATTATTTTTTACCATTTTATATTCTGCCTATGTTTGTTTTTTTCTTTTCTTCAATGCTAAGATAGTCTGTGGTTTGTCTATTTTGTTTGTTTTTTTAAAGAGCCAGTATTTTGATTAATTTTTCTGTTATTATTTCTTCTTGTGGGGTTTAACTTGTGTTTTTTACTAGCTTTGTAAATTTGATTTAATTTATTTTTGTTATTTATTCATTTTATGAAACTATCAATTGATATAAATATATAAGGCTATAAATTTTTCCTTTATCACTTATTTAATCATATCCTACAAATTTTAACATACAGTTTTAACTTTCATTATTTTTCATTGTAATTGTTTTATATTTCCTGTTACCCAAGAATTATTTAAGAGAAGGATAGTTTTGACATCTATTTTGTTATTTATTTCTAGTTTTCTTTGTGCCTAATATATAGTCAATCCTTTTTTTAACGATCTATCTGTATTTGGGAAAAAGAGATAGTTTGTACTATGTAGGGTTAAACTGATACATCCATAGGTATGCTGGTAAACTGACTCTAAGAAGAAGAAGAAACAAACAAAAAAAAAAACCCGGATTTATAGGGTTTTCCACTATCTATGGAATAAACAGTGATCTCTTCGCTAATTTCAAGTTGCAACCTGTTGTCACTGAATAGGAAGTTAGGGAGAGATGTAACCAGTTGCGCCCACTGAAGCAGCTGCAGCTTCTAAGCACAATAGTTACAGTGTATCACCCATGTTCTTTAGGGATTCTACAGCTTCACCTATTTTTTAGTTCACTTACCTGCCTTGGATTTAAAACAGTTTCTTAAAATCTACTGTTGTTAGTATATTTCTGCCCCTTTTGACTTACACAGCTCCTGTAATTTCTGCTTTATGAAGGCAAATGCTGTATTAAATGATGCACAGATTCATAACTCTTAGAGACTCAGTTTGCATTGAGGTCTTTAACACTACACATGTGTTCATCATATTATAATGCTTTTTGGTGTGAATTTTACATTGTTTGATGTCAAGACTGCAAGCCTTATTTCCTTATTGTTTCCTTTTACTTGATATACGTTGGCCCATGTCTTGATTTTTTTGCCCGAGTAATTTTGTGTTAAGTATATCTTTTGTTTGTAGCACAGAGCTTGGTTTTATTTGGTAAATCAATTTGAAAATTTCCTTTAATAAGCGAGTTAAGAATTTATACTCATTAATATGCCTGAAGTGTTTGGTCTCAACCCAGATGAAATTAAGTTATTTTTATTGTATTAGGTTATATTAACTAGTTTCCTTATATGTTCTTTTTTTATCATTATTTCTATTGATCTTTCGAAAAGCTTCTATTTTTGTTCTAGTGGTTACTTGTATATATTACCTTTTATGATACCCTCAGCCCCTTTATTTGGGTCTTTGCTTTTGATTTGTCATTTTTAAATGACAAAGCTTTAAATGACTCTTTAAATGACTCCCCTTATATTTGTCACCTATGTAACAATGATTAAGAAATGAGTCTCTTTTTCCCTTCTCTTTTCTTTCTCTTCTGAATCTTTTTAGTTGAATTACTTTCTTTTTTCCTGAACATACAGGATTGGCTTTCTCTTCTTTCACTCATGTATCTATCTTTGAATTAATATTACATCTATAATTAAATGTATTCAGTGCTCACCACCATTCCGTCTAGTGAAGTTTCCCTAATTATCTGTTGCTTTAATACAGTTTGCCCTATAGTGTGCCCAGTAGGAAAAACCCTGAAGTATAGTATTTTTGGTGTTCCTGCGGGTTTAAAATTGTTTTATCCATAGCCTTTGATACTTGAAGGATACCTAAATCTTTCAGAAGAAGAATACTGACTTGTACACTCTCAGAATCTCTCCTGCTACCTAGAACAAAGTTTTTAATCAACAGATATGAGTTAAATTTAAAAAAGAAAGTGATGGCATGGATAAATTTAACCAAAGAGATGACTGGTTCTAGAATGCATATTTTAATATTCAGTTTCAAATCCTGATATGACTCCTGTTAGACATGTCATGTTTTTTCCTTGCAAAGGTTCTAAATAGGCATGTGTTCTTAACCAATTCATAGTTTATCTTCCACCTAAAAGAAAAAAAAGATTGATTTTTCTGTTTAGTATATTGTCTCTTTTAGAGAGAAGAGATAAAATAACAGAGGACATTTCCACAAGAGAGAGGGCTCTCTTGCCATGACACTTAAATCATTTCCCATCAAAGACCAAAATTGGTGCTCAGCACCCAACTACTGTACTGTGGAGGTATATTCAAAGGAAACTGTATTGCTCAAAAGGAATAAGAAATTTGAGAGCGAGGGTTGAAGTCAGGGTAAATCGAGAAAACAGAGCACAACACACAAAAATCTGACTTTTCTATTAATTCCATATTGAAGAGAAATCTAAGGAAATGTAATAAAGAAAACAAATACCCTGTTTATTCAGAAGGCCGGCAAAGAGCTAAAAAATTAAAGGAGGATAGTCTAACAGGAGTCATTCAGTCAATCACAGATTTCAACATGGCGGTTTGAGGAAATAAAGTCTCTGGCACACAGTCTCCTTTGTGAGTCAAAAACAGAGAACATAATATTTATCAACTATTGATGGTGTTCCAGGTAGTATGTTGAGACTTTCATATGCATTCTGTTTCTTTTTTTTTTTTTTTTAAGATTTTATTTATTTATTTGACAGGCGGAGATCACAAGTAGGCAGAGAGGCAGGCGGAGAGAGAGGAGGAAGCAGGCTCCCTGCAGAGCAGAGAGCCAGATGTGGGGCTCTATCACAGGACCCTGGAATCATGACCTGAGTTGAAGGCTGTGGCTTTAACCCACTGAGCCATCCAGGCACCCCTGCATTCTGTTTCTTAATGTTCATGACAATCTTACTAAGTAAGTGGTATCACTATTCCCTTTTTCCAGAGGAAAGACTGAGGTATGAAAAGAATAATTAACTTTCCCAAGGTCACATAGCTAACATTTGTTGGCAAAGCTAAGACTTAAACTAAGTCATGCCTGACAAAAAGTCCTTACTTTCTGTCTGAATTGCTTTTTCACTTTTGTATTACTTTTTCCATGCCTCTTATTTCCAACACCAATGTGACTAGTACAATCAGGTGTCTAGAAATGAGAATGAATGGTGTAACATGTAAATATTCATGGCCTTGAAAGGCACTGCATTGCTCTAGAGGAAAAAGATCAGACAACTTCCTACTGAATCATGGGCATCTCCATCATTCAAGAGCCAGAGCAGAGTTTCCCAGCTGCAGGACTGATAGTGGCCTCCTTCCTCTGATGGACCTGCACAATTTAAAGTGTGAAATCTTAGAGATTTAGATGGTTCTATATTTTTTATATTTTAGGTACAAAACCATGTAGTCAAGGTAACACTTCTAAGGAAAATAGCAGTACAAGCATAGGACTTGAGTTTGAAGGTCCTGGAACCAGGTATCCAGCTACCACCACCTATTACTTATGTGAGCTTCAGCAAGTAACTTATTCTCTCTCTGCCTTGCTTTCATCATCTGCAGATTGTAGACAAACACACTACTTAAATGCAGAGTTTTGTAAAATAAATTAAACTTACTGAGTTAATACCTATAAAGTAGGCAGAGCAGAGCTTCACACATAGGAAGCATCCATGGTTGAAGAATGTTGGATAGATCTAGAATTCTCAACAATGGCAAGTCCTAGGTGGACTTTAGAGAACTGCCTGAAATACCAGAGAGCATAAGCATTGTTTCAACCCTCTCATTTATAGATGAAGTCACTGGGGTTAAGAGGGTTAAAGTTACTTAGCCAGGGGTCAGAGTGCTAAATACTAATCAGCTGTAATATGAGCATAGCTCTCTTATTCTATGCCAAGAATTGACTTCCACATTTCATCTTTTTATTCCTATACAATTATTTCTTTCATATTATATTTTTAAACAACATTATGTGTATATATAGATATACACACACACACACACACACACACACACACACACACACATTTTTTAAAAGATTTCGTTTGTTTATAAGAGAACATGAGCAGGAGGAAGAGAGAGAAAAAATCTGAAGCAGACTCCCCATTGAACACAAAACCCCACGCAGGGCTTGATTCCATGACCCCGAGATCATGACCTGAGCTGAAATCAAGAGTTAACCAACTGAGCCACCCAGTGCCCTATTTGCATTTTTATACCTACACCATATGCAGAATGCTTATATTTTATTCATTTCATATGTTAAAATATATCCAGTTTATAAAATTAGAATCCCAATAAGCAAGAAAAGCCCAGAAAGTTATTGTAACATACCATTGAAACCAACCCAACTCCTTGCTCCTATCAGGTAATTTATCCTCATTTATTCTACGTATTGAACTCTGGAACTTTTATCATTTTCCTGAAATGGTTAGATATAACACAAAAATAGATTAATAAAACCCCCTCTTCATCTTTATGCATCTAAACTGAGAGTCAAGGAATACAGTCAATGGTACTGTAATAGCATTGTGTGGTGACAGATGGTAACCCCACTTGTGGTGAGCACAGCATAATACATACACTTATCTTGAATCACTACATTGTAATTGAAAGTAACGTAACATTATGCGTCAACTATCTTCGAATAAAATTTTTAAAAATAATCAATTTGTTCATTAAATAAATAAAGAGTTCAGAGCCCCTCGAAATAATTCGTAAAAAAAGATCCAGAACACTAGAACTAGGTAATTTTACGGAGAAATCTTTATCAAGCCCTAAGAGAATAGAATGATGTCTCTTGTGTTTAAAAAAAAAATCTATTGCAGAAAGTATAAAAATGAAAGATAGCAGAACGACTTAAAAGCGAAATAAAAAAGTGTTAAGTAATCGCATGTAAATATGAGCATCACTTATAACCTTAGATTCTATTATATATATTCAGGTACTCTTTTATAGCCTTTGAAAATATTTTGTATGTTCCTCACATATGGGCAACATAAATTTGTAAGATTTATTCCAAAGAACTATGAATTTTTGTTGCTATTTTTGAACGAAACTATGAATTTTTGTTGCTATTTTGTTGTTGTTTTAAGGTTTAAAACTCTAAAGTAAAATGCTATTCAATATAATTCATCATAGTAAAAGTAAAATTCATGTTTCAACATCGGAAAATTTATTAGTACCACATTAAGAGAGTTAAAGGGGAAACTCATATAATTTTTTCAGTAGAGGAAAAGGTATTCACTATAATGCAACAGTTGCTGTTGGTAAAACTATAAGCAAATTAAGAATGGAAAATAAATCCTTCAACCATTCCAACCATTCCCCTTAACTCAGAAAAGAATTAAAGATGTCCTCTATTCCCACTTAGAATCACCAGTGGCCATGGCCAATGCCATGAGTCAATAGAGAGGAAAAGGAAGGCACAAGAATTTAAAAAGGAAAACAAAAGTGTCAATATTCTCAAGTTTGTGATTATTGCTATAACAAATGGAAGAAGGATCTACAGATAAACTATTGACATTAATAGCAATTAGCAAAATTGCTATATGCACAAATATATCCTTATATACCAATCATAATCATACATAATCAATTATATGTAATTGACAATAACCACATATTGAAAACAATGTTAAACAAAAACACTGAGTTATAGCGTGGCCATATATAATGTTTTACTATTTTAAAAGGTCTAAAAACATGTATTTATTTAGAGGTAAATATATAAGTGGATAAAGCCAGAAAAGTTTCATGAATATAATAGCCAACAAATTGTTCAAGGATGACCTCTGGGAAACAAAGATGGGCAGACAATGGGAGTAGCAAGGGGAACATGGGGGCCAACTGCTTCTGTAAAATGTTCTTTGAAAAAATAAAGCAAATGCTAAGATTCCATAAAGCCAGGGGTAAAGCAGACTTCGTTTTATTTGTCTCTATGCTTCTTATATATTTGTAATATTTCAAAAATGGTTTTACTGCCAAAAATGAAAAGAGAGGAAGGTATTGCTAGAAGGGAAATGTGTGTTAGCAACGTTTTAAATGGCATTGACCTCTCACCATAGGGGGCCATATTGAAAGCTCCTGCTAGAATGAGGACATTGTCTCTCTCTGCATGGGCAGTAGCAATCTGCAGCTTTAGAAAGTGGCATCAAAGTACGGGGTGGCCCCACCTTTGCCGGCAACTCATATTCCAAAGCCGTTGGAGAAGCCTGCAGGCTAGCACATCTGCCACCGTAGTAGGTAGGATCAGTTGTGCACCTGGGGTCCCTTTCCCCTCTGGTCATGGGTTATTGCTTCTCCTTTTTCCCTAGAGGAAAACGACAGATCAACAGATACATTTCTAGATGGAGATAAATGAGTTTCATTGCTTAGAAAACAAATGACTTCCGCTAAATGTTCTTTGCTTCTCTAGTTTTGCATTGTTGTCATTCCTCCTGTCCCTAGAACTTATCTGTGTCATTAAACACTGTGAGTTTGTGAATATTTGGGAAGATGGAGTACATGTCTTTTATCTCCCATTGTTTAATAGAAATACTGCAAACAAATCCATTTTGTCTTTATGGTGATCTGTCATGGAGACACAGAGTTACTTCCCCAGAGTCTTTCCTGTGTGACCTCTTATACACAAAATGTCTTTGCCCTTCGAGTATGAGATAGCCCAAACAAAGCCCCCTGAGACAAACGAGGATGTGACATGGGGCATTATCCTCAAAAGAGCTCAGGAAGCACCCACAGGATCAAACAAGTTAGACAAGCAGGATCAAGGACACACTTCTGAGGAACTTCAGGCTGAAAATACAAGATTTAAGTCCCTAATGGCAAGGTTTACATCAGAATGATGAAGGATTGATCAATTGATGTATTTCTGTTGCCATTCACATTGTAACGGTTTGTGAATTTGCCTCACAACATTGCTCAAATCAGCCCAAGATTGCTGGACAAAGTCACTGAATGGACGTGACTGCTAGTTCACCTGTGAGTTGAACCCCAGCAAGCAGAGGCTCCCCTTCCAGTCCTTGGAATCCACTTGCCTTCTCCACTCCCAGAAGGTGCCCTGAGAACATAGCCTTGAGCTAGTGGTGTGGTGCTGAGACCATCTGGACTGAACACATGACTGAACCCAGCTCAATCCTATACATAAACTTAAATGATTTGGTGAGTGAACCTAAAGGTCCACTCATCTTGCAGTCACCAAAGACAAGTCTCATATGTAAGTTCCCTTGCTTATTAAACCTCTCACCTTCCAATCTAGAGTGCCCTTTCTTTCTTCAGTGTCTCCCTTCCCTCTGGCTTCAGAAGCCAGTTTCAGATCACACCCAGGAAACACTGGAAGAGTACCAACTCATACTGAGACCTCCCAGTAAAGGAGGAAAAAATTCCATCTCATCACCTTAGGAGCCCTTTCCCCATGGCTCACATCAAGACCCAGTGGACTTAGGTGGAATGCGAAAGGGTCTCGCTCTTAAGCCTTGGCTGTTGATCTCATCACTGCTCCTTCTGCCACTCCAGGATCCTTCTCCCCACAGATTGCACCATCTGTCAGGTCCTGATGCTCTTGGCTGGCCCAGAGATGATCTCACAGTGGTCTTTGTGCTGACTTTAGACTATGCCATCCAGAGATCCATGGTGCTCTATCATATTCTGCATCCTATTTTCTTTCAAAAACCCTAAAATCCCAGTGCCAGGAAATGTCTTCTCTCTTTCCCATATTGAACACACTTTTAATACTTGATTGTCTGTCTTCCTTATCTTGGTCTCCACTGCCCAGATGAAATGGAGGATGACGAGGAGGAATGGCTCTTATGAGAGCTTGCCAAATTCTGGTGTTGGTCCTGAAACATATAGGTACATGAAATGGTGAAAACACAACAAATGTTAGGCATCTGTATGTCTCAAGTGCCTCCTCAGTAAAAAGGTATGCTTTGGTTAAAACAATGATTTAGACATTGTCCTCCTTGGAACACTTGTGTTTCCTAGAGTGCCTTGCACCTGCTTTAGGAGTCAAGGCATAGCCAAGTCTTACTTCCCAGGTTCTCCCTGTGAACCATAGAAGTTTCATTTCACTTACATAATTTTTATAAATTTCATTTGATGAAAGGAAATTTCATTTCCTTTATTTGTTTAATAGACAGGACAGATTTGTAGACAAGTCTAGATTAACTGATCTTCATGTGTCCTGAATGTCAGGAGTTGTATATTGTTAAAATCCTCTGGTGGTATAAATTTGTAAATCTATGTGGGATTCTTGTTTTCTAGTCTTTCACCCACCTCCAGGTTTCCATGCCAGTCCTGACTATAGGGCATAATATTTTCAGCTCTAGCATTTTCTCTTTACAGACACTACCCAATTTGTTTGAACAGAAATTAGGTGTTGCACAGTACCCAGTGCACTCTTTAAGGTAGTGAACTGAGGTGGTAAAAAAGTACAAATAGAATCCTGTTTTCACTTACAGTGCAATCAGATGCAAACACTATTGGAAGAAAATGTAAAAACATAAGGAGCTGTGACATCACATTTAACTCCATACATCCATCCCGACAAGTAAAGGCATGATCAGCAACTGTTTGCCAAAGACCTATTGTAGCCAAACATAATCATCTCAATCCATTAAATTTGATCTGCTTTTTTCTGACTTTTTATGTGGTGCCAGTTTTCAAAGAAACCTTATGAAGAAGAAAAAATTCCCAACAATATCAACAGTGCCAGCCAAGTGTCTCTGGCTTCTGTCAAACTTCCTCAGTTTCTATTGCCTCATTCCATGATAGAGAGAGCATCCTTTCCAAGAGTTCTCCTGCTGTCATTCATCCTGGATGTTGGAAGTTGATTTTTATAGATTTGCAATAAGCAGTGGTTTATAGATTGCCCCATTGTAAAGCCCTTTGGGGGATTTTCTAATAATGGTAGCAAAGCAAAAGTTTTAGACCATGCCAGAAGATCAGTCACCACATGTTGCTATCATCTCTATGCTTCTACAACATCCCAAAGAGATTAAGAAGGCATCTGGAAATGAAGGCCTAAGGGTGTTGGATATTACATATCTGGACTTCAGAAAGTAAGAATGAAAGAATGTTCTTTTTCATATTGTGCTAATAATGTTATTAGTTTAATGGATATCTGGTTTATATGCCTGCAGAAGGAAAGCAGCTCTCTGCTCTGTGGATCCAAAACAGACATGCCCTGTGAACTGGGTAATGAGGAAAAACAGTCAGTTTCTAATTGCTCTGAATGCTGTCTCAAGGCCATTTCCTTTTTCCACACTTAAAAGACACAGCAACTTGTTGGAACCTAAAAAAGGTAAGAGTGCTTATGTGGGCATTTTAAGATTTGTCATAATGAGATCTCACTCCTCTTCCGCAAGGAAATCATGAACCCCTTTAATTGTAACAAGGGAATGTTTCAGAACATCATGAGAGAAATATTAGTTGAAAGGTGTTGGGTATTGTTTTGGGTTTCGTATTTCACTTTCTCTTTATCTCCTGCAAATTAAATTGCTAAACAGTGTCTAAAGTTTCACTGTGTCTGGAAGAAGTATTTGTCTGAATATTCAAAAATTCCTATCTGTTAGAATTAAGAGAAGCTTGATAACAGCTTGAACAAATAGGGGTTTCTATTTCTGATGACAAGCAATTAAGAGGTAAGTGGCAAGCACACGTGCAGTGGCTTTACAATGTTACCAGGACCTCACGTCCCTCTATCTTTCTTTTCCAAAGTCTTTAGTACACCCCTCATCCTGTAGTGACAAAATGGCTAAAGTGCACATGTGTTCCAGGAAGGAAGATGGGGATAAGTACAGAAGGGGAAATGTGTGTGAAGCTGAGTCATCTTTTTTTCCTCCGGAAAATAATAGCTCTCCTGGAATCTCTACTAAGTCATTCCATCTTAGATGTTAAAACAGAGACGTAGGGTCATCCTTATTTGCAAGGGAGTCTGTGGAAGTAAGTTTTTTGGTTTTAAACTGAACACATTGCTATCCCCAACAATATCAGGGAATTTTTGTTTATAAATACAAGGTCAAATGAAGGGAAAGAAAGTAACAGTGTCTAATACAATCTACCCCTTAGGTTACATAGGTTTCTTCACAAAGGACTCAAGCCCAAAGGGTCACTCAGTTTCTTAATCCTGTTCAAAGTCCAGATCTCCAGCCATTATATAATCTCTCTGCCTAGATAGGATGAGGCTTCTCTTGGTTTGGTGATCTTTAAGACTAAAAGACAAGTTATCTCTCCCAAATACTCCATATACAATAGTGGAAAGGGAACCATTACAATAACAAGTATTCTCATTGGGAAAAAGGGGTGTAGAAAATCAGCATATTTCTTAAATAAGAATAGTGAGGAGTTTAGGATGTGCTTGGTCAATCTGATGGGACTCCACTTTGTTATCTGGGCAAATCTCCCTCATTCACCATATTTCACTGTTCTGGTTCTGACCTCTGGGTAGGATATCTCTAGTGTGTTAAATTCCAAGGCAATATCTAAAATGGGAATTAGAGTACATGCCTCTCTTATAAGCTTCAGTGTTTCTTCTCGTGGTTATGTTTAGAGGTCCAGGTATAGCCACGAGAGTTGAACATATAAACGCAAGCCTGAATTTTTTAGATTCCATCTGAAACTTAGTAAATTTCATGCTGTGTGCAGGTGAAATCTTGCCCAAACTTTCTCTTTTAACTTGAAGACTCGTATTTTTTATCAACTGACTTTTGTACTCTACTTATCCCCTTAGCCCTTGCTATAGTGTCCAGTAGTTACCCTGAGATAATCTAAAATAAGCTCCCTTCACAACACCAGTCCTTCTCTGTCAGCTTACCTCTTAGTAGAAGATACTTAATGAAAGGTGTTTGAGAAAGTCTAGAGGCCGCAATCTAATCTTCTGCTAAGGCCCACTACCTCATAGCAGTGTTTATAATGGCTTATGTTTGATGCGCAAGAGTAAATTTTTTCAACATCAGATATTATGGGACTTTTAGTCAATTTATATTGCAAACCATAGTAGGTAGAAAGCATCTCCTTAGCATCACTATATATTCTTCATTACCTCTTTGAAGACTGAATAGCTCTAGCCTGAATTCATTTCACTCTTACAAAATTTTGCTAACATGGGAAATAAGTAACCAGCAAATGACAACCATCAGAACTTTTTCTTCAATATCCTTCAAGGCTATATCTTTGGTCAATATGTGGTCTACATCCCATATACTATAGGTGACAACTTGGCCAGAGGTTTTTCTACCAATAACAAAGATGGCCAGCTTGCAATATCTGGGTGCTCACCACCCATAGCCTCCCTCCTTCACTCAACCAATGGTACATTCTATACTCTATGACTCTCACACTCCACCATCTAATATCAACTTCTGTATTTGTTAAAATAGAATATAGCTACATATAACATAATAGAAGCTTGACAACAATTATTTAACCAAATTGTCTCTCTTGAGACAAGAAAGCAACATGGTACATTCGCGATGCCATCAGGAGAATCAGGCTTCCTGTAGCTTTGCTCAGCCATCTTCAGGTACTGGCTTGTGTCCTTCTAATCTGTTTTATAGAACTGAGTCATAACAGAGTTAGGCATATATTTTTAATTTGAGAGGCTGTTACTTCCAAGCAATGTTGGGGATCTTTTAGTAAAGAAAGAAAGGAGAATGGATATTTATTAAACATATAGCAGTGTTTGCCACCATTTCTGACCCCAAGCTAGCGTAACACACTTGGTAAAGTGGTTGGAAAATTTGTCTTGTGAAATACAGCCAAGTCCTGTGGGGCCATTTGAGTTCAAGTGAAGTGTGATGGAAGAGATTTTCTGATCCCTTTTACTACACACTGTGGTGGAAAAATATTGAATCACGATGATGACATCCAGTTTATTCTCTTAGTATATAGATGAAGGCAACTATTACCAGAGTAATACTGTGTGACACAACCCCATGGTCTTGAACAACCATCATTTCTTTTCATCCCATTATCTGTGCATTGTTTGTGTCTTGGATGATGTAGGTTAAGTTCAGCCTGTCTTGGCTCCACACTGTAAAGTCCATGTCAGTTCCAGATGCCTGTCATTCTTCCTGGGACTAGTCATACCTGTTCTTCCCAACAAAAAAGCAGAAACACAAAAGGCCAAGTCCATCCATGCAACCATATTTCAAAACTCTACCAGTATTACATCTGCTAAATCCCTATTGACTAAAACAAGTCACATAGCTAAGCCCAAACTCAATCTGCTTCCTCAGGCAGGAACTCCAAAGACACATAGCAAAACATGTAGGTAGAGGGTAGGGGAAAAAAATTGAGGCTAATAGTGGCCCATGACAATATCTAACACAACACTCATTTCCCATTTATGGCAAGAGAGACAATTGTTACACTTTCTATTACAGCAATGTGTAAAAATATAAAAACATAATTTCTGTACAAAAAGATTTCTTTGTAAGGCTGCATGGTTTTTTTTTTTTTCCTTTTACTTTTTGTAAGAAAAGATGATGGTAATGGCTGGTTAATTCTATGTAATTCCTACAAGAAAGGAAAATTACTTCATGGTTTATATCAGGGAACTTCAAACTAATAAAGAAATCTAATTGAAGGGTTTTACTTATTTGTACACTTCGGGGAAATTGTAGTTTATATTTTGAAAGAAAATTTAGAGATAATCCAGGTATTTATCTCATAAGACTTTACTGCTGGAAGTATTGCACAGCCCATTTATTCCAAAACCCAACAAAGTCTAGGAATTATTTATTTTTCCACATTCCTTATAGATGAACAATCCGGCTACACTTCCTGTAGTGGGACAGTCACCTCGTCAAAGATAGCTCATTCCATTGTCCACAGCTGGCAAAGTCGGAGTCTTCTTCCCCTTTCCCTTACTTCTGGAAACCTAGAAAAAGTTTTGTCATTTCTATTTCGGAACTTTTTTTAGTTTGCTAGGGCTATCATAGCAAATGACCACAAACTGGATAGCTTAAAATAAGAGAAATTTATTATCTCACACTTCTGGAAAATAGAAGTCTGAAATCCGTATTGGCAAGACCATGCTCCCTGTGAAGGCTCTTGAGAAGAATCCTTCCGTGCCTCTTCCTAGATTCTGGTGGCACCTAGTAATCCTTGGCATTCCTTGGCTAATATCTGTATCACTCCAATCTCTGCCTTTGTCCTTACATGGTCTTTTTCCTCTATATGTTTCTCTATGCTCTTCTTTTCCTATAAGGACACCAGCCATTAGAATCCCCTTAATCCAGAATGATCTTGTCTTAATTTAATTATGTTCAGAAAAAGTCTATTTCCAAATAAAGTCACATTCTGAGGTCCCAAGTATACGTGATTTCATTTCTTTATTAAACTTTGCCATTACTCAACCACTAAAAAGACCACTTCAAATATTTGAACAGAGATATTATGTTCCTACCTTAGTCTTCTCTTCTTTAGCCTAATACCCAATACCTCCAAATCTCCTGGATCCTGTACTTGGTGATCCAAGATGGGAATGATATTACATCAGAAATCATCTCCACTGTCCTGATGCTGACTTTTATACTCCATTGGGTGCTTTTTAGATTGTATTTTACTACCTATGTCAAAGACCAATACTGGTCAAGACTTATTACCCACCAATGAGCTGTAAAGAGACTGCTGGAAAGGGCATTAGAGGCCACTGAAAATATAGATCACACTCGGCTAGGGCAAAAATGCCCCTGGCCCAGGACTTTCTTAGCATTAGAGTTTCATTACTGCCCTTTCAGTTCTGCTTCAGAGCCTCCCATTGTACCCCAGGCTTTGGAGTGTCAAAGACTATTCAAAGATTGGACTATTAAAAATATCCCTGATCCTACCCTACAACACCACAGCAGGGACCACATCTCAATTAATGTCATCCAAAGTTTTTGTAAGTGGACATGGGGCCTTGCTCTAAACATTGTGGAAGAATTAATCAAACAATATTTATTTAGCTTCTACCATCTATTCAACAAGCCCTTGTCCCTGACTTGGCCATCTATCAGTGGATGAAGAAAACTGTGAGAAGGTAAATGAGGTGGAATAAATGCAACTTAGTAGACAAATGTTAACAACCTCTGGAGACATACAGACTTGGATTCATAATTCTGGATCTGCAACTGACTAATTAATTGTGACCTTGGTCAATTTACAAATCTCTCTAGGGCTCAAATTCTTCTTCTGGAAAATGGGAATAAAAATAATAAATCTATGTATTTTGTAATATTATTGTGAGGACTAAATAAACAAATTCAGGGCCTCTGGTTGGCTCAGTTGCTTAGGCTTCTTACTCTTGGTTTTGGCTCAGGTCATGATCTCGAGTTCATGAGAATGAGAGCCCCATTGAACTCTCCACTGAAGATGGTGCCTGCTTGGGATTGTCTCGCCCTCTCCCTCTGACAACACCCCCCAAAACATGTGCGCTCTCTCTTTCTTTCTCTCTCTCAATAAAAAAACAAGCAAATACATACATAAATGCTGTGTACCCAGCAGATTCTCTGGTATTTAGTAAATACTAGTTGTTTTTTGTTTTTTGTTTTTATGTTATGATTTTTTTTAATTTCTTTTCAGTGTAACAGAATTCATTGTTTATGCAACACACCCAGTGCTCCATGCAATGCGTGCCCTCCATAATACCCACCACCTGGCTCCCCCAAGCTACCACCCTCCGCCCCTTCAAAACCCTCAGATTGTTTTTCAGAGTCCATAGTCTCTCATGGTTCATCTCCCCTTCCAATTTCCCTCAATTCCTTTCTTCTCTCTATCTCCCCATGTCCTCCATGTTATCTGTTATGTCCACAAATAAGCGAAACCGTATGATAATTGACTCTCTCTGCTTGACTTATTTCACTCAGCATAATCTCTTCCAGTCCTGTCCATGTTGATACAAAAGTTGGGTATTCATCCTTTCTGATGGAGGCATAATACTCCATAGTGTTTTTGTTGGGGGTATAGCTCGGTGGTAGAGCATTTGACTGCATAGTGTTTTTGTTGTAACAATAACAATGCAAAACAGGAAAATAATTTTGAAAAGGGAAAATAAATCTAGAAAACACAAACTATCTGACTGCAACACTTACTATGATGCTACATTAACCAAGGCAATGTAGTATTGAGAAAAGATAATAAAATTGGCCAAGGACAAAAATAATTTTATTTTAAAATAATGGGCAAAACATTTGAATATGTACTTCACTGAAAAAAAAAAAGAGAGAGAGAGAGAGAAAGAGAGACATATGGATGGTGAATAAACACATACAAAGATAGCCAGCATGACTGATCATTAGGTAAATGCATATTAAAGCACCAGAATTCCTAAAATCAAAAGACTGAAAATACAAAGTGTTGGCAAGCATGTGGATCAATTCTTAACACTCATACACAACTGTTAAAAATATAAAAATCATACAGCTGCTTGGGGAAAAAGTTTGGGAGTTTCTTACAAAGCTAAACATATTCTACCATATAACCCAGTATTTGACTCCAAGGCATTTCCCAAGAAAATTGGAAGTAAATGTCTATACAAGGAACTGCACAGGAATGTTCAATGTTGCTTTATTCATAATCACCCCAAACTGTTAAACAACCCAAATGTCCATCAGATATAGTTTTTGGAGTGTGTTGAGGTCCAGAGCTGATGGCCAAGAGGAATTCTTGAAGACATCTTTGTCTCAAGAAAGAATTCTTGAGACATTTTATTAAAGCACAGGAACAGGATCCCTGGGCAGAAAGAGCTGCTGCCCTGGGGTTGTGAGGAATGGCTGGTTATATACTTGGAATCTGGGGGTGATAAGGAAAAAGGGGATGTCCTAAAGGACTTTCATATGCTAAAGAAGACTCTCTGGATACTGAAGACCTTGCTATTGTCTAGCTAAGATTGTGTTTCCTTCTAGTAAGGCATAAACAGTAAGACAGTTGGGAGCTTTCTGGGGTAATGTTATAATCTTCCCATCTCATGGGAAAATTTCATAAAGAAATTTTATTTTGTTTACTTTCCCTTCTGCCTCTGTTTCCCACATCACTCCTGGAGGAGAGGATGAGGTTAGGGACTCCAGGAAACTGAGTTACGGGTGTCTGAAAGTTAGGCTATTGATAAGAGTGTTTTTTCCTTGTATGTCATTAAGACATTAGTGAACTGTTGGAGACTCATGTCCTGCAGGAATGTGGTTTCTATCAGTTAACCATGTGTTTTTTTTCCCTTCCCTTAGTTTTAGGAAGGCTGGATTGCCTGAGGAATGTCACCTATGTCCCACCAGGGAATGGGCTTGAAAGGTGTCAGCTCGTGCTTTGCCCTCAGCTTGCCTTCTGCCCCCACATCAAATCAACTTGTGGTAGTTAAAGAATTATGGTATATGTATATAATGGATTAATACTCAGTAACAAGCAAACATTAATATGTGTAACCACAGGCTGAATCTCAGAAGCATTGTGATAAGTGAAAGAAGCCACACACAGAATACTATACTATACATACCATGTGATTTCATTTTATCAGATTCTAGAAAAATAAAATATATAGCGACAGTGAGTAGATCAGCAGTTGCAATACAAATACATCAGTGGGCTACAGTTGTGGAGAAGGGAATGACTGCAAAGGATATGAATGGTATTCAGGAGGATAATGGAAAAGTGTTACACCTTGACTGTGATGTTTGTTACATCACTACACACATTTGTCAAATCTCATCAAACTCCATCTTTGAAAACAATAAACTGTATTGTTTGTAAAGTGTACTTCATTCGTTATAATAATACAAAAGACATTATAAGGCAATGTTTGAGTCATCATTAAAAGATAGGAACTAAAGAATCATATAATGTCAAAAAGTCCAATGAACTAATTTTAAAGAGGACAAAAAGCCCAGAAAGTAGAACTGATTACTAATTGGTTACCCACAAATTGACTTTGCTTATCTGGGAGGGCTTTTAAACCTAATCCAATTGCTACAGAAATGCAGTGCCAACCCCCACAAGTTAAATAAAGTGCATAATCTTCCTATCACTCCCCAACTTTAGGGAAGTGTTTTAGGTAAGCAACTGGAAAAGAAATGTAGAGGAGATACGTAGGCAAGGAAGCGACAAGTGGAATTTCTACTTAGTCCTGAAAGACCTCCTGTACATGGTGATATTAGGAGCTGCTGGGCAAGGAGACAACCTGTTGACTTGGGAAGTCAAGGATCCCCATCCAAGGATCCTGACTGGATGGCTGAGAGAAACTGCAGAATGGATAGTTTAAAGGAAAAATAAAGACACTTAAGAGGGAAACAGGGTGGAAGTAGAAAAGTACAGATGGCATCAGAGTGTGACTCTGAATCAGAACTGGGATCAGATCTCAGACTCTGAAGATAAAAATGTGGACCTAGGTCCTGTTCTAAATCAACAGGGAGATGTTATTCTCAACTTAGTGTCCACATTCCCTCCCTTAGGAGATCTAAATCTGTCATTAGACTGGTCCAGGGAGCCACCTGATGGTTCTTGATTAGAAAAATGAAAAACAATCTGAGGGTTTTGAAGGGGCAGGAGTGGAGGTCGGGGTACAAGGTGGTGGGTATTATAGAGGAGCACTGGGTGTGGTGCAAAAATAATGAATACTGTTATGCTGAAAATAAAAAATAAATTAAAAATAAATAAATTAAAAAAAGAAAAATGAGATAAACTGTTGGAGACCTGAGATTATACTTATTGAGCCCGTTGGAGTGCGATGGCTGGGAGAGAAAGTGGATATAAATGACTGAATTCTAGACCTGGTTCTGCCAGCTTAATCTGTGTGATTTCTGAATCTCATCTTAATTTCTTCAATGGTTAAAAAAAAAAAAAATTCTAGGGTAAAAGGGTGTTAAAAAGAAACAATGAGCCCGAAATGGAGCCTTTTGTCCCCATGACAGCAAATCAAGACTTAATTACAGTTTCAACCTCTCACAGGTATGTGACATTTTAAAAGTCAATCTGAAATTTCCTAAGAAGTGAGGTCATTTGCATGATTAAAAAAAAAAAAAAGTTTTTCCCTTCCCCTCAAAAAGATGTCCTAGCTTACAATCTTTTTCTTTTCTTTTGCCCACAAAAACCTTCCATTTTATACAACTGGGAACATCTCTCCACTTGGTAGGTAGGATGCTACCCAATTCATGAACTGTTTAATAAAGCCAATTAGATCTTCAAATTTACTCAGCTGATTTTTTTTTAACAAGGGTGATATGAGAGACATATATAATAATTTACTGGTGGAGTGAGATTATCTTATATAAATCATAAATTAGATGATGATGGGCTGTGTCTTTCTATTTAAATACTTGTAATCTATTCTCTTTGAGAAGAATAAGTGATATTCTAGAGAGTTTGTATTTGAATTGAACTCTAGTTTAGTTCAAGTAAAGAATGATCCTGCCAAAGGCTACCAGAGGCTACCAAAAATTAATGCATATGTCCAGGTAACTCCCCAGTGAGCACTGAGGCTAAAAGGTAATGAATGTGCAAAAGGAGGAAGTAAGGTCTTATCATTCAAAATGAATAGGAGAGTGTGGCTTGATCTATACACACAGTGTCCAAGGGGGTAATCTCAATTGAGCATATAAGGTTAAGGACAATGAAATGTCATATTCATAGTAGAAAAATAGCAAAGAAATCAGAGATAAGCTCTGTGGGGTCTTTGGTGTAATGCTGATATATAGCATAGACAAAATCAAATTGCTCACTTCCCAAATGGAATTTGTCCTGTCAAAGGAAATAAAAAAGATGGAATGAATATCCATAAGAGAACAGAATTTCAAGATGGTGAAGAAGAGTCCTTTTCATTTGGAAGGCACAGTCCTTTAACTGTGTGGAAGTCACCATTCTCAATATTGCTGCTGAAGAGGAGAATAGAATCTCAGGCCAGAAAAAATGCTGACCACAGGAAAATGGTGTTCCACTAGTCCACTGGAGAAAGCTACATGAATGAGGAGGCTTGAGCAGAGAACAAGAAATGAAGATGAAGTGCCACCTCTCGTCATCTTATTTTTGTTAATATTTCACGGAGTACAGCCCAATACCATCAACTTCATTTCAAAATTTTTAAAAATATTTTTTATTAATTATTTATTTATTTACTTATTTTTAAGTAGGCTTTACACCCAGCACAGAGCCCTATGCAGGGCTTGAACTCACAACCCTGAGATCAAGACCTGAGCGGAGTTCAAAAGTCCGATGCTCAACCCACTGAGCCAACCAGGTGCCCCATAAAATGTATTTTTTAAAAAGAGGCAGAGTAGGACTCAAGAAAAACACATTTCCATATTGAAAACAAGTTTGGCAACTCACTCTCTAAATTGAATAATAATGATAATTACCATAATAATTTGCATAAGAACAAGTGGAAAACTTCCCCTCATTAACCTATTTTAGGAAATGACCTTTAAACAAGCACAGTTCTCCATAAAATTCACCAGGGTAACACCAATCTAAAACTTCAGTTGGTAATGGAATGACAAAGGCAAATAAAAGAGTAACATGGGGTTCATCATGGGTTCTGGATTAAAGAGAATCAAAAAACACAATCTTCCCAGCACTCTCCAGGTAAGCTTTTCTAATAGTCTAACAATTGGGTCGCTTAGGTACAATTGCTGTGGGAATATTGTGCAAATGTCAGATAAAATATTCTTTTTGCATTATTTTTCTGGCTTAATGACAGTGTATTTGTCAATCCTATTCTTCTATAGAATCTAGAATGTTTTGGTTGGTCAATCAATATCTTGTGGTTTTGGTCAATTTGGGCCAATTCCTCGACCTGTTATAATCTGAAGAATTAAAAAAAAAGAAGGTTTTATTTTGTGTACAATATTCTGGCAGACCCTGAAACCTAGATGATTAAACAAGGGTAAAAATGGGGGCATCTGGGTGGCTCAGTCATGAAGCGGCTGCCTTTGGCTCAGGTCATGATCCCGAGGTCTTGGGATCAAGTCCTGCATCAGGACCCTTGCTCAGTGGGGAGCCTGCTCCTCCCCCTCCCCCTGCTTGTGTTCCCTCTCTTGCTACATCTCTCTCTGTTAACTAAATAAATAAAATCTTAAAAAAAAAAAAAAAAAGTAAAAATCTTGCATGAGTTAGCATAAAATACCTCCTAGTTTTTTCTAATGCTTTACTATTTACCTCATCTTATTCATATTATTCCAAAACCATTCACTATCTGACTTGGACTCCTTTGATTATGAATAATAAAAATGGAGTTGAATAAATAAGCAAAAACACCAACGATAAAACAAGTGAGGACAACTGAGGTATATATGATTCACTCCCTTCTTTTATAAATGGGCTTTATCTCTGTCTCTATGCACACAGTAGAATATGGCAGCCCCCTAACTTCCTAATTTGTAGCACCTCAGCTCAAACTCAGTATATCAAAAATTAAAATCTCTCCTACACATTCCCCAAATCTTAAAGTGGAGAATTTGATTGTCTTGCTTTAGATAGAGCATCTACCCCTGGGGCCAATGAAGGCTAAAGAAGGGTCTGCAGAAGACTGACAGGGTAGCCATGAGAGGATAGAAGGACAGTATCCTGTCCCCATGGGCATAGTTCGCAAGCAAAAGGTCTTCACGGCTTCTGGAGTGTAGCAAAATATCCTATACATCAGTGTTTCCCAAGCTATACTCTGTCTAAGAATCACCTGGAAGCCTTGTTCTGATCTGGATTCAGTTGTTCATGCGGAACCTGAAAGTTTGCCTTTTTTAGCAAGCTCATAGGTGATGTTGATATTGTTCATCTGCAGATTACACTAGCCATTCAAGCAAAATGCCCTCCTGTTGCACACATCTCATTGATTGTTATCCTGGGGCAGCCTTATGGGGGCACCACTCAGACCCCCACACAAAATCAACCTGCCGTAAGGAGTTCAGCAAGCTGATGGCCTCCCACTGTGGGTGCCTTCAGGATTTGCCTCAGCTTTCAAACTGAGACCTCGTCCTCCCTGGACAACATCTAAACAACCTGCAAGCACAGTCATATTATGAGGACTTTGTCACTTCTGGCCAGCAGGGATCCCTGTGCCAGAGAACAGAGCTTGGATGATGAAGTGAATAGAGGTCAGCCTCTGAGGCAAGGAGCAGGGCAGAGAAGATTAAAAAAAAGAAAAAAAAAATTGGTTGGGAGTTGGAACTGAGAATAATCAACCCAGCAGAGTAAATTCTGAATTTCAGGTATGAACAAGGCATAGCAGTATCGGAAAATGGGAAGAAATGCTGTGGAGAAGGGTGACCTTCCTAAAGAAAAGAAGAATCAAAACAAGAGCTTAATGTCTGTCTTTAAAAATTTGAGGATTGTCTCAAGGAAGATAGTTTTAAGTCTTCTGTCCTGCTTAGAGAACAAGATAAGTTTTCAAAAATTGGAAGCATATTGCATTTCGACAAAGGGGAAATTTTTTTTTTACAATGGAGCTACCCTGCCATTAGATGATTTATTGGAGAGTGAGTTTTCTGTAGCTGAAAGTATTCAAGCAGGGACTATTGGGATGGGGACATTCCCAATGGTGTGAAAAGATTAATGGCAGTTGACAGGAACCAGAGACCTGACAGGCCTTAAGGGAGTGTTCAGGCTAGTGGGGTGAAGTCCAAGGCCTTGACATTAGGAAGACTGTGGTTAGTCATTATTTCCCAGGTCTGGCTAGGCTTTGTGCCAGACATCCTGGCAAGTACTGATGCCAAAACTCTCTCTTTGACCAAAGCGTAGCTAGTCTTCTCGAAGACCTCTTCTCAAGCTGGCCTCAATGTTTGGACTTCTGTGTCTGTCTGCACAGCACCCAATTTTAACAAAAATTTTACTAAGTCAGTCTATAATAAGAATCCCCACCACAGATACCCAGCTTACCCACAACAAGAATCCTGTCACATCAGGTTAGCCAGAGTTCCCCCTTACTCCTCATGTTTCCCTCATAGTAATTTTCTATCCACGGAGCTCGACCCTGCTCCTTGGCTACAAATCCTTTTTTGCCCATATCATATGCAGAATCAAACCCAGATCTCTCAATCCCCTACTGCAATAGTTTCTGAATAAAATCTGTTTTATCACTTTATGTACTGTCTAGTTTAGGTTTTCATTAACACCAGAGACATCATGGTTAGTAAAACCTACCAACCTTTAAGTAGGGAGTCAGACATAAATCAAGAAATTATAACATGAATGCATGCTTACAAACTAAGATAAAAACTCTGCAGGAAAGAAAGATGTTTTTTTTAAGTGATCTAGATTAAAGGAGATCAGAGGTGATTTCCCTGAACATGTGACACCTGAGCTACGATCTCAAGCGTGAGAGGGAGATGACAAAGGGTGTGTGTGTGTCTGTGTGTGTGTGTGTGTTGTGTGTGTGTGTGTGTGTGTTGCAGTCAAGGACATGTATCTTCCAGAGTCTTGGTAAGAAGGATACAGGATATTCAAAAGAAGTAACTGAGGAGAATTTAGTGAGGAGAGTATTCACAGAGGTGTGGGCAGGGTGAACAACTGTGTGAGCACACAGGAATCAGCAGTGGGTCCTGATGGATCAAGATGGAGGTTAGTACTGGAAACCCAGGACAGAGGCAGATACAGAATAAGACTTGCCTCATGGGAGCTGTTGCCACAGGTAGTGAAACACATCCACTCAAATGCTGAGAAAATCCCAGTGAAATAGTTTGCAGAGGTCAGCATCCCAGAACACAGACCAGGGTTGAGACGGACGGAGAGTATACACAGAGAGGCAAGTTGAGTTTAATCATTACAAGGGAAAGGGAGGTGCAGAATGAGAATGAAGGGTACACTAGCCTTGGACCATGTTAAAGGATTTGGATTTTATCAAGAACAATGGAAACCAGAAGAAATCAGGGCCAACCAGCAGCTTAGGGAAATAAATGTCTGGGATCAGGTCTCAGCCAGAATTAGGTCTCAGCCAGAATCAGGAACCCTGCTATGGAAACAGGTACTTGGTCAAGACTTTAGTCCTGGGATTCCTGTCATGAAAGTTAGATTATAATGAATTGTTAAGGCATTTTCACCTCTGATTCATACAGAGGCAGCCTGGAAATGCTTTGTTGAAGAAGATGCGAAAGCCCTATCCAAGTTGAGTATGTAGAGTGCTGCAGTTCACCAGTGATGTGAAATACTGTTAGTCTGTTCTGGAAGGAAGTGAGTAGATTACCTCATCGGACATGTTCAAAGTGGGAAAGACCTTATTCATTAGTAATTGCAGATTTCAAGGTTGGGTTTTTTTTTTTTTTCCGTTATGAATGGCCTACCAATTTTAGAATTAAATTGTCTATAGAAATTCTGAGGCTTCCAACAACTTGATAGGGTAAGGCCCTTGTGCTGAAAACTTCAGTGATTAAGAAAGTTCTTTAAAAACTGAAAATACTTACTGAAGAAATGAAAGTTAAAAACTTGGAGAAAAAAATCTCTCTGTATTTTGTAAGATTTAAAGACTACATTTTGACATAAAATTCCTTCTAGTTTGCTTTTTTTTTCTATCTTATTAGTGAAAAAAGAAAAACGATTTTGTTTAACAAGTTGATAATCAACTCTGAAAATTACAAAAGAAGTGGAAGCTTTCTATGACATTCACTGGCCGATTTTACCCAGCAAGGGGGGGGGCAGAGAATGTGGGATCCTCAAGTTTGCTTTGCACAAGAGGACCCCCGTGGGATTTGAAGTGAGGACATAAGGCATTTACGGTTTTCTCTGAGTGTGAAGAATTAACCAATTAATCTTTATTTTAATCCATCTATTGTTATGACTAATGTAATTAACATTTATTGAGCATTTACTGGACACTGGTCACTCTGCCAAGCATTTGTATGGATTCTTACTGAATCCTCAAACCTGGTGATATGCTGGGAAACCAACTCTTTAAAATTCAACTAACTTTAATTTAATTTAAAAATAGCCATGGTTTGTAATGCCTGCCAATTTTCATATTTTAAGCACTCCCATAAACAATTTAGTAACTATTGAACAATCACCTGCTGTGAATTAGTCCAAATTTTCTTCTGCTAAACACTGTTTATGAAATTTTATCCATTCAAATACTATGCAATAAAGAAACAAAAAGAAAAGAAAGAAATAATAATAGAAATAAATAAAATAAATGAAAGAAAGAAAGAAAGAAAGAAATGTAGTGCGGTGGCCTAAATAAGAGAAGTTTATTTCTCTTTCACATAACAGTCTGAGATGACTTGAGGTCTCTGCTTCTCAAAATTCCCTCTCACCCAGGCTAGATGGGCACCTCTACTATCATAACCATAGATTCTCAAAGGGAGTTCTAGAAATAGTCTCTGAAGATAGCAGAAAGCAGAGGGAGGAAGAAGATCAGGGAAATCACCCTTAAGATAATTAGAGCTGCCCATATCCTACCCCTCACACTCCTATCTTAATCACTTGACCACACCTAGCAGCAAGAGAGGCTGAAAAATTTTGCTTATGGCAGTCACTTGCCCAGCTAACACTGGGTGTGCTCTGTAAGAACAGACTGGTCTTGGGGCACCTGGGTGGCTCTGTCAGTTAAGCATCTGCCTTCTATCAGGTCATGATCCAAGGGTCATGGGATCGAGCCCCACATTGGGCTCCTCTCCCTCTGCTTCTGTCCCTCCCCAGGTACATGCTCTCTCTCTCTCTCTCTCAAATAAATAAATAAAATCTTAAAAAAAAAAAAAAAGGAAAGATTAGACTTTGGTGATGGTCAATCATCTCTGCCACACCCTACTCAGAATGCCCATAACACAGTAGAGTCCTGGTGAAGAGTTCTGGCCACCATCTGATGCCTAGCTCACCGTACCAACTATCTGACTTCAGGATGCACTTTTTCTTGTCCTTTCCTATAAAGTAGAAGCAATCATAGTCTTTATACCACCTGGATTTTTTTTGTTGTAAGGAATACATAAGTTAATAACATTGAAATCTTGGAAGGGTTCATGGTATACTGTAAGCATTCATTTTAAGATAGTTATTAATATTCTTGCTTAGTAGACATGCAAACTGAGGCATATGAACATCACACAGAGAATTGGCAAAGATGATAATTTGGGTTTTTCTCACTCCCTCCTCATTCTAGAAGTTTTTGACAAATCATGTGGCCTGCTTTGCTTCCTTAAGCCAGTTGTATCTCGGGCTAATCAAAAGGACTTTCAAAGTAAGAATCAAAGTTGGATAAAGCAGAAGCCAGGAGAGTTATACTCTTATTTGCAATGCTGAATGCTTCTCAGGGTAAAATTTAAATGACAGTTGGAACCCATGGAATTGAAATACTTTGTTATGTGGGTTCAGCTAAACTCTATGTCAAATAATCCAATCATTGCCCACAGTGGCAATCTTAACACTATGTAGAGAGGGGTGGTGAGCAGATCGACACAAGCCCATGAAAGGCGACTCAAATGCAGTATTCTGAATTACTAGTTATTATTTGAATTCTAGGATTTTGTTCTGTTCAATGAGTATGAATGACTCCAAGTTAGTTATATACCTATATTAAAAGTAATTTTAAAAACTAGGGCCAAGGTTTTTTTTTAATTCAAAGAATGGCATATGTGTCCTTTCTAGTGAATTCCCCATAGACTAGTCTTTGAGATCAGTTTCTTTGGATTCCATTCATTTCCCTGATGTGGCGGGTTACACTTACCTGCCACAATTCTGGAGCTTTGTCAATCAAAATTCAATTTCACTGGCAAAAAAACACTCTACCTTTTCCTGAGAAATTCTATATCTTTTCCTTAGATTCAATTGCTCCCTTTGGCAGTATTAATGATTCCATCAGAAGTTCTGATGGAAATAAAGAGAAGAAATAAAGAGGTGTCTGGGATTTCTCTGAGACATTGTCCCCATACTCTGTCATCATGGGATCAAGAACCAAGCTAGTAGAATCGTCTAGTGCCTGAATAAGTGAAGATCACTCTACACCTCTCTGTGTGCGTGATTTTTATTTGTCATATTGGAGTTCTGTGGGTAACCAGGAAGAAGTGCTGAGAAATGTAGGCAGACAGGAAGGTGTTTTGCCCCAAGGTGTTGTGATGGAGCACAACTCTAAGAAGAGCCTAAATTGTGGAAAGAGGAGAATCACAACCAGAAACAATTCTGATCTGGGTGGTTGTATGATCTAAACTGGTTGAGCATTAAAGTCAAAATCCAAAGGGGAAAATAAATCTTAGCGTGTGTGAGAGGAACAGATCAGAACTCATTTATTCAGGTTGTCAACAGACAGAGGGCACAGATCCACTTTTAATTGGTGACTGGATTGTGGCACAGGGGTGCTGGCAGCTGCAGGGTAGGGAAAGGAAAAGTCTTGTTTCCAATAACCAAGCCCATTCCTTAAATCTGGGTCTGAGAAGGGGATATTTTTCCCACTCCAGTTCAGATATCAGATCAGTTTCACCTTCTCCCACACTCCATTTCTCTGTCTTCACATTTCTGCCCAGCTGTCTCAAGTTCTCCTCACCCCTCTCCACTTTCCATGCTATGGCAAACTTCACCTGTCCCCTCACTTACCTTGTCCATTCTTGAGGTCTGGTCAATACCAATATCAAGATACGGACACCAGATACCAAGATATTGATCATTTTTTGTCTCAAACAAACAAGTCAAATGCAAGATCTACCCCGAGTGCCTACTTTTCATGAGCACCCACTGGCATTCCCAACAGTGTGGCCATGCTGTGACACTAAAAATTAGACCATATGCCACTGTGTCATATGTGCTGTTGGTGACCACACCTTTTAGTGTATTGTCTGTCACTTTTCTTTGTATTCTTAAAGCATGTGAGTCATACCATATCTGTAATTTTTATATTGCCTTTTCTTGAGCACAGTCTTTATCATTTTTAACAGAAAGGAAATCAGCACACATGTTTCCATGCCACTATCCTTTAGCTTCAACAATTATCAACCTTCTGCTGTTCTGTGAACTGCTGAATGTGTATTTCATTTTTAATATCTTGAGATTGTAAACAAATGTGTGAAAAACGATGCTCAAAAGATATTCTCCTATGTAGATCTCATCTCTTTGGCACAGATACCAGAAGCAGAATTTCTGAGTGTAGCTTATCCCATCCCCCATTTCCAGATACTCCAAATATCAGTAGGTATAACAAGGGTCCCTCGGCTCTCTTTACACTCATGCTCTGCCTTTTAAGAACAAGCTGAACTCTTGGAGTTGCTTTATGAATGAAGAATGACCCCAAAAGGCTCCAAAACTCAGAGGTAAGGTCTGCTTTACACTGTGGGCCATTCTTTGGAGGCCACCTGATGAATGCCACAGGGAGACCTGAAAAGCGTGGATCAGTCACGGTCAAAGTTGCAGATTGGTTCTTGGTGCATTCTAACCAAAGAAAGGCTTGGATGCAGGCATTTTTTTTCCTCCCTCCCCTAAGCCCTTCTTGACAACACGACAAATGATAATCTGAAATCAGACACGACACTCTACCTGCAGGACCTGGTGCTGACAGATGGAGCTGTGTTTAAATAGCTTCATGTTGCCAGTTCCAATAAAGGGAAAGTACACAAAAGCCTGAGTCTAATGGGAAATAAGAAGTGCTCAGAATTTGAGAGGGAGGCAGGTAAGCGGCCCAGTGAGGAGAACCATCCAACCATCCATCAGCACATGGGGAAATGTCTCCTCAGAGGTTGGTAGGGGTAGCCATACCTGTGGCCAGTGGCCAGCTTCACGCGGGTGGGTAATGTAAAGTTTGGGAATGCTGAGAGCTTTCATTTAGCTTAGATGGGGTGTGAGGGCAATATGCCAGATTTTTGATCCGTGTTGGGCTGGTGGGTGTGCAACAGCTGCTTTTGTTATCTGAGAATGAGGCATTCTGGTGCTGTGGGACCTCTCTGGGCTTAATGATTTGGGGGTTTTGTTAAATAAAAGCACTTAGATGACATTATAGTGGAGGATGAAGCCTCAGAAGGTTCCAGAAAGAAAAACAACCTTTACCTTGAATTTTGGATTTGGCTCCCATAAGGCTGCAGTCATGTATCGAAAGATTTCCCAGAATACTTTGGGGGGGTGGAGCCTCTCATCTTCAACCTGATTTGAATTGGTTGTAGCACCATCTGCAAAAACCATTCATTCTGATCTCTGATTGTAAATGGCAAGGAGCTTCCCTGTTTGTGGCCTTTTTACCCTCTTTTTAGGAACTGGCCATAGCTACTCCACAGCACACAGGGCCACTCAGAAATCCTGAAAGGATATCCTGAGGGTGTCCCTGCTTTGGAGTTGGCTGCATCCTAAGGTCCTTTGATCATACTGTAGACTCATCCTGTGGTATGGCCACCATCTTCAAAAAAAGAGATTGCTGCCTTTTTTTTTTTTTTTTTTTCTGTGAAGGGCTTGTTTATTGGGGTTGATGAAATTTGTGCGAGTGTCATTAAGTCTATCAGCACTTTTTGTTCCCACAACAGCAGTCTGAGGATTTAATTAACTAGGAAGGGTGATTATTGAGAGGGTCATCCCTGTAAAAATGTACAAAAGGTCAGGGGGCCATGTGGAAGGGGAGATAAATATGTACATGGAACCCCTCCTTTCATTAACCTCTCCTCCCTCACCCCTGAGAGGGGAAGAGGAGGGGAGAAACTTTGGCCTCTGGCTTAGTGAGCCCTTGTGGAGGCAGGCCAAGGGCCTAGGGGCTCTCAGAGGAGGCGATAATGTACCTCAAGAGGTCATGAGCTATGACCACTGACATGAAACCCACTTTCACCTCTCATGTACACAGGCACATACACACACTCACACACAATTCCATCACCCCAATAAATAAGCTCTTCACAGAAAAACAAACAAACAAACAAACAAAACTTAAGAGTTCAGAGGAGGTGCAGGAGATAGACTTTAAACACATCATTATAAAATAACCTACAATAACTAGGCCAAATGGTATAACCACAAGAGGGGTTTATGAGGGTATAGTAACTCCACTTGGGATTGTTGGTGAGAGCTTCCACAGAGTTCTAGGGAGAGTCACTGACTGGTCTATAAGAGAGAGGAAATCATTTCTAGCTACTATTTATGGAATACCCAAAATGTGCCAGGTATTAAAACAAGCAGTTTGTTATTTTAATTAAAATGATACAGTCACCATGGGCATTCGATATTGTCTCAATGGACAGATAAGACAACAACAGAATACTCATTCTTCTCAAGCGCACATGGAATTCCCTCCAGAATAGACCACATACTGGGTCACAAATCAGGGTTCAAACTATACCAAAAGACAGATTATTCCCTGCATATTCTGAGACCTCAATGCTTTGAAACTGGAACTCAACCACAAGAAAAAGTTTGGAAGGAATTCAAACACTTGGAAGCTAAAGACCACCCTGCTTAAGAATGTTTGGATCAACTAGGAAATCAAAGAAGAACAATTCATAGAAAAGAACAATTCATGGAAACCAATGAGAATGAAGACACTTTGGTCCAAAACCTATGGGATATGGCAAAGGCAGTCCTAAGGGGGAAATACATAGCCATCGAAGCCTCCCTCAGAAAAATTGAAAAATCCAGAATACACCAGCTCTCTTTAAATCTTAAAGAACTGAAGAATCAACAACAACAAATTAAGCCAAAACCACACAAGAAAAGGGAAATAATCAAGATTAGAGCAGAGATCAATGAGATAGAAACTAGAGGTACAGTAGAACACATCAACGAAACTAGAAGGTGATTTTTTGAAACAATCAATAAGATCAATAAGCCATTGGCCAAACTAATCCAAAAGAAAAGAGAGAGGACCCAAATTAATAAAATTATGAATGAAAAAAGAGAGATCATGACTAACACCAAGGAAATAGAAACAATCATCAGAAATTATTATCAACAGTTATAAGCCAATAAGTTAAGCAACCTAGATGAAATGGATGCATTCCTGGAAACCTATAAACTTCCAAACTGAATCAGGGAGAAATTGGCAACCTGAATAGACCAATATCCAGTAACAAGATTGAAGCAGTGATCAATAGCCTCCCAAAACACAAGAGCGCAGGACTTGACAGATTCCCTGGAAAATTCTACCTAACATTCAAAGAGGAAATAATACCCATTCTCCTGAAGCTGTTTCTAAAAGTATAAACAGAAGGAAAACTTCAAGACTCTTTTGATGAAGCCAGCATTACCCTGATTCCCAAACCAGACAAAGACCCCATCAGAAAGGAGAATTTCAGACCAATATCCCTGATGAATATGCATGCCAAGATTGTCAACAAGATCCTAGCAAATAGGATCCAACAGTACCTTAAAAAGATGATCCACCATGACCAGGTGGGATTTATCTATGGGTATCAAAGGAGCTCAACATTCACAAATCAATGTGATAGAACAAATCAATAAGAGAAGAGAGAAGAACCATATGGTCCTCTCAATTGATGCAGATAGAGTGTTTGACAAGATACAGCATCTGTTCCTGATTAAAACAATCCAAAGTATAGGGGTAGAGGGAACATTTCTCAACTTCATAAAATCTATCTATGAAAAACTTACAGCAAATATCATCTTCAAAGGGGAAAAGCTGACAGCTTTCCCTCTGAGATCAAGAACACAACAAGAATGTCCACTCTCACTACTCTTGTTCAACATAGTACTAGAAGTCCTAGCAACAGCAATCAGACAACAAAAAGAAATAAAGGTTATCCAAACTGACAAAGAAGTAGTTAAACTCTCTCTCCTCGAAGATGATATGATACTTTATATGGAAAACCCAAAAGACTCCACCCCCAGACTACTAGAACTCATACAACAATTCAGTAATGTGGAAGGATACAAAACCAATGTACAGAAATCAGTTGCTTTCCTATACAATAACAAAGAAAATATAGAAAGGGAAATTAGAGAATTGATTCCATTTACTATAGCACCAAGAACCATAAGAGACTTGGGAATAAACTAACCAAAGAAGTAAAGGATCTGTACTTGAGGAACTACAGAACACTCATGAAAGAAATTGAAGAAGAGCATTCCATGCTCACGGATCAGAAGAATAAACATTGTTAAAATGTCTATACTGCCTAGACCCATGTATACTTTCAAAGCCATACCAATCAAAATTCCACAGGCATTTTTCAAAGAGCTGGAACAAACAATCCTAAAATTTGTGTGGAACCAGAAGAGACCTCAAATAGCTAAGGAAATGTAGAAAAAGAAAAACAAAACTGGGGACATCACATTGCCTGATTTCAAGCTTTATTACAAAGCTGTGATCACCAAGACAGCATGGTACTGGTACAAAAACAGAGACAGACCAGTGAAACAGAGGAGAGAGCCCACATATGGACCCTTAACTCTATGGTCAAATAATCTTCAACAAAGCAGGAAAAAATATCCAGTGGAAAAAAGGCAGTCACTTCAATAAATGGTGCTGGGAAAATTGGACAGCTATGTGTAGAAGAATGAAACTCAACCATTCTCTTACACCATACACAAAGATAATCTCAAAATGGATAAAAGACCTAACATGAGGCAGGAATCTATCAAAGTCTTAGAGGAGAACATAGACAGCAAACTCTTCGACATTGGCCACAGCAACTTCTTTCAAGATATGTCTCCAAAGGCAAAAGAAACAAAAGTGAAAATAAACTTTTGGGACTTCATCAAGATCAAAAGCTTCTGCCCAGCAATGGAAACAGTCAATAAAACAAAGACGCAACCCACAGAATGGGAGAAGATATTTGCAAATGACACTACAGACAAAGGACTGATATCCAAGATTTATAAAGACCTCCTCAAACTCCACACACACAAAACAGATAATCACGTCAAAAAATGGTCAGAAGACATGAACAGACACTTCTCCAAAGAAGACATACAAATGGCTAACAGACACATGAAAAAATGTTCATCATCATTATCCATCAGGGAGATTCAAATTAAAACCACACTGAGAGGGTGCCTGGGTGGCTCAGTGAGTTAAGCCACTGCCTTCGGCCCAGGTCATGGTCTCAGGGTCCTGGGATTGAGTCCCGCATCGGGCTCTCTGCTCAGCAGGGGGCCTGCTTCCTCCTCTCTCTCTGCCTACTTGTGATCTCTCTCTGTCAAATAAATAAATAAAATTAAAAAAAAAAAACACACTGAGATACCACCTTACACCAGTTAGAATGGCCAAAATCAACAAGACAATAGACAACAAGTGTTGGAGAGGATGTGGAGAAAGGGGAACCCTCTTACACTATTAGTGGGATGCAAGTTGGTGCAGCCACTTTGGAAAAGAGTGTGGAGATTCCTAATCACCCTGCAAATGTACTCCTGGGTACTTACCCCAAAGATACAGATGCAGTGAAAAGAAGAGCCATCTGTACCCCAGTGTTCATAGCAGCAATGGCCACAGTGGCCAAACTGTGGAAAGAACCAAGATGCCCTTCATTGGACAAATGGATAAAGAAGACATGGTCCATATACACTATGGAGTATTATGCCTCCATCAGAAAGGATGAATACCCAACTTTTGTATCAACATGGATGGAACCAGAGATTATGTTCAGTGAAATAAGTCAAGCAGAGAAAGTCAATTGTCACATGGTTTCACTCACTTGTGGGGCATTGGGAATAACTCGGAAGACATTAGGAGATGGAGCAGAGAAGTGAGTTGGGGAAAATCAGAGGGGGAGACAAATCATGAGAGACTATGGTCTCTGAGAAACAAATGGAGGGTTTTGGAGGGGAGGGAGTGGGAGAGTGGGTGAGTCTTGTGGTCGATATTATGGAGGGCATGTATTGCATGGAGCACTGCGTGTGGTGCATAAACAATGAATTTCAGAACACTGAAAAAAATAATAAAATAAAATAAAAACAACAACAACAAAAAAACCAAATATGTAATAAATGTATGTCTTAAACAATTAGAAAAAATAAAAATAAAAAGACAACTGAGAGCAGGTCATGACCTGAAGGACACACAACCAGAAGGGGTCAGAACACAGATAGGAACTTAATATTTTCTGACTTTAAAGCTCATGCTTTGTGCTCAACACCACACTGATTTTGGACAAAGGAAAGGGACAGAAGTGTGTACCCAGACAGAGAGGTAAGATACTGCCACCAACTTCTCCCCGGTGTTCCTTCATCTCTTTCCTCCAGGTCAGACTCAGTATTCTGACATTTTTCTCAGCTTTCTCAGTCCCTCAGTAACTGCATTCTGACTGTATTCCCTTCCCCCATTCCTTCAAAACACACATTCCTTATAAAAGACCCTAAGACAAACCTCAAAAGTGACAAGTCCATGAGAACAAAATCAAAAGCAAAACAATTCTTCAAAAAAAAAAAAAAAAAGGCTTTAAGATCTCCATTTCTTTCCGGAGTCTAAATGGCTAAGTCCAAGGTCAGGGCATCCTTGTACCAAAGCATGGTTTGTACAGATTTTGGAGAACTCTCTGCCAGTCTATTTAACTAAAAAGATACATGGACCACTGAAGAATAAGATGAGGTTTGATAATTTGCAACGTGTCACAAGTACTCTAAATACAACATCCCCTTCCCAATGAGCCAGAAACTAAGTTAGACATTTTGACTCAATGCCAGGTTGCTCATGCCAAGACTATGGCTTTTGACTATTTACTGACCAGCTAAGGTGAGCTTCCTCTTTATTTCTGAGCATTTCTTATGTGCCTTCCTTTGTGTTGAAGGAATGAGTTAGTGATCACATTTTGCCCATGTGTGGCCATTCTGTGGCAATACTCTACAATGTCTCATCAGTTACCTTGCAGTTAACCTTGAAACAAAAATATGTAATACTGGTCCTTGTGACTGGAAGTGAGACAATTGTCTCGCCAGTCACATATTTAGATGCCTCAATTTTTGCATGTGTTTGAAAGTTCAAGCCCAGTTCAGCTGACTATTAAAGGACAGGATTTTATTTTTTGCTGGTATTAAATAGTTCAGTGTTCCTATGAATCTCCTAAGGGGCCCCCATGAAGATTCTGATTTCTGGGTCTGAAGTAGGTCAAGATTTGGCATTTCTAACAAGCTCCCAGAAATACTGCTGATTCTTTGGCCACACTGAGTAGCAAAGCTAAAAACCAACTGTGTCCTGGGTACTTACTGGAGACGAAACTTTAACACATTGCTACTCAACTACTTTTGTGGATGTAGAGAAATGAATGAATCATGTGTACTTTGGGACATCCCTAGTAACACTGATCTCAGCTGAGCTTTTGAGGAGTTTTCTAAACCACTAAACAATACTTCAGTGTATGTTAATATGATTTCTCATTTAACCCTCACACCAGCCCTAAAAAATAGCTGTAGTTATTACATTTTGTAGACATGAAACTGAACTTCAAGTGGGTTAAGGAACTTCTCCTCAGTCACTTAGCTCTTAAACAACAGAGCCAAATTCGGACCCAAAGTTACTGTAATACATTCTACATTTTACTTCTGATCCCACATTACTTTCTTGCCCTTATTTCTCTTTTCCATTGTTTTCCTTCATTACTTTAAACATGTTTTTTTTTAGTTTTTATTTATTTATTTACTTATTTATTTGAGAGAGAGAGGGAGAGCAGGAGGAGCAGCGGAGGGAGAAGCAGACTTCCCGCTGAGCAGGGAGCCTGATGTGGGGACTTGATCCCAGATACTGAGATCATGACCTGAGCCAAAAGCAGATGCTTAACCACCTGAGCCACCCGAACACCCCACTTTAAACATGTTTTTATTACTCCATTACCTGGACTCTTTTTACTATCTAATACACTTTTTTCCCCTTTGTATTAAGCTGGTTTATTAGAGAAATAATTTGAGTACAAAAAATTTGAACACAGAGAGAATCCGAATGAAGAGAACACCAAAGTTCTTCTGCGTCCAGCTCCAAAGATAATTCTTCTGAAAATGTTGATAATTTCCTTCCAAGTGTTTTCCTCCTATGCTTATGCTTATATTTTTCTTTGAAATAATAGTATATGATTCCATGTATATGTTTTATAGTTGCTATTTCTTCATCTAGCCAGGCAATTCAATCATCTGACCATACTAATAGACATAATTCTAGAATGTTATTATCCATAATTACAGGACACTTGTTCAAATGAGCAAGGACTAATGTATTTGCCCTACCTCTCATTCTTGGGTATTTACATTGCTTTATTGTTTTGTCTTTGTTTTTTAATTTAATTGTACTACAGCCAATAACACACTATGTATTTATGTTGGTGCACAATTTTTATTTTTTTATTTTTAATAACTGAAGTAACATGTAAAAAAATTCTTCTTGTGTGACACCTGGGTGGCTCAGTTGGTTGAGTGCCTGCCTTCCGCTCAGATCACGATCTCCACGTCCTGGGATCCAGTCCCATGTCAGACTCCCTGCTCAGTGGGGAGTCTGTTTGAGGTTCTTTCTCTCTCCCTCTGCTCCCCCCATCCCCCTTCATGCTCATGCTCTCTCTTGCTTGCTCACTCTCTCTCCCAAATTAATAAATAAGATCTTTAAGAAAAAAACTCTTCTTTTAATATCTTTAACTAAAGCACATAGAGGGAAATCCCTTTGGCTCTCAGCTGAATCCCATTTCTCTCCCTAGAGTCCTCAGGTGGGTGTTTTTCCATAAAGATTTTTCACTTTGATACATTCATTGTACAGAGTGAATGGCTCTAGGACTTGTTTTTACATAAATACGAACATCTTATATGCCTCTTATAATTATGTTTCATAGGAAGTATTTCGTAAAGGAGATGCTTGGTCAGAGGGTTGGAGCAGCCTTTTTTTTCCCACCTGTCATCACTGCTCACGGTCCTTTGTTAATCTCTGTCAGGTTGACAAGTAACAAATAGTACCCAGCGGTACTCTAATATTAATTGTAATTCTATAAGTATACACAAGTGCATTTTTTTATTAACACTTTTTTTTTAAAGATTTTATTTATTTGACAGAGAGAAATCACAAGTAGATGGAGAGGCAGGCAGAGAGAGAGAGGGAAGCAGGCTCCCCATGAAGCAGAGAGTCCAATACGGGACTCGATCCCAGGACCCTGAGATCATGACCTGAGCCGAAGGCAGCAGCTTAACCCACTGAGCCACCCAGGCGCCCCTTTATTAACACTTTTAAAAACATGGGCATGCGCTATAATGAGCTGTGGGTTTTATACACAAATAATGAATCATTGAACACTACATCAAAAAAATGAATATATTTATATATTGGTTCTATCTTGAAAGTTCCCTTTGTTCACACTTTGCCCACAATCCATCTCCCCTTCCACTATCCTTCAGGAGTGACCACGTTTCAGAATTTTTATGCATTATTTTAGACTTCTTCCTAGGCATATACACACAAAGGTAGGAGTACAAACATCCAGAATATTTTTGATCTGTTTGTGTGTGTCTGCCATCCTTAAATAATTGATATACTACAAACTGGCTTTGGAAATGAACACTATTTCTTAGAGAACAATCCATGTTAATACATTGTCTCATACCCACTGGATGACATTGGCAACTCCCTCCTCCTATGCAGCTGTGACAACGGCCTAAATTGTCTCCATACACTGCCAAATGTCCCCTGAGGAGCAAAATTGCCCCTGGATTGGGAACCAATATTATAAATCTCATCCTTTTTCCTGCTGCATTATACTCCAAATCGTTTCATATTTTTTTCTGTTGAAATGTGGCAACGAGCATCTTTGTACAAAAGAAAAATTCTCTTGAGAGATAATATGGCACAAGGGAAAGAACATAGCTTCTGGAGCCAGACTACTTGGATTCACATCTTAGATTATAAATTTGTAAAAAGAAGATACTAATAGAAATTACTGTTATCACCTAACAACTTATAAAGACAGGAAATACAGCATAATAAAATCAATATATGTTGCCTATGTCCTTTTAAAAGGCAAAAAAAAAAAAAAAGAAATTAATGAGGACGAAAGGCATTTAAGCCTGCAAAGCACTTAAAACAGTGAAAGCAAGTTATCAATAAATGATACCTACTATCACATGCCTTCATAAGCATGTGTGCAAGTGTTTCTAAAGAGTAGAGACTGAACAACAACAACAAAAATTTAGCTAGGTTGTTTATGAGTTCCATGTTTTTAATCTGAAGAGATGTTGCCAAATCTCCTGCCAAAAAGAATACCAATTTATATCATGATAAATTATATATTATGGAGATAGTTCCTCAGACACTCACTAGTATTTTATGTCATATTTGAATATTTTTTTTAAATCTGATGGAGGACAAATGCTATTTCATTTTAATTATAAATTGCATATTCCTAATTACTAGTGACTTGGAGAAATGCTTTATACATTCATTGGCCATTTATATTTCCTTTTCTATAAATTGCTTGTTAATATCTTTTGCCTTTTTTGTATTTTTTTGTATATCTTCTTCTTACACATATGTAGTAGCTCTTCAACCATTTCACTTAATAACACTTTTCTACAAATGATGTAAATATTTTTCTTGACCTGACATTTGATTTTTAACTTTCTTTATGGTGATTGGAATACAGAGATATTAAATTTCAATGCAGCTAAATTGATTGATCTTTTCACTTTGGCTTGTGCTTTTGGGGTCCTGTTTGTAAGAAGGCAGGTTATGAGCAAACTGCCAAATGATTAGAAATTACATATTTTACCAGTCACGACAAAATTAGAAGCCAAAAGTAATAAGAAAAGAGGATAAAAGAAGACATACTAATATATCATGAAGGAAGTGAGATAATATTGATCAATCACCTATACACACTAGAGTTTTCAGATATATTAAGTCAATTTTACTGACAGCTGACTGACACTTCAGAGAAGACAGAAAAATCTAAAATAAGGATGCCATCATTGTAGGCTTATAGTTACTGGGAACATTCAGTGTAGGAACCAAGTTTAGTTATAACTCCTAAACCACTATAGAACCATTAAATCACTGGACTTGGCAATAAACTCTGACTTATATTCAAATATTCTGTTTGTTTATGGAGTTCCCTTGAAATATATTTACACTATATATGACTGAAAGAAACATTTGGCTTCTGCTATTTTACAAATGGAATATTTCAAAAATGTTTCTTCTCAATGACGTTAAATTCCTGAATCCTAGTGATGTGACATGAAAGTTTTGTACCCAGGGCACTTGGGCTCAGTAGGTTAAGTGTCTGACTCTATCTCAAGTTTCTATCTCTATCAAGTCTTCATCTCACAGTCATGAGTTGGAGCCCTACATTGGGCTCCACGCTGGGTGTGGAGCCTACCTAAAAAAAAATTTAAAAATTGAAGTTTTTGTACCCACTTTATCCTACTTCACTGGACCCTCACTTGATGAATACCACCTCCCTTTTTCCAATCTAGAATTAGGGATGGCTAGGAAAGCAAAGAGAATGAAGGGATGTGACTTCTGTGAGCAAAATAATGAACTACATTTAAGTAAAATGCTTGAAAATCTCACCCTTTTGACCTTTTAACATTTCACCATAAGCCTGGGTCTGAAAGGAAACGTATCTTCAACTCTTCAGACAGGAGCAAGACCTGATTGTATCTGCCATCCCTTTCAACACTATCTTCACTGAGGGAAAAGCTGTTTGTACCAACAGACTTCAGTCAGGTTAGAGGCAGAAAGGAAGAAGAATGGGGACACTACAAGGAGGGTTGGAGAGAGGAAGACCAAGAGGCCATGAAAAAGGGAGAGAAATCACACAGGAGACTTCCTTATGCCTTTCTCTGGGGTGGGCTCATTATGGATGGCTAGGAAATAGAAGGAGGGAAACAATGGGCTGTTTCCACATTCCCAGGATTTGGAGCATGATGGTCTAATGATCAGACCTTTCTGGTGATGGACTTCCTGCCTAGCTTGAGTTGTAGTATCTTATAAAATACTTGCAGATATAATGAGTTGTCTGCAAGGCTGAAGGAGAAATAGCAGCTAAATGCATAAACAACCCTGTTAGGAGTCTGATGGGAGCCACAGACTGTAGTAAATGAAGTGAATCACAAAGTGAAATTATATCCTTACCACATAGCAGATACGTTCCAGAAAATACCTTCATGTCAAGTCTGCATCTGTTCTGGTCTCTGCAACTGACAGGAGTGTATAGGTCTTAGGAAAGTGCAACCAAATGGAGGAAGGTAGCAAACCAACTCTTCAAGAAGTGCTAAACTTTATGCATTAGAAACCACTCTGCAACTGAGGAAAGATTTGAACTTCAGATAAATGACTTCTTAAAAAAATAAAGGAAAAGGAAAAAGATAACATCAAAAGAAGATGTGTATGACTTTTATGCAACTCCTGTATTCCTATAAAGTTGGATGTAAATGAAATATGTTTTAAAAAGATGGAAGTATGTTTGCTGGTGTTAAGTGTAAACTTCTCTTTGACATACACACACTCAGAGAAATATGCAGATTACTAGGTTTTGCCTTGATGAATCGCTCAAACCAAGACTGGCCATGTAAGTGAAAAGCAATCATTGCCAGTTCCAGGTAACCACCCTCCCTCCTTCTCTGCTCACTACCCAACTACCGCAAGGGTAACCCACCACTATCCCAACATCTAACAACCAGTGACCAGTTTTCCTATTTTGAATGCAATGGAAAAACGGAAGCATATAATACGTAGTCCTTGTTGTTGGCTCCGTCACTCAGCAGGATGTGAAATTCACCCATATCGTGTATAGTTGCAGATCATTCATTCTCTTTACGGTATAGAAATTCACCATAGCAAAACATGATCCCACTCTACTACTCTATCCCACTCTTCCATTATATCCCTTCTGCTATTGTTGGGAATTTGAGTAGTTTCTAGCTGAGGACTGTTAAAGAGTGCTGTTGTAATGAATGTACTTGCACAGATCTTTTTGTGGGTATAAAGGTGCATTTTTCTAGAGTACTTACCTAGGATGAAAATTTATAGGTAATGTATATGAAATACACTCACATATACACATACACTCAGTTTTATTAGATACTGCCTCTTTTCAAAAATGCCAAATTTTAGATGGAAGTATTTCTAAAGGAATTTCACTCATTTTAGTTTAATTTTAAAACAAGATAGAAAACCAAGATCTTGCACAAATAAGACCCCAAAAAAGGGATTTGGGGGAGGGGCAGTTATGATATTATTCTGTATCTGTTCTTTGGTGTTAGTTACCTGATTACATATTTGTCCCAAGTTGTGGAAATATATAACAAAAAAAGTGTATTTTTTTTTCTTTATGTACCATAAGTTTATTGATTACCCAGTGGAGGGATATTTGGTTACTTCTAGGTTCTAGCAATCATGTTATTAATTTTATGCTGTCATAAACCTTCATGTCAGGTATTAGTTTGGACGTATGCTTTTATTTCTGTAGGTTAAACATCTACAATAGGATGTCTGGGTCACATAGGGCACATAGGTGTCACTTTATAAGTAACTGACAAGCTTTTCCACAGTGGCTTTTCCATTTTGTATTCCCATCAGCAATGCGTGAGAGTCCTGTTACTTGATATTGCTGCCACCAGTTGGCGTTATTGGGCTTTGTTTTCTTTGTTTTTGCTAAGAGGTGTGCAGTGACAGCTCCTTGAGGTTTTAATTTGCATTTCCCTAGTGACTAATGATATTGGCATCTGTTCATGTGTTTATTTCCTGTCCATATACCTTCTTTGATGAAGTGTCTGCTCCAATCTTTGGTCCATTTTTCATTGGGTTATTGGCTTTCTTGTCGTTGAGTTTTGAGAGTTATCAGATGTATGACTTTTTTAAAAAAGATTTTATTTCTTTATTGGATAGAAAGGGAAAGAGCACAAGCAGGGAGAGCAGCAGGCAGAGGGAGAAGCAGGCTCCCCACTGAGCAGAGAGCCCAGTGAGGGACTCGATCCCTCAGTTGGACTTGACCAACTGAGCCACCCAGGCACTTCTATCAGATGTATGATTTGCATATATTTTCATCCAGTCTGTGACTAGCCTTTCGATTCTTTTTACAGATGTCTTGCAAACTAAAAACACTTCATTTTGATGAAGACATGTTTTATCAGTTTCTCATTTATGGATTATACTCTTGATGTTTCTATCTACAAACTCTACCTAACTTAAGGTGACAAAGATTTTTCTCTTATGTTTATTTTTAAAAATGACATAGTTTTATGTCTTACACTTAGTTCTACAATCCATTTTGAATTAATTTTTACATACAGTGTCAATTATAGGCTGAAATTCTTTTTTTATATACAGATATCCCATCATTCTAGTACAGTTTGTTAAAAGAAAAAAATACTATCCTTTCTCCATTGAATTTCCTTTGCACTAATGTCAAAAATCTATTGGTCATATTTCTGCATGTCTCTTTCTGGACTCTATTCTGTTCCATTTATCTGTCTATATATTCTTTCTCCGATATTGCACTGTCTTTATTATTACAGCTTTGTTGTAAGTCTTAAAATTAGGTAATGTAAGTGCTCCATCTTTATTCTTCTTTTCCCAAATTATCTTGACTGTACTAGGCTCTTTCCTTTTTCCAATAAATTTTAAAACCAGTTTATTGGTATTTACAAAACATCTGACAGGATTTTAATTGCATTGGATCTGTAGATCAATTTGTGAGAAGTAAAATCTTAAACCTTGCATCTCCCAATCCATGAACACAATATATCTTTCTGTTTACTTACGTCTTAATTGATGACTCCCATCAGTCTTTTATAATTTTCAGGTTAGAGATTTTGCACAAGTATTATTAGACTTATGCCTAAGTATTTTATTTTCTTTTGTGATATCTTAAATGGTACTTTTTAAAGGGTCTTCTGGATGACTTTATTAATTCATTGACTTCTCCAGTTTGAAATAAACTTCAGAGATTATTTTGTTTAGTTAGCGTTTGGATGTTTGAATCACAGATTAGCCTTGATCTGTTGGAACATTTTCAAAGATCAAAACTGAAAAATTATGGAAAAAAAATATTTTTAACAGAGATATTCCCTGTAGTCTTTACCCAGTTTCCCTCAATAATTACATTTTACATAATTATAGTACAATATCCAAAGACAGGAAACTGACATGGTACAGTGTATGTTTATAGTTCTATGTTATTTTAAAATAAGTGGATTCATGTAACAACCACCTCAGTTAAGAGACAAAATTATTCCATCACCCACTTAAGCCCCCATGTTGCATCACCACTTCCTCATATCAGGGAGATCATATGATAGTTATCTTTCTCTGCTTGACTTATTTCGCTAAGCATGATACGCTCTAGAATGAAACAAGATGGAATTGGGAGGGAGACAAAACATAAGTGACTCTTAATCTCACAAAACAAACTGAGGGTTGTTGGGGGGAGGTGGGGTGGGAGAAGGGGGTGGGATTATGGACATTGGGGAGGGTATGTGCTTTGGTGAGTGCTGTGAAGTGTGTAAACCTGGCGATTCACAGACCTGTACACCTGGGGATAAAAATATATGTTTATAAAAAATAAAAATAAAAAAAGTTGATGTCCCACAAAAAAAAAAAAAAAATATTCCATCACCAAAAAGAACCATCTTGGGCTATTCCATTATAGTCATGCAAGATCTCCTTGTGAATATCTTCTCCCATTCCCTAGGTTAATTTTTTGTTTTGTTGATGGTTTCCTTCTCTGTGCAGAAGCTTTTTAGTTAATGTAGTCCTAACTGTTTATTTTTGCTTTTGTTACCCTAGTCTAGGGAGACATGTCCCTCAAAAAATTGCTAATTCTAATGTCCAAGACTTTATTGCCTGTTTTCTTTTAGGATTTCTGTGGTTTCAGGTTTTACCTTTATTTTTCTTTAAGATTTTACTTACTTATTTGAGAAAGAGAGCAAGCATGAGTCGGGGGGAGAGTCAGAGAAGAAAACTCCCTCACTGAGCAGGGACCCCAACACAAGGCTTTATCCCAGGACCCTAAGATCGTGACCAGAGCCAAAGCAGACACTTAAAGTGACTGAGCCCCTCAGGTCTTACATTTAGAGCTTTAATCTATGTCAAGGTTGGTTGTTTTCATTTTTTGTGGGTTTTTTGTTTGTTTGTTGGTTGGTTGGTTGGTTGGTTGTTGTTGTTGTTGTTTTTACAGTGTGAGAAAGTTGTCCAGTTTCATTCTTTCGCACATGGTCTTCCAATTTTCTCAACACTTGAACGGTATTTTTTTTACCTTTAATTTTTCAATTATTCATTGTTAGTTTATAGAATTCCAACTGATTGTTGTATATTCTCTGTATGTTGTGCAGCTTTGCTAAACTTGTTTATCCATTATAGCAAAAGAATGTACAATGAAAAAGGCCAAGGGGCCAGAGTTTAGGGAAGGATCTTACTTGGAAACAGAAGGAAAAAAAGCAGCTCTGAGAGAGACAGAAAAGGAATTGAGGTGCATGAAGGATAACTAGGAGAAAGCAGTACATTTAATACTCCTCTAATTCAAGCAGCCTTAAACCAAACTCTTGAAAAGCTCAAATCTATTACCCAGTGCATTACTCAATTAAGCATTTGTTTCCCTTCAATTTTGCTTAATAATTTTATTTTAGTTCCTGTACTCATTGCCCTCTCTTCAAAATTCTTAGGTTTTTTTTTTTTTAATTTAAATTCAATTACCCAACCTACAGTACATCATTAGATTCAGATGTAGTGTCAATAATTCATCAGTTGCATACAACACCTGGGCTCATCACAACACGTGCCCTCCTTAATGCCCATTCTTAGGTGTCTTTTTGAAGTCAAGAGACGAGCTTAAACATTGACTCATCAAACAATCCCATGCCATCTTTGAACCTGACCCATCTCTAAAATGTTTCCTGGAATTTTTGTGGCACTGGAACAAGTCAGGGTTCTTTTATTTACCAACACTTATTCAACATTTATTATATGCAAGCCACAATGCAGAAGACTATGGCCAGGAGAGATACAGAGCAGGATGACATTCAAAATATTTAACAATTTGTACAACATCTGACCTATCTGAAAAAACAAAGCCATAGCCTAGACTGGCCCCTGGAGACACTGCTGTGCCAGGTACCCACCTTTTAGTTATTTGAATGAGGGGACATGAGGTATCCTGTGGGAAGGAGTGAGAAAAAACCTGGAGCAAGGGCATTCTCTGTGGAGGGCATGGGATAGTGACTATTTACCAAATGTCATAGACATGTTTCAATATTGTGAGAACTTGTGTATCACTATCCCCAGTGGTCTCAAGAATGAGAGAGTTTATTACACTTGCTAATTGGAAAGACAATACACAAACTAATGATTACAATATCATGTGGAATATAATGACATCCTCAAGAGGGCACAGGGAAGTTTTATGGAAATTCAGGGAAGTGAAGATCTCTTCTTTTGGAGAGGAGGATAAGTATGACAAATGACAAAATAAGACACTGTCTATGTCCTTGACTCTAGGGAAGACCCTCTAGGCATTGGGGAGTACAGGGTCTCACAAGCAGTGGCACACTCTTACCAAGATACTTGGGGTAAGAGTGAGTTTAATTGAGTCTTAGAAACAGAAAAGTGGAGACGGGGCCTGATTGACTGGGGATGGGTATCTGACTTTATTTAGAAAGATTAAAAAACAAGGAACTAAGGGTTGGCTTAGAGTTTGAGAACTGGTTGGCTGGCTAATCCATGATTCTGGTCATGAAAACATTTACAGGAACAGGAAAGTTCTGTTTGTTGACATGGAACCCTGGAGCAGCTCCATTTTGTGCCTAGAAATTTATGTCAACAGACACTTGAGATGAGTCCAAAGACAACTGTATTTACATGTTAAAGCAGAAGCAGTGAAGGTGAAGGGCACAAATCAGTCAAGTGCGGGGAGGTTAAAGCGCACTGTGTTTGCCAATAACAGAGACGGTCAGAAAAAGAACAATGAGATAAGATGGCAGCTAAAACAATGTGGACCAAACGATGGGAGCACAGATTGATTCCCTTGACATTACAATGTATGACTGGATTTTTTAGTTCAAAAGGGACTTAGAGATCTTACAGGACAACCTTTACAGAGAAACTGAGGCCAGGGGGAAGAAGCGAAGAGCACAAAGTTACAGAGTGTTACACAATTTGTTGGCCTTGGAAATACGGGGTTCTCACTTCAGAGTTTTGTCCCCCAGTGTGGGGGGGGGGGACAAATGAAAGAGTTTATTACATTGCTAGTTGGGGAGACTATACACAAACTAATGAGATTAGTTCTCATTGTCTCCCTTGCCTCAAGGTTTTAAAAATGCAAAATAGGGGCACTTTGGTGGCTCAGTCGGTTAAGTGTCAGACTTTTGAGCTTAGCTCAGATCTTGATCTCAGGGTCATGAGTTCAAAACCTGCATTGGGCTCTATGCTGGGTGTGAAGCCTACTTAAAAATCAATGAATAAGTCAATAACGTGCAAAATAAATAAATGTCAGCAGCAACTGGTTAAGTGTCAGACTTTTGAGCTCAGCTCAGAGCTTGATCTCAAGGTCATGAGTTCAAGGCCTGCATTGGGCTCTATGCTGGGTGTGGAGCCTACTTAAAAATCAATGAATAAGTCAATAAAGTGAGAAATAAATAAATGTCAGCAGCAACTGCTGATGGAGCTCTTTAGATTCCCACCCCTAAACTTCCCCCATCCCACCCAGAGGGCTAATATCCTGCCTTACTACCTAGGAATTATGTTCAAGAAGATTAAACTTAACACTCTTCAAGTCTCTGCTTTCTCTTCAGGTGTTTTTTTAAAAAAGTGAGCACTGGAAGTAGATGCTCTAGTCTCTGGCCCTCTCAGCCAGCCAAGTCTGAATCAGCTCTTTTCCCACTACGAGGCGACAATAGCACAGCTCAGCTGCCTGTTGAAAGCCTCTGATGCAAAACACATTATATAAGCGCTCTCCTCTCTCCTCATCTTGTCAGACACAAAGCTATCATCTTGAAGGGTTTTCTCTTTTTCCCTTGCTCTCACTCCTCAGTTAGACTTGCTTGTTATTAAGCTGCTTTCTCTTCCGAGATATTATTGGGATTCATTTTATTTCCATTCCTTTCATCTCTTCTATCAATCAAGAGGAAAGCAGATAAAAAGGCTGCCCTTAGAACAAATAAGAAAGCTCACTGTTTTGAACTCACCCACTGTTCCATTTCTTCCTGAAGATTTTGTGCTTAATGGACAGTAATCATATTCCAAGACCCAAGACCAGAACTGAAAGTTTTGCCCTAGCTTTCTCCAGTACAGCTTTACGATTCTAACTTGGGGACTGTTAACTCTTCTGGATGCAAACTTTTCACCTACTGATCAGCCTTCACAACATGGTTTTCTTTCTTAAATATTATTTCACATTAGCATTATGAATTTTATTCTTTTAAAGAGTTTATTTATTTGACAGAGAGAGACACAGCAAGAGAGGGAACACAAGCAGGTGCAGAGGGAGAGGGAGAAGCAGGCTTCCTGCCAATCGGGGAACCCAATGCAGGGCTCAATCGCAGGACCCCGGGATTATGACCCAAGCTGAAGGCAGACGTTTAACAACTGGGCCAACCAGGTGTCCCAGCATTACGAATTTTAGTTAGACTGTAATATTTGAATACTTGCTGTTAGAATTTATCACTTCCTGTCACTACACAGCAGACCATACTCAGTGCTAACCACGCATCAGCAGTTAGGGTCCATAATCAAATTTCTGAGGTAGACATCTCTATTACCTCTTACTTAGATGGGGAAACTGAAACCTAGAGGTATTTAATTATTTACCCTAGGTCTTCCTGCTAATAACTAGTAGAACCAGAACTTGACTCCAGACAGCTTGGGTCTCAAACTTTTATATATGACCACAATATTATTCAGCCCTGTTCCAAGTTGTATTTTATGCAGCCCCATGTCAAGCAGTTAATTACATTAGAGTTCCTCTAAAGATTCACTCTATAAATTTGATACAAATCAGCCCAGTGATTTCAGAGTAAAGTATACTCTTACAAAAAAAAAAAAAAAAAAAGCAAAGAGACAAGCAAAAACAATGAAAAACTATGAAGAGAATCACAAACTGAAAAATTTGTGTTGATAAACATGTTCATGAGAAAACAGTACTTCGTTTTTCAGAAGATCAGTTTTCTTGACAGGTCAGCCAACTAAGACATCATCTCAAGCAAAAAGGGGCTCCTGAAAAGCCCTTTGCTGTGACAAATATCATATGCCCACTTCTCTGCAATTTAAACAAACAAACTAGGAATGAAAGCACTTACTAAATCATTATCAACTTTTATTCATCATATATGGTTATATCTGGTTATATGGCATTTTAACAGAGTATTAAGAAATACTGAAAATATGTAGAGGAGAAAATACAAGAGGCAGATACATAGAAAACAAAGCAAAACAAAATAAAACAAAACAAAAAACCCCATAGGGTACAGTTTGATGATGGGGATGAGTGAGAAAACCTAAATCAAAGTAAATAACAAAGAGGTAGCACCCTAGAGCATTCAGCTAAAAATCCTAATGGCCACTGAAGACATTCTAAGTCACTTCTACAGGACAGCACAGGACTTAACGAAGAACTTAAATCATTCCCAGGAAGGCTAAATAGCATCTTCATTAATTTGACTTGAGAAGATAAAATGCATATTATTTTGTTTAAATTAACCTTTGTCTTCATTTCTTCAGTATTATTTGTCTCCCCTTTTGTGACTTCCAATTTACCTGCATATTTTCCATGATTTTATTATTTCTTCTATATTTTTCTGGAACCCTGACCTGTCATATTCCAATGGCTGTGTTGTCCGAAATGATCCCTATGCTCTGGGATCTGTGTTTTTCTCCTGGGACCCTGCCTCCCTTTTATTTTCTTTGCTGTTCACAGTTTCATCTCCTTTCTAGTCTCTTCGAGGAAGAGTTTGTGGTTTCACTTGTCCTTCTCACGTTTATGTGGTCTTGGAATGGAGAAACAGGAAAGCTGGACTTATTTTCAAGCTGCAAGAGGCATTAATGATTTTCTGAAGATGGCATTGAAAACATTCACATCGGAAATTGAACATTTTTTTAACTGACTTCTTTTTAGTCTGCCCGATTTGATTTGCCTTTTTTTTTTCTTTTTCTCCACTCAATTAATTGTTTTCCTCCAAGTGAAATTTCTATTCATGCCATTGAATTCCTGCTTGTGATCATCTCGAATAGAGTTGAGCTTTTTTACTGAATAAACCACCTATATAACATGTTGTATGTACGAAGTCCTTTTTTTTTTTTTTTTTTAATTTGACAGAGTGAGAAATCGCAAGTAGGCAGAGAGGCAGGCAGAGAGAGAGGGGAAAGCAGGCTCCCAACTGAGCAGAGAACCAGATGTGGGGCTTGTTTGATCCTACGACCCTGAGACCATGACCTGAGCCAAAGGCAGAGGCTTAACACACTGAGCCACCCAGGTGCCCCTTCGAAGTTCTTTTATTTATTTATTTATTTATTTATTTATTTATTTATTTATTTATTTTTATAAGCACATATTTTTATCCCCAGGGGTACAGGTCTGTGAATCGCCAGGTTTACACACTTCACAGCCCTCACCAAAGCACATACCCTCCCCAATGTCCATAACCCCACGAAGTCCTTTTTAGGGTTTCTTGAATAACCCTGTGAAGTGGTTGGTTGGTTTATTTGCCTCCCTGGGTTCTTATACACAAATCTTCCCATTCTTTTTTTTGTCCCATTTTGCCATTACTTGCCTATCAGTCTATTTCTTCCATGCACCTTCTATCGCTGTTCTTATAGATCTTCATCGACATCTGCTCTGGGGTCAACTGTATGGAACTGTAATTTCCCCAAACCTCACCACCCGCTGGGTACATATGTGGGAGCCCTAATATTAATACCTAATTTTTCTGGCTCATTTCCCCAAACTGTTAATGTACGAATCCCAGCTTCCCTCTTAAGAAATTTTAGAATCTCCAGAGGCATGTGTGACATACGCTGCCCTCTCCTGAATTCTGTGCCACGCCGCTGGTCACAGCCACTTCCTCCTGCTGCTCTGCTGGCTCTGTCGCTGCACTATTGTTTATGGGGCAGCAATTCCCTGAAAATGATTGCCGCCACTCCACTGGGCACAGTAGGCCCTCTCACTACATCGCGTTCCTCCTCTGAGTGCCCAGTCCCTCTTTTGCGGACCCCCAGGCTCAGCGTTTCTTGGCTGCTGGCACCCTTCTGAACACCCCAAAAGTCAAATCTGCTCTGGGGCATGTGTCAGGGTGACAGAGAAAGACTTCCTACTCTTTGTTCTGGATTTCAGGAAAGGTGACCCAGGGGAGGGCTCTTCCACCCCAGATTCCTTTACTAGGGCTGCGATAACAGAGTACCACAGACTGGGTGGTTTAAACAATAGAAATTCACTATCTCACGGTTTGGAGGCTGGAACAGCAAGATGAAGGTGTCAGCAGGGTTGGTTTCTCCTGAGGCCTCTCTGGCTTGTAGATGGCCACTCTCTCACTGTGTCCTCACATGGTCTTCTCTTTGTCCGCATATGTCCCTGGTGTCTCTCCCAATGTCCTCATGTCCTCTTCTTACAGGACACCAATCAGGATGAAGACCCACCCTAGATGCCTCATTTACCTTAACCATCTTTTTAAAGGCTCTGCCTCCAAATATCTGAAGGGACTGGGGTTAAGGTTTCAACGTATAAATCTTAGGGGGACCTAATTTAGTTTATAACAAGTACCCATGCAATTCAGATCACAGTGAAGGTGTTCTTTCACTTTCTCTCCCTTTCTATGGTACAGCCATTTGTCCTGAAAGCTTGTGTCTGGTGATCCCCTCCACAGGCCACTGAGAACTCCTGCACACCTCTGAGAGGTAGGACTGTGTTTCTCCTTTGTCCACAGCAGCTTCTTTTTCCCAGAGACCCCCTCCCCCAGACCCCGTGCAAAAAGTTGTACCTGGTGCCACGTGAGTTTGGCTCTTAACCAGGACCATCAACAATGAAGACCAGCCAGACTTAAAATGAATCATGACTAAACATGCTACAGAGCTGATGCTCAGAGCACTGTTAAAAACTGTGGGCTCTGCAGCCAGACCCGCTGAGAGCCTCATCCTATCTGCCCAACTCCTTAGCTTGGTGACATTGGGCGATGTACTTAACTAGACTATGCCTTAGTTCCCTTATCTTCAACCCAGATTTCACAACAACACTACATACCTCAAAGGATTGTTGTAAGGATTCAATTTGTTATTACAAAATAAAGAAAGTAGTTAGAATAGGATAGACTATATAGAAAATGTCCAGTAAATTCTACTTATCACTGTCATTAGAGTACCATGGAAGTTAAGGGTGTGAGGGCAGACTTATCCTACAGTACCTCTATAATAGGTACTCAGTAAATATCTGTGGAACATAAAAATGATTAATATAACATTTATTTTCCACATTTTAATGTTCATTTAGTTCTCATAGAAGTTATTTCATTTAATCTACCAAAAAAAAAGTAATATATTTTAGAGATTTTAGAGATTTTCCATTTTAGAGATGAGAAGACTAATGACCAGGGATTTTACCACTTGACAAAAGTGTTGGACAACTAATGTGCAGCACAGCTAAGATTTGAAACTCTTCCCTCCCCCCCCCCATCTCATTACCTTGCCTTGTAAATAGTACTGTCAACCCCAAACTTCCTCTCCTTCCCACATCTCACTCCAAAACAAAAGCAAACTGTCTACATCTCCTGATCTCCTGTGGGTAAACATGGTCTTATCTGGATGTCTTTCAGCATGTCATTTTTTTTTTTAAGATTTTATTTACTTATTTGACAGACAGAGATCACAAGTAGATGTAGAGGCAGGCAGAGAGAGAGGGGGGAAACAGGCTCCCTGCCTAGCAGAGAGCCTGATGTGGGACTCGATCCCAGGACCCTGAGATCATGACCTGAGCCAAAGGCAGAAGCTTAACCCATTTAGCCACCCAGGTGCCCCTCACCATGTCATTTAATTCAGTGTGTTCAGCCATGATCTGGAAACTTACAGAAGCCAGTTTGGCTGGAACACCTTAAACAATTCTGTGAGCAAACAGATGCTGAGGAAATTATCCCAGTGTGGATAGAAGGATCTAGTGAGCCCTTGGGTAAGGGAAGGCAGGGAGGGCACTGCACCTCTGCCAGAAAAACCACATTATACCAGGTGTTAGCATACATTTCCTGGGAACAAGAAGAAAATAAGTATTTTTGGATTTGCAGACCATACCCCAATCTCTGTTGTGACCACTCAGCTCTACTATTGTAGCACAAAATCAGCCATAAACAATACACGAAGAAAAGGCATGCCAGTATCCCAATAAAATGTTATTTAAAATGTATTTTAGGGTGCCTGAGTGACCCACTTGGGTAAGCAGCAAATCCTTGATTTTGTCTCAGGTCATAATCTCAAGGTCCTGGGATGGAGCCCCACATTGGGTTCCATGCTCAGTGGGGAGTCTGCTTGAGGAGTCTCTCTCTCCCCCTGTCTGTCTGCATCCCCCCCATCATGATGCAATGTGCACACACTCTCTCTCAAATAAATAAATAAATCTGTAAAAAAATAAAATAATGTGAGACAGGAATCCATCAGAATCCTAGAGGAAAACATAGGCAGTAATCTCTTCAATATCACCCACAGCAACTTCTTTCAAGATATGTCTCCAAAGGCAAAGGAAAAAAAGTGAAAATGAAATTTTGGGACTTCATCAAAATCAAAAGCTTCTGCACAGTAAAGGAAATAGTCAAGAAAACAAAGAGGCAACAGAATGGAAGAAAATATTTGCAAATGACAGTACAGACAAAAGGTTGATATCCAGGATCTAAAAAGAACTCTCAAACTCAACACACACAAAACAGATAATCATATAAAAAATAGGCAGAAGATATGAACAGACACTTCTCCAATCAAGACATACAAATGGCTATCAGAACATGAAAAAATGTTCATCATCACTAGTCATCAGGGAGGTTCAAATTAAAACCACATTGAGATACCACCTTATATCAGTTAGAATGGCCAAAATTAGCAAGACAGGAAGCAATGTGTGTTGGAGAGGATGTGGAGAAAGGGGAACCCTCTTCCACTGTTGGTGGGAATGCAAGTTGGTGCAGCCACTTTGGAGAACAGTGTGGAGATTCCTCAAGAAATTAAAAATAGAACTTCCCTATGACCCTGCCATTGCACTCCTGGGTATCTACCCCAAAGATACAGATGTAGTGAAAAGAAAGACCATCTGTACCCCAATGTTTATAGCAGCAATGGCCACGGTCGCCAAACTGTGGAAAGAACCAAGATGCCCTTCAATGGATGAATGGATAAGGAAGATGTGATCCATATACACTATGGAATATTATGCCTCCATCAGAAAGATGAATACCCAACTTTTGTAGCAACATGGACGAGACTGGAAGATATTATGCTGAGTGAAATAAGTCAAGAAGAGAGAGTCAATTATCATATGGTTTCACTTATTTGTGGAGCATAACAAATAGCATGGAGGACAAGGGGAGCTAGAGAGGAGAAGGGAGTTGAGGGAAATTGGAAGGGGAGGTGAACCATGAGAGACTATGAACTCTGAAAAATAATCTGAGAGTTTTGAAGGGGCAGGGGGTGGGAGGTTGGAGGAACCAGGTGGTGGGTATTAGAGAGGGCACCAATTGCATGGAGCACTGGGTGTGGTGCAAAAACAATGAATAAATACTGTTCGGCTGAAAATAAATTAAAAAAAATTTTTTTTTAAAGAAAGTAAAATAAATAAATAAATAAAAATAAAATAAAATAAATTTTAAAAATTTGTTTTAAAATGTTACTTACAAATGTTATTTAAGTTTTCTATACACTTTGTTCTGTTCTGAGTACTTTGCTTATAATAACAAATTTAATCCTTACAAGAACCCTTTGAGAGATGTACTATTATTATCAAATCTATGTTGGAGATGAGAGATCTAAGGCACTGAAAATTTAAGTGTATTGCCCAAGCCAAGAAGTTAGGCAGAATCGGGGGCACTTGGGTGGCTCAGTGGGTTAAGCCTCTGCCTTCAGTTCAGGTCATGATCCCAGGGTTCTGGGATCAAGCCTCACATCAGGTTCTCTGCTCTGCAGGGAGCCTGCTTCTCCCTCTCTCTCTGTCTGCCTCTCTCCCTACTTGTGATCTCTGTCTATCAAATAAATAAAATCTTAAAAAAGAAAAAGGAGTTAGGCAAAATCAAAATGATGCACACAATTGTCAGCCCCTGCTTTATATGCATTTCTGAGTTTAATCACCACAGTCCTACAAATCTAATGTGTTCATTCCTGTTTGAAGGTGTGGAAACGGATACAGTATGAACTGAGCACAGGGCCAATAAGCCTGGGAGCAGAGGAAGCATGAGAACATCAGTCCTGGGGCCCTTTGTCTTGCTTCAACATGCCTCATGCCTAGGATTTCTACCCTGTTTCCTCTTCATGTCAGCCTGCATATTTGCATAGCTGTGTATATTACATTCAAAGACCTTTGATAGACAGCATGATCTGACTGTCATAGCCATATTGTCTCCTAGCAGCTAATGGCCATGATGTTTTTGTTTACTGTCATTTGTTAGACTCACAAGCTCAGAACTTAAGAATCTGTTCATATCTTTTTAACTACCCCAGGTGAAAAGAGGTACAAACTTACAAGATATGGTGATTTTCCCTTCTCACTTTTTAGTTACTAGTTAAGAACATCAGTTTTGGAGGGAGTGAGTCCTTGTTTTGTTTGCCATAAACCCAAGATGCCACTCCCTTGCCTTGCAGGATTTTCAAGAAGCGTCAAAAAAAAAAGAAAAAAGATGTTGGTCAAATACTTACTATAGTGTTCGGAACACAGAAAATCCTCACTAATGTTGCAATTATCACTTATTTGTGTTCCTTTTCCCTCTTCTTTCATGTTCTCTCCCATAGCCAGTGGTAGGCTGGTCCTCACCATTCTCACTTTGGGAAGTTAGCTCAGCTCATGGTTTCTCAACCTTGACAGTATTGATATTTGGGGCCAGATAATTTTTTGTTGTCGGAGCTATCTGGTGCATTTTTAGATATTTAGCAGCAACTCTGACCTCTCCCCACTAAATGACAGAGCATCTCCACAGCTGTGACATCAAATAGGCCTTCAGATATGCTAAATTTCCCCTAGGGGACAAAAGGGCCTCACTTGAGAACTTTAGGCCCAGCACTCAGTGAGCCCCATTTTCTAGTCTCTGTTCCTTCCTAACCCAGCAGTCAGAGATGGGCTACCTGAGCTCTGCTCCAAAGCCCAATGACTGCATCAGGAAAGAGAAACCAACCCAGGCCAAACCAAGCAAATTTTACCCCTTGAGAGCATGAAATTAAAAGGAAAGCCAGCCATTCTGCTTCTTGACTCAAGGAGACAAATACTCAGCGGGGAGAGGATAGTGTCTCAGACTCACTTCTTCTCCTGAAACAGAGAAAGCCAGTGCACAGAAACAGAGCATGACAATCAGACAAGCAAAGGACAGTGATGTGGCGGAACCCCATGTGGGGTTTCTGGCCATTTCCACTTCCAGGTTTCAGGTCTTAGAGAGACCCGATGATCTTTTTCTCCTGGGTTTGGTGAACTATTCCAGATTTTTTCCAACACATTCTGAACCTGCTTCTCTTTCTTTTTGCCTTGAACCCAATTGTGTAGCTTTTCTTTTTTCTTGTCAACAAAAGAGTTTTAACTAAAAAGAGTCTTAACTAAGACCTTGTGTTGTTAGCCAACACATAGTTGCTGTGCGTGTGTGTGTGTGCGTGTATCTGTATATATATATATATATATATATATATATATATATATATATATATCATTTATCACATATGTATGTATATCACATGTATATATACATATACACACACACACACATATATATGTATAATCACATCCGTTCATCCATCAATGGACATTTAGGTCGTTTGGCTATTGTAAATAATGTTGTATAGAACATGAGAGTGCATGTATCTTTTCAAATTCATGTTTTTGTTTCTTCAGATGAAGATCCAGGAATTGAACTGATGGATCATATGGTAGTTCTATTTCTAATTTTGGCATGGGGGGAACATCAGGCTTCCTTCTGTTAGAATACATCGGGGTGGCTGGGTGATGGACATTGGAGAGTTAATGTGCTATGGTGAATGCTGTGCACTGTGCAAGATTGATGAATCACAGACCTGTACCCCTGAAACAAATAATACATTATATGTTAATAAATAAATAAATAAACAAGTTATTGTCCCACAAATCTGGAGAAAAAAAAGAATACATTGTTTATGTGGAAGAGCAAAGGTACAGAGTGAGAAATTCAGTCTCAGGGAGTTGTGTAAATAAACAGACTACACAAAGAAGAACAGAAGCTAGTTGTGAAGAGCTTGCTATAGCAAGGGAGTCAGCCAACGCCTTGAATTGGGAAAATCCCAAAGCTGGGTGGAGGAGTGGGAAAGTTTTATGGTGAAAAAGACAAGGGAGGCCTTGGATATGCCCTGAGAGCAGGCTGTTGGACACTGGGAAGCTGGAGGTGGGTTAACCAAGACAGACTTCTTATTTGATGGTTTGGGGAACATAGTCAGCTTCCCATGGTCAACCCTGAGTTGGAAGTCATGGCAAAAAATAAGGAAGGTGGCAGCCATTGGTGAGGCCCTGACTGTCCCAGGCAACCACAGCTGGTGCTGTGGTTTTGACTTTCTGGATGGGGAGTTGCAGACAGTATGGCTAAGACCCACTGTTGATTGGCATATTCAGTCTCTCAGAAAAATGATTAAGGATAAAGAAAATGGTAGTCTCATCCCTGATTAGAGAGTTGACATTACTTCGGTGGAGAAGAGAGTAGAACAAAAATCAAAACTATCTAAGTCACCAGTCTGTGTCTTAAATAAAGAACTGAAGGTCAGTGTTATGTTGGTTCATTTAGTTTTTACTTTCACAAACTAAAATGAGACGTCTACTAAGTTAGTCCTGCTTCTTCAAGCTGGCATTTTGATTAAAAGACCAAGTGTCTTCTCACAATGCTGTAAAATATTCAGGAGGTGGAGGGAACCGGTAAGTGAATACAAAAGCTCAATTAGATTGATAAGAACTACCTCCCCCCCCCATGTGTTATACCACCTCCTGAAGCACTCAGCTTCCTGAAGGCTTGGTGACATTTCATTCTGCACCCTGCAAGGTAAGGTTATAACTCAGCTATCCTAATTTCCACTAACTGAAACTTTAGTACACAAAATATTTCAACTTAAGCTTCCCACCCCTCCACTTTTAGAAAGGGGAATATAAATTGCCTTTCCATTTCTGATTTTCGAATAGAATAGGTTTTGCTTGGTCTGTACCAATTTTTTGCTTGCAGCTCAACTGTCAATAATAAATAATGTATGTGAGATATAATTATAGAAATTTACACAAAGGCAGGGTTGAAAGTGGACTAATTTTTATGGCTTCCTACCCATTTAATGGTCTAATTTTTAGCAATTTTCTGCTCCTGAAAAACCCTTTTTAAAAATCAACTTGTCTTTGAAGCAGAACACGCACAGTAGTTTTTTTCACTGATAACAGCACTGAGTTTCTAAATGTTGATTGGTATTTCATGAGAAATCTGGCCTTTTTTTTCCCCTCACCTGCTGATGAAAGCAAATCTGTTGCAAATTACACAAGTGAGATTTCTTATTATCCTTTGTTATCTAAGTGCTAGAAATAAAGACAGAGTTCTTCATAGTGCATTTGAAAATCATGGATACTATATAAATCGATGTTTGTTGAGTAGTCATGGCCCATGAAGGTCTGAATATTTATCAGGATCTGTCAGGGTTCAATCCTTCGTTTGGTTATAATTTTCAGTCACTGTTGTTCTAGGTCTCTAGCTAGCATCAGCTGGTCCCTTAACCTTATCTCCTTAGGCAGTAAAACAAAGATAATATCATTTCCTCATTTGGTGGCACAGGGCAGATGCAGCCTTGGCCTCCGAGTCAGGAGGCCAGTGTTCTGGAATTGTCGCCACCGCTAGCAGACATGCCGTTGTTGGCAATCTCTGACCTTTCTGGACTGCAGCTTGCTCACCTGCTAAATGAGCATTCTGCATTAGATAACCTCAGAGGACTTTTTAAGGGCAACATTCCATGACTGTTTAAAAAAAAAAAAAAAGTGTGATTAAATGACTAACAGCTGACCTTCCCCAAATTTTATGTTTTTTAAAGAGCTGAGGTGCCAAGCTGATAGTTTCTGTCGTCTTTGGAAAAAATCACCTAAGTATTTTCCATTTTATATTTTACCACGATGTCTTCACATGGTTGTTCCAAAAACATCCATGCTTTCTGCAAAATAAGTAAATGGACAAGTAAAATAAGTAATTGATGGCAAGACAAGGTCCAAAAGGAAGAGAAAGCGAACAGAAAAACAAAAGGAACAATTAACATTTATCTGTAGGATAGTCCCACATACACTGTTGATAGAAAATATCACAATCACAACATGCTGGGCTGAGAATAGGGTCAAAATAATTATCAGCTTCTTTCCCCAAAAAATGCTTATTTAGTCATTTATTTATTTATCCATTGTTCATATATCTGTTCATTCAACAATTTTTTTTTGCATAATCTCTGACAGGCACCCTTCTTGACATGCAGGACAACTAACAGAGGCAAGGCCTCTGGGTGCATGGGGCTTACATGAGAGTGGGAAGTGGCAAGGAACAAGCAAACAAAGATTGAACGATAAGTGATAAGGGGAGCCAGAGTGGCTCAGTCAGTTAAGCGTCTGCCTTCAGCTCAGGTCATGATCTCAGGATCCTGGGATTGAGTCCCATGTGGACTGCTCAGCCAGGGGTCTGCTTCTCCCCCTTCTTGTGCCCGCTCGCTCTATCTCTCAAACAAAAAATAAAATCTTTAAAAAAAAATAACAATAAATGATAAAACGTTCAGGCAGTGATAGTGCTACACACAGTAAAACATGAATGTAATAAAGAAGAGCAAGGGGTAGGGAGCGAGAGGCATGAAGGGGCTACAGATCAGGTGCCTAGGGAAAGAGAGAATCGCTGTAAGAGGAGGCAGAGAGCTCCAGGCAAAGTGAGCCACAAGTGCCCAGACTCGGAGAAAGGAGGGTGCTTGAGCTTTCCAAGGAAATGCAAGACGATGGTGGCTGGAATTGAGTGGATAGAAAAGAATGATTTGTAGTGGGTTGAGGGAAAGAGCCAGATCACATAGGGCTTCGTAGGCAGGGGCAAAACATTTGTGTTGTTTTGTTTTCTAAAGCTTATTTAGTCTCTATAACCCACATGTGCCACACCCTTTGGGGTATTTAAGAAAGTTAATAGGATCGCAGATATAATGAGAAGTAGTCTCAGCAGAGATTAATAATAATAATAATAACATTTAATGAGTGCTTATAATATGCCAGGCATTGTACAGAGATCTTTCTTGTACTTGCACTAACTCAGGTACCTCTTATACAACCCATGAGAAATTATCACCAGACCCCCTTACAGGTAAGAAAGGTGATTTGTTCAAATCTACCAACCTGGAAATGAAAGATCAAGAAGAGAGTTGAGATTTCTTATTCCAAAGCGCAATCAGATTCATTTAAAATGTGATGAGAACAATAGAGTCAGGAAGAGGGGTGTTTGGCTTTTCCCTTTGATATGCTATCACTCATATATGGAATTTAAGAAACAAAACAGAGGGGTATAGGGGAAGGGAGGAAAAAAATAAAACAAGATGAAATCAGAGAGGGAGACAAACCATAAGAGACTCTTAAGAAACAAACTGAGGGTTGTTGGAAGGGAGGGGGGCAAGGGGATGGGGTAACTAGGTGATGGACATTAAGGAGAGCAAGTGATGTAATGAGCACTGGGTGTTGTATAAGACTGGTGGGTGAATCAATGAACCCTACCTCTGAAATCAATAATATACTATTACGCTAATTAATTGAATTTAAATTAAAAAAACAGAAATCTCGGGGCACTGGGTGGCTCACTCTTCCACTTCCCCAGCTTATGTTCCTTCTCTCGCTGTCTTTCTCTCTGTCAAATAAATAAATAAAATCTTTTTTAAAAAAATTAAAAATTAAAAAAAATCTCTCTTTATATCTTTTTCTATACTCATATCTCATTGATTTCATTCAATCTAGAATGCTGATTTGAGATCAAGTCAAGTGAATAGCTCTGTTAACACTGAAGTTCTTTTCATCTAGGGATGATTAATTGATGATTGCTTTGTGATGCTATTATTAGCAAATCTAAATTTGATTTTGTCTTCATTTACCATTAATATGATGTTTAAGACGATCCTTGACCAGGTCCCACACTCCCTCAAGCTTCTTGAGGCTCTATACTCAGTCTCCTGTGTTTTCAGAGCCTTGTATTTGGTTGTTCACTCATATGCTTCCAAAGAGTTCTGCATCCAGGGTCTGGGGAGCTAGGCATCCAAGGATGGACTTCATGGAACCCAGGAATTTGGGTACTTTCATGTAAATTATATGGAAGTTTCCATGTGCATTTAGTTACTTCTTGAAGGGGCCAGTGACTCCCAAGAAGTTGAAAACCATTACATTATTCCCTCAGCCTCTAGGGATTCTTTTCCTATCACAATCTTTAGGTAATGTTGTATATTCATATTTTTTAAGGCCTGGCTAATGCCATCACTGTCTTAGGGACACTGTATATTTCCCAGGCCCAAACTGAATCAATCTTTACTTAAAGAACACATCTCAATTTTCCTGTGGCAAGGTCAATAATTAAAGCCCTGTCCAACCAGAAGGTTTGATAACTCTTGAGGACAGAAAGATCCATTCTAGATTTATCTTTGTGTATTCTAGTTGAAGTAATACTTTATAATTAGTAAATACACAACATAAAAGTTCCTATTTTGAGCTGAACAGGGCATAGTCCATTTTTACTGGATTCAACAGATTCTAGAAGGTGTCTGCCTGCAGCCATGGTACTCACAGTACTTCTCAGTCCTTTCTGACCTTTTATTGACCTAAATCCCACTACCTTAACAGTATAATAGCTGCTGCCCTGCTTGACGAGCCCTATTCCACCCTCCCACTTCCAACCCTCATTTTGGCATGGCGCCTGCTCTGCTTCCAGACCCAAGCATAGTCTTCTGCCCACTGGTTCCCACAGTTCTGTGTGAATTTTAGTTTCAAGTCAGCATCTCAACATCCATTGGGCAAAGACTTTGGAAAGGGGCTGTTGTGTACCACCTGGATCTACTTTCAGGGATCAAATATTTAATTAATAACAGACTTTGACTAACCACCAACCATTTTGCAGAACTTCTGAATGTTATTCTGGACTCTGTTGTGACATCAGGCTCACGTCACATTTTAATTCCTCAGTGATTGTGTTCACTTGACTCTTTGCTGGACGTCAAGATGAGAGCTGTGAATACAGATTCTTGTTGGCCTCTAGAAGCCCCTGGTATGCGGTGTTGCTCCTTTCAGAATTTGATATTACACACATAACCAAATTTTGATAACCACATCTTCTCCTCCTCCTCTTCCTCTTCCTCCTCCTCCTCCTTCAGCTAGTTTTATTATTTTTGTTTTGCTGCCATCCATGGACTATCATGTCTTAAAGCTGAAGGACTGCACATTAGGAAGAGAGATGCTTCCTCTAAATATTGAAGAGTTGCGAAGCAATCATAATAATGAAATGGATTGTGGGCGTAATGTGCCTGTGTTTCCTCATTATGGCATATTTTGCTGTGATGTTCCTGTAATGAATGCACCACTTGTATGTATTAAAAATGATATAAGTGACCATTATAGAAATATTACCTTTCTCCCATGACAATATTGGGGACTGCTTTTCTTATTATAAAGGGTACTATCGTTTGTATGTTAAATTTTTAAGTGGATTCCTTTATTTCAATGTATAAAGTAATAGAGGGAAGTTTAATAGAGCACTTCTTTCATTTTCTTTTCTTTTTCTGTTGTTTCTTATATGCTCTGATGTCTTTAAGTCTACCAATTATACAAAGATCATTTCCACATTTCGATGGGTCTGATTAGCCAGTGCTATAAAGAGCCTCTGAAAAGCTCATACCCACTTAAGGAAAGAAAACCTTGATTTTGTCTTACACAGAGAACAAAAGAAAAAAAAAAAAAAAAAGGTAGTGACTCCTTCAGTGTGAAATAGATCAATGTCAGAGTATGCCTGAGACCTTTTTATATCTACTCTTCTTTCTTAAACTCCTTCCACTGACCTATGTGGCCAATAGCTACCATTTGTATATTTGTTATGACCATTTGTTATGACCACTTCTAGCTCTTGAATTTTCTGGGATGTCTATAGGTCCAAGGTGTTTGGAGTATTTGCTTACCTGGAAGCATTCTAAATGTTTGTACTGATAAAACAGTATCCATCCCATTCATTCTTGCTGGACTTAATACTGTATAGCACCTTCTTTTTTTTTTTTTTTTATCTTGGATTCAAAGCCAACTTAACTCTTCCTTCCTGTTCAATGAACCCACACTAATTTTTTTTTTTTTGCAAAGTTGTTACTTCTAGTCAATTTCAAGCAGTTTAGGTTTTACTTGCTTTATAATTGTATCATGCATACACATACCATAGCTTATAAGACACATTACTTTGGGCAAATCCCTTACTTGTTCTTAGCTTCTATTTCCTGCTGTGGAAAGTGGAAGTAATTCTATTAATTTTGATGGGTTCTATGAGAAGACATCTCTTCTTTGAGTCACATTCCTACATTGGTCTCCAGAGAAATGAAATTCAGTCTTTTCTCCCTTCTTTCACCTTTTTTCTTGATCCAAAATGCTCTTCTATTTAGTTCTCTGTCTACTTTTTGTCATTACCAAGGGAGAGTCTCTTTCTATAGCTGAGAAATACAGCTACATCAGGTCATGCTTCACCCTTGGGGAGAGTTAGCATATTGAGAGCAACTGTTTAGTCATGTAGTCTCCTCCTAGACCAGGATTGCAAAGATGAAGTGGAAGCTGCACCTCCATTGCTTACTACCAAGCCACAGGCACAGCTGGACAAGGTTAGTGCATGAAGAGGTTGTTATGTGCACTTTCATGCGAGTTTGCAAGGTGTATCTGCTCCACTCAGAGATGGGTGGGAATGTCAGAGTCTACTGTGCAGACCCAGTACTTGCTGTAGATGGACCCCCGACATTAGGTGAAAGAGCAAGGAGAAGAGACTTTCATCTTGTCCTCATTTCCCAGTCATGTCCTCCATATAGCTATAGCAGAGGACTTGCTCTTTAGGAACAGCTCGGCCCAACAATAAAACTAATACTTGGGTTCCACTTGATCTGCTAAGGTCTCTTTCTCCATTGTGTTGCATCCCAAAGAGAGCACATCAGTGTGTTTATATAGTTTACACTCATGTTCCCCCATATTTGGTCAAATCTCAACAAATTATTGTGACAATTAAGAGATAGCATATATAGGAATACTTAGAATCCCTTACACTACTATGTATTCTTTCATTTTGGACAAGATAGCAATTTGTTTTCCTTTTATGGTATATTTTTGGCCATGTAAAGTAAATAGTGACATGTTGGGCATATAAAGAGTTCAATGAAGTTTGTTTTTACTGACTGATTTAAAAATGGCTTTTAGGTGCTCATAAGACTCAAGATGCTTGTCTTCCATAGCAATATAAGGAGGTGCTCTTTGTTTTGGTCTTCTTTTCTTATTTCTTTTCTTTCTTTCTTTTACTTCTCTCTTTCTTTCTTTTACTTTGGATTTTACTTCATCTAAAGGCATAATTTTACGTTTATAAATCCTCTTATTAAAATCATTTAGCAAGGGAAACCTGGGTGGCTCAGTTGGTTAAGTATCTGCCATCTGCTCAGGTCATGATCCCAGGGTCCTGGCATTGAGCCCTGCATTGGGCTCCCTGCTCAGCAGGGAGTCTGCTTCTCCAGCTACCTCTCCCCACAGCATCCCCTCCACTGCTCATTCTCTCTCTCACACAAATAAATAAAATCTTTAAAAAAATTTTTTTGCAACCATGTTGCTTACATTAATTTGCATCTGCCAACCTGTATGATAGGTTTTAATTCTGATTCGTATTTCCCATTTTATTAAATACCTGTATTTATAGATGGTTTATGAATAAATGTATATCATTTCTTTGCCATTATCCAGAATTTTAAAAAATTATCAATATGTGGATAGGTAGGTCCCTTTACATTAACTCTGCTTTTAAAACTGTGGGCTCATGTCATCAGTAACTCTTTTTCTTTTTCCAACTTTCCTATGTCTTTCTCAAGTATCTTTTTTATCTATGGTTTAGTTTCTCTGTTCTAGTTTCTTCTCCACAAACATCTGAATTTTCAAGTTGAATTTTCTTTCACTCTTGAAAAATTGAAAATTGAAAAATGTGAAAAATATGATAAGAACATTTTGTTCTTATCATATTTGACTCTTCCTTCTTTCCTATAGATAATCTTTGCCTCAAAATAAGCAAAGCAGGTTCTACAAATCAAGAAACTCAAGTTCAGAGGTTAAATTACTGGCTTCAAGTCTTACTGGTAGTTATGTGGTGGAACAGCAATGAAACTCAAATCATTGTTTTGGATCTATAGCTCAATGCCTTTTCTATCAGACTAAGTGATCTTGTCGATGCAACTACTGGGTTTTCATGAATCCTACCTGGATTTATCATCAGGCTTGAGATTTGTAATCATTGACAAGCACAGCATCATTACTTTTATAAGTGATATGTTAAATTTAGTTAGTTGGCTAGTTAACATGGGTAGTGAATCCCAGTTACAAATATTGGATAAAGATATCTTTCTTCATATAGATATATGGATACAGATATAGATACATCACTGTTGTTCACAAAAAGTCTTAAAATATTTGAATTTAATTTCATCTTCTGTGCTTGTTTATGACAAATTTCTATTTCACAGATAATGAATCTTTCGTTTTCCAAATCGATCCTTCCACTGGGACTAATTACTAGTATTTGAATAGAACATTAAGCTTAATTAATATTTCCTAATATTTTCATGGGATTCTCTCCATTTATTTCTCCAGATGAGGAAATTGAGGCTCAGAAAAATAGGTATAGTTGATAGCATAGTAGGAGCTTGGATCCAGGTTTTCTGAATTTCCTTCACTTTACTTTTTTTTTAAACTTCATCTTAGTTTCAGTCTGATTAGAATAAATTGGAAATTTGTGCATAATTGGCTTATTTTTTTTTCCTTTCCAAAGGGTTTTAGCTATTTATTTATTTATTTATTTACTTACTTACTTACTTATTTTTAGAGAGAGAGAGTACACATGTGAGCAGTGGGGAGGAACAGAGGGAGAGGGAGAGAGACTCTTAAGCAGTATCCACTCCCAGAACAGAGCCCTGTGTGGAGCCCAGTGCAAGCTGAACCCATGACCCCAGGTTCATGACTGAAATCAAGAGTCAGATGCTTAGCTGACTCAGTCACCCAGGTGCCCCTAGCTTTCCTTTTATATTGAACTGTTAGTGGCCTGTCTTAAGACACACATGCAAATCATATATATATGTGTATTTATACATGTACACACATATATTTATACATATATACATATATCTGCATCTCAAAAGAGAGGTTATTTCTATCTCTCTTTCTCTCTCTCTCTCTCTCTCTCTTTCAAAACCCAATCTCTAAATGCTCTACCCCAAACCAACTGATGAGGACATTGTGCACAGAGTGTTGCTTCATGCTTATGAGCACCATGTAGACTACTAAGAATTTAAGAAGCACTGCAGAGCCAGTAAGCCTATTCTAATTAGCTTCAACCATTGCTCAGATATTTACAAGTGATCCCTGCTTGTGTGTGCATATGCTGCAAAGGTCATTGCATCTCCTTGGCACTCCCCAGAAGAGTGAAGTGAGCTTTCTGGTGGGCAGGATAAATAACTCAAGGCTTATTTTGTCCAGCATATTACAGAAGCTGGGTTAATTTTTAAATGAACCTCGGGTTTTATGTACTTAGTTTTGTCTAGTAGAGCGACTAAGGAGGTAATTTTAAAGGCACTGTGGTCTAAGTACTTGAACTTATAGGGGTGAATCACCAGAAAACCTTCAAGTCTTATTAAATGAAAATGAACTTAGAACCTGAATTCACTTGAAATAATCATCTTTGCAAATTCCTGGATGAAAGCATTGCTGAAACTACATGATATCGTGAGTTGCTTTTGCCTGGCCTCTCTGTTTTTATGTCAAACTTATTAATGTGCAGTGGCTGACAAATGTTAATTAATAGATAGCCATATATCTTGATTTTACATAGAATCTTACTGATTACCATGGGCACTTGCATGGGGGGCATTCCCGAAGAGCTATGTTTTTCTATCACATCTTTAGCAGTCAACTTACATTTGGTTTTTCAACCTCTATGTTTGTGTAGAAATTTACAGTTCCATAAGATGCCTGTTGATTTATTCTTTCCCCCAAAATCATGAATTCACTAGGATGGCTGTAAGAATTCATTGGTCTTGACCCCCCAGTGACTCATTTTCCCCTCTGGGGCTCCTTAGGTGAATATATTTTGAAAAGCAAAGTGTGTGATATCAAACTCATATAAAATTTCTCCATGGGTTACTCATTTATTTATTCATCAAAGAATATTTAGACCCTTCTATGTGCTTGGTGTCCTGAAATGTTCTGGTGATTCAAGGGTGAATGACCAAGAGATGGTCTCTTCACTATTCATAGAGCTTCCAGTTTAGAAAAAAGAAAAAAAGATCAACCAAAAATATTGAAGACCAACAAAAAGAGAATAGAAAAGTTGAAGTATAGAGTGCCGTTGGAATATATAGTATATTTAGAAGCTGAGGGCTGCAGTCTGAAGTAGACTCAATTTCTAAACTGTTTGGTAAAAGGAAAAGGTGGTGGAATGGTATAGGTACAGAAATTTAGGAACCAAGAAGCAGGCACCGAAGAAACTAGAGAAGCAGGAGAAAAGAGAAAGTACAAGCAAAGAAAAAGATAGGCAGAATGCAAAAGAAGCTGAGCGACCAAGAAGTAAATGAGGCATAACAAGGGTCAAGGTGAAGTCAGTGCCAGGGAGGAGGAGGGATGGGAAGGTGCATATTGAACCCTTGTTTTTGTCTTCCTTCCCCTCCTCTGTGGGGCAGCACTCTGATCTGTCTTCAGGAACCAGTGTTCTCCCAGCCTCAGCTCATATGGTGTCAGGAGGATTGATCTCACCCTCTGGGACTGGCAGGCCAGGGTTGGACTTAGAGCTCAAAGTGGACATGAATTCCCAAAGTAAGCTAGTGAGAGTCATCCCAAGGATTTTTTCTGGAACTAAAAAGTTCTAGCCTTTCACTGGAGGGTTAAGCTGGTAGAGAATAGGCTTAAAGTTGCTGGTGACTCCTCTTGATATTACCTGTGGGGGCATGCTGAAAAATAAATCCAACCTAGAGGAAAATAGAATTAACTTAAGAAAGAGATTGCTGGAGAGATTATTTGAACACCTGGATTCAGCCATACCTGATCTATTCAGGGGTATCTCCTTTCTGCTAGCTGTGAACTAGGCTTTTCTTATATTTAACAATAAGGATCCTGACTACATAGGTTTCAGGCAACTGTAGATTGAGGATAGTAGGGAAGGGTGATGAGGAAGACATGCCCATGCATTTAGAATTGCTTTGTCTGTCTACATGGCAAATTTTTGGAGATGAATGCTCTCACTGGGCATTTCCCAAACTGAGTCAGAAGGTCCCACTTAATTTCCCATTTGTGGATGACACAAAGGTATGCTGAAAAGGAAAACCCTCTTCTAAGTAAGGGGTCTATGGAAGAGAGTGTCTTGATCTTAGGTCAAAATTAGAGAGTCTGGCCTTAAACTAAGGTCTTTTAAGAACAATGGTGTTGGTAAATCAGGCACTCTTCCTCAGTTTAAGGGCATTTTTTCTGTTGGGATGAGAAGTGGGAACAGGAAGCAATGAGTATTGGATGACACACCAGTGTCGGCAAGCATGACAGACTATAGGACCGAGGGTTTCAGTGAACTTCACTAGTGATTTACTTATTTCTTACTACACCCCAATTTCTATGTCAGACTTTCTTGATGGGATCATTTTTTAAACTGCATCTAAAAATTTACATATTGCAAAATAACTTAAGTAACGTAAGACTTAAACAGATTGTTTTCTTATCTTTTCCAACTGTTTTGAGCATACCAGTACTCAACGTTTTTTTTTTAAGCCAGTTTTATAGATACATTATTTCATGTGAAAAATCATAGTTATTGTATTTGTCATTTACAGATAAAAAAACAATCATGAGGGACAGCTGAGTGGCTCAGTTAGTTGAGCATCTGCCTTCAGCTCAGCTCATGATCCTGGAGTCCTGGGATTGATACCCAAATTGGGCTCCCTGCTCAGCAGGGAGTCTGCTTCTCCCTCTTCCTCTGTCTTCCTCTCTCTCTCTCTCTTTCTATCAAATAAATAAATAAAATCTTAAACGAAATCATAAGGGGAAATATAGAGATGGCAAATTATTCTCACATGTCAATTTTAACCAGGTATTTCTTGAAAACTGTAAAACTGTATTGTTTACTTTATGTCAGGATGTCCATTCGATGTTGATTTCAGAAACACTGCAATTTCACCTTAACAGCTCAAGGTTTTGAGGGAATTAGAAACACAGCATCTGCCACTGAAGCATTTACAGAGAAACTCTGTCTAGAAACTCAAATATAATAATTAGAGACCAGTGTAAGTTCATGTGTCTTCAACCTCCTTTGGTTGCAAGAAAAAGTAGTCGACAAGGCCCAGCAAGTAAAAGAGAAATTCAGAGAAGAGATGGGGATGAAATCATAATAAAAATATCAATAGTTGTTCCTACTATTTTTGAGTGCTTAATATGAGTCATGCACTGTGCTCAACACTTCATTTATATTCTCATTTAATCTTAATAGGCAACTTATGAGGCATGTTCTACTAATATCCCCATTCTGTAAATAAGAAAACTGAGCTCTATAATTACATTTACACAGACAGGGAAAGATGGAGCTGGGATGCAAACCTAGTTTGTTTCATGTCAAAGCATTGTCTAAGGGCAGGATGTGTAGCCAGAGCCTGCAGAGACAGAAATGGGCAATGGACAACAAGGAACTGAGTGTGTTTCACCATCCCTCTTGCATCAACTTCTCAGATTCCTCCTCTCAGATTCCTGCTCTCTTATAGAATATCTTTGATTGAATCTTCAAAATATTCTTCTCTCTCCTTCATCCCTGCATTTCTTTATCTTGCTCTTAGAAAAGTGTGTGGTTTAGCCATTACTGAGTCTAGAAGAGTTTTCATCTGAACCCCTTATCCCTGATTGACCTCAATACTAGCCTCCCAGTCCAACTTCCTAGGAAAGATACCTGACTGTCCTTCCATGACTACTTGGGCCTGACCCTTCAACATGCACTGTAGGCAGGGAGAGTTCTCTGGTGGTGATGGGATCCCAACAAGCTACAACAATCTCCAAAGGGTGCAGTCCAAAGCCTAGGCTCCATAGGAAAACAAAGAAGGCAAAGAGCACAGAAAGCTTCCTGGAGGACAAGTAACCTGGACTAGTTCTTGGAAGATGGGAAATCTGGCCTGATAGAGACAGAGTTGAAAGATTCCAGACAGAGAAAAAACATGGATACTAGTGGGGAGGAACCATGTAGAGGTATTGAGTGAGGGGAGGAAGATAGTTGGACTGTATCTAAAATATTATGGAGGAGAATACCAAAAAGCAGAAGAGCATAAGATTTTCTTCCTCCTTTCAAAGTCATCTGTATAATACATACTTACTTTTTGACAGGAAATATTGTATTGTTTGATATCTTGTTTGATATACTTTCTTTCCTTGGAAGCATCATGATATATCAGAAAGGGCAAATGACAAGGGAGCTGGTTCCCGGTTACTGCATCTAAACAACCTCAGACCAGTCACTCCATATTCTATGGATAATTCCTTCTTCTCTCAAATCCTTTTCTACCTCACATTATAAGGTTTAATACAAGTTTCTCGACCACTGAAACAGAGCAGCCTATGTAATGACGTAAAGCATCATCTCATCAATGTCTTTTCCTTGTATTCTCTTCTTCAAAGATTGTATTAAGAGAAACAAGACTAATTATAAGTCTGGCTTTGAATTATTTCCAGATTGTTCCATATTTCACATCTTCTTGTTAGTAGAATTGAATGTAGATACAACATTTCAGCTTAACCACATTCCGATGTTGAAGATCAACTCAAACTTGTCACCTTCAGTAGCTGCCACCTCACCCCCTACTGTCCATCCATTTGTAAATAGTTCTCCTCAATGTTACTGATTTTGATAAAAAATGTAAAATAATATATCATTTTTGAGAAATTAATTTTGTTAACTAAATGAAATACTTTGAAATGTAGAATAACAAGTTTTCTGAGGCAGTTATTTTTATACCCACATCTTCTATCTGATAATATATAGTTACAGATGGCAAATAACAATACTAATTAGAATTTTAAAAGGCATTGCCAATTTTCCTTTCAGTCTTAGAAATTTGCAATGTTTATAGATAAATAGCTTTTACTGTCTAGCATTGACTGTATGTATATACATAGAATATGTATTATATACATACACTGAGAAGTTATGAAAAAGTATATTAAAGTCTAGAATGACTGATTCAATTAGAATATTCAAAAACCTGAAGCTTTCTTATATTCTGTTAAGAAAAAGAGGGAAAAAATATTTTTTTAAATATTAAGAAGTTTCTAGAAAAGAACTAAAAATATTCCACCTATGGCCTCTGGTTAGTACCATTTTCATTCCCTTTCCTTCATTTTTTTTCTTTGCCTAGGACTCTACAGCCAGCACACAGTTAAAAGAATGATGACCTGGGGCTAGAATAGATTATTTTATCAATTTCTTATTGTCATTGTAACATATTAACACAATTTAGTGGTTTAACACAATGCAAATTTATTTAATATATTGCTATTCTAGAGGTCTCTACAGGTCAGACATCAGAAACATGTTGAAGAACTATATTCCTCCTGGAACCTCTAGAAGGAAATCTATTCCCTTGTCTTTTCCAGCTTTTTCATTTTTTTAGGTTGTAGCCCCTTTTCACTTTCAAACCCAGTAGCATAGCATCTGCAAATCTCTCCTCTCTGACCTCTGCATCCATCATCATATCTTCTATCTGACTCTGACCTTCCTATTTTCCTTTTATGAGGATCCTGGTGATTAGACTCCGCCCACCCAGATAATTCATAACAATCTTCCTATCTTGAGATTGTTCACTCAGTCACATCAGCATGGTCCCTTCTGCCACGTCAGATAATATTCACAGGTGCCCAGGATTAAGGTATGTATATCATTGGGGCCAGTCTTCTGCCTGCCACAATTACCCATGAAGAATAATTCAATGATTATTATTTGAATTGGTCAGGAGACTTGGCATTTGACTCCATGGCATTTGACTCCCTGCCATCAAGACACTTATAAAATAGACCAATAAAAGTCCAAGTGCAACACAAAACAGAATGGGTGAGAGGGGTGCACTCACTATTCAGACAGAGGGAGCAGGTTGTTGCCAATGCATAGAAGGACTTTAGGATTCTGTTGGGGTTAGATTAGGTGACATTTTGAGCCCATTCTAATCCTTTTATTTCCACAATTTCTGCTGATGAATAGATTCTTAACAGAAAACTGAATTTAAGATTTGTACTCTGTCGACTTCTTAAAGGACTTGTGTCACTGTATAGATTAGAGACAGTGCAATAGGACATTCAAAAGTGTTTATATTTCCAAACTAGCATACATCATGCCACATGCCCCATGTACTTTTTCTGGCCCTTGTGCAGCAGTATTTTGCTTTATTTGTTCTGAAAATTATTGTTTAATTTTAAGAAAATGAAAAAAAAAAAAAAGAATGATAGTCCATTTGACAGAAGTGGGTCTTTCTAAGCCTCAGGACTGAGTATTTTGAAACTGTTGAGCTGTAAATGTGTCTTCAATCTTTTTATTCTTATGTCAAAAAATGCTTTGGGGAAACCTGAGGGAAAGGAGAGGACAAATTAAGCAGAAATTTATTATCCAAATCCTTGAATGAGGATGTCCAGTGATATAATGGCTAATAACTCCAGCTGTATTTTTATGAAGAACACCAAAATTTCCAGTAACAATGATTGAAGCCCAAACAACACTCTGGTCAAAACTTGCTGACTGAATTTATCTTACCCTTCAGATTTCTCGTTCTTGAGGAACTTCCTTTTATAGAGTTCTTACTGCACTTTAAAATGTTCCAGAGATCATTCCTTTTTAAAGGATTTCTTTGGGCTATTATTCATCCCTTTGCACTAATCCCTTAGGATCTCTCCAGGCAAATTCAAGTTATTAAGACCGTGGGGGAGAAATCCAAGTGTTCAGTCATTTACAAGACCCTGACTTACCGCTATGATTTCCAAGTAATTGGAAACATTGGTCTACATGGATATGATTAGTCATATCTGTTCAGAAGGAGCCCTGGATGCCCTGCTGGAAATGAGATGCTGAGAAAGCAGTCCGGGCTTTCCCTGGCTTCCATGCCTGAAAGCATCCATAAGCCGACAACCTCACCACGACCCACAGATTTCTGTTGCTGTGAATGCTGTCGCACTACGGAGAAGCCGCAGGGCCTGACCGGAAGGAAGAACCATTTGCCCTCCTGGAAGAGTCAAAAGATGCAGTGACTTTCGTGCTGTCTACCTTTTAGAATTACTGTATATTATACTCTCTGACTTTAAGATGATAATTGCCGAGAAAGTCTCCTATTGGGTTGTAAATTAGGGACTGGCTTCCTCTGTCTGAGCTTTTTGTGCTTTATTCACATCAAAAGGCAATTACTTTTTGTGCACACTTAATCCCACCAGTTTAATGGGCCATGTAAAATATGCCTTGCAATTTGCCCTTTATTAATCTTAAGCTTGCTGAAAACAAGAGCCAGCTAACCATTTGGATTCTTAAAAACAACAGCCTGCTCTTCAATAATTTAACTTTTGTTTAATTCAGCCAAATTCAGGAGGTTTGGCAGCACCAGGTCATTTTCAGGGGCCTTTGAAAGCCCTAAAGGAATCAAGGAAAGGCTGGATGGTACAGTGGTGCCTGAACCATCTTTAGGGGTGGATGTGCTGGGTTTGTCTTGTCGCCATCCGTGAGCAGGGATGAGAGGCAAAAAGACAGGTAGGTTTGAGAGATAGCCCAGCCTCGGTTTAGACACCAGCCTGGCCACTTATGCAGGACTGATGGCATGACCTTGGACAAGTTAACTTTCCATCCTCAGTGCTTTCATCTGTAAAACAGAATAATGCCTATTTAGGCAGCAATGAGGCCGACAATGAATATAGATAAACCAGTGACTGTGTGGTATATTTTTCAACGGAGAGAGTAATAGCCATCAGGTAATAGTTGTAGGAATAGTGTTCTTACAACGAGTAACATTAGGTTAACTCTTCTAGGAAACAGAGAGCCTCAGTCTGGTCCAAAATACGTAAGAGGTGTGAACCAAAGTTGTCTGAGAAGATGAGAGTTGAAGTAGAAAAATAAAGCCTGAGCACCACAGATGAAGGGTAGCAGCAAGTTCTTTTTCTTTTTCTTTTTAAGGTTTTATTTATTTATTAGAGAGAGAGAGCAAGAGAGAGTGGGGTGAAGGGCTGAGGGAGAAGCAGACTCCCCGCTGAGCAGAGATCCCAATGCTAGATTCGACCCTGTGTCTCCAGGAGCATAACTTGAGCCAAAGGCAGACACTCAACCAACTGAGCCATACAGGTGCCTCAGTAGCAAGTTCTGAACAAGAAAACTGAAACACCAGTCAGAAAGAAGAGAGTGAGAGCTCATTGCAATGACGATGTAATACTGAGCACAAAGTTTTCCTCTAATGTCCCACCTCCACACATAATCAAAGGCAATTTGGCCAAGCCAATCTGGTTTTGAGAGGATGCAGGGAATACACAGGATGAAGAGGAATCAGAATTAGCATGAGTGTCTGCCTATTTGACTTCAAGTGACTTTTGTGCCATACACATTACTACTAAGTGTGATTTTGCCTGACAGCATCATTTGGTCATCAGAGATGGGATTAGACTTGGAACAAAAATTTGAAAGAGGGCAGAGTTTATGTCTACAAATAACAACATTGTGGGGGCACCTGGGTGGCTCAGTGGGTTGGGCCTCTGCCTTCTGCTCAGGTCATGGTCTCTGGGTCCTGGGATCGAGCCCTGCTTTGGGCTTTCTGCTCCCCAGGGGGCCTGCTTCCCTCTCTCTCTCTGCCTGTCTCCGTGCTTACTTCTGATCTCTCTCCCTCAGTCCAATAAATAAGTTAAAAAAAAAAAGACATAATTATGTTAAAATAAGGTCATTATGATGGGTCCAAACCCAATACCATTGGTGTCCTTCTAAGAAGAGGAAATTCAGACACACATGTGGACAGAGGGAAGATATATGAGGACACACAGGGAAGGCAACCATCTACAAGCCAAGGAAAGAGGTATCAGAAGAAATCAACCCTATTGGCACCTTGATCTTGGACTTCAGACATGTGAAAATGAATTTCTGTTACTTAAGCCACACAATCTGTGGTACCTATTACAGCAACCCTAACAGATTCCTACATGCTCTCTAAAGCTTGATTCTGAATTTCAGAATTCTCAGCACTTGGGCTGACTATTACTGAGAGAATTTCTGTCTGGGCACCAAGACATGATGGGAGGAGAAATGTTCATCATGTGCCTTAAATCCTGACATAGAGGTGGATCGGAGTAAATTCAGTTTACTATTTCTGAAAATAAGCTGAACTACAGATACTTTAATTTTGTAGGAAATAGTTCAATTTAGAGGATGTCTTGAGTCTCAAGACTTAATCTAAATATTAATTGCAAAGATGACATTCTTGTACAAGGCTGCTTAGTTGTTCTTTTCTTTAATTAAAGACCACTGTATGTCTGATGTTTTCCCTCTGGTTATAGTCTCTTTTTTTTGCACAAAGGGCACTTCATTTCCTTTACTTCTTAACTAATTTTTCTTTGTCAGCCTGAGAAGAAACATCAGTATTTTCCTGCAAAAATTGGTGAGGGGGATATTTCCGTAAGTGTGAAACAAACCCTCAGCCACGCCCCACCCCCACCCCAAGGTATGGCAAAGTATTGTGTCTTTAGAAATTGAGAATGTCAGGCAGGAGACATTTGTCCATTCTCTGGAAATGGCCAACTTTTTCCCACACCTTGCTCTATAAGGAGCTGAGACAGAAACAAAAGGGCTTCTGATTTGTTGGCCCATCGGGTTCTAGAACATTTCCACTAAAATCAACCTCCAGAAGACCACACTGCAATGTTTGGGCCCACCATGCCTGTGAATGTCCTTCTGAAAGTTAACAGAGGCTTTCTATGTCCTCAACCTCTGACCCTTGCATTTTACCTCCTGCTGAGCAAGGTTTACAGTAATGAATCTGTTCCCAGCAATAGAACTCGATCCTTATAATTCAGTCATAGAGAACCAACTTTCCAATGGGGGAAAAAAATCAGGTTTGTGAAATTATGCTGACTTTTCTTTTCTCCTATTCTTTACATATTATTCCTTCATAGGGACAGTATTATATGCTTGTCAGTCCATTTCCTTTTATTCCTGGGAACATGGAAAATTCTATTTCCCATCTTCCTTGTATCTAAGTGTGGGCTATATAACTAATTTTGACCAATAGAATGTGGGAGAAGTGCTGTACTCCTTTCCCAAGCTGAGCTCACACAAAAAGCCCCCAGATGTGACTCTCCCACTTTGCTGGCCACATGTGAAGAAAGTAGTAATCCAGGGTAGACCGAGTCTAGGTTCCTGAGATCCTGGAGAAATTCCACTCAACTAGGTATCTCTGCATTGGAATTAGTGGGAATGAAAAAGTTTTACTCTACACTACTCAAATTTTTAGCACTGTTGGATCTCACAGCTAACTTTTTCTTAACTCTGTAATTTTAAAAATGTTGTTGTTTTTTTTTTTATTTTTACAGGAATGGTGATGGCCCTCAAAGGTTGAGTACCTCTGAAGGAGCAATCACATTATAAAGATGATTTCAATTACACAGTGGCTTAGGAAATACTAAGTTGAATCAATCATGTAATCCCTCTAAATCCAATACTTTTTACCCTGTCTCCTTAACCTCCAAATCCAATCAGAAGTGTGGAAGCCTATTTCTGGTTAGTCATGCACAGGCACAATCTGTGACTGAGAGTGGCATGTGCTGCAGGGAGACCACTGGTCTGACAGCTAAGAGATGGGCCTGACCTCCCAGCTGTGCCACCACTGACCAGTTACGGGACCATAGATAGTTCTTTCCCTCTTTATATTATAAGCATACCAAGACACCCACTATAACAAGCATGTGAACTCTATACCTGAGCTCTCCCACCCCCTGGTAATGTTTTGACATTTGAATTCTCAAGTTCAGAATTCAAAATCTGGAAGCCTATCACTGTACAGATGTGTTTGATTGGACCGCCTCATGTCTTTTTTTTTTTTAATATAATTTTTTATTTTTTATAAACATATATTTTTATCCCCAGGGGTACAGGTCTGTGAATCACCAGGTTTACACACTTCACAGCACTCACCAAAACACATACCCTCCCCAATGTCCATAATACCACCCCCTTCTCCCAAACCCCCTCCCCCCAGCAACCCTCAGTTTGTTTTGTGAGATTAAGAGTCACTTATGGTTTGTCTCCCTCCCAATCCCATCTTCTTTCATTTATTCTTCTCGTACCCACTTAAGCCCCCATGTTGCATCACCACTTCCTCATATCAGGGAGATCATATGATAGTTGTCTTTCTCCGCTTGACTTATTTCGCTAAGCATGATACGCTCTAGTTCCATCCATGTTGTCGCAAATGGCAAGATTTCATTTCTTTTGATGGCTGCATAGTATTCCATTGTGTATATATACCACATCTTCTTGATCCATTCATCTGTGGATGGACATCTAGGTTCTTTCCATAGTTTGGCTATTGTGGACATTGCTGCTATAAACATTCGGGTGCATGTGCCCCTTTGGATCACTACGTTTGTATCTTTAGGGTAAATACCCAATAGTGCAATTGCTGGGTCATAGGGCAGTTCTATTTTCAACATTTTGAGGAACCTCCATGCTGTTTTCCAGAGAGGTTGCACCAGCTTGCATTCCCACCAACAGTGTAGGAGGGTTCCCCTTTCTCCGCATCCTCGCCAGCATCTGTCATTTCCTGACTTGTTGATTTTAACCATTCTGACTGGTGTGAGGTGATATCTCATTGGGGTTTTGATTTTTATTTCCCTTATGCCGAGTGATATGGAGCACTTTTTCATGTGTCTGTTGGCCATCTGGATGTCTTCTTTGCAGAAATGTCTGTTCATGTCCTCTGCCCATTTCTTGATTGGATTATTTGTTCTTTGGGTGTTGAGTTTGCTAAGTTCTTTATAGATTCTGGACACTAGTCCTTTATCTGATATGTTGTTTGCAAATATCTTCTCCCATTCTGTCAGTTGTCTTTTGATTTTGTTAACTGTTTCCTTTGCTGTGCAAAAGCTTTTGATCTTGATGAAATCCCAATTGTTCATTTTTGCCCTTGCTTCCCTTGCCTTTTGCGTTGTTCCTAGGAAGATGTTGCTGCGGCAGAGGTCGAAGAGGTTGCTGCCTGTGTTCTCCTCAAGGATTTTGATGGATTCCTTTCTCACATTGAGGTCCTTCATCCATTTTGAGTCACGCCTCATGTCTTAAAACTAAGGAAATTTCATATATGGAAACCCAAGTTTCAGCATCACTAACAACATCTGCTTTCCCACAAGACACTAAAATACAAAAATTAAATTCCTAGGAATAAATTTAACCAAGGAGGTAAAAAAACTTGTATATTATAAACTACAAGAAATTGTAGTTTATAATAGCTGCCCCGCTTAGATGGCATGTGAACCTCCCATGCCACAGTCTCCAATACTCCCTAACGTCACACACTGGCCTCGTTGTGTCTACCTAGTCACCTTAGACAAGGTTAGAACAAATTTGACCTTGCTTAAATCTGCCCACACCAGGGATCTGGAAGGAAGTGGATACTTAGATAGAGCTGACTTACAAACTTACAGAGCCAAGAGATGCTGGGAGATGAAAGCAGAAGCCCAACTTGAGATCAAGAACCAGGATCGGAGGTGCCTGGCTAGTTCAGTTGGTAGAGCATGCAGCTCTTGATTTTCGGGTTGTGAGTTTGAGCCCCATGATTGGTGTAGAGATTACTTAAAAATAAAATCCTAAAAAAAAAGCAGGATCTGGAGCCAAGTCAGTCTAGAAAAAGATGACAAACTGAAATAATATCATCATGGTAATTCCTAGACTGAGTCACATAATGCCTTTGCTACCTCCTTAATAGGTTACATATCTTAAACTCTCAAGTTCTTAAACCATTATAAAGAGAGGATTGCATATCTTTTGTAGTGTTCTTTTAAGAATTAATGAAATTGTCTGTGTAAAGCACAGGGTCTAACAAATAGTAAGTGCTCAGTAAATGGTGGGCATCACCATCCTTATTACAATTGATTTGTAGTGATGGACTTGATTTTGAGGAGCTGTGAGATAAAAGTGTGGTACATAAACAATGAATTCTGGAACACTGAAAAGAATTTTTTTAATTAAAAAATACATACATACATACATACATACATACACACCTATAATCCTTGGAGATTAAAAAAAAAAAAAAAAAAAAAACCAGTGGGGCCCTAGCCTTCATTACTGGTAACTGGGGAGGACTCAGGGAAACTTCTAAAAAGGGAACAAAAGGTAATGTTGCCAGCTTCCACTTAAGCTCCCTTTTTTACTTCCTTGGGAGAGAGAAAGTATAAGAATAAAGTAAGAATGGGGGTAGGGTGGGAGGGGCAGAGGGAGAGGGAAACCCTTATGCAGGAACCACCATGTCCCATGTGGAGCCTGACACAATGCTTGATCCCACAACCCTGAGATCATGACCTTGAGCTGAAATCAAGAGTCAAATGCTTAACTGACTAAGCCACCCAGGTAGCCCCCCACACACACACTTAACCTCCTCCTTAACACTCATGTATAGGCAATCAACTATATCACTCCATCCTGTAAAACAGCAGGTCAAATGAATTTAACCACTCTTTGTCCTTTGCATGGTATCTTTCAGACTATCCACTACTCTTCTAAGATGTTTTCTCTTTCAGATTTTATTTCAAAATGCTTTCAAGAATCTGAGATTGAAAGAAAATTAAGTGACTTTTTTTTTGTTTTATTTTTTAACAGAGCACTTACCAATATATGAGATACATTTTTCTGTTTGTGGGCTTGCTTTGCTGCTTATTTGCCTTACTCTAAGGCAAGTTCAGCCTGAGATAGGATCCTGCTGTTTTCTTCAGTAGTTCATATCCAGTGCCAAAAATGGTGCCTGGCATATAAACAGGCAATGAAAATATTTCCTGAATGTATGACTCAATTATTTAACCAATGAGTGAGTGAACAAAAATTGCATAGAGCTAACTTTCATCCTGGCAGGTCTATGCCTAAGTCGACACTCAATCTGCTTTGACCGTGACGTTGTCTAATCAGAAATTGCCTGCACCACATAACTAGGCTGGATAAGGCACACACTATGTGCCATCTGCTCTTCTCACCTCCATCCACTGGGTATGAAAAAAAGAATACCCTGCCTCCTCAATCCCTCCAAATATGCTCCCTCTTGGAGGTTTGAAATGCTAGTGATATTAGATGTGTTTACATTCTTGTGTTTTTGCTGGAAATTTTGGTCCATGAATCAGATACAAAGCATCAAAAAGAAGATGCCTCTAATGCAAAGACATCTACTGTTTTGGCAGAAAATTTCATGTACACCACATCTTCGGGCAGGGGATACATGCAGGTGTGGTTTGTCTGTCCTGGGCAGAGTCAGATCATGAAGATGGACAACCCAGGCTGTTATCCACATCTAGCCATACCTGGGAATCTAACTCCATAGATTTTGCTGCCTTTGTTGGAATAAAAGCATGATCAAAGTTACCTCCACCACCCCACCCTGCTTCCATGTTATGCTCATAGAACACCATGCATTAGAGCTAGCAGTGTTAACCCCACTTTGCAGATCACAAAATAAGGGGGGCCAGACAGCCAAAGTGACTTGTCGGAGGCCACACAAAGTTACCAGCAAAGGTAGAGCAGAAGATCTTTAATTAAACTTCTATCTTTAAAACAGGCCATGCAACATCTTGGCCTCTTCATTTATTCCACACAGACTGATGAAAACTTAGTACATTCGGGGTTCTCAGGTAAGTATAAGATGCAGAAACTGGCAGCTCAAAGTGGTAGACACAACACAAATATTAACAGCATGGAGACCTGAAACTCAGTGCAGAGGCAGCAATTAAACTTGGGCAGGCTGACCCATAGCCCACACTCTTTCCACTATTCTCTAGGCCTCCTGCTTGGAAGGGCTGCCAAATATGAAACATGTTATCATGGCTCCTCTGATTTCTCTTGATCTGTGAACACAGACTTTTGGCAGCTTTGGTTTCTGCCTGAATTCATTGTACTTTGCTCTGTTCCAAATTAACCCCAACTTCCTACCAGAGGAAGAATGACTCCCACAATCTAGCCTATCCCCAGGACTAATGCCAACAATTCCCATGTTAAATCGGGCCATGGACTGTCCCCCAGTCCCTGACAGCGGGAGAGTTAGCCCCAGTGTGAGTTTAATTACTTCTGCAGTTATGCAAACACAATTTTGTTGAAAATTCTCTTGGGCCAATAAAACAAGGTCTGTTTTCATGCCAAAGGATCATAAAATCTTCTGGAAGAGGAGCAGCCTCCCTCTTATAAATAGAATCAGACTTTCATTGGTTGCAACAAGCTATTTACTTCCAAAGGGGAAAAAATGTACAGTGAAGAATTATTTAATAATTTTTGGAACAGGTACAGTTTAGGCAGCGTATTTATCTTAAAGACATTGGAAGGGGCGCCTGGGTAGCTCAGTGGGTTAAAGCCTCTGCCTTCAGCTCAGGTCATGATCTCAGGGTCCTGGGATCGAGCCCCACATCGGGCTCTCTACTCAGCGGGGAGCCTGCTTCCCCTCTTCCTCTCTGCCTGCCTCTCTGCCTACTTGTGATCTGTCTTGTGATCTGCTTACTTGTGATCTACTTGTAAACCTGTCTCTGTGACAAATAAATAAATAAAATCTTTAAAAAAAAAAAAAAAGACATTGGAAGCAAACATTTTTCTCTGGAGCCTGAAGTGACAGATAACAGCGGAAATGTATGGAAAGCCAGTTGAAAACGTATGGCTCTACCCTGGGTCTGTAAGAACATAGTAGGGGAAGAGAAAAGTTGGTAGCAGAGCCATACCTCAAAAGACAATTCTGTGAGTTGTATCCTTAAAGAGGGAAAAGGACTTTTAAGGAGGGCCATATTTTGATATTCCAGAAGTGCTTGATGGCACAAAATCACCTTCCTTCACTAACCCACCTCTGTGAAGATGAAAGAGAAAAACAAGGGGAAGGGATCTTACGACAGCTCCTCATTTCAGCTCCCAGGGACAGAGTATTTATGGAATCAGATGAGAGACACAGGTAGAACTGAAGTCTCCTTTCTTCGTGGACTTGGAAGAAGAAAAAAGACAGAGAGAGAGTGGTTATCAGGAACATTTTCCTGGATATATTACCTTTTTAGGTCATTATTTTACTTCACTTTCATCTAAAATTGTGATTTATCTTAATAGCCGTATTTGTGGTTTGGGAGCCTGGTGAAGTGTTAGGGAGTGAGAAGTGATTTTATGGCTTAGATAGAATGTCATAAATCACTAAATCTTATTTCTTTTCATTTAAAAATAGTATTCAAGCATTATTTGTTAATAGTGACCCATATGGATGTGGAATTGAAAGGGCTCCTAGGAGTCATCTGCTCATGGTCTATCCCACAGGTCCTTCCACTACAGAAACTCCAGCTTGGCCCAGGGCCCTTGGGGGTCAGAGAGCTCTCTCTAGTGTAATTAAAAGGTTAAGTCATACCTTTGTAATTAATTAAAAGGTTAAGTCATACCTCACTTTGACAATCTGTCTTTTGATACTAGCTCTCTTTTCCAAGGTGATATTTAAAAACAAAATCCAGGTGATCATAGCCTCTTCATCTTCACTTTCCTTGTGAGACATCTAACATCATGGTTACCTCCTCTGGGCTCTGTCTGATTTCTCAACCTCAATTTTTAAATGTCTCATCAAACGCTCCATCCAGACCCCAATTCACCAATGTATGTCCAGCAATACATTGGTCCAAACAATGCCTTGCCTACTACTGCTGCATACATGTCCTAATCACATCTGGAGAACACAGGATAAGTATATCCTTCCTTCATCTGGAGAACATTTTTCTGTTAATGTCCTGGTATGTGATATCATTCCCTAGTATTAGACTTTGTGGGAAAAAAAGAAGTGGTGCCAACCCATATCTCTCACATCTTTCAATCTACATGTAGCCTTTTACATTTCACATGTAACCCCAACTTAACTCTGAATTATATAGCCTGGATTTTGAAACCAAGATCTCTAGGGATTCTAATGAATTATTCTTTCCTGGTTGACCTTACAAAAGAAAGAAAGAAAGAAAGAAAGAAAGAAAGAAAGAAAGAAAGAAAGAAAGAAAGAAAGAAAGAAAGAAAGAAAAGAAAAGAAAGAACAATATCTTGGTGTTGTTGCCCTAACATTGCAAATAACCAGAATCTTTTAGTTGTTTTCCTTGATCTGACAACTTTCTCCTTTAGATGAAAGAAACAGACCCAATCACCTTGTCTTCTGTGTTTCACACAGGTTGGGGTAAGGACTTTGAGAAGGAGAAGACTAAGAACAGAATCTGTGTCTTACACAAAAAGATTCTCCTGCTGCTCGATGGCACTTCACTAACCAAAAAGCTTTGGAAATTTGTTCTATCTCCACATCACATTGTAATAAGATTTTCGGGTGTTTTCTGTATGTCTAAACTGTCATTTTGAGAAGATCCATTTCATGCCTGGTTGAATGTAGACAGACACTCACTTTAGAATTCCACCGATCTGCCATCTTGTATTTTATCAAATAAGTTATGAGATTAGTCAGGCTTGACCATGAACATGGTTTCTCAGGAAACCATATGCTTGCCTAGAAATCAATGTTTTCTTTTCACTGAAGTGCAGCCTATTTATTACTCTGTCAAGAATTTTGAAGAAGAACCATGTCAATATAAAGGTTCGTCAACACCACTTGAGTGTTCACCCATTGGTGAACTCCAGTCCACATGCTTGGCAACATTAATGAACTTAGTCCTCACATCAGTCAACAAAAGATAATTACTATCTTTCTTATGGTCAGGAAACCAAGGCACAGAGGTAAGGTTCTTGCCTAAGCTGAAAAGGGGTAGAACCAGGATGCAATTGGGACTAACTGGTGCCAAAATGCTTCTTCCTGGTCATTGCACCCTACTTTTCCTGAACTCTTCGTGCACTGTTGCCTCTGAATGCACTCACATTTCTGTTCTCTGCCAGCCTCTCCTTCCTTCCCATAGCTCTCTTCTAGTTCATGATTTCTCAGATGCTTCTTAAATAAGGAACAGGAAAAAGGAGTTGGACATATCTGCTTGGGTTTTTTTGTTTGTTTGTTTTGGGTTTCTGTTTGTTTTTGAGAGAGAGAGAGAGAGAGAAAGGGAGATAGTGTGTGTGTGTGTGTGGTGTGTGTGTGTGGATGCGAGCAATGGGGGAAAGGTCAAAGGGAAATGAGTGAGAGAATTGTAAAGAAGCTTCACACCCAGAACAGAGCCAGATGTGGGGCTGAATCTCAGGACCCAGAGATCCTGATCTGAGCAGAAATTAAGAGTCCATCGCTTAAGTGACTAAGCCACCAAGTGCCCCTGCATTTTGTCATTCTTAATATGACATCCTCCTCCCTAAGCAAGAGGCCAGTCCTTTTCTTGTCCATATCCCTTCTCTGACCAAAGCTTAAACAAAGCCCTTTTTGCCATATTGTTATTTTTTCTGAGCCTCAGGGGTTCTGCTTCTTACTGTTGGGAAAGAATTTTGTTATATACTGCATATGTTACAATGCATTAGAAGACAAAACTGAGCAAAATTTGAGATTACAATTTTGGGGTAATTTAAAAGAAGTCTAGATGGGATTGGGAGGGAGACAAACCATAAGTGACTCTTAATCTCACAAAACAAACTGAGGGTTGCTGGGGGGAGGGGGTTTGGGAGAAGGGGGTGGGATTATGGACATTGGGGAGGGTATGTGCTTTGGTGAGTGCTGTGAAGTGTGTAAACCTGGTGATTCACAGACCTGTACCCCTGGGGATAAAAATATATGTTTATAAAAAATAAAAAATTAAAAAAAAAAAGTAAAAGAAGTCTATAGCACATTACTAAGGAATACTAGGAAACTAAAGACTCTTTCAACTGAACTATGCATGAAGAGAGAACTGACATTTCTGTGGGGTACTTAATTATGTCTTAAAGAAGCTGACAAGGGTCACAGCAGACAAGAGAAGTGAAGATCAGTTAGTGGAAAACAATCAAGATGGCTTTCCTGATGGGGGTAATGTCTGCTGAGTGGTAATGAAATTGGCCTGCCTTGCTTCATGGGAGGATAAATGTGGGAGAGTAGGGTAGTAGAGGGAAGACTTGGAGAGATGTGCCTTCTTTCCTCCAGCCATTTAGCATCATCCACATATCTTGTCATTTTGGAGGCACAGAGAGAATATGTGACTTGCAGCAGATCCCAGTGATGCTTACAGACACATTTCTGGGACTAGAATTCAGGTCTCTTGCTTCCCAGTCTAGGATGAACTAGTCTGAAATTGATGTCAAAGATAACTTGTTTAAACCTGTCTCTGGACTAGGCTGAGAAACCTAAAGGTCTCAAAGAAACAAACAAAAGATATTATAAGGGGAAAAAAAGTAAAAAGTACAAAATACAAAACCATAAAACAAGAGCAGGGAAGTCCAATAAAATCCTGAAGTTTTTGTTTCTTTTGCATCCATAACAACAACTCTGATGCTTCTTTTGCAACATCAAAAACAATTTTTCACAAGGTGTTTTTAAGCCTTCTATTTCCCTTCACACATTCATTGTAATACCGGATTTGTATGTGTTTATGGAGTCTGGTCTTGCCCAGCTTGAACTAACTGGTGTGTGAAGAGGGAGCCATAGAGAAAAGCCAATGCTGCATGGAAGCTACCAGAGCATATGTTCTGGTGGAGGAGACAAATGCCACACCAACAAGCAGCAGCAGGTGGAATTTTCTCAGGAAATAATCCATGGGGTACAGGTGGTGATACAACAGATTTCTGAAGGTCGGGTAGTAAATGGGTACTGATGAAGTCAAGGAAAATTTATTAGAGACATGGCCTTTATGCAGAGTTAGCAGGAAGGGACAAGATATTCTAGGCAGAATCGTAAGGAAGGAACTGAACTATAAACATCATGGGATACAGCCATTGAGTTGGAGAACAGTAGAAAATGCAGTAAATGGGAGAGTGGGGCCAGTTTGTGGGAAATTTGGAATGTTATTTCTTTTTTTAAGATTTGTTTATTTATTTTGAGAGAGAGAGAGAGTAGGAGTAGGGGGAAGGGGTAGAGGGAGAGAATCTCCAGCAGACTCCACAATGAGCATGGAGCTCCAAGCAGGGCTCAAACCAATGACCTTGAGATCGTGACCTAAACCAAAACCAGGAGTCGGACATTCAATCAACTGAGTCACCCTGATACCTTTAAATGTTATTTCTTCAAAAAACGTTTCTTTCATATGTAATACATGCTAGGAACTGTGATGGGGGCTGGGCAATCATTGGAAAGCAAGGTCCATGGACTGTAGTTCAGAAAGGAAGATGCTTCATTCCAAAGGGGGATCACATAGTAGAATAAAGACGATGATAGTTCAAACACCAGGGACATGGGAGGTTGTCATAGGACCATCTAGCTCAACCTGGGAGTCCTGTCAGGCAAATTTGGATGAAAGATGGGATGTTTAAGCTAGACCTAAATGAAAATTAGGAGTTAGGTGATGAGGAGACAAGAGTAGTGAGTGTTTAGGGTAGAAGAGGGAATAGCAAGTACAAATATACAGAGGCAAAAGAGAGCCACCTAGAAGATATTTTGTGTAACCTGACATAGGAGGAGAGGGGACAAGTGATACAAAATCATGCTGGAGGAGAGGTGGCAGCAGGTCCTTCAACGAACACAGGCTGAGCCCTTATTATCCAGAGTTATGTGGAGCATGTGGATGAATATCTTACCATTCCTGCCCAGAAGTGTTTACAGCATGGCAGGGTGATAAGTAAGTCACTAAAAAATATTCACAAAGACATATATGCTAAATACCATGATAGAGATAGGCATAGACAGGAGACCCACTAAGCAAATCAACTCATGGAATTTTGCCCACAGTTTATGCTTATTCCTTCAGCAAATATTTATTGAGTTCCATCTGTTACGTTAGCGACTGAGGATATAAAACCATATGAAACTCATTTCCTGTTCGTAAGGAGCTCACTATCTCCCAAGTGTGACATACAAGAATATTAGCATTTACATTCAAGCATGGTAAGGGTCTTAGCAAAGATATTCATAGAGGACAGTGAAAGGAAGATAGTATATCCAGCTTAAGGACCAGAGAAGGCTGAAAGTAGAGACAAAAGATTGTTTCTTAAAGGCTGGATAGGAAACAATTCAATGGGCAGAAGCAACCTTTCCAGAAGCAACCATCTTCAGGTAGATGGACTGACCCATATGAATCTGCCAACGTGTCACTCAGAGACACAGTGATGCAATGCATATGGAAATGCTTGTAACTCAGCTTGTAGCACAGCTGCCTTGCATTATGGCCCAGCATAATTGCATTTTAATAGACCTCAAATCAGTGCTCTCTAGAGAGTGGACCATATATTTAGACAGTCTCCCTGGCCATGATTTCACCACTTGCTTTCATGTTTTAATCACACCCTCTAATAAAACATGAGCCTTTTAAAGGCAGTCATTCTTTCAGGGATCAAAGTCACCTGGGAGAGTTTGGTTGCCTGCCAAATTAAAGCTTGGCCTTGATTTGCTAGGCAAAGAAAGATTTTCCCAAAGATAAATATTTGGAGTTTGAGAGACATGGCCAGACTGCAATATATTTAAGTTATGGGGGATTACATTTCAAGCTTCAGCTCTTAAGTCTATCTATCCTCTTAATTTATTTGCTTAAATAAAAGATATGTGGGAAAACAATGAGGCTTAAAAGCACAATATTAGTAGCAAAATCTCAGGATAAACTTGCCCTGAGCAAATATGAAGTCAGGAAAAAAAATGTAAATTTATAGTTAGAACTTTTGTTCTTTTACTCTCTTAATATAGATATCTGCCTTATAGAAGGAATGAGAAAACAGTTTTAGCATAGTTTTCTTGCTTTTAGTCTTGGCCCAGAAAAAAGGATAAACTCTACCTTTGTAAGAAATTTCCTATAATTGTAGGAGGAGCCCTGGCCTAAGATTCAGGAAACCTGAGATTTTAACCAAGTAGTTCAGCTCTTACTGACCTCAGATTACTCAGTTTTTGAAAGGAGACTCATAACAGGAGCACAGATGGAAAGACCAAATTTCTGAGCCTTTGTAATGGGAGATAATTGTATTAATCCAGGGTGCGTTGGCAGGTAGCTTGAGAGCGAAAATAGAAGCCATTGCCAATGGCTGCTGGAGTTTGTCCTGAGAAGGAGGGGGGTGTGATTCGCAGGCCCCGCAGAAGAGTCCTATTAATTAATGAAGACAGACAATAGACCAAGTTAGATTTCTTCATTCTCACTGTAAGAGAGAGGGAAAGGTGAGCACAGGAGTTGTAACATTGAGGATGCTACATCTGAAGACCATTCAGATCCAAAGAGCATATCCATACCAAATAGAGTGGTCAGATGTCCTGAAGCTTGAAGGGTTTTTGTGAGCTGGATGGAGCCATCAGCAATAGCTGATGCACTTCTCAGCTGTTCAAACTGACTCCTCTCAGAATAAATATCACTATTTTCACACAAGGACAAAGACTACCAAATGTGATAGTACATGTCAAACTACCCTAAAGGTTCTGAAAAATGAATTAAACATAAGATAATATCACGGCCTGCACATCTCATCTAAAGAGCCATTTGGTCTAATTTCTCAGATATACTGGAATTCATCATGAGCATTTGACAGTAATCTTATGCCTAGTAGGATGGTGAACACAATGAATGGAACAATATTTATGCAGTTAATGAATACATCTTAGTTTAATTTTACATCTGGGTAATTTTAGCCAGAGTTGGGTAAACTTGAACATTGAATTGGAACATTGTTCGAATGCTGTCTATCTTCATAACTCTTAGCCTAATCAATTATCATTTTAAAACTATACCAAACTGTGGAAAGAACCAAGATGCCCTTCAACGGATGAATGGATAAGGAAGATGTGGTCCATATACACTATAGAGTATTATGCCTCCATCAGAAAGGACGAATACCCAACTTTTGTAGCAACATGGACGGGACTGGAAGAGATTATGCTGAGTGAAATAAGTCAAGCAGAGAGAGTCAATTATCATATGGTTTCACTTATCTGTGGAGCATAACAAATATCATGGAGGACAACGGGTGTTAGAGAGGAGAAGGGAGTTGGGGGAAATTGGAAGGGGAGATGAATCATGAGAGACTATGGACTCTGAAAAACAATCTGAGGGTTTGAAGTGGCAGAGGGGTGGGAGGTCGGGGTACCAGGTGGTGGGTATTATAGAGGGCACGGATTGCATGGAGCACTGGGTGTGGTGAAAAAATAATGATACTGTTATGCTGAAAATAAATAAATGAAAAAAAAATACTATCTCAAAAAAAAAAAAAACTATGTTACTCAAAGGTCATCTAAACTATCGCTCCACACCCATTAAGATAGTTGTTATTTTTAAATTTAAACAATAAGTATTGATTGAACCACTATATTGTGTACCTGAAACTAATATTACACTGTATGTTAACTAACTGGAAATTAAATAAAAACTTAAAAAATAAATAAACAATAAGAATCGAAGAGGATGAGAAATTGGAATCTTTAGACATTGCAGGTGGAAATGTAAAATGATATGGCAGCTGTGAAAATCAGTTTGGCAGTTTCTCAAAAAGATAAACATAAAAAAAAAAAAAAAAAAAAAAAAGATAAACATAGAATCACCATATGATCCAGAAATTCCACTGTTGGGTATAGACCCAAAAAAGCTGAAAGTGGGGACTTGTACCCTGAAGTTACTAACAGCATTATTCACACAACCAAAGGTGGAAACTACCCAAATTCCAATGGATAAGTGGCTAAGCAAAGTCTGGTATACATATACAATGGAATATTGTTTACTCTTAAAAAGGAGTGAAATTCTGAAACATGCTACAATATGGATGAACCTTGAAAACATTATGCTAAGAGAAATAAGCACTCTTTCCTAACTCATATGAAGCACCTATTATGGTCACACTCACAGAGATAGAAAGTAGAATAATGATTACCAGGGAGCAGAGGGAAGGGTAGTGAGGAGTTACTGTTTAATGGGTATAGAGTTCTACGTTTGAGATGATGAAAAAGTATGGAGGTGGATAGTGGTGATGGGTGCACCACAACATGAATGTGCTTAATACCACTAGATTGTACACTCATAAATGGTTAAAATTTTAAATTTGACATTAGATAATTTTATCATATTTTAGTATGATTTTTAAAAAGGACAAACCTAACCAACCCCTATAATAACAACAACAAAAATTCATCTTGAACCAATATTATAATAGAGTAATACAAAGTATGGACATTGAATCAATAATCAAAAACTACTCCTCCCCAAAAAAATACCTAGGAACAGATGGTCTCACTAGTAAATTCTGCCAAACAGTCAAAAAAGTATTAGTACCAATCCTTCTCAAACTGTTCCAAAAGATAGAAGAGATAATTTTTCTAAGTTCATTTTGTGAGGCCAGCATTACCTCAAACCAAAACTAGACAAAGATGCCACAAAAAGAGAAAATTACAGACCAATATCACTGATGAACATGGATACAAAGATCCCCAACAAAATATTTGTAAACTGAATGCAACTATGCATTCCAAGAATCATACACCATGATTAAATAGTATTTATTTCAGAAATATAGGGCAGTCCAAAATCAATAAATCAGTCAATGTGATACATTGCATTACAAAATGAAGGATAAAAATTATGTGATCATCTCAATAGATACAGGGAGAAAACACCTTACAAAATTCAACACCCATGTGTAATAAAAACTCTCAGAATAGTGGTTATAGGAACACCTGGTGGCTCAGCCAGTTAGGCATCCGACTCTTGGTTTCATTTCAGGTTATGATCTCAGGGTCTTGAGAACAAGCCCCCCACCAGGCCCTGTGCTCAATGTGGAGTCTGCTTGAGATTCTCTCTCCCTCTGCCCAGCTCCACTCAAATAAATAAATAAACCTTAAAAAAAATGGGCATAAAAGGAACATATGTGAATATGATCAAGACCATGTGTGACAAGCCCACAGCTAACATCATACTCAATTATGAAAAGCTGAAAACCTTTCTCCTAAGATTAGGAACAAGACAAGGATGCCCACTCTTACCATCTCCATAAAACATTGTATTCCTAGACAAGGAAAAGAAACAAAGGACATCCAAGTTGGAAGGGAAGAAATGGAACAGTCACTATTTGCAAATGACATGATACAGATAGAAAATCCTAAAGGCTCTATCAAAGAACTGCTAGAACTAACAAAAAAATTCAGTGAAGATGCAGGACTTGTGTCAATACATACACACACACACACACACACAAAAAACCTGTTGTGTTTCTAAACACTAATAATAAACTATCAAAAAGAGAAATAAAGAAAACAATCCCATTTTCAAATGCATCACAAAAATTAAATTCCTAGGAATAAATTGAACCAAGGAGGTGAAAAACTTGTATATTATAAACTACAAGAAATTAATGAAAGAAATTGTAAAACACAAATAAATGGAAGGACATTACATGCTTAGGGATTGGAAGAGTTAATATTGTTAAAATGTCCATACTACCCAAAACAATCTATAGATTTGATGCAACCCCTATCAAAATTCCAATAGCATTTTTCAAAGAAATAGACCGAATAATTCTAAGATTTGTAGGAACTACAAAAGAATTCCATATAGCCAAAGCAGTCTTGAGAAAGAAGAACAAAGCTGGAGGTTCTCTTATCTCAATCCCTATTACAAAGCTATAGTCTTTAAAACAATATCATCTTGGCATAAAAACAGACACATGGATCAATGAAACAAAATGGACAGCCATAAATAAAATGATACATATATGGTCACTTAGTTCACAAGAAAGGAGTCAAGAATATACAATGAGTAAAGACAGTCTCTTCAATAAATGGTGTCAGGAAAACTGGACAGCTATGTGCAAAAGAATGAAAATTGACCACTCTCTTAAACCATACACAAAAATTAATTCAAAATAGATTACAGATAGGAACGTAAGACCCAAAAACTATAAACACCTAGAAGAAAACACATGATAAGTGCCTTGATATAGATCTTAGCAATGATTTTTTTAATCAGACACCAAAAGCAAAAACAACAAAAGCAAAAAATAAATAACGGGAGTACATCATACTAAAAACCTCTGCACAGTGAAGGAAACTGTCAACAAAATGGAAAGCCAACCTACTAGACGGGAGAAAATATTTGCAGGTCATATATCTGATAAGGAGCTAATTATCCACAGTATATAAAGAACTCACAAAACTCAACAGCAAAAGAAAGGAAGGAAGGGAGGGAAGGAAGGAGGAGGAGGAAGAAGAAATGAGGAAGAAAGAAGAAAGAGGGGGAAGAAAGAAAGAAAAAGAAAAAATCCAATTAAAAAATGTGCAGAAGTCTACTACCGGGTATTTACCCTAAAGATACAAACGTAGTGATCCGAAGGAACACATGCACCTGAATGTTTATAGCAGCAATGTCCACAATTGCCAAACTATGGAAAGAGCCTAGATGTCCATCAACAGATGAATGGATAAAGAAGATGTGGTATATATGCACAATGGAATACTATGCAGCCATCAAAAGAGATAAAATCTTGCCATTTGCGATGACATGAATGGAACTAGAGGGTATTATGCTTAGCGAAATAAGTCAATCGGAGAAAGACAACTATCATATGATCTCCCTGATATGAGGAAGTGGAGATGCAACATGGGGGGTTTGGGGGGTAGGAAAAGAATAAATGATACAAGATGGGATTGGGAGGGAGACAAACCATAACAGACTCTTAATCTCACAAAACAAACTGAGGGTGCCCAGGGGGAGGGGGGTAGAGAGAGGGTGGTGGGGTTATGGACATTGGGGAGGGTACGTGCTATGGTGAGTGCTGGGAAGTGTGTAAACCTGACGATTCACAGACTTGTACCCATGGGGCTAATAACACATTATGTGTTTAAAAAAATTTTTTTTTTAATTTAAAAATGTGCAGAAGTCTAAACAGACATTTTTTCCAAAGAAGATATGGATCTGGCCAACAGACACATGAAGAGATGCTCAACATCACTAATCCTCAGGGAAATGCATATCAAAACTACAATGAGCCATCATCTCACACCTGTTAGAATAGCCAGCACCAAAAAGACAAAAATAGTAAGTGTTGGGGAGAATGTGGAGAAAAGGAAACCCTTATGCACTGTTGGTCAGAATGTAAATTGGTGCAGCCACTATGGAAAATAGTATGGAGGGCCCTCAAAAACTAAAAATAGAACTACCCTATGATCCAGCAATTCCAATTTGGCTATTTTTTGTAAAAACAGAAACACTAACTTGAAAAAATACATGTGCTTCCATGTTTACGGCAGCATTGTTTACAATAGCCAAGATGTGGAAATAGCCAAGATGTGGAGACAACCTAAGTGTCCACTGATGAATGGATTAAAAATATTATGAGATAAACACACAGAGAAGAATGTGATTCAGCCATAAAAAAGGAATAAAATCTTGCCATTTGTGACAGCATAGATGGATCTCAAAGGTACTATGCTTAGGTGAAAGAAGTCAGACAGAGAAAGACAAATATGGTATCATCTCTCTTATATGTATAATCTAAATGATAATAGTAATTAAATTTTAAAAGACAACTCATAGACACAGAGAACAGATTGGTGGTTTCCAGAGGTGGGGGTCTGGGAGTGGGAGAAATGAGTGAAAGGGATATAAAAATAATACAAAAAATTTTAAAGAGTGAAAAGGGCTTTTATTATTGATAGCAGATATGACCCAAGACTATCTTCAGCCAACAAGACATGGGCATCCTAGCAGTGATCCCCCTTGATAATCTACGATGTACAGCATCATATTCATGACTCTATAAATAGAAATGTGTAGTCCATAATTATATATCAGTGTCCGGTAATAAAATCACTTTAACTTTCTATTTCCCCAATTTCTTTGACCACAAACCTTTGTTTTCATATATACTCTAGTAATATCCTTTAAAACTATCATCTTTTAAAATCTACTGTAGGAAGTACATGCGTTAGACCAACAATTCTCAAACATTTTGGGCACAGGTAACCTACATTCTTACAACTTTACAGTAACAAAAAAGTTAAGCCACCCCTATAATAATGATGACAACAAAAGTCATCCTGACCTAACACAAAATTACCACACTTCTAGCTTCTGCAACAATCTGACGAATAAGTAATGAGGCGGAATTTTGTTTTGCTTTGCTTTAAATTAACATGTAATGTATTATTTGTTTTAGGGGTACAGGTCTGTAATTCATCAGTCTAACACAGTTCACAGCACTCACCACAACACATACCCTCCCCAAAGTCCATCACCCAGCCACCTCATCCCAGCCACAGCCCTCCCCTCCAGCAAACCTCAGTTAGTTTCCTGAGAGTAATAGTCTCCTGTGAAGTGGAATTTTTAAGAAAAATTTTCTCACCACTTTCTCACTGGGTTTTCCACTTCCTTTCTCCACAGTAAACATACTGATTTTTAACCATGACTAAAATATGGATGAACTTATGGCTTGTGGATAGAATTGTGTACAGTAGAGCGGTGCCTGGGTAGCTCAGTCAATTGACCATCTGACTCTTGATTTTGGCTCAAATCATGATCTCAGGGTTGTGAGATCGAGCCCCATATTGGGCTCCATGCTGGGCGTGGAGCCTGCTTAAAATAAAATTTTTACTCTCCCTTTCCCTCTCCCTCTCTCTCTGTCCCCTCCCCCACACTCACTCTCTCTCTCTCTCTCTCTCTCTCTCATACACACACACACACACACACACACACACACACACACACACTCTTCTCCAAAAAAAGGAGGAGGAGGAGAAGGAGAGGAAGAAGAATTAGGATTGCTTACAGTAGGAACAATGAATCTAATAAGAGAAATGCAAACATTCAACAAATGGGATTATTTAGAGAAAGGCAAGCAGATCTGCATATACCTCGAGTTCCTCCATCATAATTCTGTGGAGTATAAAAGTGAGAATTGGTCAGGGTTGACCTTGAACTAGCAAGAACATGCTCAAGCATTTCAGTGCTTATGTATTTTCAGTACTTAAAGAATGCTAGAGTGCAATGTAGTTATAAAGAGTCCTATTGGAAAAAAAAGAACTAAAAAATAAAACTCTAGTATATAAAGATGCTAGTTGACCTTATTTAGAAACATGGCTTACCAGGGATCAAGCCCCACTATCTGGTTATATAGAATAAATGACATTATATTGCACTAAGTAATGAAAAAAGAAAGAAAAAGAGAGGTTGTCAGGTTTTCAGAGACGTTTGAGGCAAAGAACAAAAGAAATTTTAATTGACATCACTCTGTACACTATCCAATATTTTATTCATAGACTTAAGAATATGTGGCAGCTGATTTTGATTTAAATTGAGTTGATTTAAACCACTGGTCAAGAACCACTGTAAACTAATTTCTTCCTCAGGAAAGTACATTTTTGCTGTTTGACATCACCTTAATACATATTCTGTACAACTCAGATGGGATGTAGAAGTCATTACTAGATGTACAGGGTACACATTTAAAAGTAGTGATTTTTCTGATACTGTTTTTGACGTATCACCAGAAAAATGGAAAGAATGACTTTATTGTTTTATTTACTAAATAGAACTAAGACAGATATTAGCAAAGCAATTAGAAGACAAATCTTCAATGCAACTAGTTAAGTAATAAAATTTGCTAATATTACCAAAAAAACAAACACCAATATTATTTGCTAATATTACCAAAAAAAAAAAAAAAAAAAACACTTGGAATGACCCAAGAAAGGAGGAAGCACTCACAGACTGGCTGGCATTCTTAAGTAACAAAAATATAATTTATGATAATGTTTTCAAAATCAGCTTACATTTACACAGCATTTTCCCATAAATATGATCACACATTGCTTCGTACATGCTGAAAGTTTGGCTGTATAACTCTGATAAAAACTTATAAGACGTGTTAGGGTTCTCTAGAGAAACAGAACCCGTAAGATGTCTATATAGAGAAAGAAAAAAGGTTATATGGAATTGACTCACGCAATAATGGAGACTGAGAAATACTAAGATCTACAAACACAAAGGTGGGAGTCAGATGAGCCAGTGATACATTATATTCTAATCAGTCCTATTTGGGGTTTTTTTTTTCTAGTTATACTTCCTAGGTTATGTATATACACGCGTGTTTGTAGTCTATGTGTGTTCACTTTCTCAGCCTCATGATTCTCACCCTTGCATTCTTGATTTATTTGTGGGGACCTCAAGCACAGCAGGCTTCAATAAGCCCTCCTTGTTGACCCTTTTCCGAGCCAGCTTGTCCAGTTGAGAGATCTACTGGGTACCACCAAATTAGCTTAGTCCAGTCATGCTCTTGATTTGATCCTTGTTGTAAGGCTGTGTTTTATCCAATCGTTTTTCCAAAGCCTTTTTAGTTTTATGCTTCTGTTGTTTTGGGTGAAGAATCAGCTCCCTCTTCCAAAGCTACAAATCATTGAATTTCATAATTCTTTCTATACACTTTTATTTCTTTTTGCAAACTACTTGAGTGTTTTTAGAGCTTATTTCATTCATGTGATAGCTTGGAACTTGTATTCTGTTTTCTGACCTCTTCCTCCAGATACTGCAGATGATATTTTTACCAAATGATATCCACTGAGTAAGATGGAAAACCAGTGCACTAGCTTTTGATATAAATTTACTTACCACCTGCCAAATACCCCCTTGGGAAATGCAACATATATTCAGTTATGATCGTTGTTATTTTTGGTGGTGTTGCAGAACTCACTACCAGGCTCCAGCTTCCATCTAGAGCAGTCAGGATAGCCTAGCATTTGCTACTGCAACAAACACCCTCCACAGTTTTAGGAACTTGTAATAAGATAGGACCATTTCCTACTGATGCTGACTGCTGTGAGTTGGCTATGGGCTCTCTTCCATGTTCCTCGCTCCTGGACCCAGACTAATGAAGCAGTCACCATCTCAAATGCTGTCACTTGCCTTGACAGGAGGAAAATAAGAATGTATCAAATTGTGCATTGGCTCTCACCTTTGTTGTATGCTTAATTGGCAAAAGCAACAGATTAAATAAATACAAGGGAGTGAAGAAGAGCAATCTAATTATGTGTTAGAGAAGGATGTATAGACGTATTTGGTTGATAGTAGTATTGACTACCACTCCCTTCTGAAGGGCATATATAACCAGAGTTTTCCAAATAAAATCAGTTTTTAGTTTGGATGTACTCTGAAAGTCTTCAGTTTGCAATCCTTTGTCCAGACACACATTTGCATTTGTAAGGCAGGATAACTGAAACTCTTGAGAATTTATACCAGCACGTGAGTTTCAGGACGGAATTCTTACTAAATTGCAAAGGGCAGTGTGTTATCGTAAAAAGAGCTGGCTCCAGTATGAACTAGGCTCAAGTCTCAGCTACATAGCTATGTGTCTGAGCTGATGTGGCTAAATCAGTTTAGCTCTCCAAACTTCACACTCTTGATTTGCCAAAGAGAAAAACGTTCAAGCCTACTTTCCTGCATGAGCTGTTGTAAATATACAGTTTAAAATATTATTGAGGGTGCTTCAACAATTTATTAGATTGGCATTTATTTCTGGAGTGTGTAACAAGTCATTCAGTGATTTCATTGCTAGACTGAAGTTTATTGCTGGAGTGTGTCATTTTGGGAAAGACAAGTCTTGTCTTGCTAGTTGAGCTTACACATCCAAGGACTCCGAAGGAAAAGGCAATTGCTCTTGTCATGTATGTGTTTCAAAAGTCTCACTCTTTAGGAAGTAGCCGATTGTCAGATGAGAAGAGAGACTCAATTAGGCAGCCAACCAACAAAGCAGAGGATTTTTGTGATCAACAGCAAAGGCTCTGCATGAAGCCAAATGTTTGTTTGAGAAAAGAAATCAGAGAACAGGAAGCCAGTTAAAGCCAGTGTCCTTTATTGTAACAAAGCTCAAAGATCTCTGAAAACAGATTCTCCAAGAAGCATCCTTCAGTTCAACTGAAGAGTGGGCTACCCGTGTTAAATCCCAAAGGAGCTTACTAATTTCATGGAATTTGTTGGGTGGGAGTCAAATAAAATGATGCTGGGCTTCATTCTGTTCCCTCTTGGAGAATCCATCTCAACTCTTTAAGGGTTAAGACTAAAATACTTTCTCCTGAATTAACTGGCTGCTTCAGTCCTAAGGCAATGGTTCTTGAGCTTTGAGTCCATGAGGAGCATATTAGAATATTACAATTCTAAGGTCCTGCCCCAGATTTCCAGTTTTTGATTGGATGGTTTCAGGATTAGGTGTGGGAAGCTATATGCAGGTGGACTGAGATTTGAAAAATCCTGGACCAATGTCTCCCCAGCGGTGTTGATAATTAGAATCACCTGCCAAGTTTTTAAATAGAACTGTACATGGGCTACCTTCAGACCAAGTATTTGAGAATCTCTGAGGGCGGGGCCCCAGGCATAGATATTTTTTTAAAGCATCCAGGGAATTTTGATGTGCAACCAGGCTTGAGAACCTCTGTAGCCTAAAGAGATCTCTTCAGGGTAAAGGATACAATGTCAGTGTCCTGAAAGGTATTTAACAGTCTAAGTTTTTCTTTTGTTAGTATCATAGGACATGGAAGCAGAAGGTAACTAAATAATAGAACTGAAGTTTGTGACCTAGAATGTCTGTAGTGTCCTAACAGGATAAACATCTTAAAACAGGAAATTCCCCACTCTAGACTCTGAGGAAAAAGGGGTGGAAAGCCAACACCCTCCCCAGTCCTATCCATGCTGATCCTACCATTCTGTCAACACTAACACTAACACGTCCCTAATCTCCCCTACTACCCTCACCCACTTCTGTCCTCCTGGGACTCCTCCTGGGTCCCCAAACTTATCTGTGAAGAACCTCTATCTTCCTTCCACAGATCATTTCTCTCTCAACCACTTCTCTGCAAAGTCTTTTTAGTTAAAGTATACTCCATTTTTCATGTATTGTTATTGTGATAGCACCCATCCTTTTTTTTTTTTCAATTTATTTAAACTAAAAAATTTATTTATTTTTTTAATTTTTAAAGTCTCAGCTGGTAAAAAAGAATGAGATCTCTTTCCATTTGAGACAACAAAGGTGGACCTAGAGTGGATAGAGTGGATAAATGTTAAGTGAAGTGTTAGAGAAAGACAAATACCTTGTGATTTCACTCACATGTGGAAGTAAAGAAACAAAATAAACAATTTTCTTTAAAAAAATCTCCAAAGGAGACCACTACTCCTATCCTCACCCATTTCATATACTTATTGCTCTTCTCTGAATTTTTCGGATAATTACTACAGAGCTCTTGTCTCTCCGGGAACATCTCTGCTTTAACTTGTGCACCAGATGGTTTTATAAGTGTTCCCGTCCTCTCAACATTGTATCTTCTCTTCCCCAAAATTTTATTTTTTTTTAACTTAACACACATTGAGCATCTTTAAAGAGCTGGGTACCAGGATGAACACTCTAATGAGGCACAATAGAATTCTTACTCTTAATGATAGGTAAGGAGACAGAGGCTCCGTGAGGTGTGATTTCTCAAGTACATGAGACGAACCAGTAGAATGAGAACACATATCTATTTGGCTGAAAACACAAGCTCTTGATATCAGTTTATTTATTTATTTTTTTAAAGACTTTATTTATTTATTTGATAGAGAGAGATCACAAGTAGGTAGAGAGAGAGGGAGAAGCAGGCTCCACGCCAAGCCGAGAGCTAGATGCTGGCCTCGATTCCAGAACCCTGAGATCATGACCTGAGCTGAAGGCAGAGGCTTAACCCACTGAGCTGCACAGGCGCCCATATTTATTTTTAAATTATTTTGTTTATCATTGACTATTTCAGAAACACACAGAGATATAGCACACAATATAATGAATATCTCAGTACTGGCCACTTTAAGAAATGGAATTTAAAATACATTTGGAAACCCTATATGTACTGATCTGATTGCATTCCGTCACTCATCTTCCAGCACTGAAGCTGACTGTAGATGGAGCTGAAGCCAGGATAACCCTCAAGAATTTTCCCCAATTGTGGTAAGGGCCCTTATATCCCAGCATTGACCAGTCATTGGAAATGGGCTGACATTAGAGGGAGGGTTCATAACCTAGGGTGAAGCATCTCCCTTTGCCCAAAGGACTCAGCTGTGAGTTCTCAAAAGCTAACATTCCTGATAGTTGGGAAAATGGAGCCTTAGTCTTGAATGGAGAACCTGAGAGATAAATGGCAGCATCTGATAGATGTTGATTGAATATTTGCTACGTTGTTGACTTGTGTTTGCACCTACTCCTAAAATAATATGAGCTTAATGTTAATAAAATTATTGGTCCAGTTTCTTGGAGTTCTAAATCTGTCATTTTCTAGATCTGCTATGAAGCTTAAGAAATCTTATCAAATAAATTGATCTTTTTTTTTACCTATGATCTGGTATTATTTCTTCCTTGAATGTTTTGAAGAACTTACTGGTAAAACTGTCTGAATTGTTATTTTTAAGCTTTTTAGTGTGGTAGATTTTTTTTATTTCGATTCAATTAGCCAATATATAGTAAGTACATCATTAGTTTTTGGTGTAATTCTAAATATAATTGATATATATATATATATATATATATATATATATATCTTTTTTTTTTTTTTTAATAATTACATTGGTGCACCTGTGTAGCTCAATCAGTTGAGCAGCTGACTCTTGGTCTTGGCTCAGGTCATGATCTCAGGGTCGTGAAATCAAGTCCACATGAGGCTCCCCAATCAGCATCAGTTGCTTGGGATTTTTTTCTCTTTCCCCTCTCTCTCCTACTCTGCTCCTCCCCTTGCTCTCTGTCTCTCTCTCTTGAAAAATAAACAAATAAAATATTGGAAAAATTTTAACTACATTTTTCTTCTTGAGTCAGTTTTGGTGACTTTTTTTGGAAACTGTCCAGTGTACATTTTCACTTCTCAGACTGAGTTGTTCACTAACATCCTCTAATCTCTTTGAATCACTACTCTACCCATACTTACGTCCCCCCTTCATTACTCTCATTGTAAACATATGTTTTCCTTAAAGTCCATTTAATTTTTTATCAAGTTTGTCACAAAGATGCTTATCTTATTAGTGATTTGGAGGAATTACCTTTTAACATTTTGATGTTAATTTTCCTTTCTAATTTGTTAATTTCTGCTTATTTTTGTATTACAGTTTTTTCTACAATATTTGTATTATTTTTTGTTCTTTCATTATAAAACTTCATTAGGATGATTTTCTAATTAAATTTCAATATTTCTTTTTTCCTAAGTAATGAAATGTTATTTAACACAAACACATAAGTCCGTATGGTTCCCTTCAAAAACCGCATCTACACATTTCTCATCAGTTTTGTAATGTATTGCTTTCATTACTGTTCTGTTTCATTTTATTTTTCTAATATGAATTTTTCTATGGGCCATGAATTATTTAGGTGTGTGTGCTTTTAAAATTTTTAGATCTCTTTTTAAGTTATAGTTTAGTTTTTGATACTGGACTCAGTTTTATTTTAGTTAGCATAGCCAGTCTGTAGAAAACCAGGAATTAATTTTTAGAGAGTTATATTAAGGCTTTAAAAGGCAAATTGCATATATGTTTCATGAGCACTTAAGAAAAGTGAATATTCTTTAATTGTTCTGTATCAAATTTTGTACATACACATTACATCAAGTCTATTAATTGGGTGATTCAAACCTTTTTGTTGTCTGTCCCCGTTCTCTCTCTCCAAAAATAAACCTTTGTTCATCTAATCTAACCTTTCCTGGGAGAGATGTATTACAAGCTCCTTACAGGGGGCCGCTAAGTGGCTCAGTTGATTACGTATACTACTCTTCATTTCAGCTCAGGTCATGATCTCAGGATGGTGAGATCAAGCCCCATATCAGACTCCGCAATAGACATGAAGCCTGCTTAGGATTCTCTCTCTCCTTCTCCCTCTGCCCTCCCTTCCATGCGCTCTCTCTCTCTCTAAAAAAAAAATAATAATAAATAAAAGATCCTAACAAGTTGATCAATTTTTTATATTTTCATAATTTTATCATACTTACAGCATTTGTTTTTATTATTTGTTTTTAGAATTCTGTATCTTTTTGAAATGAAACTGTTAATCATTTTGTAGGAGCCGTTTTATCCTTAATAACATTTTTTACCTTAAATTTTATTTTTTCTGATATTAACAGAGCTACACCAGTTATTTGTTTATGACAATATGGCATTTTTTTGTATCTTAATTTCATTTTTCTACCTCTTTATATTTTGGGTTAGTGTCACGTAAACAGAAGATTAAATTTCAAAATTTTTAACAGCCATTTGATAACCACTATCTCTTAACTGGACTGCTTTGGCAGTTAACACATGTTTTCATTTTTTCGTGTACATAAATACTTGAATTTACAATATTTTCAAGCTTATCCATGTTACCCTGATTTCTTTGCAGTTTTATTCCCTCCTTTCCATCTTCATCTCAAAATCTGTACCCATATTCTTTTGAAGTTGTGTCATATATTTAGATTACATTAACAATTATCACATACATGTCAGGATAAAATTAGCAATGCTACAATGTAAGCAATCTTCAATCTCAGTGACTTAACCCATCAAAATTCATTTCTTGCTATGCAGATACCACTACAGGTAGTGGTTCTCAATAAGTCAGGCTACTATGAGGATATCAGGAGGCACAGGAGGCAAAAGGGTGTGCAAGTGTCTTGTCAGGTCCTCAGCCCTGAAGTGATGGATACCTGCCACTCTCCGTCACATTTCCTTGCCCAGAAATAACCACATGGCCCTTCCAAACTAGAAGGAAATTGGGAGGTAAGATGTTTTGGAAGAAGAGCTGAGATATTTCAGAGCACTCTGATGGTCTGCCACACATATTTAACCCAACAGAATCTGAATCAAATCAACCACTCCATCCTTCCACCGTACAGTTTAGGGACACCAGAATATTTCAACTCTGATCAATCTTTTCTTCATACCAGTCACAGTTGCCCAGTGATATATTTTGTTATAATATTGCTTTTTAATTCTTTTATTAAATATTATTCTTTTTTTAAATCATGACTGCTTCTATTACCTTATGGTCTTTGTTTATTGAATTTCCCATGTTTCATCAGTTTCTTTTTTCACTCTCCAGTTATTCCTTTTGGACTCAGTTTATCTCAGTAGCTCCTTTGAAAGTTGCAATGCCAAATATTAACTCAAGGAAAACTCACTTTCTTCTGAAAATATTTTTATTTTTCACTGGTTCTGAAACAACAATTTGTTAAGGCACAGAGATGTGTATTGACAATTACTTCCCTATAAGTTGAAGATATAACCACACTGTTCTGCCTTCTATTGTTACTTTGACAAGTTTGCTAAAATTTTAGTTATTCTTCTATCGCAGGAAATCAGTCTTTCTTTCTGACTGCTCTTAAGAGCTTCTTTTGTCTTCGATGATCCATAGTGTAGTACAATAAATCTACAATAATTACCCTGGAGATTTCTAACTTCCTGAATGCAATAACTAATGTCTTCCATTAATTCTGAAAATTTTCAGTTGTTTACATGAATTTGTGTTTGTCTTCATTCCATTCTCTGTATCTCTTAATTTCTTTTCACATTTCTTATAATTTGACTCTCTGTGCTCCATTCTTCGTAACTCCAGATTTAGGTTGTTGCTTCTTTCTTTAGTTTCCATAAACTAATCCACCAAGTTTTTGTCAATGATGGTGATTTCCATTTAGCTATCTACCAGGTCTCTCTTCAAATGCACTCACACCATTTTTAGAATCTGTTATTTCTTTCTCACATCTTCTCCTCTGTCCTTTCTTTTTTTTTTTTTATTAAAGATTTATTTATTTATTTATTTATTTATTTATTTGACAGAGATCACAAGTAGTCAGAGAGGCAGGCGGGAGGTGGGGGGGAGCAGGCTCCCTGCTGAGCAGAGAGCCCAATGCAGGGCTCGATGGCATTGATGACCCTGAGATCATGACCTGAGCTGAAGGCAGAGGCTTAACCACTGAGCCACCCCGGTGCCCCTGTTCTTTATTTCTAAAAGAGATTTATTTCATATATTGTATGATAATTCTAATTACCGCAAGTTCCTCTGAATCTCATTTCATTTTATTTTTGTTTTGTTTTATGAGTTGACTCACTCACTATGGTTGTTCCATCATTTGTTTTAATACATCGTATTGTGTTGTAGCTCACTTTATCATGCACTGCAAAATACTGAATTATGCATTTGGGGGGATGGGTTCTTTTTTCTACAAAAATGTGAGGCGGCATAGTTTGAGGGCATGTCAATTTCTTTGTTTGGGATTTCCCAGAAGTGCACATTTTAGCCCCCAAACTGTGTAGGCCTAAATCTTGGAATCACAGTGTTCTTCCATGCTCCTTTCCTGACTCTTATGGACAATCATGGAATGCTTTGATAATCATTGCCATAGCACTGAAACATCCATTTAATTCAGAAGAAAGTGCCTCATTTCTAACCCTTATAAAGCTTGATTAATTTCTGAAGAGGGATCAGAATGATCCCAGCAACATTTCATTTCATTCCCACCCACCAGACTGCGTGAGTTCATTATGCTCGTTTGGGAATTAGCATTGTCAGCAAATTCTTCAGTCAAATCAAGGGTGGTCTTTTAGGACTCTGTTTCATGCCTGGAGCTGAGTCACTGAGATAGATATCCTTCCACATCCTTCCATTGTCATGAGTCAAGCAGTCTGGTGGATAAGAATCTAGGCCGTCCTTTGAGTATATACTGATGTTAGATTAAGAGTTCTTGAAGGACAAACCAAAAACAAGACAATAAGACTCCCAAGGAAAATCATTTTGAGACAAGAAGTTTGGCAGAATGGGCTGATTTAGTAACCAGGAAAGAAGATAAAGTAGCTGGTAGTTCTAGGTCTGGCATGAGCTGGCCCCAGTTGTCTGGTTTTGGTTGATCTACTCTTCTCCCCTCCCCACACTAGAGGGAGGGTGCCATGAGAAGCAGACATCAGTGGCTGGAAAGAACCACTTCAGAAAGGCCTAGCAGCTTTGCTGTGGTTTGCCATACCACCCCCTGCAAAAGCTGGCAATGAAAACAGAAGCATATAGACAGGTAGGAGAGCCTAGAAATAAGGGGTGTGGACAAGGCAGCCTTGGAGCCACTGCCCTGCCATCTTGACTCATGTGAGAAGGTATTCTTGCCCCCCACCTCTACCCTCATTATGTAATTGCATGACCCTCCCAAGTGTCTTTGGAAAAAATAAGTTCTGCAGATGTTACAGAAAAAGATTGAACTTCATGATGCTGGAACAGTTGGGTGTTTGTGACATTCAGATTTTGTGGAACATTTTATTCACTAATGGATCAAACTTGGGATATACTAGTTGACATATTCCAAACCTTGTCCAGGATTATTCTGAATTCTAGAGCAGCCCCATGTATATCATTCTGAAATCACTGTCCTTAAGAAATATTAAAACCAGTCAAAATAAATATCATCTACTATACTCCTTTCCTACTCCATTTCTCTGTGTCTTCATACATTGTCATCTTCTATATTTCTATTAGATGAGAGGTGTGTTTCTTCTTTTAAGAAGGGTATTCTGTCCTGACATGCCTTCCCATCTGCCTTCTCTAGGAGTTTTTCCTATTAATAGTTCCCCTTTTTTTGCACATTATATGTTTTCTTCCCTTCCTGGCAATTTTCCTCTGCTGATAAACATGTTCTAGATCCTAACAGCAAACAAAAGACTGAAACTGAACACTTGATCCACTCACACCAACACCTTTGGACACTGGTGGGCACTCAGCTATTCACTCTCCCTGTGTTTTCCTTCTTAAAAAGACTAAGGAGGGGCTCATCTGGCTGGCTAAGGGGGTTAAAGCCTCTGCCTTCGGCTAAGGTGATGATCCCAGGGTCCTGGGATCGAGCCCTGGGTCCAGCTCTCTGCTCAGCAGGGAGCCTGCTTCCTCCTCTCTCTCTCTCTCTGCCTGCCTCTCTGCCTACTTGGGATCCCGGTCTGCCAAGTAAAAAAAAAAAAAAAAAAAAAAAATCTTAAAAAAAAAAAAGACTAAGGAGGGACCCCATCCCAGGAGTATGCCATAGAGAGGGCGAGGGATCTAGAGTATTCATGCATTTTATCCACAGTTGTGATATAAGGCAGAGTCACTGAAGCCAAGGGTCAGTCCAGAAATTAAGTCAAGTGCACACCGGGAGAAAATCTACTAGCCAGTTTCCCAAATCTGAAAGAAGCCAGCTTAAAGCAGGGACAAGTTCAAATGGGAGCCCGCCAGAAAGCCTAGGGGCCCAGGGAAAGAAGTATAGGGGGAGTAATTCTGGAGCCAATGATGAGTTGTTACTGTACATACTCAGTCCCTGGTTTCTGGGGTTTCAGGTGCCTATTCAAGATAATCATAGGTAAAACAAGAAACAACAAGTAAGGGAATATTGGAACTTGAATTTTGGGCTTTCATCACTGTTTCTATTTTTCTGCTGATGCAGACTCCAATCCAAGGCCCTAGTGGTCCTGAATTCACATGTGTATATCAGCTGATGTTCCCGAGACGCATGTAAATGGCAGCCATGGGGGATAGCTGAAGGTGGACCCGGACTCCTACATTTGATATTTTCTTGACCTTTTCATCTAGATCTTCTGTTTAACAATCAAGATAAATTACTTTTTAGCCTACTCAGTGGCCTAATGACTGCGCTTTGTAACATCCCTTCCTTTCTTGCCAACGAGAAGACATAAATGACATAAATGAAAAAGGTGCTAAGGTTGCCGACGAAGGTGATATCTGAGAAAGGGATGGATACCAGAGGCCTGAACCTATCGCTGAAAACCAGTATCTTTTAAGGATCCCGCAAATAACCATATTTTTAATTTTTCAGATTGAAACATATGCAGACGTAGTGATAGCATCCAAATGCTACTCTGGGTCAGTCCTTGCATAGGCATAATGTTAGCTCTCCAGGTTGGATGAGGCTAGGAAAAACAACTGAATCTATACATCTCTCTTTTTGTTTTCAAGAGATCATCCGTGTTCTTTTCCCCAGTCAAGATTTTCAACAAGCCTGCTATTGTTCTAAACATACTTATCTGTCAGCAGTGAGCTTTGATTCCTGTGGTGTTGATCTTCAGCAAAGACAGGGGCTTGCTTTTGGAAAACAAAAGTACATGCCAGTGTATCTTAGCTGCCAGGGTTTCTGCTCATTTTCTCTGAGTGCAGATTCCCTCGCCTCCCCTGACTCTGCCTCAGCTTTACCCCAGCAGGCCTTATTATTCAAAACTGCATAATCTCTTCCTCCATTACAAAAAACCCGTCTGGAGAAAACCAGACATTTTTAACCTGCTAGCTCTCTCACAGGCCCGCACAGCTTTCTGCACCGCTGGTGAGGAGGCATCTCTGGGCCTGCTGAGGCCAACTCCGTTCACGTGGGTGACGGAGGGGCTCCTCTGGGCGCCCCCTGCTACATGTGCTCACTGTGCCTTTGTGAAGAGGCCTGATAACAGCGGCCTTTGGATACACTTCTTTCAGCAAAGGGTGAGGAGTGCTTCAGGGACTCCTGTTGCCTCATAAAAGTTAACAATATGAGGCTGGATGAAAAGCAGGGTGCTCTCTGAGGGGAAATTGTAGGAGTGTGGACAGGTACAGAAAGGAATGACAAAAATGTTAGATATCCCCCCACCCCCAGTCCTTCTCTTTCTCACTCTCTGGTTTTCCACCTCACCCCCCCACACACACACCCTACAGTACTCCCTTTTCTAAAATCTATTTATCTCTTGTATGGAGATGCCAAGGAAGGGTCTGAACCCTAGTTTTAAAAATTGGCACCCCCTGCCCTCAGCAAGAGAGGAACTGGTTAAATAAAAATCTTTCCAAGGATCTGATCTCAGTCACTTCTGGGCCTCTGGGCTCAGTGATTTGTACAAGTTCCTATCCTTCTTTTGCTCATTCTATCTACCTAATCTTTCTGATTCTTATTGCTGAGTGAATGCCTTCTCCCATGACCAAAGCAAACAATAACTTCTGTTGATCTCAGCTTTATGTACAGTTCAGAGTGTAAGTGTGTTTGTTGGATTCTGGGATTCAAAAATGTACAGAAAAACTCCTATTCCCAGATGGTTATTGAGTTGCTGAGGAACTCTGACGTGGACTAATCTTTGTGAGAGAACCATTATTGTGAGGCGATTCAGTCTTGGGCAGTTTAAGGAACACGTAGCTGTTCACGTTTGGAGTCATAATTCAAATTTAAGTTTGGGGATGGCAAAAGGTCATTCTTTTCAAATCATCATATGGTCTCCAAAGATACATACACAAAGTTAAATAGCTGAGGAAGTAAATGAGCATAGTTCAAGGGAAAAGCAACCCTCAGGAGCCTTTTCATGCACATGTAAATGCCAAAGAATCTGCACTGGCAAAGTCTATACCCTTCCTGGGCTTAATCCCCACACTGACACTAGCTGCTGAAATGAAGTCAGAAGGGAGAGAAGAAATGTTAAGACCAAGTCAAAGGGAGTCATTTAAAAGTAAAGAATGCCTAGAAAACTTTTCTTGAACAAAAGTTCACCAAGAATTTCTAGGGGGTGGGGGGGAGGGGAATGGTTTTCTGTGTTATGCTCAGAAGGTCAAATAGCACAGAGAATGAGAGAGTAGGTAGGGGAGAATATTTACATTTGAAAAAGTAGATTTCTAGTTTTTCATTAACGCACACGTTCTTATGTTGAAAGAAGAAGGAGCTAAAGCTGCAGAAATACACTTAATGAAAATCCCCTGGGTCGCTTGTTACCAGTTCAAGAAACAGAACAAATGGTCCCTGGAATTAGCCTGGTGGGCTCAATGTGATCACATGAATGCTTGAACACAGAGGCTGTCCTGGCTGAAGTCACAGAAATGGGATAGAAAAGAGGCAGAAGAGATTCCCAGCACCAGAGGGGCTCACGCCTGCTGCTGTTGGCTTTGACAGCGGGTGGAGCCACCAGCCGGAGAATGCAAGTGGATTTTACAAGGTAACACTGCTTGATACCCAGCTGACCCCCAGCAAGCAAGCAGGAACTCAGTCCTACAGAGTCGTGGCCCTGAGTTCTACCGACAACCTCAATGAGTCTGGGAGCAGATTCTTTCCTGGAGCCTCTGGCAAGGAATACAGCTCCATCAGATTCTCCATTTCGGCTTGTGGACCTTGGAGCAGAGAAAAAAGCTGAACCACTAGATTTCTAGCAAGCAAAACTGTGAGCTAATAAATTCATGTCATTATAAGCTGCAAGGTTTATGACCAATTTGTTAGAGCAGCAATAGAAAACTAACATAGATCCGATCCCTTCACTCCTGGAGTTTGCATTCTAGTGGGTTGGGTAACAATGAAATAAGCTTAAAAAACAAAAACAAAAACAAAAAACAGTCGCGGAAGGTAAAACCCTGCTGTGTGAGAAGTAAACAAACAGATGAAATGGAGAAGGCCCTACGGGACCTGTATAATAAGAGCTGTTGGTAAAAGTGATATTTAAACTGATAGGAATAGAAGGAGCTGGCCGCTCAGAGAACCAGAATAAGAGCATCCCATGCTGAGGGAACAGACATGCAAAGGCACTGAGGTGTGGAACAGCTCAGGGTATTCAAGAAACCAGAAGATGTCCAGTAAGGTCAAATGTAACAAAGGGCAAAATTTCAAAAAATGGGGTTGTAAAGACAGGCCAAGCAGACAGCATGCAGGGTTTTATGCTTAAAAAAGGGGGGGTGGATTTTATTCTAAATGCAGTAGGGAATCCTTGTAAGCTTTTAAGCAGAAGCGTGCTACTGAGGATGGGACTCTGAAACAGAATAAGGGCATTAGTAAGAAAACTGGAGAAATTCAAAAAAATGTCTTCAGCTTTGTTAACAGCATTGTGCCAATGCGGATTTCTTCATTTCAGTAATCATGCTTCTGTTATGTAAGGTGTGAACATTCGTGAGGGCTGGCTGAGGTTTTAGGGGAACTCTCTATACTATCTTTGCAACTCTTTTGCACGCCTAGAGTTATTTCCAAATGAGAAGGAAAAGAATGCTATGAACCACTGTTTTAAGTTAGGAAGAGGAGGCTTCCGTCTCTGGTGGAGCACAAGGCATAGAGGCCAAATGGGGAGAGTGACTACAGTTAGGAAATGAATTCAGTAACCCAGTGACAGACAAAGGAGCAGAGAATTTGCCAAGAGGCAGGCTCAGAACCTGCGTTTGAAGTAGAATCCCCAGGACCTGATGACAAATGAGGTGTGCGCGTCTATGGGCACGCGTGAACAAGTGTATTCACCATTGAAGTGAGCGATGAATAAACGGGGTGGTGGGGGATGAGGTCTGGTTTCTGTCCTGAGAAACCAGGCAGTGTCCTCATTAACTAGTGGGTAGACTGCAGAGTGTGGGGAGAAAGGAATAGGAGCTTGTAAGAATGATGGGTCTCTAAATGAAGATATCACATGTTCTCACAGGTGAGGTTGGGACTGGAGATGGATGTTAGGTAGCTGGGAGCAGAAACTTGCTATTTAAATGCTGCTCCCTTGTGGTAGGAGGAAAGAGGCACAACCAAAAACGGTAGCTTCTAGGAAAGAATCTCATAAGGTTGGACCAGCAGCTTTGAGTCAGAGAGTGGAAGACCGCCCATAGGAAAGAAGATGCTCTTAAATTTTCACTGTGGCTTTTTTCGTTGTTGGTAAAATTCCTATCAGAAATGTTATGATGTCACAGTTCTGCTTAGCAGAACCAAGGAAAAAAATTCTCTGTTTATGCTTGAGCCAGAGTAAAAAGGGGAGCGTAATGGGAGGTGAGTCAAGATTATGGACCATCTATTCTGGAGACAGAAATTTTGTTTGTATTTTGAACCAGGGGCTGCTCTTTTCAGTGACTACTTCACATATGTGTGCTTGTGTATACACATATACATAAAATAGATCATATATATATATATATGTATTTACAAAATAAATATGTATATTTATATCTATAGCTTCACAAAACAAGACAGCCATTTCTTCATACCAGACATTCTGGGACAGAAATGATGGTATGTGAAAATCGTTGCTGAGTTTCTCATTAGAAAATCCATAAAGGAATTTCTGGGTAGCATATTTTAATTTAAAGTGCAAGACATTTTATATTATTCCCCCAAATCAAAGCAATAAGATTGGATGCTCTTAATGAAGCATTGATGAAGTCTCAATTAGGATGATAGCCAAATGAGAGGATGGGAAAATGCCCACACTTAACAGACTTATAATGTATCTAAGCCAAGGATGAAGGAGAATTCCCCTCATTACCTTCTTTTTTAGAATGATTGCATAGGACATTCACTTCATTGGTCCAATTACAGAGTTCAATGCCCATCTCCCTCTTCACGATGTACGAGCTGAGGTTTTAATAAAAGACGAATCCAGAGATGAGAGACAAAACCTGGACCACCATCTCCATGTAGCTTGGATTATATTGCAAACTGGATGATCTGGTCTTCTTCGTTAGTTTGTTTCACTGCTACAGAAGAAACACACATTCCCTTTAATTAACTAAACATAAAACTGTTTAAATTTTAGATCTTCTGTATAATATTATAGGCCAAAAATAGTATCTATTTTGATATAAGAAATATATATTTATTATTCTACAAAGACTAATTTGGTATCACTGGGATGAATCCAACCTTGTTTTCCAAGTGGAAATTTTTTCCAATAAATTTATATTTATTGAGTTTGAGCCAGGATTTATATTTATTGAGTTTGAGTCAGGACCTTGAAGACAGATGCCATTTCCTGCACAAGTTCGTTAGTTCTCATTTGAACCTGTGGAAGAAAACAGGGCTGGCGAATGTTAATCACAACTCATGGGCCATGTCCTTAAGAGCCTGCCCCTGCCTTCTCCAGTAGTCTCGTGCTCTGGACCACAGTGCTCCACTGTGAGAAAGCTGGAGACGCTTGAATGTCCCAGTTCTCTCCAGTTGTCACCAATGTGGCTCTCCCCTGTAGACCACTCCTCGTGTCGCCTGAACACAGTCTAGCTTTCCATCATCGAGCAGTGTGTCCAACCCCGGCTATCGACTCCTCTAGGCATCAGTTCCTTTGCTGTTGACCTTGGCTGCATGGGCAGATAATAGTGCCCTGGCACAGACTGCTTTTCACCGGGCAGTTACTTAAGTATCAGAGTCCAGATGGAAACAAAAAAAAAGAAAGAGAAAAAGCTCTTTATTAGCGAGGGAGTTGTTGGTGCTACCTGCTGAGTCTTTTGAGAGGAGCTTCCAGACCAAGCTGACCCTTCAAGGAAAGAGGGAAGATGTCCCATGAAGCAATTGTACAAGCCTCTTAGTGGAACTCCATTCTTTAAATGGATCACCTGGTGCTTGACATCACTTCCTTGCTTAAAAGCATTACCATTTTCTGTGTTTTAACTTGGTTATCTTTTTGCAGGCTGAACCCCCTGCTGAACTCTTCAGACATACACTACTCACCCCAGCATACCCTCTCTGGCAGTGGGTAAATGGCAAATAAAAAGGTTCTCTCCATCAAGTCGATTGACGAGGGCAGGTGGCAGGGTACCCAATGATGCTTTTGCTCTCCATGCTGCTTAATGTCGCCAAGATCAAACACAAAGATCATGGGAGGAACAGGTGATCAGCGGGCGATGATAGATGACTGTACTAGGTTCTGGATGAGTTGTACGACTCAGACAAATGGACGGCCCATTTAAAATGACTTCAGAAGTATCAAAGGAGGTTTCTGTAGTTACCGTATGTGCCTTCAGACTCGAACATTATTTTCCAGTCCTGCTGGTGCTACTAGTGCAGAGTGAGAAGGAAATGTAAAAAGGGATTTCTCCTCATTCAGACTTCTTCCTGATATGCTCTTTTCAAGGCCAGATACAAACTGTATATGTGGGTTTGGGAATGTGCCTGGGACAGTACACCCCCATTCATAGAAGCGTTTTGTGGGGTACAAGAAAATGGGCATGCTGTGGCCAGCAGGTTTTTGCCAAGAAAATAGGCCAGATAATTTTCCCATGATTCATTAGAGGACATTCATAGAGGACATTAGGACATTATCCTTGTCCCCTCAACTCAAGAAGGGGTAATCATGAGAGAAGATACATATCTTTTTAGTGGTTATATTTATTGACCAACATTAACTTTCCATACTGAGATCATTTGTCAACTCCTTTTATTCTGTAATAGAAATAAAAACAGCTCTCTATGTATACATCAAACTTTTCTAATGGCCAAAAGAAAGTGAACATTTCTCCCAAAATTTTATATGACAAATATGTTCTGTTTTTGTTTTTGTTTTAAATATTGGTGTTTTCATTTAATAAAATAAAAACCCAAATTATACAAGGGTGTCACATGAAAACTTTGTCTCCTTCCCACTTTAAATCTCTTTTCCTCATTCTCTCTCTCAGAAATAACCACTGTCCCTGAGTTCAACATTTTTTTCTAGAAATAAGTCTTCACATAGTAGTTATGAAGTATTATGAAGTATTATATATATAATATATAATATGTAAATATATACATATGTGTATGTTTCTATAATATGTATATGTGTATATATAATGCATACTATGTAGATACATGCATATGCATATGTATATAATACATGTATGTATATATGGAATATATATTACATATTTATTCTTTTCCATTTTGTATGCAACTGATGACCTACTATTCTTGCTGTTCTACATCTTCCTTTTTTCCATTTAACTATTTCTTAGAAATATTTATATAAAGGTACATATATGCTTACCTTATTTACAGTGCCTACGTATCATTCCATAATATACATCACTCCAAAGTTTACTTATCCTATCCCCTATTGATTGACATTTAGATTGTTTTATACTTTTTACTATTTTTACTATTGTTTTCTACTTTTTACTATTTTAAATAATACTTTAACACTTAATATTCTTAAACAGATTGTTTGCATGTGTTTAAATGTATCTGCATGATACATTCCTCAAATGGAAAATTATAAAGGAAAAAACTGCATTTTTTGACAGAAACTACTGTCAGTAGTTTCTAACGGTCAGTATCAAGCTAAATACCAATAATGTGTAATATTGTCTATTTCCCCATACATTTGCCAACATAGAGCATATTAAATGTACTTTACTTTGTTCATTTCAGGAGGCTATCTTTAAACACAACTTTTATTAGTTTTAAGTAAGGCCGAGTAGGTTTCCATGAAATTCAGGGCCTTTTTTATGAATTGTCATCTATTTCCCATTGATTTGAAATGCTGGCTACCTATTTTTTTTTTAATTAAGCAAGCTTTTATACCCAACATGGGGCTTGAATTCACACCCCCAAGTTCAAGAGTCACATGCTCTACCTCTAGCCAGGTGCCCCATAAAGCCACCAACACATAATCTTGAGCCATATGACACTGCCATTTTCATAGGTCAGAAAGGGATGAAAATTAGCAGTTTCATTTAATTTAACCAAATAGGCAACAGATGGATGAATGATGCATATCTGTACCAAAGTTCAACTAATGACTTAAAAATACATGACAAGATCATTATTCTCTGTTTTTCAGAAATTCTTTAGCTGTTCTCCTATCTTAATTTTTAGGCAAAAATACAAAAATCACATCTTTTTTCCAAACCACTACTGCCATTTTAGAAATGTGTATTGAATTACATTCACAGCACAATTTAAAGATAATACCTTTACACTATTGAATTTTCCTATCCTCCTCTTCTGGAATACAAAAGTTTAACCTTATAAAAAACCCTTGATGTTTTTCAGTAGACATTTAAAGTTTTTCTTTTATATAAGTTTTATGTATTTTTATTAATTTTATTCCTAGGCATTTTATAAATATTTTGTAAATATCATGACCATTATAATGAGATTTTTGTTCCTTCTGTTATGTTTTCTAATTTGGAGTCTTACTACCTTTGAATATTAACTTTGTAAAATAATAAATAATTTATTTCTGTTAATAATTTTATTTAATTTCATAGTGTTCTCAAATACATGCTCATACCAATTTCTATAATCATGATGCTGTCTCTATCTCTTACATTTTTATACCTCTTCTTCCTCCTTATATCTAGTTACATCACCTAGTACTTACAAAAGTAATATTTCACTGTTAACCAAGATTCTGGTTTCTGGTTTGAAATAAAGGAAGTATTAATTTATTTCTATGAACATTTGACTAAGCATTTTTATGCAACATGCCTATTAAATTTTATCAAATACTATTTTAGGATACCTTTCACAGATAGTGAAAGGATCGTATGACTTTTCTCCTTTGATCCTTATTAACAGCAAATTTTATTAATAGATTTACTGAAGTTGAACCATCCTTGCATTCCTAATGTAATTGCACTTAATTGTAGCAAAGTCTTCTTTAACATGTTGCTGAATTCCATTTGCTAATGTAATATTTCATTTCAAAATCTCATATAAATATTCATAAGTGAGATTGGTTTATAGCTTTTATGGGGCAATATTATCAGCACAAGAATCATTTCAGAGAAAAAATATTAGAAATTTTCCACCTCTTTCGATTCCCTGGAATAATTTGAACAATATTTCAGCAATTTTTTGCTGTGGTTGCTCCCTGGTTAGAAGTCTGAAGGGCAGTGAGCCTTTGGACTTCTGGACTCCTCTGACCTTATAGATGCCTCCATCCATGCAGGGTTTTTGTTTTGTTCTGTTTTGTTTTTAACTAAACTTACTACTACCTCTTGGGGGAGCTAGGGAGCAAATGGGCAGCTGCATCTACTCACTTGCAACATTGCCCTCAACAAAGTCCAGGACCCAGTGTTCTCTCCTATGAAAAGAAAGAGGGGAACAGATTTACTTGAGGATCCATAGCTTCCAGTTGTTGGACTGCTCCTGAAATATTGGAGGTTGGAATTCTACTTATGTCTCTTCTGAAGCTGGGAATCTTTCCATGTACTATACATTTCAAAAGAAGGAGAGAGAAAGGAAGGGGGAAGAAGGATAGGAAGGAGGAAGAAGGAGAGTAAAAACAGTCTTTCAAGATAAGTACATCATTCTTAAGGTATCAGTAGATGTAGAGGCATCCAGGATTGCAAAAAGAGGCAAGAATATTCATTGTTTTGATATTACAAAATATTTGCCAATACTTTCATAGCCTTATTCCCTGGTAAAAGAAAGTAATCTCCTTCCATCATATTTATTCCCTAATCATATATAGCAGGGACAAAGACTACATTCTACTCACACCAGCATGAGTCTCTCTAGATGTCCAGATATGTGTGTGATAGGAAAAACCTATCTGTTTTTACCTTGATAGCTTCCATTTCTAAATACTAAACATCCTCCCTTGTTATAAAACGTAAAATCAAACACTAATTATAGATGCACTCAAATGACAGGCGATTACCTAGATAAGTCCACTTACAGGACAAAAGAGCATCTTTTAATATTATAAAATTTGGAATTGCGAATGCACTCAGCATTTGTTCTGTGACATTAACTGTTATCCATTAACCAGTTAGACAGTGAATGCTAATGGTAGAGAAATGCAAAAAAGATGTAAATATTCATGATGCTGCAGGAAGTATAAATATGAAATGTGATTTCTGTTGCTCCCCACTGGGAGCTATAAGTAAAACGAGTACAAGGGAAGGACAGCTTGTTCGTGAACATGAGTACAGCAGCAAGTTGTGTGAGAAGCAAAGTCACAGGATTTTATGGTTCTTAACTATTCCAGCCCTCAAGTGTCATTATCTGTGACTTGGGCCATGAGCGATGAGAGCCTGCCTTGTCTTTGTCAAAGTTTTATTGGGAGTACTGAAAGGCACATGGCCTACCACCTACTGCCATGATGCTTTGGAAATCTCTAGGACACCAAAGTAGGCAGGCAAAGGCTGCTGGTGGTCTCAGAATTATCGCCACAATTGTTGAGCTGAAATTGTTGTTTGAAGCACATTCCCATGTCTGCATTCAGCAAGATGGAAAACAGCTCATTGTTCATGCATCCTGCAGTTGAAAGGAAATTCTAAGCGAAAGTTTGCTATGGAAACTGGCAGCAATATGTGGTTAAGTGGCATTAAATTGTAGACAGTGCTTTACAACAATTAGTAGTGTTTATGAACTTGGTACATGGTAAAGGCCATGGACAAATAAAATGAGGAGTATAAATATTCTCAAACTAAATCTCCATGACAGAAAAGAAGAGGGGCTAAAGCAAAGATCCTGTTTTTGAAGAAGAGATCCTTTATCATGCTAAAAATGCTCTTTCATACTATAAAACTTATATTATTTTTTTTTTTAAAAACAAAGGCAGTGGTTTTTTGTGGCTCAGTTGTTAAACATCTGCCTTAGGTTCAGGTCATGGTCTCAGGGTCCTGGGATGGAGTCCAGCATTGACTCCCTGCTCAGCAGGGAGTCTGCTTCTCCCTCTTCCTGTACCCCTCCCCTCTGCTCCTGCTTTCTCTCTCTCTCACTCGCTCTCTCTCAAAATAAATAAAATTGTTTAAAAAAACAAATTAATAAGTTAAAAGACAAAACAGTAAGACTACTTTCACTTTCCTTTTATCCAGTGGGAATTGTAATCATATTTTGTCTAGAAAACCATAAACTTTTTTTTAAAGGATTTTTTATTTGACAGAGAGAGACACAGACAGAGAGGGAACACAAGCAGGGGGAGTGGCAGAGGGAGAAGCAGGCTTCCCGCTGAGCAAGGAACCTGATGCGGGACTCAATCCCAGGACCCTGGGATCATGACCTAAGCTGAAGGCAGATACTTAATTGACTGAGCCACACAGGTGCCCCTAGAAAACCATAAATATTTAAGAGCCATATGGAGTGAAGAAGTATGTTTGTAATTCAAGTAGCACTCTAGAACATTTGTCCTACAAAGTGACCTGGAGCTGCTCATTAAAATACAGTATGGAGTGAAGCCTTGCTCAGAGTAGCAAACATGGTAACTGAACTAGGACTCTGGAGATGGGCATCCAGATTTGCCACTACGAGCTGGATGATTCTGGCAGGCTACTCAATCTTGAGACATATTTCTCTTTATCTAAAGAATGATCAAAATATACTCTGTGCTACTTACCTCATAAATTGGTGGGAAGAATAGTGGAAGATAATTGTTTTAAGGTGTTTTGGTTACAGCATGACAGAATGAGTAAAATGCTAATAACTTGTTCACTTATTCAACAAATATTTCACTAAGGGCCTAAGATATTAAGGTCACTACTATATATGCAAGAAATTCAATGGTTAATCAAAATTCTTGCCCTGTGATCTTATATCTTAGAGGAGGAGAAAGACATCAATAAATTAACTAATAAATATATAACAATTGACAATGCTAAGGGAATAAAATAGGGAGTGATTGTATTTGTGTACAGAAATGCTTCTGGACAAGTGGTCAATGATAACTTTTCTGAAGAGAGATCTTAATTCCATCAGAGATGAGCCATGTGAGGACCCGGGGGCACAAGAATTAACAATGAAAGGAAAAACACATACAAGGAATGGAGGTGCAAACATATCTGATGTGTTTGAGCGATAGCAAGAACACTAGTGGGCCTGGAGCAGAGAGAGAAGAGGAGTAAGGAATGAGATTGGAAACACAACCAGGGTGAATCGTGTGTGTGGCCATCATAACATCTTAGGATGTTCTTTCGAGTGTAATGGGAAACTATTGCAAGGTCATGAGCAATAGAGGTCCATGCCCTGATTTCTGCTTTCCGAGGAGTATTTTGGCTGCCAGACATGGATAGATATAGGGGCTTCTGCAATAATCCAGTTCACTAGTGATGGTGGCTTGGAGTAAGGCAGGTGCCAGGGAGGTGATAGATTTGAAAGTGTTTTTAAGGTAGAGTCTGATGAGATGTAAGAGAAATTCCTTATATCTTGGTAGAGTAGACACTCGAGTGTATCTGAGGCTGCCCCTGGCTAAAAGTCTGAAGGGCAGTGAACCTTTATATTTCTGGGATCCCTTGACTTGATCGATGCCTCCCTCTGTGCAGGTTGTTCTGAGTATCTCTGGGAGGATCTCAGAGGTAATTGGACAGTCACATCTATTCATTTGCAGTATTGGACCCATCTACCCTTCACGTGATTTCTGTACTGGCTAGTAACAAACCAAAGGGCAAGCAACCTCCAACTCAATAGAATATATAATCTATTTTCTTGGTGGGGGGTGGGGGGAAGGCCAGCATATTAGCTAAGAATAAGGTACTGGAGAGCCGGTTTTGAATATCTAAAATGAGGAGAGGTATAAAATGGTATAAAATAGTTAGATTGGAGAATAGGAAAGTCAATTAACTAAGGAAATATAGTGAGACTAATAATGACCAACTCAAAATTAGTGGTGATTATTTAACATTAGACCAGTTAGCATGATTGTATATTTTTGGTATCCATGTGTAGCTGCTTGCAATCAGGAATCCAGTGGTAGGAGAGCCGATTGCAACAGCTGGGCTTTTACCAGGAAGTATAAGGCAAGGAAGGGAAAGGAGAAAGAAATGTGAAGAGCCATGAAATAGAAACTGGGTAAGAAGACATGGCATAATGGTGATGGACACTGAAAAGATGGTCAGGCCAATAGACAGAAGGACGGTTGGAGAATATTCTAGAAAGATAGAAAGTGTTCTGAGATGGAATCCTTGAGATTAGTGGTGCCATTATGGGTAATTGAATTGGGTTTGGGGTGTGATGCTGGGCATGTGCAGTTGCATGGACTCTATAGCATAAGGAGAGCAGGCATTCAGTAAGTATTTTTGGCTGATGATTAATTCCATTAGCGGTTTTCCTACCGACTTTGAAACTCTGAATTCTTGGTAGAGCATGTTATATTTGCATTTATATTTGCATTTCCCTTTATTAACCATGTGTTACGTTTGAAATGTCTAATATATTTTCTCAAAGAAGATGGAATAATGGGGCAAATTCTTTTTCTGCAAACCTCATAGATAAAATAGATAATTTGGGATCTTTCTGAAACTTCAACCCTGAAGTGTGAAAGCCACTTTTATTAGAGATCAGATTTCCATGTTCTAAGATAAAGTGATCGTGGCAGACTTTAATTTGGTTTCCAGAGAAATATAAATATAAATAAATAAATTGGAATATAGATAAGTAAAACATCTTAATCATGTACCCTAATTTATCCTTTTATCCCAAAATTTCCCTCAAATACATAGTGAATCAAATTGCATTACTGCTGGATGGTAACATCTTTTTAGCATCAAAGGGATAGTATAGCTTTGAAACAAGTACATTCCTAAGATTTACAAAATATCAGACTGCAAGTCAATAACTCCCCAAAATTCAAGAAATACACATGGCAAACAGAATATAAAGACTTACATCACCTTGTATTGTAGACGAAGACAAATTAACATGCAAGGTGTGACCATATGATATAATATTGTTTAACTAAACACATGAGAACATATACATCAACAATGAGGGCTCCCCTCTTCAAAATAGCCACCTTGGTAGAATATATATTATATATTTATCCCAGTGACGTTGACATTGACTGGACATTTTGTGAACTACTCTTCTGAACTTACCTTTAAAGAATTTCTTTTCAGTATATTTAAATGATGCTGAATCATATTTTTTTAAGGAACATTTGACTCCTGCAGTCAACGTAAGGCAGTTTGGAGCTGGAGTTGGCAGGTGATGATTTAAAGGGCTTCGAATCATAAATAAGGAATGAGTTTAGTACAGACATAGACTGGTTTACTTGTGAGTGCTGCAAACCAACTCAGAAGGCAGTTCACGAAGACAGGAGACTACTGTTTTGAGCGATGGCCCCATCATTGGACTAAATACCTGACCTTCTAAAGCAACCAGCTTGCAATGGACAGATTTCCTTTGGGGCTTTTCCTTCCTGGCTCCAAGAAGAGAAAGGGTAAGGATGCCCGACTTTCACCCTTCTGTTTCCCTCATTCACAGTTCTGCAGTCCACAGAGTTGCAATTAAAAAGGGGTTTATTCTTCAACAAAATTAAAATCATTGATAATGGAATGAAACCATTGTTGAATTCCTAGAAAATCAGCTATAGCCAGGCCTATGAAATGCCAAAAGCAGCGAAGGCTAATGCATTAGTAGTATCAGCCAGGTCCTTTCTCCTATAGAATGAATGCATTTCAAGGACATGTCCCTCAGACCGTGGCGGGTTCATTCCATAACTGTCTGTTCTTGAAAACATGAAGGCTCAAAGGACGGCCACCTTAGTCCCTTGGATGGCAGGAACGCCGGATTCGTTAGTGATCAAAGCTTGTGCTGCTGGAGTCCTGATGTTATTTTTAACGTCCCAAGCTCCTTTAGCTGTGATTCTCAGGAAAGCCATTATCCAGAATGTTGTTAGAAGTTTATTTGATAAAAGTGTGGCCTCTGCAACCTCAGGTGTTCTTGCTCTTTGCTCTCCTGTGGGTCAGGAAAAAATCCCCTCTCTCAGCTCCTCTGTGTCCAATTTCTATCAGGTTGGGTGAAGCTGTTTTCCTCCTCAGTTTCTCTCTTACAGTCCTGCTGCTCTTTGAAAGAAATAAAAGTACTTCGAATGTATTCTGCCTATCTAAAGTGTGACAGTCCTGTTGTTAATATCAAAATAACACACACTTTGGTCAAGAGACTTTTTCCTCAAAGTTCTTTCAGCTATATTTTATTTCTGTCTCCCTAAAGGCATAAGAATCAATTTTTGTATAACTGGGAATAGTTTAATGTTCTTGAAGAAGTAATTTTTTTGAGCTGTAATGTCTGTTAATTATTATTTAGGGGATTGGAGGATGGTGACAATGCCAATGTTGGTGACAACCAGGTTGAGATGAATAAGGAACGCCCTGGAGAGGAAGGACCTGGATTCATAGACCATTTTTCCCATGACAGAGGTCTTTTCTGCCCTAGGCAGGGCAATGGTAGTACTAACGGTAAGGAAAACAGCATGGAAAATGGACACTTATTCAGGGTTTACTCTGCGCTTGCTTATTTTTTTTTCCACCTTTTTTTTTTTTTCAGTGAATCTGCACATCGTTATGTGGTATGATCATCAATATTTCTCAGGTGAGGAAAGCAGATCACAGAGAGGTTGAGTGACTCCCCAGTGTGACATATGGAACGTGGCCAGAGCTCGATTTAAACGTAAGGGGTCTGGAGATACCTGGGTGGCTCAGTCAGTTAAGCATCTGCCTTCAGCTCTGGTCAGGATCACAGGGTCCTAGGATCGAGGTCTGCATCAGGCTCCTTTCTCAGGGGGAACCTACTTCTCCCTCTGCCTATTGTTCTGCCTGTTTGTGCTTGCGCTCGCTCTCTCTCTCTCTCTGACAAATAAATAAATAAATAAATAAATAAAATCTTAAAGCAAAGCAAAACAAAACAAAAACCTAAGGGGTCTGACTCCACAGCCCCCGTGCTTTCCTATAACACTGTTCTGTCTCCCTTTTTGGCCTATTTAAAGCATGTAATTTCTGAAGGGTACATAACCATCCTCCCGAAACTGGTGGTCAAAATGGGGAGCGGGGGGCACCTGGGTGACTCATTTGGTTAAGTGTCTGCCTTCGGCTCAGGTCATGATCCTGGGTTCCTGGGATGGAGTCCCATGTCCAGCTCCCTGCTTAGTGGGGGGCCAGCTTTTCCCCTCTCCTCCTGTCGGCCACTCCCCCTGCTTGTGTGCTCTCTCTCTCTCCCCATCAAATTAGTAAATAAAACCTTTAGAAGAAAAAGAAAAAGAATGGGGAGCAGGAAGAGAAAGGTGTATTCAAACTTCTACTACTGGCAGACTCCCTGACTCTACAATAACGGGATCAGCTGCTTAACTGATGATGGCACTGTCTCCTACCCCATTCCAGGCTCCACTTTGTACCAGTCCTGCTCCTGTCCACCTGAATGTTCCTCCAGGAGACACTATGTTCTTGGCAAGTAAGGACTAGATTTTGTTCAGAATTGGACCTGTAATATCTAGAAGAGTAACCTGAATGTAATATACACTTGGGCATGTCTCCTGAACAGATGAATAATCAAAGATGGGATTGGAATATGTAGCACAGAAAAAGGACTCCAATCCTGATTCTAGGATGCTGGCAGGATCACTGAATTGCTAGTTTTCTTTTTCTCTGCAAATGAAACAGCTCTTACCTTCTGCTCTTCATCAGCCAACAGGGTTACAAGAGGGATGGGTACATATCCCTCTTTTATATATATATATATATTATTTATAGTTACACACACACACATACACTCACACACATATCTATATAATGTGTATAAGCATAGAAACATATGCAGAAGTCTATAGCCTCAGCACTTCAAAAATTGATGAGTTTTGGCTACCCAAATATTCAGGCTGTACCAAACCCAGTTAAGAAAGGTGTGAAATTTAGGACTGTTGGTGCCAGAGCGGCTTGTAGCGCATGCGCGGTGATGCTTCTGGGCTCCACCGTGCCCACTCGTTGGCTCCGGCTGGGGGGGGGGGGGGGGGCGCCGCCGCACGACTTTTTCGGTGCCCGAAAGTAAACACTCCATTAAGATGGCAGCTGGATGTGAGCCAGTAGGCGGAACTTAGGGTTTTGTATCTATGTGGCTGCGAGTGATTGGTTGTGCAACCTTGGTATATATAGACATGCACGGGCGGGGGAGGGAGAGATCCCAACAGCTACGCAGAAATAAAGCTTGCTTCGCTGAGGTCTCCTGGTCGTTCTTGCTGGCGAGAGCGACATAGGACCTTTGATTCTTTGGCTTAAAAAAGCGCTCCAAATTAACAAAAGCATAACACAAGGACTTTAACAGTCTAGCTGCCCTCCTGACATGTCTACACTCGGGACTTATCTGCCGCCTCCTCCTCCAGGAACCTTTGGAGTGGAGGATAGACAGACCTCCCATCCTGATTCTGAAGCCCTGCTTCCCTCTTTGTAGTTACTTGAATTCCAGATGGCTAACCTGTCCATTGATAAAAATTTCTGATTGGCTAGACCCAGGTTCAGAGTCTGTGGAAACTGAAATTGCCAATGTTAGCAGCAGACCGATCGCATTCCACAGCACGGTGGCATGTCTTCTGCTACAGCACGACGGATATCTGGTAGAGCCATCCTGAAATGCAGAGGCTGACCTCACACAGTCATATCTGCATTGTCAGGCCTCTGAGCAACGGCATCGAAGAGCATGTATACTTAAGAAGTATTGGGATACCTGAAGACCTTTGCTTACTGCAACTATGATCGTTCCTATCCTCTCCCCCAAAAGAACCCTAAGCCATTGAGAACCAACTTCAGAAATAAATCAGAGCATTTTCCTGGTAAAATCAATACTAAGAGAGTTTTAACTCCAGTGTCCTGTTGAATATAAACAACCTCATCATACTGGTGCTAGATGTTTAGTTGAAGCCAGTGAGAGGTCTATAAAACCTAATGGCACCCTTGATATAAGCAGATAATAGAACTCCAGTCATTTTGCATTTATGATCCTGCATTTGAAAGGCCAAGGGCAATTGTGTTCTAGGGCCTGAAGGAAGTGTTTGCAGATAACATAGAGCAGGTGTGAACCTCTATGGATCACGTATGAGGTTAACTCCAGACACTGGGGAAATCTTTATTGTAAAGTCAAAGTTAACAGTTAGTTTTGATAAGAAACAGATATCAGAGATCAATGTGCATCTCTTTTTTAAAAATATTAATTAATTAATTAATTTGCTTATTTATTTAAGAGAAAGAGAGAGCACAAGTGGGTGGAGGGGCAGAGGAAGAGAGAGAAACAGACTCCCCACTGAGCAGGGAGCCCGCAATGGGGCTCAATCCCAGGACCCCAGGACCATGACCTGAGCTGAAGGCAGGTGCTTCACCAACTGAGCCACCCAGGCACTCCCAATGTTTATCTTTATGTGGGTTTTTTTTTCTTCTCCACATTCCTTCTAAGTAGCCTCATTTCCTAGAGTATCATTTCCTAGAGCCTCATCTCCATAGAGTATCCTCTCCCTATAAGCTAAGCATAATCTATTCGTCTGGAGTTTGATGAAAAATGAGTTTTGAGAAATGATGAGACGATGTTGTCAGTGATTGGCTGCCTCTTAGATCGGCAGATCCTCTATGGGTGAGGCTGGCTAAGGAGGGCGTTTGAGGGCAATCATCCATAGAGCCACTAGATGTAGGCACTACCATGATATTGCATAACCGGGAAGGGGAAGGCTTCATGCTTGCAAAATGTGGGGTGCCACAGCAGAGAGAGTGAGATCATGTTCAGGCTAGGTGGAGCCTAGTAAGAAGGGTGACCAAATATAAGTGCTGTGTCTCCAGTCCAGCACTATTGAACATGCCTAATCCTGAGGGCACAATCTGCAAATACTTGTGTCTAAGCACATTTGATGGACTAGTGAAAACTGCACAAGATTTTCGTGCTTTTCACTTTCGGTTTTTTGCCCAGATGGTCTGGGAAAGGACTACAATTGGAAGGCCAGATTATGTTTACATGAGATACTAGATCCAAGGCTTGTCTAGTCCTATATCCGAGCCCAGGGACAGAAGCTACCCATCCTGTTGTCATAAGGCACTCAGTGAAGAGAAGGAATTCAGAGGACAAGATTCGGTGGGTGGAGGAGGTGGTCACACGCCCACTTTTATGAGTGGCTTTCACATGGCAAAAACAACAGTGTCAGCAGAGCTCAACACAACACTGGGACAAGCCCTATGTCAGAGGCATCTGTGTTGTTGTCCTGGCCCTATTAGCAATGGAAGTCATGAGATGCTACCCTTTTATAGCCTCTGCTCATCAGGGAGAAAAGCAAAACAAATAACCTTGAATCCAGAAGACTCAGAAAGATCATGGAGGAACGAGGTTCTGGGAGGGATACCAGCAGATTTGGGGTATTAGTCTAATGGGACCCCATATTTATTCAAATACTGATAAAGCTTTAGTCACACAAGAACACAAAAGTCTGTGAAGGCCATTAGCAAGTTAGTCTTGCCTCTTTCTTTTTGTCATCTCTTTGCCCAGAGCCTGTTGGAAACCTCACTCTTAAGAGGATAAACTCCAAACACCTTATCTTGGAATTCCACGTCATTAATTTTGCCCCCATCTAACTCAATGATCTTCTCATTCCATTCCCCAAACAACACTTTGGCCATGTAGTGATCTCTGTCATGTGCTTTGGTATGTCTTCTCTCTGCCTCTCTGTATCTTCCTTGCTGGACAAGGCCCAGGTCAAGCTCCACCATTTTTTTAAGCTTTTTCTAATCACCTCCGTCCACAGCCACCTTAGTTCATATTTTGTCCCCATGTTATTCATTTAGCATTTAGCATTTTTTTTAGTCATCTTTTCATTGAATATTTTATTTATCTCCCCAGTTGCATTGCAAGCCCATTTACTTCTCCTCAGCCTCCTGCTGGGCCTGGCCCACTGTTGGACATATAAAGCTGGTAAGGATTGTTGCATGACTGAGCTACTGATGATCTGACGTTGGTATCTTGGTGTGATTGCCTCATGCTTCATTTTTATTGAGATATGGGAGCAGAACGGAAGTTCCCAGTAAATGGCTTCCCAGCACACATAAGCATATTCCTCAGAACATTGGCTCTCACTGATTCTTGCCCCTCTGGTGTCTACCCCTGCTGACTGGGTTTTTAGACCATCCCAGAGAGTAGGCGGTTTGATCCACTTGCTGACTTTCTGAGTAGGAGTGTGGTCCCCTGAGGCAAGAATGAAATCATTGGGATCGTTTTCAATTCTGAGCATAAATTCCCTGAAGCCTAGATTTGTGGGTTTTTTGGAATTAAGTTATATAATTATATAACATCATAAGAGGGAAAACTTTTATTACATTATTATCACTATAATCTTTATCAATGAGCCAGAGGAACTTGATTTAAATAATGGTCTTATATTTATGGTAACTATGTGAACATGGACGAGTCTGTAACTTTCTTAAGACTCTGTTTCCTCAACTGCAAATTGAAGGTATCATTTCTTTCTTAGAAAGTTGCCAGTGAAAATTAAGTGAATTAATATATATGAAGTTTTGGGAGTCACAAGTGACATATAGCAGGTACTTAATAAAGGATGACTTTACTATCAATTAGTAATATCAAACAAGTAATTATGTCAAGTTTATTCCTTATAATAGGTTCTTCCAGAGATATAAAAGAGTTATCATACATTGTCTTTTTCCCAAATACTGTTAAATGCAGTCAGAAAACTATAACATAAATGTAAGAATTTGATCAAATTAATGAATCCTTCTTTTGTATCAGGTCATATCTAAGCTATACAAAAATAACATATATAATCTACTGTCAAGCCGGTGTCAGTTCAATACAGGGGACCATAAGTAATTTCCAGTGACAAAATAAGGTACGTATGTTATATAGGTAATCAGACTATTTTTGTTTGAGTAATAGCTTTGAAATTCAAAGTCCAAACTACCTATGGGGCACCTAGGTGGCTCAATTGGTTAATTATCTGACTCTTACTAGTTTTGGCTCAGGTCATGATCTCATGGGTTGTGGGATTGAGCCCTATGTTGGGCTCTACATTCAATGGGGTCTGCTTAAGATTCTCTCTCTCTACTCCTCCACCCACTGCCCTCTCTCTCTCTCAAATATATATATATATGTGTGTGTGTGTGTGTGTGTGTATCCCCTCCACCCCTGCTCTCTCAAAAAAAAAAAAATATATATATATATACATATATGTATATATATGTATGAAACAAAGTTCAAACTGTCTAACTGCCTTAAGCATTAAAAGTGATATATTGTTTTTAATATCAGTAAGTTCAAACTAAGGCCCTCAAGTTCACTAGCCACATTTTGTTCTATGTAAATTAAAGTGCATAAACTAAAAATAAACTGCATGTTTATGTTTCTGTTATGTTTATGTTTTATAAAACAAATAAAATTGTTACATGGCTCTATGTCGGGGACCTGCTTTGGGTAGGATTCAAGGCTGGTGGATTAGTAGTATTAGTAGGTATTTTTCTGTCTTTCCTTTCTCCTATCTACAGTGTTGGCTTCAAACGTGGGGTTGCAGTTTGGTCCATCATGGTCATTGAAGCCTTATGCTTCCTGTCCAGGAAGATAGATGGTTGGCACACAGATAAATGGTAGATAGATAGATAGATAGATAGACAGACAGACAGAGGGTCAAAGTGGGGAGGGAACAAATAATCAAGTCCTTTAGTCTGATTGGGTCAACTTATTCATTTAGATAAGTATAATATCAGGTGTGACTGGCCTAAGATTAGGTTCCTAACCCATGGATGATCAGGCTGCCTCAGACTAAACAGGGTCTGCCTTAGGAGCCAGGGCCAGTACCCTAAACCCCACAGCTCATACAAATGAGAGAGGGTGGAAAAGATTTTGAAAGTCAAGCACAGTGTCCAGAACTGGGCCTGAGTACATTATGAGATAGTTTGACCTCTTGACTTTATTTATACATTGTTTCCCTTTATCAGTAATCTTCATCATATTCCAGGTTCATGATTATATAGTAGGCTAGGTATGTCATAATGCTAAAATGTATTGTCTTCCATTATTGCCGCAATTACATAAATCCCCAGGAGGAAAGCAGACAGTGCCAATTACAGAAATGATAGATGGAGGGTCTTACTGGTCTACCAGCTAAAGGACGTTTTGTTATTTTTATTAATTGCTTTTCTAAACATCTCAGTATTTTATTTCAGTTTTCTTTTTCAGAATATAAGTAGACCACCTATTAGATACACAATCATCAATAGTGAGAAACTAATACTAGCAAGAATTAATGGATCTTAAAGAATATATAGGATTTTTCCAGGCAAAAGAGGAGGAAGAATTTCCCAGGCAGAGGGAACATCATAGGCACAAATAAAGAAGCAAGAGATCCTGTGACTGGGTAATTGATGCCCAGAAAGGAAGTAAAGGTTTAAACAGATGAGGAACAGCTCACAGAATCTCCTCAAACCCTGCAAAATCAGGTACAGAAGACAGACAAGAAAAAGGAAGCTAAGTAGCCAGAGCTACTGCCAAAATCATCCCCCAAATTAGTCCTAGGATGACACCATTGTCCCCATCACTTCTCCTACAGACACTTCGAGTGCTGGACACTGGACACCATTTAAAACTCTGTCATTGCTGCTCCCAGAAACCATTGCCACTGCCACATGCCCAGCTCAACACAGGTCCTTCTCTGCTGCTTCAAGTCCTTCAACTCCCAGCTCCGAGCCAGCGGCAGGCTCATGCGAAAGCCAGCATCAGTACAAAGGAGGATGGAAAGTTGGTGATCATTTTTTATGAAGACTCATATGGCTCTAAGTTACCAAACTTGCAAAACACATATAATTAATTCCTTGGGCAATGGGAGTGCTACAGCGGATGGCAAAAGCAAGGGGAGAGAAGAATGAAAAGTGCCCCTCGTACTTAATTGATGCTTACTGTATGGTTACTCTCAACAACTTGATAGAGGGCATTATTTTCCCATTTTACAAATAGCTGTCCTCGAGAGGTTAACCCACTAAGGTCCTTCAAGGAGAAAGGAGTGATAAATATGCTGTAGAAAGATTCCCTTCCCAGCTGTGTGGGACTGTAGTCAGAGAAACCCAGGAGAGGGTGAGAGCCCAAAGAGAGGAAGAGGGAAAGGGTTTAGGGCAGTTGTTCAGGAACTTCAAGGCTGATCAGAACCACCCAGAGGGCTGGAGTTCTCACTGCAGTTTCTGATTCAGCAAGTCTGGCTGGGGCCCAAGATTTTGTAACTGGCTCAGAGACCACATTTTAAATTAAATGAATTAAATGGATTACAATTAAATGGATTAAAGAAGTGTTTCTCAAACATCAGTAATATATGGACCCCTTTTAATGTTATACATTATTGAGTCTACCAATACCTCTCCTCTATTCTTCTTAGAATATTACTTAAAAATATACAGATTAGGTATAAACTCCTTATGCTGATAGCTCATATACAACAATAAAATATAAACCATATTTAAACTAAATACAAAGTATAAAATTAATAAAATTCAAATTAAGATTAACTTTAACTTGACATATTATGTAGTTCTGCTGGAATTAAAGGACCACTGTTACATTTAAGAGAAAAAGACATATAACCACAAAACCAATTTTATTTTTAATCTCTTTTTGTAATAATTATGTAAGGAATGCCTGTATGCATAAGTATGTTCTACAAAATGATATTAATAACTTCCAGGCTCTGTTCCTAATCTTATACTTAATCAAAAGTCTGCCAGTGAGTACTACTAATGGTAGTTTTAATAAGATGTTTTCTAGTATCCTTGTGAAGCAAGTTTCCTGTGCATTCCAAGAGAATTGTGACATTACTGAAATTGGGATTAAACAGTTACTTAATGCAGTTATTGCTGAACTTACGGACATAAAAATTTCTCATATATTTACTACTATATTCTTGCTGCTAATGATCCATTATGACCTGATATGCACCATGACCTAATCCATACAAATCTTTAATTCACACACAGACATGGCGTTGAATGACAAGATACGTGTCATTAGCCCTTTTAGCTCCTCATTCATTACTACTGTATTTTATATGATGATTCGATTCTATTTTTGCAATTCTTTTTTCAAAATAATGCAAAATTTTTATTATATGTCACACAGCATCAGCCTTCATTTGGGTTTTCCAGAGACAATCCCTAAGACAAGGAGCCTAATGAATGCAATTTACTAAGAAATGTTCTCGGAAAAAAAGAAAAAAAAAATGTAGGGAAATGGACAAATGAGATGAGCAAAGGAGAGAACCCAAGTGAGAGCCTGAGGCCAAGAAAAGTTCTTGCAGAGGATAACTGACTTAATGTGCAGGGAATTTCTGGGTTGAGGGTAGGTCACACCCAGGGTTCTCCTGACTAGGGACTGGGAAGCTTAAATATCTACGTTCACGCACCCACCACATCCATCAGTCCCCAGTTGAAGGATGTCTCTGGAGAGATATAAATGACCAAGCATTTCGGGAAAGCAGGCTCTGGCAGCCTGGGCAGCCCTCTGATGGATACACAGGTGCTGACTGTTGGGAGCAAGAGCAGGCCACGAATCAGTGCATGGAAATGGTGAAGGGTGGAGATGATGTGGAGGAAGACTTTTCCTAAACCTGAAATGTTCTTCCCTCAGGTATTGGCATAGCTTGTTCAGTCATCCCATTACCTTCTTGGAGAGAATGTCCCTGTCAACCATATTAAAATAATACATTCACTACCACCACCCTTACATCAACAAGTTTGCCTGTTCTCACTCATCGGTAAATGCCATAACATCCATATGTGTATGTTGTGTACTTATCCCTCCCACTAGAATATAGTAGTGGAAACAAGGACTTCTTTTTGTTTACTGCTATATACCCAGCAATAAGAACATGTGCTGATACATGGTATACACTGAATAAATACCTACTGGATAAATGCAGGAATGAATTAATTGATCAAGCTGGAGATTTAGGCAGGGACTAAATCAGAAGGGGACTTGTGCTCTAAGATAAAAAATTATCCTAAAAGAAAATTGATTTTAAGCAGACAGGCTGACATAATTAGATCAGTTTATTAAAGAGCTCATCCTGACTGGAAGAGAAAATATGAAATGTAAGGCAATATGCCGAAAGAAGATTGTGATAATCCTGGTGACAGATGATACAGGCTTAAACTTGGATCATGACCAGGAAGATAAAGATATATGAGCATACTTGGAGATATTTAAGAGGTGAAATTAATTATAAAACATTGGGTATTAATAAATGAGGGGAAGGAAGGTGTCAGATATGACCACAGAACAGGATAGGTAAGGGACACTGGAAGTCACCAGACTTTGCATGCAAGATCATAAAACCATTCCAGACATGGAGAGTTTAAAATTGAGACATCTAAGAGGCTGATGGACATTAATATCTGGAGTTCAGAAGAGAAATATGAGTAGATGATATAAGTTGATAAGCCATCTACATATAGACTAATTAACAGTCTTCAGGCACAGATGAAATTGCATAGGGAACAAGAGGAGAAAAAAAATAAAAGAATGTCTAATAGTGAGTCTCGAAGAATGAAAATGGTTAGTTGCTAGGCAAAGGATTGTGATCCTCCAGGAAGCTAGAGGAAGAGCAACCACATAAGTAGAATAAAAACTAAGAGATTATTGTATCATGAAAATCAAAGAGAGATTGTGTCAAGAACAAGAATGACAATTCTACTGACAGACTGAATCTGCCTGACTTTAGCAGTATGGAAATTCTAGACATCTTGCGGAGAGGTTGGTGGGGTAATGAGACTGAATATTGCTTGGAGTGGTTTGAACAGTGAGTGGACAAAAAATGAACTCAGCTACTAGAGTCTACCCTTGCTAGAGGTTTGGAATGTCTGGTTCTAAACAGAATGAAGCATGTTTAATTCTATCTTTTCCACTAGCTGCAATTAAAAACCTTAGCAGGGCACCTGGGTGGCTCAGTGGGTTAAGTCTCTGCCTTTAGCTCGGGTCATGATCTCAGAGTCCTGAGATCGAGTCCTGCTTCCCTCTCTCTCTCTGCTTGCCTCTATGCCTACTTGTGATCTCAATCTCTCTCTCTGTGTGTCAAATAAATAAATAAAACAAAACCAAAAACAAAACAAACAAACAAACAAACAAAAAAAACACATTAGCTTAAACACACATAATTCAACTATCAGGAGATTCTGAGAGGTTAATAAAATCAGTGGACCAGAAAAGGATTTTGAAAGTAAAGTCATATAAAGTATAAAGGTTATAACAAAAAATAATCAACATTGCATAGATGATTTAAACAGAAAACAGAGTGTTGTACCATAATATCTAAAACAGGCAGTATTCCCATATTTTCTTAATGCACAATGAACCAGAAAAACCTAAACAACTCTCAAGGGGAAAAGCAATCAAAAGATGCATTCCCTGAGATTAGACAAATGCTAGAATGATCATGCAACAACTTTAAATTTACTATTCTAACAAATGGAAAAATAAAAGTTCTCATGAAAAAATAACAGAAACTTTGAAAGAGGATTGAGAACTGGAGTGCTGGGACACCTGGGTGGCCCAGTGGGTTAAGACTCTGCCTTTGGTTCACGTCATGATCTCAGGGTCCTGGGATCAAGCCCCACATCAGGTTCTCTGCTCAGCAGGAAGCCTGCTTCCCCCTCTCTCTCTGCCTGCCTCTCTGCCTACTTGTGATCTCTCTCTATACATCAAATAAATAAATAAAGTCTTAAAAATTAAAAAAGAAAGAAAGAAAGAACTGGAGTGCCTGGGTGGCTCAACTGGTTAGACAAATGACTCTTGATTTCAGTTCAAGTCATGATCACAGGGTAATGGGGTCAAGCCTCACCTCAGGGTCTGCACTCAACCCAGTCTGCTTGTCCATCTCACCCTGCTTCTCCCCTCTCCCTCACTCACTCTCTGTCTCTCCCTTTCTCTTAAATAAATAAGCAAAATCTTTTTTAAAAGAAATTATAAGGTACTTTAAAAAAAAAAAAAAAACAGGGACACCTGGGTGGCTCCGTTGGTTAAGCATCCAAATCTAGGTTTTGACTCTAACCCCCATCTTGTGGGTTAGAACACTGTGTCAGACTCCATGCTCAGATGGAGCCTTCCTCAGATTCTCTCTCCCTTTCTTTCTCTACCACTTCCCCCAGCTCATGTTTGCTCTCTCCCTCTAAATTAAATAAATAAAATCTTTAAAAATAAATAAATAAATAATAATAAAATAAAATAAAATAGGACCAAGGACTAAATGGAAATTTTAAGACAAAAATTTAATATCAGATATACAAATTTCACTGGAGAGACCCAATAGTAGAACTGAGAAAACAAGAGAGCCCATAACATAAAGAGAGTGATAGGAATTATCGAATCTGGGCAACAAAGGTGGGGGGAACAAAGTATATAATAAAAAGTTAAAAAGAATCAAGGACATGTGGGACCAACCATCAAAGGTCTATTACCACAGGAGTCACAGAATGAGAGAAGAAAGAGACTGAAGCAGAAGAAAGATATTTTCTCTGCATGCCTGAAGAGTGCTTCTATTTTTTTTAAGATTATATTTATTTATTTAACAGACAGAGATCACAAGTAGTCAGAGAGGCAGGCGGTGGGGTGGGGAAAGCAGGCTCCCCACTGAGCAGAGAGCCTGATATGGGGCTCAAAACCAGGACCCTGGAATCATGACCTGAGCTGAAGGCAGAGTCTTAGCCCACTGAACCACCCAGACACCCCAGAAGACTGCCTATATTTGGTGAAAGATATAAATTGACAGATCCGAGAGGCACTGAAAACTCCAAACCAGGTAAACTTAAAGAAAACTATGCCCACACATTATAATCAAATTTCTTCTGAAAAATAAAGTTTTATGAAAAATCTCGAAAGCAGGCAAAGGAAAATGACACACCACATATCAGAGGACAAAGATTCAAATGACTGCAAGTTGTCATCAGAGACCAGGGAGTCCAAAAGAAAATGGGATCATATTTTTGAAGTGCTCAAAGACAAGACCTGTCCACCCAGAATCAAATAAAAACTGAGATTTTCTCATAGGAATAAAAGAAAAATGCAGACATTCTCAGATGGATGTAAACATCCTGACCTTGAAAGAGATGCAGAAAGGTAGCTCTTCAAGTGAAATGTAAATGATAGCCACAGAAATCACAGAATGAAATTAGAGCAATAGAAATGGTAAGCATGTGTGTAAAGAGGAGACACTATGAATCATCTCTTAAATTTATTAAAATTATGTATCCCACTGTCTGATGGAGTTTTCAACATATGTAGATGTAATACATATGACAGCCTCTTCATAAAGGGAGGCTGGTAAAGACCTATATGGTCATAAAATTTCTGTATGTTCCTTGAAATGATAAAATATTATTTATAAGTAGGATGTATAAAGCTTGGTGTCTTATTATAATGCTCAGTTTAGCCAGTAAAAAAAAAAAAAAGGACATATAAATATATATCCAAAGTCAAAATCTGAAATTGGAAATTTGAAAATATTCAACTAATTCAACAAAAGAGGAAAAATCAAACTGAATAAACAAACTGAGGGTTGCTGGGGGGAGGGTGGTTGGGAGAAGGGGGTGGGATTATGGACATTGGGGAGGGTATGTGCTTGGGTGAGTGCTGTGAAGTGTGTAAACCTGGTGATTCACAGACCTGTACCCCTGGGGATAAAAATATATGTTTATAAAAAATTAAAAATTTATAAAAAAAAAATCAAACTGAAAAATAGAAGGGACAAATGACTGCCTTAAATCCAATCATACAATAACTATATTATATGTGAGTAGTTAAAATACACCAATCAAAAGACAGACAGTTACCACAATGAGATATCACCTCACACCAGTCAGAATGGCTAAAATTAACAAGTCAGGAAATAACAGATGCTGGCGAGGATGCGGAGAAAGGGGAATCCTCCTACACTGTTGGTGGAAATGCAAGCTGGTGCAACCTCTCTGGAAAACAACATAGAGGTTTCTCAAAATGTTGAAAATAGAACTACCCTATGACCCAGCAATAGCATTACTGGGTATTTACCCTAAAGATACAAACATAGTGATCCAAAGGGGCACGTGCACCCGAATGTTTATAGCAGCAATGTCCACAATAGCCAAACTATGGAAAGAACCTAGATGTCCATCAACAGATGAATGGATCAAGAAGATGTAGTATATATACACAATGGAATACTATGCAGCCATCAAAAGAAACGAAATCTTGCCATTTGCGACAACGTGGATGGAACTAGAGCATATCATGCCTAGCGAAATAAGTCAAGCAGAGAAAGACAACTATCATATGACCTCCCTGATATGAGGAAGTGGTGATGCAACATGGGGGCTCAAGGGGGTAGGAGAAGAATAAATGAAACAAGATGGGATTGGGAGGGAGACAAACCATAAGTGACTCTTAATCTCACAAAACAAACTGAGGGTTGCGAGGGGGATTGGGAGAAGGGGGGTGGGATTATGGACATTGGGGAGGGTATGTGCTTTGGTGAGTGCTGTGAAGTGTGTAAATTGGGCGATTCACAGACCTGTACCCCTGGGGATAAAAATATATTATATGTTTATAAAAAATAAAAAATTTAAAATTTTTTTAAAAAGACTTGGATTGAATAAAACAACAACAAAAAAATCCAACTATATGCTCTCTACAGAAAACCCACTTGAAACATAATGATATAGTTTAAAAAATAATAGAATTTACAAAGATATATAATGCAAACACTAATTTTAAAAATACTGGAGTGATTATTTATAACACACAGAGCTAACTTCAAAACAAAAAAAAAATTACCGGGGATAAAAAGAAAGCCATTACATAATGATAAAAGTGTTTATTAGCTAAAATACACTACAATCCTAAATGTATACTGAGCACAAAATGCACCAAGCAAAAATTTAAAGAAGTGAAAAAAAATAGACAAATCCAAATTACACTAGGATATTTCAGTATTTCTCTCAGTAATACATAGAATAAGCACACAGAAGATCTAAGGATACAGAAGAACTAAACAGCACCATCAAGCAACCCGGTCTAATATAGATACTTAGAGAAGAATCCATCCTAGAACAGCAGAATATACTTTCTTCTTGAAGGCCCTTAGAACCTTCACCACAAATACTATAATCTGGGTGAATGCCTTTAAAGTTTTTGGAGGTTTGTGGGGTTTGTCTTGTTTTCATTTGATTCAAGGAAAATCATGTGACTACAAAGAATTTCAGTTATTTCCAAATACCTTAACTGGAGCCAGTTAATCCATTCAAGTGTTGAAAAGACCAAAGTAGGGGCACCTGGATGGCTCAGTGGGTTAAGCCTCTGCCTTTGGCTCAGGTCATGATCTCAGGTCCTGGGATCGAGCCCCACATCAGGCTCTCTGCTCAGCAGGGAGCCTGCTTCCCCTGCTTCTCTGCCTGCCTCTCTGCCTACTTGTGATCTCTCTCTGTCATATAAATAAAGAAAATCTTTAAAAAAAAAAAAAAAGAAAAAGACCAAAGTAAGTTTATTAGAATATTAAAAATGACTGATGTGTATAGCACTAGTATATGTAACTAGTGAAACCAGTCCAACTAACTGACCAGCCCCATGGCTATACCTGGACATATCAGTTGGTCTATGACATGGCAGTTCTTCTTCGTTCTGTTCTTCCTATGTCATACCCTGTCATTTACCTCTCCTCTCTTAGATCTGTTGCATGATCCTGCTACCTATTTGATCAGACTACACCTGCTTCTATAAATTCTGCCTATCCTGCTCTCACCCTGTCCTGGACTCCACACGAATCCAGTCTTTGTAACTTGGCAAACACTGCCTGTTGGCCCTGAATTCCATAAAAAAGATAGTCATTCTGAGAAATTAAGAGAGGCAAAGGAAAAAAAAAATCTGTGTAGCCCCAGTGCTAAATAAAACATAGCATCACTATCTGGGGACATGCTAGACTTGGGGCGGTGAGATGTTCAGACTCGTGTGTTACAGTCTTTGCTTCAGTCAGTGTATCTAATAATAACTCAAAGTTCTGCCTTCCCGTGCAGCAACATCAGTTAAATAATGAACTATCGATAACAGCACAAAATGTCATCAGGTTAACAGACACTTCTGCCATTTTCTCCTGCACGTGCAAAATAAATCCATTTGGTATTGATCTCCACAGCTAAGTTTCAGCCTTAATGTAATTCTTACCATCAAAGCAGAGTAAACAGATAGTTCCTGGAAGGAACTAAACATGTTATTTTTTACTCATCAGATGAGTTCCTTATAGATTACGAGGCAACCTGGTCCATTGGGTGTTTCATTACAAAAGGTACCAGCTTGGAGGCTTACCATGGCCTCCTGGAGCTGAGCTCCGAATAGGGACCAAATAGCAATGACAGTTTAAGAAACTCGAAGGGAGGAAAAAAGTTGTACATGAGACACCATCTAGGTTCTGGAAGATTTCTGATTCATGCTCCCTGCCGCTACATAAAGATAGCAAGAAGAAAAGATTCCTCACCCCAGAGTTCTGGCATTTGACCCTGGTGTTCGGGCCAGATATCATTTTATGTGGCAATCTCCCCATATGGACACATGGAGGCAAGCCCACGGAACACAATGGCCTGTACCAGGGTAATTTCCCAATGCTGGAGCTTGAGAAGATATGGGGATCAGTTCCATGTACATGTATGTGCCATTGGCTTCACTTGTCTCTGAGTCACTTATATGCTATACCTTCTGCCAGAAAGAGTACTAGATTCAATACACCCTCCTCTGGACTTCAATAAGAGGGGCTGTTTTCTGGCCTTACGCTGACAACAGTGGTTCTCAAATAGTTCCCAAACTAGCAGCATCAACGTTACCTAGGGACTTTATAGAAACACAAATTCTTGAACCACCACCCCAACCTACTGAATCAGAAACTCAACAAGGTGGAACCCAGGTTTCTGCTTTAAACCCTCTAGATGATTCTATTTCATCTTAAAGTTTGAGAACCACTTCTTTCAGGGGACTGGTCTGGTCCCCATTTAACAATGGCCCTCTTCACAGAATGGGAGTCCTGGATGCCATATTTTCTCCTTCTAGACCTCACTCTTAGTACCTCTAACCAGAATTTTCTATCTATGTGCCCTCAAGCATGCTTCCAGGGTCTGTCTTTCTGGGTCTGTCCTGAGGGTTGGCCCTGCCACAAGTGTGCACATTCATAAGTCTGAGAGTTGGTCAAGAGGGAGCTGGTTAGGGAGGGATCATGTGGATAAGGCTGGTCACCCACACTTGTGCACACAAGGCCCTACATGGGCTGGCAGATCTGAGGTCATAGAGCAAAAAGAGCTTGCCTGTGACCAGGGAGGGGCCAGGGACAGCTGTCCCTATGCTGCTGCATTGTGACATGGAATTCAGAGTGTCTTTTGAATCTTGTCTTCCAGCTGTTGTGAAAGTATGTTTTTCAGTGTAAGAAAGATAAAACTTAGTTGATTAATAGTTTGTTAGTTTAATTTAAAATTTCAAAGAAGCCTGTGATATGTATTTATGCACTTTTTCAAGACCCTGCAAATGTGAAGGGAGACCTATGTGTTCTATTTGCTTATCTTCTGCTGAACTTTGAGGTCTCTGCTTCAATATCTTTTCTTTGCAGAGCCTTTCTTGATCCCCTAATTTTGCTTTTAGTGGATACCTCTGATTTGTGCTTTCATATTTCCTGTAACTCCTTGTCCTATAACATTTTTTACTATCAATTCTTAATTATATGTCTGTTTCTCCCATAAACTATGAGGTCCCAGAAAGTATGTGTTCTATATCCAGTATATAGCATAGCATAGTGTCTGGCATACAGTATACCCAATAAATAATGAAGAAATGAATTATAATAAGAAAAAGAATAGCAAACCTATATAGCTCTCACTAGATGACTGGTAGTGTTCCAAGAATTTTTTTGCACATTAATTCATTTCATCCTCATGATAACCCTATATGACAGATATTACCATTACTGCCATGTGAAAAATAAAGCTAAGTCCAGAGAGACTAAGGAACTTCCCATAGTCAGACAAGTGGCAGGATGAAGATTCAAGTCTGAGAAGATTGGATTTTCTAGAGTCTACACATGTGAATGAAGGAGTGAGTGAATGAAAAAAAATAGGAGAAGCCAAGAATTAAGAGAAGCCATTGTTAGGGTCCGTGATCAAAGGAATGAGACTGACACAGAGCGAAAATCAAACCTTTATTTCCACCAAGCATCGAAAATCAAACTGACTGGTAGGGGCCATCGCTTACGAAGAGACGAGGACAACGATGACCCCGACGACAACGATGACCCCGACAAGGCCGCTCCCAAGAAGGCCGCTCCGGACGAGGCTGCTCTGGACGAGGCTGCTCTGGAGGAGGCTGCTCCACAGACGAGGCGGCTCCCCGGACAGGGCGCTGCCCGGAATGAGGCTGCTCCAGCGAGGCCACTCCCAGGACGGGGCCGCTCCCAAGAAGAGGCCACTCTGGACAAGGCCGCTTGCTGACGAGGCGGCGCCCCGGAATGACGCCGCTCTGGCGAGGCGGCTCCAGCGAGGCCACTCATGGACAGGGCCACCCGAGGCCTCTCCAGACGAGGCCGCATGCCGAGGGGGCCGCGGCCCAGGGCAGCGCAGCGAGGCTGCTCACAGCGGGGCCGGGGCCTGAGGCAGCGGGTACACGGCTCCGTAGTGGAGAGGCCGCTGGGGTGGCAAGGCTGCTGGCGGCCAGGCTGTTTGCCACCACGCCACTGCCAATGACTACGACCACCAGGAGGACCACGACGCTCGGGAGGACTACCCTAAGGGCTATCCCAACAGCTATTCTAACGGCTATTCTAACTCCTCCCACTACTCCCCCCACCCCAGCCTCACAGACTAACCTTTATAGAGGTGGTTGAGCCTGGCCCACACACAGGTGGCCAATGAGATTTCAACTCACCACAGTAAATATATGTGCGCCCCACTGATTGGATGTCTCCATCCGGCCTGACCCGCCCCTATATCCGGGGTTTGCAAGTTAGTACCTCTGGGAGGGGCAGGCCCTTGCAGCCATAGCCTAAGGAATGCTGAGCTTAAAAAAACAGACAAGCCACATTTATCATCAAAAGCAGGAAATAGATCCAAAATGTTATAGAGTTTGGAAAGAGAGTTAGCCAGAAAAGAGCTAAAAGGCTCAAGGCCACATGTGAAATAAGGTCTTGAAGCTTATGGTTGTTTTCATTGACTTTCAGTCACATTGTAATAGGCTGGCCCAGCGGAGAAACAAGAAACAGGGCAAGACATTTAAATAGTCCATGTGGCCTAAGGCCCCACATTCAAGTTGTTGTTGTTTTTTTTTTTTTTTTTTTTTTTTTAATATAATTTTTTATTTTTTATAAACATATATTTTTATCCCCAGGGGTACAGGTCTGTGAATCACCAGGTTTACACACTTCACAGCACTCACCAAAACACATACCCTCCCCAATGTCCATAATCCCACCCCCTTCTCCCAAACCCCCTCCCCCCAGCAACCCTCAGTTTGTTTTGTGAGATTAAGAGTCACTTATGGTTTGTCTCCCTCCCAATCCCATCTTGTTTCATTGATTCTTCTACCCACTTAAGCCCCCATGTTGCATCACCACTTCCTCATATCAGGGAGATCATATGATAGTTGTCTTTCTCTGCTTGACTTATTTCGCTAAGCATGATACGCTCTAGTTCCATCCATGTTGTCGCAAATGGCAAGATTTCATTTCTTTTGATGGCTGCATAGTATTCCATTGTGTATATATACCACATCTTCTTGATCCATTCATCTGTTGATGGACATCTAGGTTCTTTCCATAGTTTGGCTATTGTGGACATTGCTGCTATAAACATTCGAGTACACGTGCCCCTTTGGATCACTACGTTTGTATCTTTAGGGTAAATACCCAATAGTGCAATTGCTGGGTCATAGGGCAGTTCTATTTTCAACATTTTGAGGAACCTCCATGCTGTTTTCCAGAGAGGTTGCACCAGCTTGCATTCCCACCAACAGTGTAGGAGGGTTCCCCTTTCTCCGCATCCTCGCCAGCATCTGTCATTTCCTGACTTGTTGATTTTAGCCATTCTGACTGGTGTGAGGTGATATCTCATTGTGGTTTTGATTTGTATTTCCCTGATGCCGAGTGATATGGAGCACTTTTTCATGTGTCTGTTGGCCATCTGGATGTCTTCTTTGCAGAAATGTCTGTTCATGTCCTCTGCCCATTTCTTGATTGGATTATTTGTTCTTTGGGTGTTGAGTTTGCTAAGTTCTTTATAGATTCTGGACACTAGTCCTTTATCTGATATGTCGTTTGCAAATATCTTCTCCCATTCTGTCAGTTGTCTTTTGATTTTGTTAACTGTTTCCTTTGCTGTGCAAAAGCTTTTGATCTTGATGAAATCCCAATAGTTCATTTTTGCCCTTGCTTCCCTTGCCTTTTGCGTTGTTCCTAGGAAGATGTTGCTGCGGCTGAGGTCGAAGAGGTTGCTGCCTGTGTTCTCCTCAAGGATTTTGATGGATTCCTTTCGCACATTGAGGTCCTTCATCCATTTTGAGTCTATTTTTGTGTGTGGTGTAAGGAAATGGTCCAATTTCATTTTTCTGCATGTGGCTGTCCAATTTTCCCAGCACCATTTATTGAAGAGGCTGTCTTTTTTCCATTGGACATTTTTTCCTGCTTTGTCGAAGATGAGTTGACCATAGATTTGAGGGTCTATTTCTGGGCTCTCTATTCTGTTCCATTGATCTATGGGTCTGTTTTTGTGCCAGTACCATGCTGTCTTGATGATGACAGCTTTGTAATAGAGCTTGAAGTCCGGGATTGTGATGCCACCAACGTTGGCTTTCTTTTTCAATATCCCTTTAGCTATTCGAGGTCTTTTCTGGTTCCATATAAATTTTAGAATTATTTGTTCCATTTCTTTGAAAAAGATGGATGGTACTTTGATAGGAATTGCATTAAATGTGTAGATTGCTTTAGGTAACATAGACATTTTCACAATATTTATTCTTCCAATCCAGGAGCATGGAACATTTTTCCATTTCTTTGTGTCTTCCTCAATTTCTTTCATGAGTACTTTATAGTTTTCTGAGTATAGATTCTGTGTCTCTTTGGTTAGGTTTATTCCTAGGTATCTTATGGTTTTGGGTGCAATTGTAAATGGGATTGACTCCTTAATTTCCCTTTCTTCTGTCTTGCTGTTGGTGTAGAGAAATGCAACTGATTTCTGTGCATTGATTTTATATCCTGACACTTTACTGAATTCCTGTATAAGTTCTAGCAGTTTTGGAGTGGAGTCTTTTGGGTTTTCCACATATAGTATCATATCATCTGCGAAGAGTGATAATTTGACTTCTTCTTTGCCGATTTGGATGCCTTTAATTTCCTTTTGTTGTCTGATTGCTGAGGCTAGGACCTCTAGTACTATGTTGAATAGCAGTGGTGATAATGGACATCCCTGCCGTGTTCCTGACCTTAGCGGAAAAGCTTTCAGTTTTTCTCCATTGAGAATGATATTTGCAGTGGGTTTTTCATAGATGGCTTTGATGATATTGAGGTATGTGCCCTCTATCCCTACACTTTGAAGAGTTTTGATCAGGAAGGGATGCTGTACTTTGTCAAATGCTTTTTCAGCATCTATTGAGAGTATCATATGGTTCTTGTTCTTACTTTTATTGATGTGTTGTATCACATTGACTGATTTGCGGATGTTGAACCAACCTTGCAGCCCTGGAATAAATCCCACTTGGTCGTGGTGAATAATCTTTTTAATGTACTGTTGAATCCTATTGGCTAGTATTTTGTTGAGTATTTTCGCATCTGTGTTCATCAAGGATATCGGTCTATAGCTCTCTTTTTTGGTGGGATCCTTGCCTGGTTTTGGGATCAAGGTGATGCTGGCCTCATAAAATGAGTTTGGAAGTTTTCCTTCCATTTCTATTTTTTGGAACAGTTTCAGGAGAATAGGAATTAGTTCTTCTTTAAATGTTTGGTAGAATTCCCCCGGGAAGCCGTCTGGCCCTGGGCTTTTTTTTGTTTGGAGATTTTTAATGACTGTTTCAATCTCCTTACTGGTTATGGGTCTGTTCAGGCTTTCTATTTCTTCCTGGTTCAGTTGTGGTAGTTTATATGTTTCTAGAAATGCATCCATTTCTTCCAGATTGTCAAATTTATTGCCGTAGAGTTGCTCATAGTATGTTCTGATAATTGTTTGTATTTCTTTGGTGTTAGTTGTGATCTCTCCTCTTTCATTCATGATTTTATTTATTTGGGTCCTTTCTCTTTTCTTTTTGATAAGTCGGGCCAGGGGTTTATCAATTTTATTAATTCTTTCAAAGAACCAGCTCCTACTTTCGTTGATTTGTTCTATTGTTTTTTTGGTTTCTATTTCATTGATTTCTGCTCTGATCTTTATGATTTCTCTTCTCCTGCTAGGCTTAGGGTTTCTTTCTTGTTCTTTTTCCAGCTCCTTTAGGTGTAGGGTTAGATTGTGTATCTGAGACCCTTCTTGTTTCTTGAGAAAGGCTTGTACCGCTATATATTTTCCTCTCAGGACTGCCTTTGTTGTGTCCCACAGATTTTGAACCGTTGTATTTTCATTATCATTTGTTTCCATGATTTTTTTCAATTCTTCTTTAATTTCCCGGTTGACCCATTCATTCTTTAGAAGGATGCTGTTTAGTCTCCATGTATTTTGGTTCTTTTCAAACTTCCTTTTGTGGTTGAGTTCTAGCTTTAGAGCATTGTGGTCTGAAAATATGCAGGGAATGATCCCAATCTTTTGATACCAGTTGAGTCCTGATTTAGGACCGAGGATGTGATCTATTCTGGAGAATGTTCCATGTGCACTAGAGAAGAATGTGTATTCTGTTGCTTTGGGATGAAATGTTCTGAATATATCTGTGATGTCCATCTGGTCCAGTGTGTCGTTTAAGGCCTTTATTTCCTTGCTGATCTTTTGCTTGGATGATCTGTCCATTTCAGTGAGGGGAGTGTTAAAGTCCCCTACTATTATTGTATTATTGTTGATGTGTTTCTTTGATTTTGTTATTAATTGGTTTATATAGTTGGCTGCTCCCACGTTGGGGGCATAGATATTTAAAATTGTTAAATCTTCTTGTTGGACAGACCCTTTGAGTATGATATAGTGTCCTTCCTCATCTCTTATTATAGTCTTTGGCTTAAAATCTAATTGATCTGATATAAGGATTGCCACTCCTGCTTTCTTCTGATGTCCATTAGCATGGTAAATTCTTTTCCACCCCCTCACTTTAAATCTGGAGGTGTCTTCGGGCTTAAAATGTGTTTCTTGGAGGCAACATATAGATGGGTTTTGTTTTTTTATCCATTCTGATACCCTGTGTCTTTTGACAGGGGCATTTAGCCCATTAACATTCAGGGTAACTATTGAGAGATATGAATTTAGGGCCATTGTATTGCCTGTAAGGTGGCTGTTACTGTATATGGTCTCTGTTCCTTTCTGATCTACCACTTGTAGGATCTCTCTTTGTTTAGAGGACCCCTTTCAAGATTTCCTGTAGAGCTGGTTTGGTGTTTGCAAATTCTTTCAGTTGTTGTTTGTCCTGGAAGCTTTTAATCTCTCCTTCTATTTTCAATGATAGCCTAGCTGGATATAGTATTCTGGGCTGCATGTTTTTCTCATTTAGTGCTCTGAAAATATCATGCCAGCTCTTTCTGGCCTGCCAGGTCTCTGTGGATAAGTCAGCTGCCAATCTAATATTTTTACCATTGTATGTTACAGACTTCTTTTCCCGGGCTGCTTTCAGGATTTTCTCTTTGTCACTGAGACTTGTAAATTTTACTATTAGGTGACGGGGTGTGGGCCTATTCTTATTGATTTTGAGGGGCGTTCTCTGAACCTCCTGAATTTTGATGCTTGTTCCCTTTGCCATATTGGGGAAATTCTCCCCAATAATTCTCTCTAGTATACCTTCTGCTCCCCTCTCTCTTTCTTCTTCTTCTGGAATCCCAATTATTCTAATGTTGTTTCGTCTTATGGTGTCACTTATCTCTCGAATTCTCCCCTCGTGGTCCAGTAGCTGTTTGTCCCTCTTTTGCTCAGCTTCTTTATTCTCTGTCATTTGGTCTTCTATATCACTAATTCTTTCTTCTGCCTCATTTATCCTAGCAGTGAGAGCCTCCATTTTTGATTGCACCTCATTAATAGCTTTTTTGATTTCAACTTGGTTAGATTTTAGTTCTTTTATTTCTCCAGAAAGGGCTTTTATATCTCTCGAGAGGGTTTCTCTAATATCTTCCATGCCTTTTTCGATCCCGGCTAGAACCTTGAGAATTGTCATTCTGAACTCTAGGTCTGACATATTACCAATGTCTGTATTGATTAGGTCCCTAGCCTTCGGTACTGCCTCTTGTTCTTTTTTTTGTGTTGAATTTTTCCGTCTTGTCATTTTGTCCAGATAAGAGTATATGAAGGGGCAAGTAAAATACTAAAAGGGTGGCAACAACCCCAGGAAAATATGCTTTAACCAAATTAGAAGAGATCCAAAATCGTGAGGGGGTAAAATGGGGATAAAAAGTGGTTCAAAAAGGAAACAATAAAAAAAAAAGAAAAAAGAGAAAAAAAAAGAATTTTTTAAAAAAAGAAAACACCTAAGAAAAATATAAAAAAGAAAAAAAATATATGTATTAGATAAACTAGTAAAAAATCGTTAAAAAAGAAAAAAGTAACAGTTAAAAAAAAAATTTTTACCTGAAGGCAAAAAAAAAAAAAAAAAAAAAAAAAAAGAAAGAAAAAGAAAAAGAAAAAAATTAAATTAAATTAACCGCAAGACTAAAAAAAATCACAGGGAAAAAGCCATGAGTCCGTGCTTTGCTTTCTCCTCCTCTAGAATTCTGCTGCTCTCCTTGGTATTGAAACCGCACTCTTCGGTAGGTGAACTTGGTCTCGGCTGGATTTCTTGTTGATCTTCTGGGGGAGGGGCCTGTTGTAGTGATTCTCAAGTGTCTTTGCCCCAGGCGGAATTGCACCGCTTTTACCCGGGGCCGGGGTGAGTAATCTGCTCGGGTTTGCTTTCAGGAGCTTTTGTTCCCTGAGCGCTTTCCGTAGAGTTCCGGAGGACGGGAATACAAATGGCGGCCTCCTGGTCTCCGGCCCGGAGGAGCCGAGAGCCCAGGGCCGCACTCCTCAGTGCGCGCCTAGAGAACCGCGCTCAGTTACTCCCGTCTGCCTGACCTCCGGCCGCGCTCCGAGCTCACCGAGCCTGCGACCGGTTCAAGGTCACCCCGAGCTGCGAGCTTACTGTCGGCTCTGTCTCTAGCCGGCTTTCCCGTTCCAATACCCGCAAGCTCTGCGACACTCAGACACCCCCGATCCTTCTGTGACCCTGCGGGACCTGAGGCCACGCTGACCCCGTGTGGGTTTTGCCCCGGGTAGCCTCTGGAGCGATGTCCCTCAGCAGAACAGACTTTTAAAAGTCCTGATTTTGTGCGCGGTTGCTCAGCCGCTTGCCGGGAGCCGGCCCCTCCCCCCAGGGTCTATCTTCCCGTCGCTTTGGATTCACTTCTCCGCCAGTCCTACCTTTCAGAAAGTGGTTGTTTTTCTGTTTCCAGAATTCCTGTTCTTCTTCTCTTTGATCTGCTGATGGATTTGCAGGTGTTTGCAATCTTTAGATAAGCTATCTAGCTGATCTCCGGCTAGCTGAAGTAGTCTCGGCCTGCTACTTCTCCGCCATCTTGACTCCTCCCCCTGTTGTTGTTTTTTTTTAAGATTTTTATTTATTTATTCGACAGAGAGAGATCACAAGTAGGCAGAGAGGCAGAGAGAGAGAGGAGGAAGCAGGTTCCCCACTGAGCAGAGAGCCCGATGCGGGACTCGATCCCAGGACCCTGAGATCATGACCTGAGCCGAAGGCAGCGGCTTAACCCACTGAGCCACCCAGGCTCCCCACATCCAGGTTTTTAAATGGAGTTCTAGGACCATCCGAAGTGAAGAATGTCCACCTTCACTTCCTATTCATACTTGAGGGATGGAGATGATCTGTCAACAAAATGATCTCTAATTAATGTAATGTTATAACCAAAGCACCAGGAGAAACCAGTATAAGACAGGGAGTAAAAAACGTGCAGTGTGACTTTTAATTCTGTCACTCTCAGAAGGCACAGACTTTTCCTGGAGACCCAAAGCATCAGAGACCACGCTGCATAGTGATTAAAGGGCAGACACCAGAGTCAGACAGCTCAGATTAGAATCCTGCCTCAAACCTTTAGCAGCCACCAGGTGGCCTTGGGGACATGACAAATCCTCAAAGCTTCAGTTTGCCCTTTTCAGTCCAGTGTGGATGACACCACCTACCTCTTGGGTGGAGTGGTTGTGTAGATGAAATTGGAAAATCCATGCATTCAGCAAATATTTAATGAGCATCAGTGATGTTCCAAGGACTCTTTCATTCTCTGGATAGTGGATCACAAGGAAGGCATGGCCTACTCCACTGAGCCTGGTACACAGTGAACCCACCAATTCTGAAACTGAAAGAGACCTCTTTGAGAGATCTATCCTGCTTTTCTCTAACTATCCCACATCACATTAGAGGGTTCCTTGGGAAAGCAAAGAGGAACACAGGGGAAGGAGGATGGAGATCTGCCCAAGTAAGAGCAAGAACGTATCTGCCAGAGCAGCCCCATGTGGCTTCACCTTGAAGAAGACCCAAAATCACGAAGGGAGAGCCAAAGCCTCAGTCATGCAAAGAGCTTGCATCAGAGCTTACATCAGGGCCGGAAGAGAAGTTGAGTGTGGAAATGAGCATAAACAGTCTGGTCACTGGTAAGGCGAAACAAGCCTAAGGATTTACAGTCAAGGCTATTGACATTTTTTAGAGTATGCTCAGCAATAATGATGGTAGATTAAAGGAAACCCCACTGAAAAATTTGCTCTAAACACCTTGCAGCCAGAGACCTGTCTTACTTTTATAATGCTACCAAATACAAAAAGGCATCATTAAAGTAAGAATGACAATCATAATAAACCTAATGACAATTACCCTTCATTGGGTATTTAGAGCATGCTAAACCCCATACAAAAATACTCCACAAATCTCTTCACCACAATCTATTAGTGTATATTTATTTTCACATTTACTTATTTCATTACAAAAGTGGAAATTGAACCTTATACATTCGAAGTAACTCACTCAGAGTCACTTAGCTAATTGACAGTAAAGACAAGATTCAAACTCAGGTCCACGGTCCAATGCAACACTGCACCTCTAAGGAGGATAGGTGAGCCAGTGTTGAATAATAACCAACTGAACCTCTCTAAATCTTAGTTTATTCATGTATAAAGTGGATCTAAGTTAAATTTATCTCATGAAGTTACTCTGAATATTCAATAAGCAAATTCATATATAGCATTTATTACAGTGATGCACAATGAGTACTAAAAATAATACCTATTACTCTCGTTAGGCATATCATTCTGGATCCCAAGTGTTTGCCGTTTAAATGAATATATACATATTTGTTATAAAATGCTGACACTAGCTTGATTCAGATAATAAAAAGACAATAAAAATGAATTACATTTCTATAACAATGGTAGCGGCTCTCACACTATGTTTTTACCTTGAAGAAAATTAATTAAATTTAATTTAATCATGGAAGAAACCACTGCTCAAAACTAACAACATGTTTAAATGCATCAGTTTTATATCTCTGTGTATGAATTAGCTTCTTGATAAATATAGAAGCTAACCCAAACTTGTCTAGTACTTGATACTTTTTGAAAGTAGTTCTTAAGCATCATTGTATTTGAACTTGGCACAACCCTGGGAGTACTATCTTGTTTTCAAAAAGAGAGCCCTCTGCAGCTCATTGCAGATAGTATGTCAAATTGATAGATAATCTGAGATTAACTCCAGATTTGTCAGATCCTCTTCAAACCAAACCGCAGCTCTGAAATTGAAAAGGACATTGAATATTTTTGAGAGTGTTTTTGTTTTGTTGTTTGTTTTTCTTTGTTTTCTTTTGTTTTATTTTATTTTTTAAAGATTTTATTTATTTATTTGAGAGAGTGAGAGAGAACAAGCAGGGGGAACAGCAGATGGAGAGGGAGAAGCAGGCTTCCCGCTGAGCAGGGAGTCCGATGTTGGACTCAATCCCAGGACCGGGCGATCATGGCTGGAGCCAAAGGCAGATGCTTAACTGACTGATCTACCCAGGTTCCCCATGCTTGCTTGTTTTTTAAGTAAGCTCCATGTCCAATGGTGAGCTTGAAATAATGACCCTGATATCAAGACCTGAGATCAACAGATCCTCAAAGACCTGAGCCATCCAGGCACCCTGGAAAGAACATCACTGTCTTAATTGCCACCGATAAGGACAAGAAAATGGCATGATTAAATTCTTCTTGCTGTACAAGAATTAAAGGTGATTAAAATTATCCAGGGCAATTCAGTTAGACATGTTTTAAATTACTAAGAGTACCCTTGGCCCCCACCCCTGACTTGTGGTTTGTACTTCTCATGGAGGAAGATGTCCAAACTTTGCCCACGCAGAGCCAGAAAGAACAGGCTGGAAAGCAAGAGATTCAATAATTTTGGATCCAATGCTACCTGTCACAGCCAGGGACAGTTTCCTTTTCTGTGAAAGACAAATAAACTCAGACATTTTTAAATAATAGTGACAACTCCTACTGGTTTCTATCTATTTTTGCATAGCACTTATCAGTGGTAAACATACAGGCACTCAGCTTGGTCGGACTAAAATTAAACCTCACACTGATGAATGCTCTCAAGGCACTCAGTAGGAATGAAGGTGATGAAATCATGAGAAAGCAGATAATTAATAAAAGTTCATACTTTCCATATTTCGAGAGAAGTCCTACTTGCCTTCCAAATAACAATAGTTGGCTAAAAAATGTGTTAACCTCAATTATTATAATCATATTATAATTGTGTCAGCATGCTGATTTATTATGAGCACAAGGACTGAAACAGAGAAAAATCCAATTGAAAAATTATTCTTTTTAAGAATTCAATTCAACCAAAATAATTTCTTCAGACTATTATCACAATTATATTTTATTAGCAGTAACAAAAAAGAGAAATTCCACAATCCTAAAACCAAGCAATTTCCATTTTTGCATATTCTTGTCTGGTCCTATCCTTCAGTGTTTATAATTGAGGCACTGAAAAAATGTCCACTTCTGCCTTTTTAACTTATCTCTAGGGAACAAGGGCTTTCATATTGCTTTGCTTTTGCAAACACTTCTCTCTCTGTACAGAACATCTCTTCCTTTGTTCATCTGTCATGGCCCTCTTGCTCCTTCAATTTAACTGTCTTTGTGACACATGCCTGGAATCCCCATAAAAGGGCTGGAATCCTTCTTTGGAATTCCCATGGGTGTGTGTGTGTGTGTGTGTGTGTGTGTAAATAAAATATTTCTGGTATCTAGAGATCACAAGGGCTTCCATGTTTTGTCTGGACCAACCATACCAATTCTGTACTGCAAAGCCTGTTGGAAGGGTTTCTTCCCTTCTTGTTTCCATTACTATCAGATTCCATGACTTAAGTTTCTTCAAATGCTGCCTTTTGATCACTGTTATTTTTATTATGTGATTCACATCTGTGCTTGTTGCCCCAAATATCTTGTGCTTATCCCCAGGTGCCAGATAGGGAACACATGTCCTTATAAGAAGAATTGAGGAGAGTTTGGGTCTCTCTCCCAGAACCGGATGACAACCATTACATAAATATATGTTCAGTAAAAGCTTATTGAATCCATTATGAATAAACTCCTAGACATCTAATCTTTTAAAGATTAGATCATGTGACCATGACAGTGAAGATTGGGATATTGCTGGCAATTTAGTCTTACCCTTCCCAAGACCCATCTCAATTAGCTCAGGTATGACAGTTGTCTAAATATATAAGCTAATGCATACTTCCTCTCAGAAAATAATTCTTTTTACTCAAAAGATTACTGATACAGACGATGTCCATTCCTTCCAACTTCCCCAGGACAGTCCTTGTTTGCTCCTATTGCCTCACTGTCCTACTGCATCTGTAGTTTCGCTTTATTTATGAAATATTATTATTAATGATTGTGTTAAAATAAGGCAGTTTGCTAAGACATCCATTCTGCATTCCAGCTTCTGCCATCATCTCATCTGGTAGGATGTGAACTTTCTGACCTGGACGCATAGTTAAATCTAAGATGACTAGTTATAACACATGTGACTTTTCCTGGACCTTTCTAGAAATAATATCCTGAACACCTCCCTTTGAGGACATTATTTAGGACGCTCAGTAATTAAAATGAAGTGTGCTCAGACACTAGCAACTGGAACAGCCAAAGTCTTGGTGAGAGAAAAGTATACAAAACTGCTGTTCGTGGACCAGACGGTTGGGTCATGATGTGGAACATGGTCTCAAAATGCCACCAGTCAGTGGGGTCCTTGAGAAACATGGTACATTATAAGTTGCAAAATTATGAGTTATAATACGTAACATATGTACAGGAAATGGCCACTGAGCGCTCTTGTTGTTTAGTACACAGATTTGGGACTTAGAGTTGGCACACTTTTGGTTCTTTGGTTTGTTTGATGACTTTGCCATTCTTTACATGGCATCCTTCTACAGTGTTTACTTATTTTATAATTTTTTCTTTTTATTTTTCAATAAACACTATTGGCAGCCATGAACTGAAATGTGCATTTTTAATACCTAAACTAAATTCAGAAATTTGGCCAAATTTGCAGTCTGTTCTATAAATTGATGATGAAGATGTGATTTGCACAGAACATTTTTTAACATATATCTACAGGAGGAGGAGGGGCATGCAGTGATATCACACCCACACAGAAACACAAAAACATTTTTGTGAAAAAAACATTATCTGAAAAGCTTCTAATTAAGGGTTCAAGAAGACTATACCCGAAGACAACTATGTAACAGATGTAGAAGCAGACATGCATTCACTCATCACTCTGAAGCATGACTTTTCATTCAGATCAAATAATTGCTCTTCTCAATTTTATTTTCAATTTTGAATCGTCTTATGCAGATATGAAGAGATGACTTGTTTTGCAAAACATCAATCAATAACAATCAAACTGCCTACTGATGTCTATATTATTTTTTATAAGATTTTATTTATTTATTTGACAGAGAGAGACACAGCCAGAGAAGTAACAGAAGCAGGAGGAGTGGGAGATGAAGAAGCAGACTTCCATCAAGCAGGGAGCCTGATGCAGGGCTCAATCCCAGGACCCTGGGATCATGACCTGAACCAAAGGCAGACGCTTAATGACTGAGCCACCCCAGCGCTCCTGATGCCTATATTATATCCATGTCATCAGCTACTACAACTAACAAGCAGCTAATTCCAGTAGTGGTTCCATTTTTTATTTAATTTTTGAGAACAAACTAAACTTTTTGAAGTTCATTCCACTGAAAGAGTAACACCTGCCATCATTGAAAAATGTTATTATAATGTAAGTTAAAATGGTCAAACTTGAGGATAAAATTACTGGTTTTGTGGTGTAATAATAAAGATGCAAATTTTGGTGGAACACCCTGTTGTGAACACAAAATCTAAAGCACACGTGGTACAAAAAAAAAGGAATTGCAAATAGTTGTGGTACACAAATTATTCATAATCTCACCCAAACTCTATTAGAGTAACTGAACTGTAAAATGTGTGTAATGGTGTTTAAGTTGAATATCTAAAAATATGCAGCACACCACTGTCTCTCTTTACCCACCCAACAACAGATTTTAGAAATCTTTGAACGTTTGAAGAGCTTCTTTGTTAATGAGCCTAAGTGTCCTGGAATATATTGATTTTTTATTAACAAATTCTCTAAATGTGGGCTGTTTTTTTTTATTAAGAATCATTTGAAAATATTTACTTTTTTTGGAAATCTTTAACCATACTATTCAACAAACGGAAAACCAAAATTCCTCAGTTTTCAAAGCTTCTTGTGGATTAAGATTATTTCTTTTAAAAAATTGTAATAAGAAGACATTAAAATTTACCCTTACGGATATAAGAAAGGGATTCAACCAATTAAATGATGAAATTATGATGATGAACATGATTTAATCTTGAAATATTTGTAGGGGTGGAAAAAATTTTCCTCCTACCTCTCAAAAGTTTTCGAGATGGACTAAGAATTAAATTGACATCAGACAGATGAATAGAAGGGAAAAAAAAGTTTTATTACCTGCTCACAGGGGCCTGATAATGAAATTGAGACCCAAAGAAATGACCAAAGCAGGCAGTTATTTTTATTATTTTTGGACAAAGAATCAATATGTTTGCGAGGAATTGACAGGACAAAGAAAACTTTAGTACTCTCAATTAGTAAGGAATTCTAAATACAATTTGGGCCGCAGTAGCAAATTAGTAAAAAGTAACAAATGTTGTTTATATACCCTTCTAGGCCCTGAATTTCCTATCTCTGGTGATGAAAATGTCTCTTTACTTCCTACTACAGGGAGGTAATAGTTTGAATAGTATAAGGGAGATGTTTTCTTGCTTTCTGGAGACAAAGGGGAGAGGGGTCAGAGTGTTCTTTCCAAGGCTATATATATTTTTTAATTAATTAATTAATTAATTAATAATTTATTTTCAGAAAAACAGTATTCATTATTTTTTCACCACACCCAGTGCTCCATGCAATCTGTGCCCTCTATAATACCCACCACCTGGTACCCCAACCTCCCACCCCCGCCACTTCAAACCCCTCAGATTGTTTTTCAGAGCCCATAGTCTCTCATGATTCACCTCCCCTTCCAATTTACCAATCCCTTCTCCTCTCTAACACCCCTTGTCCTCCATGATATTTGTTATGCTCCACAAATAAGTGAAACCATATGATAATTGACTCTCTCTGCTTGACTTATTTCACTCAGCATAATCTCAACACACACGAAACAGGCAAACATATCAAAAAATGGGAAGAAAATATGAACAGACACTTCTCCAATCAAGACATACAAAAGGCTATCAGACACTTGAAAAAATGTTCATCACTAGCCCTCAGGGAGATTCAAATTAAAACCACATTGAGATATCACCTTACACCAGTTAGAATGGCCAAAATTAACAAAACAGGAAACAACATGTGATGGAGAGGATGTGGAGAAAGGGGAACCCTTTTACACTGCTGGTGGGAATGCAAGTTGGTGCAGCCTCTTTGGAGAACAGTGTGGAGATTCCTCAAGAAATTAAAAATAGAACTTCCCTATGACCTTGCAATTGCACTCCTGGGTGTTTACCCCAAAGATACAGATGTAGTGAAAAGAAGGGCCATCTGTACCCCAATGTTTATAGCAGCAATGGCCACGGTCGCCAAACTATGAAAAGAACCAAGATGCCCTTCAACAGACGAATGGATAAGGAAGATGTGGCCCATATACACTATGGAGTATTATGCCTCCATCAGAAAGGACGAATGCCCAAGGCTATATTTTTAAGTAATTTTTATTTAAAACAATCAGGGGTGCCTGGGTGGCTCAGTTGGTTAAGTAGCTGACTTTTTTTTTTTTTATAAACATATAATGTATTTTTATCCCCAGGGGTACAGGTCTGTGAATCGCCAGGTTTACACACTTCACAGCACTCACCATAAGTGGCTGACTCTTGATTTCAGCTCAGGTCATGATCTCAGGGTGCTGATATTGAGCCCCATATATGTCCCCAAACTCAGCAAGGAGTCTGCTTGAAATTCTCTCTCCTTCTCCTCTGCTCCTCCCCTCACCGCTTATGCTCTAAAATAAATAAATCTTTTTAAAAATTAAAAAATTAATAATCAATATACCCAACTGGAACATTTTGGGGTGGCATGATAATAGCTCCTGTATTATGTCATTGAACTTAGGAGTATCTCCATGTGTAAGAAGGGTCTTTTGTTATAGCACTTATTTTTAGTTGAAGGGAATGAAATTATACAACATCAAAGAAAAATGGTGATAAGTTAATTGATAGATCTATAAAAATATTTGTTGAAGTAAGTCTGAATGGAAAAAAAGCAGTATCTATGAATATAGTTGAGCCAAAATATTCACCTGTTTCAAAACTTAAACATAGATTTGAGACTATTTCCCATTTATGCTGATCTGATTAATTGGTACTTTATTTTTTAAGATTTATTTATTTATTTATTTGACAGAGAGAAATCACAAGTAGTCGGAGAGGCAGGCAGAGAGAGAGAGAGAGGGAAGCAGGCTCCCTGCTGAGCAGAGAGCCCGATGCGGGACTCGATCCCAGGACCCCGAGATCATGACCTGAGCCGAAGGCAGTGGCTTAACCCACTGAGCCACCCAGGCACCCTAATTGGTACTTTAGAAAAAGAATTTTCTCAATTGTATTATGATCTGTAATAAAGTCAAATGAAGACGTTGCCAATTTCAGTTTTATTAGCCGGAAAGTGTAAGTTTCAATAACACTGCAAGAAAAACTATTTATAAAATTGAAAATAATAAAAATATATTTTACAGTATTCTTTAGAAAAATACCACTAACACAGTATTAGAAACAAATATAGCTTAAAAACTGATCCAAGTATGAGACTGTGTTGCATGAGTATTTATTAGACTACACTTAAGGTCTTTCAATATCCCAACATTGTATCCCTTCTAAGACTCCAACAAAGTTATTTCCCTTAAACGTGTTTTTGGGATCCCTGGAAGATTTCCCTAAATAAACAACAAACATATTCAGAGTCATGTATAAATTCCATTCAGATTTTATTTTAGTCAAGTTATGGCACACCATCACCTTTAGGTCACGCAAAACAATTTTATGTCCTACTTTTAAGCAACTTTTTCATTTATTTTGGATCACCACCTGTAAACCTCCTCTGTGTTCCAACCCAACGTATATAGGCATATGGGTCATTGGATGCATTTGTCTCCTTGAGAAATGTGAAATGCTGTTTTATGTGAATCTTATTTGGTTTCTTACTTTTGTTCAGTTCTGCTTCTGAGTGTTTTTATGTTATTATAAGTGCATGTAGTTCACAAAATACTCTTGCAAAATAATCTATCACTTGTATTCATCATATTTTACCAATCCATTTCCTGGTAATGGACAGCTGGGTTGCCTCCAACTCTCTGCCTCCACCAAGAGCTGTGTAAGGAACACCGCCAAGCCTGCCTCCAGGGAACTGTGTGAGTTACTCTGAAGTGGGACTGCTGGCTCATAGACTACCTCCCTACACCCACTAATTGCTGTCATTTTGTACTCCACAAGGACTATATCATTATACCCTCTTGCTAGCTGTGTGTGAGAGATCCTGCTGCTTCCCCACATTCTTACATCACTTGGAATTCTCCACATTTCTAATTTTTAGCAATCTGAGGAAGGCAAAGTGGTATTTTGCTTCATATCTTGATTTGCATTCCATTGATTACTAATATGGTTGTTATTTTCATGTTATCATTCCAGATTTCTCCTTTATTAACTCACTGACTCATATCCTCCGCTTATTTTTTCCTAGTGAGTTTCCCATCTTTTCCTTGTTAATTTGCAGCCATTCTTTATATTTTCTAGGTTGGATTCTGTCTTGTTTTCAGATCATGCAAATGTCTTCTCCCAGCCTGCTGTCCTTCTGTTAACAGTGTCTGAGGTGCGTTTCATTAAACAGAAATCTTACTATTGATATAGACATATCCTCAGATTTTTCACAGTATGGTTTCCATGTACTTCGAAGGTCTTGCCAATATCATGGAGAAAACATCTTTCTTTTTTTTTTTTTTTTCCTTCTTAATTCTGTAGTTTTGCCTTTCACATTTGGGCTTTAATCTCTGTGTAGCTCACCATGGTATATAAAGCAAGTGTTTCCCTGTATTGTGTGAGCCCATTTTTCCCAGCCCAAATCCTTGGGTATTCTGATCACCAATTTCAATGCGTAGAGGAGGGGTTCCCATATAGTCTCAGGACATTGGCAGAATATTTAAGACTTCAACTAAATTCTGACACAATCCACAAAGAGATAGTATCTGACCCCACAGGTTAAGGGTTCACTTCTACAAGACTGCACCCACCCCACTTTAGATGGCATTTGCAAGACTCAAGTTGTTACCTGTGTTTCTGACCAACTGTCTGCACATTGAAGATTCCCACAACCTCCTTCTTGGTGTTCACATGCCAGCTCAAGTCCAGGTAATTACCAGTACATCTGACCAATTATCTGTAAATCAGAGGTTCCCAGGACCTTCTCAGATTCAATTAATTTGCTAGAGCTGCTCAGTAGAACTCAGAGAAATATTTTATTTACTGGACTAACAGTTTATTATAAAAGATTATGACTCAGGAACCACCAAACAGAAGAGATGCATAGGGCAAGGTGTGGGAAAATTGTGCAGATCCCCCATGCTCTCTCCAGGGCCACCATTTTCCCCAAATTTTCATTTGTTCACCAACCCTGAACTCTGAACCCAACCTTTTGGGATTTTATTGGAGCTTCATTACATAGGTGTGATTGATTAAATTATTGACTATTGATGACTGATTGAATCTCTAGTCTCTCCCTTCTCCCCAGAAGTCAGGCAGAGGAGACTGAAAGTCCAACCCTCTAATCCTAGTGCTTGGATCTCTGGCAACCAGCCCCTACTTTTAAATGTTTTCAAAAGTCTCATCAGTGGGGCAACTGGGTGGCTCAGTCACTTAAGCATCCACCTCATGATTTCAGCTCAGGTCATGATCTCGGGGCCATGAGATCAAGGGCATGTTGGGCTTTATACTGGGCATGGAGCCTGCTTACGATTTTCTCTCTCTCTCCCTCTCCCTCTGGCTCTCTCCACTTATTTGAAAAAAAAGTCACATCAGGGACACCTGGGTGGCTCCATTGTTTAAGCACCTGCCTTCTGCTCATGTCATGATCCCAGGGTCCTGGGATTGAGTCCTGCATCAGGTTCCCTGCTCAGTGGGGAGCCTGCTTCTCCCTCTGCCCTGCTGCTCCCCCTCCTTTGCTTGCTCGCTCGCTCTCTCTGACCAACAAATAATTTTTTTAAAAAAATTCACATGATTTACATAACAAAATACAACTTTACCTTTCTCTTAGGAAATCCCAAAGGTTTGGGGAGCTGTGAGCCAGGAACCATTGATGAAGACCAAATATATTCGAGAAATATATAAATCACAGTATCACACCAACCTACCTCTGATTTTGAGTGCCATCTTAATCATCTGAAGCTTGGGTGTACATGTGAGTCTATTCTTATCATGTCGATTTTCCCATTAATTCATGTTTCTGCCTCTGCACTAGTATCCCACTGTTTTTATCATAGTAACTTATAATATGACTTCATATCAGATATAACAAGACCCATACTTTGATCTTCTCTTTCAAAATGGACCTAGCTCTTGGTGAACACTAACGCTTGCATATAAGTTTAGAACAGTTATTATTATACAAAAATTCTTCCAGGAATTTTTACTGTAGTTGCATTGGATTCATAAATTAATTCTGAGAGACAACATCTTTACAAGGTTAGGTCTTGCCATCATCAATCCAATAGAAATCCTGTTTATTCAGCTTATTAAGTACTCTTTGATTTTTTTCTGCAAAGAAAAATTATGAATCTATAGTTACTGTTGCATTTATTCTCTATTGGAAACATTATTTTGTGACTGTTATTTTTTGAAGATGACGTTTGCTGGGGTGGAGGGATGCCGTTGATTATTAATACATCTTGGATCTGGCAGTCTTTCAGAATTCTGTTCTGTTCTAATAATATCTGTAGAATCTATTGAGTTACTAATGTAAATAAATACATATCACCTTTAAGGAATAGATTGTGTGTCCTCTCCTTCAATCTTTTATCTTATATTTTTTAATCTCTTGTTAATTTACCTAGGACTTTTAATGCTATGTTAAATATCCATATAGACAGCATGCGTTCTTTTCTTATTTTTTAACCTGGTCTTTAGAGCAATATATTTTGTTTCTCCATTATATGAGATGTTTATGTATGACTTTGTCAAGTTAAGGAAACTGCCTTCTGATCATTGTTTTATAAGTGGCTTTATCACAATTAAGTGTTGAACTTTATCAAATGCTCTTTTGTTTCTCATCTTGTGAGATAATCACGCCTTTTTTTTCCATGAAGTCCATTAAGGTAATGAGTTCTATTGATAGATTATTCTAAGAATAAAGCTCTCTTACATTTCTAAAATCCACCTGATTTATTTTTTAATATGATGTTGAATTTGGTAAGCTAATATTTCATTTTGGACTTGAGAAGTTTATAAAATAGCATTTTCTGATGTATGAAGGCAAAAAGTAAATAAAAAGTTTGTGTGAGTATGTTTGATTTAGAAGTTGACTCGTAGGTAGTCACAAGAGAAAAGCCTGAGAACACAAGTCCTTTCCTTTCTTCCGTGTTCGCTTTCTTGCATGTGGTAGTTTCTGCCAGCTACTGTGGACTGAGGAAAACTTGCTCTTAAATATTTAAGTAGAGATTGTTGAGAAGAGAATCACATTAGGACCTGCTAGGGAAAAAATAAATGTTTTTAAGCATTCACTCACTACTCTAAAAGTTAGAAATAAAGAATCCCAAACAAGAAGTACCTTTGAACTAATGCTGTGATGATGGCAGACAATCCTGGCAGAAACCCAGTAGACAGCTTCCATCCCTATGATCTATGAGCTGCAGGATTGTGAAGTTGGAAGTACAAAAGAATCAGAAAAGAAGTCTGTTTGAAACCCTTTCAGCCCTGCATCTATTGCCACCTCCCCTAGGAGAAGCTCCCATTGTTTCTGCAAGAGCCTACCTTTGCAAATAAAAGGAGGGTCCTCAATCACGAGAAAACAAAACCAATTGCATGGACATTTAGTGACTGCTGAGTGCAGGACACCAGAGCTTAGGGGATGTTTATGCTCTAGAAGGTACCTAGTGAGAAGCTTCAGGGTGGGTTGCTGTAGAAGTTATGGGTGGTGTTGAGCAGAAAGCAGGGATCCAGGCCCACTGCCCTGAATCCTCATTTCCTTTGAGCAAGTTTGTAGTGCGAAGGGAGAGCACCAAGCAAGAACTGATGAATGGTTTCATCAACTCATCCATATTTAGTGAGCTCCTGCTAAGGCTGATCTGTGGGGCTCTGAAGGAGCCTGACACAGGCTGATGACACAGAATCACTAAGCCCCTACTCTTACAGATCACAGTAAGGGGCGCCTGGGTGGCTTAGTCATTAAGCGTCTGCCTTCGGCTCAGGTCCTGATCCCAGGGTCCTGAGATTGAGCCCCGCATCAGGCTCCCTGCTCAGCAGGAAGCCTGCTTCTCCCTCTCCCATGCCCTCTCCCACTCCCCCTGCTTGTGTTCCCTGTCTCACTGTGTCTCTCTCTGTCAAATAAATAAATAAAATATTTTTTAAAAAAAGAGAAAGAGAGAGAGAATATACAGTAAAGTGAGACCCACAGTACACAACTAAGAATAATGATGAGGATGAGGATATAATGTGATAATGTCAAGAATCCACAGGGTGCTGTTGGGGCAGCAGAAGTTTGCAGCCTAGACAAGGAGGTTCCCACAGGAAAAGACATTTGAGCTGATTCCTAAAGAAGAAGTCAGAATTAGCTAGGTGAAGGTAGTGTGTATACGTATGTGCACACACATGTATGCTGGTGTAGAAATAGGGGGACTAGGCAGAAGCACCTTGGTGGCTCAGTCCCTTAAGCATCTGCCTTCCACTGAGGTCATGATCCCAGGGTGCTGGGATTAAGCCCGAAGTCAGACTCTCTGCTCAGTGGGAAGTCTACTTCTCCCTCTCTTTCTACAGCTCCCCCCCCCCCGCCTTGTGTGCTCACTCTCTCTTCCTCTCTGTTCCTCTCTCTCAAATAAATAAAATCTTTCAAAAGAAAGAAGGAAAGAAAAAGGAAGAGGAAAGTCCCAAGGACATGTATTTGGACAACAGCAAATAAGTTACTTTATAAAACTCAAGAATTAAAGACGTCCCTGTCTATCAGGCCGAGGTAATTTGCATTTTACTGAAGGTGAAAGGAAGCCATTGAAGAAGAAAAAGCCCATGAATGACAAGACCAGTGAGAAACTGCCCACCATGGCAGTCGGCTTTCCACATGGACCACGACCCTGAAAAACTCCCCACCAACTCCCCCTCGGTCCAGGAAACAGCCTCCAGAAAACCCTCCACGCATTCTATTGAACAGTACTTGGACTTTCAAAGTGTCCCCAAACTGCTTGCTCGTTCCCTTGCAGCCAAGGATTGCTGAAACAAAAGCGACATCAAATCGGTCCCTCCTCACAAGTTTCTGAAAAAAGAGCCTGTGAGTCTACATTAATTTTTTCTGAGTTAGTTTTGTCTTGGACGTCAGAAAAGCCACTGAATAGAAAGTGGGCTGAAGATGAGGAAATGGTAAGAAATGGCAAGAAGACAACAAAGACGGATGCTGATGCTCTCATCCAGGAAAAGAGGAGGCCACAGGGGATGGTAAGAGTAGAAGAGAGGAAAGGAGAGGTGGGAGGAAAAGGGAAGGGGGAGAGGAGGGAAAGGAGGAGGGGGAAGGAAGGGAGAAAGGGGTCCTTAAGCAAGGCCAGCCAATAAGGTTTCAAAGACACAGATGGATTCAACAGGCACTAAGAAAGAACAATCAGGGGCACCCGGGTGGCTCAGTGGGTTAAGCCTCTGCCTTCGGCTCAGGTCATGATCCCAGAGTCCTGGGATGGAGCCCCACATCGGGCTCTCTGCTCAGCAGGGAGCCTTCTTCCTCCTCTCTCTCTGCCTGCCTCTGTGCCTACTTGTGATCTCTGTCTGTCAAGTAAATAAACAAAATCTTTTAAAAAAATTTTAAAAAAGGAAGAATCAACCCAAGTTTCTGGTTTCCAGGTGAGGTTAACGTTCTCTGAATGAATGTGGTAATCAGAATGAGGCCTGTCCCTAAATCATCAAAATAAGCCTTTAAAACCATAATTGGAGGGAAGATTACAGATCATTTTCAAAAATAAAAATGACATGAACTAAAGGTATACAAAATGAACGCTCAGGTCTTTCAAGTAGGCCTTCCAGTGCCTGAGCAAAAGTAATAAAAGTGCAGGCTTCCTGATTTAGGGCCCTCCTGGACAGAAAGGGCCCTCAGGTGAGGCCATGCTGCCCGATCCACAGCCTTGGCACTGAGGTGCGTGAAGGAGAGAGCTGCATAGGGAAGCGGAAGCCGCCTCAGCCCCACCCACCGCTTCCCCAAGACAGATTCCTTCACCAGGTCACGTGCCACTGACTCCTTAAGAAGAGTTAGAAGTGATGACACTTGGAAGTTCGGTTTCCTCTGTCCTCCTTTCCGGAGTTCTCCCTACCATGGTGCTCCCATTACTACGCTGCCCGTCTTTTGTCTGGCTCAGCTGGTTGGTTTTTCACTCTTAGATTGTGAGCGCCTTGGTGATAGGGACTGAATCTGGGTTTCTCACTCTCTCTTTCCCTTCTCCCTTCTCTGTCTAAATTACTATCACTGTCTCTTTTGTCCCCTGTTTTCTGCCTCTATTTCTCTGTATATGGGCATTCAGAGTTTTCCTCGGGCTTTCCTCCAGCATCTTTACTAGGTCTCCTAGAAGGCACGTCATGGGGCCATGACTGAAAATGACTTCCCTTTGTTCTTGTCTCTCCCCTGAGGACAGGTGCATTTGTGCAATGCAGGTGAGGCTCTTTTTCGGCACTCCAGGCATAGGCACACAAGTATGTGTACACACACACACACACACACACACACACACATTTGTGACCTTCTATTTATTTATGCAACATTTTAAAGAGAACCTTAAAGACAAGACCTATGCTACTATTTTTCTATCCCCAACACTCGGCATCATGCCTGATACCTAGGAAGTACTTAACCTATATTTGTCAAATGAATGTTTAATAAATGCCTTATAGGGGACATCTGGGTGGCTCAGTAAGTTAAGCATCTGCCTTCAGCTTAGTTCATGATCTCAGGGTCCTGGAGATAGAGCCCCACATCTGGCTCCCTGCTCAGCAGAGAGTCTGCTTCTCCCTCTCCCTTTGCCCCACAGCCCCCATTCATGCGCGCTCTCTCTTTCACTCTCTCTCTCAAATAAATAAATAAAATCTTTGTAAAAAGTTTTTAAAATATAAATAAATATGTAAGTGCTTAATAATTGCATAAAATTCAAATTCTAGCAAAAATATGAGTCAAGCATCCCCGGAACAAATAGAATAATTAGTGACTAACCTGTGAAAATGATGATAAAAGGTGTAAACTGCACATGAAAGCACTGCAGATTGCACATTCCAGGGAACTTTGTGTAATCAGGGAAGCCCTTGTCTGAGTGCAGGGGACTAACTTAGATAATCTTCTTGTATACAAAGTGCAGTTGCCACCTAAAAATATGTCAGCATATGCAGAAAAATAGTCAGCACGTTGCCGTGCGCTCAGAGATTAAGACAGATGAAGTCAGCATTCACTACCGTTTATCCTTGGTGCTTCAACTCTTCTGAGTTGTGGAGGAAGGAGCTACCCTTGTAAGCAGTAACTTGAGTGGCCACTAGTATGTGATCCTCCCAAGAGGCAGCCTCCTTATAAAAGCCGAACTGAATCTGCCTGCCCTGTCCAAAAAAAAAAAAATTCAAGCTTTTCCCAGCCATCCCAGTCGAAGGAAAATTCAGCATACGGATAGTAGATGCTCCTACACAATTCGTCCCCTGAAGGCATGAGTTCTTTGAACAATTTGAGAACATGGCACAAACTGGAAAGTTGGTTGATGGATGGAAATGTAAATATGAAATTTTAATGAGGGTACTTCTTTCTCACCTAAAAAGAGATGGTAAATATTTCATGCCCTGCTCAACAGAGCTTCAAGTGTCTGGTACCATTAGTGAGATATTCCTCATCTCCTCCAAAAAGCTAACACTGGTTTGTGATATTTCATAATATCAGAACTTAGCCCAACTCTCCTACTCCTTTCAGTGAATACCCAGATTTCCAGGATCAAAAACACTGCTTAATCATCTCAAGAAGGCTACATTTTGTTCCTTTCTTTGATCCAATATTTTTCGCATTTAGAGCAAAGCTCCAATTGATTGGAGTACATAGAGAATGGAAAGCAACTTTTGATAAAATAGATTATAAATTAATTGAAAATTTTACTTCATCCAATGTTCTTCGAAATCTGTATTTCTTGTAGTGAAGTACTTTGATACCAAGGCGTCTTCTAACACCAGGACAGGGCTGGTATAAGTGTAAAGAAGGAGATACAGCAAGAGACAATAAGAGAAATGAAAGGAAAATAGCAGAAACGTATAGGAAAGTCAGCAGAGAGTGGGTAAACCATTCCCACTGTCCAAACCAGGATCTAGAATGATAGAAATCTCAAAATGGCCATGTCAAGATGATGGCTTTGGAGAAACAAAGAACAGTAGGAGTGTTAAATATCAAGCTATGTCACACAAATAATTACATTCTTTGAGGCAAGAGTGAGAGCATCAGGTTGGGAAAATGCAGAGTGACCAGAAATAAAACAGGAACAGATTTCATTTAGCTAACTGTGCAGAGCAAGACTAAGTCCTATATACCAATAGCCTTAAGGGGAACCCAGAATCCCCTGAAACATAAGAAACTCAAGGATAGTGTTCTGTGATATCCCTGAGTAAACTGGACTTGAGAATCATGTACTGTAACTGACTCTAGAGGCAGTTAGCAAAGTAAATAACCCCACAGTTTCTGCTCTGTAGCTATGTGATCCTGGGAAAACTTATTTAACCTTTCTAAATCTCAGCTATGGGATTTAATCATACATGACTCATGTACGATTAGTCTGATGACCTTCCTAAAGGTATTCAAGGTATCTGATTTTGTTCCCAAACCATTTGTAACATGAGCCAGTCACCTTGTTTATTTCCCTCACAAAACGAAAGAACAAACAAAAACAACAGCTATTTCTGAAAGTACCAATTCTGAAGTTTTATCTACTTATGCTACCATCTGATTGATTGTGGCAAGAGGAAGAAAAACCAAAGACACGTGGGTATTTATGGAAAAGCTGAGGGCAGTTTAGAGAATGAACCTGGATTGAGCCTATCTCCCTTCTGCAACCTCGCAGGTCCCCCCTCTAGGTGGCGCTGTGTCCACCTCGGGCGACCAGTGCCTTCTACAGACCTCCTTTCTGCCCTCAGGAAAAACCCATAGAAGGTCATTGACAGCAGAGTGTGAGTCTAGGGTTACTTCTTTTGTTAGAAAACCTTGTTCTAAGCTTTACCTCAGATGAGGAGTAAAAGTTAGAGACAATAAACACAGAGGAAATGAAAGGGAAGTATATTACTAGCACCACTGAAGTCACCAATCACCAAAGACTACTCTGTCTACTGCTAAAGCTGGTCCCAACTCCACCTATGGAAAATAACTCAATCTTCCTTTAATTAATCAGAGTCTTAAAATGATCACTCATTAGAGATTATTAAAGGGAAATGGAGACTGTATACTAAGTCTAGTTCATAGCCGGGAAGTTCCTCTTTGGAGGAAAACCACAGTATTAAACTGCAACAGTCCTGTCTGACCTTTCCCACTGAAACTGAAAACAAAACAACTTAGTCAACTGAGGTATCCAGTTAAATGGTGTTTTCCTTAGTTTGGGCCTTTCCTGTGATCCATAGCTAACAGGGTCGCCATCTTTTTCTTATTTACAAAACTCATTACCCAACAAACCAAAAATGGCCTCCCATGGAAGCTGACCTGAAAACCCTCCTGGCTTCAACTTGATAAGAAACATTGAATTAATTAAACCCAAGCTTGCAGCGTCCTGAACTGAGACAATGGCTTCCTCAGGGCGAACTGCAAACACAAACCCCAGGAGCCTTTTATGGCTGGTAGCATGAACAGCCTATCCCCTCAACGGCCTTTCAATTAGTTGGGAAGGTGGAGGCTGCTTGCTAGGTCTGGTTTTGGATGCACTGAGGTTCCTCTGGTGGATGTGGTGTGTAATTAGCAGACACATTGCTGAGCAATTGGTTTGCAGTGCACAGCTCTGGGACTCAAACATCACAGAGCTCCCACCCCCGACCATGTCCCCTTTCTTCTTCATTTTCCAGCATCGAATGCAATTCCAGGCAGCAGAAGAAAAATACATTAAAAAAAAAAAAAAAAAAAAAACGAAAGCAATACACAATGTCTGCCTTTATTCTGGAGTTTTGAAAATAGGCTCTCCTAATGGGAAGCCAGGGTATCTGAGAGCCCCAGGGAGGTCACAGGAGTGAAGGCCAGAGCCTCGGGGCCAGAAGGGTCCCCTCCTTTGGTGATCAGCCTTTGCAGATGACAGCTCCTCTCATTGCACACCCAGGGAGCAGCAGGTGATGGATCGAAAGGGTAGAGAGTGACAAGTTGCTATAAGAATAACAGTTCAAAGTTGAAGCATCCGAGCCAGGCTGTGGGTCAGGAGGGAGTTGGAGAGGAGGGCCTGAATCTCAATGTGTTCAGCACTCCACCTGCCACTGGTACAGAGATCCTCAACTCCGTTGTAGTCAAGATTATAATATTAGCACCAAGCATACCGAACACCTCTTGTGTGCCAGTTCTTTAAACATACATCATTTAGTTGTGACTTCAGTATTCTATTGGATGAGGAAAGGAGGGGGGGGGGGAATCTGGTTGTTACATGGGGAGCAAGAGCCAAATCTGGTTCAAAGGGGGAAATCTGGTTCAAAGTTACATGGGGAGCAAGAGCCAAAGGTGGCCCTCAAGACTCAGGCCAACCTGCATGATCACATCAGAGCCAACTGTTGAATTCTTGGCAGACACAAACCCCGGGCATTCTGAGGCCCAGTGTGCAGCTTTCTAGCCAACTCTACCTTCTAGAAGTTCCCATCTTAGGAGACATGCTTTTCAAAAAGAAGAACAAATATAAATAAATAGACGATGGCAGTGCAAGAAAATATCCTGCCTTCCGGGCCTAATTGCAATTAACTCATAAACTCAGCCTCGAATGATGATGTATTTAGCACTGGAAATTAAATTCATTAATTATTGTGTAACCACCACCAAATCTCACAGCAAGTCCATCCTCTGAATAAAGTATTTCAAAATTAATGACATACTTATTCCTGCTTATTAACAATTTAATAGTTATGTGCTTAGCATTTTTAATTATGTGAAAAAGAAAAAGGGTGGCAGAAGGATTGGAAGACAATCAAATCAGCAGCACCCTTGACTGGAAAGGAAAAGAATCGAGACTTCTAGAGAGAAGTGTCTTCTGTCTTCCTGAGAGTTCAAGCATGAGAAGGATGACTGATTCTATCCTTAGTCCAACATATAAAGTATGCCATGTGGGAAGGATAGAGGTATGCATAATATCCTGTGAGAGCTCAGAAGATTTGGGGAAATCATACAAAGAGAGACAAGATCAGACCTCCTGGAAGTGGTGGTTCAATCAGTCATTTAAAGATAAAAATTAACCAGGGGCACCTGGGTGGCTCAGTGGGTTAAGCCTCTGCCCCGCATCGAGCTCTCTGCTCAGCAGGGAGCCTGCTTCCTTCTCTCCCTCTCTCTCTGCCTGCCTCTCTGCCTACTTGTGATCTCTCTCTCTGTGTCAAATAAATAAATAAAATCTTAAAAAAAAAAAAGATAAAATTAACCAGTTCAAGGAGGAGGTAGGAGGAAGGAAGAATAGGTCATTCCAGACACACAGCTGAGCATGAAAACCTGGACATAAACTAGAAACAGGATATTGTGTACCATGTTGCTCCTATAACAAGGGTAAACCAGTTAGATTGGCTGGTGGGGGTTTAAAGCAGAGAAGACATGGCGGAGGGCCTTACATCACTAAATGAACGTGCATCTGGACTCTGTCTCATTAGACATTTTCCCGTCATTGTGCTGGACAGACAGGAAACAAACTGGTATTTGACAACAAGGAAAGAGAGAGAGTTCATAAGTGAGAGACGACTAATAAAAGTTTAAATAATGAAAGTTTTCACCCGATTACTTTTATAAATTATAAATTCAAAGTTAATCCCATCATGATCTCCATAACTCTTAGTTACTCACTTTGTGATATGTTTTCTTGAGTTGCAGCAAAAGAAAGGACATTACACGCAGTATGCCAAGAAGTAGTCATAACAAGACCAAGGCATGCATGGGAAAGTCTCCCATGTGAACATTTATCATGTTACTCTCTGTAAAGAAAGGTTAACAAGGTCTACAGTACTGTGCAGTGTCCCTGAGGAACAATCATCTGAGTTTTATGACCATGTTTTCTTTGGCAAGTTGCGATTGTCTACGTTTTTTCCACCTCCCACTGCATTGCCCCTTTTACCCCTCCAGGACAGCTGTTGTCATCAATTTTCTTCAAAGGACAAGATCAGGATCTAAAACAATACTCAAGATTAGGAGATGCTCAGTATATGTTGACCCTTGAAGTAACCAGCTAGGGCTAAATTTTCTACCACAGATCATCCACCATCTGATGCCTTGTTTGTCATGCAATGCTATATGCAGCTGATACAAACACTGAAGCTGAAAGTGAGCTCTGGTAGAACAATAGCCTAAAGTACATGGAATTAATTTGGGGAACAAGACAGCAGGCAGCAAGGAAATTGCTATAAAAGATATTATGGACTGAATGCGTGTGTCCTTCCGAAACTGATACGTTGAAATCCTGCCCTCAAAGTGGTAATATTAGTAGTTGGGCCCTTTGAGGTAATCAGGACTTGAGGGTGGAGATCTGGTCAAAAGAATCGGTGCCCTTAAATAAAAGAACCCAGAGAGAACCTCACTCTCTCCTTCCACCTCATGAAGCTACACGGAGAAGACCACCATCTGTGAACCAGGAAGCAAGTCCTCGCTGGACAAAAATCTTGACCTTGGACTTCTGGCTTCCAGAACTGTGAGAGAGTTCTATTGTTTATAAAGCATCCAGCCACAGCACTTTGTTACAGCCCTTTAAACTAAGACAGAAAACCAGAAAATACTGAGGAAACTGCTTTAGAAGGCTGAAAAAATTCATGAGAAAGTGTTAGACAAGCCTAGAAAGATGACAAGAGATCTGCTCTAAGAAGCCAAAGCCAAAAAAATGGTGATCCCTGTTACTTGTGGTGCCACCATTGAGAACCTCATAGCCTTTGACCAAACCATTGCATTTATAAATAAACCCAATCAGAGACAGAGCTCATATAAATAGCATCGGGTCTAGAATGAGATACCTGCGCAAAACTGCCTTCCAACCTGGATGGCTGATTAGCTTAACAAGAAGGTCAAAGTCCCTGTAAGTGTTTGACACAGTTGATTTTGTAGCATAAACTCTGGAAATAGAGTCTATTGGGAAAACACCCAAGTCCTTATCCTGTCACTGACTATAAACAAAGACTTCTCTGTGCCTCAGTTACTTTCTCTATAACATGGAGATGTGGCAGGGGCGGCGGGGGATGGGGGGGCAGGGTGGACAAGGAGACATAGATGCAGAATGCACCTGAATATTTTTTCTCCAACTGAGTATAAAGAGCACTCTGTAGTCCGGAAAGAAAACCCAACCAAATTCGCCACTGTGAGCAGAAGAAGGATCAGGCATAATCTAGAAACAATTGTCTTGAATAGGATAAAACACCAGCAAACAAATTTCCACTGGGGGAAAAAAAAAAAATTGTCGGGCGTCTGGGTGGCTCAGTGGGTTAAAGCCTCTGCCTTCGGCTCAGGTCGTGATCCCAGGGTCCTGGAATCGAGTCCCACATCGGGCTCTCTGCTCCACAGGGAGCCTGCTTCCTCCTTTCTCTCTGCCTGCCTCTCTGCCTACCTGTGATCTCTGTCTGTCAAATAAATAAATAAAATCTTAAAAAAAAAAATTGTCTATAGGCAAAGGAAAACACATTTAAAAAAAATATTAACTGCATGTCACAAAAATCATGAGACAAATCGAGGGAAAACACAATAAGAAAAGGCAAACAAAAAATCTCTAGAAGATGAAGACAGTCTTAGGCAAACAACTGCATTGAACTTTCAAAAAAAATGAAGAACATTGAAACTTCATTTTAAAAAGGATAAAACATGAGAGACCGTAAGTAAAGGAAATGGAGTGTGAGGAGCTGAGGAGAAAAACTGAGGAGAAAAATAATATAATTGCAGAGATTTAAACTGAATTAGAAGCAACAGTATACCACACACAATGCTAAAGAAACTGGCAAGGACAGGATCAAAGATACGTTAAAAAGAGAGAGAGAGAGAGATACAAAATGCAGGTAATTAGTGTTCCCTGAAAAGACAATAGAACAAAATAAACAACGAAAGATACATTTTAGTCACAACTATTCATGTTTAGAATAAAAATGCAAATAACTGAAAAGTGAATTTTTGTCCCTGGAGAGTGGAATTTCATGGGATTTTTATTAATTTTCTCCTTTTCTGTATTTCATCAGTTTTCTACCCCCCCCCCCAAAAAAAAAGTCTCCCTTTGTGGTGATAAAAAGCAATAAGAATTCTTATTTGTAGCCCCGGCATGTTGCTCCAAGGTGTTCACAGGGCTCCATCAAAAGCAAAGCCAACCATCAGAAACAGACGATGACTTCAATAAAAGCCTTTGTTCGCTTCTGAGATCATGTTCTGGTTCAACCACGCTATGTCCTCTTTACAATCAGACAGCATTTGAAAGAGTATTGTCAAGGTCAGTTTTTTCCCCCCAAAGAGGTCCACCTTATAGCCCAACACTATCATCTATACCACAGAAAGCACTCCAAAATTTCCAGAACCAGATAACATTAGCACTTAGTTGTATCTGTTTCTTCTGCCTAGAACCACAGAGAAGAGCTGCAGGGGGCAGAGACAATGTTGGACAACTGCACTACCTTTCTCACAGTGCCTCCTGTAATCTCAGAACCAGAGAGGGCTCTCTAAATCTTTCTGAAATAGGTGTTGAATCAGTCCCAGAAGCAAATGTCAGTATCAAGTGAGTTCCAAGGGTCTCTGCTTCAAATTTGGATCCAAGACAACTAAATGCAGGACAACTATTGTTCTTTTCATCCTAGATGGAAATAAAATCTTTTGCCTTATTTAAATCTCAAAAAAAGCCAGCAGCCTTGCTTTTCTGCAATCTGAAAGAAAGTAATAATATAGGACACATGATTATTTCATGGTCCAACTCTGTTCCTTTGTAACTATACCTAGGAAAGATCAATGACAACATAACAGCTTTTCTCTGCAAACCATTTGATGGACTGTACTGGCTATTAGGTATAGTTATTAAGTTTCATACATGCTGAAGGTCCATCTCTAAGATCCTTCTCAAAAGGAGCTCAGGAGTAATCTGATGCTCTTTCTTTTTCAATTTCAGATAGGTGGGAGTTGGTGGGCTTCATTTGTCAGGGAAAGCATTATACTTTGGTTCAGAGAAGAAAACAATTTATTGTTTCAAGAGATAGCCCCATGTGAAATTTATCCAGCTGTCTAAGGTCAATCCTCATCCATTCACAAAAACAAGGATGACCATGAAACAAGGTGACACAGAGAAACACTTTACAGGTTGGTTGCAATTCTTAATTAACCACGTCATCCCAAACAAGGGCTTAAAAACACAGGAAAATAATAAAAATATATTGTGGGATGGTTTCCTCTCCATGCACCCTCCTCAACCCAAAGTAGTTAAGGAGATTAATAAGTGTGCTAAACATACCCAGGCAGGTGACTGCAGCTCCTCAAGTGGGACCAATGGATCTCCAATGTTCTCAGAATTTCATCTGTAGTTTCTTTCACCAAAACTGGGCCCGTATGCTTAGCACCAGAAGGAAGTCTATAATTTTTCTTAATGTCTAAATGAGCGATTTTACCCTCAGTTTTGTATTCCTTTCTAACCTAACATGCCCCCCTCAAATAAACCACATTTTTAGCTTTCTTTAAAACTTGCTGAAAGTAGAGATTTCTCAAGAGGTATCCCACATACCTGTTGTTCCCTTCTATTGACTCTCCAATCACTCAGACATTGATAAAAAATGAGGAATAAATTATTGTGACATTTTACATTACCTATAATGATTAAATGCAAGAAAAACAGGAAACCTATATTTCTAAATTCTATTCACTCTTATATTTTGGAAAATAAGCAATTTTGGTACAAAATACAAGGGTCAACACAGGAGAGAATGGCCCGATATGAGTCTTCGCCAGAAAATGTGGGATGAGATGATCACATATACTTACAGAAATGCAAACTTTGTTCTCACTTACTTAAAAGCTCTAATACCTTTAATAAAAGCATTGGGACTCAAAATAGTTATTCAACACTCAAAGCCATATTTATTTAACATTTTCTCAGTTCAGTTACTTATAATCTCCAATGGCTATCTTATTCAAGACTCTGTGCCAAGTATTGCAAGAATACAAAGAGAAGTAAGACCCAGTCCAGGGACCCACAATATAAATGGAACTAACACATGCAGTAAATATGCTTTGACCTCCCACAATTTGCCAGCCACTATACCAAATACTTGGAGGATGTGACAAATGTTTGGAGCCCCCCACTGGACTGAGAGAGTTTACTGAGTATCCTAGGAACCCCTAATACATTCATAGAAAGAGACAAAATGCAATTGGGCCGAGTCCAGGCTGGCAGGAGATTAGTTCTTGGGAGAAGTCAGAGAAGTCTTCGTTAAAGAGATTATAATAATACCTTGATAACAAAAGTGTAAAACAACCTCTATCACAAATTGGGCATCTCTCCCTCCTAGCTGCAGACAAAAGCCAGCTTCAGTCTTCAGCAGTGCCGGCTCTATCTTTGTTGGCTACATATTTTAAATATGCCTGGCCTATATCCTTAGAGACATTAGTCTCTAAGCTCCCATGGTCATATCTCCTGAAATATTTATCAAAGTCTTTTTTAGAAGCAGAGAACCTACTGAGAGATTTTCAATATCAGTAGAGTGAGCAGATTACCAATGAAAATCGAAGTTTGAAAATCCATTTTTGGTGGAGTCACAGACTACATAATCCAAAGGACTATTATGTTAAGACATCTACATCTCATAGAATATTCTTTTTAATACATTGCTAGGTCTCCAAGAACAGAAATCTCCAAGGCCCTTACCCTTCTACCAGAGCTGAAAGTGGATCCAGAAGTCATGAGCAAATTTAAAGGTGGGGTTGACCTGAGAACAGTGACACTGAAATCCAAAGACCCTGTTTGGGACAGCAGCAACTGGGTGCCAGGAATGAAATGCTCACAATAAAGCCAGAGACCATCAAAGGAAGCCAATATAACCCTAAATTGTGAGAATCCCCCAAAAGAAGCCAACACAAATCTCTGAAGGAGGTCCTCTGCAATTTAGACTTAGAGGATTCCCAGAAATTAAAGTCAAACAAATTCAATATAAATTTCACAGAACAGACACGGAAACAAATCATCATGAGTGACACTCAACAGAAGCAACAAACAACAGGGTTAGCTCTCTAAGGACTTTGAATTCTGAAATGAGCAAAGATAGACCATAATACAATTATGAGCATAACACATAATTTGTAATTGCTTCCAGAAATGGGGAAAAAAGTCATTTAAAAAACCAGAGTTTAAGTTAAATATCAGCTTACACATAGGGAAGAGTAAATTAAAACAGCACAGTAAAAGAAGGGGCCAAGAATATGACACTGACATAGAGATGGGGAGCAGGAGCTAGGAGTTAAAACACGGGAAATAGAATGAGATGGTCTTACAGCCATCTAATGAGATTCCTCAAAAGAGAAAATAAGAGTGTTGATAAACATGAATCATAATGTATCCCAAGCGAGATAAATAAATAAATCTTTCTCTAGATACACAGTATCTAGTGAAAACACTATACCATGACCAAAGAGAAAGCAAAGGAGTCAGGGGTGGGGGTTGGGGGGTAGATAATACAAAGCTGGAAGCAACAACAGAAGGCAGAGGAGTGACATCTTGCAAGGACTGAAAAAAAAAAAAAAATCACCAAACTTAGAATTGCATCACCAGACTACCAAGAAAAAGCTTCTAAATAAAGAAAATGATCAGAGAGATAAGAGAACAAAAATCATGACCAAATCAAATGGTTAACATATATATAAATCTAATCAAACATTATCTTATAAAATATTAAAAATAATAATATTGAATTTGTGGGCTTAAAGAAACAGAACTAAAGTACTGGACAAAAAATCAGCTAAGAGTGGGTATGTGATCAGAAGTAAAATGTTCTCAAGTTCTTGTACCAAAGTAATTTGAAAACCACATGGATCAAGAAAAGCAAGCATTAGTGCTGGTTATGTTCTAGAACTTAGGTTGAATGGAGAGTTATTGCTTATGCATATATATATGTGTGTGTGTGTGTGTGTGTGTGTGTGTGTGTGTGTCACATACCTTCTTTGGAAGTCATCAAAAACTAATTTAAGAAAAAAAAAAGCATCACTGAGGACGTATTTTGGTTTCTCGTGCACAACACAGAGAACGAACCCTCTGGTGTCCCCATTCTCCTTGAAGACTCTTCTGAACTCCTTCGCTTTATCTATTTACCCAGGAACATGGGCTAACCTCATGAATGGAAAATAGAAGAGATTCATTTAGTTATACTTTTTTTCTTCTTACCTGATAACAGCATCCTCTAGATTAGCAGGGATCAAGTGAGATTTGTGCTTGCAAAATAGAAAATTACCTACATGAAATGCATTATCAAGCACCAGCAGCTTCTAGGCAGAGGACGATTTCACAGACACAGGAATTAAAAACCCTGTCGTATCTGGGTATGGGGGAAGGTGACGGGAGTCTCATTTCATCTGTTTGTATTAGTCGTTGAATATGCTGTGTGTGAAGGTGGTTGTGATACGTGTGTGGGAACTGCAGTAGTGCATACCCCAAGGATTGCAATCCAGCATTAGCAGGTGGAAATGAGTGAGCATCAGGGGTATGTATATTAATGAATGTTTTAAAATATGGGTGTGTAGTGGAGGTGTGTACATCTGTGTGTCTGTGTCTAGGTACACCTTTTTTTTTTTAAGATTTTATTTATCTATTTCTCAGAGTGAGCACAGGCAGACAGAGTGGCAGGCAGAGGCAGAGGGAGAAGCAGGCTCCCTGCTGAGCAAGAAGCCCAATTCAAGACTCGATCCCAAGATGCTGGGATCTTGACCTGAACCGAAGGCAGCCGCTTAACCAGCTGAGGCACCCAGGTGCCCCTAGGTACATCTTTTTATATGTGAGACCTGATAGAATAGCATCTTGGAGACACCCTGCATTTGTTGGGTGGGATTGTGTGCGCTGTATAGGGTAACATACGAGAGTTTGTATGGGAAGGTGTTAGAGTGCATGTCTGTGTGTGTACAGTTGTGTGTGTGTGTTTGGATACTATAATATTTTGTTTCTTCCCTTAGTCTATCATTTTAAATAACCAAATTATGTTTTATTAGGAATTTTGCTGAAGGCAGCCTATGTTAGTGGTTTTATTCCTCCCAATATGAAGGAAATAAAAGTCTTTGTTGGGTGAATAAGCTTGTTGAAACTTTCCCCCAAATATAATGAGAGCATTGATTCACTTACTATACTGGATAAATGCCCTGTTTAAATAATTTCCACAAGGAGCTAAATCGTCTTGGTTTTGGTTTTGGTTTGGTTTGCTTTGGTTTCCCTAGCTCTTGGTCAAGAGGAAATAGCCAAAGGTCAATTGCTTGCCCACAACAGCCTGACATTTTTTTCCTTCCGTCACAAAAGTGACTTGAACAAATATGTAATAACATAGCAAATGTTACCTGGTAGAGAATGGATGATTGAATATTTTGGTTTAATAATTACTGTTCATATTGTCATATCAAAACAATTCCTAAGATAGTACACATAATACTAAAATTATACCCCATTCATCCCCATACTATTTGTAAAGAAACTAGATAATGAAATTTGAAACTTAGAAATGGGATCCCACCCCCTACTAACTAGCAATGTGACAGGACAGGCCAATTGAAGTAGATGACTCAGAACACTGTAAAACTGGCAAGGTAAACCCACCCATGTCACAAGGTTTTCTGAGGATCAAATAAAACATAATACATGTTACCATTTTGAAAATCCAAAGGTCATTGTAAATGTCAGTTAATACTGTTAAAAGTTACTACAGGTAATCTGTAGATGTACAAAGATGCTAACAATTCTGGTAATTAGTATTCCAATGAACCATATTTTAGTGGGCACAGATATTTCCCTCCATGAATGCCATCATTTAGACCAACATATAGTATAATAGTAAAGTTGCTGAACCAGAAATGCTGTGCATTCTGAGAGACCATTCAACATCCACTGTGTGAACCAGAGGGACTCCATCCCTCATAATTCCATCACAACCATGGACAAAGTTTAAGAAACATATTTCATGAGTAATGCAGGGGAAAATGCTGCAACATGGCTTTATAAAGTCTTTAGTAGGAAAATCTCAAAAAAAGAACTAGAACAGTATCTGAAAATAGAAAACCCATTCGCTGTGAAATTAAATATCACACTCTTCATATTGCAAAGCAGCAAACTGAGATTTTTTTCCCCACTGGTAATGAGAAATATCGAAGAGTTTGAGATTAACTGTAGTTTTAAATTTTGAGTTAGATATATAATACTTTGTGAACAATTCTAACAAAAGCAACCTTTTTGTCTAGGTGGTTGTAAATGGGCCTTATCTTTGTTTTCAGAGCTGTCTTGAGCATGGCCTTTGTGCAACGAATGCATGAAACCAATCCCTGACTTCCTTCTTCTCTATCAGCATGATTTTTTTTTTTTATCATTATGTCTGTCCCCCTTGACCCAGACATCTCCTCTTGATTCTTTTTAGGCCACAGCTGCGGGAATGGAGTCAATCTGTGGATTTGTGCACTGAGTCCCCTAGGCAACAGTCCCAGCGACACCTCCCCTTCTTAAAGAGACTATTAAGACCATGGGCACAGAGCCACTTCTCAACTCTTCTTACCAGTTCATGGCTGAGGCCCAAGCGCCACCTGGCCATCTTCCCAGGGTACCATCATCCCCAGTGGTCCTCCTTGACTTTACCCAGCTCCCCCTCCTCCCTCACTTCCCTTACCCTCTCCCTATGCCCTCAGGAACTGTCCCCAAAGATATTAAATGAAGTGCCCAAGGGCACACAAATACCAAATGACAGAATAGAAATTTGAATCAAGCTATCTTATTCCAGAACCCCTGGACATTTTAACCCCACTTGCTCTGGCCTCCGTGTACAGCAGATTCTCCAGTTCCTCAACATCTTCCCAGAGAAATCCCTCCACTTATTTAATCTTTCATTGTAACATGGCTTTTAACTGAAGGTAGCACCTTTCTTGCCTGAAAAGTGATTGTTTCTTTCCTGTTCCAGCTCTAACTGTTCTCTCTTCTCTTTCTAGTCACTTCTCCTCCTTTGAAATGTATGGCATTTGTTTAAACAATCCAATTTCCCTCTTTACCACTGTCATCTCTGCAGCCTTGCTGGCACCTGAGGAGAAACAGAAAGTAGAAGAATATAACTATGGCAGCACGGTTTAGTTGAATGGTGCTAAGGCACTAAGATAAAAGGCAGAGAAATCTGAGTTTTGCTGATCCTCACTCTGTTCAGGCTGTGCAGACAACCATGCTTCTACCAAAACTCCATGGGAAATGAGGAAGATTTAAACAATCCCCAGCCCCTCATGGGCACCTTCAAATTCACATATATCCTTTCTTGGTTCTGGAGAAACCAATGGAAAAACAACCTTAGTCAGATCCAAAACATCCTTGTAGCCAACTTCAATCCACATATCATCCATTGTGGTCTAACTTCACTAGTCTGCCAGCTGAGGGTCACTCACCAGAGGAGTCCTGACATGACCCTATATGACTTTTCCATTCATATAGATGACATATCTCCAGAATGTCTCAACGTCTTGACCTCATTTGCCAAAGATCTCCTGCTCCATCACCCCTCTACCTCCATTGGCTGCAGAACAGTTGAAAATGCCAGAACAAAAGAAAAACACAGACACAAACATAAAGCACCACAATGCACATTAAGGGTAAAAAAATTTAAGGTCAGTAAGAGTCACACAGAGCAAGGCACACAGAGTACTTCCTGTGTATTATGAGCCTGCATCTCTGAAAAACCGTAGCACTTTCAGTATTGCTCAGAGTGGCCTAATGAAGGAAGACTTCAGGGAAGACAGAAACTATGAGTTATTTCTTATTCTGCCACAATCCACTTTTCAGTTCTTAACACACTATTTTATCCATCTGGTTCTTGAATCTCATCTCTGTAAAAGAAGAGGTGACCCAAAATGGTCTCTACGACCCCTTCTAGGTTCAGAGTCCAACACCCCACCCCATCACCAACAACTAAGCTGAATGAGCAGAACAATAAAGGAGAGACCTCTGTGTCCTGAGATGAGGTGGCTTTCAACTGCACCATGAAGGAATGAATCAGACAAGCTAAGGACAGAAAATGACTTTCTAGAAGCAGCATGGGGTTGAGAACACACAGGGCATTGGGTGATAATTAGTAACACTCTAAGTCGGATAAAGAAACTCTCCTCTCCAACCCCACCATCCCCTGCCTCATTCCTCACAGAAACTGTTCCATGGCCACTGTGATGCCTGGGATCCAGTAAGTCCCCGGAACTGGAAGCTGTGCCTAGCGACTCTTTCCTCAGGGCCTCAGGTGGCCGGCTGGCAGCCCCCTCATCTCCATCCACCTACTGTGGACCTCTGGAATTGTCGGAAGGCCTGGGCTGCACATGAATCATATACCTGTCAATAATGCTGACACCAGGCCCAGGCAGGGCAAAAGCGCAAACAGACAACTGAACAGCCTGGGTCTCCAGGGCCCTGTGGAAAATGCCAGGGATTTTATATCCCTCCTCCAATAGGGAAATCATCCCACACCTGGAGGCTCCACAGAGGCTGTTTAATAAGACATCTGTTTACTTCCTTCCTCTACCTCTGACAATATAATCCTTCCTGATTCTCTCCATGATTTGACTGTAAATGAAAAAGTATGATCTCGTGTTGGGAGGCTACAAACCTGAGACACACTGGTAATCTGCCGGGGCTTCAGCATTTGATCCACAGAGATAGAAGAGTAAAGACAAAAATAAGTTCCTGGTAAAAATAACCTACCGTTCCTCCTGTCCAGGAGAGACAGTAGTCTTCTGGAGATAGTGCCGGAAGAGATGGGGACAGAGGGGAAACACAGAGTCACCCTTGCTCATTTTTCCTAAAGCAAAATAAAAACAAAAACTCAAAAAGCCTACTTTAATAAATTACAGTCTTCTTTGGGCTTAAAATGATTTTAAAGCATCTTCTTAAAAAATATTTTTTAATACTTTTTTTGTGATTAACTAAAGACCCTACATCACACCAAATTCAAGAAATTAAGTATAACTAAGAAATCAGAGGGCAAGTACAAGGTCAAGTGTGGACAAGGAAACTGTGTGAGAAGTCAGAGGATGGGAGAATAAAATGAACAAGATGAAGTATGGTTTTCTTAGGAGGTTGCTCTTTCAGTGCCTCACATCCCTGACTCCCTCAACATCCCACACAGAGCTGGAAAATAAATGGATTTCGCAGTCCTGGCAACCACGCACCCATCCCCACCCTTCACCCTTGAGAATTTTGCAGGTACAGCCTCTTTTGTATGACTGAATCCCACTTACTTACTTTGACTCCCAGCCACCCCACACCAGCCCCAAATCTTTGGGAAGAGATGGAGGGAGGGAAGGGAGAGGTGAGATGTCCATCTCTCAATTTTATCAACTATGTGGTTTCACTACTCTGACTATGAGGCATACAGCAATCAACAAAACAAAGATCCCTGCCCATGGGACCCTCAATTCAAGGGGAGGGAGGGCAAGACAATTAACAATAGATAGACATTGAGTGAAAACAAGTAAATGCTATGGCATGTTAGAAGGTGTTAAGGGTTATGGATGGGCTCACCAGGTGATTTGTCCTCCAAACCACAGTGCTTGAGAGTAAAAGAAAACACTATTAAATATTATACTAAAATAATAGTGGCAAATTGGAACTATCCTGGACAAATGGGGAGGAATGGTCACACTAGCCATAAGCAAAGAAGAAGAAGGCCTGAGTGAGGAGAGTCTGGAGTGTGGGTGGGGAGGGAAACTTGTAGCTATTTTTAATAGAATGGTCCCAGTGGAGCTCATGGAGGTGGGGATGCCTAGCCTCCTGAGTTCTTGTTTTCCCATCTGTAAAAGGAAGAGATTGGCCTAAATTAACTAAGGTTGTACCCAAGGTCCAACATTGTACCATCATTGCACCATCAATGATCCAGAACAGATGGGCTCCTCTTTTCTGGTCTATTATAAAAACAGGAAGAAGAGGATGCTTGGGACTTTTGAGGGCATTGATCTGAGAAACCCATTAACGATGGATGCAGATTTCATACTCCAATCCTCTACACTGATTCAGCCAGTGAATATGCATTCTCATGGTTACATGGGCAAAATTGTCCTGTGGTGTTTACAACCTGTGCTCTGATTCACAGACTCATGTGGTAGCCACCTTCCTGAGGGGGCAGGATGCTGCTCCTCCCTATGGTGATCACTGTTTTCCACATTGACCTGTCTGTCCTCATCCTGATGGTACAGGAAGCCATTTTGTTGGTAACATAGCAGAAGGGTTGACAAAGGTAGTTTAAGAAGGCTAGAGGCAGTTCTGAGAGGGGATATTTGGTTTTGAACAAATAAGCTAAACATGACAGAAAGCCGTCCAAGTGAAAATATCCCATGACAGTTGATAGGAGGGTGCTCAGGAGAGTGAAGAAAAAGTCAGCTCAGTCCAAGGATTAAGGGCACTGACCGATCACAGTTATTTGACTTCTTTGAGCCTCAGTTTGCCCAGTGTTAGTGGTTGTTATAACAGCAATCCTACAGGAACTTACTAACTGGGTATGAAGTATTCAGCTTTGGAGCCAGCACATGCTAAGGCACCATATGTATGGACCATGGAGGTGGCTGTGGTCACAGTTATCGAGATGTTCACGTGGAAGTGATAGTTGAAACCAGTAAGTGTGAATGGGTTAGGGGATGACAAGTGATGGATAATGCATTAGGGAGAAGGTAAAAAGGAGAACAGGGGTCTTTCAACAACCTTGGAAAATTCTTGCATTTGGGAAGAGAAGAAAGAAACACAAAGACATAGGCAAGCACAAGACAACAGGCTGCAGTTGGCAGCGATAGTAGAAAGCTGGCTTGGAATGAGGCTTCTTCATAGAAGGGGGCTGGCACCCTCAAACTCAATAGAGAGAAGGAACACCACTGACGATCACATGGCCATAGGAAATAATTGGTAGTGGAAATGCTCGGTGGTCGGTGCTGGACTAAAGACAGCTAAGGAAAACTACTTTAAGAGTAAATTAAATCAGTAGATGCATTTGTTCAACAAGAATGCCAATTAAAAAAAAAAAAAGTAAGATACTAGCTGTGGTTATGCTCTCTGAGTTTAAAGGCAGTGGAGGAGAGATTAAATGGGCCAGAGGAGAAAGATAAAATTTTGAGAGCAAGAGTCTGGAAGACACTTGAAGAAGCACCCTCTAGGGATTAAGGGTAGAAGTTACAGTGGCCCTCAGACCTTCCTTTGCCTGCTCTGCTAAGATTGGAAGTAAAATGGTATCCCCCATGATTCCAGAGCAGGCCCTGGGAACCTTGTGATTCTAGGGAATGTTTGTTGAATGAACAAATGAGTGAATGAATGAATTGGAATTCATGTTCCTTCTTCAGGAGACCTTGATCTTGCCTTCTCCCATAGACCCAGCTCTTGAGGTCCTTCTCCGGACTTCTCTCAGTTAATTTAACCTTCCACAACAATCCCAGGTCTCTCCCCAAATGTGGACCCTTTACTCTGGCCAGGTTGGTCTTTCAGACCACAAGCTTGCCCACTCTATGCCCCTGCACAGATCAGTCTCTTGACCGGGATGCCCTGTTGATCCCATGCCAAACAAAATCCTTTGAACTTAACCCAAATCTTAACTGCTCTGGCAGCCTGCTCTGGCAGGCTTCCCCACATGCCCAGCCCACAGCCATGGAGGTTCCTCTAAGTTTGTCTTTGGACTTCATTGTCCGGTGTTGTCAGGGATACTTTCATGTGTACAAGTGTAAAACCACACAGAGCTAGGATACTCCCGAGGGTCACATGAAGGCAGCCATGTCTGAATGCTCCTCAGAAGAGGATCAAAAAGCCACATGGCATTCTTGGCTCATTTAAGACTTTGTGCCTGAGTCTGCATAGAAGGGACACCCAGATTGCTATTCAGATCGCATACACTTAGAGTCTGAAATATCTGCTTCACCAATTACTTTAGCAATTACAATGACTGTGTAATAAATTACACCAAAATTTAGTGGCTTAAACAATGACAACATTTATTTTGCTCACAAATCTGCAAATAGGGTCAGACTCTGCAGGGATAATTTGTCCCATTCTACTCTGTAACAGATGGGACAGTTCCCAGGCAGGAGCTAGAATCATCTTTCGAAAGCTCACTTACTACCTTGTCTGGGATCTAGGCTGGGAAGGGTCAAATAGCCAGGGCCTGGAAGAGCTGAAGCTTTTCAAGAATTTCTCTCTCTACATGCTCTCTCCTCATGGAGCAAGGAAGCTTTAGGGTAGTCAGATTTCATACCTGTTGACTCAGGACTCCCAAGATACACATTCCGAGAATGAATACACCACAGTTCAAGGGAACAGAAATAGACCCTAACTTCTTGATGGTAAACTTTTCAATAATACATTGTAAGAAGAGAAAGTGGGATGGAATAGATAGAGTATGGCCATCTCCAGAAAATACAAACAGCCACACCATCCTTTCTTCTTTGGTCGACATGTTGACCTCTCTTCTGGTTCCATTTCCATTTTGATGGCAGCCTAGTTATTCCCAAGTCTTGATCTTTGCCTCAGTTACCTGCCAGTAGCTTTTAGGCATAACAGCTTGAACTTGGGGTCAGACAGAAGCAAAACCCTGTCTCTTTCTTGCTAGAGAAAGTGGGATGGAATAGATAGAGTATGGCCATCTCCAGAAAATACAAACAGCCACACCATCCTTTCTTCTTTGGTCGACATGTTGACCTCTCTTCTGGTTCCATTTCCATTTTGATGGCAGCCTAGTTATTCCCAAGTCTTGATCTTTGCCTCAGTTACCTGCCAGTAGCTTTTAGGCATAACAGCTTGAACTTGGGGTCAGACAGAAGCAAAACCCTGTCTCTTTCTTGCTAGTTACCCAATCTTGGGCAAATCGTTTTATGTTTCTGATCTTTACCTCTCACCAGGGCAAAAATGAGGATGCAACTGCCTCCTCATGTCATTGTTCTTTATCACTGATACTACCCATGCCTGCCCTTGGAGACAGCCCCTTCCCCAGCCTCTCCAGGCCTTGTGAGAAAAAAGCAACCGAAATCAAATAAATACAAATAAGTGTGTTCACTCCACAAGCCAGCGCCTTCCCATGACAAACTACTTAATCATGTGCTAATGATGAAGAGTCGACTATCTTGATGCCAGACATTGGAGGCCGAGGATGCCCTCGGTGCCCTGGTGTTAATTACTTCCTTGACTAACTCCAAAAGACACTTATTAAATTCTGAAATTCTCTGCTTATAGAGGGCTCACACAAGTACAGCTGATGTCCCTTTCACTTTCTGAATTGAGGAACAAAAATACCAGCCAGGGAAGAACGGGTCTTGCTGAGGTGAGGAAAAGCAGACAGAATCCATTAAAGGAAGGCCCATCCCCCAGGGAGCCGTGGAAGCTGCAGAACACAGAGGCAGCTCCATGGGGCACCAAGAGCCAAACACACCTGAGTTTTAATAAATCTTCGCTCTGGCACTTGGCAAAATCGTGGTCTTAGGCTGTTGACTCAGCTTTTTTTGTGCCTGTTTCATCTGTGAAATGAGAGTGTGGTATCTACCTTCTAGAGTCTGTAATAGCTATATTCTTCCAATGCCTGATTCATAACATTTGGCAACAAATGGCAGATACCACTCCCAACACATTTACAACTACTAGTCATATATCACTACTCTGGCTACAATGTCAGTCTAATTGGACAATACCCCATTATTATTTTGTATCCAGGACAGTCAACATCAGACCAAGGCAAAGGCAAATATGGTAGCAACAGAAAAGAGTGGCCCTCAAAAGTTTATTTTGGGATCCTCATGGTGATGTCAAGTCTTTTCTGTCAATACCCTCTACTTACTTAGGTCTCCTTCCTAAGCTGTGTCACCAGAAGAATTCTCCAAATCAAACCAACCATGGGATAAACTTGAATCCCACATCTGCTGCCTCCTGTCTATCCAACTTCAGACAAAAGAAAAACCATTTCAGCTTCTCATTCTATAAGATATAGATTGTAAGTAAACCATGTACTTATTTGAGAAGTTCAGTGTAATGTGTCTTAAATGCCCTAGTTGCAGGAAGGGCAGCGTAAATAATTGAGATATGTTGTCCCTTTGAACTTAGAATGTATTCAAGTCTCTTTGACCTAGGGCAAAAGCATGTCCTGCAAAAGAGCACATTCTACACATGACCGTTGCCCACTCCACACACACACATTCATATACACGCACACACTCACACACATATGCACATGAATACACACAGTCACACATGCACACTCATACCTGTACCCATGCACACACATGAACACACTCAGATCCACATATACACATACACATTCTTACACATACACACATAGACACAACACACACACACTCAAACACATGGACCTCTCCTAGGATGGGGGCCTATTTTACCCTACAGTTCTTTAGTAATCTCTCTAAGTAATCTTGAAGGAGAAAGCTATTTGCACTTAGGAGAGAATGTACTTCAGAGGAGGCTATGCTCCCTCTATCTCTTTGGTCATAATGTCTTCTGCACCAGACTATGCAAATTATGGAATACTTTCTGAAGTTGTTGAAGGGCTAACAAATCCAGCTGGATCCCCACAAGTTCCTGGGCACTTTCATGAGGACTCATACTTGGGTCCTATCATGGAGCTACTGGACCAGAATACACAGAGCTGGGGTCCAGGGATTGATATTTTTTTTAAAGATCCCTCTAGGGACACCTGGGTGGCTCAGTGGTTTAGCCTCTACCTTTGGCTCAGGTCATGATCCCAGCATCCTGGGATTGAGCCCCACATCAGGCTCTCTGCTCAGCAGGTAACCTGCTTCCTCCTCTCTCTACCTGCCTCTCTGCCTACGACAGATCTGCGACATGATCTCTATCTGTCAAATAAATAAATAAAATCTTTAAAAAAAAATCCCTCTATATCTCTAATGTTCAATCAAGTTCAAGGCCCCCTCATTTGATTCTTGCAATCACTCTGTGTGCTGGCTTCATATGAGATCATGAATCCATTTCATAGATGAGGAAAGTGAGGACAGGTGAGGTTTAATAAAATGACAAATCAGTGACCAGCAGAGACAGACCTAGAATCATTTCTTGGCCTCTCAATCTGCCTTGCAGGTGACCAGCTGTGTGAGAGTGGAAAAGTCACTTCGATTCTCAGGACCTTCATTTCTCTGTATGTCAAAAGGACAGAAGACTCCAGTCTCCTCAGTCCTAAGGAAGCATGGCAAGAATGACATGAGCTGATATGTGGGAAAAGAACTAGACACTTCGTATATAAATAGGAGATGCTATTGTTTTAAATGTAGGGCCCAGAATTTCTCCAGAAGTTAGACTCTCAACTTTCAAACAGATTCCTGGGCAGAGCATTTCTATCTATTTCTACCTAGTGGACCAAGAGTGGACCCTTGATCCAGAGTCCCTTCCAGAGGAAAGCAGACATGGCGGGAAGACCAATTAACCGTTTCTTCAAGTGACTGGAATTCATGATATGGTGACTAACGTGGCTACTGTCCCCTGCCTTGTAGACTAAGGAGCTGACAAACCCAATTGGTCCAGTCCTGAACCTTTGTGCATTTCTGGAAACACTCCATCATCCTTCTAATCAATTCGCATTTTGTGTCCCGTGCACTTCTTACTGTCCCAACTAGTTCAAGTGAGTTTCTGCTACCGTCATCCAAAAACAGCTCTAAAAAAACACAGGTACCCAGTCATTTTAATAAGTGCTTTTGCTGACAATGGAGACAGTATCCAAGACAGAGGCCAGGTGTCCTTGCTTGGCAGCAGCACCACAGAGGGGGGCCCCTTCTTCCACAGGATTTCTTCCCTCGGGTTGTCTCCCACCTGGCCCCGAGAGGCAGAGAAGGCGAAATGTTCTGTTGTCTTTCTTCACAATGATGACCACTTGCCATCTGCAGTGATGAGGACCATCATGTTCTGGAATCTTCTTTCAAAAAGATGTAGAATGGCTTCTTGGCAACTTGAATTTGTTTGGCCAATCCAAAGGCAGGCAAAGGAGCTAGGAAATAACTTTGGGGTTTATATGACTTCATGAAAGGCAAATCTATTCTGACTTCTGTTTGCAGCTTAAAAGCCATTACTTTCCAAATCCCTGATAAGGAAGCTAAGAGCTATTTTTGGTTCGTCTATAGTCAGGGTAGTATACTAAGTAGCAGCTTTTTTGAATTAGTCTCGCTCCTGGATCCATTTTATGTCCCTAACCTTGCTTTGCCTTCCCTCCCCCCATTTCTTATTTCTAATATATGTTATTTTGCTGCATTTTAAGCCTCCTTAAATCCTTTCTGGACCAAGAAGCAATATAACAAAGTAAAAACAGATTTCTCCTTTGTTACCAGAAGAATTCTTCCACTTTTATGTTACACACAGGCACGTAAAATGATGGATAGTCAGAAATAAAATATTTAGGCTCAGTGTTCCATCAGTCACCGCAAGGCATTTACTGTGTACTTCTTATGTGCAAGGAATTGTAGGGACTACAAATACATGTAACAAACAGCAAGAAACTTCCAGTGGAGCCCAGACACAGACGACAATCGCACAGGAAGGAAAAATCATCCAGAATGCATGGTCACTGATGGAGGCAATACTTTGATCTGGGAGCTGGGGTCCAGAGAAAGCAGCAGGAAGGTGAAGGGACTTAAATTGGGCTTTGAGGAATAGAGACAATTTTAACATGTGGGGAAAGATATAGGAGAACAGATAATAACTTAGAGCACAGGAAGGAGAGAATTACAATCTCAGGAGACTGGCAGATTCTTAGGGTTCTCAAATTTGAGCATGAGAATCACCCAGACAGCTTGTGAAGGCCCAGACAGCTGAGTCCCACCCCCAGGTTCTGATTCAGCAAGCCTGGGGTGGGACCCAAGAAGCTGCATTCCTGACCAATTGCCAGCGGATTCCTTTGCTGCTGGTTAGGGACCCACACTCTGAGAAACACCAATCTAAACAAGAGAGCTCCCCACGCTGTATTTCAGATAAGACTTGCAGTGGAGGGTTCTCTTTCAAAGCAGTGGGAGTAAAGAGGGAAAGTCTGCTAGAGTCTACTTTGTCAGACCTTAATGTGCTGAACACTGCTGTGTGTCCCTGTCACCTTCCTGCAGACCACTCAGAGCCTCTCCCCACCACCCCGCCCGTGCACTTCTTACTGTCCTTAATGACAATATTCCCAGCTTGCAGAGATATGAAAGAATCAAAGTGTGTTGGCCTTTTCCTTCCTGGCCTCTACCACTTGGGAGAGACTTGCCTCCAGCCCAAATCAGACTATGTTCTCAGATGGTTTTCTTCAGGCCTGCACACCTCCCGTGCACATCTGTATTTCCATTAAATCCTTCCCCCATGGTACACATGGTACACATCCCTCTGACCACAAGCACTGCTCATAGAGCACTGGGCCCTGAGGACACAATACTGTGGGGCATATGACCATGACCTACAGGGTAAGGCTTCCCAAATCCCATGGGTGCTTTTAATCCTGATGAGATGGAGGGCCGTGCAACTGACTTAAGAGTTGGACAATCACTCAACCTCTCACCACTTACCACATGGATAATTTTAGAAGAAAATTTGGTTTCTTTTTTTTTTTAAGATTTAATTTATTTATTTGACAGACAGAAATCACAAGTAGGCAGAGAGGCACGCAGGGAGAGAAGAGGAAGCAGGCTCCCAACAGAGCAGAGAGCACAATGTAAGGCTCAATCCCAGGACTCTGGGATCATGACCTGAGCTGAAGGCAGAGGCTTTAACCCACTGAGCTACCCAGGCACTCCAAGACTACTTGATACCTTAACCTCAGTTTTTCCATCTTATAAAGAAGATAAAATGTACAATCCTCATTGTGAAAATTTGAAATAATGGGATCTGATCTACCATGTGCATTTATTTATTGCATGTCAATAAATGGAAGCAAGTTCTGGGATAAGCCCACTGTTCATGGTTGTATCTTCATTACCTAACAGTATTCAGTAACTGCCTTCTCTATGTCGAGTGCTAAATATGTATTTTAGTTGAAAAGACAAGGGGTGCCTGGGTGGCTCAGTCAGTTAGTGTCTGACTCTTGTTTTCAGCTCAGGTCATGATCTCAAGATCCCCAAGAATTAGCCCCCATGGGGCTCCAGGCTCAGCATGGAGTCTACTTGTCCCTCTCTTTCTGCTCCTTCCCTCACTTGTGCTCTCTCTTGCTCTCTCAAATAAATAAATAAAAATAAAGTCTTTTTCTCTTACACTGTTGGTGGGAATGCAGGCTGGTACAGCCACTCTGGAAAACAGTATGGATATTCCTCAAGATGTTAAGAATAGAGCTACCCTATTGACCGAGCAATTGCACGGCTGGATATTTACAGCAAAGACACAGATGTAGTGAAAAGAAGAGGCACATGCACCCCAATGTTCACAGCAGCAGTGTCCACAATAGCCAAACTGTGGAAGAAACTGAGATGTCTTTCAACAGATGAACGGATTTAAAAAATATGGTTCATATATACAATGGAATATTACTAAGCAATCAAAAAGGATAAATACCTATCATTTATATCTACATGAATAGAACTGGAGGGTATTATACTAAGTGAAATAAGTCAGTCAGAGAAAGATAATTATCACATTGTTTCACTCATTTGTGGAATATAAGTAATAGTGCAGAGGACAATAGGAAAAGAGAGGGAAAACTGAATGGGAAGAAATCAAAGAGGGAGACAAACCATGAGATACTCTTGACCTAGGGAAACAAACAGGGCTGTGGAAAGGGAAAGGGAGGTTGGGGTAAACAGGTGATGGGCATTAAAGAGGGCACATGATGTGATGAGCATGGGGTGTTATTCACAACTCATGAATCACTGAACATTATATCAAAACTAATGATGTACTCTATGTTGGCAAGTTTAATTTAAATTTTTTAAAAGGAACAGAAAAGATACGACATTAGTACAAAGAATTATGATATAAGACTCCATTAGGGAGAACTACAGGATGGTTGGGTAATAGTTACAAAGTTCAGAGGACACTTAGGTGGAGCTTCTCATGAAAAGGGGACAAGGTCAGTAACAGATCCCCATCCAGGAAAAGCCCACTGGATCTGGAAGAGTGGTAGATTCCAGACCACCAGGGGAAACCTTCAAAGCAGTGAGGCCCTACCAGAGGAACAGGCTTGAAGCAAAAGGAAATAACTTTTGGTCATAATGACAGTTTTTTTCAAGGATTATTATTGTAAGTAATAATAGATCTGTGATTGTTTGAGTACCTACCATGCCCCAGGCATATACATTTCATCCATGAGTTCTAAACCTCACAACTGCTGGGCAAAGTCAATATTATTAAGTCCATTTTACAGAAGAGGACACTGAGATTCAGAAGGAAGATTCCTGCCAAGGTCACAGAGCCAAGGAATGGCAAGTTCACGATTAGGTCTATGTGACTCCAAATCCATGCTCTTTCCACCCCCTGCCACCATGATTCTCCAGAGTCCAATTAACCAAAAAGACGTTCCAGGGCCCACCAGGGGGTACAAAGGGAAGCCCAACCCTACCTTTGATTCAGCCAAGATGATCCTGATAGTTCTGTAAAAAAAAAAAAAAAAAAAAATCCAATGAAGATTCCACTGTGGGCTAGAAAGCACAGGTTTGAAGCCACCACTTGGTTCTTCATGTCAGTAGTATCTGACCTTAATGAAGATTCTTCATTGTGTGGCCACTTTCTATTAGTCCCAGAATGCCACACAGTACAGTGGTTAAGAGAGTGACCTCTGAAATCAGGGCACATGAATTCAAATATCTACCCTAGAAGCTATGCAAGCTTGAACAGTCACTTACCTCCCTATGCCCCAGTTTCTTCATCTATTAAATGGAAAATAGAATAATAATAAAACTATTTTTATCACTTTGCTGTGAAGAGTAATATATTTAAATGTTTGGAACATCCAGCCAGCAGTAAGCAACAGAGAATTGTTAACTATTGTAACTATTATCAATGAATCAGTGCTAATATGAAAAGCTGCTTCTGAGATTCTCTGTATCAGCCTACTTACCCAGTCCCAGAAATTACGATCCAAAAGGGTACAACAAATATATTACTTCGTTCTCCAGCAACCAAGTCTCTTGAAGTCAATTGCTCGTTAATCCCTTCATTGATTAATTATATCATTCATTCAGTCAGTCAAGATTTATTGAGCATGGCTTATATGCCAGGAAAAGTTCTAAGTAATGAAGATACAGGGTTGAATTAAGGGAGACAAAGTTCCTGATTCCATGGAGCTTACATCTTACTGGGGGAAACAATAAACAAATATAGGACATGTGAGTGATTCATGTGGGAAGACAAATAAAGCATGATTAGCAGATAGAGGACCACAGAAGGCCTGATTAGGTGACATTAGAGCACAGACTTAAATGAAGTTAGAAAGTGAGTTGCATCCATGATGTGGGATATGTGTTCCAAGGGGAGAAAACCCTCTGTGCGAAAGACATTCAGTGCAGTTTCTTGCAACCCTGTCAGGTTCAAGTAAAGGAGATCAAATGAGGGATGTAGCCAGAAGGCAGATAATACAGAGCGTTATAGAACATAGTAAGGCATAGGATTTCCTTCTAAGTGTGCTAGGAAGTCACTAGAAGGTTCTAGACAAGAGAGTGACGTGATCAAATTCACCTTTTGAAAGATCTCTCAGGCAGCCATGGAGAGAAAAGACAATGAGAGAATGAAAAGTGGAAACACAGAGATCAGATGGAAGACTTTGCAAGCAGTCCAGATGAGGTATGAACATGAGGTGCACTCGATGGTCAAAGTAATGGGAATAAGAAGTCAGTTTCTATACATGTCAAAGAGTAGGAGCCATCAAGACTTGCTGATGCATTCAGCTGTGGATGAATGAGAAAGGGATAGTCAGTCAGGACCTCAAGGTTTGGAGGACCCTTCAGGGTGAGTCTTCAATTCATGGAACAGAGTACTCACCTAGGGAACAGAAAGAGACAAAGATCGTGGACTAAGCCACCTTCTTTAAAGTTCAGAAAGAGGATCCACGTCCTCTACAGCAGAGGAAGAAGAGAGGCAATGGGATGGCCAGGGATCTAGGGAAGGGGGTGACCTACAAGCCATGAGAAAAATATGCTTTAAGATAGGACTATTTCACACAGTGCTGAGAAATTGGTTAAATAAGGTGAGGAAAGAAAATCAAAGTACTTGGGAAAGTTTGAGCGTTGTGCCCTTGAGTAGAGAGAGAAGTTCCTTGCTGCATCAGAGGTGAAAGCCTGTTGTAACTTATGAGAAAGGAGGGGCTGAAGAAGTGTTAAGCATACTTTGAGAAGTGGTGCTGTAAGGTGAAAAGGGTGAGAGCCAGAAGAGAGGAAAGATATGGGAGTTATTTAAGATGGGAGATAGGATAGCAGGTTGCAGGCCCATGGCTATGATCCAGGAGAAGGAGAAAAAAAAGTGTTAGAGGGGATTAGCGCTGAAGCAATGCCCTTGGGTAGGGGTGAATGGATGGAGCTGGAGACCGGGGACAGAGGCCAGTTTCACCTGCACTCGAGGCAGCAGAAGACAGGAGACCAGCACAACGGGCAGCAAATGTGGGTCAGGGGACTTACTTACCAGGAGTCTCTTCTGATAAGGAAATCAAAGTCCCCAGACATGAAGAGATTTCCTAATGAAATCTCTTGTTAATGGCAGAACTAGTTATTGGCAAAATCACTCCCAAATCCCCATGAAGTTATGCTACTGAGGATCAGCTCACTAGAAGATATTTGCTCCTGTTTCTGTACCTCCACTAAGTTCTCCCTTACAGTTTCATGGTGGTTGTTGTTTGGGGGTTTTGTGGATTGCTGCTGTGTGTGTGTGTGTGTTTTTCCCCTTAGTGATCTGAATTTCCCTTGAAATCTTTGGTCATCTGCCAAGTACTAACATAATGAGAAGTTTGGAATTGTGCCCTGAATGTCTACCTACAGAGATTTTAACCCTCACCCCCACCCCCACTGACCATGCCAAAGGAAGAAGTATATAAATTTAAAAAATTAAAAAATAAAAACACAGAATCCACTGGATCCACATAGCATTTCTTTACAATGGGGTCAAATGAGCCCTGACTTCAGACTGCAGTGACCAGCACAGTGCCCTGCCCACGATGGATATTTGTTGAAATCTATCGAATAAATCAGTGAAGCATTTGTACTACAAGTTAGAATTTCTGAAGCTAAGCCAATTCTTTCTCAAGACTGATTCTGAAGTTCCAGCTGTGAAATCAACTTACCTAAGGGTGGGTTCTTTTCACATTTGTTTGTAGCCTGAAATTTGAACAATGTCTTGTGAATGCATGAGTATATCATTTCAAATTACTTAGGTCCGAGGATTGGTGCTCGGCCTTAGCAATAAGGGTTAACTGCTATTTTATCATCAGAAAACAATCAATTTAACCCCAAGATAATTAAACCAGAATATCGCAAAGACCAAGGGTAAGAGGTCTGTGACATGCAAGCTTCACAAGGCACCCAAGGGACTCCTGCTCATCACAGAAGAGACCAGCCAGATGGGGAAGTCAGCTGGTCACCTTCTGATCTCTGTCCTGCTAACAAGTCCTGAGCCATTCTTAACCTCAGAAGGTGACCCACCAGTCTCTGCTACTGTTGTAATTGATTATCAAGCCATGAACTCTGTCAGCCTTCCCTGATGCAGGCAGCCCTTCATTTCTCAGGGATTTGGAAGAACGTCAACTTCATCCCTTGCACAGAGCATGGGGCGATGTCCAGGGCAAAAGAGAGGCTCTCGTGTGATTTTTTTTTTCTTACTCCGGCTTTATTGAGATATAACTGACAAATAACATTATGTAAGTTCAAGGTGTACAATGTGATGATTTGATATGTTGCAAAATGATTACCATAATAAGGTTAATAAACATGTCCATCATCTCACATGGTTATCATTTTTGTATGTGAGATGAAAATACTTAAGATCTACCCTCTTTGCAATTTCCAAGTGTACAATACAGTATTGTTAACTGTAGCCATTATGTGCTTCATTACGTCTCCAGAACTTATTCATCTTATAACTAGAAGTTTGCTCTCTTCAACCAACTTTGCCCCACTCTCCCTACACACTCCTGGCAACCATCAATTTACACTTTCTATGAGTTCAGTTTTTTTAGATTCTACATATAAGTGAGATCATACAGTATTTCTCTTCTCTAATTAACTTCAATTAACTTAACTCCCTCAAGGTCCATCCATGTTGTTGTAAGTGGCAGAATTTCTTTTTGTAGGAGTGAATAATTTTTCATTACATACATCACATTTTCTTTATTCTTTCGTCTGTTGATAAACACATCATCTCCATGTCTTGGCTATTGAAAAAAATGCTGCAATAAATATGCAGTCAGATAGCTCTTAGACATGATGAATTCATTCCTTTTGGTTATAGACTCAGAGGTGAAATTGCTGGATCATATGGTAGTTTTATTTTTAATTTTTTGAAGAACTTCCATAGTGTTTTCCATACTAACAACCAATTTACAATTACACCGATAGTGATTTTTTTTGATAAATAGCCTTTCTATCAGGCATGAGGTATTGTCTCATTGTGGATTTGATTTGCCTTTTTCTGATATTTAGCAATGCTGAGCATCTTCTCATGTATCTATTAGCCATTTGAATGACTTATTTGGGGAAAAAATAGTCTATTCCTGCCCTTTGCCCATTTACTCAGATTATTATTTTTCCGTACAGATTTATATGAGTTCCTTCTGTGTTTTGGATATATACCTCTTGTAAGATATGTGATTTGCAATATTTTCTCCCCTTCTGGAGGTTGCTTTTTCATTGTGTTGATCTCTTCTTTTGCTAGGTAGAAGTTTTTTAGTTTGTTATAATTCCACTTATTTATTTTTGCATTTGTTCCTTGTGCTTTTGGTAACATATCCAAAACAATCACTGCCAAGACTCTTGTCAAGGAGCTATTTCTTTATGCGTTCTTCTAGGAGTTTAATTGTTTCAAGTCTTATATTTACATCTTTAATCCATTTGAGTTCATGTTTATGGACATTGTAAGATAATCCAGTTTTATTCTTTTGCATATAAATATCTAGCTTTTCCAACACCATTTACTGAAAACACTATCTTTTCTCCATTGAATATTCTTGGTTTCCTTGATGAATATTAGTTAACAATATATGCACTGGGTTTCTGTGTTCTCCATTCTCTTCCATTGATCTTTTTGTCTCTTTTTATGCAGTACTGTATGTTTTGATTAGAATATTTTATAATATAGTGAGACATCAAGAAGTGTGACGCCTCCACATTTCTTCTATTTTGTCAGGATTTCTTTGGCTATTAAGAATATTTTTTATATATTGATTCTTTAGCCTGCAACTTTAGCAAATTTGCTTATTAGTTCTAGCAGAATTTGGTGGAGTTTGGGGGGATTTTCTATATGTAAGAGATACTATCACCAGCAAACAGAGGCATACTTACTTCTTCCTTTGAAGAAATTTGAATGAAATTGATGTTCAACTGCAGGGTCATAGGGAAGTTCTATTTTTAATTTCTTGAGGAATCTCCACACTGTTGTCCAAAGAGGCTGCACCAACTTGCATTCCCACCAACAGTGGAAGAGCGTTCCCCTTTCTCCACATCCCCTCCAACACATGTTGTTTCCTATCTTGCTAATTTTGGTCATTCTAATTGGTGTAAGGTGATATCTCAATGTGGTTTTAATTTGAATCTGCCTGATGGCTAGTGACGATGAACATTTTTTCATATGTCTGATAGCCATTTGTATGTCTTCATTGGAGAAGTGTCTGTTCATATCTTCTGCCTATTTTTTGATATGATCATCTGTTTTGTGTGTGTTGAGTTTGAGGCGTTCTTTATAGATCCTGGATATCTACCTTTTGTCTGTACTGTCATTTGCAAGTATCTTCTCCCATTCTGTGAGTTGCCTCTTTGTTTTCTTGACTGTTTCCTTTGCTGTGCAGAAGCTTTTGGTTTTGATAAAGTCCCAGAAGTTTATTTTGGCTTTTGTTTCTTTTGCCTTTGGAGACATATCTTGAAAGAAGTTGCCGTGGCTGATATCGAAGAGATTACTGCCTATGTTCTCCTATAGGATTCTGATAGATTCCTGTCTCACGTTGAGGTCTTTTATCCATTTTGAGTTTATCTTTGTGTACGGTATAAGAGAATAGTCGAATTTCATTCTTCTACATATAGCTGCCCAGTTTTCCCAGCACCATTTATTGAAGAGACGGTCTTTTTTCCACTGTAGGACCCTACAATTGCACTACTGGGTATTTACCCCAACGATACAGATGTAGTGAAAAGAAGGGCCATCTGTATAGCAGCAATGGCCACGGTCGCCAAACTGTGGAAAGAACCAAGATGCCCTTCAACGGACGAATGGATAAGGAAGATGTGGTCCATATACACTATGGAGTATTATGCCTCCATCAGAAAGGATGAATACCCAACTTTTGTAGCAACATGGATGGGACTGGAAAAGATTATGCTGAGTGAAATAAGTCAAGCAGAGAGAGTCAATTATCATATGGTTTCACTTATTTGTGGAGTATAACAAATAGCATGGTGGACATGGGGAATTAGGAGAAGGGAGTTGGGGGAAATTGGAAGGGGAGGTGAACCATGAGAGACTATGGACTCTGAAAAACAATCTGAGGGATTTTAACTGGTGGGGGGGTGGGAGGTTGGGGAAACCAGGTGGTGGGTATTATAGAGGGCACGGATTGCATGGAGCACTGGGTGTGGTACAAAAACAATGAATACTGTTATGCTGAAAATAAATTTTAAAAATTTAAAAAATTTTTTAAAAAGAGAAATACATCAAAATAAATAAAAAAATAAAATTACATTTGCATTTAGATTACCTAAATAAACTAAGATTTGTAATAATAAAAAATATATTGTAATAACATTGGATCGTAACAGAAGGTAACCACCACTTTCTGTGATGAGCATTGATAATGTATAGAATTGTCAAATCATTACATTGTACATCTGAAAATAATATATGTCAACTATACTTCAATAATGAAAGATGAGAAAAAAAAAGAAATTGACGTTCATCCTTCTTTAACTGTTTGTTAGAATTCATCAGTGAAACTATTTGGTTCTGGGGTTTTCTTTGTCAGAAGGTTTTTTATTATTAATTCAATCTTTTTATTCTTTATCAATCTATTCAGGTCTTCTATTTCTTCATGATTCAGTCTTTTTCTTTTAGGATTTTTTTTTTTTTTTTTTTAAAGAGAGAGCAGGGGAAAGGAGCAGAAGGAAAGGGAGAGAGTCCCAAGCATACTCCACACTAAGTAAGCACTGAGCCCAACCTAGGGCTCAATCTCACAACCCTGAAATCATAACCTGAGCTGAAACCAAGAGTCAGTCACTTAACCAACTGAGCCATCCAGGTGCTCCAATGATTCAGTCCTAACAGGTTGTATGTTTCTAGGAATTTGTCTATTACTAATAGGTTGTCGAATTTATTGGTGCAAAATTGTTCATAGTACTCTATTTGAATTTCTGTGACATTGGTTTTAATGCCTCCTCTTTTACTTAGAATTTAATTTACTTGAGTTGTCTTTTTTTTTATTAGTCTAGCTAAAGCTTTGTTGATTTTATCTTTTCAAAAAACAACTTTTAGTTTTGTTAATCTTTTCTATTGTTTTTATATTCTCTATTTTATTTATTCCTGTTCTAATCTTTATTATTTCCTTCTTCCTCTTACCTTTGGGTTTAGTTTATTCTTCTTTTCCTAGCTCCTCAAACTGTAATGTTGTGTTGTTTTTTTGAGACCTTTCTTTTTTCTTGGTGTATGTGTTTATAGTTATAGACTTCCTTCTTAGAACTGCTTTTGCTATATTTCATAAATTTGGTATGTTGTGCTTCCATTTCCAATTGTCTCAAGGTATTTTTTTTTAAGATTTTATTTATTTATTTGAGGGAAAGAGAGTGCAGGAGGACAGGAGGGGCGGAGGGAGAAGCAGACTCCCCACTGAGGCAGGGAGCCTGATGCAGGGCTCAGTCCCCGGATGCTGGGACAATGACCTGAGCAGAAGGCAGGCACTTCACTGACTGAGCCACCCAGGCACCCTATCAAGTTATTTTTTTATATCTCTTTTGATTTCTTCCGACCATTTTCTGACTGTTTTGTAGATCCTTTGTTCCTTACTTCTTGTTACCTTCCTTTGTGATTTGATGACTATTTGTGGAGGTACACTTTGATCTCATTGACCATGTTTTATGTAACATCTATAGGTTTTTTTCTTTGTGGTCACCATAAGCCTTACATGACATACCTTATAGTTATAATGTTTTATTTTAAAATGGTAAGAACTTAACATGATAGCATATAACAACTTTATACTTTTATACCTCACACACACACACACACACGCCTCACACTTAAGATTATTGTTACATTTACATATGCTGCTGGCTGGGTTCCATGTCGGGTGAGCCTGCTGGTTGGCCTCTGCAGTCAGGTGGGGCCACTATCTGGGCTCTGCAAACACCTCTGGTCAGGGTAGGTCACAGGTTATGTTTGTTGGCAGAGCCATGCCTATGGTTCAACACCACCATTGGGCAGAACTTTGGGCTGTGTCACGCAAGCACTCCTTATTGGGTAGAGTCTCAGGCTTTGCTTCCTCACCAGACGGTGTCTCTGGGTGGATTCTGTATTCAGTAGGCCTGCACATAGCGTCATATGGAAGGGTATAATCATAAGATGGACTTTGCAATCAAATAGACCACTGGCTGAACTCCACTGTTGGGCAAGGTTAGACCCAGTGTCTCTGATTGGGCAGGACCTCAAGCTATCTCCTAAGGTTAGATGTGTCTGAAGACTATGCTCTGTGGTTGAGCAGGGTCACTCTCTCCAGGATCCCTGGCCAGGTGAAGCCACAGCTCTGCTCTGCAATTGGGCATGTTCACTGGGTGGTCTCACTGCCTGGGTGAGGTTACAGACTGTGTTCAGCAATCAAGCAGGGCCATAGGCTGGGCTCCAGAGCTTCCCAGGGTCAATGCTCGTGTTCCCTTGTTGTGTGGGACCACATGCTTCATGCAACAGTTGAGCAGGGTTGCAAGTTCGACTTCCTGCATGAATGGGTCTGTCAGTTGGGCTCCCTGGCTGTCCAGGCTCCATGGCCCAGTTTCCTAGTCAGACAGGACTGGTGGCTATGCTCAGTTGTTATGCAGGACTGTAAATTTGCTTCCTTTCCCAGGAAGTGCTGTCAAACAGACTCCACAGCCTGTCTCCATTGTCCAGGGACTCAAATCTGGCAGAACTGATGACCAAGCTCCCTGGATAGATAGAGCTGCCCGCTTGGCAGAGCAGCCAGCTAGGATCTCTCTTCAGATGCCACTACAAGCAGGAATGCAGTCTGCCTAGATCTGAGCACTGTTTGCTGTAATCTCTGCCTCCCTTTTCTGTCCCCATCTGATCCCCAGGTGTCAAGCCATGCATGTTCCCTCAATGATCCCCAAGAGGCACGACCGGTGGTGGGGGGCCTTCTAGGAAGCATCCATAACATTGAGGCACCTGGATTCCACCTTGGGCTCTCTTTTTCCCACTGGAGAAACCATAGGCCCATGGCGGCCCTCTCTGTGGTAGTGATGGCCTGGGGAAGGAGCAATGCGGTCAGTGTGAAATCTCTCCTCTTACTCTTCTAATGCAGTCTTTCTCAGTCTCTGTGATTCCAGGTGGGTGCTTTGGCTCCAGCTCAGCTTCTAGAGTTTTCACCCTGGTGTCTTATCTATGTATGGTTGCTAGTCAGTCAGTCTCCTTATGAGGGGGACTGAAATTGGGAACAACTTGTGTTGCCATCTTCTCAATTGCTCTTGAAAAAGGACAGAAATAGAGAATCAAATCACATCAGATTTAAGTGAAAATCTCAATGATAATGTTGCAGTTGCCATGGGTAATATTCATAAGTAAGGGAAAGCTGGAAGAATAATCTTGACATCTTGCCTCTAAAAAAGAAGGTAGATATAACAGGACAAGTAGTAAGAGTAACCAGTGGGGGCGCCTGGGTGGCTCAGTGGATTAAAGCCTCTGCCTTTGGCTCAGGTCATGATCCCAGGGTCTTGGGGTCGAGCCCTGCATCGGGCTCTCTGCTCAGGGGGGAGCCTGCTTTCTTCTCTCTCTCTGCCTGCCTCTCTGTCTACTTGTGATCTCTGACAAATAAATAAATAAAATCTTAAAAAAAAAAAAAAAGAGTAACCAATGGAATGTTGTAAGAGGAGTATAGTATTTGACTCTGAATGGCATGCACCGTCCACATTAGACAACATAGGACCTTGGAGCCACAAGATTTCTAGTCACAGTCCCATCTCTCCTGGCTGTGTGACCTTGAGCCAGTCATGTAATCTCTCCAAGCCTAAGATTCCTTGACTATAAATGTAAAAGAGTGCCTGCCTTCCATATTAGCTGAGAGGATTAAGTGACATAAAATGTGCAGGGAGATGAGCTTGTGTCTTGACCCGCATTCAGACATTCACCAATCTTCAGCTCCTTCCTCCACACCGAAACATCTATGACAGGCTCTCAGAAAATTGCCAGAGATGTTTAAATCACCTACTGTGCTCACACATATAGCCAGTACTGCGAGTGGAGTATTTATTGGTAAATGGATTTTCCTAGCACTTCTTTCTCATCTTTTCACTTCTTGATCTGACATTTCAGCTTCATAGGGAAAGCTAATGGAATTGCTGATTGCCACATACATAAAAGTTGGTGAATATCATTTCTAATGTAGAACTGCTCTAAAGCAAAAAAAAAAAAAAAGAATATTTTAAGCACATTCGACTTTTCCCCTGACTAAAGCACTGAGTAAAATCAGTGTGGCTGTATCGGAGTGTCGACTTCCCAGGGAGTACGCGTTAATTTTAAGCGGAGGGAAGCAGAGAGGGGCAAGTGATGTGCAACATTCAAACATTTGGATCTGGTAAAATATTTCAAATCTGACTGTTTGAATTGTAAACCCTGAAGGCAGGAATGATGTCTTTTTGAATCTGTACAGCCCCAAGGACACCGTTCTTGCTCTATAAACATGAAATAAAATAGTAATATTCATAGTTTGCCATGTACATTTCTTAAAACCTCCTGAGTCGGATGCATCCAGTTGGGACTCTTCCTAGCAGCTACTTAGAAAATAATTTCTAAGAAGATCACAGAAAGTTCTTTTTTTTTTTTTTTTCCAGAGTTTGTTGTTTCAGTCATCCCCCAGGAATAAAGAAATCATTCATCCAGGGAGCCTTGCTGAATTGATCACAGGTGCTATCAGTTGTCCATCTCTACTTTCTCTGGACAGGAATCTCTCTCAGCTGCTTTCCCAGAAACTCATCCAAATGAAAGATTTAGACTTATCCCTATTTCCCATAAAATAAACATTACTAAAAGTAGCTTATCTTTCTATACAGTACAACTCTGCTAATACGCAATATCCTGTTATGAGATAATGGGTCCCCATAACCAAACTACCCAAGTTCAAATCCCAACTCTTTTCATCATTACTTGGATGACCTTGAACAAGTCCTCTAATCCTCTGTGCTTCATTTCTGTGTGTATAAAATTAGGATGATACTATTACGTACATCACAGGGTAGTTAGGTACTATGCTTAAAGCATTAAGAACAGTGCCTGGCACAAAGTAAGGTCTATATAAGTAATAAACACTTTTCTACAAGCCACAAAAGGCTGGCTAAAGTTTAATACAAAGCAAGACTTCTGATACCCATCTGTAACAGAAATCATTTAGTTAAACCACATCAGTCACAAAACATCCAGCAACACAGTCCTTCCATTTGACCTCCCCATCTGCCAAGACCAATAAGTAGTCAAGACAATGACTATCTAAAATAACTTAATGACAAGTGTCAACTCTGACATAGAAACTGTTCATTCAGAAACCTGCCTTATTCTCTTTGAAGGAGTTGAATGCAAGCAAGTTGAATGTCTGTTGGGGGAAAAAGAGAGTCAAAAGAATATCTCTGACAGACACCTGGGTGACTCAATTGGTTAAGTGTCTGCCTTTGGCTCAGGTCATGTTTCAGGGTCCTGGGATGGAGTCCTGTGTTGGGAGCCCCAGTCAGTGGGGAGTCTGCTTCTCCCTCTCCCTCTGTCCCTCCCTGGATCATGTTCCCTCTCTCAAATAAATAAATAAAATCTTAAAAAAAAAATGCATATCTATGGTACTAACCTCTGAGGTCAGCTCTTTCAGTGAAACACAGAGTGTCTCATAGAAGGGATACCAAGAAAGCACTGTCTACGCCACCTCACTCTCATCCACACCCAAATTACTCACTGTCTCCCAATGTATCTGGTGTTTCGTGTCTGTGGCCCCCATAAGCAAAGCTCCATCTGCCTCAAACAGTCCTATCACTCCCCGCCATCCTGTACCCACAATAAACTCTATTCAGCTTGACTCAACAAAATTGTCTTTGAAATATTTCCAGACTCCCAAGCAAATCTGGCAGTTCTCCTCTTTAGATTCCACATGAACTAATTTACCCTCAGCTTCCTTACTATTCACTCCACTTGTCTCTCCTTGCTATTGAACGCTAAGATTCTGAAAGGCAAGGATTGTTCCTGGTGCTCCTTTATATCACTAACCTCTAGAAGAATGAAACATACAGAAAAGGAGAGCAAGAACACTCAATGATTTAATTAAGTCAAGTATTGGTTGGGAGAGGAAGCTTGAAAAATTGAGAACTTAAGAATCACACATGTATGCACAACGCTAGTTCACCCCTTAACAATTCCCTGAGGTCTAGTCCTACCAGGAGTTCTCCCCAGATTCTCAAATCACTTGATGAACCAAAACAGTAAGAGGAGAAGTACTATAAAGTTGGAAGCTAGAATCCTGAAACGTTGAAATTTATCCCAGTTCTGGGAACTGGGAACTCCTTCAGAAAATCAGGGATATCAGCTAAACACTGTTTTGATTCCCAATGAAGAAAACATACCATCTGGAAGTGAACCTCGCACGCAGAAGGTCTGACTTGAGCACAGCTTCCTACTGGTGTGTGTTGACAGTGAGAAGAAGAATAAAGGAAGTGTGAAAACATTAATTTTTGCAAACTATTAACCGAGGAACATTGAGGCAAAATTTAAGGAATAATTTCTATACTCTATTCCACTCTGTACCTATTTGCCCTTGCCCAAAGTGATTTCTTTGCTCCAAAAGAATAGAACATTCCATTTGTTCAATTAGTTGCTTTAATTGTGCCAGGAAATCAGACTCAAGTACTATGCTCATATCAGAAATATATATATCTTACAAAAGTTAGTCAAAAGCACTATATAAAATGTATCCCGGAAGCCCTTTCTCAGATTCAAATCTGTGCAGAACTTATTTCAATAATATATCTCAACAGTGACACCTATAGATGAATTAAGAAATGTGTTTGTCATCTCACTGGTAGAGAACCCAACTAAGCTCTTTTTTCAATTCCAAAGAAAGCATTCCTATTGTACTTTCACTGTTTAAGTCATGTACTGATTATCAATTTGCCCTTATTTAATCTAGCTGAAGTTTGGATTTTTTTTTTTCTGAAATTAACTTTAAAATATTCCAGAAAGTCAAAGGCACATCATGCATTTACATTTGGGTCAAACTCATTTTCATAAATAAAACAAATAGCAGGAGATGATTCACTGTTTGTCCACTTGAATGTAGGAAGGATAGACTGTCTGACCAAAGCTAATCCACCTTAAGATAAACACAATAAAGAAAATTGAGGATGAAACCAATTCATCAATCTAGTGACAATTGCAAGGTGTTAGGGAAAATAGAAGATGCCTGACGTACAGCCTCTCCAAAACTAGAATCATTTTAATGAGGATAAGCAAGGTGAAGATTGCACGCTCAACTGCTTACACTTTGTTACTCAAATCATAAGGACCTATTCAACTGAATCACAACATAGAAAACTGATTAATTTTATATTAGCCCTCTTCTCAGGTGGTCCAAAAACAAAATCCGGGAATCTTAAGTTCTCTGAATAAATCTGATTATGTTTATCCTTTCTGTTCAGAGCTCTTTTGTGACTAAGTAAATGGCATTCACTTCCCACATCATACCCGTGACATACCCAACCCCACAGTGCAAACAGGACCAGCGTTATGCCCATACACAGTGTCTGTATGACTGTACAATTAGCTGAAAATACAATTTCAAACAGTAGTTTCTACTGAATTGAATTTCCATCTTAGTAACAACAACAGCAAAAAAAAAAAAAAAAACTACATGTTACTAATAAAGAAGTATGCAGAGCAGTGAAACATGTATCCTAATAAGACCTTTAAAAAAATTCAAAATCCAGTCTACATTGAAAGTGATAAAAATCAAAGCTAAAAAAGAAAAACTAAAGTGCTACTATCAGGTGCCACCCCAGGTGGGGGAAAAAAAATGGAATTCGTTTCCCAGGATTAACCACCTAAGTTCATGCATGAGCATGCAAAAACATTAAAGTCTAAAAAGGCTGGAACAAACACACTGAAAACTAATCAATGTAGTTCCTGGCAGGCAAAGAAACATTAACAGTAATATAACAATGATAGCATGGGGTAGTGGAGAGAGAAATTAACTAGAAATCTGAAGACTTGGGTTCTGGTTCATTTCCATCTGTGGTGGATGACCTTGGAGAAAATGAGTGTCTTTGAATAAAGCTCTAAATTTTTATTTCCTTACCTGTAAGAGCTCAGAGCTGACCTCATGTAACTCTGCAAGGATCCACAGCCTTTTGAAGTCATGATCTTCATTGTCATCCTGTCCATCAAATACACTATCGCGACTGCTGTTAGAGAAAGCATGGTGTCAGTCTGCTTCCAAAACTGGGGTCACTGTTATTTAATTGAACACAAATGTCAAAGATCTAGGGCCAATTTCATCTTTCAAAAGTAATCTACAAAAAAATTAACAATAACAGAATTGGGGGTGACGAGCTAGAATTGTTCTAAGAGCACATACATCAACTTCTCCGGTTGACCTCTGTACGCAATCCATATTAAGTAAGACTTAATTTTTTTTTCTGAGTACCAAAGTAGTAAGATGTTTATTTTTAGTAAATTTGGAAACTTTCAAAAAAAGAAAAAAGAAAGAAGAAAATTCATCCCCACTCCAACTTATAGCACTGCCCCCATCAAAAATAAAAAAAAAAAATGCCATTAGCAAATTGCCATTTTTAGTAATATATTTTTTATTTTTGTGAAGTCTGTTTTCTTTCAGTAAGAATCATATATTTTTTAAAGATTTATTTATTCGTTTATTTTGAGAAAGAGAGAGAGAGCACATAGAGAGAGAGAGGGAGAAGCAGACTCCACACTTGAGCAGGGAGCCCGATGTGGGGCTCAATCCCAGGAGCCTGGGATCATGATCCAAGCCAAAGGCAAATGCTTAACCAAATGAGCCAACCAGTAACCCCAAGAATTGTATATATTTTTAAAGAGGTCATTTATTGATTAACCCATCCTGTCTATTGTTATGTTTCACTAAATTATCTTCATGCAGCTATAAAAAAGAAGCGGCCTGAAGTGTTTCAATGAAATCCCTAACATGCTGATTATAGACATTTCAAAATAAAAAGAAGTAAAAAGGCAAAGGATTCCCAATGTCTGAATCGGGATCCATTTCCCACTTAGCAACAACAAAACAAATCTACGTGCTGTTAATAAAGCAGTATGCTGAGAAGCGAAATGTGCGTCTCATAAGACCTAAGAAGTGGCTCTATCAGTGCCCCGCTCATGAAGACCTTCAGAACAAAGGTCATTAGGGACTGTAAATGTTCAAGATTGTTCTTTATTACTTTTACTTTTTGATAAAAGTCACCATCTCCCCCCATTAGAGAAGATCATAGAAAGTTTGAGCATCAGGCCCCCACAGGATGCGAGAAGGAATCAGAACAGCATGAAGTGCTTTTGAAGCCAGTTGGAAACCCCCAAAGTTAAGCTCTAGTAAAACCTTAGGCAGATTGATGCCTCAGGGTTTGTCATGACCCAGGACAACTCTGTGAAGCCGTCTTCGCATGTCCCGTAAAGGTACCGCTTTCCAATATTCCCTCTGCTCCCTGCGCTTGCTTCCATGGAGGCGCCTAGTGAACCAAATTGTATCTATTTGTTTACCTATCCCAGAACTTGTCTATGAACCCCTAAAGCAGCAGGGTCCATATCCATCTTCTTTGCATCGCTAATAAACACCTACCACTGAAGCAAAGCTGGTGGTTAAATTAGTGAACAAATGAAATTTGGCCATTTCACGGTCACCAGATGACCATTCAATAAATCTCGGTTCCGCACTCAAAAAAAAAATCACTGGAAAGCACTGCGGATCTTCAAAGAAGCCCCTTGAAGAGATGAAGAGGGTAATTGCATTGCAGATCTCATTTGCCTGACTCCCTGAGAGGCCCCACGATCACAATATCTTCTCTCTGTTCCCCTTCTTTTCCTCTCCCAGTTCTCTCCTTTGCTCTCTCAAAACTCCAGCCTCCACCGGCTGGCCCCATCTGGACCTCGCAGGAGTTACCAAAATCCTGAAAATCTCCTTAACTTTGCTCAGCACCAATCAAACTTAACTGACACTTAGGTGAACACAACAAAAAATGCAGGCTTAGTAGCCTCCTGAGAGCAAGGGATCCCTCCCCCTCAGAAGCGGGCTGGAAGGAAGGCTATACATACTTAAGCATTAATATTATTATCCTTGTCACAGAAACAAAATGAATTAATGATTTCCTGGACTGTCTCTGGGGATGACCTCAATGCCTCCGTCCCCTGATCCTTTTATCTTATTATATTTCCTCCCTGAAGTCTTCCCTCCTTAGAGCCAGAACTGTCATCTGTAAGTAATGGGCCATGTACACAGATCCTATTCTTTCAGTGAACAGAGTTGGGGGCCTGTTTCTGCCCCCACTCCCCTGTCTCCCACAGGGTGCTCAATGTCTGTGTGTCATCCCTGAACAATTTTCGTCAACTTGCTCAGATCTTGCCTGAGGAGAAGGGGGGCTGGAGCGGAACCGTCTCCTTAATGGGATTTTAATGTGATCTTCAGCAAACTAATCTTATTTAGATATCATAGGAAGCCATGTAATCTCATCTGGGCACTCTGATTTCCTACAGAAAAAGGAAAGCTTTGTAATTCATTTTCAGCAACAGGAACACTTGAATAAAATCTGCTTCCGGAGGTTAAATGAGCAGACCAACAGCTGCAGCCCAACACCTATATCCATCTCACTGACTGGGACAACTGACAACAAAATGACCAGTACGAAGACTGTTTAAGTAAAACCAATGCTAAGAGCTTACGCCACTGTCATACGCCTCCTCTTTTGGTGCCAGTGTTTCAGAGTCACATGCTTATCTGTGGAGGGACTGAGCTGGGATCTGAGAGGACTTGAGGCCCTGGCATGGTTCTACCTCCTGCACACCAGCTGAGCCCTTGACTTTAAACCTCAGTTTATTTTCTGGAACTGATGACCGAGTGGCCTGGTTTGTGACATGCAGGCACCCACGGTAGGCTTATAAATAGCTACTCCTTCAAAACAGTGTTTTTTAAATGTTCTTCTGAGGTGTGGTTGGATGAGTGGCTAGAGACCACCACCAAGCAGAAGCCCCAATATGGGGAGTGGGGGCAGCGGGGCTCACTCTCACCATGATCTCCAGCAATTCAGCTCTGGTCCGAAGCATGTGTAACCCACTCTTCCTAGAAGGAGGACTGGAAAATACAATATTTTCCATCTCACCCAGAGATGTTGTAATACCTTTACAAATTGGCTCCCTGGAAACCCATCCAAATACCATATCCTTAATCCAGACTGCCTACTTCAAAAAAATATTTGGAAGATCCTTTGCCTTACCATCCATCAAGCTGAACAAACTGTTACAGACTGAATGTTTGGGTTCCTCCAAAATTCACTTGTTGAAACCTAAGCTCCACTGTGATGGTATTTGGAGGTGAAGCCCTTGGGAGATGATTAGGTCATGAGTGTGGAGTCCTCATGAATGGAATTCATGTCTTTATAAGACAGACCCCAGAGGGGTGACTGGATGGCTAAATGGGTTAAGTGCCAGACTCTTGATTTCAGCTTGAGTAGTGATCTCGGGGTCGTGAGATCCAGCCCTGCGTTGGGTTCTGCACTGGGCATGGAATCTGCTTTGGATTCTCTCTCTCCTTATCCCTCTGCCCCCAACTCTATCTCTCCCTCTCTCCCTATCTCTTTAAAAAAAAAAAAAAAAAAGAGGGAGAGAGAAAGAGAGAGAGACCCCAGAGAGCTTCCCTCCCCCTTCGCATGTAAGGACAGTAAGAAAACAGTTGTCTCTGAACAGGAAGTAGACTCTCACCAGACACCAAATCTGCCAGCACCTTGACTTTGGGCTTCCTAACCTCTAAAACTGTGGGAAGCAAATTTCTATTGTTGTTGTTTGTAAACCACCCAGGCTCTAGTACTCTTGTTATAGCATCTCAAGTGGACTATGACCATCTTTAATACAGCTCCCTCTTCTTTATACATATGTCTCTTGACCTGAAGTATCTATTTCTTCAAAACAGGGATTGTGATGACCCATCTCTCTACTCCAAGGGCCTAAAACAAGACCTGGCACATAATAAATATTTGTTGCTTAATGAAGGTCTATGCTGGATGTTTGCTGAACAAAAGGATGAATCTTTGTATCATGCCTGAAGTCTACAGACCTAAGGATGATCTTCTTTAATTCTTACAAACACAAACACACAGAAGTAAGTACTATTTTCTTTTTAAAGACTAACAAAGCCAAGGCTCAGAAAAGATCTTTCGTACAACACACATCTTGTAAATGGACAGCTGAAATTTAAATCCTGACTTCTCTAATTCCAGAGTCAAGTTCTATTCATTTTACTACTATTTTTCACCAGTTTTTATATAGTCTATGAATTAGAATTAATATTAGTAGACTCAAGCATGCACCATTGGTTTTGTTAAAATAAACATTAGTTCTTAGAACTTCTCAACTTTATTAGATGCCACAAAGTAAACATACAATTCATCAAGACTCTGCCCATTTGCTGAGGAATTAAATCAGTCATATCTACTGAGGTATCTTCTTCCCCTTGAACTTCATTTTTTTGTTAAGGAAAATCTTTCATTAAAGTAAGATTTTCAACCACATGTGAGGCAAAAAGGAACCACCCCCCACATACGTGGTAAGATTTTAAAGAAACTTCTACTTGTTCTCAGAATATCCCTAACCACTCTGTCTTAGCTCAGGTCTTTAGAAACAGATTCTGAGGTGATAGTTTGTATGTTGGAGGACTAGGGGGAGTATGTTTGGGAACAGCACCTGTAAGGCAATGAGGGATTAGTTGACCAGAGGGAAGAGTTAACCATGATACAGTTTCAAGAAAGACCTCAGCAGATTCTCCAGGGAGCTCTAGAGCTATATAGCATAGCCCTTCCAAGTTGTTCCCGGTTGAGGTAAGAAGGCTAAACATTTATACCCCAGCCTCAACCAGTATGAAAATCAAACAGCGCCCTTCAAGGGGCATGAATTTGGTTAAGGCAACTCCAAAAGGGTAAATACAGGGCCAAAAGGACACGGTTTAAAGCTATCAACAGCTGAGATTCTCAGCATCTGAGTAGTGAGCATGTCCATCATGAGAGAGGGACTGGGTAGTGTAGCTTTCATTCCGTCATTACATGTGGACCTACTTGCTTCTTCTTACAAGTTCACCCTAGTTGAGAATAGTTCCTCCAGGATTCAAGCAGGTTCTGTTTCCTGGGGATACTTTGGGAAGGAGGCTTGTGGGATGAGCCATATGTCCTACTGTTATACCTGCTCTCCATGCCACACGTGAAATTCATTGTCTCAGTTTTCTATTACTCATTCTAGATTTCTGTCATCATTGGTTAGCACCCTACTGGTCTGGGTGGCTTATATAGCGGACTGATAGACCCTCATCCCTGAGAGATCTGAGCCCCTAGTCACTATACCTTTCTCAAGTTCTGTGTACATACATTTATGTCAAGTTGGGCAAGAGATTGCCAAGAGATGCCCCAGTGGATCACCTGTGTGACAAACTCTCTCCCCTGTCCGCACTGTGGAACAGCAGCCCTGCCTCCTCCTGACCATCAGGGTCAATGATCCCTGCCTGGTCATGATTCTTTATTTACCTGCTGACCTCTTGGCATGAAGAGTCCTAAGTAGATAAGTAGCAACCTTAGACTAAAGCTTAATGGACTCTTAACAGCATTTCCCCTGCTATAGGCATTATCTCTCTGCAACCATGGACAATAGACTTATGACCTAAAGGAAAAAGACAAGAAACACAAACTCCCCAACAGGGTCACCCTTCTACCTCTACCCTTATTTCTCAGCCCATGCAATCTTTTCAAGAGTGGGGTATTTTTTTTTTCGTTTTGTTTTGTTTTGTTTTGTTTTAGAGTATATTCTCTAATGCTCAGCTGCTCCCTTCAAAGTCCATTTCATCCTTCTACCAAACTGGCAACTTCTGGATAGTGTGCTATGTGACATGCCTGGAGGATCCCAGGACTGTGTGCCTACTGCTTCATCTCCTTTGCTGTAAGGAGATGTACCAAGATTACCTTGGGTAATCTTATGTAGATCCCCTGTCAATGGATAACACATTCTAATTCCTTGAGTTCTAGTTTTGGCTGAAGCACAGGGTACAGAGAAAGAAAAACCATATCCAGAATATACGATGACAGCCCCCCCCCACCTCTGCCAAGAAAAATCACTGTCCTTCTAGGGTGAAGGGGTTCCAACATAATCAGTCAGCACCAAGTGGCTGGTCACTGTCCTTAAGAAATGTTGTTACAGCAGGCGCTCAGGACCCATCTCTGTTGCAGGAAGGCTGAACACTTGGCAGCAGCATAGTTCAATCAGCTTTGGTACAAGAAAGATTATGGGATGCTGGCCTTACACACAACCTTTCCCTCCCATCATGCCACGCACTAGTGAGTCCATTGTGCCGGCATTAGAGTGGCTAATGACAGAGGCTGGCTGACATGAACTAGCCAAGACTACCTCTTTCTTTGGCTCTTTGGTGGCTTTTCCATGGTGGATACTCACTGATGACTTTAATAAGGCTTTTAAGATCACACTTTGTGCCCACTCCCATAGGTCCATCCACATGCCTTCACCCTCCTCACCTTGCCATCTTTCTCATTCCAGATCCCTGACCAAGAAACCAAGATATTCACCTAAGAGTTTATGTATGCTCTTACCTAGGTCAATTCTATTTCTAAACAAGGCAGTTGATCTGGTGCAGCACCCAAATCTTTGTTCCTAAAAAGTTTCCCCATTGCTCTGTTTTTCAGGGAATGCCTCAAATGGGGCTGAAGGGTAGCATTAAGTTCATTTTCAACTTGTACCTCTTGCCTCTAGGAACACCATGTTCATTAACCATCTCTAGAACTCTCTTTGGGCTGTGCCCTGCTGACCTTGCCACTCATTACAATTTTGCTCACTTTGCTTCTGATTGTCTCCACCCAGCCTCTATTATTTAGGATCCAATCAACCCCATTGCAGTCAGGGAGGCTGGTTCTATAACAGCAGCCCCTACCATCTGCCCTGGACTGATCTTGGTGCTGCTGGTCTCCTCTCAACAGGGTGGTCCTAATTGCTTTGCTAAATGGAGTGTCCCTGCAGTCCCTCTTAATACACGCACGCAGCCTTCCTTCTTTTCATAACATATCCATGCTAACATGTCCCTTTTCTCCGCACCTTGTGATCCTTTCTTTTATTGTCTGCCACCGCAGCTCCAACGTTTCTGCTTCCCATTGCCTAGTCCAAGCATCCAAGAGTCATCACGGCGGCTTGTTAGCACAGTCTCCCAGGGTCCTCTTCTGTATCATGGGAGACATAAATCCTGGATCACAGGCGAATGCTCTCATTTTGATCAATTCTCCCTTATCCAACTTCATGTTTTATCACCCCCTGATTGAACACCCTCAGGATCCAATTCCATGCATGCTATCCGGGCTCCCCAGGTATGTAAATAGCCAGGACCTGCAGTGCCTTTTTTTCCCCCTCAGCAGACCAAGCATCTCATTGGCCAAGTTATGTAGTAATTTGACAATAGCTATGGGTCTGGTAGCCAAGTAAGGGATGGAGTTTTATCATGAGGGTCTCACATGGTGTCTGGCAGTCACTGCATTGTCTTAGAGCAAAAGAGCACTTTTCTTTGTTTTTTGTTTTTTGGGTTTTTTTTTTAAGATTTTATTTATTCTTTGACAGAGATCACAAGTAGGTAGTGAGAAAGGCAGAGAGAGAGGGGGAAGCAGGCTCCCTGCTGAGCAGAGAGCCCGATGTGGGGCTTGATCCCAGGACCCTAAGATCATAACCTGAGCCAAAGGCAGAGGCTTTAACCCACTGAGCCACCCGGGCGCCCCTGTTTTTTTGGGTTTTTTAGAGAAAAAAGACCAGGCACATGAGCAGGGTGGAGGACAGAGGAAGAGAGAGAATCTCAAGCAGACTCCCCATGAGAAGCACAAAAAGCCAATGTGGGGCTCAATCTCATGGCCCTGAGATCATGACCTGAGCCCAAATCACACTTAACCAACTGAGCCACCCACATTCCCCGCTTGCCTTTCAAAGGAAGAAGTGTGTCACCTCTGCAAGTCGGAGGGTGCTGGGGGAAGGACAGTTTCAAGTTTCTCGAATGCACTAACCCAGATACCACTGTCTCAAGTCTCAAAGTCTCACTCTAGCCAAACCAGGGTCCTGACTTTGGCATTAAAGACTTGCCAACTTTTGAATTTCACCTTCTCTGAAGTCCCAGGCCAGGCCTGCACCTCCACTTTGTCTGTTCTCCAGCTACCAGAGACTCAGTGTCTCTTAAGCTACCAGTGAGGCCTTCTTGCTGTCCTATGTGGCCCCAAATTGGTGATGAGTCACCTTCAGCCTTTTGTTGTCCCTCAGTGCACTGACAGCACTTAACCAACATCCACCTGATTCTCTCTTCCTTGCATTCACTGCTTCTCCGGTACCTTCCAAACAGCGGAGCTAGGGCAGCAGCTAGTGCATTCCTAGCTCATGACATCTCATCCCAGTTTTAATCCTTTTAACTATTGCGTGCCCTGGGCTCCTCCTTGCTAGCCAGCCAATGAGTGGTCTAGTTCCAAAGTAGCACTTAAGAGACTGCTTCCTAGGACCTTGTCAGCTATCACCTGGCTCAGGTGAAAGATTTGCATGCGGCTGTCTTAATGGAAGGGTGTGCTCAGCAACAAACCCCCTGTAGAAATGAAAGAGGGAAGTCAGGAGAGCAGAGAGCAGTTGAATTGCCCTGCCTTGGTAATGCAAATGTCAGCCGAGCCCAGATGGAGCTCAAGCTTGACCAGGAGGAGAGCCCTTCACACTTGCCCCTCCACGTGGCAAGGCAGACTGGTCTTTGTATTTCTGGGTCATCTCATTGAATGTGCCTAAGGCACAAACTTGGGCAGGGTAGCTTCTGTGGCTTTTGGAGAGGAATGCAGCCCCCAGAGGGGATGAGTGGCCAGAGCAGAGGAATTCCCCAGGGAGGAATGAGCTCCTCAGCGCAGAAGGGGGATATACATGGCGCACTATCCTTCCACGACACCATCCTTTGCTTTAAGACATTCAGGATATTTTTTCAAGTGCAACAGAGAGAGAGACTTGCAGATTAATAACCATAACACCCCAGATCGCAGTGGTGTGAGGGATTAAATCCAGAAAAGAGTGAAGAACTAAGAGATAGGAGATAGATCTGGCAAATTTGAGTAAGGAGAGAGATGAGACACATTATGGATCCTGCAAGGCCGCCTTTAAGGTACTCCAGCCTGGGGGTGCCTGGGTGGCTCAGTGGGTTAAGCTGCTGCCTTCGGCTCAGGTCATGATCTCAGGGTGCTGGGATCGAGTCCCACGTCAGGCTTTCTGCTGGGCGGGGAGCCTGCTTTGCTTCCTCTCTCTCTGCCTGCCTCTCTGCCTACTTGTGATCTCTCTCTCTGTCAAATAAATAAATTAAAAAAAAAAAAAAAAAAAGATACTCCAGCCTGGGCAACCCCGTGGCCAGAGAATGGGGTAAGAGCTCAAGGTTCTCAGAAAGGAGAAGCAGCGGAAGAATGAAAGAAAGTGGAGGGAGAGAGAGAGAGAGAATAGGGGATAAAAAGCTGTCCAGTGTGGCAAGATATGTAACAAGCTTTAAGTCTTTTTATTACATATTACATATCTTCATTTGTAGCCAAAAAAGGAGGGTAGTCAAAGAAAAGAAGGTACTTGTTTCTTGCAGACAGATGTACTTCTATGACCTATGTCCTAACTTGCTGGAACCAGGCTTACTCCAGATGAACATTTCTTCATTTTTACTGTTCTTACGTCTTCCTTCTTTCTTTCCACATCAGTAAATCTTTTTTGAGATTCCAGACTTGCTACTGGCTCTAAGGGTACCAAGATGGTGCTTCTGTCCCATATGGGCCTCACAGCCAGGTAGGAAAGACTACATGTGAGCAAATGAATCACAGTATGGTGCGGCACATTCTAGAGTGGGAAAACACTCAGAGCACCTTGGAGCGGGGTGGGGGAAGAGAAGCCTATTTGCTGCAGACTGCTAGAGTAGACGCCACTGAACCAGCTCGAAGGCGTTGACTGAAACGACCAAATTCACGGGCCATGGCTTTGTCACCTTCTGTCGTATTTTCCACTCTGTTGCTTTGAGTCACCTCAAGAACAGTGTTATGCTTTACTTCAAATGCCTTCTCTCATAACTTATTCCTTAATAGGGGACTAAGAACTTCTAAAAAGGATAACCATCTTTGCCATACACAAATGCCTTTTACATAAAATTCTAGTATAAATGACTTCTGTGTAACATTTCTACAATGATGAGAATTCTGACTGAATTCAACTCAAATCTCGGATTTTCAAATGGGAAAAACGAGAAATGGGGAGTGAGGACCCTAGAAGAGAACCCTGAGCAAAGTAAAATGAATAGCAGGACTAATACAGAAATTTTTATATAATAGCCTTGGAAGAATCCGAAGATTCTAGAACCACTGAGTTTCACTATGGTACTTTTTAGATTGACTGGAATAAAAGACACATTAGGATCTAATAGGACCAGGTCCACATGATCTACCATATTCAAATGCATTCTGGTATGCATTTGGAGAAAAGCTCTACGGAAACCTTCTATTCTGAGGATAAGATTTTAGGAGGCCAATCACAAACAAGTAACAGCAATTGTGCCACAATGATGTTAACACATTGGGGTTTCTTGTTCTCTCTGCACATGGATGTCAAGTGACCCCTGTAAACCCTGCCATCATGTCCTTTCTCACAGCAGAAGAAGAGCAAAGGGTTGTACTAGCCAACCCATTCCTTCAGAAAAGCAAATGATTGCCCAGAAGTGCCCAAGGCAGAATTCTAGGCAAGTCTGTGGCCATAACTGGGCCCCATGGCCATCCACAGCTGCAAAGAAGCCCCAAGGTAAATGAGTATTTCCACGTGCAGGCTCCATATTGAGAAGTTCCAAGGGAGAATGGGGGAGATAATGTGTTGGAAAGAGCTGCTTATCAGTATCAGTCACAGTTCTCATAAGTACAGTAAAAACATTAGGATAAATTTTTGAGAAACACCTATTCACCCACGGTCGGCAAAGGTGTTTAAATAACAGTTATAAGACATTTTCTATTGCAAACATTCAAGTTACTGAATTATCTCTGGGGAAAAAGTAGGATCTCAGAGTATGGAATTTGTAGAAAAGACGGTACATAAGGAAAAAAAATTACTAAATTTATGGATATACACATTAACCCTGGAATAAAAATTAAGTAGCTTCTTGAAGAAATTTCCAAAAAGGAGGCTCCTGGAAAGTTTTTAGAGAGAAAGGAGAAGTAAATGGAACTAACTGCACATTACCAACTAATATCACTCATACACAACCTTCTGTCATGATTAGACTCAATCCTAACTTAATTGAAGCCTGTGAGTACTAACTTTAAGCCTCAGAAGGTAAATGTACTATTGTATTGCAGTTAGAATTTAGCTGCAAATATTTTTTTTAAAGATTCTATTTATTTATTTATTTGACAGACAGAGATCATAAGTAGGCAGAGAGGCAGGCAGAGAGAGAGGAGGAAGCAGGCTCCCCTCTGAGCAGAGACCCCCCCCCAATGCGGGGCTCGATTCCAGGACCCTGGGATCATGACCTGAGCCGAAGGCAGAGGCTTTAACCCACTGAGCCACCCAGGCGCCCCTGCAAATATGTTTTAATTGTAAGAAGAGCCATTGGTTTTTAGCAATACACACTGGAAAAGATGAATGAGCTAACATCAATGCTGGCCTGCTGTTCTTGGTGAGATCCATGGCCACATTTGGGTTGCCACGAAAGTAAAGCTACCCACCACTCCCCCACCAGGATGCTTCCGGAAGTTTTCTCCATGGTGCTTTTCAGGGCAGCTTGAAATGACAGGATGGATGCTTTGACCCACGCAGTGGTGGTCACACCTGCTAGAATCTGAAGCCAGACCTGCTGTTCTTTTCTCTCTTTTTTTGTATTTTTTCTCTATTTAAATTTAATTTAATTAACATATAGTGAATTATTAGTTTCAGGGGTATAATTTAGTGATTCATCAGTTGCATACAAGACCCAGTGCTCATTACATCACGTGCCCTCTCTAATGCCCATGACCCAGTTACCTCATTCCCCCACCTCCTCCCCTCTAGCAACTCTCATTTTATTTCCTAGAGTTCAGTGTCTCTTATGTTCTTTTCTAACCAAATGGAGCTGACAGACCCAAAGCAACTCAGGGGTTCATGGAAGCCGAAACAATGCTGACCGATCCCCCTCTACCATCAGGATTTGCCATCCGCGGTCTGGATCTGTGAGATCTATAACCCTTGCCCTACCCCGGACTAGGGGCTCCCTATCTTCTTTTTTTCTCCACCTCAATGGAGAATTTCTCTTCTCATGTGAACAAAGAGTTCACACAATAGTCCACTGACACATTTTTAGTAGCACTAGTTCAAAGAAAAGGAACACGCTCTTAGTTTCTCTTTGGAACTGACATTTAGTCTTTAACCACATAATAATAACAAGATCATTGACATTCTCTTAATTTTATCTGCTGGATCCATTCTTTCATTTTATGAACCCTAAAATATTTATGAAGCTTTCCTCTTAAGACCAACCTCTTAAAATCCCTACGTTCTCCAGCTTCTAATTCTCTCACTCAAGTATAACCCTTAAAGGTGATGAAAGAATGCTCTAGCTGTATCTATACAGAGAACATTCTGGAATCACAATTAAACACGAGTCTGTTGGGGCTCCCTATTAGCTAACTGCTTCCAGAGGGGAAAAGAGTCCTTACATTAGACAACTTGTTGATACAAGCCAAAGGCTGATTGAATACCACGGGTGTGTGAATCAATTCATACAGCTGTAAAAAGTATTCTGATGTTCTGTAGCTAATTTGCAATTGAAAATCCATTAACAGCACAAATGGAGATGAATATTGCCAACATGGACTGAGCAGGTGTGCCAAAACAGGGATTGAAATACATTCTGAAAGTGAGGAAAAGTACTTCCTGTAAAGCTGTCCAACTTTTTCTGTCCTCCAATAAAAGACAGTGAAGGTAATTTGGATCATTCTGAGATAAATCTGTTGACAGGGATTCTAACAGGATGAACTGAAAGTAGAGAAAAAAGTATTTGGTCTCACAGCGGGAGCTTAAAAAGGAAGTGTGAATTCGTTTGTTTGCAAACAAACAAACATCCTGTCCATTTCGAGGCAATTCCAACCCGGACTCAAAAATTTGTGGGAACGACATGAAACGCTGATGTTGCAAAAGCCAGCTAAGCAAGAGGAATGGGCCAGAGTAATCATGTCATGTTACCAGAATTAGAATCCATTCAGCAAGATACTGAGCAAAAATTTGTTTTCCTTCCAAAGTGCCTTTACAGTTAGAATGAGGGCATGTTTGCCGTGTCTGTAAGCATGATTGTTCTCCAGTGATCCGATCTAGGAAAAAAAGATGCTGGAGAGAACTGCAGTGTTGTGCATTAGGGAAGTGACATTCATACTGTCGTCTTCATTTCAATTCATTCTGTGAGACTTACCGTTCCGAGAATCTGATTTCCACATCACAATATGAATATTCAAAATGCTACTTTACATATCACATATGGTTTGGATTTGAATGATTTCTCCCCAGACTAGAGGGATTTCTCTCAAGTGAATCTATGTGTGTTCTTTTAGATATTTTCACTTAAAAAAAAAGAAGTTTAGGAAGAACTTCTTAAAGTAACCCAAGAAAAAAAATTTGAACTAGATCTGAACGTTTTTCTGCTTTCTCAGATGTTTTTTAAATAACCAACCTAATGGTTTCCAAACTTTGGACTTCAATTCACTCAAACCTCAGAATCATTAAAAGAGAGATAAAACTTAGATGTTAAAATTGGAATTTGGGGATGTAAACACAGAAAACAAATTAAAAGTGAAAGTGACAAAAACCGTTAGTACCAAGCCTATGAGTGGAGTATGATGTTATTGAAATAATGATAAATATTCAGTTAGTTAACTGGAATGCTCAGGACATGAGAGGTTCTAGTTAGCTTCAATTTTCGATTATTTAGATAATCGGGACATTCCCTAAAAATCTCTTTCTTCAGCTTATGCCCATCTCTTAAAGTACCTTGAAATTGTAAGTAAATATTAACTCAGACTGTACAGAAATAAAGGAAGTATAGAAGGTCTGGGATGAGCAAGATTTTCTTCTGTAGAGTGATACCTGTCTATGTTTAAATATAACCACACCATGTACTATGAAATTATATATGGAAGGTCAGGGTAAGGGAGAACCTACCATTTACTGGGTATTTATTATGTGCTTGCTGGGTCCCTTGAAAAGCTCCTTCATACTTTAACTCATTTACCATTCCAGGAAATCTTTGAGAGAAATATTTACAAATAAGAAAACCATAGTTCAGAAAGGTTAATAAATGTTCTCCAAAATCACACAGCCAGTAATTGACAAAACTGAGCTTCTGACTCAGGTCTGCCCAACTCGAAACTCATGCCCTTTCTGTCATACTGCTGTGACCTGGGCTGTACACCTAGTTCCAACATCACTGGGGCTATCAGGCCTGGGACCACATATTTTAGCTCTAGTGGCCTTTGTTCATGAATCTATAAAATTAGAGTGTTGCTATCTGTAGCGGAAACTATTCATTGCCCCTCACTTTTTTTCATTGTGTTAGAACTCCTATTTTTAGCTAGGTACGTGGCATAAATGTGGTATTTCCCCTGGTCCCTTGCAGCTAGCTGCGGCCATGTGACAAAGACCCAAAACTACATAATTACCAATGGGATGGAGCAGAAGTGATGGACACAACTTCCAGTCACGTTCTTGATCCCTTCACTTCTTCTCGAGAACTAGAAGGCAGAGATGAAGGCAAAAAGTGCTAGGCTACCCAGACCAGCACAATCTCCTAGCATTGGTGTGGCAATAAAAGAGGAGGGACCTCGGTCTCCAAGAGGACAGAATGCCAAAGCTGTCCATGCTGCTTCTCTTGGGAACAAGATGTGAGAGGTGAATAAATCTCTGCTTGTTTAAGCTCGTGTTTGGTTCTTCATCACATCCGAATCTAAACCTAAATACTTCCAGTCACTTCCAACTTCAGATCCAAAAATTGCACATTTTTGGTGGAAGTTTTGTCATGAACAGGAAATGGCTGTGTTTGGTAATGAGGTAAACGAATAAATAAGCAAGAATTATTTTTGTTGGACTGGAGAAGTCATTTGATTTTTCTCTTGAAAGTGGTAAAAAGAAATAAACTTCTATGGTTACTTCCAGTTACTCAAAAGTTGTTTCTGTGGGGCACTTGTGTGGTACACTCGCTTAAGTGTCTGCCTCTTGTTTTCGGCTCAGGTTAAGGTCTCAGGATCTTGAGACCGAGCCTCTTGTCAGGCTCTGCACTCAGGGGGAAGTCTGTTTATCCTCTCCCTCCCTTCACCCCACCCCCTGCACACACACACACACACACACACACACACACACACATTCTCTCTCTCTCAAATAAATAAATCCTTAAAAAAAAAAAAAAGGTTTACTCTACTAACACTGTACAATTTTCTACAAAGTAAGAATGATCAATTTTATGTTGCCTATAAGTGGTGCTTTTTAAAAGTATTAAGTGATCTAATTACTGGAAGGTTTCTTATGGGTCATTTTTATAAGGCTCATTGAAAGCAAGTTTTTTTAGATTATAGTCAGTTAACCCATTAGATCCAGAACCAGGATGAAAATGTAAATCATACATGTTGAACTACATCTGATTTTTTACTGCAAGTATTTTATATCTAACTACAAAAATCCCTGTTCTAGCTATTCCATGTATGTGAATTTAAGACACACATGAACACACAGCCCATGAGGAAATAAAATGTCTCCTAACTGGAACTCTAAAGCCATGGACTTAAGGATCTAACTGGAAAGCAAAGCAAATCAATCTTCCATAATGGCACTAAGAAATTAAGAAGAACAAGAGGCAGTAGGGGAAGGATGGTTAAATTATAAGTGCAGCGTTTGATTTAACCACGAGGAGATTTGGAACGGTTGTGTGGTTGCAATTGAGCTCTTGAAGACAGAGAAGATTGAGCTGGAAATCATGCCAAGAAGAAATGATTGTCTTCCCTCTGTTAGTAGAAGAAACTCTGGGAGGGAATAAGTTTCCCGCAAAGCATAACTTGAACCAAACCATCAGTCAAAGTAAATAGAGAGCAATATCTCAACTCAACAGCTCTGTTGAAACTGACTGGCTCTGGTACCCTGTTGCACTATCAGCGACAGCTCCAAGAATGGGGAAGCATTCCGTTGAAGGTAGAACAGATGGACAGTCCCCTTCTCTGTAGAGGAGATGAACCCTGCCCCCATTCCACAATGCCATTGGCAAAACAGTTATTCGATTATTAGTTGAATAAATATTGACTGAGTATCTGCCCTGGGCCATGTACTGTTGTAGGAGCTAGAGACAGAGCAGGAAGCAAAATAGACATAATCTCTGTTCTCAGGAAGCTTACACTATTGGAAGAAGGGAGGGAGAGTTAATAAATGAATACATAAAGAGTGTGTCAGGTGCCAGTAAATCCTATGAAGAAAATTATGCAGAGAAGAAAAATAAGAACCTATGGAGAGAGAAAGGTGCAGTTTCATATAAGGTGGTCAGAGATGGTTGTCTTTAAAAGATGACATTGAGGCAATAACTGCATGAAGATATTTGAAATAACAATGCATTGGGAAAAGAAAGACATGGTTCTAAGACCCTAAACCTGAAACTGGTCCAGTATGTTCAAGGAAGAGGAAGATGGCCAGTCTGGCACTTGGAGCTGAGTGAAGAAAGGGAAAGGGAAGTGTAGTGAGAATGTAGCCAGATAGTAAAAGACAGTGAAGGCTCAGGGAAAGGGCTTAGATTCCCAGTAGAAGACATCGACTGGGGATGGGGAGGTGAACAGAGAGGAAACATGCACTCCTTATTTTCTAGAAGGATCACTCTGACTATTGAGTGGAGATTAAACTAGGTGGACAAGGGTGGAAACAGATTATTACAACAATCAGGTGGGGAGTAACAACAAATAAAACAGCAGAGATAGGAGTTGGGGGTGGTGAACAGTGATTGTTTCCAGGACGTATTTCCAAATTAAAGCTAACTGTATATTCCAGTGGGCATAGTTGTCATTTCCTGAGATGGGGAAGTTGGTGAGGGAAAACAGCTTAAAGGTGAGACCACATGTTCAGTTTTAGATATGTTATATTTGAGACAATTAGCAGACCTCCAAGTGGAGACAAGAAGTAGATAACCAAATACTCAATTTGGAGTTCAGAGAAAAGATTAGGACTGGACAGATGGTTTAATGAGTCAGGAAAGCACCTCTAGTGGATGAGAACAGGCAGGGAGCTGATAAGATAGAGAAGAGAAGCAATTTGAAGACTCAGTTTCAGTGGTCATAGTAATGATGAATGTGGCAGACTTGTAGTCACCTTCCCATATCACTTTATCCTTCTTCCTAATAAAAGAACCTTTCTCCCCAATGTTTATAGCAGCAACGTCCACAATAGCCAAAATATAGAAAGAGCCCAGATGTTCATCGACAGGTGGATGGAAAAAGAAGATGTAGTATGTATATACAATGGATATTACTTGGCCATCAAAAAGAATGAAATCTTGTGCTTTGCAACAATATGGATGAAACTAGAGAGTATTAAGCTAAGCAAAGTAAGTGAGTCAGAGGAAGAAAAAAAAATCAAATACCATATGATCTCACTCATATGTGGAGTTTAAGAAACAAAACAAATGAATATAAGGGAAGGGAAGGAAAAATAAAGTAAGATGAAAACAGAAAGGTAGACAAACCATAAGAGACACCAAACTCTAAGAAGCAAACTGAGGGTTGTCGGAGGGAGGGGAGAGAGGAGAGGTGGGGGGATGGGGTAACTTGGTGATGGGCATTAAGGAGGGCACGTGATGTAATGAGCACTGGGCATTATAATGCAACTGAAGAATCACTAAATTCTATCCCTGAAACTAATAATACACTATATGTTAACCAAACTGAATTTAAATAAAAGAAATTCAGTTAACCAAACTGAATTTAAATAAAAAGAAACTTGAAACTATGGGGAAGCAGCAACGCTTCAAGATTAAAACAAAAACAAAAACAGAATACATGTCCCAGATCCCCTCATAGAAAGGTAGGAGGTATGACTTATGAATGAAAGTCACCTTGGCAAAGTTGACTCAGCTGGAAACTATTGGAAACCATTTTGTGCTTCCCCTTTCCCTTCCTCCCTATCTAGAAGCAGAGATGAACTGAGCTGCAAGAGCCATTTTAAATCTATCGGGAAGTACAGGGAATAGAAGTTGTGTCCGGGAAGGTAGAGCTGACAGAAAGAGGCTAGGATGTTGCGAATACATGAAGCCACTCACCAGCCCTGGATTGTCTTCCTGGGGGATTTATGTTACATGACAGAGAAACACTTACGTCATTTAAGCCACTGTGTTTATGAACTCTCTTTTTAGCAGCCAAACATAACCCCTAACTGATATGAGGATAGGCCAGTGAAGTACATTGACAAAGGGTAGAAGAATAGAGAAAGAGTGGGGCCCTACAGACTTAGTAGGGGAAAACGTGTTTTCACAAGGGAAAATGGGTCAAATCCTGCTAGTGGTCTGAGTAAGCAGAGGACAAAGATCTCACCATTAGCTTTGGTGACACAAAGGCTATCGGTGAGCTTGGCAAGAATGAGCTTGCTGAGAGGTGATAGTAAAATTCTCACTAGAGAAGACTCAAGAGAAAATAAAAATAGTGTCGCCTGGGTGGCTCAGTTGCTTGAGTGGCCCACTCTTAATTTTGGCTCAGGTCCTGATCTTGGGGTCCTAGAATTGACCCCCGCATCAGGCTCTGTGCTCAGGATGGGAATGGTTTCTCTCTCTCGTCCTCTTTTTCTGCTCCTTTCCCTGCTTGTGCTTGCTCTCCCTCTCTCTCTCTAAAATAAAAATAAATAAATAAATCCTGAAAAAGAGAAAGAAAGAAGGGGGGGGGAGGAAGGGAAAGAAAAAGAAACAATAAGAGCAGAGAATGTGGGCACAGACAACTCTTGGTTTTAGCCATTAAGGAAGGCAATAAAGGGGGCATGAGGTGGAGAAAGACTATGGGATCAGAGAAGGTTAATTTTAAGATTCCCATGTTTTGGATGATAGTCAGAATGATACAGGAGCAAAGGATAAGACGTCCATGCTTGGCAAAGAGGTAGATCTCCCTCTCCCTCTGCCTCCATTGCTAAATTCTTCTATACATCTGATACACAGGTGGAACACTCCAGTACATACTCCTCTCTCCCTTTCCAGAACATCCACTGTGCCAACAATCACACACCAAATCCACACAGCTTGGCAGGCAAAGACTTGGGTTTGAATCCCTGCTCTGCCATTAACTGGCTGTGTCCTCAGATCGCCATTAACTGGCTGTGTCCTCAGATGAGTGCTTAGCCTTTCCAAGCCAGCTCGGCTGTATAACTGCCCCTTGGGATGACTGAGATGAAAATCAAAGACACGTGTGCAAAAGCCCCCAGTACATTGCAGTGCAGGGTTCGCTGAGGCGATCATTAATTACTCTTCTTCACATGCATTTCTCAGAGCAGGCTTTCCAAGTGCAGCACGGCAGCTAGAGTGGGAAAGGGTATTACTGTCTGTGAATACAGGAAATTTCCACGTACCAAAGAGATTTTTTTATGGCTTCATGATTTTTTTAAGTGATCTGGTCAGATAAAGATAACTGGTTCTTTCCGTATTCTATTTTAGAAGAAACGAGAGCAGGGACTTTGCCCTTTTAAATGTTTCATTAAGCAAGATGTGTGCCTGCCCTACACAACCTCTGTAATAACCGCCAAGGCACTCGCAAGGGGAGGATTTCACCCTACCTGAGCACACTTGAATCTATGTTCTTTCCTGGGGCGAAGCCCTGCCTGATACATTAATCACCCGTACCCGTGGCAAGTGATTTTCTCTGCCTTTATCGCGTCACCTCTCAGCCCCTGTGCCAGCATATGGTCTATTATGTGCAAATGATTAAACAGATTTTCTGCCATGGGTAAAAAATATATTTCCCACAGGATACAGCATTTCCCTGTAAGTCTATCCCAGAACTGTGAGCCTAGAATTCTAAGTGACTCAGTGGGACAGGCAGAAGAAAAAGCCCTTATGCTGATGGGTCCATAACTTGTGGTTTCTACCAGTGTAAAAGAAAATGTATGCAGTGCACTATTCCTCCTGGACGAGATGGAGGTGAGAGAACTGAATTCATAAACAGCCTTCAACATCAGAGACTTTGCACATGCTGTCCTTCCCCCCCAACACACATACACACCTTACCTGTTCATCGAGGTATCTTCAACTCTTTTTACAATACTTTATTCATAAGCCTCCTATTCCAAATAGTGAAGGCATCACCAGCACACTCTCCCTTGATGAGAACTGTAGTTTCTTCTATAAGCTCCCTTCCTGGAGACTTATCACTACCAAAGCATTTGTCACACTACATTATAATTTTGCATTTACTAGTCTATTTCACACACACACACACACACACACACACACACATGCATACATGCATACACGCATTGCACTTTATGTGTTCCCCAACGGTTTTTTCATCCCTGAAACTTCAATGTTTAACACACAGTAAATATTCAATAAATAGCTGGGGAATTAATCTCCAGTTCACTAAAGTGTCCTTTTTTTAAAAAGATTTTATTTATTTATTTGACAGAAAGAGATCACAAGTATGCAGAGAGGCAGGCAGAGAGAGAGAGAGAGAGAGAAGAGGAATCAGGCTCCCTTCCAAGCAGAGAGCCCGATGGGGGACTCAATCCCAGGACCCTGAGATCATGACCTGAGCCGAAGGCAGGGGCTAAACCCACTGAGCCACCTAGGCACCCTAAAGTGTCTTTTTAAGAAGTTTAACACAGCACTGCCAACATTCAAGAATTTTTTGATTATCAAATACATTTGAAGCAAGTACGCTTTATATGTTACACACACACAATCACACACACACCCCCCCTAAGATAACAAAATGGTATAGAAAAGTACACCAAAATGATACAGTGTCTCTGGGAGGTAAAGTTCTTTTCTTGTCTTCTTTGATTTTGTTGAGTTGACAAAAAGCCCAACCATAAACATGCTACTTTCAGAAATTTTTAAATAGTAATAAATTTAAAATATTTGGTCTTATTGAATAATAATGTTAAGGTATTGACTGATCACTACTAGGATATCAGTGTGGCAGCATATTGTCTAGTAAACTATATGGCTTTTTATGATTTTCTCAACCTCTTGGAGACTTTTATCTATAAAATATGTGGGTTAAATAAATTGTTGCATGGATTAAATAAAACCACACATTTAAATGTCTTTGTAGTACTTGATACCTAGGAGGTGTTTAATTAAAGGAGGTAATTCAGCTGGTTGTGATGCTTCTGGAAATGTAGTCTATAGTCAGGGAACAAAAATTTCTCTTTGTTCAAAATGGAGACACAATGGCTCTATACCAGCATGATAGCTTTAACTTCTCCGTGGAACACGGGGCTGCTCCAGACCAGTTCCACAAAAATAGTTGTGAGGCTGATAATGATATCCCTGGGAAGCTAGGTTTCCCCCACCCAGAGACTGACCAAGCTGAGATGCATAGAAGCAGCTAGGAATAAGGAAGAAAAGCAGCAGCTCCCAGTAGGAGCCACATGACAAGAGAAATCACAGTTCCCAGGAACCTGCTTAGTATACTGGCCCACCAGCTTTCAAACCTGAGGAGACCAACAGCAGAAGAACTGCAACAGATCCCCAGTAGATTTCACTGGCTTTTGCTCCCCAGGTATTCAGATCACAAATGCCAACTATGTGAATCCCTCTGTTTTCTCCCCCACTTTTTCCCTACCATAGCCTGGGAAGTACCCCAGTAGCCATCCTCAGTGGACCTGGAGGTGCTATTGAGAAACTCAACATTTTTTGCCTGTGAGAACCCTCGGCAGAGCTCGCCAAGAACCATGTGGTTTGTTGATGCTAGAGACCCCAGTAGCTGGAGTAAATGAGCAGCCAATCTCCTCCAGATCTGGTGTTGCCACACACATCTGTAATGGACACCTTGAACCACTAGACTTAGGGTCACGGCATGCTCTGCCACGCCCCTACCCACAGCTGAAAGTCAGCCCTTCCTGAAGTCAACCCATAAAGTCGAGAAGAGGTGACTCCTTCTTCAAATGTATAGACAGCTACAAAAGCCTACAAAGATTACAAAAAGTTAGGGAAACGTAAACCCATCAAAAGAATACAGTAACTGGCCCAAAGATAGGGAAGTACAGGAATTGCCCAACAGAGAATTCAAAATCATTATAAAAAGGATGCTCAGAGAGCTGCTGGAGAACACAGATAAACAATGTAACAAGAGCAGGAAAACAATACAAGAACAAAATAAGTTCAATGAGGAGATAGGAAACCTAAAAAAGAATCAAACAGAAATTTTGCATCTGAAGAATACACTAATTGAATGGAAGAATTAAATAGAGAGCTTCAGTGCAAACTGGACTAAGCAGAAGAAAGAATCCATGAGCTCAAAGACACATCTTTTCAAATTATGCAGTCAGAGGAGCAAAAAGAAAAAAGAATGAGAAGCAATGAAGAAAGCCTACAGGTCTTAGGGGCCATGACTAAAAGAAACAATAAGCACATCACTGGAGTCTCTGAATGAGAAGAGAAGGAAGAAGGGATAGAAAACATATTTAAAGCAATAATGGCTGAGAACTTCCCAAATGTGGGGAGAGATTGGGACATCTAAGATCATCGAAGCTAATAAATCATCCCCAGAATCTCAATCCAAAACAATATTCTGAAAGACACATTAGAATAACATTGTTTAAAATCAGAGTCAAACAGAAAATTTTAAAAGCAACATGAGAAAAAAGTTTTCTTTTTCATATAAGGGAATTCCATAAGACTATTATCAGATTTCTCAGCACAGACCTTGCCAGCCAGGAGGGAGTGGCAGGATACATTCCAAGTGCTAAAACATGGAGCACCTGGCTGACTCATTTGGTGGAGCATGTGACTCTTGATCTCACAGCTGTGAGTTTGAACCCCACATTGAGTGTAGAGATGACTTAAAAATAAAAACTCCTTAAAAAAAAAAAAATACTGAAAGAAAGAAACTGTCAACCAAAAGTGTTTTACCCAGCAAAGTTGTCCTTCAGAAATGAAGACAGGATAGAGAATTCCCCAAACCACACATGGACTTTATGAATACTAGACCTGCCTCACGAGAAATGCTGAAGGGTGTTCTTTAAGCTGAAATGAATGGACACTAACTAGTAACCTAAGCACACAGGAGTAAATAACACATTAGTAAAGGCAAGCATAGGCAAAACTTAGAGTTAGTGCAGGCTTAGTTCCAGACTACTGCAATAAAACAAGTCAAATGAATGATTTGGTTTCCCAGTGCATATAAGCTATGCCCCCACTATACTGTGGTCCATTAAGTGCAATAGCTTCATGTCTAAAAATACTATATATATATAAGATATATATTAAGATATATATATATATATATATATATATCTTAATCTAAAAATACTGCTAAAAATGCTAACCATCATCTCAGCTTTCAGCAAGTTGTACTCACTGATCACAATCATCATAAGAGATATAAGAATAATGAAAAATTTTAAATATTGTGAGAATTACCAAAATGTGACACAAAGACACGGAGTGAGCAAATGCTATGGAAAAATGGCACTGATAAATTTGCCTGAAGCAAGTTTACCACAAATCTTCCAATTGCCAAAAAATACAGTATCTGTGAAGCACAATAAAGCTAAGAGTAATTAAACAAAGTCTATCTGTGTGTCATCACATTCAGAAGACTCTAATACCGTCATATGAAGTTATGTTAATCATTTAATTCTAGTATAATGATAAAAGACAATAGTATTAAGAAGAGCTATAGCTACAACAATTTGTTAATGGATACACAATATAAAAAAAATGCAAAGTGTGACTACAAAAATATAAAACGTGGGTGAGGGGAAGTAAAGGGCAGCTTTTTTGTATGGGATCAAAGTTATTAGCTTAAAATGGACTGTAATGCCTATAAAGTGTTTCAAGTAAGCCTCAGAGTAACCACAAAACAAAAACTTATAGTATATACATGAAAGATGAAGAAGTTTATACATGAAAGATAAATCAAAGTATACCACTCTGGAGACCCCTCAATTCACAAAGGGAGAAAGCAAAAGAGGAAGAAGGAAACAAAAGAACTACAAAATAGCCAGACAACAATTAACAAGACAGCAAGTCTTCATGTAGAAATTATTACTTGAAATGTAAGTAGATTAAGTGTTCCAATCAAAAGACATAAAGTGGCTGAATAGACTTCTTTAAATGTGATATATGCCGCCTGCAAGATTTGGTTCAGCTTCAAGGACACACACAGGCTCAGAGGGAAAGGATGGGAAAATATATTCTGCACAAGTGAAACCCAAAAAAGAACAGGAATAGCTATAGTTCTATCAGACAAAAAAATACTTTAAGTGCAAAACTGTAACAAGAGAAAAAGAAGGTCATTATATAATGATAAAGGGGTCAATTCATCAAGAGGTTATAACAATGTTCAATATATATGCACCCAACATCAGAGGAGCTAAATATAAAAAGCAAATACAAACAGATCTGAAGTGAGAAATAGACATCAATACAACACAAGTAGGGAAACTTAATGTCCCACTTTCAACAATGGATAGATCATCCAGACAGAAAATCAATAAGGAAATACTGAACTTGAACTATACTTTAGACCAAATGGACCTAAGTGACATATGCAGAACATTCCATCAACAGCAACAGAATGCACATTCTTCTCAAGCACGCATGGAACATTTTCCAGGATAGATCACATGTTAGGTGACAAAACAAGTCTCAGCAAATTTTAAAATATTGAAATTATTCCAAGTATCTTTTCTGGCTAAAAAAGCATAAAACTAGAAATCAATCAATAACAGGATGAAAACTGGAAAATTCATAAATATGTGAAAATTAACAACACACTCTTGAACAATCAATGGAACAAAAGATAAATTTTAAAATATATTGAAGGTTTTCTTACAGGAGTTTTATGGTTTCATGTCTCACATTTAGGTCTTTAATCCATTTTGAGTTTATTTTCTGTGTGGTGTAAGACAGTGATCCAGTTTCATTCTTTTTCACGTAGCTGTTCAGTTTTCCCGACATCGTTTGTTAAAGAGATTGTCTTTTCCCCATAGTAAATTCTTGCCACTCTTGCCATAGATGGACTATATTAGAAACTACTTTTTGGGAGGAGTCAAGATGGCAGAGAAGTAGTAGGCTGAGACTACATCAGGTAGCAGGAGATCAGCTAGATAGCTTATCTAAAGATTGCAAACACCTACAAATCCAATGGGAGATCAAAGAGAAGAAGAACAGCAATTCTAGAAACAGAAAAACAACCACTTTCTGAAAGGTAGGACTGGCGGAGAAGTGAATCCAAAGCAACAGGAAGACAGACTGCGGGGGGAGGAGTCGGCTCCAGGCAAGCGGCAGAGCAACGGAGCACAAAATCAGGACTTTTAAAAGTCTGTTCTGCTGGGGTACATCGCTCCAGAGGCTAAACCAGGGTGAAGCCCATGTGGGGTCAGCATGGTCCCAGGTCCCGCAGGGTCACAGAAGGATTGGGAGTGTCTGAGTGTCACAGAGCTTGCAGGTATTAGAACAGGGAAGCCAGGGGCGCCTGGGTGGCTCACTGGGTTAAGGCCTCTGCCTTCAGCTCAGGTCATGGTCCCGGGGTCCTGGGATCGAGCCCCGCATCGGGCCTTCTGCTCAGCAGGGAGCCTGCTTCCCTTCCTCTCTCTCTGCCTGCCTCTCTGCCTGCTTATGATCTCTGTCTGTCAAATAAATAAATAAAATCTTTAAAAAAAAAAAAAAAAAGAACAGGGAAGCCAGATACAGAGACAGAGCTGAGGAGTGAGCTCTCAGCTCAGGGTTACCTTGAAACGGTTGCAGGCTGGGTGAGCTTGGAGCATGGCCAGAGGCCAGGGAGAAGGGAGTGATTGGGTGCTACTCTCTGAGGGCACACTGAGTAGTGGGGCCCCAAGCTCTCGGCTCCTCTGAGCTGGAGATTGGGAGGCCGCCATCTTCATTCCCGTCCTCCGGAACTTTACAGAAAGTGCTCAGGGAACAAAAGCTCCCGAAAGCAAACCCGAGTGGATTACTCAACCGGGCCCTTGGAAAGGGCTGTGCAATTCCGCTTGGGGCAAAGACACTTGAGAATCACTACAATAAGCCCCTTCCCCAGAACATCAACAAGAAACCCAGCCAAGACCAAGTTCACCTACCAAGGAGTGCAGGTTCAATACCAAGGAGAGCAGCAGAATTCCAGAGGAGGAGAAAGCAAAGCACAAATGACACTACAGACAAAGGGCTAATATCCAAGATCTATAAAGAACTCCTCAAACCAAACACCCAAAATAACAGATAATCACATCAAAAAATGGGCAGAAGACATGAACTGACACTTTTCCAAAGAAGACATGCAAATGTTAAGAGACACATGAAAAATGTTCATCATCATTAGCCATCAGGGAAATTCAAATCAAAACCACATTGAGATACCACCAGTTAGAATGGCCAAAATCAATAAGACAGTAAACAACAAGTGCTGGAGAGGATGTGGAGAGAGGGGAACCCTCTTACACTGTGGTGGGAATGCAAGTTGGTGCAGCCAGCTTGGAAAAGACTGTGGAGATTCCTTAAGAAATTAACAATAGAGCTACCCTATGACCCTGCAATTGCACTATGGGGTATTTACCCCAAAGATACAGATATAGTGAAAAGAAAGGCCATATGTACCTCCATTGTTATAGTAACAATTGCCACAATTGCCAGACTGTGGAAAGAGCCAAGATGACCTTCAACAAACGAATGGATAAAGAAGATGTGGTCCATATATACAATGGAATATTACGCCTCCATCAGAAAGGATGAATACCCAACTTTTGTGTCAACATGGACAGGATGGGAGGAGATTATGCTGAGTGAAATAAGTCAAGCAGAGAAAGTCAATTATCATATGATTTCACTTACTTGTGGAACATAAGGAATAACATGGAGGACATTAGAAGAAGGAAAGGAAAAGTGAATTGGGGAAAATCAGAGTGGGAGACAAACCATGAGAGACTGTGGACTCTGAGAAACAAACTGAGGATTTTGGAAGGGAGGGGGATAGGAGATTGTGTGAGCCCAGTGGTGGGTACTAAGGAGGGCACATATTGCATGGAGCACTGGGTGTGATGTATAAAAAATAACTCTGGAACACTGAAAAACCAAAATAAATTTTTTTAAAAAAACCACTTTGGACAAGGAAAATATCCCAGAATTCTAGGAAACTTGGGGTACAGGATCAACAGCAACTTTCAATCAGGAAAACGTGATCTAATATGAAAGCTTTTTTGAATATTGGGGCATGCGGGGGGGAAAGCATATAAGGTGATATCAGTGGAGATAACATTAAAGGAGTTTACAGAAAATAAGAGAAAAAAGAAAGAAAGAAAGAAGAAAAGGAAAAAAGAAAAAGAAATAAAAGGCATCCAAATTGGAAAAGAAGTAAAATAGTTTCTGTTTGCTAATGACATGATCATATACATAGAAAATCCTAAAGAAATCACACACAAAAAAAGAAAAACAAAAACAAAAAACAACTTGTTAGATCTAATAAATGACTCCTAAAAAGTTTCAGGGTAAAAAATTAACATGAAAAATCAGTTGCATTTCTATATACTAAAATAAACTATCTTAAAAAGAAATAAACAAAATAATCCTGTTCACAATAGCATTAAAAATAATAAAATACTAAGGAATAAATTTAACCAAGAAAATGAAACATCCGTATCCCAAAAAAAGTGAGACAATGAATAAAGAAAGTGAAGGAGGTACCGAAAAATGGGTAATATTCCACGTCATGGATCAGAATATTATTAAAAATACTCATACTACCCATGCCGTCTATAGATTCAATGTAATCTATATTAAAATTCTAATGATATTTTATACAGAAATAGAAAAAAAATCTTAAGATTTTTGAAGACCCCAAATAGCCAAAGCAATCCTGATGAAGAACAAAGCAGGCAGCATCACACTTCCTGATTTCAAGCTAAATTATAAAGCTATAGTAATTAAAACCACGTGGTACTGACGTGAAAAGAGACACATAGAACAATGGAAAACAATTGAAACCCCCAAAATAAACCCTCGAGTATATGGTCAAATCATGTTTGACAAGGGATATAATGCCAAAAGCAGAAGCAACAAAAACAAAAATAAACAAGTGGAACTACATCAAACTAAAAGGCTTTTGCACCATACCCAGTGCTCCATGCAATACATGCCCTCCATAGGGTGTGGTGCATAAACAATGAATTCTGAAACACTGAAATTTACAAAATGAATAAAATGTTTTTAAAAATAATAAAAAAGTAAATAAAGGCTTCTGCATGAAGTGTAAACAGAAAGGGAAAAAAATTTGCAAACCATATATCTGATAAGGAATAAATATTCAAAATATCTAAAGAATTCATACAACTCAACAGTAAAAAAACAAAAAACAAAACCATCATCATCATCATCATCTAGTTAAAAACTAGGTGAAGGACTTGAATGGACATTTTTCCAAAGAAGATACACAAAAGGCCAACAGGTATATGGAAAGATGCTCAACATCACTAGGGAATGCACCTCACACTTATTAGAAAGGCTATCATCAAAAAGACAAGAGATAATAAATGCTGGCATGGGTATGGTGGAAAGGGAACACTTGTGCCTTGGTGGTGAGATTGTAAACTGGTGCAGCCTCTATGGGAAACTATATGGAGATTTCTCAGAATATTAAAAATAGAACTACCGTACTATCTAGAAACTCCACTGCTCTTCACTTCTTGGAATATATCCAAAGGAAATGAAAACAAAAAGAAATCAAAAAGATCTCTGCACCTCTATGTTTATAGCAAGATTATTCACAGTAACCATGACATGGGACCTAAGTGTCCATTGATGGATGAATGGATAAAAAAGTTGTGAAATAGATATTCCATTGTGTGTGTGTATGCATGTAATGCAATATTACTCACCCATTTTTTAAAAAGGACATCCTACACTTGCAGCAACACGTATGGACCTGGAAGGCATTATGTATGTTACGTGAAATAAGACAGGCAGAGAAGAACAAGTACTATGCAATCTCACCTCTACATGCAATCTAAGAAAAAGAGTCAAATGACAGGAAATAAATCCCACCAAACTCATAGGGAAAGAGATCAGATTTGTCATCAGAGACGTGGGTGGAAGGAAGGGGTATTGGAACAAAGTGGTCAAAAGGTACAAACGTCTAATAATAAGATAAATAAGTCCTAGGGATGTATGTTCAATATGGTGACCATAACCAACACAGCTGTACAGGATGTACAGGGAGGTTGTTAAGAAAATAGATCCTAAGAGTTCTCATCACAAGGAGAAATTGTTTTTCTCTTCTTTGTATTGCATCTATGTGAGATGATAGGTTAACTAAGCCCATTGTGGTAGTCCTTTCACAATGTATGTAAATTAAACCATCATTCCATACACTTAAACTTAAATAGTGATGTATGCTGACTATTTCTCAAAACCAGGGGCAGGGGAAGAAAGGCAGAAGCCTGGATTTTACATAGTCGCTTGGTTTTTAGTTCAGTTTTTAAAATTGAAAAACATGTAAGTGAAAAAATTCCACATGTGGGCCAGAACTGTCTCAGGAACTGTTGGCTTCCAACCTCTGATTCCATCTCTGGCTGTGGCTGATATCGAAGAGATTACTGCTTATGTTCTTCTCTAGGATTCTGATGGATTCCTGTCTCACGTTGAAGTCTTTTATCCATTTTGAGTTTATCTTTGTGTATGGTATAAGAGAATGGTCGAGTTTCATTCTTCTACATATAGCTGTCCAGTTTTCCCAGCACCATTTATTGAAGAGACTGTCTTTTTTTTTCCCACTGTATATTTAGATCAAACTGAACATCCCAACTAAGACAAAACTAGGCTGTATTGACCGAAAAGGTTCCATTCCAGGCAGTTTTCTTGGCACCTTGGTTAAGTCCTGGTCACCCCACTTCCTCAGAGACTTCCTGGGACCCCACACAGAGATACAGTGGAAAGAGCATCTGCCTTGGGAAGGAACTGGGACATTTACTACAGAAAATTCCCTTGGCAGCCAGAGGAAGCTAGAAACCTTTGGAGATGTCATCCTTCATACTTAGGCAAAGGTTTTCAACCGTAGCTGTACTTTAGAACCACCTAGAGAGCTTTTAAAAAATTATTATTTCCCAGAGCCCCTTCAGGACCAATTTAATTAGAATATGTGAGGATGAGGACCCCAGGCTTCGGGAGTTTGTTAAAACTCTCCAGCTAATTCTAGCATGCGACCAGAGTTGAGAGCTACTCTGTCAAAGCTTTGTAGTCCCAGAAATTCCCCTGCTAAAAGGCAAAAATTTTGAGAGAAAAAAAAAAATAATAAAACAATTACCAGTCATCAACATCCCTAGAATGAATTAATTTTTGAAATAATTTCAAAGCTGGCTCATTAGCTGGAGCAGGCAGGGGACTTCTGAGTATGAAGGCACCATCCATAGAAGACCAGGAGTGAGAAGATGGGGGAACTGGGGAGAACTGCGAGGTGCTGGGTGTCAGGGTAAGGTCGGAGGGAGTCACAGGAAGATAGTCCTGTCCAAGTTCACACTTGCGGTTAGCTCAGCCATAGGCCAGAAAGTGCTGTCTCCCAGGATGAAGGAGAAATTCATCTGCCCACCCATTTTCAACCAGACAGAGGGCTAGAATCAAAAGGCAACACCATTGGGGCCCCTGGGTGGCTGAGTAGGTTAAGAGTCTGACTTCTTCCACTCAGGTCATGATCTCAAGGTCCTGGAACAGACCCCTGTGTCAGGTTCCCTGCACAGGGAACCTGCTTCTCCCTCTCCCTCTGCCACTCCCCATGCTTGTGTTCTCTTGCTCTCTTTCTGTCAAATAAATGAATAAAATCTTTAAAATTTAAAAAAAAAAAAAAGTCAACACAGTTATATAGAAACTCCATTACACAGGTGGAGAGGAGACCCAGGTGGACAGAGACTCACATCTGTTTCAAAACAAAGAAAACATTGCCTTACAGGGAATAACACCTCAGCTTCAGATCTATGTGAGCTTGAAAAAAAACAGAGTTGACCTTTGGCTTCCAGCCTCCCTGACTTAAATCAGTCACTGGAGGCCTTTGGGCAAGTCATTCAATTTCTCTGGACCTCACTGGTCTTGAAGGAAGAAGAAGAGGAGGCCAGTCTCAAAGGCATTTCCGGGTTCTGGCATTCTGCTATTCTCAGGAAGGTGATTATGCTCCCGAGTCTGCCCATTCACCCCTTGGCACACCACCCTCTCTCTCATGGGCCTGTTTGGTTACATCTCATGGGCCTGTCAAACCAATCCCTCAACCTCGTCCTTCCAACCTCGTCCCTAGTTCCTGAAACATCGCTGTGATGAGAAGTCACCTCCCTTTGGTCTTGGGTTGTCAGGGGTCTCATGTCAGCTATGTGACTTCCAATCACTGTGAAGCAGTGATTAAAAGTAAGACAAAAAGAAAAAAAAGAAAAAGGAGCCAGGCCTTCCATAGACAAGACAAATAAGTATCAACCAGGGAGAGAGGAGAAATTAGGTCCGTTGCACAGATGCTCTTAACCAAGAGCTCTTGGACTCTCAAAAGAAGCAAAGATCTACCTCTGATGTTTTTAATTTTGATTTTACCCCCATCGTTTCGCTGCTACACTCAAACTCTGACGCCCCTTCCGTGGTGGGAATGTCCAATGACGCAGGCAGTGTAGACCTGACACGAGGAAGGGACAATGAGATATGGAGGCAGAAGCACCTGCCACCCACAGTTGGGTGAGGCCCAGCAGACTGTTGCAAGGTTATTTCAGGGGACAATGTGAAGGTTACAGACCAAACAGGGCCAAAAGGCCCAATGAATTGTCAAAGCAAGGAGAACAACCTTGGGGATATCAGAAGCTGGTGAACTGAGTGGAGGACCTGGGGGCCCAGGAGGATGACGGCAAGGGGCTATGAGCCCAACAGACAAGACGGACGGTGTCACAGACATATGAATGCAGACAGCTGAAGTCTGAAGGGCCAAAAGTGGCGCCACGTGGAGAGGTCACATCCAGTTAAGAGCCCAAATGAAACAGACACCAATGACCAGTAGTTCTTAATAAAAGCAAAGAAACTTCTTTTTTCTTTAAAATCTTTATTAAATCAAATGAAGCTGGGATCCCATGGTGGTGATTTATTGCACTGGGAAAAGCCAGAACAACCAAATGACACATTTTCTTTTACTCCTGGCAAGTAATTAGCGTCTGTATTGCTAAAGGGCCTGTCAGCAGCCCTGTCAAGGAGAAGGAAAACCCAGCTACTTAGAAGTGCCAGATTTTTTGCATTCCTCATTTTCTCCTTTGCCCTTAAAGGCATGGTCCTTTCCTTCTGGTCTACTGTCTCTTCACAAGGAAGACAGGAAGGAAAGATTGGACGTGACATCATGGAAGTCGTAGATGACAAGATTGGAACAGGTGTGCTGGAAGGAAAAGAAAGGGCACATCCCCACCCACAGGCAAATTCTGCACAATAATCACTGATAATGTGTGCCATAAATCACCTCTGTTATTCCTTGCAGCCACCCTGAAAGTTCCGCTCCTGTTTACAGGGGAAACAGGGGAAAAAACACAAATTCGCAGTGATTAAGTAACTCACCCAAGGCCGGGCCTGGGGGCTGTCGGGGTTTGTATCTAGCTCTGCCTGCCTCTAGCATCCGTTCTGGTACCGTAGCGGGTAGCCTCAAAGTGGACCGGTAAGGCAGCATCAACACAGTGCCAGGAATAGAACAGATGCTTCCCAAATGTGAGATTTCTCCCTCCCTGTCTTTTCAGTGAGGACAATTGCACAAATACCATATGGATTAAAGATAGAACAGAACTTTGGTTTGAAGAGGGGGCAATTTGCCCCCCAGAGGACATTTGACAATGGAGTCATCTTGGCTTTTGACAACTGAGGTGGGAAAATGTGATTGTCATCTAGTGGGTAAAGCTGGGGCTGGGCTCCATATTCCCCAGTGCACAAGACAGCCCCCCACGAGTAACTGTATGATGCGAAATGTCAATAGTGCCAAGGATGCGAACCCTGGAATAGATGAAGTAAATGTATGGTAGTATGGAAGTCATGACAACGGGTCGCCTAGGTAGCCCTGTCCCTTAAGCGTCTGCCTTTGGCTCAGGTCATGATCTCAGGGTCCTAGGATTGAGCCCCAAGTCCGGCTCTGTGCTCAGCAGGGAGTCTGTTTCTCCCTCTCTCTGCTCATGCTCTCTCCGTCTCTCTTAAATAAATAAATAAATAAATAAATAAATAAAATCTTCAAAAAATAAAAATTAAAAAATTAAATTCATGACAAATATTCCTGTAGAAACTATTTTTTTTTTTCAAAAGCACAAGCACATGTAACTAAATTCATTTTGTTCCTCTCGTAGGCCCTGATGCTGACATTCTCCCACTGTCTAAATGAAAACAAATGCTCAGAGAGAGCCAGTGGTTCATGTAGAGTCAAAACATCTGGAAAGAAGTTGAGTGCCCAGAGCTTGCCTGGGCTAACTGTACCCCTAAATGCCCTTCTCACTCCTGATATTACCAGGTTCCTATTCAGTTACTCTCTTCTCCCACCCGTTTCTCCCTAGCCCGTACTTTGATGGATTTTATAAACAAACAAACAAACAACAACAACAAAAACCAGATGACCCAGGGAAGTACAGACTAGGTTTCAACAAGCATAGTTAAATGGAACGTGGCTTGGTGGCTTTCTGAAAGTAAAGCACTGTGCTATTCAACTACTTTTTTTTTTATGTACTTTTATTTTAAGTTTCAGTAGAGTTAACATACAGTGTCATATGTGTTTTATTAATTATTTTTATTAACATATAATGTATTATTTGCCCCAGGGGTACAGGTCTGTGAATCGTCAGGCTCACACACTTCACAGCACTCACCATAGCCTATACTCTCCTCAGTGTCCATAACCCCACCACCCTCTCCCTACCCTCCTACCCCGGCAACCCTCAGTTTGTATTGTGAGATTAAGAGTCTCTTATGGTTTGTCTCCCCCCACCCAACCCATCTTGTTTCATTCAGCTACTTTTTTTTAGTTAAATTTATTTATATTCAGCATAACAGTACTCATAATTTTTTCACCACACCCAGTGCTCCATGCAATCCATGCCCTCTATAATACCCACCACCTGGTACCCCAACCTCCCACCCTCCGGCCACTTCAAACCCCTCAGATTGTTTTTCAGAGTCCATAGTCTCTCATGATTCACCTCCCCTTCCAATTTCCCCCAACTCCCTTCTCCTCTCTAACTCCCCATGTCCTCCATGCTATTTGTTATGTTCCTTTTATCATGTGCTCAGGCCCCAGGTTCTCTGATGCAAGAGAGAAAGCAGTAAGCAAGGTAGACATCATCCCTGACCCCAAGGACTCAGATTCTAACAGGGGAGGCTGATAACTAAAAAACTGAAAAGTGTGAAAGGGCAAGTGCAGAGCTGCAGGTTACAGAATATGCAGCATTATGGCATCCGGAAGAAAGAATTTGCTAAACAAGTGTCTGGCTGTGCAGGGACAGGGAAGAGGGAGTGGCTAACTCCCTCAAGAAAACACTGCTCAGTTCACTACTTCTGGCTCTGCATATGCTCCCCATAAACAGTTCTTCTGTACTTACTACTGTGGACCCCGCAGGGATCTCCTCCAGGCACTAGGTTGTCAACCTGAAGTTCAATTCCATATGAGCTTTCAAATAATAAAAATCCATCTTTCCAAACAGAATCAGCGACTCAGGCTTGCCTTCTCACATTGGTCTAAACTGGTTAAGTCTGATTATATTAGGAGTATACCAGGCAGCTCCCATCTCCCGTCAGAACCCCTGAAAATGAAACATCTGGCTTTAAAATATTCAGAGGATATCAATCCAAGCCTCCCATCAATTTACTAAGATATATTAAAAACTATGAGATTTTGTGGTTAAATGCTCATGACATCCTTGATGACTCGGCGATTGTCGTGGAGCCAACTGGAAGTCACTGGATGTGTGTGCGGTTACCCCTCACCCTTCTATTGATATCTGGTCTGCTCAGCAAGACATCCCCCTGGGATTCTACCACCTGGTCTGGAATACACTACAACTTGAGACTTAATGCATAAGTTTGTCTAAAAATTGTATTGTATTGAGTTTTAGGGGATACGATTATAAAATTTTCTTATATAAACATTGGCCAAAATCATCATACTTAGAAATATGTAGGTTATATGAGTTTGAGTATTAAAAATCAAGAGGTGGACATATGAGAACATGTTAGCTGAGATGATGTTAATGTGATATGGTTGTGTATACACCCATAACCATAAACACATACACACACACACACACACACACATATACACACACCTTTGTTCTGTCTTACCTCACCATGTGACTTCCATGAGTCTCTGTGCTAGTCCTTCTGTGGATTCCCCTCCAGCAAACATTCCCTGCCACACTACACCTGATCTCTGCCTAGCAGGCCGGCCCTCCAGACTGCAACACCCAGGTTCCTTGCCCTACAGCTTCTGATTAGATCTAGCCAACAGAGGGCCCCAGAAAAAGATGGGAGAATAGGAAGAAAAAAAGGAAGGTTTGAGTAGGTATTTCCTGCCTTTCCACTTGGCCACAGTCTTGACAATGGCTGTTCCTCTAAAGCCTTTGGTGCTATGGGTGACCTCTCCCCTAGGCTACAGTGCTCATGTAACTCTGTAACTGTCACCTGCACCTCCCTTTTCAGGTCTGGGGTGATGGCAGGAATAGCCTCCCACTATCACTTGTCCTTCAGTCTGTCACCATTTTCTGTCACTCCCCTTAATTTTGCCCACTCACCCATAAAGTCTTGTCATGGAGCTATCTTTAATTAAACCTCGGGCCTGTGCTCTCTGTTTCCTATCAGGAATCCAACTGAGACTCTTCCTTGCCACTTCATTATAACCTCTACATGGGCAAAGTAAGCAATATCACTTTTATATATTTTAGCTATGTTTCTTTTCAGACACAGCAATCCAGGGAAAAGTTTGGGAGGCTTATAGAGATCCTTGGCATGCAAAACTTGAAGAGTCAAATACTTAGTAATTAGTAATAATACTATTAGTAGTAGTAAGTGGTTGTAAAAACAATGGCAAAAGCTAAAATGCAAGTGCCTACTGTGTGCAAAGTCCTATGCCAGACAATTTACATTTATTACCTCACTAAGTTCCCATAACCTACAAAAGATTTTTCGTTGTTTATAGATAAGGAAATTGAACTATAAGTAAAAGCCACATAACCCATAAGGGGCAAAAGCAGGATGTGTACCCAGGTTTGATTCAAAAGCCATTAATCCAACAACAACAACAAAAATCTAGGGATGTCTGGGTGGTTCAGTTGGTTAAGTGTCTGCTTCAGCTCAGGTCATGATCCCAGGGTCCTGGGATTGAGTTCCACATCCAGCTCCCTTCTCAGCAGGGAGCCTGCTTCTCTCTCTGCACCACCCCCATCTCCCTGCTTGTGTGCTCTCTCTCACTCTGACAAATAAAATTTTTTTAAGAAAGTCTAAAAAAAAGTCAGTCTTTCTTTCCATTATACCTCTTATTTATATATCTATAATAGAACTCCTTCCGTTGCACGTGGTGGGAACCTGCAACTCATAAAGCTGACAACCTATAACCCAGGAGGTTCTTAAAAAGTACTACAAAAGCTCTCGAAATCAAAACAAGAGCTTTGATTTTGAGAAACAACCGGGTTTGGAAAGCACAACCCCGACATCTAATCCCCCTCCAGTTCTACTCTCGATTCAATGTCTAAGGAAACTGAAGAGGACTCAGATACCCCCAGGACTATGTCTGTCTCTTTTCTTCACTTCTCTCTAACACCAGCTTTCTCCCCTCCGGTGGGCTTCTCCATGAGACTGGATATATGAAATGAAAAATCTGGTACTAGCCACGCAAATATAGGGTTCATAACACATTAAATTAGTCAGCGTCTCACAGACTCATCCTGCCAATTTGCCAGTTACTTGTGTCCAAAAAAAAAAAAAAACCAGGGATGGTCTCTGATTGGCCAAGAATGAGTCACATGTCTACCCCTAAGAAAAATGAGTACTGCCAGAGGAATAATCAAACTGTGACTAACATGGCAACCCCTGTGTGTGGGAGACAGCTGATGATTTCCTTGATTGGCAGCTTGCTTGAGTAGCATAAGAATGAGAGGAAACTAAGCCAGAGGAAGGGAAAGGGACACTGAGCAAACAACCGCAATAGATAAACATTATGAAGTCCTTTCAAGTTACCTCTGTAAAAGCATTTCTCACCTTGGAAGTTTAAAAAGAAGATGACTGTCTGAACTTAGACAGGACTTGACTTGACCCCTCGCAGCCTTTAATTCTCTACTTTTTCTGAGCACTCTTTGAGATGAAACATCAGGTACCAGCAAAGTGGGGCAGGAGATGTAATGATTAGACCATTAAGATTCTCGGACTTTGAACTTCCAGTGGATAAGTCTTCCAAGATGGCATATGACCAAGCAGATCAAGGTGGCTGAATTCAGTCTAGACACAGGGAAGCATATGGAGAATGACAGCCCCTAGAAATCCAGTCCAGAGGTGAACTGAGTAGTATAATGAGAACATAAAGCTAACAACAACAGAAATAGTAGATAATAACAATTGACTCTTACCATATACCAGAACATGTTCTAAATGCTCTGTGTATATAAACTAAGTAAATCTCCATAGCGACACTACAAGGTAGAGATTACAGTCTCATCCCCAAAGTGAGTTTCAGTATTGGGCCCAAAGTAAATGATCGAAACCCAGGCAGTCACGCCCCAGAACTCACACCTTTAAGCACCACAACACAGCCTGTAGTGGGAAATCATCTGGAACCATTACAGCAGACCTGAACTTGCCTAATCATTGGATTGTCATTGTAAATATGAAAAAGCGAAAGAAAAGCTGCCTCCCCTCTCCCATGTATACTCACAGATGTCCCTTTGCTAATAAAGCAATGTCGGGTGATAGATTTCTTAAACAGGACACACAAAATACACATCAGGAAAATACCAGCCAATAAATTCGACTATATCGATATATTTGACAATATAACACTTGTCCATAACAATAAGCATCAGAAACAAAATTCAGAGATAAGTTACAGACCAGAAGAAGCCTCAGTAGTGCTGAAAACCAACAAAGGATTAAAAACTTAAATTTGAAATTTAAAAAAATTACTAGAAATTAATAACCCAAGGGAAAAACAGACAAAGCCAAAGAAAATGTGTTTTTGGAAGAGGAGATCCAGTGGGTCAATAAGCATATGCAAAGACTGCCCGCTTTATGAGTAGTTGGGAAAAGGGAAATCAAACACCAATGATAAACCGTTCACACCCATCCAATGAGCAAGAGAGTTCAAGACTCACAAGCCCTGGTGCCTGCAAGAACGCAAGGAGATGGGAACCTCATATCCTGATGGGGCAGGGCGTGGGTGCACGGCAGAAAAAACACAGCCTCTTTGGAAAACAATTTGACGATTCCTACTATGGTTAAAGCATCCACAGCCTTCCACCCAGCAATCCCACACACAGTAACGGGTCCTCGAATCACTCACACGGCTGCAGGAGGAGACATCCACAAGAATGTATGTGGCAGGGGGTTTGTAATCGTCTGACACTTCCAACAACGGTACGTTGCAAATCACGGGGCAGTCATCAATTCATCATGGCATATTCCTATAGTGGAAGATTCCATAGCAGTTCAGAGGAAGAAAGGGAAGTGATATGCATCAAAATAGATAGAAAATACAGTATTAAATGAAAAATGGAATTACACCATGTGAAGAGTTTAATGCCAATTGTGTATGTTTTAATTTCCATACAATACATACAGTACAAAATGTAATGTATATACAGCATTTACATTCCATCTAAAATATGTTTATGTTTCTATAAACATATAATCGCATTTTTCACTGGATTAATATATTTAAGCTTGAAGTTTATGCAGTGTATAATTTTATACAATTGTGGGTAGTATGTATAGATTGTATTTATATTAAGTATAAAATTTAATTCACATTCAGTATGAAGTTATGTCTTTTAAGTTTATAACATTTTATGTGCATATGAATATATAATAAGAATGTGAAGTACACGTAGAATAGTTATAAACATTGCTGTCGCACTCACCTCTGGGAGCAGACTGGATCTGGGAGGGCTACAGAAGAAACTTTAATTATATTTATAATGTTTTATTTCTTAAAGGATAAATAAATCTGGGGAGAAGGTACATCAGTGTTATATTTCTATTTCTACTATTTCTTTAATTTTGAAATTTTTATGTAACAAAAATTTATATTAATACCTCCATGTTTTACTCTTTTGAGAGAAACAAAGGCCAGGTTGAGCTTCCGAGGGTGGTGAGTGGGTTGCGTCTGTACCTGGAGAAAGAGATCAGCACTTGCCGGACAGGGGCCCTGTGGACCGACCTTGCCAGAGATGGAAATAAGGCTTTTAGAACATTCTCAAACACAACTCCCAAAAGAGACTCAGGATTCTGGGAGGCCAGGAAACTTCAAAGCAACCAATGCAGAGAAGATCTTTCTGAATAATGGAAGATAATCCAAAATCCATTTCAATTTAGCTTAAGAAAATATATCCATGCATTCATGGTAAGGCAGAGATATCTGATGTTCTGAGAAGTCACACTGCAGTCAAATTCTGAAATGGAGTGCTGGTTTAAGGAAGAGTTTGCAAGCGGGCAGCTCCCAGCCCTCCCACTGGGCAGCCTCCCCTGTGCAGAAATGAGCTGGAGACTGTCAGCTCCATCTCTCAGGCAGAAGCACATGAGGCTCTTTTTCAACTTGGTTCATGGACCTTTGGGCAAGTCATTCTCTTCTCTGAGCTTCTATTTCCACGTGTGAAACATATGCATGCATGCCTGTATGTGTGTGTGTGTGTGCATGTGTGTGTGTATACACAACTTTTCTCTGGAGCGGCTCTGTTTCATACAATTAGGATTATCCCCATAGAGCTCTTGCCACTAACATTAATAAAGGAATTTACATGAGCTAAATAATGAGGGTTGAGGAGCTATGGCCAGGAGTCATCCAAAAGCATCCATCCATCATAATTACCTGGAGAAGGGTCAGGAGACCTCTTCCTTCCTACTGCCTGGGCAACTTGTTTAACCTCTCTGCCTCAATTATCTCTTGAGTAAAAACAGAATAATATCACCTCCCTTTTACCATTGAAGGGAGAAAAAAATGAGATAACGTGTGAAATCATATCTAGAACTTCTAAAATAGTAAGTATTCAGTAAATGAGAGTGTCTGTATGTTTATGTCTACACAAGTGTTTATCCACTCGCATTCATGTTGGCAGATGGATATTTATCTCTCTGTGTTAATCTCCATTTCTCCAAGCAGTCTTGAATCTGCCCGCAAGTATTCAGGGGAAGAAAACAATGATAAGATTTGTCAAGCGAAGTTTCCCAGGCTGCCTTCCTGACTCGAGGGGAGTGAGTACTGGGGCCTGGTTTTCAGTTTTCACAGCAGAGCAGTCTCAACACCCCTCCCATGACAGAGCCTGGGGATACATGTTTGTCAGAGTTCTCCTCATTGGCCTTTTTAATTGTGCGGGCCTCCCCTGTTAGGATTATAAGATGCTCATGGATGGTGTGTTTGAAACCGGGGGCGTGGGGGGCCAAGAGACAAGACTCTCAATTTCCTTTCTTTGTATCCTCTTGACAGCCAGTATCTATCCCAGGGGCCTACCTCTGATTTCATTGGTCCTTGAGAGCCTGTGAGCCAGGCCTCAGATCCCAGACCCCAGGCTCCCTTTAGCCTCCATCTCTCTGATCCCCATGTCCATTGTCGACTCAACAATGTTCACTCATTTGCCCCAAGTTTTCCCTCTTACTCTGTAACCTAAAGTAAATAAAAGTCTTAGTCCAAAGTTGAGCAGTGCACTAAATGAAACCTTTAAAATTTTTTCCATAGTCCAACTTTATTCCTAAACTTGCTATTCCTAAAATGGAGTAACAAAACAATTTCCATGAGCTAAGAGTAACCTCTTAGAGGGGGTAATTCCATCTGGTTAGCCCTCAGTCTATAGGGTCAATCTTATCCCACCTACTGGGCTCTCAGGTATATGGGAAACTGTTGCCTGCTGGCTGGGTTGGTTCCCAGGAAACCCTGAATTTCCATGTAAGACCCTTCTGCTCAAATACAACACATCTGCCTCTTCTCTGGGTCTTACCTTCTTTTTTTTTTTAATATTTTATTTATTTGTTTGATAGTGAGAAAGAGAGAGAGAGCACACACACAAGTAGGGGGAGCAGCAGGCAGAGGGAGAAGCAGGCCTTCTGCTGAGCAGGGAGCCCGATGCGGGGCTTGATCCCAGGACCCTAGAATCATGACCCGAGCCAAAGGCAGACACTTAACAACCAAGCCACCCAGGCGCCCCTGGGTCTTACCTTCTTATAGAGAATCCATGCGAGAGAGGCAACACAGGTCTTCTCTCCTCTTGGAGACTCTATCTTGGGTTCTGCCCTGACCATCACTTCCCAAATCTATTTTAGAGACCCACTGTCTTCCCATTTCTCATCACCTGCTTCCTTATTCTCTTTCCTCCATCTAGGATATCATTTTCCAGCCTCAAAATTTGGAAACTACCAGGGAGGGAAAAAGTTGATCACTATTCTAAACATTTGATCTCACCATAAATGTCATTTGTGTCCAGATCCCAATATAAATGAAAGTGGAAGAAACAATGTTACTAATTCCTTTTATCATACACATGACCCTTGGAGTTCCAGCTGGGTCCCAGGCACCCTGGGATGCTCTGGAAAGACAGAGATGAATAGAACAAGGCCTCTGGTCTCTAGGCATTCCCAATCTAGTGGGGGAGAAAACCAAAAAAACAAATAATTGCAATGCAATATGTAAGTGCAATGAATAGGTACTCATCAGACCAAGGAGGGAGAGTTTAATTCACTGGTGAGTGGGCAAAGTGTCCCAGTCAGTTTGGCTGCTGTAACAAAGTACCACATAGACTGGGTGGCTTATAAACAACAGAAATTTATTTCTCACAGTTCAGAAGTCTGCAAGTCCAAGATCAGAGTGTTATCACGGGTAAGTCTTGGTGGAGACCCTCCTCCAGGTTCTCCTCGTATCCTCCTCTGGTGAAGAACAGACAAAACTCTCTGTAGCCCCTTTTATAAGGTTACTAATCCCTTTCAGAAAGGCTCCACACTTGTGACCTAATCATCTCCCTAAAGCTCCACCTCCAAATACCACCCCATTGGAGGCTAGGATTTCAACGTATGAATTGTGGAGACACGAAAACAGTCCATTGGAGATGGTGAGAGTGATTCAGAAAGTCTTTCCAGAATGGATGCTAAAAGGCCCACCTAACCAAGAGTACCCCTCCTTCTCCTTCCTGCAGGCACCATTAACCATACTCATAAAATTTCAATGCCGTTTTCCCCCTGGGATTGCTACTTAGGCAAGCCTTAAAAATAAACTTGTAGAGGTATTATGTTATCAGGAAAGAGTAACACATTAGCCTACAAATATACTAGAGGGATTTATTTATGATTAATTATTAATATGACCCATCTCTACCTACTAGCAATTGCGAGTTTGAAGGAGGGCCAGCTCATAATTGAAGGGAAAACAAAAAGATGGCTTGCACACAGGCACTATCTTGGCTTCCTTGGAAGTAGGATCTGAGTCCAGGATTCTTATTCAAGTGGTTTCTGAAATTGTGCTCTCAGAAGAGAGCAAGGGAAGCAGGATAGGCCAGGAAAACCAGCTAAGCAAGGAGGTGATCTCAGGAGATATGAATTTTGGTCTTATTCAGGATCAGTTCCACCATAAGACAAGAAGGAACAGGGGAAGGGATAGTGCAGAACCACCATCTGACTGAGGAGGATCCCACTGGCAGTGGGTGGTTGTCAGCCCCTACTCCAAGCAGGGATTGCACACCCCCAAACAAAGGTGGGTGGGCATCAACTATATCCACTACAGGCCAGGGTCCAGCAGGGAGCCTGGAAGGCTTGGAAGAATAAAGGGAATGAGGTTCAGAAAAGGAAAGGGAACATTGCATAAAGGTGCTAGCGTGTGTGTGTGTGTGTGTGTGTATGAGTGTGCATGCCTGTATATTCATACATGCACACATGTGATGATTTTCCCATCAACCTGAGAGAATCCTAATAATTCCTAATGAACTCTCCATTCCCACTCTGGCATCACCCTGAGGGAAGGGAGTGTTTCTCCCACATCGTTCTGCACTTGTCCAGTGCTCAGACTTGATAGGCTTTAGAATCTAGCTGTGGGAAGTGTCCCTGATAGGTCCCCCAATAATGGGTCCCTGATCAAAGGAGCAAGACTGATACAAAGCAAAGGTCAAACAAAGCTTTATTTCATGCCAGGCATCAAGAATCAAACCAACTGGTCGGAGCCATCTCTTACAAAGAGGCAACCTCTCCCAGCCTCACAGACTAACTTTTTTGAGCAAAGGCCATATGGTTGAGCCTGACCACACACAGGTTGCCAATGAGGTTGCAACACCTGGCCTGACCCACTCTTGTATCTGGGCTTTGCTACCTGGGACTAGTTTCCCAGACTTGCTTTTAAGTAAGTTCCTTTGGGAGGGGCAGGGTCAATCTAAGTTTACTGCATAAACAACAAAATGGCTCCCTCTGGCTAAGTAGGCCCTTACAGTCCCAAAGTCCTGATGTGCTTTCTTTCAACTGTGATGGCAAGACCCCAACTCCTGGTTCTCCAGGTCACGAAGAGCTGTCGGCAGTCTCGGCATCCACTACTAGCCCCTGACAGCCATTTTCCCTTGACTCTCTAGAAATGCTAGTACTACCTAGAACATGGCATTTACACGAAGTTGCAAATATGGTCAGGGTGAGATGTTGCCAGCACTCACCTCCAGATGGTCTTCTGTTTTCTCCTCAGTGGAGCCAGCCTTAGGTTGCGGTGGAGAAACAAATCCACAGCCCAGTTCTCAGCCAGAAACTATCACAGCCATGCTGGGAAATTGCCCTTGGCCTTAGACATGGGGTGTCGGGGGAAGCCAAAACAAATGTGGGCATTGACTTTTCAGAATTCTCAGTGACTACCAAGTGGGATTTATTCCAGGGCTGCAAGGTTGGTTCAACATCCGCAAATCAGTCAATGTGATACAACACATCAATAAAAGAAAGAACAAGAACCATAGGATACTCTCAATAGATGCTGAAAAAGCATTTGACAAAGTACAGCATCCCTTCCTGATCAAAACTCTTCAAAGTGTAGGGATAGAGGACACATACCTCAATATCATCAAAGCCATCTATGAAAAACCCACCGCAAATATCATTCTCAATGGAGAAAAACTGAAAGCTTTTCCGCTAAGGTCAGGAACATGGCAGGGATGTCCATTATCACCACTGCTATTCAACATAGTACTAGAGGTCCTAGCCTCAGCAATCAGACAACAAAAGGAAATTAAAGGCATCCAAATCGGCAAAGAAGAAGTCAAATTATCACTCTTCGCAGATGATATGATACTATATGTGGAAAACCCAAAAGACTCCACTCCAAAACTGCTAGAACTTATACAGGAATTCAGTAAAGTGTCAGGATATAAAATCAATGCACAGAAATCAGTTGCATTTCTCTACACCAACAACAAGACAGAAGAAACAGAATTCTCAGTGACTAATGGATGTATAAATTAACCCCCCCCCAAAAAAATTCTTCAGATATATTATTAGGTATCATCATTCATAAAGTATGCCCCACCTGTCCTGGTATTCTTGGAGATATACCAAAGTCTCTCCTTCCAAAACAGAATATTAGCCATTTTCACATTTCAAATAAATTGCCAGATTCAAATAAACTAAATTAACAGATATTTCACTATTTATATCTCCTTTCCATTATATTTTCTTAAATCTGGGCATTAAGGGGGCCATGGAATATAATGAGCACTGGGTGTTAAATAAAACTGATGAATCACTAAACTCTACCTATGAAACTAATAATATACTATATGCTAATTAATTGAATAAAATAGAAAATATATTAGTGGTAGCCAGGACTGAGGGAGGGGGGAAATGAGGACCGACTGCCAGGAGCATGGGATTTGGGGGAAAAGATGAGAATGTTCTAAATAGATTCTGGTGATGGTTGGGCGAGTCTGTGAGTATACAGCAAACTGTACTCTTTAAGTTGTTGAAATGATGCGTGGCTTCAACTCCATCTGGGACTGAAAGAAAATTGCCCAGTTGAAAAGGTGGAGGTGAGCTCAGGGCTTGGGCTGGATAAAAGAACTTCATGACTTCACAGTCTCTCATGGCTGGGTCAGGTTAGAGGTCTGTTTGGCTCCCTGCTTAGTGGGTAGATGACAGACAGAAATACACTGTCCCAAATGGAGAAGAGTGTCCTCTGGGCCCCACCCTGAACTACTGAACCACAGGCTTTAAGCAAAGTCTTTTTCTGAAAGACAATTTTATAAAGCTAGTGAGAAATTCTAGAAAGAGGAAGAGAGACAAGGAGAGACAAAATGTGAGCAAAAGTGGTGAACAGAGACAATCCCAGCCCTACACCATGAAAGCTTTTCGGACAACTTTACTTCTCCCACACACATTCCCCCCAGCATTGTGTTTATTCCATTCCCAGTCTTTCTCTCTTCTTTTTTTTTTTTTTTTTTTTTTTTTTTTGGTCTTTCTCTTTCCAAGTCAGAAGAAATTCACCCTCTTGTGTCTCCCTCAGAGGGTTAGCATTTGCTGGGATTTGCCCTGCCCCCGGGACTGGAGGGCAAAATGTTCCCAAGTGGCTTCAAGATGTTGGGGAACATAAAAGTGACTCCCTGATAAAGTGGAGCACTGTCACACATGGAGGAAGAGGTGGTAGCCTGGTGCTCCAAGCAAACTTAAAGAAAAAAAAAAAAATGTTATTTCATTATGGAAGGAAGGAAGAAGAGAAAGAAGGATGGATAGGAAGGCATAAAGGAAGGTCCCAGTGCTGGCTAGCCCTGTTTTCCAGCTGACAGTTTATCACCTTTCCTGAAATTTCTACCATTAGAGTCAATTTGAGTGTTAAAGTTCCCTTAAACGCAATGAAAAAGAACTCACGCACTGCCTTTCACTCCTCATGCTGTGTGCAAACACAGGGCGGTCATAATGACTTATATTCAAATCCCTGACCACACTACTTTCCTTAATGTTCTCTGCTGTCACTGTAGTCATTAGCGCCGCAGCTACATTAGCTAAATTGAGCAGCCCAAATGCAACACCTTGCCCACCCCCCAAATAAAACCACCGTACACTCTGCTCACATTAAGTAATGATTTGCAGTGTCCTTCTCCCTTCTCCGGCTCACAACTCTGCCAACAGCATTTCTTAATGCAAACAGTAAAGACTAAATTACAAACGTGATCCAATTTTACTCTGCATAATTAGTGGATTAGACATCAGAGAAAATCCACTTATTTTCATAGCTCATCCAATTTCCCACCTCCAGCTCTCCACCTCCTCCACCATCCCACACTCAGAGGTAAAGTCTCTAGAAGCACAGAGTGAGAAAGGGCTTTGTTTCTAAAGCGCCGTTACGGCTATCAAATTCATTTTTAAATGACTCCCAAGTATGATCTTTTCTCAGCTGGGATTTTTCCCCTAAGAAAACAAAGCCAGGGATTTGAACTACAGCACCTGAGTCAAGGAAAAAAAAAAAAAAAAAAAAATTGAAGGCTAAATTTTTTTCTTTTTTTTTTTTTCCAGAGATCTTGGAACAAACTGTCAGTCTGTCAGTAGCTAAAAAACACCAAGGCACTTGGATTTGGCTTGGCTTGGCTTATGGAATCAGATGGCTTGGGCTTAATTCTTGGCACTGCCAACTGTTTAATTCATTTTCTTATCTCTACAATGGGCATGGTGGTGAGTGTTAAAAGAGATAATATCTAAAAAGTTCTTGGAACGATGTTTGGGACATAGCAAATCTTCCAAACTATTTGCATGATTATTCTATGCCTAGAGTCCAACTGGGGAGAAAAGGCATCCCCAGCTCAGACTCCCAGCCCACCCCAAACGTCGGTGGAGATCTGCTCCCCGAATTGTGACAGAACCCCGAGCCCCCCCCCCCCCACGGCAGCTTGGAAGGCTCATGAACATGTTGTCCATCCACTCAGAACTGGCACAGATTGCCACAGATGGATCCCCAAAATGGCTCTCTTCAATATGGCAAAGTCTTTGCCGATGAAACAAATAGAAGATACTATGTCACTGCTCACAAGGTAGGGGCAGAAGTGGGGGCAGGGAAGAGGGGAGAGCTAGGAGAGGAAATAGGACTTCTCGCATTTTCTCCTGTATCTCTTCCCTCTCAAATGTCTTCACCAAACACCTGAGGAGAAAATCAAAATCCCAACTCCTGAGCTGCCGAGCACTTCCTCTTACCAAACAGCAATCCATTTGGGGAGCACTCATGTTACCTGAGCATCATAAGTATGACTGCTGCCATAGAAGTGAATGAGGTGGTTTTCCCAAGACAACTCTCTGAAGTAAATGCTAGTATTACTTTTGTTCTATAAATGAGGAAACCAAGGTCCAGAGGCAAGTAAATGTCTGAGGGCACCCCATTTTTTTCTGACAGAATGGCAGCTGCAGGGATACCTGGGTGGCTCAGTTGGTTAAGCAGCTGCCTTCGGCTCAGGTCATGATCCCAGCGTCCTGGGATCGAGTCCCACATCGGGCTCCTTGCTCAGCAGGGAGCCTGCTTCTCCCTCTGCCTCTGCCTGCCATTCTGTCTGCCTGTGCTCGCTCTCTCCCCCCCCCTCTCTGATAAATAAATAAAATCTTTAAAAAAAAAAAAAAAAAAAGAATGGTAGCTGCAAACCCAAACCTACTGTCCACAGAGCACATAACTCTTCTCCACAAGGCCCTGTTTCCTTGGAGCTTCCTAGTGGGTGCACGGGTATCAAGACCGGGATTGGAAAGTTGGAACGGACTGAGTGAGGAGTAGTGCTTCTATCATTCTAGCAGGAAGGGCCAGTGCGTCCTGGGATGAAGCATGGAAAGAAGACCTTCCCAAATGACACAGAGAGGCTTTCCTCTCAGTAAACACAAGGCTCTCCTCCAAAAATGCTGTGCCTACGTGTTACCTCTCAGCTCAAACCAACCCCTTTTCTGCTGAAATAAGCACAGAGAGCTTTTGCATTCATTCAGTATGTTCATTTGGCTTGAGTATATAGTGGGCTCTCAGAAAACAGGTCACATACTAAGCTTCTAGAATAAAATTCTTTTCCATGTAATCCTTCTTAACAAATGTTCTTTGCCTTGGGGATCCTGGGTGGTACAGTCACGTAAGCATCCTACTCCTGATTTCGACTCAGGTCATAATCTCTGGGTCATGGGATCGAGCCCTGAGTTGGTCTCCGTGTTCATCAAGGAATCTGTTTAAGATTATCTCCCTCTCCCTGCTTACACTCCTGCTCTTTCTCTCTCTCTCTCTCTCTCTCTCTCTGTCTCTCTCAGATAAATAAATAAATACATCCTAAAAACAATTTTTTTAATGTTCATTGTCTTCACAAGACATGCTCAGTACTACACTGACAGGAAGGACAGGAAGGTCTAAGACATCATCCTTGACCTCAAAAAGCTTGCAATCCAGTGGCCCCATGGCAGAATGTCAAGTCTAAGGAACATACAGACTGGGGGTTCCAAGGAAGATGTAATTCACTGGGATAGGAAGGTTCCTAAAATTAGCTGGAGGAGGTGGCACTCAGTGATGACCAGCAAAAATATGACGGCTCCTAGCTCCATTCTGCTTTCTGGTAGTAACCCTTACAGCCAGGTGGGATGTCAACAACCAAAGTGATAGCATGAAGAATCAAACAGAATAACCTGAAAGAGAGTTCTGATGATTGAAAACAGAGACCGGAAGAAGCTTTGGGTGAGTTTTGCCAGCATTGGCTTTAGTAGACACATCCAGAGAGACTGATGGAGGTTCTTGAACTTGTCTGTGATCTAAATATAGATCTTCTGGATTTATCTTTAGTTTCTTTGGGCGACTTCCTTATGAGAAGAGAGAATCTTCCTTGTAAATCTTAAACTGATTCTGTAAGAACATGAGCCCTGAAGTCAGACAGACCTAGGTTCAATTCTGCCCTTCTTTTTTTTTTTTAAAGATTTTATTTATTTATTTGACAGACAGAGATCACAAGTAGGCAGAGAGGCAGGCAGAGAGAGAGGAGGAAGCAGGCTCCCTGCTGAGCAGAGAGCCCGATGCGGGGCTCAATCCTAGGACCCTGAGATCATGACCTGAGCTGAAGGCAGAGGCTTAACCCATTGAGCCACCCAGGTGCCCCTCAATTCTGCCCTTCCGTACTTACTAGCCATCCTAATCTCTCTGTGTCCCCAGCTCTCCTTCCTGGAAGATGAGGTCATTATGAGGAATAAATTAAAAAAATAAAAATCCATGAAGATGCCTAACACAGAGGCTGGCACAAAGCAGGGAATCAATAAATATTAACTCTCCAGTTCTGCTAATAACTGGTTTCATTTGCCCTTCAGCCAGGCAAGAGTTTTTGCCAGGACTCAGTGATGAGACCTTGTCAACAAGGAGACTCGAGGGCATGGAGTCTTGAAACCTTTGTTCCATCCGTTACATTCATCCATCTATCTCCCTTCTTGAGAAATGCTGCTAGGAAGGAAGAATTACCCAGAGGCATCAGCTCTCTGGTAGCTTTGAGGAAACTGCCTGTTTCCCCTTTAATAACAAAGAAAAAAATTGACAAAGACCTTGTACAAACATACTCAAGCCTGTGAAGAACATTACCTTTCAAACAAACAAATGAAAAGATGATTTGACTGAATCTTTCAAATTGATTCAGAATCCTTTAGATGGAGGCTGGGAGCCTTTTTTCTGTAAAGACCAGTAGTAAATGTTTTAGGCTTTGTGGGCCTTAGAGACCTGGTCACAAGTATGCTGCTGTGCCATGGTGGGAGGAAAGTGGCCACAGACAATATAGGAATGAATGAGCTTAAATCTGTTGCAATAAAACTTTATTTATAGGCACTGAAATTTGATAATGGGATCATTATCGTGTAACACCAAATACCTTTTGATTTTTCTGCCAAATGACATGATTTCCCTCCTATGTGGAATTTAAGACACAAAAGGAGGGAAAAAGAAAAAAAGAGAGAGAGAGACAAACCAAGAAACAGATTCTTAACTCTAGGGAACAAACTATTGGTTTCATGAGGGGACATGGCGGGGGGTGTGGGGGGATAGGTGATGGGGATTAAGAGTACACTTATCATGATGAGCACTGAGTAATGTATAGAATTGTTCAATCACTCTATTGTACACCTGAAACTAACATAACACTGTAGGTTAACTACACTGGAATTAAAATTAAAAATTAAATTCAAAAAAACCAACAACAACAACCATTTAAAAATGTAAGAAGTCGGGGCACCTGGATGTATCAGTGGGTTTAAACCTCTGTCTTCAGCTCAGGTCATGATCTCAGGGTCCCCCATCTCCCTCTGTCTGCCTCTCTGCCTACTTGCGATCTCTGTCTGTCAAATAAATAAATAAATAAAATCTTTAAAAAAGAAAAAAAATGTAAGAAGTCATTCTTAGCTTGCAGGGGTGTACAGAAACAGGAAGGGGGCAAGATTTGGTTCAGGGTCATTTGCTTGCCAACACTGACAAGGACCCCTTGGGCCTTCAAAAAATCTCAGGAAATCTCTTGTCCAACCCCTATATTTGCAGCTCAATGTCAGAGTCATAGAGGGAAAGTGACTTGTCCAGGCCAGCTGGGTCTCTCAGATCCATGTAAGAAGCTCAACAGAGGGTTCTCTTTTTTCCACATCCTCTCCAACATTTGTTGTTTCTTACCTTGTCAATTTTTGCCATTCTAACAGGTTTAAGGTGGTATCTCAATGTGGTTTTGATTTGAATTTCCCTGATGGCTAATGACGATGAACGTTTTTTCATGTGACTGTTAGCCATTCATATGTCTTCTTTGGAGAAGTGTCTGTTCATGTCTTCTGCTCATTTTTTGACTGGATTATTTGTTTTTGGGTGGTGAGTTTGAGAAGTTCTTTATAATTTGGATACCAGCCTTTTATCTGTAGTGTCATTTGCAAATACCTTCTCCCATTCCATGGGTGGCCTCTTTGTTTTGTTGACTCTTTCCTTTGCTGTGCAGAAATGTTTATCTTGATGAAGTCCCAAAAGTTCATTTTCGCTTTTGTCTCCTTTGCCTTTGGAGACGCGTCTCCAAAGAAGTTGTTGTAGCCGATGTCGAAGAGGTTACTGCTTATGTACTCCTCTAGGATTTTGATGGATTCCTGTCTCACATTGAGGTCTTTCATCCATTTAGAGTTTATCTTTGTGTATGGTGTAGGAGAATGGTCAAATTTCATTCTTCTGTATACAGGTGCAATTGCACTACTGGGTATTTAACCCAAAGATACAGAAGTAGTGAAAAGAAGGGCCACATGCACCCCAATGTTCATAGCAGCAATGTCCACAATAACCAAACTGTGAAAAGAGCTGAGATGTCCTTTAAAAGATGGATGGATAAAGAAGATGTGGTCCATATATACAATGGAATATTACTTAGCCATCAGAAAGGATGACTACCCAATCTTTGCATCAACATGGACAGGCCTGGAGGAGATTTTGTGGAGTGAAATAAATCAAGCAAAATCAATTATCATATGATTTCACTTATTTGTGGAACATAAAGAATAGCATGGAGGACATTAAGAGAAGGAAGGGAAAAATGAATGGGGGGATTTAAAGAGGGAGATGAACAATGAAAGACTATAGGCTTTGGGGAACAAACTGAGGGTAATAGAGTGGAAGGGGCTGAGGGGATGGGTGAGCCTGGCGATGGGTATTAAGGGGGGCACATATTGTATAAAGCACTGAATGTTTTACACAAACAATGAATCATAGAACACTACATCAAAAACTAGTGATGTACTGTGTGATCAGTAACATAGCATAATAAAACTTTAAAAAATTAAAAATTTTAAAATTAAGGGGAAAAAAAGCTCAACAGAAAGAGTATGGCTGATAAACACCAGGCACTTATTGGCTTGAAAACAGAAAAGTCATTTTTTTTCAACTGCTGTTGACTACATTCAGTGTAAGAGGTTAAATTCAACAGATTCTTCCCACCCCCTTGATTTTCTTCATTTACTCTGTCATTTTCTAACTCAGGCTTGAGAGATCTGTATTAAAGATCCTTAGAAGTGAAATCGGATGAGTGATTTTTTGGGTGTCACAACCAGGACCAAAACTGTGCGTTTACCACGTGAATTTCCTTCGGAAACATTCAAAAACATTGCGATGTGTCTTCAACCTTCCGAACTGGTGAAAGGCAACATTGTAACTTCACCTTCACACGGAACTACCCAAGGAAATAAAAACTACCAAATGTAAAAGGTGGTTTTCTCTTTTAAAATTTGCTTTACATATTTTAATTCTTGTATTCCCCTTGAGGGTTAGATATTTCGGTCACATAGTTATCCAATTAAAATGAAAACTCTCTGCTTTATCCTTTAGGCGAGGACAGCTGCCAGCTGCTAAGTTTTATAAAGTCTTTAATCTTGTTCATAAATATTTAATAAGAATTGCTTGGTACACAAGCTAAAGTAAAGTAAGAAATCAAAGAAGGAATCTTGGAAGTAACCTCTGTGTTGTGTGAGAGCTTTGAAAAAACAAAAGCCCAATGACCAATGTCTCAATTTTCTAGTAACCATCAAAATATTTCTGAGTATTTTGATCACTCTCTTAGCTCACTTGTCCTCAAGAATGTACAAAATTAGGTAGATTACAAAAAGATATTAACCGTGACTATTTGTGCCCTTTTCTCCAATATCCTGCCATTTGTTTCTGAGACAGCCTCTCATGTTTCCATGGAAACCCAGAACGGAGGATCTCCAAGCACGTTGGCAGCCTTTGAGAATATAGACCTCTCTTTTTATTCTTGGCTACACACACACACACGCACGTGCACACGCACAACACACATATTCATATACACACTCACACCTACACACAGATGACCACCACTGATAGGTCCCCCAATAATGGGTCCATGATCAAAGGAGCGAGGCTGATACAAAGCGAAGGTCAAGCTAAGCTTTATTTTGTGCCAAACATCAAGAATCAAACCAACTGGTCGGGGCCGTCTCTTACAAAGAGGCAACCCCTCCCAGTCTCACAGACTAACTTTTATAGAGCAAAGGCCATGTGGTTGAGCCTGGCCACATACAGGTGGCCAACGAGATTTCAACACACAGAGAAAATTGCACAGTCATGCTAGGTCACACATGGGTGGCCAATTGAATTTCAATTTACCCTAGTAGGTATTTGAACTAGCCTATCACCTTGGTCAGAATTGGCGCCCAAAAGGCGGGGCTACTCTCCTTAGTACCTAGGGAGACAGTATGTGCGCCCCACTGATTGGATGTCTCCACCTGGCCTGACCAGCCCTTGTATCTGGGCTTTGCTACTTGGGACTAGTTTCCTGGACTTGCTTTTAAGTAAGTTCCTCTGGGAGGGGCAGGGTCAATCTAAGTTTACTGCATAAACAACAAAATGGCTCTCTCTGGCTAAGTAGGCCCTTACAACCACCACCACCATCACTGTCCTATGCATCTTTATCACAATATCCCAAACTCAAAATGCAAAACAAGTACCTAATGATAAATAGGCCAAGGATTCATATCTCTGTTCTTTGATCTGCTGAAGAGAACAAGCTGCCATGTGCCTTGACCTCATCTTTGAACTTTCTCTTCCTCCCATCACCTGTGTCCATGTTGCAAGCCCTCAAACACCTATATCTGAGGCATTTTTATTTGCACATCCTTCCAGACAGAGGGTCCTCATGAGTTTTTCTCTTTTTCCTTCATGTGAGATCACAGGGTATTGCAGAGACTAAAGTTATGCTATTGGCAAAGATCTCAGACCAGAAGGTTTTTCCCCACCTGCCTCAGTAACTAAGAGATTTCAGGATTAAGCACTTTTTTTTAAAGATTTATTTATTTATTTTAGAGGGAGAGGGTGCGGTGGGGAGAGGTAAAGGGAGAGAGAAACTCAAGCAGACTCTGAGCTGAGTGTGGAGCCAGACACAGACCTCGATTCCATGACCCTGAGATCAAACCTGAGCTGAAACCCAGAGTAAGAGGCTTAACTGCCTGTGCCACCCAGGTGCCCCAGGATTAAGCATTTTTTACTAATCACAAAAGTTTCTTTAAAGCTACCAAAATCTGAAAATAACAGAAATCTCAAAGATCTTCCTCAAACACTCTTGACTGTGTCCTTGCTCTGTCCATAGAAGAAAGAAAAATTAGGTGCCCACTAATTCCTTTGCATCAGGGTAGATGAAAGACAGAGAGAGTCAAATGGAAAGAGGAAAGGAAGAGGAAGAAAGAGAAAGACAGCAATTGATACTCCTGGCTTTCCTTATTTTAGGTCAATAATTCTGGGTGCTCAGATTATTCTTCATTTTTCCAGAAATGTCATTTTCCATTGCTTTAATCCTATCTTCGGTTGCTTCCACCATCTTAACTTTAGGATTTACTAATTCCAAACACCCTAGAGAACCTGTCCTTTCACTACAGGATTGCCTTGGCCTTCGAGGCAACCTCCCTGCAACAGTTGTTCATCCTGATTCCATTCCCTTCTACCAGGTCCACTGGTCCTTTGCCCACTCAACACTTTAACCACTGACTCAACAAATACTCAGAGGACAAGCTATGTGCCAGGCAGTGTTCTAGGCACTGGGCTCATAGCATCACACAAAAGTGATAGAAATCCCCACCTACTCAGACCTTCCATACCACCTTCAGCCGGCCCCTGCTTGACGCTGATCCATGCCTTCCTTCTCCAGCCCACCCTGACTCACGGCTCAGACTCCCATCTCTGACCCTGATCCTTTCCACCCTCCAGTGGAATATTGATTCTCACCCCTCACCTTGGCTCTAGACTCCTCTGCAAGTTGACTCATAACTACCCGATATCACTTCCTTATTTTTTACAAGATCTTTATGTCCCCAGACACTCCAATTCTTGGGCAGGCAAACCTCAGCACAATCATTTTTAAGATTTTTTTTAAAGATTTTATTTATTTATTTGACAGACAGAGATCACAAGTAGGCAGAGAGGCATGCAGAGAGAGAGGGAGGAAAGTAGGCTCCTGGTGAGCAGAGAGCCCAATGCGGGGCTCGATCCCAGGACCCTGAGATCATGACCTGAGCCAAAGGCAGAGGCTTAACCCACTGAGCCACCCAGGTGCCCCAAGATTTATTTATATATATATTGCATTTTCTGTGTGTCAGGTGCTGTTTAAATGCCTTAGACATAGTAATTCATTTAAGCCTTTTAACAATATGGAAAACAAGGGAGGTGCCCTTGAGGCCCATTTGTTGACTCCTGCTAAGTAAGAAAGCTGTGTCTTGGCACAGTCACTCAGCCCACAAGTGGCAAACCTGGGTTTCCCATCCTGCACTTGACAACGTGACTGTTTATTTGCTCCAAGTATCCTCATTGCCTTTAGTTCTGTTTCTGCCCACATTTCTCTTTTCCCCAAGGTCATGTGGAATGCGATCCTTATTATACATATCATCCATCACTCCGTGCTCCCTTCCATGTCTCCAGTAAAACTTCTAAGTGGCACTCCGCCAAGGACGTCACCTTGCAGGGACCACTTGTTCTATCCCCCAGGTTGATAAAAAGGAAGACATCCAGGATCCGTTTTGTCAAACTACAAAGAACCCACGCTCACGCATGCCCCCTGCATCTTAGTTCTGCTCTCATAAAAGGTGTTTGGATTTTACTATCTCTTCCCATATGGCGCTTCATTATACTGTCCACATGACATCCCCTATCCTTGACATAGCTCATCCCTCATGTAATGATGATTACCAGCCCCGCTCTCCTCTAACTTCTCTAGGGCAGTTTCCTACAGATCTAGGTTTTGTTTTATTTATCACTTCACTCTGCCCTTTCTTGCCTTAATTAAACTCAGCCTCAGGACATAGGAAACCAGAGAACTTCTTTTTTCTTCCTTTTGATGAAAGCAATATCATTTCCTGGGGACAGCAAATATTCCATGTACCTCCCACTCCCGCCCAAATTTACCAGTTAAGTTTCCAATACCTTTTGTCCTTTGTTCTCTACCCCTTAACGCATCTGCTTATCTGAGAGTTTCAAGGTTTGATTTACATTTTAATAGTTTCTGATCCAAAGGGAGGAAATGAATAGGAAGTGGCCTTGGTTTTTCCCCCTCTTTTACCATCAGCTCCTATCACTTTTTTTTTTTTTTCAAAACGTTGAAAAGCATCTATTTTCACATTCAGAACAATCTTCACAACTCACAGGAAAGGCCCTTCCTGTTATTTACATAAATGGATGGAAAAGAATTTATGTGATAAGAGCTCTCAGTTACCTGTGGGTTATAAGAAAGAAAGGCTAGCGGGACCTAAACCTCCGCAAAAGTATGTTTACCTAGGCGGCATGGTTTGAGGGTTTTTGTGGTAAACAAAACTCAAGCTATCTTCTTTTCCCCCGGTCCTCATTTACAACAAACACGACACCATCCAAATCCTGTTCTTCTGGTCGAGGAAGTCACTAATATCTTAATACAAATGAACATACTGAGCTCCTCGAGGGTTGAAATAGTGAGCACACCCAAGACAAAAGGACATCCTTGCCCAGTTCACTCCTCTTCCACATGACTGTCCGAATGAGCTTTCTGGAAGATTGCACCTCAATTCTGCATAAAAATCCTTTATGCGCGCCCATTGTCCTTTAGACATGAGATTTGGGCTGGGGAGCCCATGACCAAACCTCTCGGCCTCTCCAGTCCCACCTGCCATACCTGAGGTTCCCACACTGCAGAGCTCAATCCTGCAACCACATTCCTCTGCTGTGGGGTCCCCCTCCCCTCCTGCCCTGCTCTGTCTTTACTTAGCTAACTCCTTTCCCCCAACAAGACTCAGCTCCAGGATGATCTTGTGCTTCTGTCTCTCCATCATGATGCTAAATGTAATGGTCATTGTCTCCCCTACTGACTGTCATTCTGTATGAAAAAGAATGATTTTCCTACACGTCTTTCCCACGCCTCTCAAAAATAATGTAGTAACCTAACAAGCGCATGAACTATGAAATAGATGATTCAGTGAACAAACAAGTGAATGAAGGGCAAAAATGGAGTAGAATCGCCCAGAACCAACACCCCCAAGGTTGTAGTTCTCCTGAGGGTCTCCCCGATTATGGATACCAGAAGGTCCATCAGCTATCTGGAAGTACCATGTACATCATGACCCCAGAGTCGCTGAGTCCCAGGAGAATCTCAACTTTGCAATATTTGAGCCATAAACGGCAGGACTCCAGCATTTTGTCAAGGGGACAAGCCATTTGTTGCAGCTCTAAATGACCATGGCCTTAAAGCCTCAGGAAGGCCCTTCAGTCCAGCTGCCAGCAGCCGCCTGCCCAATCCCCTGAAAGCTCCACTTCCTTTCCAAGGCCAGGGACAAGCAGGCCTTAAATCCACTCCTGGGGCTTCATTCCCCAGAAACCAAGGCTGAGTTATCCACGGTAGCAGGGCACAGCCTGGATAGCTCAATTTGGCCAAAGGTCTAAGCACTTCAATGTAGCCCATGCTTCCTGCTTCACTGCCATTCCTATCACCACCATTATCAATATGATCTTTTTAAGTATCCAACAGAATGTGGCATGGGTCTTGAGAAGGTGTACAGGTAACCACAAATGGAAAAAAAAAAAATTCTTACACTTCTGACACTCAGGAGGCTGTTATCCTTAATATAGACTTATGAAAGGTTGGTGAGAAAAACAGTAAGATCTTATTTTTTTTTTTTTAAGGCAGCAAAGAGAAACTTCTACCTCTGGGAAGATGTAATAGATGCACTTTTCCCTCATCCTCCCACTGAGTACAACTAAAATGCCTGCACCTTACACATAAAACAAACAAGAAGACTATGAAAGGTGGAGAGAAGTCAGCCAACCAGCTAGGACCCTGGAGACGGGAGCAACAATGTGGTGGTCAGTTCCCTGGGCTTTCCGAGACTGAACTGAGAAAGCCAGCAACCTGGAAATGTCAATGAATGTGGACCCAAAGAAGCTTCCTAGAAAGCCTATTTTCTCTAATAAAAAGACCAAGGCCAGAGCAGCCTACAGGACAGATAGCTATTAGATAATAATTATTTTCCCCAAACGTCATCAGAGCTAAAACTCTGGCTCAACCACACCCCTGCCAGCGAAGTCCAGGTGAGGAGATTAGACTTCCACTCTTTGTGGATGCTAACAAGGTGCCCTAAAATCTTCCACCAGAGTGATGTCAGAAAAAGCAAAGTAGGGAGTCAGACCTTCACCTGAGCAATGACCGGTAAGCAGTGGGCAGTAAGGAGATTCCCGGTTCCAACCTTATGGAGACCGTGCAGGGTTGCTGCAGACTCATAGCATCACGTAACCAGCCCTCCCTCCATGCTGGGGGATCAGAGGAGGCCTCACAGATAGTCAGGGCTTTTAAAAAAAAAAGAAAAGATTTTGTTTATTTATTCGACAGAGAGAGAGTGAGTGTGCGCACAAGCAGAGGGAACAGCAGGCAGAGCGAGAGGGAGAAGCAGGCTCCTCGCTGAGCGGTGAGCCCAATGTGGGGTTCGATCCAGCCCTCTGGGATCAGGACCTGAGCCGACTGCAGATGCACAACCAACTGAGCCACTCACGCGCCCAAGAGTCAGGGCTTTCATCATACCCAGTGTTAATGAGGCCACGCTGCACACCACCCTCCTCCGGGAGGCCATATGAGAGCAGTGATAAGGCACCCCTGCCCTCCCAGACAAGGGAGGGATAAAGACATTCTGAGGAGCCAGCTCTCTCACCCCTGCCCAGGGGTCAACAGAACCTGAGTGAGGAACTGGGATTCCTACCCTTGCAGCGCAGTGATGAGGAGTGGCCCCTCGTCCTCTGACGGAGCTGTGTTGCAAACGCCAGCTAAAAGAGAAGCAGAAGGTCCGACTAACACCCTGAGTCTCATAACATAATACCCAAATGCCCAGGCTTTAATCAAAAATCATTCATCATACAAAGAACTAAGTGAACCTCAACTTGAGTGGAAAAAAAGGAAAGAAAGAAAGAAAGAAAGAAAGAAAGAAAGAAAGAAAGAAAGAAAGAAAGAAAGAAAGAAAGAAAGAGAGAATGGAAGGAAGGAAGGAAAGAAAGAAAGAAAGAGAAAGAAAACAAACAATACAGGGAAATTGGGATTATCTGACAAAGGTGTTAATCAGCCATCAAATAATACTTCAGTAAGCAACTGAGAACGTGTTTGAAACAAATGGAAAAATAGGAAGTCTTAATAAAATCTCAGCAAAGAAAGAGAAGATTAAAAAAACCAAATGGAAACTTGAGAACTGAAAACTGCAATAACCTACCAACTCACAAGCAAGATGCTGAGGACAGAAGAATTAGTGACCAGTGGAAATGATACATTCTGAACAATGGAGAGAAGGAGAGGAGGAACACACACACACACTCAGAAAACTGGGGTAACAGTTACAGAGAATCTCTCTCTACTATTTCTTATTATTGCATGTGGCTACAGTTATCTCAAAATAAAAAAGTTTAATTAAAAATAAAAAAGGAAACAGAGCACAGGAAACAGGAAATATGAAGACTCACAATTCCCCAAAGAGCAAATAAACATAGCATATCTGGTTGGGAGGAAAAGGGGCTAACCTTACGAATTAATGAGGTTAAGACAAGTTTATTTATTTTTAATTTTTTTAAACAAGAAGTTTCCAGCAGTTTTTCACATAATGGGGAGGGAAGCCCCTTGTGGTAAAACTTCCACTGTGGTATAATAGGACCATCAGAGGTTTATGTAGCATAATAACATCGTGGCTAACTTCTACTGAGTATCTCTGTTCTGGCAACTACGCTATATGCTTCACTTGGATCCTCTCATTGTCCTCACCAGGATCCTCAAATAAACCCTTTTTCACAGATGAGGAAATTGAGTTTTAAGATTAAGCAAATTGCACAAGATTCCGCAGCTCAAAAATGATAAAAACCAGGATTCCAAATCAGGCAGTCAGACCCCCCAAGGACACTCACACTCCTGCGTGTGTGTGTGTGTGTGTGTGTGTGTGTGTGTTGCAAGAGCTACCCCTCTTGCCGTAAGAGCTACCACTCCCTGGTAGGCAGATCTCCTGGAAGGAATGGGTCTGTTTGCATTCGGAGCCCAGGAGATCACAGCCCCGCTCCTGTTCCCAGATTCCAAACCAGGACTTTGGCTGGACCAGGCATTCAAGGCTCTTATGGTCAGCAAGAAGAAAGGACATGCAGGGCCCAAAGGAACCTCAGAGGAAAGCAGGAGGCATCAAGTGGCCCAAGCACAAATGGGGGGCCAGGTCTGGGGTAGCATGAGACAGTGCCATCGCATGACCCTTGCCCCCAGCCCAGTCAACCTAGCTCAATGGCTAAGCTTGGAAATGAGCCACAAGCATGTGTGGGGCACAGATAAGGACCTGAACTAGACAGGGCCGATCTCCAACAGCAACACCCCTGAGAGCTCCCAGCAGAAGGTGCTAAGCAAAGCATCCAGTTATCTTATTCCCGAGTATTTGGAAGTCAGACAAATTGCACCCTATGGATTCTCATGGGGTGATTCTCAGATCAGGCAGAGATGGGGGTGATGCTGGGAGGCTTCAGGAAGCTCATATCAAACTTCTATTAATAATGGCTGCAAGTGCTTCAATATTCCTTTGTGGTACTTAGAGCAATGTCATCACTTTTGTATCCTGAGTAAGTAAAGCAGGTCATACAGATTATACTATAGGTTTTCCTTGCTATCTGCACCTAGAGTGTTCCTATGAAGCCCTCCAGAAGCCAAAATGGTGTTAAGGGAAGAGGCAATACCACTAATTTATAGGAAACAATTTTGAGTATTCCCAGACCCAAAAACCTTTTCTGATACCTTAGGACACATCTCGATAATGGATCCACGAAACAAATCTAGATCGAGTACTGAAAACAAATCTCGATCCAGTACAGATGCTCACGACCATGTTCACAGCTCCAGCAGCTTGACACTGAGATCCCGTGTGTAGCCCCTGGGATGAGCTTCGGGGCACTCTCACCTTCTTGGGGTGCACACGGTCTCCACAACGGCTCCACTCACTGCAAAACAAATGCTGAACACTGTTTCTGCTTTCTTTTTCTTCCGTTAAAGCAAAAATCCCCTCGGATTTTTTTTTTTTTAAGATTTTATTTATTCATTTGACAGACAGGCTCCCTGCTGAGCAGCTAGCCCAATGTGGGGCTCGATCCCAGGACCCAGAGATCATGACCTGAGCTGAAGGCAGAGGCTTTAACCCACCGAGTCACCCAAGCGCCCCCCACTTCGGATTTCTTTCAGCTCCTAAAAACAGGTACTAACATGGGTCTTTCATAAAAGCAACATCATATAATACAAAATTTTGAAAAGTGGGGGAAACCTGTCATTACCAACGAAATGTATATTAAAATGACAGTGCAATACCGTTTCTTTTTTTCCTAAAATGTTCTGTAAGAGAGATGTCGTGGCGATAGAGGGAGTTGGAGAGAACAGGAACCCTGGTACACCACTAAAGGGACTGTAAATGCATACGAGCTTTCCGGAAAGCGTTTAGCACTGTGCATCCCAAAGTCTGCGGGGCCAACAAAGATTTATGGGGGGAAGATGTTCACTGCAGCATTATCTATGACACTGAAAAATTAGATACAACCAAAGGGAAAGGTTAAACAAATCAGAAATATCTATACAATGGCATATTATTGGCCGTTAAAGTTTTGAAAAATGGTTATTGGTATAAGGAAATGCTCATAAGATAATGTTAAGTGAAATAAAATGAGACGTTAAACTCAATATGTAGCATGATCTCAACTATATGTATAAACAAGGTCAAACTCAAATGGAAACACAACAAAACAGAAACAGCTAGCATCCCTCAGTGGGGAGATTTCCACATAGCGTTCTATCTTACTTGTTTTCAAACGTTTCACATAGTCTGAAATTGGCATATTGCTTTTATAATGGGAGTAAAACAAAAGAAAAATCCATGAGCCCCGTGCTCTCTGGCAGGTTACTAATGCTGTAAACACAGAGCAGTAAAATAAAAGCTAAAGCAGAGAAAGGTACCACAGCTATGTGACCACACATGTGCCTTTACGGGCTCTAGAAAGGGTCTGGCAGGACGAAAATGAGTAGTTTCTGTTTATTATTTATCACTGTCGCTGTCTGAAAAATAACACCCACAGGGGAAGGCCAGATGGCACCCCTGCTATGGAGGACAGAAAAAAAGAGAAATTCTAAATAATCTGTAAGGCAGAAAACACCTGGATGGGCACCGCCTGGGCACAAACGGAACTCAGCATGCTGGGTCACCGGAGCTTGGCGTGTTTTCTCTTCCACCTTGACCCTCCTCTAGGGAATGCCTGGACAGCCTCAATAGAATAACCAATAGGAGAAAAAAAAAGAAAGAGGGGGGGGGGGAGGATGGAAAGAAGGAAGAAAGAGAGGGAGGGAGAAGACAAGCAGGCAGAGAGGGAGAGAGGGAGGGCGGAAGCCCGGCAATCCCTTCCCTTTAGCAGCCCTAGCCCCTCCCCACACACCGCACTGCCCCAGGAGGTGCTCAGAGCATTGAGCCTGGGGCCAAATCTCAGCCAATTCAAAGCTTACAGACCAAGTCCTATTCTGCAAGTAACAGCCACAAAGGCCAACCCAGGACAAGCTTGCTCAGTAGGGAGCGAGCTGCAAGTTGGATAGTCCTAAGATTTTGCAGTCTTTCCATTAAGTTCAAACACCCTGTGGTTCAGTCGGTTAAGTGTCTGACTCTTGATTTCCGCTCAGGTCAGGATCTCAGGGTCTGGAGATGGAGCTCCTGCACCCGCACTCTTACCCCCCACCCCCCTCACTCCCACCTCCCATCCCTGCCAAAAAATACTTCAAACCCCTATTCCTATTCCTTGGCAAGGAGAGATCACCTGTTATCTTTGTATGCAAGAAAAAGAGAGATTAATAAATGTAGCTGTATTTCCAGATAAAGAAGTCCCTATGGAGCAATCAGTTCCCTATTCAGAGAAGCATGCCCACGCCTTATTAAGGGAATTCAAATTCAGCTCAAGCACCAAGAGCACAGCTGGAAAAGGAGTGTGGGCTAAGCCATTGGTGAGAACCCTCTGTGTTGGGCCAACCAGACCACAGCAATGAATGAGATGGACACAAATTCTGTTGACTCTTCTAATGTGTGAAGTGCTTTATGTACATTATTGTAAAAGGAGTAGTCTGAAATGGTTTTAAAGTATTTTCTTTCCTGAATTTTTTTAGATTTTTATTTATTTGACAGATCACAAGTAGTCAGAGAGACAAGCAGAGAGAGAGAGGAGGAGGAGGAAGCAGGCTCCCCACTGAGCAGAGATCCCTATGTGGTGCTCAATCCCAGTCACGACCAGAGCCGAAGGCAGAGGTCCCAACCCACTGAGCCACAGAGGCGCCCCTTTTTCCTGAATTTTAAAAAGGAATGCCAGACTTATCACTGATACAAAACAAATTCAAAAGAGGAAAAGTGTATATATTTGAACATAAGCCCATTTTGTTATCATTATAATTCTATAAATTTTACATTGTGTTTTATCATTGTGTCCTTTGACAGTTTCCCAATTGTCATTTGTCATCATTTTTTTTATCCTTTTCATAACATCTGTTCTTTTTTAACTCTGGTCAATATCATTATCTCATCATTCTGAAATAATTCTCTTTATTACTCTTTTCTTCATGCCATTTACCTAACACTATGTTAGTGCTTGACACAGATTATTAATGCCAAAGGTGAAATGGAGTCACTTCTGTCAAGGTATTTTTTATTTTATTTTATTTATTTATTTGACAGAGATCACGAGTAGGGAGAGAGACAGGCAGAGAGAGAGCGGAGGAAGCAGGCTCCCTGCTAAGCAGAGAGCCCGATGCGGGGCTCGATCCCAGGACCCTGGCATCATGACCTGAGCCGAAGGCAGTGGCTTTAACCCACTGAGCCACCCAGGTTACCATGTCAAGGTGTTTTAAATGGAGCCTGGAGGTCATTTAGGAAATGGCCTCCCTCAGGTCTTCACTGGGTGGTACCATGAACTTTGGAACTGGACCAAACCACAAAACTCCAAGGATTCTGCTTAAACACCTGCAGCTTACTGTGGGAATGAACTCTTGCCCACCGATAGCCTTAGCAACCAATTCTGTTTAGGCAAGTTACCTTCTCTACCACCAACACCAATCCAAATCCTTTATACACACCATATACAAGCTTTCCTGTTTTGTCTTTAAAAACCCCTGACTCTTGCTCCCTCATGGGAAACTATTTGGTTGCTACCCAAATCTGTTATACCCCAAACTGCAACTCTTTGGTCCCAAGGAAATACTTCTGCTGAAATGATTGGCCCCTAACAATTTTGCATTGAATGACATTTAACCCTCAGAACAACACTCAGGAGGTAAAAATACTATTATACAAAAGAAACTTGGGGCTTATGGAAGCAAAGTGAGCTGCCCACGTTTGCAGTGTGGTCAGAGAGAAGACTAGGGACTTGGTTGGGGGTGGTCATTCTTCCAACCTCTTCATTTACTCATTATCCAACACCGCCTCCCGCAGGGCTCCACTGATGAGATGGAACACACACCGAGATCCCCTGAAAATTCATCCTGGAAGACACTTAACCCAGTGTGATGGCCTCAGATAATAATGCTGCCCATCGACTCCAGCCACGAAAATCTTCCAGAACCTACAGTGTCCATAATTATTGTGCTTATCACCACACTATTTGCTGCTCTTGCAGGGCAATGGAAGATAAGGTAAAGCACTTGAGAGCAGGATAAAACACAACCATTTAAAAAAGGCAGGAAATGTAGTTGATAAAAATGTAATTACTTGTTTCTTCATAGAACGTAGTTGCAGAATATAATCTCTAGTTTTGCTGTTTCTATTGCTGCAAACAATAAAAAACATTTAGGAAAATTATTGTTAAATTTTTCTCTGAGCTCTATCAAGCCGTTTTGCATTCCAATTAATTGATTTTTTTATAAGACCCTGTTTTAAGAAGCTTAAAACACTGTATAGAAGGCTCAAAGGCCCGTGGCTTCCAGTATCCTGTTCCATACTAGGAGATTATATTAGGACAATGACATTTAACTCTTTTATATTCTATGACATAATTCAAGAAAAGACATCTCTCTATTATCTTTTTCAAGTTACTGTTCTGTTTAGAGTACTTTGGTGTTAAGGTAATCAATAGTATGGATTATGTGGTGCTTGTGAAACCCTATCTTGGAGGGAGGGAATGTAGCAAAACAATAACGACAATAAAAGAAGTATTTTTCTCCCCTCTGATCTTTCAAGCCTCTTTTGTGGGACTAATTCTTCCTTATATTAAAAAGGTATTTTTCTACTTTTCCTGTTAATGTTATATTTTTTTAAATGCCCTGTACTGGAGCACCTGGGTGGCTCAGTGGGTTAAAGCCTCTGCTTTTAGCTCAGGTCATAGTCCCAGGGTCCTGGGATCGAGCCCCACATCGGGCTTTCTGCTCAGCAGGGAGCCTGCTTCCCTCTCTCTGTGCCTGCCTCTCTGCCTGCTTGTGATCTCTGTCTGTCAAAAAAATAAAATCTTTAAAAAAAAAAAATGCCCTGTACTTTTAGGTCCCCAATTTTCTTCTGTACTAAAACTATTCAGTCCCAAGTCAGAGTCAAAAATGTCCATTCATTTCACAGGAGAGCTTCTTCATCCAGGAGAAAGGTCAAGGCCACGTTCTGCATTTCCCCCTGGAGAGCACCTCCCTGTCCTCACCTCAAGAAGGTAACTCTTCTTCCTCCAGAGATGGGACCGAGGAGAATTCAGGACAGGAAAGGATTACCTCCAGCTGTAGCAGAAGGCTAAGGTCAACTCTCTATCTCAGGGCCCTTTTTGCAGGGGCATTTCAGATCCCAATGGTAAGCACTATCTCCTCCAACTGGCTGCTATGGGGTCCCTCCTCCGCCCCTGCCCCCTGCAGCCCTCCAGACACAGCACAGCCCTGTTGTATCCTAAAGGGCCTCCAAGTGGCAGTCTTGGATCAAGTCCCTTTAAGGGACCACGAGGTCAGCTCTAGAAGTGCAGCCTATTCCCAAAGCAGCCAGCTGTCCAGATGGACACAGGATCCCACCTTCAGACTTCCTGCTCTGCATTCCATCGTCTCTATGCCTCATGGTCCTCAGATGACTAGGTCCAGCTCTCTTCGTGGTCTCTTCAGAGACATTCTCAATGAGTAGAAGGAAAAGGAAGCACCCACCCACTCACCCCCCATTGGAGCAAGGGAAGGCACATGCTACAGTATTGGGACAACTGCCTTGAAGAAATCCTGCTGAGAAGCTGGATGTCTTGCAAGGGCTGCTGCTTCATCAGGGTACGCAGTGTGCCAAGCCACCTCAGCTTTGTGGCTCAGCAGCAACCACCCAAGCTCAGGGAAAAGAGCGTGTGTCAAAGCCACACCCACCCTTGTATGCTTTGGCCTGAAAGTGACATGTGTCCCATCCGTTGGCAACCCGCTAACCAGGACTGGCCATTGTGGCCCCACCTAACCGCAAGCAGGTCAGGAAATGTAGGAGAACAGAGAAAGTTTCAGTGAGCATTCCTAGCCCACCTGCAAGCCCCCAAATGAATGAGGGGCTTATGGACCAAAATAAGCTTTTAATTTACTTTACATGTCTGTCTTCAACACTAGAGCATCTCACTTTGTTATATGGTAGTTTCTGGCACCTTATGTTGGGTATCAGCCTAAATAGAGACAAAAAGAGTCCTATTATACTTGAGTTAAAACTTGGAAAGCTTACAGCATACAATGAAGAAACTTAGCATGTATGAAGCGCCTCCTAGGTACCAGGCACTGTTTCATGTTGTTTACCTGCATGGACCTCGAGGACAGGAATGCGGAAACATAGGTGGTAATGCCCCAGTCTATCATAAGATGGAAACGAAGTCCCAGAGACTAAATACATGGGCCAAGTTCAGTTCATCCTATTGAAGGGGTCAGGTTTAGCATCCAGAGTTGCATTTTACAATAGCCTTCTCTTCCATGTGGTTCACATTTTTCCATCTCAAACAAAATACACTCAATGCAGGAATCCATTCTCTTGGCATCTACATATTCAGAAAGCTATAATATGAATTTGGGGTTAATATTAGGATCATGGTCATAATTGATGATTTTCACTGGATTTTAGAAATGTAAAGCCATCACTAGGTTCCAAGTAATGACAGATCTAATAATCATTTATTGCATTTCCGTCTGTCGAATTGTTTTCAATTTCATTATGCACTCCTAAGAGTCATGCCTTCCCTGGGATCTTGCCATAGCTATGCCCTCAGCTTTATGCACCCTTGGTAGGTAGAAGAAACCTAAAGGGGATGGTGAGGGCAATGCATGAATAAGTTTGCCAAGCCATGCTTGACACCTTCCCACTTGCCTACTGCTCTCACCTCCATTTTGGCCTCCATCTGTTAGTTAGACATCCCCTTCTTGTACACCTACAATGATTTCATCCACAAATACCAAAGGTTCATGCAATTTATAAGATGTTCATGCATAAATCAAGTAAGTGTGTCATACCATGGTTCCAGTCTTCTTCATGCTTGGGAGAACTGTATGACTTATTTATGTACAGGTACATAAGAACTCTAAGCTGGAGAAAATCTAATGAATTGGACTGAAAGTACAGTATATGGTTTTGAATGTGTAGAAGACAGGTCATCTTCAAAAGCATGTCCATATAGCAACTCAAAGTGAGGCAACGGGGGTGCCAGGGTGGTTCCCTCGGTTAAGTGCCGGCCCTTGGCTCAGGTCATGATCCCATGAGATTAAGCCACACATCCGGCTCCCTGCTGAGCAGGCAGTCTGCTTCTCCCTCTCCCACTGCTGCTCCCCTGCTTGTACTCCCTGCTCTCCTTGTCAAATAAATAAATAAAATCTTTTAAAAAGGAAAGAAAAATTGAGGACACAGTCTCCAGGCTCAACCAGTTGTCAGACCCCTCACAGCTGTTGAGAGGTAATAAAAACTCTTTTTAAAGGATTCCCCAATCCTACACAAGAATCATTGTTTATAAGACAATGTTTATGAGTCCAGAGACTCTGGAGTGCTTAAGAAATTAGCAGTGTAGAGAGTAGGAAAGACAGAACAAAACGAAGAAGAACTACATAATAGGAGTAAAGTTTCAAGCACTGCTAAATGACGTCTCCAAAAGGTGGCTGCAGAATCCCCCTGCAGGCAGGGCCTAGTGTCAGCCTGGAAGCCACCCAGGTTTTCCTCCCCTCTTGAGGAAGTCCAGTTAATGTCACAAACACTTACTGAGCTGTCCTATGTATGCAATGGCACAACATTCTCATTTCACAGAATGCAGTCATGAACGTGACATTAACCTTGCCTGCATGCATGTTGGGGCTGGAGGAATCATACACCAACAAGGCCAAGGCCTAAGAGTAGGGCTGGACAGATAAACAGGGCACTAGGCAGAAGGCAGAGATCACAGACCATTGGAGACTCTGCGTGACTCAGCACACACATGCGTGCACAGCAACACAGAGACAAAAATGAATATGATTGTGATCTTTATCCTTAAAGGCTACATGCTGTATTGGGGTGACTGGCCTACAAACAAACAAACAACAACAACAAAAAAAAAAAACGTGGCAGAGGGTTACTTCTCAACTCTTTAAAGCTACCAGTCTACTGGGGATTTTGACCTCTGAAAAAAGGCAAAGGTCAGAGTGTGGGTTATGGATTTGGAACCCGGACAGGCAGGGTGAAGAAGTTGGGAGGAGAACATGGGAGACGTAGGGCAGACATTGCTCATAGTCCGCCCAGCGCACAGTCCTCTCCATCTTCCTGCAGAAACTCCTTGATCACGGAGAAGGAAGGAGCTACCTCCACCCCTCCTCCCAGAATACAAATCATGATGCTTCTAAGTCAGTGCCGAATCCATTTCTCTTTACCAGACACTGATGGTAAGGTGGGCGCCGTGCTGACCAATGATTCATAAGGTAAAATCCATGGGAGACTTTCACTTGTACAATAAAAGGACAGACCCTCTAAGAAGAAAGCTTTCTGGTGCCCGTCTTCTCGTGGCAACACTCCGAGCACACAGTATCCTGATGCTGGAGCAGCCATCTCGCGATGGCCATAGGTTTAAAGCAAAGAAGAACCAACACAAGATGGTGAAGCACAAGTACATAAAGAATCTGGGTCACAGGAGCACCTGGGTGGTGCAGTCAGTTAAGCATCCAACTCTTAGTTTCAGCTCAGGTCATGATCTCAGGATCCTGGAAATGAGTGCCGCCATCAGGCTCCGTGCCCAGCATGGAGTCTGCTTGAGATTCTCTCCCTCTCCTCCTGCCCCTCCCACTTGTGCATTGACACTCACTCTCTTTCTCTCTCTCTCTCTCTCTCTGTCTCTCACTAAAATAAATTTTAAAATCTTAAAAAAAAAAAATTCTGGGTCCTAGCTGAAATTTTTGAGCCATTGAAAGACCTTAGAAATGCCTACTTATAAATTGCTTTGTAAGTTAACAAGGAACATCTTCATAAATCAAGCCAGTGTTCATTGAGGGTTGTTACCTGTAGGCAAAAGCATCCTGACCTCTGTGGGGCAAAAAACGTCTTAAGTACTTCTTACAGTATTTTGTAAGGTGAGTAATACTATTACTCCCATTTTATAGGTGAGTAAACTGAGACTCAGACAATTTAATTTATTGTCTCAACGTCACACAGAATATAAGTAGATGCCCAAATGGAGATTTGATCACAGGCTTAATTCTAAAGTTTGTTCTCTTACCACTATGAAATCTTATTACCCAAAAAAAGGCAGAGCCCATTCCCCGAAAATTATTCCCTTAATGACCAAGAGTCAAGAAAATGCATATGAAAGTCTGTTGGGAAGCAATTTGAATCTCCTCTCTCTTAAACTCGACAAAAACAGATGGAGGGTCTGGTCTGGTTTGGGTACTGAGTTACAGAAAAGAACTCAACAAGCCCCCTGCTCACGGTTTCAGAAGACCAACCAACCTCACGTTCTAGAACAGCCTTCACCGGAATCAATATGATGTCCGACCTCAGCTGGCAACTACATGATTCAGTCAAACATCTGGAGGCAAAATATCTGGAAAACAAAACACTGTGATTCCTGGTGAGCCTGGAAGGACAAATGGGGCCTGAAAAGAAAAAGTCAATCCATCATTTGAATGGTTGCAGAAGCCCTCGTGTTTTCTGCCACGCGGGCCCAAAGTTAAAATGAGCACTGATGCCCTTTGCCTGATTTTACCTGGTGACTGCTGAGCTCCACCTCCCTTTATCGCTCCTCTTCCGAGGAGGCAGAGCTGCCAGAAACACCCTTGTGAATCCTAACCCCTAGCCTAGGGTCACACTACTCTCGCTGCTGAAGATGCCTCAGGGGCTCCCCAGAGATCCCTATGTGCTATTGTCGCCCCTGCTTCCAAATCTCTAGTAGTCCAGGTGCCCGGGAATTAATAAGCGTCTCCTTGACTTGAGGCTTGCAGAGGTTAGCTCACAATCCAGGGATTTAGCTCTTCAATCTCATCGGCAGGGGAGGCAAACTTTCCAGCCCTGAAACAGCAAAAACCTTGTGCATGGCTCCAGGTGTAGCCTAAGAGCAGTGCCGGAAATATGTAGAATAATAATGATAGCTAATATTTATTGAAAGCTGGCCCTATGACAACTCCGCTTTTTTTTTTTTTTTTTTCTCCCCGGGGGACACCAATTCCCAGAAAAAGCATCTATTTGTGTCGTATTCCCAGAAAAGCAGCAGGCCCTGATTCATTCTCTCTTCTCCTGTCCCTCGTGTTCCTCCCGCTCCTCCTCTCTCTCAGATCACAGGGGTGTGTTACTGGTCAGTTTCAGAGTCAAGAGAAGCCTCTAGGAGGAAGAACTTCCCAAGCAAGACCCCAGCCTGAGGCTTGACTTGCTCAACATTTTTTTTTAAAGATTTCATTTATTTATTTGAGAGAAAGAGAGTGAGGGCCTGAGCAACGGGAGAAGCAGAGACAGAGGGACAAGCAGACTCCCGGCTGAGCAGGGAGCATGACATGGGGCTCCATCCCAGGATGCCAGGATCGTGACCTGAGCCGAAAGCTGACACTTAACCAACTGGACTTGCTCAACATTTTTAGAGTGGACTTGAGCTGTGCCACTGAAAGCATGCTCAGCAAATTCTCCATTGAAACAAAGCATTTGAAGAAGCAGCTTTGAGGGGGATGCCTGTGTTAGAATGCAAAGTCCTGTACTTTGATTCAAACAGCAGTTCTCTACAGGTAAAATGGGAATCTGGCTTAAAGTTGAGTATGTATTTAAAAGTCAGATTTTCTTGTTTTGTTGCATTGGCTTAAATTACATATTTTTTCTTTTCTTTTTTTTTTTTTTTTTTTCACAGCATGTCACAATTAAAAATCAACTCTTGTGGAACACCCATGAGGTTCTACTTACTGTTCTAAATAGTAGGTAGGCAGAAGAGTAGCCCCTAAAGATGTCCACATCCTAACCAGCAGAGCCTGTGAACATGCTATGCTAAATGGCAGGAGAGAATTAAGTTGCTTATCAGCTAACCTTAAAGAAATTGTCCTGGATTATTTGGGTAAGCCAAATGTACACAAGGCCCTTGAAATGTGGAGGAAGGCAGAAGGTCAGAGTCTGAGAATGATTCAAAATTGTTATGCTGCTGGCTTTGAAAATTGGGGAAGTAGGGGCGCCTGGGTGGCTCAATTGGTTAAGGGTCTGACTCTTGCTTTCGGCTCAGGTCATGATCCAAGGATCATGGGTTCAAACCCCAGCTCGGGCTTGGTGCTCAGCGCCAAGTCTCTCTCTCCCTCTCCCTCTGCCGCTTCCCCTACTAAGTTCGTTCTCTTTCTCTCTCTCTAAAATAAATACATAAATGAAATCTTTCAAAAAGAAAATTGAGGTAGTGTCCATGAACCAAGAAGTGCAGGTATCCTCTGGGAACTAGAAAAGCTAAGAAAACAGATCCTCCCACAGAGACTTCAGAAGGAACACTACCCTGCCTATATGGTGATTTTAACCCAGTGAGATAGACCTATTCTGACCTCCAGAACGATAAGACTAAAAAATCTTAAGCCACCAATTTTGTGGTAGCTTGTAAAAACACAAATACGATTCATTTTGTTTATACCTTCACTGCCTTATTTGATCCTCACTGACCCTGTGATTTATCTCCACTTTACGAAGAAAAAACAACTGAGGGAGCGCCTGGGTGGCTCAGTCACTTAAGCGTCTGCCTTCGGCTCAGGTCATGATCCTGGGGTCCTGTGACTGAGCCCCTCGTATGGCTCCCTGCTCAGCGGGGAGTCTGCGTCTCTCCCTGCCTCTGCCCCTCCCCTCCCACTCATGTCTTCGCTTGCCTTGCTCTTTCTCTCTCAAATAAATAAATAAATAATCTTAAAAAAAAAAAAAAATTGAAGCTCACAGGGGTTAAATGACCTGCCCAAGACCACATGGCTATTCAGTGACAAAGTAAGATTCAAACCAGAGTCTGTCTGACTACAGAACCCAGGATCTTCGCTGTGTCCCATGCTCTTTGTCAGCAGCATAGACGCCGCAGCCCGCCCCCTACGAGTCCCAAAGAGACTATAGGAAGGAGCAACTCTTAAAGAATAAATGAGAGTAGCAAGTGAAAAAAAGGAATGAGAAAAGGAAAGGAGAGAGGGAGGGAGGAGAGGAGGAGGAAGGTGACGAAACTTCCCCACAGATGCTACAGGTATGTTTTCGATACGTGTCTGCACAGGATATAAAATTTATTTCTTACTGCAGTCGAAGTAAAAAATATTTTGAAACACAAAATATTCCTACAACATACCCCCTGGAGAGCAAGAGAAAATATAGCCCTGCTCCTGTCTTTGGGAATACCCATCATCTGAAGAGAGACTCGTAACAAGCGACTGGGATGCCATGTAGCCTGGGCTGGGTCGACTATGATCTGCCAGAGCACCCCAGGGGACGGGCTGGGCTCACATCATCCCTACTGCCCCCGGAGGTCCACAGAGACCCCCTCAGGAGCTCACAAACGATCGGCTGCACTGGCCACAGAACCGCTTCTCAGCACTAGCCCTGCTGCTGTAGCTAACCCCATCCCTCCACCTGTTTGTTCACAATGGAGGTAATATCAGCTCCTGTCCCTTCATCTCTCCTGTCATCAAGACCAGTAGATACTGCCTCCTAAATCCCCAAATCATCTATCTCTCTCATCCCTATTGCCATGGCTTCCAGACCCTCCCTCCCACCGGCAGGGTTGCTGGCTCCCTGTGTCTCCCTAGCCAGCCTCCGCCCAGAGCCCACTCCCTCCCTGCCCAGCCCAGGCTGCGCTCTGCCACCACCAGTCCCACCATGTCTCCTCCCTCCCCCGCTCCCTCTGCCGCTGCCAGGGCTTTTCCCTTAGAAGGCATTTTATAAGGTCAACATTTGCCCCCTGAAGTCCCCATTGCTAACCATTTCCCATAGCACACAGACTCTACAGTAACTCCCTGAAAGTGCCCACAGACGCCATCAATTTTCATGCCCTGCACATTTTCAAACACTGCATGACTTCTTTCTTCCCCTGGAGTGGGTTGTTGTTTCTCCCTGCCTTTCCCTCCATCTAGCAAGGCTGGAAAATAACTGACTCCCTTAGGCAAAAGAAATCGTATCCTCTGCTGAGCCCCCACATCCCTGCGAACCTGTTTCTTTTACAGTATTAACCCATTTATATCCTACTTCCTTCTCCAGTGTTTCCAAAGCAGGGACCACATTTCAGCTCTATTTTGTCCCCAACCCCTGACTCAGGGACTGGGGCATGGTGAGCCTTTCCAAAGAAGAAGTAAATGATGATTGGAAGGTAAACCAGGAGCTCCAGACCTTGAGAATGTGCCTGCCTCCTCGGCATTTCCTTCTGGATATCTCCCATGGTCCACAGTCCTACTGTTCAGAAGGGGCCTCTGGATTCTCCTCCTGAAGCTGGTCCGTATCCCGAAGGCTCCCCCTCTGTAATGCTCTCCTGGAGCCAGGAACCTGGCCGATGCCCCTGTCCTCTTCTCCTCGTGTAGGTAACACGCCACATTTTTTCGCCTCCAACAGGCACCCACCACACATTTGCTTGTCTCTACGCTCACGGGCACCTCCCAGAAGCAGCCACCATCATCTTTTCCTATACCACGGAAACAGTTTGGAGCTGCTTCATCCACATCCATACTTGCCCACCTCACACTCCAATCCATTCTGCAAACAGCAGCTGCTATAATTAGGGATTAAGAGAGATCAGATCATCTCTCCTATGTAATATACCCTTCTCTTTAATGCCCTTCGGTGGCTCTAAATCGTGAGAAGAAGGTCAATTTTTCTATTTTTTTTTTTCCAATGGCACACAAAGCCCTGCTCCGTCGAGCCCCTGCAGACTTCTCTAGAAGTCTGGTCATAGCAGATTTCACCTGGTTTTTATGCCTTCCACCTCTGGGCTTTCCTGAAGCTTCCTCTGCTTAGAACCTGCTGAGAAGGGACAATTCCTTCAAAGAGGACACTATTCTTGCCTCAGTGTAATTAACTCTTCCTCCCAAAGCACCATGCAGTTTTCCTTTCTTTTTTCTTTTTAAGATTTTATTTATTTATTTGAGAGAGTGAGAGAGAGCATAAGTCGGGGAGCGGCAGAGGGCGAGGGAGAAGCAGGCTCCCTGCTGAGATGGGGGCTGAACACCCTAACAATGCCAGCAAACCCTGGGATCATGACCTGAGCTGAAGACAGAGGCTTAACAGACCGAGCCAGCCAGGCGCCCCCAGCGGTTTTCCTTTCTAACTTAGCAAAACGTCAGTTACACATTTTATTTGTATGCGTGTTTGACTCATGTCTGTTGACTGGACTCTAAGCTTGCTAAAGGCAGGAACCCTATCTAACTGGTTCATCCTTTTCTCTCCAGCTGCTAGCCTGGCACACTGTAGGGGCTCACCTAACATTTGATCAGTGGAGAGATTTAATCAGTGGAATAGACTGCTTTGCAGAGCTTCAGTTTCCCAGAAAAGTCCCCGGGGCCCTGGTGGGGGCCAGAGGGAGACAGGCAGACACAGCAGGTGAACCCGGGAATCCATGCCGCACTTTGCCCAAAGATCCGCATGGGTCTGATTTAGATGCTGGCTTTTCGCATAAAAGTTCACTTTGAAAATAAGCATTCTACTTATAAAATGTGAATATTAATCTTAAAAAGCAGAAATGTGGAGGAAAGGGATTGATAACAAAGGGACAGCATGAGAGAATTTGGAGGACGGTAGAATGGATTTACATCTTGAATGAGCAGTAGTTACACGATTGTACGCATTTGTTAAAACTCATAGAATGTGCTGACTTTTACAGTGTGTAATTTTTTAAAGCAAATAAAAGGAAGAAAGACTTGATTGCCTTTGGAAGTTATTTCCAGATTTGTAAGATTGAAGGAATTTCATAGCATGACCAAAAAATGTATTTCGTGACCAAACGCATACACACACTAACACAGAGCTTAGGACCCTGCAACTCGATTTTTCTGCAAAGACAAGATTAGCCTGGATGGGAGGCATGCGGCCATTTTACCCAATGGCAAAACCAAAAAATGATTTCTGACCCACTTTTTAAAAAGATTTTATTTATTTATTTGAGAGAGAGAAAGAGCAGAATAGGGCAGAGGGAGAAGCAGACTCCCCACTGAATGAGGAGCTCGACACGGGGCTTGATTCCAGGACCCTGGGATCATGATCTGAGCAGAAGGCAGAGGCTTAACCTACTGAGCCACCCAGGTGCCCCAATTTCCAAACCACTTAAATATGTCAACTATTAGAGTAGATTTGTTTTATGTAATTGGTTACAAATACATAAAACCACCTATTATATACAGTAACATGCTGATTCAGAAATACTGCTTTCTTTACTCCTACATTTTATGAAACAGCTTTTTCCCTGGAACTCTTTATACACATTGCTGACAACAGAGGGTTAGCTGTCACCAGAGTCAATTTTTGAGTCACAAAACACAAAACATGGTTTTTCCACACATACCATCTCCTCTCCCATAATTGTCATTTTTTCTAGGGGGTCCCTGGGTGGCTCAGATGGTTAAGTGTCTGCCTTCAGCTCAGGTCATGATCCTGGGATCCCGGGATCAAGCTCCACACTGGGCTCTAGGCTCAGCAGCAGAGTCAGCTTCTCCCTCTCCCTCTGCCTCTCCTGTTGCTCATGCTCTAACAAATAAATAAAATCTTAAAAAAAAAAAAAAGACATGTCCTTTTTTTGAATCAACATGATGTTGTCACTAGACCATTTTTGTTAGTCTTGTCGTTATAGTCACAAGGACCACAAAGCAAAAATTCTCGGCTGTAGCGCTACTGACATGGGACCAGATGATAGTGGTGAGGACGCGCCCTGTGGGCTGAGGAGGGCCAGCAGCATCCCTGGCCTCTGCCCACGAGTTGTGGCAGCACATCCCACCCCTATCAGTCGTGACAGCCAAAATGTCTCCAGAAATTTTTAAATGGCCCCCAGGGGGACATCACCCCCAGATAAGAGCCATTGCCGGAATGACCTCTTACCGCTATATGACATGATTTTACAATAATTTGTTCACAACAACCCCAGTATTTTGAATTGTAAGGTCACATATCCAGAAACTATAAGATTGTTAGAAACTCCCTTGCCTCATCTCTCTGATTCTATTCTTTGAATCTGTAGTACCTTCAGAGTAGCACCGACTAAAGGATTTAAAGTACTGCAAGCTACGTGTCTTCCCCGAGTAGAGATTGGCTGTATTTCTGGCGTAAGGACTCACATAAAAGAATTCTGGCTCTTTTGAGAATGAATTCTGGGGAAACTTCACTTGAGATGCAGGCGCACAAGATAACCAGGCTAACCTCAGCCACAACAATCTCATGACTGAGCGTCCAGCGTCTGCTTGAATCTCTCACGTGACAGAGGACTCACTACTTCACCTGGTAATTCTGACGGAATAGTTCCTTTTTCTAATTAGCTCACATGTCTCTGCCTAATACTTCTAGATGTCAGGCTAACATCTAGACAAAGTCTGCCTCTTGGCAGTTGGGCGACACTTTATCTCAGGACAGCAAATGCATTTTCTCCTTCCTTGTTTCCTAGATCTCCGAGCTCCTTCACTACTGCTTGGAAGACACCTTTTCTCAGTAGGAGTTTATCCTAGGCCTCATCAATGGCCTTGTAGAAAGTATGGCTTAGGGGCCTCCTTGGTAGCTAAGCTGGTTAAGCATTTAATTCTTGGTTTCAGCTCAGGTCTTGACCTCAGGGTTGTGAGTACGAGCCCCACATGGGGCTCCGTGCTCAGCAGGGAGTCTGCTTGCGATCCTCACTCTCCCTTTGCCCCTTCCACCCCACTCTTTCTCTCTCTAAATAAATAAGTAAATAAATCTTTAAAAAAAAAAAAAAGTGTGGATCAGAATTAACCCTGAGGGATTCTGCAGACAGAGGGCTGGGAGCTTTCACCATCTGGACACCCTACAGGCTAGAATTAGCCAGCTTTTTTTTTTTAAAGAAAGGATTCACACCATTTTATAATATTCAGCTTAGGGGCTGTAAAAATTCACTAAACCCCACGTAAGTAACTACTTCCTCTTTCATCAAGAGCACTGAAGAACAACAGCTCCTCTGAACCTAATCTTGCCCAGCAGAGAGACTTTGGTGAAATGAAAGGGTCGCAGGGGAAAGTGACCATGTGCTATCTAGAGAGCCCCCTTCCTTCTACAGACACACAGAGGGAGGGAGACAGAGACAAAGAGAGAAAGAGAGAGAGAGGGAGGGAGAAAGATCAAGAGATTAAGAGATGGAGAGAAAAAATGCCAGCATCTTATCAGTACTTTTTTTTGTGCAGTGTAATTTAGGCTTTATCTGGTGGTCCACTGTGAGCCTCAGAGTCTTCATTTATGTGGTGGTAAAAACCCGCCCCTGCTCCACGGGGTCTTGAAGAAAAGTCACAATGTTCTGAGGATCTGATATAATGATAGTCTGCATCTTTTAACTGAAGAGCATGAAAGAAAAATGAAGTTTGATTTCTGCTATAGATATAGAATATCCAGGGCCTATTTCTCCGAAGACTTTATCCCAGATAGTGCTGAATTAGATAATTTGAAGTTAAAAGCCACTCCCTGAGTAGTAACAGAAGAACAATACAGAAGTCTATCTCATAATGATGCCTACCACTAAACTGAATGAAGTCTGATGACTTCAGTTTTCTATGTGGCCTTATAATTTTCACTCACCCATGAGTTAAATACCCAATAACTGAGGATTAACTAATAGCCCTGGATAAAGATGCTTGGAAGAGGCCGTAGCTGGTGTTAGCAATGATGCGAAGTAAGTCACATGTGTGTTTGAGGCTCTCTCCTCCCAACCATGCATCTTTCTTTTTCAGGACATCAGCCCATGTTCTCTGGTTACTTTCCCTGTGTAAATGCAATCAAAATGGGCCTCTGGGAAAGCCTGGATGGCTCAGCCAGTTAAGCCTCCAACACTTGATTTCCACTCAGGTCATGAACTCAGGGTCTTGAGATCAAATCCTGCATTGGCTCCATGCTGGGTGTGAAGGCTGCCTAAGATTCTCTCCCTCTCAGAACCCTCCTACACTGTTGTTGGGAATGCAAGCTGGTGCAACCACTCTGGAAAACCGTCTGGAGGTTCCTCAGAAAACTGAAAATAGAGCTACCCTATGACCCAGTGACTGCACTACTGGGTATATATCCTAAAAATACAAACGTTGTCCTCCGAAGGGGCATGTGCACCTGAGTGTTTATAGCAGCAAAGTCCACAGTAGCCAAACTATGGAAAGAACCTAGATGTCCATCAACAGATGAATGGATAAAGAAGATGTGGTATATATACACAATGGAATACTATGCAGCCATCAAAAGAAATGAAATCTTGCCATTTGCGATGACGTGGATGGAACTAGAGGGTATTATGCTTAGCGAAATAAGTCAATCAGAGAAAGACAACTATCATATGATCTCCCTGATATGAAGAAGTGGAGATGCAATGTGGGGGGCTTGGGGGGGTAGGAAAAGAAAAAATGAAAGAAGGTGCGATTGGGAGGGAGACAAATCATAAAAGACTCAATCTCAAAAAACAGACTGAGGGTTGCTGGGGGGAGGGGGATGGGAGAGGGTGGTGGAATTATGGACATTGGGGAGGGTATGTGCTATGATGAGTGCTGTGAAATGTGTAAACCTAGCGATTCACAGACCTGTACCCCTGGGGATAAAAGAAATTATATGTTTATTAAAAAATAAATAAATAAATTTAAAAAAAATAAAAAATAAATAAAAGGGGCTACAAAACTTCAAAAAAAAAAAAGAAAAAGATTCTCTCCCTCTCTCTCTCTCTGCCTCTCCCCCTAAATAACGGGCCTTTAGTAATAGCCCCTGACCTCTGAAACATTGCCAGCCAACTCTCTTTTTGATGATCTCCCTGGCCTACAGTCCAGCTCCCCGAAGCCCAGCTGAACACCCAGGATTGACTGGTATTCACACAGCAGGTGTCTCCCGGCGTAATGCATGGCTTCACGCTAGACAGATCCCTAACCCAAAGGAAGGATTCAAAGCGGCAGTGCAGACAGGAATGCAGTCCTAGGAGGTGGATGACTTTGACAGGGCCCTCTACTTTACTCTAGGTAGGTGACCCTCTGCTCTGCGGTGGAAAGACCAGGGTGAGGGCTGTTTGTTTCCTTTGGGTTGTGGACTTAAAAAAAAAAAAAATTTACAGGCCCTTTAGTTTAAGGATCTTATTACCTCGGTTATTTCTTCAAGTGTTCAAATTATCGACCACCTCATCTGAACTGGTAGATAAGCTTAATTCTCCCATCTGCAGCAGTAGGCAAGGGGCAGAGGCTTAGAACCACCTAATCTGGCCATCGGAGCTTTAATTTCCTCCACGGAGCAGCAGAGAAGACCACGAAGCTGCGAGCGACCTGCAGGCAGCCGGTAAACAGCCGCCCTTCCTGCGCCGGAGCAGAGATCCAATACCAATTTAGTCTTATCTGTCCGGAAAATCATTACTTGAAGACTTGAAAAGGTTAAGAGAGTTGCAGTTTTCATTTCTTCTACTTTCATCCGCAGCACAAAGAGAGGGAAGAACCTGACAGGCATGGGACTAATTTGGTTCACTCAAGCACTCACAGGGAAAATATTCAGATTTTTCTCTACAGGGTCAGATGGAAGCTGTGATTCATGGCTCACACGGTCCCTTTCCGTGCTGGCGAAAACTCAGCCTTCAAGGTAAATTGGAGGTGGTGAGTGCTGGATGGAGGGGACTGTAAAATGGGAAAAAGCCAGCTGGGCCTTTTGTTCAAATAAAGCAACTCTTGAGTACCTACTGTGTGCCAAGAACTTCAGGTTATGTGGGGCACTGGGTGGCTCAGTGGGTTAGAGCCTCTGCCTTTGGCTCAGGTCATTATTCCAGGGTCCTGGGATCGAGCCCCACATCAGGCTCCCTTCTCAGCGGTGAGCCTGCTCCTGCCCCACCCCCTGCCTGCCCCTCTGCCTCCTTGTAATCTCTGTCAAATAAATAAATAAAATCTTTAAAAAAAAGAAGAACTACTTCAGGTTGTGTTTCTCAATGGGTTCACGGCTGAGGGAGGGTCAGATAAGTCAACCAAGGCTTAGAGAACTGATCATGTTTTATAGAAATAGTGAGGCCAGTAAAACAGAAGTGGGGGTGGAGGGTTTGCACAAACAGAAGGCATTTGGGTGAGTAGAAGCCTCGGATTATAAGCAGCGAGGCATTCAGAAAACTTTTCTCAGAGGGCACAGGAGGAAGAAGGCATGCCCTTGCAAGATCTATGGAGAAAACGTGTCATATAAACTCTGACCACAGACATCTAACATTGGCAGGGCATCCAAGACGTGGCCTCTGATGACCCAAAACTTAGAGTTCAGTCTGAAAAGCAAAGGCATATGTAAAATCAGGATTAGTTAAGGAGTCATTGCTTGGTGCCGACTCTAAGCCCAGAAGTAGAGCTCAGTGCAGGCCAGAAAAATCAGAGGAGAAAATCCAGAGTAGAAATGCTAGGCCATGGAGATGCAACATAAAAGAGAAGAAGGGGGGGGAGTATACAAGGCAGAGGGGACAGATGAGGAAGAACACATGGATAGAAATAAGCCAGACAGAGAAAAAGCACCTGCTAGGTTTGTGTTGGGAGCTAGCAGGCATTAATATCATGGGGCCTAAAAGCCATGCCCACAGGAGTGATGCACAAGCAAGATGAGAATATTCTCAGCTGGATGGTAGGGCTTCCAAGGTTCCTTCCCCTATCCAACCCAGAGATAGTCCACCTTCCCTCCTCTCTTCTCCAAGATCAGCACTCTGGTGATAGAGAAGGTCTTCCCCCCCTTATCTCAGAAAGAGGCCCCTTCACAGGTGCTGCCCCAGACTCAGAGATGACAGGTGCAGCTCAGGGGAAATGAAGTCCTCCATCCCCACCTTTTCCCATTTTACAGATGAGGACGCGGATGCCCAGAGAGAGATACCGTCTGTCATTGAAGATAAATCCTGTGTGTTTTCACTTGTCTGCAGCTGTGGATGAATCGTCAGCATGGTAAAAAATATCAAGAAAACTTGAAAAAAATTAAAAGTGAGCTCAGTCAGTGGAATTCACCCGTCTTTCTGACAAGACCGTGCACCTGAGCTCGACAGACAGGGGCACTGGGTAGGGCCTGGAAGGGCACGTGTCAGCAGCAGATTGAAAGCAGGTAGAGAAGGAGGAGCGGAGGGCTGTGGTCTGACCCGTAGGAGAGAGCATGAGCTGCCAGCAGAGGAACAAAGTCCTAGGGTATTGAGAAGAGAAGAAAATGATGAGAGGCTCTGCTAACCTTTTCTATTATGATGATTTTCTGTATTTTAAGATGTGTCGACATCTTTTTTCCTTTTAAAGATTTTATTTGTTTATTTGACAAGGCAGAGAAAGAGAAAGCACAAGCCCGGGGAGCGACAAGTAGGAGAGGGAGAAGCAGGCTCCCCGCTGAGCAGAGAGCCCAACGTGGGCCTCCCTCCCAGAACCCTGAGATCGTGACCTGAACCGAAGGCAGACACCGAACCGCCTGAGCCACCCAGGGGCCCCTCAGGTGTTGACATCTTAAAAAACTTTTTGTCCAGGAAAAGACTGCCCCTCTCAGGGTTAGCCAATTCCTAAAGATAATAAAGAACTCAGCCCGGAACATACTTTTCATATGCAAATTAACTAATCCGGGAGGTACACTCCAAACCACCTCTTCTTTTTTTTCTTTTATACATTTTTTTAAATTTATTTATTTTCAGCATAACAGTATCATTATTTTTTCACCACACCCAGTGCTCCATGCAATCCGTGCCCTCTATAAAACCACCTCTTCTATCTGGTTTCAGACTCCAGGAGGCAATTTAATACTGGCCTGATCACCCCAGGGCCCGGTACCAACCAGACAGCTGGGGAAAATCCTGGTGCTCCAGAGCCCACCAAAGTTATTTAAATTAGCTTTTCCTAAGATATTTACCTTGCCCTGACCTTTGGAAACCTAAGAATGAGGCTGTGGCCTAGGTTTTCCCCTTGCTCCTGCTTCTGCCTCCCAATCAAACCTGGGATGTCCCCACGTGGCCGTGCAGGGCATGGCATGACTCCTGTTCTCGGGAATGGAAGAAAAGTTCTTCCTTCAGTGACACTGGCCTCTATGTCATCATTCAGCCCCCTTTATAAATTAAGACCAGGGTACAGATCATGGGCCCAGATAACATTTTATCTTGAAATGAAAATTTACCTCCAAAGCAGCCTCTCTGGTATAAGACTACAGATAATCTCTTAGATCTGAAGAGCCTGGCCAAAATGAAGAACAAGTTTCCTATCTCCAGAGACTAATCATGTATTCCTCATCAATATATTGATTTTTAAATAGCAACATTAATAGAGCACTTTAAAAATGAGCTCCTTTTTTTTTTTAATTAAAGCAAGTTCAAAAGATCCAAAAGGGTAGCGGAAGAGTAACTTTATGTTATTTATTCAACACGATGAGTAAGCCCTTGTGGAATACCTTCAGCTTCACAAAAATCCCATGTGATAAACTGCAGATCCAGGGAAGAGATCCGTTGTCAGACAAAGAGAGATGAACACACTTCGCCTAATTGTGACAGGTGTGCCGTTTTGCATGATTATAAAGCGAGTATGATCCCAAACACTTGTGGCAAGTGGTCTCCTCCTAAGTAAGGAGGAAGATTCCAGGGTAGAGGAACAAAAGCAGAGGATGGGTGACCATACAGAGCTAGCATGAAGGGACACAGCAGACCACCAGTGTGCTGCCTTCCTTCCTTAGAAAAGGAGGCTCTGACATCATAGTCGGACAAATGGCCATCCAGAGAAGGTTGCATCCTGCAGGCTCGCTAAAGCCATGGGATTGACTCTTTTGTGAACTGTAAGGTGAGGTCTTACATATGATTCCCAGGATGTGTCCTTAAAACAGGAATGGGCCTGCTTTCTCCTTTTTCCTCATCCTCCTTTTAGGAATGTGAAATGACAGTTGGATATCAAGCAGCCATCAAGTGAATCATGTGAGTCATCAAGTGAATCAGGACAAGGGAGGCCACACCCGGGGTGAAGGGGAACATTTTGTTGGAAAGTGTCTGGGTTCCTGAGGATCATGAAGACAGCAGAAAGCCTGGAACCTTCTACTTCCTAACTATCCATAAGAGAAAAATAGACTTTATATCATTTGAGCCACTGTCATACTGGGGGGGAGGGGAGGCAGGTGGTGTTTCCTAACAAATACAGGGGTAAGGAAGTGAATCACTTGGGAGGGCTGTCTCTAAAAGGCCTGTCTTCTCAGCAAAGCAGAAGGCACTATTGTTAGCTAGGAGGAAAAAACGAGGAATAGATGTGGCCTAAGGGCAGAGTGGGTCCCAAGGGGACAGAACAGAGAATCAAGAGACTAAAACTAGAAGGAGTCGCCTATGGAATGGGGTCCCCGGTTGAAAAAGGCAGGCGCGAATACTTATCAGACTCAGACAATCTCATCTCAGTTTTCCACAACAAGGCACACATGTAAATAGATACTGGAAGTAAACACTGGGAAATGGAATGCAGACACTGGGGAGTCGTGTGTGGTTAGGGATTGTCACATTGGGCATGGTGAAATCACTGGGGGAATGAGAAAACTATGGGTGCCTGTAAAAGTATAGTCAAATAGGGGTTTCCAGATAAGAGAATCCAAACAAAGAAGGAAAGAGAATAGGGAAAAACCAAGGCTCTGGGCCATGATAAGGGTAAAATCAGATTCAGGGAGAATATGAGGGTTCTAGAAGGTGGCTGTTAAGGTCCTGAGTTTTTAGTTAGGCAATGCTTTGAGGGAGTAAAATTAGAGAAGAGGGACAGAAGTCCCCTATGGGTGAGAGGCCTGCCCTCCTCCCCCATTTCAACCCAAGCAGACCTCACTTTATGATTTCATACATTATATACATGTATTTTGGAAGTCAACATAAAATTCCATTCAGAAAGAGGTTTTTAATGCTAAAAGAAGGGGAAAGAGGAAAAAGTGGAAGAAGAAGGAAACGAAGCAATAGTAGTAGTAAAAGCAGAAGAAGTAGCAGTAGAAGTAATAGTAATAAATGTGAAACCTTCAAGGCCAAAGTTATTCTTCCTGCTGAGTGCTCTCCATGCAACAGACAACACCAAAGAAAGACCAGCTGGATGTGTCCGGGTGAGACCCAGCAAGAAACAGATGAAATACACAAAAGGGGTGATTGAGAAGCATTTTCAGAGGTGTCCAGAGTTTGGGGAACCTACAAACATGCGGTGAAGCATTCCAAGGCTAGCCATTGTGGGGAACCCTCACCACTCCTACACCTGAAGAGGCCATTAGAGGGAGCTTCTGGGCCAGGCTGTAGAAGGCGCTGACTAGGTCTCGGCCATTGGAGGGAGCAGCTGAGTCGGGCTGCAGAAGGCTGTGGATGAAGGCCCCCAGCCCAATCCCCTTGGGTAAAAGAATGCAGTGATGGCCAGCCCGTTAGCCAACAAGGAGGGAGCGCCAGCAATAAACTCCCTGGCTTCTATCTATCCCCTGCGGGCCTTTCCTGCTGGCCAAATCCAACAGAAACTGGAGAACAAGGGAACCCAGCGAGGGCCATCCACAGAGGCCAGGCTTGCAGGAGGACACTGGGTATGGTGGAAATGGAAGAAAGTGCAGTCTCGGCTAACAGAGAAGCTTCTGCATGTTCCATTCATATCCCCTCTGCTGAGAATCCACTTTCCCTCATTTTTCATGCAAGTGTGCTATGCTAACATCCCCCATGAAGAAGTCTAAGGCTCCATGCCTAATGGCTGGCAGGTGGGTAGAAACAAGGATGCAGAATCCTTCTGCTGATTCCCTGAATATTCACTCACTTAAGTATCTTTTGCTGCATAACAGATCACCCCCCAAACTTAGCAGCTGTAAACAGCATACCTTCATTATCTCATATTTTTCATGGGTCAGGAATTAGGGAACAACGTAGAAGGCTAGTTCTGACTCAGATTCTGCCATGAGGTTACGTCACAGTGCTAGCCATGGCTGTCGTCATCTGAGGACTGGATAAGTCTGGAGAATCTACTTCCAAAATGGCTTGCTCACATGAACGTTGGCGATGGACCTCTCGCCATAGGGCTCCTAGAGTATCTTCGTGTGGTATGTCAGCTGGCATCCCCTAGGGGGAACAATCTGCGAGACACAGACAGAGAGAGCAAAGACCAAGACACAATACCTTTTATGACCTGGTTTCTGGAACCATATTCTGGCACTTTCTCTCCTGCCTTATTCTGTTCTCTATAAGCAGGTCATCAAGTATAGCCCACACTCAGGAGAAGAGGGGGAAGATAAAGATTAGGCTCCACCCCCTGAAGGGAGGAAAGCTGAAAAATTTGTGCACATATTTTTTTTAATTTTTATTTATTTTTTTAATTTTTTTCAGTGTTCCAGAATTCATTGTTTATGTACCACACCCAGTACTCCATGCAGTACATGCCCTCTATAATACCCACCACCAGGCTCACCCATCCCCCCCCCACCCAACACACACATTTTAAACCACCACACTCACATCTGCCTGTACCCACTAGCTTTAGCGTTCTCCTTCTTGCTAACCCTGCCTGTCCGGGATCATATTTTATAGGCTCTTCTGCATTGAGAGACAAGAGACACAATTCTACTGTAGTAGGTGCCTTGGAGTTTACCCAGTAAGACTCCACAAAGATGGAGGGAATCCAAGAATGCAAGAAGAAGAAGAAAGAGAAGGAGGAGTAGGAGGAGAAGAGGAGTTGCACAGCCATATTTTCTTACTAATTAGAAAAAATGTATCTAATAAATGGGGTATTTTATTTCTGCTATTTCCTTTCTCCAAAAAAAAAAAAGAGCCAAATATAATACCCAGACAGTAAAACAAAGCATGTTTAAAATGATTTTAAGAAGTTCAGACAACTTTTAAGTTGGAGCCCAACACAACGAACTCTTAAAGTTTGGGATGACTTTTCTTTCTTTATTCGTATGATTTTTCATTATAGAAGGGGTAAGGGAGTGGAAGAGTCGTGGGCCAGAAGGAAAAAGACAACATTTTGAAAATAAAATCTCAGAGCTTTTTGTGGAACAAAGAGACTTGGATTTATTGATAAAGACCAAAGTTTAAAACATTGCCAAACAGAAACGTATTTGGTATTTGTTTTTAAGTCTCACATTATTTGCAGTTACTACTGAAATGTTGATAACGTTCTCAAGCACTAAGAAATTGATTCTCACACATTTACTTACAGCTTCTGGTAGTTTATGAGTTTCTGGTAAATACAATGTCTGTCTAGCCTCCAACTTTTACACATTCATTTGCCGGTCTAAGATAGAGATAATCACAGGCTTCGTTCTTTCCTTGTGACAGATGCGTAAAACAGAAGTCACACAAACATAACAATCCAATCTATACATTTGTCAGTGTCTGCGTTCCCTCCATATGTTCACACATTGCCTGGTGTCATGCATCAGCAACTCTGATCACACTTAGGTGGAATCCCAATTTTGTTGCAATGTGATGACAACATCTGAGCGACTTTGAAAGGTCATTTCCTTCACATCCTATCTGAGATAGTCATCTCAGCCCCCCACATAAGTCATTGTTAAAAAAAAAAAAAAATAGAAAGAAAGAAAGAAAGGAAGGAAGGAAGAAAGAAAAGAAAAGAAAATTCTCCAACCTCTTTTAGTAAACCTTTTTTTTTTTTTTTAAACAGTCTACACAGTAAGATTCTTATTTTTGATGTCTTGGAAACTGTTTACGGGAATATTGGCATTTACCCATTCAGCTTCAGTAAACGCTTTCATAATGCAAATGGACATCCTCTAATTTGTCTTTGCAGTCCATTTAGATTTCTGCACGTTGGATTTTATTAAAGAAAAGCCCACTTAAGGGTTTGATACATGCAATACTAACACCAAGAGTGCCCAAAGCCTGGTGCATGGTCCTCTGATGCCAGACTCATAAGTCCTAAGTGACAACTTTGTCTTTTGTCACTACACCCTCTCTGATGACAGCAGGGTCATTCTGTGCCTCCATTTCTGTCTGTCTTTCATTGTGGAAATGGGGAGGCTAGTCTTCCGTTTTTCCTTGCCAAATGCCTAGGCAAAAGGTAATTTCAAATAGGCCAAAAGTAAGAGATCTCCCCACATTAACTCTTTCTATGAAACCCTTCCTCCCTCCTTCACTGTGCTTTCCAAAAGTAGCACCTGCATATCTTCTTTGACGATGCCCTCAACCTTCCAGAAGACCAGCTCCTGGGACTGTACATCCCACCCTCGTGGGGCAACCACCAGCCAACAGCTATTAAACAAGAGAGAGAGGATGCCCAACTCCTTTGCTGCAGGTGAGGATATGCCAGTGTAACTTACCAGAGTTCCCAGGGATCTTATTAAAGACCTGACCTGAGCCACATGCTGACTGGGCTTCCTCCCCTTCCCTGTCCTGCTCCCAAGCTCCCTCCCTAGTCCACTCTGAGAGCCCTTCTTGAATAAAACATTCTCATCTCTGAGTCTACTCCTGGGGAACCGAACCTAAGACACACCAAACCCAGAAACGGAATCATAAGAGCAATTTTCTCAAAAGGCATAATATCTAGTAGGGGCCATCAAGAGTGTTCCAGTTAAGGGGCACCTGGGTGGCTCAGTGGGTTAAGCGTCTGCCATCAGCTCAGGTCATGATCTCAGGGTCCTGGGATCAAGCCCCAGGTTGGGGGGGGTGGTCTCTGCTCAGCGGGGAGCCACTTCCCCCCACCAAAAATCTCTGCCTGCCTCTCTGCCTACTTGTGATCTCTGTCTGTCAAATAAATAAATAAAATCTTTTTAAAAAAATGTGTTTCTAGTTAAGACAAGACTGCTTGCCCTTGAAATCTAAAGGGGACAGTAGGAGAAATAATTAAAACTTGCTGAATGACCAGGGATCTTCTGAGAACTGCTTGTACCTTGACTCCTCACCACTTCAAAAGATGCCCAGATAGTTGAAAGGAAAGGAAAACAATCATTTGATATTTGTACCAGTCAAGATGCATACGGTTATGCTAGAGTAACAACCAAGCCCCAATGGCCAAGAACAAAAACAGCTTTCTCCCTCGCACTACACATGGACATGAAGGATTGTCACAGGACTCTGCTAGTGAGGTCACTCAGGGACTCAAGCTGAGAAATGGACCATTCCAGCACTCATGTCCACATTCATCTCTGCAGGGAAAGAGTGAATGCCGAAGCACACACTGGCCCTCAAAGCTTCTGTCCTTACATGACACATACCACTTCTGCTCATATTTAATGATCTCAGGCAAGTCACATGTCTATGACTAACAGAAATTAACAGGGAAGTGAATTGTACTCCTTGTTTGGAAGAATGAGAAACAAAATATTTATGAACAACTCTCAGGATTAATCACCACAACTGTCTTCAGCAGGCCCCTGAGAAATCAGTGTTGGCTACTTCTACAAAGCAAGCGAGACATATTTAATGACTCTGAGCTCTCAGGGCTTCTGTGAGATTTATTCATTCAACAAACATCTATTAATGTCTTCTCTAAACAAGAGATTGGCCTAAACTGGAATTAGTGGCGCTGTGTGAAAATCCCAGATCCACCACTTACCAGAAACACAAGCTCAAAGTACCCTTCCGACTCATTTTCATTACCCAAAAAATGGGGACAATAATAGAATGGATCTTACAGAATTGATTAGATGACTGGAAAGGATAATGTAAGCTGTTCTCTTCATTATTATTCCAAAGATAAATGAGAGGTGATACCTTCCCTGGAGAAGCTCACTCCAATTTAAGGGATGGGACATTTAACCCATTTCAGCTCTGTCGAAAGATATTTATTAAGAACTTACTATGTGCAGGGCGCTGAACTGAACACTGTAGTGAAATATGAATGAGGCTGGATGTCTGGGTGGCTCAATCAGTTAAGCATCTGACTCTTTGATTTCAGCTCAGGTCATTATCCTGGCATCTTGAGGTCGAGCCCGACATCGGGCTCTAAGTTCATCGAGGAGTCTACTTGGGATTCTCTCTCTCCCTCTGAGCCTCCCCCTTCTTGCAAGCTCTCTCTCTCTCTCAAATAAATAAATAAATCTTTAAAGAAAAAGAATGAACAAGGCTCTGTCCCTATCTTTAAAAGGGGACAGTTCAAAATAATGAATACTGTCTTTCTAAAAATAAATAAATAAATTTAATTTAAAAATTTAAAAAAATAAAAATAAAGAAAAAAAGATAAATAATTTCAAAAAAAATAAAAAATATATTCTCACTTTTTAAAAAAGTGGACAGTTCGTCGGGGAACACAGAAACATAAGCACAAATGCCCTATTCTTTGAGTGACAAGACAGAGTCTATGGGAATGCAAAATCAAGGGTAAAGAGGCAGACTTTTTAAGGAGACTTCTCCTGGTGTGAATTTTAAATGTGCAAAACCAGCGATGCTTCAATTCCAGGTTAGGAGAGAAAGCTTTCAAGCCCCAGGTCGCCTAGAATGCCCGACTGCCACTATCGGCGTTTGGCAGGTGCAGCTGAGGCAGGAGCAATCCGGGCCACTCTGCTCCCATTCCGATTCAGACTCTCGCTCGTGGTGCTATTCAACAGGACTGCCAATCAAAACCCAAGAAGGGCTGCGCAGAGGGCAAACCTCCAGCAAAAGGCAACCGTCCACCGCCCTCCTGAAATCCCCGATTCTTCTCACAAAGTGAATTGGGATAAACAGATGAAATGTCTCAAGACAGCCACTGGCCCCTGTGTCGCAGGCGTCCCCCGAGCAATTCCACACAGATCCACGACACTTTGAGCCATGCCGAGGGAGAGATTTTTTAAAAATCCCTTTCCATGATTCACCTGCTCTCAGGAACATGAAACCTCTGCCTGCATTGAAATGAACATTGGCACCTTCCGGTTGCATCCGTTTCTTATCTCTTAACCCCAGAAAGACGGACTGAAGTTTTCCCAATGTCTATCATCCGGCGCAATGAGGCTAAGATCAGCAGACCGGACACCTCAGAGAGAAATAAGGCATATTTCTCCATATTGAAAACAGAATACACATTTTAATATAAACATGAAACCGGAGGACCCTGTTTTTATTTATAATCCACTTGAAAGAGATGGTTTCTATGGCAGCAGAAAATACGAGGGTTTTTTTTTTTTTCAAAGGAGCTACTGGATTTACAAAGATTTGCCCACCCCATTAGAAGTCTTTCTTCTTCTTTGATGATATGCCAGAGCTGATGGATTTGGGGTGTTTTCAGTTGCAATGCTTGTTCTACAGTGTTCAAAAAAGAGACGCGGAAGGGGCTTTTGCTTTCTTCTCCACCACTGGGTTTCTTCCTAGGCCATTTGCCTGTGGGCTTGTAGACATCCATAGGGTAAGGAAGGAGCAACCGTTAATTAATTCCATTAGAGGAAGAAACAGGGGGGTGTGTGCGAGAGAGGGGGAGGCACCAAGCTGCCACTGATGTTGGGAAAAGACAACGTTTAAGAACTTCAGTCAGGAGACCTGCTGATCGGCTGATAAAACAAACAGCAGCATGAATGATCATTATTCCTGTAACCAAAGAAGGAAACATTGAATCAATCTTTTCATTACCGGTGATTGTGGCCAGTGGACCCAGCGTCCATCAGGGGCTAGAAACACTTGAGTTCTTACATGCAGGTGTGAGGTCCAGGCTCTGCTTCAGCCAGCAGGTGGCCATAGTCAACAAGAGCCCACGAGTGGAGGAACAGCATCCTAGGGGTGGGGGGGCTCTGCTGTAGGGGAAAGGTGGCTTTGAGGGAGGTGGGAGAGGATGCAGACATGAGATCTCAGGGTCCTGGGATTGAGTCCCGCACTGGGCTCCCAGCTCCCTGCTCAGGAGGAAGTCCGCTTGTCCCTCTCCCTCTGCCCCTCCCCCTGTTCATACTCTCTCGTACATCTTCTCTCTCTCAAATAATTTTTTTTAAATATTAAAAAAAAAAAAGGCTTGAACTTTGTGACCAACACTTTCATGGTCCACTCTCGGCATGGCTCTCCACCTCACTTTTTAGCCATTACCTCTGCCCCTGTCTGTAACCACCCGTTGCCTTGCACAGTGACTGCTTAGCATTGCCCTGAACACAGGGGCTACCTTTGTACAACCGACCTACCTGCCCATGTCTGTTCGGTTTGTGTCAACTGCAAGGGGGCCGATGAGCCACGCTGGGGCATCGGGCATGTTTACGTGACACCCGCTGAGAGAGCCAAGAGGTGAGGTCTTTGGGCCGCTGAGACCACAAGCTATGAACGACGGCCACACACAGATGGTTGTATTCAGCTACCTTCCTCTGGCACTTGGCATATTTCACTTCGTCAGAGGGAACTGAGTTGAACAAGGGCCCTCAGGTATCCCCGTTAACATAACAGCCATGTGTCCAATGTGTATAGTGTGTATTGTGTGTGTGTGTGTGTGTGTGTGTGTGCTCACTTCAGCCTTACGGCTACTCTGTGGGTAGGTGTTATTATCTCCATTCTTTGGATGAGAAAGTTGCTCTAAAATATGGAAAAGGAGGCGCCTAGACTGCTCAGTTTGTTAAGCATCAGTCTTTGGCTCAGGTCATGATCTCAGGGTGCTGGAATCAAGTCCTGAGTTGGGCGAGTTGGGCTTTCTGCTCAGCAGGGAATCTACTTGTCCCTCTGCCCCTCCACTCAGCCGCTCTCTCGATCTCTTCTTCAAATAAATAAATACATAAAATCTTTTTTAAAAAATAAAATATAATATGGAAAGGAAGCAAGAGTGGCCCCTTTTCTCTAAAGGCAGGCTCGTCGTGTCCCAAGGAGAGAAATTCAATCCTAGACCAAGCCTTCCCGTTTGCCTTCTCTTTCCTCAATTTAAAAGTTACAATGAATTGGCCTCTGGCATGGGTCAGGCCTGTCCAGGAGTAAATAATCATAACTTGGTGAAAGCTTCAGAAGGGGAGAGCTGCCTAAAATCTCTCACTCCAACCAGGATACCTGTACTAGCAAATAAAGACAAACTCTTCGCCCTTTGACAGAACAATTTCAGTATGCAAACACACGCAGGCACACACAAACAAGGCTTCTTTACAGACTTATCCAAATAAAAAATAGTGGTAGAAATGATCTACCTGTATATCTAGAGAGGACTTATTAAACCAGCTATTTTTTTAAAAGGATAAGCTATATATTGACATAGAAGCATATTCAAGATATATTATTAAGTAGAAGACAAAAAGGCAAGTGACAGAAGAATAGTATATTAGTATAACACCTTTGAGTAAAAAGAAGGAAAAAAATGAGAATATACGTTGGTATTTGTACACGCATAAAGAGACGGATCACAGTGGATCCCTGTAGGAGAGTGGGATGAGAATTGGGTGCTCCAGTTCTGTTCCAGTCCAAGATGGCACCATAGGAAGACCCCAAACTCATCTCCCCCACAGAACACACAAAATTACACCTATTCACAGAACAGTTCCTCCCTGAAGAAGAGGGAGGAACTTCCCATTCCTTACGGTGCTCACTAAGGAATAGGCATGAGCAGGAACTTTCTCTTTTCACCTTTTAAAATACTGTAAGCTATGCAAATGTGTTATGTATTCAAAAATTAAATTAAAAAGAAAAATCTCTCCCGTCTGTTCACCCCTCACAGTTTAAAACCTGATTTCACAAGTGTCACCTCATTGAATTCTCACAATCCTACAAATTGTTATTATTCCCGCTTCACAGATAAGGAAACTAGGCTGGAGTCATTAAGTGACCTGGGAGGAGATCACTAGTAAAAGCCATAAAGACGGGGCGACCACCAGAACCTGCCCCGCAGTTCTTCTGCCCAACAGCCCACGACATGAGACAGGAATGCGGGAGCTGGGGCAGAGGGGGAGCTCACTGGATTTTATTTAGGGAGAGAATGGAACCATCTTGTCCCCCCACAATCCTACCCCGTGAAGGATGCCAGAAACGTCTAACCTTGAACTTAAAAAAAAAATCCTGTCTCACAATGCAAATACCTCTGAGAGGCGTAACACACACTGTGCTTCGTTTCAAGTGTGGGAAACTAACTCATAACTGACTGCCGGTCCCTTAAGTGAAATCAGTGTCATCATCTGCAAGATACATTCAGGGAAAAAAAAAAAAAAAAAAAAAAGCATTGTTCCCTCTCTTCTGCTACCTTGCAGACATCCTATAACAGGGCCACCCCTTCCTGGTCCCTGGCAACAACAGGGGCAGATCAGATTCTACAGCTTTTCTGTCTTCTTCCCATGTTCACGGACAGTGTCATTTTCAGGCATAAATGTTTAATTCCTGGTCCAATCTGCTAGAGTCGGGACCGTAATCTCTCAGCCCTTCTTAAGCGCTGGCCTCACGCTCAGCTCAGGGCAGACCCACAAACTTACAGACAGCAGTGGGAGGGTCCGATGGTGGGGGACCACCTTCCAGACACCTTTTACACCCCTTCCCTCCCTAGTTCTCCCGGCAAGTACAGCAAAAAAGGACAAAGAGTAAAGCAGCAAAGGGCCACGTGGCAAATAGCCAAAGGTGGCTCTTCTTTGTGAGGGAGTTTCAAGGATTCCCTGATGACCCCCTCATGGGTACCTCCAAGAAGCACCATCCCATGACCCAGGTGACCCTGGCTAGCTCCATCTGCCTCTCAGCTCCTATTCCAGCTAACCTCCCCACAAGGTGTGACTCTGGTGGGTCTCCTGGTCTAAGCAGGCAGCCCTGTAAGGTAGAGGAAGTCCGGGAAGGCTCTGGCCTAGCCACTGGCCACAAGGTCCAAAGGGTGCCCTGAAACCATGACTTGCCCCATGGAGCCCTCTCTCCTCACCCTGCTGACTGCAGCGGCAACCAGCCTCTATCTTCATCACCTACACTTACACAAATCCTAAGAGATGCCTCAGGTTCTCCTGAGGATGCCTCTGTGACCTCACTCTGTAATAGCAAGGGGAAGGCCTATGACATCCTACACTCTGGATGCATCTAAAGGGGTTTATCTTGAAGCCCTCCTCCTGTGACTTCGCAGGCAGGAGGCACAGGGGTTGGGAAGCCTCACATCCACAAATGCCCATGACCCACAAATCCTTCCCTCTCCAAAACTAGTTACCTCTTTTTTTTTAATGATATCATTAGGACTTCACCATCCTCCTGCCCTTGATGAATTAATTAGCCTGGGAATCGAGCACTAACAGTGTTGTCATCAAAAAAGAGCAAAAAGCAGACATTGTGGGGATCTTGGTGAAAGAACCCAGCGTCACTCACAGTCTTTCCATAGGGGTCAAAGCCATATCTGATCAAGCCTCTGGACGGAGCTGCACCCTTGCAGAAGACACAGGGGACAGAGGAGCATACTGAACTGTGCCGTGAAGGTGCCATCAACACCTTCCATACTGCGATATGGACCTACAGGTCTGCAAGCCCCACAGATAAGCGGCGAGCAAAAGAAAGGGGTGGAGAGGAAAACTGTACATTAAAAGACGTCAAAGACATATTAAATTTTAATGTGCAAGACTAAACCCTGGTGTCAAAAAAAAAAAAAAAGACTAAACCATGGTGTCTAGAGACGCACACGTAGCTGATAAAACCGTAAGAAGTGCAAGCCCCTAATTACTATAGAGTTAGGCTCTCTGTAGAAGGAGGGGACAGCCTTCAAGACGGGTCATACAGAGGACTTCTGGGGCAGCTAGCAAAGTCCTATTGCTCAGTCTGGATGCTGTTTAAATGGGTGTTTAGACCCTATGCCTTATTCCTTATTATACCTTATAATAATTCGCTCAGCTTAAAGTTTGGGGCCCCTGGATCTGTCTTGTTTCGATTTTGTCTTTACATTCCTCAGCGCTCATCACGTTAGTGTACTCTTCCTCCCTTTCTCCTAAAATAAAACACCTGTGTGCTTTATTTTAAAATGAAAAGTAGGCCACAAAAAGAAAAGAAGTATTATATAGGAAACAAATCTGGAAAGAAAGAAAAGTTCCTCTCCCTTTTGTGGTAGAGAGAATAATGGCCCCAAAGATATTCACATCATAACACCCAGAACCCCTGACTTGGTTCCTTTACATACCCTAAGAGATGAGTTATGGGTCTTGTCAGAGGGAGATTATCCTTGATTATTTGGGTGGATCTGCTATAATCAAGGGTCCTCGTAAGTGAAAGGGGAAGGTCATAAAACCAGAGTCACATGAGATGTTATGACAAAAGCAGAGGCCGGAATGATGTGGTTGTTGACTTTAAAGATGGAAGGAGTCACAACCCAAGGATTATGGGCAGAATGCGGAAGCGGAAACGGATTCTCTTTTAGAGCCTCAGGAAGAAACATGGCCAGCCTGACACCGTGACTGGGACCCAAAAAGACCTATTTGGGAATAAGAGACCTATGTGCAAATTTAGTGTAAGAAGCCAGTACCACCATTTTTACCAAGGCGAGAAGTGGTAGGAGGGCTCAAGTTCACAAAACCAGTTTGGCTTTGCAGAGCGTTTGTCAAGTATCAGTTCTCAGCACTGGTCTTCAGACCAAACTCTCCAATAACAAGAGAAGTCTCACCAAAGTGCATTTTTCATTCTGCAAAAGGAAGTTCTTGGGAGGATGGCATTAGGAAGCTCAGAGTCCAGGGACCACTCTGGAACCTGGGCTCGTCACAGAGAGAACCAAGAAAACCTCAGTGCCCCAAAGAGCAGAAACATTCTGCTCAATGTAAGGCCACTGAGGTCAATTTATCCTCCCTGCTGAGTCTCCTCAAAGGAAGAGGAAGGACTGGAGTTTCCAACACCCATGGTGGGAGCCAGGCACCTGTTCACTGTCACACCAACACCAGGGAGAGGGAGGGGCTGCCAGGTGGATGCCGAGTGCCTCCAAACTGGCAGATGTTTACCACTACCTCTCTATTAACATGGTAAACTTGTTAATGAGCTCCTTCCCAAAGCAGCAATGGTGGAGACTAGCTCCTTCTGCTGAGAATAAGTGGACCCAGCCGGGTGTTTCCAGGAGAGGGGACCTGAGTAGACCATCGAGGTGAGGGGAATGGAAACCCCAGGAGAGACACAACAGAGGGAAAGCAGGTCCCCCAGCCTCTCCTGTTCAGTCAGGGTTAGTCTACGTAGAACTCATACCCTTTAGTTGGGTTTTGTAACAATTCAACCCAACAATGTAAGTTTCTGGTCCAGATTTTGGTTTGTGTTTGTTTTTTTTTTTTTAGAAAAAGCAACCTCCTTAATTTATTAATTATATTAATACAATGAAAATAGATGGGGCTGCTTCTCTTTCCTAAGTAGTAAGGCTATTATCTTTTCACTGTCTCCTGTGAGCTCTTGCTCCTAGTCTTTGCATTACCATCTAGAAAAACTAAATGATGTATTTTAATACTGCCGTAGGCGCAGCTTGACCTTTAAATCGCATTATTTAAATATTAATGACATAGCAGGAAAGCAGCCTACTGACAGGTGTTATACAAGTCAGACCAAACAGGACACTAAATCTGCGAGCGCCTTTGAAACTCCCATCAGAGATAATGAGGTATAGGCATGTATTTCCACACACTGTCCAGCACCGGCTCGCTCCACATCCCGTCGGAATAAATTAACTGAGTGTTGTGTTTGAAGGGAAAGAAATCATCGTTCTGCCTTCAAAACGCCATTTAATGACTTCTGCAGCCCTGCTCGAGGATAACAGGAAAGGGCCTATTTGTTTCTTGGACTTGAAGTGAATGCCACGCTCTTCAAAGCGTTGGATTTCACACTGACGGATGTGATCCATGGCCTTGCTTCCCAGGAGCCTTCAAGTGGATGCTCGGGTCTGTCCATGTCCTCGTCCCGGCTGGCTTGACGTTCCCAGCTGCTCCTGAGTCGCTGTATGCCCTTGCGGATCCTCTGCCTGGAACCTAAGCCAGCCGCAGACACTTCCTCTCTCCAAGGCACCTCATGAGCTGAGGATGCCACAGCTCTCTCCCTGTCCCCCAGACCCAGGTTTTTTCAAACTTGGCCCAACAGTCATTTAGAGCTGGACAGTTCTTTGTTGTAAGGTGCTATCCTGGGCACTGTAGGCTATTTGGCAGTTTTTTCTGGCCTCTATCCACTAGATACCAGGAGGAATTCCCCAGTGGTGATAACCCTAAAGATCTCCAGACACCACATGTCCCTGGTAAAGAACCTCTGGCTTGGACAGATATATTATCTACCTCAGTGTCCCCGTGTTGTTCCACAGCTGTTCAAAAATCCTCACTTCAGAATTCAACAACCTGGACAAGTCACCTGCTGATTAAAGTTAAGATATTCTTCATGGTGCTCTAGACCAGCAAAGGAGTATCAAGTTCATGAGGGGATGTGAGAAACCAGGACAATGACTGAGTCACTCACCTGAGACTGAAATAAGAGAAGGAGTCCCTGAATTTTAGGGGAGTTCTTTTTCTGACCATGCTGGATCTGACATGCTATACTTCTGATACTTCTGACACCCACTTAAACTTGGGGTCTGAGTCTTCATAGTCTACAGATATTTGTTGATCATGGAAAGCCATGCAGTGAGCCATGGTACAGACAATCTGGGTGCCATAGTTTCCATTTGGTTTGGATTCAGTTCGATTATTTTCTAATATTTGTAACTGTGCTGGGACATTAAAAGCACTCAGAATAACCCAAAATATCATATAAAGGTCCCATCCTTCTGAAGTGTGTGTCCTGAGAATTTAAGCTACCAGGAAAGGAGAGGATACCGAGAGAAGCCCTAAATGGAGATGCTAGCCCCACCCCATGGATCAACCAGAGACTGACGGCTTGAGTGCCCAACAGGTACACTGCTGTCTGCAGATGGGCGCTTTTCCGTTCATGCCATTTCCTTGTCACTGTATTTCTGAAGATCTGCTGATGGCTACAGCAAGAAAAATAACTTAAGTGCTTATACTTGGAGTCTAGTTTACAATTTTGGCTAGCCACCGGTTGGTTTTACGCAGAGTGCCATTTCACCCAACGCTGGATATGTTTGATAAATGGAAATGTGTGTGACTCAAATCTCTCAGTGCGGGTGAGAATAAATGTGGTTTGAATATCTCAGTGGGACCCACTTGTCAATCAGCATATGCTCACGTACAGCTTCACACAATCTAAACCCCAAGCGAGGTCTCTGGTCTCAAAGTGTGGTCCCCGAGGCCCGCAGCCCCAGCAGCAACTGGGAGCTCGCTAGAAATGAAGATCCTCGGGCCCTACCCAAGGCCTGCTGAAGCAGGGACTCTGTTGGGGCCTAGAAATCTATTTAACAAGAGCTGATGCAACTAAAGTTTGAGACCCACTGACCTAGAAAATGAGTTTCAGTGAGAAATTAAACCAAAGCCTAATTCATGAAATTGCTCATTTTCTCTGCTACTATCAGAACTTAATCCAGCGCCCTTTGTGTGCAGTGTTATTCACATTATCATGCTGACAATATTGTCTGTAGGTGGATTAGAAAAACAATACATAATCAGCGGAATCCTAGTCTCCCTTTTTCCCTGGGAAGTCCTGAACTGCGTACGTATCTGGCCAACTTCCACGGAATCTAAGGAATCCAGAATTCCGAGCATCTTGGCACCTTTCTCTTTATCCTTCATACATATGCATTATTAGAGAACATATGTTGTTTAATCAAAAGATAACATTACACTGGGTAACGTTCATGAGCACTGGCAAATATTTCACTTACAAGCTGCCATACTTAATTATCTGGAAAAATATAAATATTCACATTTGGCCGAATTCTTCCTTCCTCCTCCCTCGGTGTCTTTTCTGCAAACAGCAGCCCCGGCCAGGTGTCTCATGGCTTACCTGCACAAAGCTCATAAAATACAGACCCCACTGGTTAAAAAAAAAAAAAAAGAAAGAGAAAAAAGGTGTATTTCTAGTTGTCAATACAACACTGTGAACTAATATGGGAAGTAAGACTAAGGCACACAGGGGAGACCGAGGGATTTTTAACAGAGAGACATATGAGAGACCACATCAAACTGGAGTCAAGCGTAACCATCCCAGGAAGGAGTGGACATTCAGTACGGGAAGATTCTGCAGTCAGACTGGTTGGCGGGGTCAGATCCCTGCTCCGCCTCTCAGACATTCTCCTTGTGAAATGGAGATCGTGGCTCCTCGTAGGACTGTTGCAGGTTATATGAGATAATCCAAGTAAAGCCCTGAGCTTAGAGCCTGGCATATAATAAATGCTCAGACCAGTTCAGCTATTTCACGACAGTTTGTTATTGCCTGTGGGAGGCAGGCCCCTGGCCAGGGCGGCCTCCGCCATTAAAAGATGGTGCCTGGCTAGTTGCCAGGTTAGGATTGCCTCGTGAGACTAAGCGGACCGCCCAAAGAGGAAGTAAACAGCATTGGTTGCTAGCGAAGTTGTTCGTTTAGGTGCACAGCCTGATTCGCTCCCTCCTGTACCCTGCTCACTGATTGGTCATGTAAGCGTATATAAGTGTGTAGACTTGCAGAAAAAAAGAGAGAGAAGAGAGAGAAGATGCATCCGAACCAGGGTTCTTGTCGTCCTTGCGGGGCGAGGGCGATAAATGGTGCCGAAACCCGGGAACTGAAAAAAGGAATCTTGCAAGGTAATCCGCAGGAAAGCGGGGAGTAAAGGTCCGCAGGTAAACGGGGACATTAGCTACGTTCAAAAGTGGGAATTCTGTGGTAAAGCGGGGAGTAAAAATAGAAAAACCTTGCAAGGGAGAAGTCCGCAGGTAAGCGGGGTAAAACCACGACAAAGGTGGCGGGAAACTTGTACAAGACCGCAACAAGAAGCGGGGCGGCCTTAGAGCCTGGATTTAGCGGCGAGTCTTTAACGTCTGCGTCTGTTGTCTGAAGTATCTAAAGTGCGGTTGGAAGGGTCTTTTTAGAAGACCTGCTGAAAGCCAATGGAACTCCACTAAAAGCAAAAACTGCTCGGGCCTTTTTGAATACAATGGAAAAGGCGGCTCCATGGTTCCTACATGAAGGCTTGCTAAACATACCTCAATGGGACCACTTAGGGGAGGATTTGAAGAAACAGGATGCTTTAACTCTTTGCCTCAAATTTAACATAACAAAAGCACAGGCACGGGACATAGTAGTCTCCTGCAGAAATTGCGTGATCTTACTACCTGCATCGTCCTTGGGGGTTAATCCTAAGGGTTTGTTACCTAATCATATATGGCAAATGGATGTCACACATGTTTCAGAATTTGGAAAGTTAAGATATGTTCATGTCTCTGTAGATACCTGCTCTGGAATAATTTTCGCCTCAGTGCATGGGGTGGGGGGGAATCCAGAGATGTTATCGCCCATTGCCTACAGGCTTTCGCAGCATGGGGAAAGCCACGCCAATTAAAGACAGATAATGGGGCACCTGGGTGGCTCAGTGGGTTAAGCCGCTGCCTTCGGCTCAGGTCATGATCTCAGGGTCCTGGGATTGAGTCCCACATCGGGCTCTCTGCTCAGCAGGGAGCCTGCTTCATCCTCTCTCTTTCTCTGCCTGCCTCTATGCCTACTTGTGATCTCTCTCTGTCAAATAAATAAATAAAATCTTTAAAAAAAAAAAAAAAGACAGATAATGGTCCAGGCTACATCTCACAACCCTTTAAAGCCTTACTACAACAACTTGACATTCACTTGATACATGGAATACCCTATAACCCACAAGGACAGGGTGTTGTGGAGCGCACGCATCTTACAATAAAAAATGCGCTTTATAAACAAAAAGGGGGAATAGGGGACACCTTCAGGTCCCCTAAAGATAATCTCAACACCATTCTCTTTATTTTGAATTTTTTAACGTTGGACAAAACGGGTAAATCAGCTGCAGACAAACATGCAAGTGATGTTGCTGCTTCCCTTAAGCTTTTAGTACTTTGGAGGGACGTCCTCACAGGAAAGTGGAATGGACCAGATCCAGTGTTAGTATGGAGTAGGGGGTCTTATGTGTTTTTCCACAGGAAAAAGAGGCTCCAACTTGGATCCCAGAGCGGCTGGTGCGTGCAGCCTTGCCTCCGAACACAGTCATGATGCTGAAGATGCTGATGATAACTCTGGGGATGCTACACCTCCTGCGGCCGACTCAAGCCAGAGAGCTGTGAGCAGTGGCTAAAGCATGGCTATATCCTTTACCAGTGACTAACTCTTCTCTCATATTCCCTCCTCTCCCTTTGATGCATGGCAGGTCTGTAACTTGCTAGGAGCATGTACTGATATCTCAGCAGTGTCCATGTTAAATGGTGGCAAATTCCTCAACTGTTCTTATAAACAAAATGACTCTAGTATCTTTGAGACAACAGTTAATGTGTCTTGTCCCAATAATATTACTTATCAGCCCACTCCCATATGCGTCTGGCCACCGTTCCTTTTCCTCGTAACAAATGCTAGCGAGCTGAATGATACGTTGAATTGCACTAAGAATTGCTATCTTTCCCAGTGCTGGAATGTCAAGGCCTTCAAGCTGGCTGTGATTATGCGTATCCCTACCCATGTTTCTATCCAAGTTTCCATTCCAGAGGACAAGTTACCAGTGGTGCTATCCAGAAAGAAGAGAGATTTTGGTATCACAGCCACCGTTGTGACAGCACTGGCTATATCTACAGCAGCTGGCACGGCAGCAGCAGTCTCACTTGCTGCAGCTATACCCACTGCGGAAGCTATGAACACCCTTGCAGAAGGAACGGCGGCTGCCCTTCAAACATAGACTCAGATCAATGCACATCTGCAAGTAGGAATCCTGATAGTCAACCAGAGAGTGGATTTGGTTCAAGAACAAGTGGACATATGGGGGGCCCTATTGGGACTGGGATGTATAGTACCCTTCCCGGCAATTTGTGTAACTCCCATAGCCTATACTAATATGAGTGACTTACAGAATGTCTCCCGACAGCTCTCCCAATACTTGCGGGGGAATTAGTCCGCAGAATTCCAAAACTATACTCAGCACCTGCTACTAGGCATAACAAGGATAAATAACACCAGAGTTGAGCTTGCAACCCTCCCAGAGATAATCAAAACATTGCAAGATGTGTTAACCTTTACAAAACAATGGGCTAACGTAATTGGTCTGATGACAATCCTCGTAGTGGGCTTGATTCTGCTAGTAAGGAAACTGCAAATTTGGAGGCGACAGCAACCTAGGCAACAGCAAGCCATGGTGCAGGCCTTGTCAGCCATCGAGGCTGGAACATCCCCCCCAAGTGTGGCTAAGTATGCTGGATTGGTAGTCAACGATGGGTAAGACTGGTGGGGGAAATACACCAACCTAAGACAGGACGCAGATCATTGATATCTGCCGTCTGATGACGGGTAAGGATATTCCCCGCCACTGACCACCTAAGACAGGCACGATCCCTGCCATAAAAGAAAAAAGGGGGAGATGTCGGAGGCAGGCCCCTGGCCAGGGCAGCCTCCGCCATTAAAAGATGGCGCCTGGCTAGTTGCCAGGTTAGGATTGCCTCGTGAGACTAAGCAGAACGCCCAAAGAGGAAGTAAACAGCATTGGTTGCTAGCGAAGTTGTTCGTTTAGGTGCGCAGCCTGATTCGCTCCCTCCTGTACCCTGCTCGCTGATTGGTCATGTAAGCGTATATAAGTGTGTAGACTTGTGGAAAAAAAGAGAGAGAAGAGAGAGAAGATGCATCCGAACCAGGGTTCTTGTCGTCCTTGCGGGGCGAGGGCGATAATTGCCCAAAAATTCATTTCTGAAGTAGCCTATGCAATATCGTTAGACAGCTGAGTTGAGCAAAGTTGAGCTCAACTCAGCTGTCTAATGATATTGCATAGAGGTCTGGGCACACCTGTACCTGACACAGAGTTCATACCTGTCTCAAGAATATTTTGAGGAGGGCACCTGGGTGGCTCAGTTGGTTAAGCCTCCGACTCCTGATTTCTGCTCAGGTCATGATCTCAGGGTTCTGGAGGGAGCCCCACCTTGGGCTCTAAGCTCAGTGGGGTGTCTGCTGGAGGATTCTCTTCCTCTGCCCACCCCCCATCTCTTAGAATAAAGAAGTCTTTAAACAAAAAAAAAAAAAAAAAAGAAGAAGAAGAAAAATATTTTAAGCACTTACTATGTGCCAGGCCCTGTTCTAAGAGTGTCATGTAATTTTAATTACTTAATTCTCAGAATCATTATACTGTGAAAATGAAGCATGGTAGTTAAGCAACTTAGCCAAGTTACACAGCTAGTGAAAATTTAAACCTGGTTTAGCACCACAGAGCCCACACCTAATAGCTAGGCTCTGTGGCCTCTCTTTATAAATATTTAAACATTAAATATTAGCAAATATTTTTTGGTTAGGTGAACTCTTAAAATGCAAATATACCTAAGTCGGGCTTAACATCTTAGCAAAAACCATAGCACTAACATCCAACATTAGGGGCTTGGAAGATGGAAAGTAACTGGTCAGGGATCCAGGCAAATGTTATTGTGTGTAAAGGAGAAAGTGTAAAGCAGGGAGCTCTTGGGTATACCAGAAGAAATGAGGACCTGGGAATCAGACTGAGTTGAGCTAGTTATTCCAAATTTCTGAACCTTGGTTTCCTTTTTTAAAATTTTTTTTAAGATTTTATTTATTTATTTTTCAGAGAGAGAGAACAAGCAAGGGGAGCAGCAGGCAAAGGGAGAAGCAGGCTGCCTGTTGAGCAGGGAGCTTGAGATGAGACTCGATCCCAGGACTCTGGGATCATGATCTGAGCCGAAGGCAGATGCTTCACCAACTGAGTCACCCAGGGGGACCCTCCTTTTTTTTTTTTTTTTAATTGGATTTAAGGATGCCTACCTCAAGGCCTTGAATGTCAAGTGCAGAAGTTCTACAGTGTCTGGCACATCATAGCCACTCCATTAATGTTGGTTCCCCAAAAGGTGTCCTTTCTGAAGAAGGTGACCTTGGATCCATGGTGCCACAATGGTGATCGAGGACATGTGGAAGACATGAACAGTCTGCCTCCACCATTGTGGCGGAGGAGGGGGGCAGGGAGGCAGTCATAACAGCTGGGAAAGGAGTGAAAGATATAAAAACTATGCTTTACTCAGGGTCAGCCTATTGGGGAAATTCATAATCTGGATTAACGCAGAGCAAGGACTAAATTCATGGGAGAAGCAGATCACAGTTTCTCAAAACCAGCTGGAAAAAAAGGAAGCTATTTTGAAAAGTGAAGAACTGGATGGTGTTATTTAGGGAAGGACTGGAGCTGGAAGAATTGTCCTCTAGCCTTCCATAGACACAAGAAATAACTCTTTAGCAGTAAAGATTGTCAACAGGAGTTTCTCCATAGAAAGCCACGAAAATATATGTCAAGATAGCAGTTTGTTCATGTGCTAGTATAATGTATAGCAGGCCTAGGCAGGAATAAGTCTTGTTAAGATAGAATCCTGCAGGAAGCTTGCTTATCGGCTGTCTGGACACCAAAATCATGAACTATAAAAAATCAGGTACAGTCCACCTAATCAAGGCGCCTGGATATAGCCACATATATAATGCCTAGAGATCCTCATTGATAAATAATATTACAAAGACCATAAAAGAATTTGTTGAATCGCTGAGCCTATACTCTATAGTGAAAACAAATACAATTTACCATACACTCAAATATCTAATAGACCACAAAGAAGAACGGGTTCTGCTACCCATTCCCATTTCACTCTTACGGAGAAACTCATAATGACTCTAGGACAGAGTAGTCAATCAATAATAATTAGTTGGCAAATAGTTAACAAAACTAATGTCTAAAGGAATTATTCTGATCTGGATTATATTCCTTCAGGTCCTAGGGATCCTTCTCTGAATCCCACACAGATCCACCTATCCCCTCTGTGTAGGGGTTGACTTCTTGCTCTGATTCCTTTTGAGGAATCATGAGGCACTCTGAGAATTTGTTCAGCCGTGTTCAAAATTACCAACTCTCATCTCACACATCTGCAAACATTTGGCAGCCTCCCTTGCTTGTTTGTGCATCTCAGGAATAGCTGTACAATAGAGCAGCTCTCTGTCTTTCTCAACTACATGATCTTCATTCTTCTTAGAAGTTGCATTTTGTCTGAGTTGTGAGCTTCTCCGCAGGCAGTGATAATGAAATGGGCACTTTCTATTTGGAATCCATCATGAAGCTGATGTTCCAATGCTGAGGACCATGATAATTCCAGTGTGGCACCATCTGATATCCTCCCTCTCCCAATCAGAAATGGTACTGAGGTATGTTCCTCAATCACCACTCCACACTCGAAACTGTGACTTTCATATCACATCAAGAACCTGTGGGTTATCAGACACACTTTACAGACCCACTGCCCTAAGTAGAACCTGGATCTAGGGGAGGCAAACTAAACAAATAGAAGTCAACCTTGTTTTGGTGTAGGGATAGACAGACTTTTCCTGCAAGTAAGCACATACCCACTCATGAAAGAAACAGTACAAAAGAACATGTCAACAAGAGCAAATTGTTATGGTATACCCCCAGGACACACCTAATCAGAGACAACTGACCAAAGAATCAACTAGATCAACAACAGAAGATTTCATAGGAAATGTGAACTTTGAGTCCAGTGACAAAGTAAGTGAAGAACAGTGATTGGAAGAGAAGATTTGGGAGAAAAATAGATATTAAAAAGTTTAAATGCATGGAACTGATGAGCCAGATGAGCTAGATGGTAGCCTTCCTCCTATCATTCAGCAATACAAAGCTGACAGAGAGATTCGAATAACTCTCACCATATGAAAACAACTTTACCTCAGAAAAAGCTTGGAGTCCAAGCAGACCTTTAGAAAACTCTCCTTTCTCCAGTAAACTTCTCTTGGAATCATAGACCAAGATGGTGACGACAGAGGCTCTTGAATTTCTCTCTTGTCACAGATACACCAAATGTGCAGGTAGCTACACACAGAGCTGAAATCCAGAGAGGAATCCAGAAACTTTTCTCAGAGAGAAGTCCAGAAACTAGTTCAGTTTCTCCTATACATTGAGCAAATGAGAAAATACCCACATAAAATCAGGTAGGAAAGGCAAAGACACACCCAGTCATAAACCATACCTCCCAGCACAGTGCTACACAGTAGGGAGGGAACTTCCTATGCTCAGCTAGCTTCTTCCTGATAACCAAAGTGTTTGGACCAACATCTGGTGCCCTACCTTTTGCAGCCTCCACAGGAGGGACAGACCCCCAGATCAACTCACTCTGAGAACCAACAGAGCTTGCATTTCTAAGTCTCACAGGAATGTACTGGAGGAGAGGCAGTTGTTAATAGGCAAATACATAAGCACTCACTGCAGCTATCCCCAGGGCCTAGTGCAGAGGAAAGAAGCAAAAACACCCATCTAGCAGTCTCTCCTGGAAGAGGTTTGACTCTAGAGATACTCTACAATCTGCTGCCTGAGTGCTAGATGCTGACTTCCTCTGTAGCTGATGGATATTTCTCCTGCCTTCTGCTTCTAGTTCACTCCAACAATAAGATCATGTCACCAGTATCACCCTGGAAGGAGACTGTCCACACATCTAGTGCCCCAGCATGTCAAGGAATAGGTCCCCAAGTCTCCTAACTCTAATAGCCAGTGAGATTTGCATGCATGAGTTCCAAAGGACTATAGCAAACAAAGAAGCAGTTTTAAATGTGTGCAAGTGTTCAATAAATGGTGCTGGGAAAATCAGATAGCCACGTGCAAACAGATGCAACTGGACCCCATCTTACACTGTACACAAAAATCAATTCAAAATGGATTAAACACTTGAAAATGGGACCTGAAACCATAAAACTCCTAGAAGAAAATGTAAGAGATAAACTCCTTAATATTGGTCTTGGCAATTGTTTTTTGGATTTGACACCAAAAGCAAAGGCAACAAAAGTACAAATAAACAAGTGGGACTACATTGCACTGAAAAGCTTCTATCCAGCAACCTTTTCATTTTCAACAAAATGAAAAGGCAACCTACTGAACAGAAGATATGTGCAAACCACATACCCAATGAGGGGTTAATATCTGAAATATACAAGGAACTCATATAACTCAAAAATCCAAATAACCCAATTAAAAAATTGGCGAAGGAACTGACTAGACACTTTTCCAAAGAAGATGCATGAATTTCCAAAAGGAACATGAAAAGGGGCTCAACATCATTAATTATCAGGGAAGGGCAAATCAAAGCCACGATGAGATATCACTTAACATCTGTTAGGATGCCTATTACCAAAAAGACAAGAGATAACAAATGTTGGCTGGTGAGGATTTGGAGAAAAGAGAACCCTCGTGCACTGTTGGTGGAGATGTAAATGTGCAGGGACTATGGAAAACATTATAGAGGTTCCTTGGGAAATTAAACACGGAAGTACCCTGTGATCCAGTGTTCTCACTTCTGGGTATGGATTTAAGGAAAAAGAAATCATTATTTTTCTTTTGAGAGAGAGAGAGAAAGAGAAAGCTTATGCAGGGAGGGGCAGAGGGCAAGAGAGGGAGGGAATCTCAAGCAGGCTCCACAACCAGCAGGGAGCCTGATGTGGGGCTTAAACTCACAAGCCTGAGATCATGATCCGAGTCAAAACCCAGAGTCAGATGCTTTACCAACTGAGCCACCCAGGTGCCCCTAAAATCACTATCTTGAAAAGACATCCGTACTGCCATGTTTGTTGCAATATTATTCACAATAGCCAGAGTATAGAAACCAACTATATGTCCACCAATAGACGAATGCATAACCAAAGTGTGAAAAAAAGAAAGTGTGATATGTGTGTGTTATATGTATACTATAAATATAATTATATATATATTTATTTGTATATACATGTTTGTGTGTGTATATATATATACATATACGTATCTTATTCACATATAGTGAACACTAACCCATTTTAGAAAAGAAGAAAAGCCTACTATTGGCAACAACATGCATGAGCCTGGAAAGCATTATGTTATGTAGAACATCCCAGAGATATACAGAGACTGGGATTTCTGTACCGTATCACTTAAATATAAAAACAAACAAACAAAAGTTAAACTCATAGAAACAGAGAACAGAATGGTAGTTGTCAGGGGCTGGAGAGTGGGGAAGTAGAGAGAGGCTGGTTAGAGGGTACAAATGTTGTTGAGTTACAAAATGAGTAAGTTCTGAGGATCTAATGTACAACATGACAACTACAGTGGTAACACTGCATTGTATGCTGAAATTTACTAAGAGAGGAGAACTTAACTGTTCTCTCTCTCACACAAACACACACACGTGTGCACACGCACATACAAAGAAAATACCAGAGGTGATGCATGTGTTAATTAACTTGATGGCGGGAATCTTTTTAAAATGTATATGTGTATCAAACCATCCTATTAATACTTCAACTCTATGACAACTTCATTTGTCAATTTTACCTCAATAAAACTGAAAAAAATAATAAAAATTTCAAAAACAAACTGGAAAGAAGAAAACAACAACAAAAACCTGGCTGGTAAGCAGAGAAGATCCAGCAATGTCTAAAAGTCTGGTCCAACTTGTTCACACTGACTAAACATAGCTCAGGTTTTATGTCGTCCAGCCTCATGGGGAGAAGTTTCAAGAAAGCAGGTCAGGCTATTGCATTATTCCAAAGCTCATTTAACCTCACACTTACATCAAGCCAGACAAGCTGGCAACATGGAGTACTAGGAAAGTTAGAAAGTACGTGTCTTCTGTCAGCATGACCTGGAACTGAATGGTCCACTGTTGGCAGACCACCTGACTTCTACAGACCTTGGTTCCTTATTACGTGAATGAGAAGGATTCAGTTGGATCAGTGGTTGGTAAACTACAGCCTGTGTGCCCACCACACATTTTTGTAAGTAAAGTTTTATTAGAATAAGCCATGTCCATTCATTTATATACTGTATACAGCTGCTTTCTAATGTTTATAAATAATAGTATAAGTCAGTACTATTAGTGGCTGCAAACTGCAGATCATTTGACCCAGTCGGGGAGGAGAAGAAGAAGGGGGGGAGGAGGAGGAGGAGAAGGGAAGGGGGAGGGGAGAAGGAAGTGGAAGAGGAAGGGGAGGAGGAGGATTGGGATTAGGAGGAGGAGGCGGTGGAGGAGGAGGAGGAGGAGGAAGCTGTTATTGCTTATATAAGCTAAAAAGTGTATAGGTAAAATTAAGTTAATTTGGGGCCTAGTTCAGAGCCCCGATATTATGGACAGAATAACTGTAAGCCCTTTAAATGTTAAATATGTTAAAACCCTATGCTCTAATATGATGGTACAGGAGGCAGAGCCTTTGGGAGATAATTAGGATTAAATGGGGTCGTGAAGGTAGAGACCTCATGAGGATTAGTGCTCCTGTAAGGGTCAGGAGAGTGTTTGCTTCCTCTCTGCTCTCTAACAGGTGAAGATGCAACGATATGATCATCCATAAGCCAGGACACAATTTCTCATCAGACACTGGATCTGCCAGCACTTTGATCTTTGACTTCCCAGCCTCCAGAGCTATGAGAAATAGATGTGTGTTGTTTAAGCCATCAAGTCTGTGGTAATTTGTTACAGCAGCCCAAGCAGACTAAGACAGCCGATAGTATCATCAGAAATCAGCCCTCTACTCAGTGTTCTCTTTGACGGCTTCATCCTCAGGACCCTCCGGATTGGGCCCAGCCTCCTATATTCCCATTGATGTAATATGAAGAAGTCCAGAGGAGGAGAGAGAGACTCCATTTCCCATAAGACTGTACCCACCATCACTAAATAAGGTCTCATTGAACCCAATGGACCTGACTTGGATCTTGGACCTATTCCTAAATCAGTCACTACAGCCAGAAAGATAGAATGCGCTGACTGACTGACTGACTGACTGGCTTACATCATGTGACACACCCTGACACCCAGAGTGGATGCATTTCCTCAAAGCACATGGGCTGACAATGGAGGATCAGGGCACACTTGCCACAAAAAAAAAAAAAAAAAAAAAAAAAAAAGAACATTCGTGTTGGGCACAGAAGCCACACACCTTCCCCATACCAGTATCATCATCTTTCAGGCCAGCAGAAAGTTTCTTTGAAACTTTGGAATTGCATATAATGTACACTGGATAGTCATTGAGAAAAGATTACTCGAAGGAACATAATTACTAGAGAAAGTAAAGAATATGGAAAGTTAAAATGATATTAGTCACCACGCACTAACATTTGAAGTTCTTGATGACTTTTTTATGAGGGCCAATGGTAGGTCAACGAAATGACGAAGCTTTTTTATTATCCTAATCATTTTAAGGTCAGGAGGGATTTGGAAGGGAGATTATTGAAGAAAATTAAACATTGCATGGTGCATTTATCTCCCTCACACATTTCAGAAAGCTCAAGAATACTTGTCCCTGCTCTTTGCAGCTGAGAGGTCTTGCGATGTTTGGAAGGCACAGATTCTAAGTACGCCACTGAGGAGGCCCCAGAGGAGCAGGAAATATTTGGTCTTCTGTGGAAGATTTTAACCAGGATCCAGCTGATCCCAAGTGCAGTTCCATATACCAGTCCTGGAGGTAAGCAGCAGCCCACATACCAGGGTACAGGCAAGTAACTCCCCCCACTTCCTGGGAACCATGCTCAAGATCAGTGGCTTTTCGGGGCATGTGGGTGGCTCAGTCGATTGAATGTCAACCTTTGGCTCAGGTCATCATGCACGTGTCCTGGGACTGAGCCCCATGTTGGGCTCCCTGCTCAGTGGGGAGTCTACTTCTCCCTTACCCACCCCCACCCCTGCTTGTGCTCCCTCTCTGCATCAAATAAGTAAATACAATCTTTAAAAAAAGAACCATTTTGTTTTTATTTGTTTAAATCTAGAGATCCTCCATAAGTTTATAACCTATTCTTAAACTCTACTTTTCCATGGAAATCATTCTAAGCAGGAGAAAGGAAGTGGCAAGCAAGGGGCTCACATTCTTAGATTGTTCATTCTGGAACTTTACATATGTAGGCTTTCGAGCTTCTCACAACCACCCTGAAATGTATATTACCACACCCATCTTACAGACGAGGTAAGTAACTTGCCCACAAATCCAGCCAGCAGTGAGCAATGTTTTGAGCATGGCCATGCTCATCTTTGAAGTTTGAAGTTTTGAAGTTTGGATTTCCCTTTAGTGGTATATTACCTCTCAAAGTTCTTTTCCCTATTTACAAATAAGAAAAGAAAGCCACAGAAATGACTCTCTGTTGTCTTGGTTTCCTTTCTTTCCAAGCAGAGTAGCCAACAGTCTTCTTAATGCATTTCTTCCACTACCAGTGGGAAGAGGCTAAGCAGGAGCTTAAAAGCGTCCTTTCAGAACAGATAATTGCAAAGGAAAGGGTATGGTGATGTGCTGACAGAGGAAGGGAGGGACTGGAACCACCAAAGCTCTAGTGGGGGCACTGTCCTTTCCTGGCTGTATGTCTTTGAGGAAGCTACCTATCCCTTGTGCCTCACTTTCCCCATTTGTAAGGTGAGGATGATAATAATACTTACATCACAGCATTTTTGAGGGGGAATAAATGAGTTACCATGTAACAATTTAAGGTTCGCCCACTCGTAGGAAGTTCCTAGTAAATGTTAACCTCCATTAATTCTCATCCTTGACCTCACTTGCTACAACCCACAAGTCCCTTGGTCCCTCTACAACCACCAACCTTGGAAGAAGAATGTAGTATCTTGATGTACTTTAGTTACTTGTTTGTTGGCATTCATGGCCAGTGTTCTCTGCCCAGATGTCTTTTACACCCATCTGTTAGCTCAGCAGTTCTCAAAATCAGCTGGAGGACATGTTAAACGAGACTGCTAGGTGCCACCCCCAAAGTCTCTGACTGAGTAGGTCTAGGGTGGGGCCTGGAAATGTGCATCTCCAGCAGTTCCCAGATGGTATTGTTGGCCCAGGAATAATACTTGGAAAACAACAGTAGTAGCCATATCTTCAAACCTAGGTCTGCTTAGCTGGAGTGTGTGAGACCTGGAATGCAGGGAAACATTAGTAATGAAAAAGGAGAAATAACTAAACCCCAAACTGGCTTTGAAGGAGGGGGCCAGGAGGAGTGTCATAAAACACATCAGTGAGGACTAAAATCTCTCCACTACTCCTTTTCTCTTTCAGCAGACATTGGTGGGGAGGGGGAAAGGCAGAGGCCATTGTCATGGTCCACTGAGCCACAAAACTCTTTTGTGAGCCCTTGGATCTACAAGGAGACCTGGAGCTGATCTGAGTGCTATGAGCTTTTTATTGTTGTTGTTCCTTAATGGGAAGGGAATAGGAGTAGAGGAAGGAGGGAAAATAAACAGAATGAAATCAGAAGAAGGAATGAGGAGAGCTGCTGATCAGCTTGTGGGAAGCTGGAATTTGGGTTGGTAAAGATGGTAAAGGACTTGTAGGATTATTGTTCAATCTTAGGTTGTTTGCATTTTTCCTCTCTATCTGCCAAATCTTCAGCAAACTCAACACCAGGAGGAGGCCTTCTGGTGGGGGTGCAGGGAAAAGGTAATAAAGCAAATACAGAGACTGCTGCAGCTGAGATGGTGCATTCTGGAACATGACAACATGTGGGAACAGCAGCATGCTCTGAATTGAGTGACTCAGAAACAGAGGCTCACAGGCAGGAATGACCTGCAGAAATGTAAGCCACCCCCTCCCAGAATGCCTAGAGAGAATGGGAATGATTCAGACTTCCTACTGAATTTGGAATGGGATCAGAACCAGCTTCATCTATATCTCAGTGGTCAGGGGACCTCAGCTGACATCTGGTTAATACCAAACTGCTCTGAGTAGTTTGCAGGCACAAAGAGAATTTGGCTTTCTAGGTTGGAAACCACCAGATAGTTCTCAACAGCTCCCTCCTTTCTGCCTCACCTTTCACAGGTACCCCAAAACATGGAGGTTCCTAGATCTCTGTACACTTTTAATATCCTTTTCAGATATGACTCACAAGCAGGAGTTTGGGAGTCCTCATGCTTCTAGAAGGAATACCATTTATACCTTTCCAGTATGACTTAGCAGCTCTGGGGAAGGAAAGCAGAAGTTTCTAAGTAATGAAGATGGGGAAAAACACTGTTTGGGAAAAGGACATTAATTGTTGGCAGTTAGAAAGTAATGAGTAATTCACACTGCTTTCTGCTCTGATTTACATGGTAACCTTTTTTCTCCTCCACAATAAAATTCACAAACAACAGAAACATCTGTTTATGGGTCTCCTGCCTCCCATCTGCATTCATTAGGCATCTGGGTGGGGGTGGCAAAAAGTTCTAACTCCTCTACGCCTCCCCTGACAACATCTGATTCCAGTTCCCTTGTTACACCCAGAGGGGCCCCTTCCTAAGCTGTAACTAAAACCAGTTTCCTTGGGTGGTTTTCAAGTACTATGAATGTACCCCATTTTCAGATGGAATCATCCTGGTGGTGAAAAGGAAGCCAGTGAGGTCCTGGAAATATCCCCCAATGTCTACCCCTTCCTCCCTGCCAAGTATGCATGCTCAAGGGCACAGGGAAGGAAATTTTATGTAAGTCTTTCACACCTGGGATCCAAGGGTATCAGGTCCCTAATGATGTGAGAGTGACAGAAGGAGAGATTTTTACCATACACCACAAAATGCAATAAAGCCCCATCAGACACACACTTCGAGAGAACATTATCTTCTCTTGGATGGTTGCTATCACTTCTCTTCACTCCGGGGAGGCTGTTTCAACACCGTGCCCGATCATCCTACCTTAATGTCAAATTACTGAAGCAGTAAGTCCATAAAAGGAGTGTGTGGAGTCATGTGACTGAGCTGAAAATTTCAGAAGAAAAGCACACTGTTGTACGTTAAGGGAGAAAATGTCTAGAACTTAAATACTTATCTCCGCTGCGTTTTATTTTTTCCTTTTGAGAGTTTAATAACAAATTTTTTTCTACCCTCTGCCAAAGATGTAAGGTTTCGGTGGCAGATGTCAGTAGCAAATGCACCTGAGAACAGTTGGGTCACCCCAGTCTACTTGTCCCTTCCAGATCCTACAGCCCTCTTGCTACCTCCATCTCTTCCTTGGCCATTTTCCCTAATGCAACCACGCCTGAAACTGAAAAGTGCTGAACTTCCCAGTGGACAGTTTCCCCATGCAAAGCTGGAGCTACACGCAGGCTTGTTAAAGCTTGACCCAAACAAAAGGTTTGAGCTAGAAAACACCAATGAGGTTCCTTACCTAAGACTGGTCCCCCAAGAGTCCTGCCTAAAGGTCTGAATGGCTTCAGTCACTCCCCTCCTTGGTTTTACCTAACGAGGAGATGGGGCTGTTAAGAGATCATAGTTATTCAGAACCAAACAGGCCACAGTCTCAATTCTGACTCTTACAAGCTGAACAGCTGAAGGACCTTGGTTAATTCACCCAATCTCTCTGAGCCTCAGTTCCTCTTTTTGAAAATAGGAATCCCACTTACTTTTCACAGTCTGTCCTTAGTAAGTACTCAGTAAACAATAGATCTTTTTTTTCTTTTGTTATTATTGCTGTTTCTGCTGCTGTTGAAATAAGATAGGAGGAAGAATGAAGTCCCATGAGTGAGAATTTTTTTTTTCTTTGAAGAGAGAGTGGGGGTGGGGGACAGAGAAGGGGGAGAACTTTTTTTTTTTATTTTATTCATTTGTTTGACAGAGAGAGAGAGAAGAGAGAACACAAGCAGAGGGAGCATCCGAGGAAGGGAGAGAAGCAGGCTCCCCACCGAGCAGGGAGCCCAACATGGGGCTCAATCCCAGGACCCCAGGGTGATGACCTGAGCCAGAGGCAGATACTTCACCAACTGAGCCACCCAGGTGCCCAGAGGGGGAGAATCTTAAGCAGGCTCCACATCCAAAGCAGAGCCCATCACAGGACTCAATCTCACAACCCTGAGATCATGACCTGACCCGAAATCAAAAGTTGTTTGCTTAATCGACTGAGCCATCCAGGTGCCCCATGAAAACTATTTCTTAAGGAACTGCATTCTTGGAAGTAAGAACAGCACATTCTTTCACAAACAGAACAATTTTGCCTGGCCTCTGCCAGGTCCCGATATCCCACTCTGCCCCCTAGAGTTAAGAAATATCTTTTTCTTTTCTTTTTTTTAAAGATTTTATTTATCTATTTGACAGAGAGAGATCACAAGTAGGCAGAAAGGCAGGCAGAGCGAGAGGGGAGAAGCAGACTCGCCACTGAGCAGAGAGCCCGATGTAGGGCTCGATCCCAGGACCCTGGGATCATGACCTGAGCCGAAGGCAGAGACTTTAATCCACTGAGCCACCCAGGAGCCCCGAGTTAAGAATATGTTAAGCTAGCCCTGAAAAGGCAGGAAAGCTCTTCCAATTCTGCCCAACCTGAAAATTTAAGTCATGTAAATATGCATAGCCAATTAATTAAGGACTAACAAATATACTTAAAGGCCAGTCAGAAACCTACCCAAACAGAACGCTCACCAATCAGAGACGATCTTCAGGACTCTTTTATTCAATAAAACCTTTCGAGCTCCTTCAAAAGCCTGCTAAAAGGAAAGTGACAGCAGACAGTCCCCTTGTAGCTGCAGGCTTACAAATCAATGGCCTTGGCAAATTGGGTCTCTGGCTTGGTTTTGTCTTTGACCATAGGGTAACCTACTAATTCACTGTAAGTCGCTAATATGTCACCCCTGATTTGTTACCAGACGGTCAGTTTGGAAGGGATGATGTGTCACCAGACACATATCTTAGATAGGGACAGGAGTGAGGCATGGAGAATGGGGTGCCTCCTGCAAGAGAAGGGGCCTGGGGTGGCAAACATGCACCAGATACACAGTGGGTTCCTGGGGTGAAGAAGTGGAAGAAAGAAACAAAATGCTGAAGACAGACTTTACCTAAGTCATGCTTGTTTCCAGCAATGGTAGTAGAAGCCTGCTTTGGAAATACTGTGATTCTGAGTTCAGTGTCATCTGTGTTCAGGCGTAGAGCATATAAACATGCTCCATTCGACTTGAGTAGAAGAAATGTCACATTATTTTATTTTTATGTTAGATTTAATTTGCTGAGACGCTTACCATCATGTAAATTCATACAGAAGTCCTAGAGAAGGAGGAATGGCTTACACAGACCAGAAAACTTGAGGTTGGGATCCCTATCCTGACATCCCTATCAATTGCTGCTAAAATGCTCAGTGCCGAAGTTGGCAAGACCAGTTTAGGAGATGGGATGTCCCTGACCTGCACCGAGCTGGGCCTCAGGAAACTCTTGCCAAGACTTCTAGAAAGATCCATCCTCCCCTGGCTCCAGACAGCCAGCATTCCATCCCGGATGCTGGGGACGTGCAGTGCCTGGCCTTCCACTGCTCACGGAGATCACTACCCACTCCAAGGAAGCCGTCCAAATTTCTAAGGAACAAGAAGACCACAAGCCAGGACTATCCTCCTCAATTCCTATAAAGAACCCCCCTCTCCCCATCTGTTGGTAGAGCTTCCACCTCCCAGATAATATCTAGGCAGGGCCATAGACACTTGGCCATCTTCATCAATGAAGCAAGGGAAAGAAACCTCTTAGTGTTTCAAGTTTCCTAAGGCTGGCTCATCTGGGACACTTGCCCAGATAAAGAAAATGTACCCCTTCCTCAAGACACATCACTGCCATCAGAAAATTTTCCATAGTTGTTAGAACAAAACACTTATTGCCACCTGCTATATTTTTTTATAATAAGTACACAAAGCCATGATATATACAGTATAAAAGAGCTCTTAGAGGAGGTGCCTTTTTGCAATGCACAACCTGCACAACATATAAGCCTTATTTATAACTACACATGGAGGCTTGGAAAGCAGAGAGCAAACTGCAAAAAAGTAAGATCCAAAATAAAACCCAGCATGAAAGGGAAAGGAATCTGCATATTCTAACGTGTTTAATCAATGTATACATTCTGTATGGATTTCACACGGGGCTTGTTTCCAAATGTGAATAATGTACTAAGCAGTCTTCTGTGAGATACATTTATACAGAATGCAGACAGACCACAGAGCTCCAGGTTGGGGGATGAGAGGGGGGAAGAAGCACCTTTTCTCTTGATCTTTAATAGTATGTAGGATCTTACCTTGCCGGGAGAAAAGACCCCAAGAAGGCAGTCATCAACCCTCCAATGCCAGTTTTTCACCAAAGCCAAGAACAAGCTGTCTCCATGGCCCAGTGACAAAAAAAAACACTCTATACATTGTGCTCAGGCAGTGGTTCCAAAACCACAGGCAACACAGCTCTTACAACCACCGCACTTGGCTTCGATCACTGAGTGATCTTTGGCAGAGTGTAAAGGAGCCAGGCTCTGAGAACTGGGATGATAAAAAAGATCATTCAAATGCCTGGATGAGGGTGTACGGTGAAGCCAAGGTACATTCGATCATGCCAGCTTTTGCCGAGCTGGGGAAAGGAATCCAGGGAAATAGTCAAGGAGAAAGGACAATACATCTTTTTGCTATCAGTGAACTGAGACCTACAGGGAAAATCTTTTGGTGGATGCCCCATGGTAACAACCCACCTCAATGAAACCAGCTTATCAGAATCAGGCTATCGTTTGCTCCAACATTCCTCCCATGAGTCAGTGCATTGTTCACACTCAACCCAGCTCACGAGGGCCCCGTCCAACCAAGAGCGCCATGCACGGTCGCCACTTATACGCTGCTTCCTGGCCCTCTCTATGTGTTTATTCTCAGGTGTGCTGAACTCACAATTCTCCATCCTCATCTTATTCTTCAGACTTGACACTTCGCCTGTCTCTGCAGGTATAACTCTGTTTCTTTTATACACTAGCCCTGATAATCCATGGCTCCAGCTGCTACTGCCTTCCCAGCTCAGTCAGTCTCCTCTTGGATCTGGTCCCTGGGTCACCCTCAGTCCTGACCCACCCCAACCTGGGAAGCAGACAGAACACAGCTCTAGGCAGATGGCTGAGAACATCGTCTTCCAAGAACCTTCTGACTCTCAGTCCCAAGGACTTGCTGAGAAAGGTATGTGGACGTCAACTTATGCTACATTGTATTTGGGAAGTAAAGTTTCAGCAACATCTCAATTAAAAAAAAAAAATCACAAATCTGCACTGGGGCATCCATGGAAATAGAAGAAAGAGCTCTAATGAAAATAGTAATGCACCTGGCACCCCAGGCTCTTTTCCCCTTTACTCCCACTGTATTTTTAAGTAATAACTGATTTATCAGGATAATGTCATATGGGCAATCCCAGCTGCTCTGGCAATTAGCATTTACAGCCTCCCTAACAGAGTAAGATGAAGGGTAGGAGGTTGGAATGGAGATTGGACAAGCCAGCCTGGGTTCGGACCTGGGTCTTTTTGATGCTGGGACTTACTCTCCTAGTCATTACTGCTATAGACTCTGCTTTATTTTTTTTAAGGGTCAGCCAATGCAGATTTAAAGGAGTTAAGTGTAAGTTACAAGAGTGAAATTCAAAAATGTATAGAATATTCAAACTGGTTATTGAGAAAGCTTCCTAAGGAGTCAAATGGGAATCTAGAATGACAAAGGGGGACGCCTGGGTGGCTCAGTCAGTTAAGCATCTGCCTTCGACTCAGGTCATGATCTCAAGGTCCTGGGTGGAGCCCTGCCAGACCCCCTCCTCAGCAAGGAGTCTGCTTCTTCCTCTCCTGCTGTCCCTCTCCTCCCCACTACTTGTGCTCTCACTCTCTTTGTCTCTCAAATAAATAAATTAAATATTTTTAAAAAGATTAAGAACAAATTTGTTTTAAAAAAGGATAACAAAGGGACCGACACTTTGAAGGAAACAGAAAAGGGCAGAGGTGGGGCAGGAAACAAGAGAAGAAGAAAAAGAAAATCAGAAAGAGAGAAAAAAGAGAGGAGGGGGAGGGAGGGAGAGATGAAGGGAGGAAGAAAAGGCTTGGTTTACTATATAATCCCATTTTGGATTTACTCCATATAAATCATATAAAGATCCACAAAGATCTTTGTGGATCTTGCAAAAAAAGACCCAGATCTTGCAAAAAAAAAAAAAAAAAAACTGAAACAATGTAATAGTTGCCAATGGCTGAACGCAGGTTTTCTTAAAATTAATACAATTAGGGCCAGCACATAAAAGATGTAATGTTATGAGGTCCTCTTCCTGTTAATCAATTAACCAGGGCTCTCTATGCCCTTTAGATGTCACTGAACACCCACGGACCCTGGAATGGACTTTAGGATTTGCTACTTTCTTCATGCCTTCCCTTCTCTGGTCCTGAGCTCTCACCCAGCTCAGGGAACTGGGAAAAATAACAAACTGATTCCACAAGGTTGTTGCAATATATCCTAAAAATATGTTCTGAGAACACTGGTTCCTCGAGGCAATAAAAGAGTTTACGTGAAAATTGTGTTTTGTGGGAAATACCTGCTTTAAAAATGTCAGTGGCTTTGTTTACTTGAGAACATCTTCAACCTTTACTGTGCCGACTTACACTGTTTATATCTGATAAGAGATAGTTAATGCCATATCTCTTGGGCATGTTTTCTTTTTAAGAGTATTTTGGGGGCTAGTCGTCCACAAAAACCATTTGAGAATCCCTGTCTTGATCAGCTCCCCTTTCTAGACAAGTTTGCATTTTACTGCTACCACCCCCAAGGAAGACCCTAGTGGTGGAAGCTTCCAGCAACAGGGCAGGAGGACCAGGAAGGAGAAGTGAGTGAAGAGGCCAGATTCTCTAAACCTCCCTCATTCTGCAGCTGTTGGACCATCTGTGGGTGGAGCCAATCCTTTCCATAGTCAGTGTGAGCACCTCCTTGGGCTGAGTGGTCATTTCCCCAAGGACATCTACAACAAAGCCTCATCTGAATCAAGAATGAGAAATCTACATTCTTCATGCTATTGACAAGAAACTTGGGTCTCCAACATACTCTGTAAACCAATAAGCATGCAGTGAAATCTCTCGGTTGGCAGTATGTGCTTGCGGGAAGAACAGAAGGAATTAAAAGCCACATTTCCCAACACTCTGGAGAACTCAAAAGGCACATAATTTTGTAAAACAACACAACTGTGTATAAAGGAGGGAACGAAAGCTTTTGTGTCCCATTCAAGTCCTCCGCTGACCCGCAAATGGAATAACTCGGGTTTCTCCTCTCCCCCGGGGGAAGCAGCAGCTCTGCTCTTGTGGGAAACCAAAGGGGCCAGCTGGCCCCAGGAGAGCCTGCCTTCTCTGTACTGGATCCCAATAAATCCGCAGGCACGGTGGGCTCTCCTTTTGTTGTTTGCTCTCAGGCAAAACTCCCACTGATTTCCAAATGCCCGCTTCCCACACAGAGAACCATTTCTGGAGAGAACAGCCAGAGGAAAATACAGCCCCCGAATGTGCTAGGAATTGAAAACGGTCCTCTTTGTGTCGATTGGATGAGAATACAAATGACAAAGAGTGCCAACAGTGGGCACCCCTCCACCCCAGGGAGGTCACCAACCCTGCAGGTAGAATGCTGGGTGCCTAGAGCGGAACAGGAAACAAAAGAATGACAGCAGCCTCTGAATGGGCGTCTAACCCTGAAAAGGCCAAAGCCAGTAGCGGGGCTGGGGCCCCCAAAGCCAGGGACCAAAATTCAAGAGCAAGAAGAAGAGGCTGGTGCTTTTCATCAATTATCAAACATCTTTCTTCTAACAACCTTCCAAGGCAGTTCTTATGTGGCTGGGGAGGTAAGTGATCCACTAAATCAACACAGCTCTGAGCAGCGGAACCTGCATTTGAGGGAATCTTGGCCTTTCCCTTTTTAAAAGATAAACCAAAGCATGTCAAAAAATTTTAAGAGTGCATTTGAGCAAAAATCCATTTGAAGGTCCAGTGTCGAACAGGAAGCAATTGGGAACCCTCCATGGACATGAGGCAGGGGAAAGACTTTATAGAGAGAGAAGGTGCAGAAAGAGATTTCTAGAAACTATTTGGTTGGCTATAGCTTACTTGGCTGTTTGTGATCAGTTGTCCTTTGTGTTTTGATTTCATGACCTTGAGGCATTTACATATTTAGACTTGGGCTTGCTTACATGGGCAGGCAAATGGCCTCCTTGTTTAATACATTAATTAAAAACAACTAATTTATTAGATGTTACATTAAACACCCCCATGGCCACCAACTTCCTATGGCCCAGAATCATCGCCTAGAACAAAGCCACTTCCACCTGGCTTCTCTTTAGTTTTTAAATCGTGTAGGTAACACATGACCATGGTCTCTTCCTTAGAAAAAACAAAAACACGAGTAACAAGAACGCTCAGCTATTACAGATAAACTCTAACTCCTACTGGAACACCACTCCCATCCTGTCTTCTATCCTGTCACTACTCTTTGGCTTGGCATGTCTCTTTCCAGAGCTTCTCCTCACATTCATATTCATATATAGGTACCCATGAAAATACATAGCACTGTTTTATGGAAGCAACTCTCACAGAAATGGTGTTTTGCTCTGCACCTTGCTTTTTTTTAACTCAACCATACATCTTCGAGATCTTTCTCAGATAGAGCACCCAGAGCTATCTTGTTTGTCTTAACCACGACAATGCATTCAGTAGCCTGGCAGTGCGGTGACTTATGTAGACATTCTCCCATTGTGGGGCATTTAAGCTGTGACTGGCTTTTTTACTGTTAGAACAGCCTTTCTGTGACATGTGGTAGTGACCCAGGTACATTTAAGGACCTGAGACAGGCAGACCTCTGAGAATGATCTGAGAAAGCATCCCGGAGGAGAGAGAGATGTGGAGCCTATAATCCAAGGCTGAGGCTCCCATGATGATGGCCGCAGGACCCCTGATCCCGCTTTTCCCAGTGGCCACAAATCACATCTGTTGGAAACTAAGAAGTTCCTATGAAAGCCCAGTCTAAAAAGGAGGCTGCAAATAAAAAACACATTGAAAAGTGTAGTTGATATAAAATGAAATAGTCACTATGGAAAACAGTATGTAGGTTCCTCAAAAATTTAAAAATAGAATTACCTATGACCCAGAAAGTCCACCATTCTGTACATACTCAAAAGAATTAGAAACGGAGTCTCAAAGAGGTATTTGTATACCTGTGCTCATAGCAGCATTATTCACTGGAGCTAAAACATGGCTGCAGGCCCAGGCATCAGACAGATGGATAGGCAAGCAAAATGGCACATGTACGTACGATGGAACATTATTCAGCCCTGAAAAGGAAGGGAACTCTGCAATGTGCTACAACATGGATGCCTCTTGAGGACATTGTGCTAAGCAAAACAAGCCAGCCACAGAAAGACAAATGCTATGTGATTCCCCTTACATAAGGTGTTTAGGGTAGTTAAAAATCATGAAGACAGAAAGTGTAATGGTGGTTGTCAGAGGCTGGGGCAGTGATGGTGGGAGAACGGGGACCTCTCGTTTCATAAGGTAGAGTTTCAGTTTTCCAAGACAAAAAGAGTTTGGGGGATAGATGATGGTGACAGCTACATAACAATGAGAATTCATTCAAGGCCGTGGAACTAGACACCCAAAAATGGTGACAGTGGCAAATTTTATGTTATGTATATTTTAACACAGTGAAAACAAAAGGCAAAACAAACAAAATTGTTAAAAGCATAGCTACATCTTCCTTGGAACAATCAAAGCAAGTCCTTCAAAATTGAGCCCTCCATGCATCCAAAACCCCAACCAGCTCGAGAGGTTAATATTGGTCAAGTGAAGGAATTACAGCTCTACAAATGAAACAACAAGCACTTGAAACGTAGTCCGTGCTTTTATGTTCTTTTTATGTATTTATAATATTTTTCCTCTTTTGAAGCAAATGAGAAAATAGGTTAGTCCTCTATATGATCCACAAATGTGCCAGGAGACGTTGGCGAAGGAAACCTCCCCCCGCCATGTGCAGACAAATGGAATCTCCCATGCCAGAAGGAAAGCGAATGAATTTTATTCACTATTCTTACCAATCCAGTTAATCCCGGATTCCATGAAATTCCGAAAGATTATGTTTTATTCTGCCTGTTTCCCATCAGCTTACGCCTGGGGAATGCCTGTGCGTCCCTCCTTTCCCTGCTTAGCTTCCCGTCCTACGGGACTGCCCTCCCCCCGCGACCAAGTTCAATACGAGCATAGAAGCGCACACACGTGACATATCAGAGCAGCTCTTGTCTGACATTCAGATTAACTATGTGTAAGCTTCGGGGGAGCAAATACTATGGCATATGCATTTTTTCTCTCAACCTATAACTCAGTTTCTGGCACATAGAAGGTTCTCAATAAACACTTTTGACCTGAAGATCCCTAAGGAAAGACAGTACTCTGATCATTCAATCATCTCCAAAGCTTTACAGAAAACAGACGGTGGGAGAGGAGAGAAGCAATAAGTTACTAACTCAATTCATCAATTCACTCAGTAACTCCTTAAGAAATGAACTCTGTGAAGTTAAGGTTTTTCTTCTTTCCTCCTTAAATTCAAGTGTACCTCCTAGAATCTCCAATATCTGGGAATTTGTATAAAATATTCTTTGTTAATTAAATGGTAGATCTCAGAATCAAAGAACTCACAAAGGAGTATATAATAGCAACAATAAGAAATACTACAGACTCTTTACCCTTTCTAACTGCATATTTCCTTTTGGTAAACAAAAGCACTCACATCCCACTTTTGGAGATTTTGTTGTACCTCCTGGAGCTGGGGTGAGGAAATGCCCCCCACACCAATGACACTCCTGTAGCTGTCTTGAGAGCCACAGTGAGGTCCAGAAGACTAGAAACCATTTCCAGCATTTCCATTAGGAATGTTCATGACCTTAGGTTTATTTATCAACTCCTTTGTGCCTCGGTTTCCCCATATACAAAATAGAAATAATAAACATGGTCTACCTACCTCATCCAGACTGCCAACTCCAACCCATCCTTAAACTATGGCCAAGCACCACACCTGGACACTGCTTCGCACACATTCCCTGGACACTGCTTCACACACATTCCCCATAAGAAAAATATTTGCAGCAAGGGACATATTCTAAAACTGACCACAGCAATATCTGTAGTCTCACATACTTTTCCAGTAAACTGCTATTCCTCTCCCTCATCAAGAGATGGAATCTAGCTTCCCTTGACATTGAGCACGTCTTTGTGATAGCTTCCACAAACAGAACGCATGAAAGCCGTGCTGCAAAAGAGTCAAGTCTCTATTATAGTAGGTGACAATAGTGAGACATTGTGTTTTGTGCCCTCTTTGGAGACACACACCTTCAGAGCCTGGAGCCACCATGTAAGAATAAGAAGTACACTTACCATGAAGCCATCCAACAGGAGAGACTACATGGAGAAAACAGACCGATGCAGAGAGGTATCCAAAGGTCCCCAATTGCCCCAGCTGTTCCAGCCCCCAAATGCTGTGTCTTCCCAGCAAGGTGCCAGATACGAGAGTGAATAAGCCTTTGCAAATGCACTGGAGCGCACTGCAGAAATCGGCGGAGTTTGGAGACTCCAAAGAGTATGCCAGAGATGGAGGCACTCAGTCACAGGCCAGGTGAACACAGAGTGCAGCCGGAGACCAGGGAGATAGAGGGACTGACTGCTTTACTCTGAGGGTGCACTGAGGAGTAGAGCCCTGAGCTCTTGCTCCTCCCTTCGGAGATTGGGAGGCCGCCATTTTCATTCCTCTGCTCCAGAGCTCTACAGAAATCAGGGAACAAAAGCATAAAAGCTCCAGAAAGCGACCAGAGCAGATTACTTGGCCCAGCCCCTGGCAAGGGTGGTGCAATTCTGCCTCGGTCAAAGACATTTGAGAATCACTGCAACAGGCCCCTCCCCCAGAAGATCAGCAAGAATATCCAGCCAAGACCAAGTTCACCTATCAATGAGAACTGCAAAACTTCAGAACTCCAGGAATACAATACCTAGAATTCATGGCTTTTTCCCCATGATTCTTTGCTCTTTCATAATTAAATTTTTTTAATTTTTGTTATTTTCTTCTTTTTCTGTTTTTTTTAGATTTTTCCTCCTTCCTATTTTAACCTATTTTAACTATTTTATATCATCATACCTTTTTAAAAATCTTTTTTAATTTTCATTTTTATACTCATATTCTATCCCTTTATTGTATGTAACTTTATTTTTTGTGTGCATATAAGTTTTCTTTCTTTAAAATTTTGGGATGTGGTTTCTTCTAGCAGACCAAAATATGCCCTAAATCTAGCATATGACTTTGTTCTAGTCTCCCACCTGCTCACATTCTCTGCTTTTTTTTTCTTTTTTCAAACAACTTCTTACCAATTCCTTTTTTAAAATCTGTTTTTAATTTTCATATTTACAGTAATATTATAGCCATTCATTGTTACACATATATATATGTGTGTGTGTATATATGTTTTTCTTTCTTTATATTTATGTAATATAAATTTATATTATATATTCTATATAATATACATTATATATATTTATATATATGTTTTTCTTGCTTTAAAATTTCAGGAGGCAGTTTCTTCTAACAGACCAAAATACACCCAAAGTCAAGGGTGTGGCTCTGTTCTATTCACCAGCCTAATCATATTTTTTTTTTCTTTTCTTCTCCCCCACAGTTTCAGGTCCCTTCTGATGTGGTTAGTGTATATTTTTCTGGGGTTGTTGCTGTCCTTCTAGCATTCTGTTCTCTCACTCATCTATTCTTCTCTGAACAAAATGACGAGGCAGGAAAAACTCACCCCCAAAAAAAGAACAAGAGGCAGTACCAACAGATGTCAGAACTAGAGTTCAGAATGACGATTATAAAAATACTAGCTAGGCTTGGGGGAAACAAAAGCATATAAGAATAGAATCCCTTTCTGGAGAAATAAAAGAACTAAAATCTAAGCAAGTTGAAATCAAAAAAGCTATTAAAGAGGTGCAATAAAGAATGGAGGCTCTTACTGCTAGGATAAATGAGACAGAAGAGAGAATTAATGATAGAGAAGACCAAATGATGGAGAATAAAGAAGCTGAGAAAAACAGAGATAAACAACTACTGGAGCAAGAGGAGAGAATTCAAGAGATAAGTGATACCATAAAATGAACAATGTTAGAATAACTGGGATCCCAGAAGAAGAAAGAGGAGGCAAAAGGTACGCTGGAACAAATTTAGCAGAGAACTTCCCTAATCTGGGGAAGGAAACAAGCATCAAAATCCAGGAGGCACAGAGAACCCCCTTCAAAACCAGTAACAATAGGTCAACACCCCATCATTGAATAGTAAAACTTACAAGTCTCACAGACAAAGAAAAAATCCTGAAAGCAGCTTGGGACAAGAGATCTGTAACCTACAATGGTAGAAATATTAGATTGTCAGCAGACCCATCCACAGAGACCTGACAGGCCAGAAAGGACTGGCATGATATATTCAGAGCACTAAACAAGAAAAATATGCAATCAAGAATACTATATCCAGCTATGCTCTCATTGAAAATAGAAGGAGAGATAAAAAGCTTCCAAGACAGACAAAAACTGAAAGAATTTGCAAACACCAAACCAGCCCAACAGGAAATATTGAAAGGGGTCCTCTAAGCAAAGAGAGAGCCTAGAAGTAACAGACCAGAAAGGAACAGAGACAATATACAGTAACAGTCACCTTACAGGCAACACAATGGCACTAAATTCATATCTTTCAATAGTTCCTTGAATGTAAATGGACTAAATGCCCCAATCAAAAGACACAAGATCTCAGAGTGGATTAAAAAAAAAAAAAAAGACCCATCAATATGTTTTCTCCAAGAAACTCATTTTAGACCCAAAGACACCTCCAGATTTAAAGTGAGGGGGTGGAAAACCATTTACCATGCTAATGGACATCAAAAGAAAGCTGAGGTGGCAATCCTTCTATCAGACAAATTAGATTTTAAGCTGATGACTATAATAAGAGATGAGGAAGGACACTACATCATACTTAACGGGTATGTCCAACAAGAAGATGTAACAATTTTAAATATCTGTATCTCTAACATGGGAGCAGCCAATTATATAAACCAATTAATAACAAAATCAAAGAAACACATCAACAATAATACAATAATAGTAGGGAATTTTCATGCCCCCCTCACTGAAGTGGACAGATCATCCAAGCAAACTATCAATAAGGAAATAAAGGCCTTAAACGACACACTGGACCAGATGGACATCACAGATATACTCAGAACATTCCATCCCAAAGCAACAGAATACACATTCTTCTCTAATGCGCATGGAACATTCTCCAGAATAGATCACATCCTGGGTCACAAGTGAGGTCACATGCTGTACTCTAGAAAACAAACTGAGGGTTGCTGGAGGGGAGGTGGATGGAGAGAAGGGATAGTTGGGTGATGGGCATTAAGGAGGGCACTTGAGGTAATGAGGACAGGGCGTTGTATGCAACTGATGAGTAACCAAACTCTACCTCTGAAACTTAAAAGAAGAAAGAAAGAAAGAACCAGAGGGGGGGGGGGAATGATGTCTGTTATTCATCTGAAGATGTGTATGATATGGTGATATGGTTAGGGACGCTTATGATCAACAACAGTTTTGGGGTGATAAACTCAATAACTTTCACTCATTCTACTCTGATCCAGCCCAACTGGGCTGTAGTTACTTGATTACTTGTCTGCATTTCCATTCCTTATAAGCCCCATGGGAGCCAGAACCATTTTATTTTGTTTACCACTTTAAACTTAGAGCCTAGCACAGTGCTTGGCATAGACTGGATTTTTCAGAGGTGGAGGAAGAAAAGGCAGAAGGAAAAGTGTATCAGAATTCAATATTGGTCTCTCTAACAGTCTCCTTGACTGTGTAGCTCACCTTTTTAAAACTCTCAAACACTTCAGTTGTTTATAACTTCAAATTGAATCCAGAGGACATTTGGAAAAAGGGAGATCCTAAGCCCAACGTTTACAGTCTTACTCATTATCATGTCTGTTTCAAGTGGTGGTCTGCCCCCAGCAACGAGCTGGGCAGATAGTGGAGTCCCTGCCTTCTGGGAGGATTGCAATCAGAACAGAATCCCAGTACGCACTGTGCACATAACTCTCCCAGCAGTGCCTGAGCAAAAAAAAATTATAACAGAGAAATCATTTGATGAAGTGGCTAGTGCCATCGGGAGTTTTATTATACGTGGAAAAAACAAAAGAGTTCTGAGGAGTTAAGCAGTCCGCTGAAGGTTCCTGGCTGCTAGTAGCATAATAGCTGCTACTTTCTAAGAGAAACACTTTGGTGGATTAACTCATTTCATTCTCATAACAATCATGGGGGACTATTATAAGCACCCCTATTTTAAAGATGGAGATTCCAATGCACAGAGAAGCCATGTCTCCAAGTCACAGAGTCCAGGAACTGGGGGAGATGGAGCCTAAACCAGGAGATGTGTCTGCAGACTTCAGGCTCTCGACCTTCATGTCAACTTGCCACAGAATGCCATCACACCTCACAGAGATAGGATGACAGCCAATTTCTCCCAGCTACAGGCAACATGGGGCAGGAAGGCAAGGAGGATGGTGATTACTCTGAGAACAGCCATAAAATGCCTCTCAGGGAAAATTAAATAAATAAAACGTGCTTCATGAACCTTTGGGATTGGGATTTGAAACCCTTTAGGCATAGTCTGGAAGAACTAAAGCTATAGAGAGTTCACTGTTTATGGTTATTTTAAAGATTTTCTTTTTAATATTTATGAGAGAGAGAGCAGGAGCAGAGGGAGCACAGAGGGAGAGGGAGAAGCAGACCTCCCACAGGGCAGGGAGCCCGACGCAAGGCTCGATCCCAGGACCCTGGGATCATGACCTGAGCCAAAAACAGACACTTAACCGACTAAGCCACCCAGGCATCCTTGAGGGTTCACCTTTATATATAAGAAATTAATGAGAAACTGACAAACCATAAGAGACTCTTAATCATAAGAAACTAATAGCATTGCTGGAGGGGAGGGGATGGAGGTATGGGGTAACTGGGTGAGGGACTTTAAGGAGGGCATGTGATATAATGAGCACTGAGGGTTATATAAGGCTGATGAATCACTGAACTCTACCTCTGAAACTAATAATATACTATATGTTAATCAACTGAATTTAAATAAAATATTTTCTCATAGAAAAAATGGTTTAAAAAGAAACTAACAAGAAAGTAAGAAGTGTGCTAAGTAGAAGTGGAAAAGGGGGCCCCAACAAACACAGCAAAAGGTGGAAATTGGATAAGAAATACTGCCAGTAAAAACTCCCAAAGGTGGAAATGGCTAAGGGGCTTTAAAGAACAAAGACATCTAGTGATTCACGTAGAAGTCATTAGAGATAATCACCCAGTACTTCCGGTATTTCCATTTCTGGGCACACAGTTGAGGTGGAATTCCTAGACCCTAAGACTGAGTAGAGCCATACGCCTAGTTCTCTTTAAAAAGACATGAGTCCCTTCCCGTCCAGTACATTTATTTGAGAGTTCTCTTGCCCTCTGCCATTGGGATCCAAACCACTTGAGATGATGGCTACTCTCACTTACGACCCTGAGTACCCATGGTGAGCAGAACCTCCTGCTGACCCTTGATGGTGCATAACATGAGCTATAGTTGTTTTTCCAACATTCTCTTATGGGAATTCTCAAACGCTCAGAAATCAGAAGAATTTTACAGTGAACATCTCTGTATCCACCACCTAGAGCCTACAATTAACATTTTACAATATTTGCTTTACCTCATTGCAATCCATTCTTTCATCCCTCTATCCACTCATCAGTCCATTTTATTTTTGGATACATTTCAAAGTTAAGTTGCTGATGTCAGTATAATGCCCATTCCTAAATACTTATGAATGCATATTTTTTAAAGATTTTATTTATTTGAGAGAGAAAGAGAACACATGAGCAGGGGGAGGGGGAGAGGGGAGAGGAGAGAAGCCACCTCCCCACTGGGCAGGGAGTTTGATGCGGGACTCAATCTCAGGACCTGGAGACCATGGTCTGAGCCCAAGGCAGATGCTAACCAACTGAGCCACCCAGGAGTCCATTCGAATGCATCTTGCTATGGAGAGCCCAGTATTTATTTGTATTCCTTTTTTTGGCAAAATGTACATATATATTTTGAAATGTATAAATGTATGAGATGACATGCATAAATTCTACATGCCCATTTGATGAGTTATGCTTGTTTTTTTTAAGATTTTATTTATTTATTTGACAGACAGAGATCACAAGTAGGCAGAAGGGCAGGCAGAGAGAGAGGAAGGGAAGCAGGCTCCCTGCTGAGCAGAGAGCCAGATGCAGGGCTCGATTCCAGGACCCTGGGATCATGACCTGAGCTGAAGGCAGAGGCTTAACCCACTCAGCCACCCAGGTGCCCCTGATGAGCTATACTTGTTGGTTTAAGCCACTGGTGTTTGGGGTTGTTTGTTACCACAGCATAATCTAGCCTATCCCAGTTGACGAATTCCATCATATGTTGTGCCTGTGATGTCATCCTCCTAGGTACTCCTAAATTTACTGGTTTACTGACATACCCTGGAGACAGTGGACTAGGAGAAAGGGATGATACATTGGTCTCTAGCATAGTGGTTCGGTAACAAATGGGGCAGTGAACAGAGGAGTCAAAATACAGAGTAGAGGTTAAGAACTCTATTCAAGCAGACCTTGAAGTCAAAAGCAACTTGGAAAAATGCAAGCATCTCCCCCCATCCAAGACTATGGAGAAATACTAGAAGGAAATCCAAGGGTACTTGGACAGCTCGGTTGACTGGGCATCTGACTCTTGATTTCAGCTCAGGTCATGATATCGGGGTTGTGAGACTGAGCTCCACATCAGGCTCCTCGATGGACATGGAGCCCGCTTGGGATTCTCTCTCTCCCTCTGCCTTAGCCCCTCCACCCACAGCCATCTCTCTCTCTCTCTCTCTCTCTCTCTATCCCTCCCCCTTCTCAAACTAAAAAAAGAAGAAAAAGAAGAGGAACAGGAGGGAGAGGGGTAGGTGGAGGAGGAGGAGAATAGAGGAGGAGAAGGAAACCCTGAGCATATCCTTATATCATGAAATGGGATTTGATCTGAATCTGTTGGCACAGTTGGTTACTCATTCCTCCTTGAATAATCTTCATTTGGCCTCCAAGACCACCTTCACTCCTGCATTTCCTCTTACCTTCCTGGTCGCTCATTCTCAGTCTCTGGGTTCACTCTACCTCTAAGTGTTAGTACTCCAGAGTTCAGTCGCTGGGTCTCTCCTCTTTCCTATCCCCAACCCCCAAAAGATCACATCCTACTATGACTTTAAATACAACCAGTGTGATAAAAATTCCCAAACTGATATCTCTGGTATGACTTCTCCTGTGAACTCCAGACTCCAAGATCTGACAGCCCACTTAATATTATTATTTATAAGTCATAGGGCACCTCAAACTTAATGTGTCCAGATCTCCTGATTGCCCCCTGAAACTGTTCCTTCTGCAGTCTTCCCCACCTAGTACATGGCATCTACATCTTTCCATGGCTTAGGTCAAAAATCTTGTAGTCAGAGCACCTGGGTGGCTCAGGGGGTTAAGCCGCTGCCTTCGGCTCGGGTCATGATCTCAGGGTCCTGGGATCGAGTCCCGCATCGGGCTCTCTGCTCAGTGGGGAGCCTGCTTCCTCCTCTCTCTCTCTCTGCCTGCCTCTCTGTCTACTGTGACCTCTCTCTGTCAAATAAATAAATTTTTAAAAAATCTTTAAAAAATCTTATAGTCATTCTAGATCCTCCCTTTCTCTGATAGTTAGATGGATGGATGGATGGATGGATGGATGGATGGGTAGATAGATAGATAGATAGATAGATAGAGTGAAAGAGTGATAGAGTGACTAAGCAGTTGAGCAATCGACAGAGATATAGCCTCATATTATGTCAAGAAATGTTCTAGATGTGAGGGTAACCTGGAAGCAATATCTGTTACCCCTTTGATCCCCAGGGTTGATTCGGCTGATCTGTCTGGCTAGGCAAGAGTCCCCTTCCTCCCTCACCATTCCATGTGCATCCCTCTCAAAGCTGCGCAGTTGGTCCAGGAGGACAACCTTCCTCAACAGAGGAGGACCATTCTTCAGTCAAGGGTATCTGGCAGCTGTGCTCCCCTTTAGAACCTCCACACAAGCTCTCCAAGTCCATTGATAGGAAAACACAGAGTAGCCAAGTTTCCACACTCATTCCAGACTCATTCAAATGGGGCCCTGCAGGTAACACTTTGCCTTTCTTAGGAAAGAAAAGAAAGGAGAAGAAAACAGGAGAAGAGATGGAAAGAAAGGGGAGGGGAAGAGAGGAGAGCAGAGAAAAAAATAAAGGAAAGGAATAAAAGAAAAGAAACGAAAGGAGAAAAGAAATGTTCTTTACTTCTAGAATGTCTCCAGAACATGATGACTTCTCTCCCCTTTTACCACTACTCTCCTGGTCTAAGCTATCACCATCTTGCCCCTGGATTATGTCAGTAGAGTCCCCACAGACTACCTGGTGATACCTTTGACCCCCCACAGTCTACTTTCAACATACCAGCCAGACTGATTCAGTTACACATGAGTCGGAACACTTCGTGCTTCTAATTACTCTCCAATAGCTTCCCATCCACTGAGTAAAGGCTAAAAATTCTTAACCATGCTACAAAATCCTACCTGATTTGGTTTCCCCTTACCTCCTAACCTCATCTTCTTCTATATTCCCTCTCATTCACTGCTCTCCAAACACAGGGCCCCTCATTTATTCTTGAACATACCAGGCCCCCTCTCTGCTGGCTCCAAGGAAATGGTAACTACTTCTTCTTATGAGTCACGAGGGGAGCTGTCACATCTCGCTTTGTGTCTTCCTACAACAGTGTCCGAAGGAGAAAGCAAGGGATGTATTAACCAAAAGGGTCTGTTCTCAAGTGCCTCCCTCTTGTCCATGTGCAAAGCTTTTCCAAAGGGCGCCAGCAAAGCTCCTGTTACATATTGTATTCCAGAGCACATGGGCTCTCAAAGGGGAACACGATTACCATGACAATCACCATCTCTGCCCCTGAGGCTGGGTACGTTAAGATTTATTACAATGATAAAGCAAGTATTCCAGGAGCAAGGAAGAATGAGGCAATCCGTGTGCACTAAACACTATTGACAGTCCACTAGATTCCAAATGGGGAGCATGAAGCTCAGTACTTTCTCTGTCATTATCTTTGTGACATTTATAAGTCATGCATGCCCCATTCTAGAACTGTCTCCTCATCTTTGCACTCAGGAGGTTGGGCTAGATGTTGCTTTGCAGCTCGAATTCTCTTATATTCTGTGGACTTCTCTGTGCCATGGTAGAGATCTGAGTCTTCCTAGGTGTCGTTCCTCATACATGTATACATTGCCTTTAAATGTTGGGAACTCTGGGAAGTCTTTGATCCTCTATTTTAAAAAGGGAAGGGAAATTTTAATGAGAACATTTTGTACTGCTCTTTCCCTGCTGGCCCTTAAGAATAAAGACTCTTTTTCTACCATTACTGACATTTAAAACACAGCCGTTCAGATTCAGTAATTAGGTCTCAAAATCATTCAGCATAAAACTATGGCTTCCCAACAATTACTCTGGCAAGGAAGCTAGAATGCCTCTCTCCGATCTGTGTTGCTGACAGTAATTCCTAACTGTCATCTTCTCCCTTGATTTAAGAACACAAAAATGAACACAATATTCTCCTAGACACCAAGACCTCTGTCATTACCAGAACACAGAATGGAAGTCTTTACGTGAGCAGAGGAGTAGACCTGGCCCTCTGCTTTCTGAAGTCATTGGTGCCGAGAAGCTGGAAGATCAATTGCGAGCTCTAGAACCTCTGGTGGGAGGCACAGGAACATCGATCTCTCTGTGGAAGATGAGAATGAAAAAAATGGAGAGAGACAATGAAACCAAGCGCCTTTTCTAGGGGCATGCCCAGCACTCAGCACTGTGCTTACCCGTGCTCAGAGGGTATGCATTGCAAGAATTAAATGACAAGTGAATCCATCGCTTTGCCAGAAAGCTCCATTTAGACAAACCTTGGAATCTAGATGGATCAGCCATCTTACTTCTTCACTCTCTCTGCCTTTGGCGGTAACTATGATTATTTGTCAGCTCATCTTCTTGGACTCATGTTCCTGAGACAGTGATTGCCAAAATGCTCAGGGACAGTAAAACACATGAGCCCTCTGCCCTTGCACACAGCTCGCCTCCTAGTGGAGCCGAATGGCAGTCGACTCAGGGAAGCACCCTCCCAGCACGAGGATTTGACAGGGCACTCCAATCAAGCAGTCAGGGCGTCCAGCACCACACTTAACTGACAGCACAAAGTGCACATGTCCTAAATTAAACATTTGCCTGGAAGTATAACGTTAAACATGTTGCTGCCTTTGGGGATGTACCCAAAGCTCAACTTAGAGGAAAAAAATTATTTGGGAGGATACATAAAATCTATCCTTCATATCCTCCAATCCAGATATTCTAAAGTCCACTTCCGATTTAAGCAGGACCAGCAGAAATCTGTGAGCTAAGAAAGTCTTTGACCCCTTTCCCCCTCTACTGCCTCCCATTGAAAGGCTTCCACTGACTCAGGCTATGGTGTGACCCCATCAGTCTAGTCTACACTGAGAAACTCAGTGAGAGACATCCCCCTCGGACCCCACGTATCTACACCAAGGAAGCGGAGGGTACTTTTGCAGGACACAGTGCTGTCATCAGGGAGAGTCTTAGAAGGGATGTTGGTCTTGCCATGGTATCAAAATGAATGACACACTCCTTACGTATGGATTTGTTTTTAATCTCAGGAGCTCAGTAGTATAACCAATCAAATATCCCTTTTCATTTCACTTCTAGAATACTCACAGAGCAATTTGAGGCCCATCTGCTACAAGAGTAACAGATTGTATCGTCTGCATTTCTGGGTTAGCTTCCTTTCTGGCCCCTTCTTATATCTCCACCAGTAAATTGTCTTCTCGTTTCTCACCTACTTCTCTTTATGGAGCTTTGAAAAATCAAAGGTGCTTTAAATCATGTGTGGACAAGAGAAGGGCATAAATTTATTAGTTTGTTCAGGCACACTAACACGAAATCCAATCTTACCATTTGTGGACAGGCCTTTGAAACAAGGTCCTCCATCCCTAAACCCGAGTCAGACGTGGTAACACAAACAAGGTGTGTGCTGATGATTTTTCCCAGAAGACGCAACAAAAAGTGCTTCAAACCACAAGGTTTCTAAGATCAACAGGCAATGCTGTGTTTAAGGACTGGGCAGGCAGACAACTGCCAGGGAAGGATGTGGTTACTGATTATTGACCCAGCACTGGAAGGATGCGCAACAAAGTCCTACTTTTGCCAAAGACCAGCCCAAGCACAGGAAGGAGCAAGGTGTGAAAGGCTCCAAAGGCTTGGCTAAAGGAAGAAGGTTAGTGGCACAGAACATCACACCAGAGCAAAACTGAGAGCTCCGGACACCCATACCTGTTCCACGCAACCTTGACCCACCACCTGGGTTGACTGCATCATGCCGTTGTCAACATGTATAGATTGCCAGGCTTTGCTTTTTCCCAGAATAAAGAAAGTTTAAGGTTAAAAATGAAAAAGAGGAAGCGTCGATGTCACAACAGCTTGCTCTAAAGACACATACAGCCTGCGAATTTGTTAAAGGCTAACACTTAAAATTCTCTAGGCTGAGTATGGGGTGATGGGGGATGGAATTTACAACAGATGGAATTCAATTCTTGTTTTATATGAACCTAAAATGGCATTGCTCAATATTAAAAGTTCTTATAAAATTTAAAAAAAAACCCTCACAAACAGCATCGGAAATAAAATGCAAGCCCTAAAAAATTCAGCTTGTACCTTCCATCCCAACCTCATTCCAAATCAAACTATGTATCTCTTTTATTCATAAAATGATACATATACTTATGAATAAAAGCCCAAAGCTGGGCATTTTGAAATGAGTTATCTAACCTCCAAGAGCAAATAAGATCATTTCCTTTCACATCTCTTCATTCCTAGCAATTACCTGGCTGAATTTCAACCTGACTCTGAACAGGGAGGGAGCATCTACTTTGCCGTGTCTGAATATATCGTGAGCAATCCCTATGCATGTTTCCTTCTATTCTAAAAGCCCGTGTCTTAATAAGATTTTTTATTAATTTCCTCAAGTAGATTCCACTATCAGAGGCGCTGGCCGTGCATCACAAATGACCTGCGTTTTAGTGGTTACTGGTCATTATGTAAGTAAGGAGGGAAACATCTCCTTCTGTGCGACTCAATGGTTTAATAATTATTAATGAGACATTATGCCTTTGTACATTTCTGACAGATGATTAAATGCACTATGAATGTTTAACATCGCTCTCTGAGGTCTGGAAATGTGATGCCAAACGCCCACTCGTGCTTTGCACAATCAGAAAATACAAATTCGATTACAGCCATATGGCAGCATTATTGATATTTGCTTGTAATATTTACAAACTGTAGGTAAAATGTAATATGAGAAAAAGCATGTGTGATGATGGCAGGTCCATTTACTTGGAAATGCTTTCCCTTATACTCATTTGGAAGCAGTTTCCCCAGTAGGCAGTGGTGTTGGGACAACTCCTGAGTCAACCTCTGGAGCTGTGTTTCCTTCTTCCTGGGATCAGCATGGCAGGAAGAGCCTCATTCCCACCCCTACACTCATGGCCCATCTTTGCCAATTCTTGGACATAGGAACTTTGACCCAGAGACCACTTTGCCTGCCAGAATCACCTAGAAATTCTTTCAAATACCTATTTCACCATTTAATCAAAGCAGGATCTCTTGAGGTATTCACAAGCATTGGTGCTTTATTTTTAACTTCAAAGAGTTTCTTAAAAAATAGCCAGGGCTTGAGAACTTCTGATTTATACCATCTGCTGTGCCAGATTTAAAATCTGGACTCAAAATTCTTTGACATGCCTCCCACTAAGAAGTGGGGTCTAGGGAAACTTTCCTACAATCTGGGCTTCATGACAACTTGACTGATAGATTATAAGACAAAAGAGATGCTGGGCCATGTTCTAGGTCCAGTCCTTAACAACTGGAAGCTTCCACTTTTTTCTCTCTCCTAAGACCTCATTCTTTGAACCCAGCTACCATGCTGAGAGGAAGCCCAAGCAGCCTTTGGGAGGCCCATATGGAAAGAAATTGAGGTCCTGACCCAGAGCCTGGTTGAGCAACCAGACTCACCAACCATGTGAATGAGCCATCTTGGAAGTGGTTCCTCCAGCTCCCAATAGATCTGCCCCAGCTCTCAGCACATAAAACAGAGACGTGCTATCCCTGCTAAGCCTTGGCCAGACTTCAGATTCCCAGACAAAATAAATCCTTATTATTATTTGAAGCCACTATATCATGTGGTGGTCTGTTAGGCAACACATAACTGGGACAGCTGCTTATCCAAATGGTGTCATGAAAAGGGATTTACTCTTTTAAGAGTTGAATTACAAACATGAATGAGCTTAGTGCCTCAAAAAATGCAGGCTTCCACCTTCTCTTTGGCCAAGATAATGAAACTCTCCTCCCTTCTTCACACATGGTAGAGCGCCTCCATGAAGCCTTCCAAGTCTGTGTCAGTTCTCTGTAATGTTTCTAACCATCTCAAGCCTTGTTTACAAAATTAATTAGTGCCTTGGTCACACAAAATTATAAACTCAAAATATTGAATACCAATTTTCATTTGGAAGATAGTTCGATGAGAAGATAATCATAGTCTTTAAAGAGCCAAATTTGGGAAGTAACAGCTTGAATTGATAAAAAGTCAGATTCAATGGATAAGAATACAAGGATGAGGGAAGAAATCACAGTGTGAGAAGGGAGGAGGTTTTATACAGCGGGGAGCTCAGTGACAGCCCTGGGTCTCAAAATGGGTCTCAGTCAGTTCTGCTGACCTAACAAACACCACTGACTGGGTGGTGTATACATCAGACATTTATTTTCTCACAGTTCTGGAACCAAGATCAAGGTACCAAGATTGGTTTCCAATGAGACCTCTCTTCTTGGCTTGTTGACAGGAGCCATGTCCTCACATGGCCTTTCCTCTGTAGGAGTGCGGGGAGAGAGTGGTCTCCCACATCTCCTTCTCTTCTCATAAGGACACATTCCTGTCAGATTAGGCCCCACCATACTGAATTCATTTACCCTTAATTATGTCCCGGTAAAGGCCTTCTCTCCAAAAATAGTCACATTGAACATTAAGTCTTCAAGGGTTGGGAGACACAGTTGAGTCCACAACAGAATGGAAAAACGATTAGAACAAGTGGAGAAATTCTAGGTGGAATTATACCTTTCTTACAAGCCCCAGACTAGGTGGTCATCTTGACATTATTGTTACTAAAATCAATAACAATGGTAGCCATTTATTGGTCAACTATGAAGTGCCTGACTTTTCATGTTGTCACATTTGCTCCTCAAAACAACTCTGTAAAATAAATTATATTGTCCTCATTCTTTGCAGCTAAGGAAGTCAAGCACAAGAAAATTCAGTAGCTTATCCACGATGCCATAACTGGTAAATATGAGAACAGGAATTTGAACACAGATCTGTGGGCAGATCATTGGCTTTGTAATCCAAAACCAACCTCCTATTTCTTCCTATCTTCCATTCCTTGGTCATTTCAAAAAAAGTATTAATTGAGCACCCACTATGATTCAGGCCCTACCTATGTTAGATCTTGGGGATACAAAGTCAACCTGATCCTTGTCAAAGAAAAAATGATTCTGCCACTTGTGGAGACAGTAAGGAAGACTTTATTCAAGGGGCCCTGCAAGGAGGGGTCACAGTCTGGGAGGGAGATCAGGCTCAACTCTGACTACAACAATGACAAGTGGGGATTTAGAGCCACAGAAAAGGGTGAGAAATTTACTAAGAAAAAGACATTAGATAGATAGATAGATCTCATAAATATATATGATGGAATATTGCACGGCCATTAAAAAGAATGGCACCTGGGTGGCTCAGTGGGTTAAAGCCTCTGCCTTCGGCTCGGGTCATGATCCCAGGGTCCTGGGATCGAGCCCCACATTGGGCTGTCTGCTCCGCGGAGAGCCTGCTTCCTCCTCTCTCTCTCTCTGCCTACCTCTCTGCCTACTTGTGATCTCTGTCTGTCAAATAAATAAATAAAATTTAAAAAAAAAAAAAAAAGAATGAGACCTTGCCGTTTGCAGCAACATAGACAGACCCAGAGGGTATGCTGCTAAATGAAGTAAGGCAGAGAAAGACAAATACCATATAATTTCACTCATCTGTGGAATTTAAGAAACAAAACAAACAAACAAGCAAAGAAAAAAAGGTAAACAAAAGAAGAACTCTTTTTTTTTTTTAAGATTTTATTTATTTATTTGTCAGAGAGAGAGAGGGAGAGCGAGCGAGCAAGCATAGGCAGAGTGGCAGGCAGAGGCAGAGGGAGAGAAGCAGGCTCCCTGCCAAGCAAGGAGCCCGATGTGGGACTCGATCCCAGGACACTGGGATCATGACCTGAGCTGAAGGCAGCTGCTTAACTAACTGAACCACCCAGGCATCCCTCAAAAAAAAGAACTCTTAACTACGAGAACAAACTGCTAGTCACCAAGGGCGGGGGGTGGGGGGGACAGGTAAAATAGATCAAGGGGATTAAGAGTACACTTATCTTGATGAGCACTGAGTAATGTAGAGAATTGTTGAGTCACTGTATATACACCTGAAACTAATATAATACCATTTGTTAATTAGCTTTAAAACAAACAAACAAACAAAAACCACCAAAATTTTAAAACTTCTACTCTAAGAGAAAAAAAAATAAAAACCATGAGGGGGAAGAGGGAATTCTTGCTAGACCGATTCAACAGGATTCTTGCTGAAGTCAGGACAGGGCGACAAGACACTGAGGCTGTGGGAATGAGCAATCTGATTCAATATCTAGGGTAGGAGGTTTCACTCAATTGGTCTAGCAGGATTCTTCTTAAACCCAACTAAATGGGCCAAGGGCAGAGCTTAAGATCAGGGTCTCGTCAAAAAGACGGCGCCGATGAGGCTGACAGATTTGGCCCAAGAGAGCATCTTTGTCACCCTGTTTCTGAGGAGCTTACAGTTCAATGAAGAGATGCAGTCAGCAAGTGCACTGCAGAAATCTCAGCCTTGTGTAAGACTTCTTACCCAAGTCTCTACGTCTACTTACTCTGGTTTTGAAAGGAGCAGAAGAACGTTCCAGAGGAACTATGGGCGCCATTGCTGAAGAGCAGCCAGGAATGCCACGGTGGTGAGACAGGGCTTTAGAGAGTGCTGGGAGCCCCTGGAGATGATCCAACCGCCGATCAGTCTCCACTGATGTCTGGCACACAGCAACTCTGAAAAAGCAAACACAGCCCAGCCTACCTCTAGTCAAGCCATGGAGGCCTAGAGGCCTCTTCCCCAGGGTTCCTCAAAGCAAACCAAGCTGTCATTTCTTCATGACACAGCCTTTGTTTGTCCTCTCATCTATTTCTTTGGTGCCACTAACCGAATTCATGATTTGTGCTCAGCCAACCCAAAAACCAGGAGCCCGAATGCCAGGAGACCATCCTTGCCTCCTGCTTCCGTTTTTACTTTAAAAGCTGGATTCCTTTGAAGTACGAAAAACAATCTGCCTCTCACTAGACTGGGAGGCTTCAGAAACTCCTACCCAGTGGATGGCCAGAGTTTATCCCAGTTCCCTTTCCAGACCTGGAGATGCCACTGGGTTGATTGATTGGAAAGGACCCGGATGGACTGGAAAGGACCCAGACTGATTCTGAACTTGCTCCCGGAGAGTGGAGGGTGTTTCTGGGATGGTTTAAGTATCGACCAGGATTGCCAAGAAGTGGCTGCTGACATCCTGAGGGAAAAAAGCCCTGGGCCTCCCTTGTCCATTCTTCGCCTTCTCTGGCTTTCTCCCCAGCCAGCTCCCACCTCATCTCCCTCCCCACAGCCCTTACCTCCACCTTCAACCTGCCAGGCAGCAAGAGCCCAGAAATGGCCACATATTTTTAGAGTGTTAAATATTTGAGGCTGCTTCTTGCCCTACACTTTCCAAAACATAACACTATTCAAAATAGTGTTATAACAATATTCAAAATATTCAAATGTACCACATAAAGACAGAGAAATTGTGATAATCTGTCACAAAGATTTTCAGAAAAGGATGCAAAACACCAGCATAATTACATCGTCTTTAGCTTAGGGTTTTAGATTCCTCCTCTATAGTTCTAAATCTGTCTTTTCTCATATTCCTGTCAGATAGAGTAGCTTGTTTTAAAACCTTTTAAGTTCTGTTTTAAAATCGTAAAATTTATGTCCTGACAAACCTATATTTTCAAACTCTAACATTTACGCCCAGAACAGCCCGTGGTGTGTGTCCCACTTGATTAAGGTTTGAACTGTCAGGGGATGTCCTGCAAAATTCCAGTAAGGAAGGAGCATTAGGTGACCTTTAAAAAGAAAAGTCAGGGGGCGCCTGGGTGGCTCAGTGGGTTAAGCTGCTGCCTTCGGCTCAGGTCATGATCTCAGAGTCCTGGGATCGAGTCCTACATCGGGCTCTCTGCTCAGCAGGGAGCCTGCTTCCCCCTCTCTCTCTCTGCCTGCTTCTCTATCTACTTGTGATTTCTCTCTGTCAAATAAATAAATAAAATCTTTAAAAAAAAAAAAAAAGAAAAAGAAAAGTCAGGATGGGGGAGACAGGGGGGTCAGGGGAAACCCTCTTTCCTGATGGACAGCAGCAAACAGCAAAATTTTGTCCTGGGCTTCACCCTAGCACACAGGGGTACAAACGCATGAAGCATGCTTCTTTCCACAGATAAGTACCTAAGGAAGTGGGTTTTCTCCTCAAGACAGACAACCCAGAGGCATCTGGGTGGCTCAGTCAGTCAAGAGTCTGCCTTAGACAGGTCAGGCTCCCTGCTCGGTGGGGTGTCTGCTTCTCCCTCTGCCCCTCCTCAGCCCATACTTACACTCACACACTCTATCTCTCTCTGAAATCAATAAATAAAATCTGAAGAAAAAAAAAAGAAAGATTTCTGTGATCCAGAAGTTCAAGGATGATAGGCGTCGGGACTTCCATGGTATGATGGTTAAATTTATGTGTCAGCTTGACTGGGCTGCAGGCTGCCCAGGTATCCAGTCAACCATCATTCTGGCTGTGTCTGTGAGAGTATTTCTGGAGGAGATTAGCACGCGAATCGGTACACTGACCACGGCAGATCGTCCACCCCGACGTGGGTGGGCCTCATCCAGTTCATTGAAGAAAAATTGAATTCATAAAACAAAAAATTCAGTAAGGGAGAATTTGCTCTCTGCCTGACTGATTTGAGACTGAGCCGGGACCTCAGTTTCTCCTCCCTTTGGACTTGGACTGAACTAGAACTTATACCATAAGCTCTCCTGGGTCTCCAGCTTGCTGACTGTAGAACTTGGGACTTGTCAGTCTCCTTAATCATGTAAGCCAACTCCTTGTAATAATTCCCTTCATACGTATGATTGATTAGATGATAGATAGATAGACAGATAGATAGGAGATAGATGTCATCTATTGTTTCCTTTTCTCTGGACAACCCTGACTGATACACTTAGTGACCCTGGGGTATATAAACCAGACCCCACCAAAACAAAGGAGTCGAGAGAGACACAAACATAGGGAGACAGAGACATACAGAAAAAGATTCAGACAGACAGTATGTGTAGAGCAGAGAGACACACGGATAGAGAAACATAGAAGCAGAAGGAACAGAAACAGACAAGACAGAAAGAAAACGGGCAGGCACACAGACAAACAGAAGCAGAAACACAAACAAACTTAGCAAGAAGATGAGAAAAAAATACAGTATCTCATGATGCTTTATTTTTTTCTTATAACTTTCATTATTTCTCTGTTTCAGTAAAGACTCTCAGGAGAAAGCATGGCCCTTACATTTTAACCTCCGCCCAGTCAGAATCGGCTGTCATAGATAACTGTCAGTGACCTGCCCAGTGCCCAGGAAGAAAGGATCAGCATTCATACCCCACAGATACTCAGATACTAACCCTCAACCACACTCCAGGCCTGAGACCCAGTCTCACCTCTGTCAGTGACACCGTGTAAGCACAGCATACTGGAGACAGGATCTCTCAACACAGCTGTCCCCTATAGTCACCTTGGACCTGACCCTCCACAGACCAATTAAATCAGATTCTCTAGGTTTGGGCATTGATATTTTTTGCAAGCTCCTCAGGGGAGCCGGGAAGCAAAGAGATCTGGGTTCTGCTATGTAAGGGCCATATGCCAGGCTGAGGAGTTCGAACCTGGGAACATGGCAAGTAACCTGGTTCAGTGACGCTTGTCCTCCGGGCACACAACAGGTACCACTTACAGCCCACGAGCTCTATTTCCTATAGCACTTCAAAGCTCCAGAGAGCAAGGACTAATCGCAATGGCACGTTGTCACCGCTTGGTGCCAGGCTAAATGCTATACGGGCATTGCCTCATTTAATCTCACAACACCCTGTGTCATGTCAATAATCTCTCCGGTTTTCAGGCAACAAAACTGAGGTCAGAGAGATCAAACCGTTTTCCAAGATCCAATAGCAAAGTATATGGCAGAGCCCCTCCACCCCACCACAAAGATGGGTCTCACAATGAAAACCAGCATTGCCCTGGAGCACGGGGCCACATACAGGAAAGCATGGGGGCTTCCGTCTGGGTGACTGTGTTCTGGCCACACCAGCTGGACAGTATGCTGCCACTTCCTTCAGCCTGGTCTGAGGAGAGACACCTAGTGAAAGCCCCAGCTCCCCAAAAGTAAGAGGAGTGGGGGGGACACGGCGGGGGGGGCTTAAGTTCTTTCATTGACTTTAATTAAACTCACCAGAGAAGTACACAAGGGACTCTACACAGAACTTGTGCTAGTGTTATTTATACTACTCTTAATTCCAATTTAGCAGAAAAATGGTTTCCTCAAACCTACGCCACGGGGTTAGGGCTTTGTCTATCTCTTGAGAAACAGCGCCATCTACTGGTGCATTTTGACACTGTTCTTGTGAACCGAGAGAAAATTAACTTGTTTTTGCCTTTAATTATGAACGTGTTCCAAGACATGACCCTTCTTCCCAAATGTCTGTTCTGCACTTAAAACCTCATAAATTATTTACTTTTATAGCCACAAATGATAAATAATTTTGGAATTACACTAGGACTTTCAAGCATATGTTTTTGTTTTTTGTTTGTTTGTTTAACAGAGGGAGAATGTGAAGGGTAGGGGGCAAAGGGAGAGGGAGAAATAGAATCTGAAGCAGATTCTTCACCCAGCGTGGACCCAACTCAGGGCCTGGTCTCAAGATCCTGAGATCATGACCTGAGTCAAAATCAAGAGTCGGTCACTTAACCAACTGAGCCCCCCAGGTACCCCTCAAGCATATGTCTTGAAAAATGGATCCTACAAATCAGGACTTGATGAGGTGGGGGCAGCCAACGGACAGACCCTTAAGTGTAGAGTCAAGAGGACAAGGGGACTTGCACAGCAGTGACTATGCTGTTCCCCTGAGCCCACTTGGGAGCCGTACAGCCAATCCAAAAGGACATGAACCCTACATCCCTACATTCCAAAACACTAATGACCTAGGAATCAACCCACAGAGAGGTGTGAATGACTACTGTGCAGAAAAATCAAAAAATATCTAAATAAATGGAAGGCTACACTATGGTTGGGATTCACAGTCACAGTGAGGATGAAGTCCCCATCCACAGAGGTAAAAAGTGGTTCTTTGGGGAGTAAAGAAATCTGTTTATATGTGTAAGGCACAGATATACAGTTATCTGTGACATTAAAATTTCAGGGGAGTGGGGTTATTTAAGGGGAACATCTAAAAAAGATTCTTTGGGGGGAATATCAGGAGGGGGGAAAAGCTGAGAAGCACTGGGTTAGAAGATTCACTATTGTTAATATATCAGTTCTTCCAAACTGATTTATGGATCCAGTACACGTCTAATAAAAATTCTGATAGAGAGAGAAACTGTGTGTGTGTGTGTGTGTGTGTGTGTGTGTGTGTGTGAACTGACAAGCTGGTCATAAACGGATATGGATATTGAAGGAAAAGGAAATGTAGAAAGTTGCTTCAATATATAGTAAGACTTATCACTGTGCTACAGTAATGTAGAGAGTGTGGTACTGGCCCAAAGTGAGCAAAGAGGATAGTGGAATAGACTGGAGAGTCCGGAAAAAGATTCATGCATGTTTGGACACTTGGTTTACAAAGGGGTGGAGAGAAGACAGCCTTTCAACAAGTGGTACTTGGATTCCCATAGAAAAGGAATGAAAACTGACCCTCATGTCATAATTGTTGGAGGATTATAAATAGAAATGTGGAAGGCAAAGCAACAAAACTTCTGGATCACTAGCTCTTAAAGTGTAGTCCTTAGACCAGCAGCACCAAGGAACTTGCTAGAAATGCATATTCTGCAACCTTCCCTCACCCCCCCCCCCATCTCGCCCCCATCACTCACACCCCGGACTTGCTGGGTCAGATACAGATCCTTCAGTCCAGGAGGAGTGGCAAGCCCTCCAAATGATTCTCACCCACATTGAAGTCTGAGAGCCAACTCAGGGGAATATTTGCATGATCCCGGGAAGGGAAGACTTCCTGAAGAAAGCACAGCTACCAAGGAGAAGATGAGGACATAAAAAGGTAGAACTTCTGTTCATCAAATAATACTATGAAGAAAACAACAAATCACTGCTCAGAAAAAGAAACTTGTAACACAACTGCAAAATTATCATTTATCATATATCATATATCATACATCATATCCAGAATATATAAAGAACTCTTACATATCAATAAGAAAAAGCCCAAAACAAAAATGGGCAAGAGGCCTGAGAAGACACTCTTAGGTGATATTCAAATGGCCAATCAACATGTCACTAGAAACTAGAGAAATACACACTAAACTTGAAGGCACTTTCTTCAAGTGCCTTGCTAAACTATAATGCAATATAATTGCAGACCCATCAGAATAGATTAAAAAATTGTGACAACATCCAAGTGTTGGTGAGACTGCAGAATAGGAAAAACTTGGCAACTTGGCAAACTTGGCTAGATAGTAAATGTTTTAGGCTATTTAGTCAAGAGACAGAACTGAGGATGTTATCAACCAAGAACTTCTCTAACAAGAGAAAACGTGTGTTCCCTTCCACACTAACCCCCCCAAACCCCCACCACATTTGACTGGAGTGGGCCATCCTAGGTGGTAGACAGGTTTTGCCCCCAGTTGTGGTTGACTCAGGCCCAAGGAGCCTGGTGGGCTGGGAGGTGGGAGGTGGCCATGGTCAGTTTCCCTCTCTCTCCCAGGGACACTCAGATCCCAACTCTACCACCTGTTGTTGCAAATAAAGCTTTATTGAAACACAGGCACGCATAACTTTATGTATTGCCTGTGCCTGCTTTTACAGTAACAATGGTAATTGCAACACAGACCATGTAGCCCAAAATCTGAATATATTTTTTTTTCAAAATCGGAGTATATTTACCATCTGCCCTCTTACACAAAAAGTTTGCCAATCCCTATAATAAATCACCGAGCTGTACGTTTTCTTTTTGTATGTATATATTACATATGTTACATATAATATACATATATTATAATATATGTTACATTATCTATTACATATAATATACATATATTATAATATATGTTACATTATCTATTACACACAATATACATATACAATGTAAGTTATGTCATATATGTTGTATTTATATACATACATGCTATATTTTATAACTTTATATATATTTCATATATATATGAAATTCTATGTTTAGCTCTTCCTCATTTTTGGCAAAGGCCTTCAATGTACAAAATAGCAAGTAAACCAATTACCTTTAAAAAATACATACTCCTGGGGCACCTGGGTGGCTCAGTGGGTTAAAGCCTCTGCCTTAGGCTCAGGTCATGGTCCCAGGGTCCTGGGATCAAGCCCCACATCGGGCTCTTTGCTCCGCAGGGAGCCTGCTTTCTCCTCTCTCTCTGCCTGCCTCTCTGCCTACTTGTGATCTGTCTGTCAAATAAATAAATAAAATCTTTAAAAAAAATACATACTCCTTTCTTTAATTAAATATATTAATTATAGATGATGGATGATGGGTACCAAAGAAGGCACTTTAATTGTGATAAGCACTGGGTATTGTATGTAAGTGACGAATCACTGAATTCTACTCCAGAAACCAAGATTGCACTGTGTGTCAACTAACAAAACTTTTTAAAAAATCAATTATATAGACAAAATACTTGCCTCCAGAGCTGATTTTAGTCTCAATTTCTACATTTGTAAAAGAATAGGTCATCAACTTTTGCTCCAAATACTTTGATGATATATTTCTTAAAGATGTTTTAAAGATTACAGGATGATACTTGAAGGCACTTTCTTCAAGTGCCTTGCCAAATGTTGTCACTTCTCTATTTGAGTTGTTCTTACAAGATTGAACCCCGTATCTATAAACACAACAAAATTCAACAAAGGAGCCACATTCAGGAATGCCTTATTTATTCAGGGATGTGGAGGAAGGCAAGTGTTTTGATGCACGGAGTTCCTCTCTTTGCATTTTGTGATTCACCCATTCGGTAAACATTTACTTACAGCATCCCATGCCAAAACTTTTATTTTCACCATGTTACTGCAAATACTTCTGAAATATTTTGTATCTTTCCTTGCCTTTTACACAAAGAATGCTGAGAATAATTTAAACTTTTCTTTATGATTCAGCCTTATTACGGGACCAAACCATATTCAAAAATGTTGGATTTCAAATATACATTTTAGCTGAAAAGCCCTTTGATAGAATTCTAACATATAACACAGATAAAAAGAAGAGTAGAAATGAAGGATGGGGGTAGAGCATAGTCCCACCCACTCAGTATCTCTGGGACAATACAAAACCTTAACTATGGGAGCGTCATCAGAAAATACTCACGTCACATAGAAACACCTTCCAGGGCTGCTAAGAGATCGAAGATTGTGCCATAGTCAGTAATCCCGAATTATGATCCAAAACTGCTTTTTTTTTTTAATTTGATTGTGTTTTATGTGTGCTTCCCAACATTAGCAATCATTTCTTGCGGCTAATCAGTGTGACCTCCAGTATCTGCTCTCTCCTCCACCCACCCATGCACCCCCAACATCTGTGGTTTCTGTAGACTGAGAAATCAAAGTCATTAGGCTTCACAGAAGTGTGGGTAAATCAAGAATCCAGAAACTAGCAGGACATGAGAAGCTCTTTCTTGAATAAAGGACATGGGCTTTACATTCTGTACCTTGAGTGATCTATCTTGATAGCCAAACATGTTTTTCTGTCGGATTTCCAGATTGCCAAATCTGTATTACAAGCGAAGTGACCTGTAGGTAGGTAAAGAAATTCTCTACCATCAAGAATGAATTAGCATGGGGCGCCTGGGTGGCTCAGTGGGTTAAAGCCTCTGCCTTCGGCTCAGGTCATGATCCCAGGGTCCTAGGATCAAGTCCCGCATTGGGCTCTCTGCTCAGCAGGAGCCTGCTTCCTCCTCTCTCTCTCTCTGCCTGCCTCTCTGTCTACTTGTGATCTCTGTCTGTCAAATAAATAAATAAAAATCTTTTTAAAAAAGCGTGAATTAGCACAGTAGATGGTGATGCTATTTTCTCAGCTGAGGAAATATTTCTAGTATCTCTCACTCTAATAACTGTATCTACTAGTAACTTAACTTTCAAATGCAAATTGTTGAATTGACTCTTGTGTCTTTCCACTTAAGTTTATATAAAATATGTATCCATAAGTGCCAGCGAAGAAAATATTCTCCACCCCAGACACATACACAAACACAACACCTGACTTTGTCATTTAACCCAGAAGTCTTGGAGTTCACCAAGAGAAAGAAGTTATCTCCAGAAACAAACTGTTAAACCCGTTCTAAGATGATGTGGTCACTGCATCTCATAAGGCATACATACAGACACAGCACAGATAAACCTTAGAAGTGCATAGATTGGTTGCACCCAATGACCAGTTATAGAAACAAAGCCAGTCGAATGACTTAATTCCTTTAGGGGCCTTAAACATCCTTTAAATTAAACTTCAAGTTTATTTCACATCACAAAAACATTCTGTGTTTAGGGACGCCTGGGTGGCTCAGTTGGTTAAGCAGCTGCCTTTGGCTCAGGTCATGATGACAGCGTCCTGAGATCGAGTCCCGCATCGGGCTCCTTGCTCGGCTGGGAGCCTGCTTCTCCCTCTGCCTCTGCCTGCCATTCTGTCTGCCTGTGCTTGCTCTCTCGCCCACTCTCTCTGATAAATAAATAAAATCTTAAAATAAATAAATAAATTTAAAAAAAAACATTCTGTGTTTAAAGAAACCATGGAGTCTGGGGGAACCACAATTTTACACACTGAATGTCATAGGTGATTTCACATAGGTATAAAATGTGAAATGTGGCCAGTATCTTAAAGGGCATCTCTACTCACCAGATTTATATGCTTCAATCTTTCCTGCCAAGTCCCCCAAGTGCTCCTCTGCTTATCATTGAACACAGGGTCAGAGAACGTCCTGGATCAGTGCTATATGTATTCAATCTTACTAGAATATATTCATGTACTACTAAATATTTGCAGTTGGTACAATTTCAATTTTGAATCCAATGTAAGTTTTAGTAAAACTACAAAATTCTAATACTTGAAGATAATCATACTTCAGATAAATGTTAAACCCTCAGAAGGCTATTTAAAACATAAGCAGAATAAATGATCTCCCTCTTCTTCAAAATGATAGAGCCTTACTATTCCTGTATCTCGTTTTAAGTAGTGTGAATCCTTAAAAGAGAGAATTTTTTAAAAATAATAACAATTGGAAACTGATGCATAGCCTGTTATGATCTATCTGAATATGAGAAGTATTTCTTCAAAAACTCAAATGAATTGCCCAGATTCATATGAGTATTTTATGGCTACAAATCCTATCCCCTTTGGGCAATTAAGAGTTACCTTGTAGGAGCCACAATTAATTATTCATTTGGAAATAATTCAGGGTTTGAAATAGATGCTCTAGAGGAAAATTCAGGACAGATCTTGTCCAAAGAATAGAGTGTCAAGAAACCTTACCACACTCAGCACGGACCTTGCAAATCCCTCGTTAGTCTAGCTCAGTAAAAAGGTAGAGAAACACAGCTAACTTTGGGGGTTTTTTTTTTTTTTTTTGGCCTTTAAGAAGAAATGGACCTTTTTGCCTTATCGCAATGAACATCAAATTTACACAAAACCTTAGCTCATCAAAAAGAAGTCAAGGCATAAAAGATTATTCAACATTACAATAAAAATTTTATAAAACTCAGACTATATCCAAGCCCTTTCTGCAGCTGCTGCCCCATTCCAGATGAAAATGTTGATGGAAAAAGCCCAAATTTAAATAAGGACCAAGGCACTCCTCCAATTTGCACTGGGAGTATTTTATCAGGGCACTCCCTGGAAGACACTTCTATCCTTGAAATCAGATAAAAATGCTTCAGGGGCCCCCTGCTGGTGATTTATGGACCTTGACCATCAGATAAAAATGACCATGAATCAAATGAGCTACGACCAGGTTCCACAAACTGGTATCTTGTCTACAAGATTCTTAGCATTTTCATTGTGTGCAGTCTGTCCATCTGGACCACAGTGGATTCAACCTGTGTACTCTACTTTAAAAAGGGGGGGGGGTGTTTGTTTTTTTAACCTCTCAATTCCCTGCAACTTTAAAAAAATGAACATTTAATGCCTTGACACAAATAACCCTCCTTGTCTCCTTCTTCAGATAATTCCATCCAAAAGCATATTGTACAACACTGCGGTTAGCGTCGTATAATACAAACTCATAAATCTGTGTGGAATCTATTTATTTACTTATTCTCCGTGCTGCCAAATGAATTACTGTTGGCTTAAATCTCTTAAGTGCCAATATGTTGCTAGAAGTGGTGGATTTAACAAAATGGAAAGGAGTATGTAACTGATTTTTACCAGGAACTACAACCCAAAAAGGGAGCTTCTCGGTGGTCTATTAAACTTGCCATGCTCTCCCTAGCCACGGGAGACGAATCTAATAAACCATTCTTCTAAATCCACCCCAAAGGTGGACAGCCCAATTCGTATAACCTGAATTCACCAAAGAACCTGCTCAAAAGTTCATTATAATGAACATGATCATCAACAAGCGAGTGTTTTTAAGAAGAGGAAGCTACCCTACTTCCAGACATTCTGATTTACTTGGCCTGGAATAAGCCCCAGGCATGGGTATTCTGTAAAAACTGCCCATGAAATGTTTAAGGATAGTGGCTGAGAACCACCACACTATTCCCAGGGACTCCAAGCAGCGCAGTGGAGCTGCTCCCATGTCCACTTACACTAAGGCCAGAATAGGAAGAGTGGCTTTCTACACCCACATTCCCCTCTTCCACTATTTCTCCTCCTTGTAATTACATGCAAGATTGTGACATAGCCAATAAACTCTACCCACTACTTAATATTTCAAGTTACAGCCAATTATAAATTTTTAAATCTCATGCTCACAGAAACTATAAAAGCTAAGCTGTACAGAGTAACTTCGGAGTTATAAAATTAGTGAGATTTTTTATTCATTCATTCATTCATTTTTTTTTATTTTTTATTTTTTTTTTTAGTTTAAGATTTTATTTATTTGACAGACACGAGAGAGAGAGAGCACAAGCAGGGGGAACAGCAAAGGGAGAGGGAGAATCGGGCTATCAGCTGAGCAGGGAGCCTGACTCGGAGCTCGATTCCAGGATTCCAGGATCCCAAGATCATGACCTGAGCCAAAGGCAAACACTTAGCCACCCAAGCCACCCAGGCAGCCCTCATATATTTATTTTAAAGAGCAAGTTCCCAAGCAATGCTGCGGCTGCTGGCCTAGGGACTCTAAGAACCACCCTCCTATACTACATATTGAAGTTCCTCCAGGTTCTATCCTGGACTCTTTTTCATTTTACATTATCCTCCCTTTCTATACAGTTACCACCAAGACTGCCCCTTAAACATGTTTCTAGCTCTGGCCAGACTTCCCAGTCAGCTGATTCTAAGCAATAACTGCCTACTCAACATCGCCACCTCGTGGTTTCAACAGCATCACCAACTCAACGTCCCAGGGCCAGACGTGTGATCTTGACCCTACTCAAACCAGGTCCTCCTCCTCTTCCAAGGTTCCATTACTCATGTCACGGCCCACATGCACAAGCCAAGGTCCTGTGATTCATCATGGACACTATTCTCTATGTGGTGCCTTTCTTCCCATAACAAACAATCAGTTCATTCCAGAGTTTATCTGTTGACCTCCTAAATATTTCTCATCACCCCTACGTCCACCCCAACCCAGAATATAGTCATCCTTCACCTGCACCATCATTTCCCCACATTCATTCTGCATCCGACCCCCTCTGATTTTTTTTCTTCACACCATGGACAGTTTTTCAGGTTTTGTGGGGGTTTTTTAAGATTTTATTTATTTATTTATTTGACAGAAAGAGAGATCACAAGTAGGCAGAGAGGCAGGTGAGGGGCGGGGGAGGCTCCCTGCTGAGCAGAGAGCCTGATGCGGGGCTTGATCCCAGGACCCTGAGACCATGACCTGAGCCGAAGGCAGAGGCTTAACCCACTGAGCCACCCAGGTGCCCCTGGTTTTGTTTTAGTGAAAATATGATAGCATCATTCTCTGCCCTTCAGTGACTTTCAAATTAAGTTGACTTTGAAATTAAAACCAAAAATCTAATTTAACTTGGTTTCCAAGTCCTAGAAGGCACCAGTCCACCCACCTGACCATCCTCACCTCCCGCTACTCTCCGTCTCACTCTGAGTACCAGCCACATGAATTGCTTTCAACCGCTGAATCTGACTCCATCCTCCAAGGACACTTACCATGCTGTCTGATACCACACGACTCCCCCTCCCCTCTCCCTTTGCCTAGTTAATCCTGACTCATCATTCAGTCTTCAGGTGAGGTGTGACTTGTCCTGAAAAGTTCCCTGTCTTAGACTTGTATTTAACTCCATGAGACCCAACACTTTTTACAAAAAATACTTTGTCATGTTTTATTTAGTGTCTTAAAATTACATTTATGAATCATATAACCTCCCCATAAATAAAATTTTTAGAACACTCAGCATAGCACCCAAACTGCAATGTAAAGCGGAAATTATAGGAAAGTAATCTATAATAAAAAGTAATCTCTATTTCAACGTGTAAATGATTAGTCATGGCCACATAAAAAGATCCAATAAAGTAATCACATGTTTGCATAGGATTCCATATATAGAATGAAAGAGCTCCAAACACAGACTGACACAGATTTGCTGTGTTGGTGACTCAATTCCATCTGCATTTCTGCAACCAGCGACGTGATTTTCCAAAATGGCGAGCAGCTCTTAGGCAAGTTGCAAACAAAATCAAGTACAATCTTCCCTCCATGTACGCTGACGTTACATTCTTGGAAACTTCTAGGTACATTAAAATCATGCAAAAATGCTTTGCATTTCTATGGAAAACTGAGTTCAGCTCCAAACTCAGATAATCAAACCCATAAGCATCCAGAAAGTCATTTGAAAGTCACGTGCGAAGGGGCACCTGGGTGGCTCAGTCAATTAAGCGACTGCCTTTGGCTCAGGTCATGATCTCAGCGTCCTGGGATCAAACCCCATGTCAGACTCCCTGCTCAGCGGGAAGCCTGCTTCGCCCTCTCCCACTACTCCTCCCCCTGCCTGTGCTCTCTTGTGCATGCTCTCTCTCTCTCTCTACAATAAATAAAATCTTAAGAGAAAAGAAGAGAACAGAACAGAACAGAAGAGGGAGAAGAGAAAAGAAGTTGCATATGGATAGAGACGATACTTGCTGGAGAGGACTGCCCTGTGAGCTGTGGTATGTCTAACATTCTGTTCCTCTCCCATCAAATTCCTCCAATCATTTGTGGGGGCAACCAAATGTGCCCCCACAAATTTCGAAAGCTCCTCCTGGGTGACAGGTAATAGAAGCCTTGATCTTTAGCACTGACCACATACCATAAGCCCTGGCTGGCCCCTGATTTTCCTCTGTAATACAACATCCTCATGTAAATATTCACAGTCTGACACCTTCATAGACTTGGGGCTCCTGGGGAAGAGTCACTGAATAGGCATTTTGTCTGTCCTTACGTTCCTAGGGCTTTGCCGAGGTGGGCACTCTGTCACTTCTCCGAGTGAATGTTTGAACACAAGTCCTCTGGTGCTGTGTTCTAGAAAAGCAGGCAGCCCCGTGCTTGGCTCTGCTGGTGAGCACTGACAGGAGAAGCAGAATGGAAGCTCAGACATAACAAGGAATATTATCTTGATTAGAGAGCTCCTATGTGTCTTTCCTGTTGTCTTAGTTTCCGCTGCTATAGCAAAATACCAGAGCCTGGGTGGCTTATAAATAGCAGAAATCTCTCATAGTTCTGCAGGCTGGAAGTCCAATATCAGGATACCAGCACGACGACGACCCTCTTCCCATTGTAGCCTCACACAGAGGGGAGAAGAGAGGACAGTCAAGTTCAGGTAATTACAAGAGTATCAGTTCTATTCATGGGGGCTCCACAACATGACCTCATCTAATCCCTCCTACCTCCTAAAGGCTACTTCCTAATACCATCACACTGTGGGGGAGAGTTTCAACATCTGAGTTTGGGGGTGGGGAGACACAAATGTCTGTCCATATCATCTGTTAAGTGTAATACATTTCCTTTGTCCTTAAGACCTACCAAGTTTAGGGGTACCTGGGTGGCTCAGTCAGTTAAGCATCTGCCTTGGGCTCAGGTCATGACCCAGGATCCTGGGATCACCCAGTGTCCAGGTCCCCGCTCAGCAGGGGATCAGCTTCTCCTTCTCCCTATGCCTCCCCCTGCTCATGCTCTCTTGCCCTCTCAAATAAATAAATAAAATCTTATTTTTAAAAAGTACAAGTTCAGCTTGTACTCACATTTACAGTAGCACCAAACTAACAGCCAAATCACACAGTTTGTAATAGACCTTCAAATAATGGTGAAAGGGACAAAATACAAGTTTGTCATAAAAGCTGATCTGGAAGAGGCCACAAAGGAGCTTCTAGTCAATTCACGGGCTTCAGGTTATTCACAGATGAGATGCACCAGGGTCTAATTGTTGCGCCAGAGGAATTAGACGCCAGGAAATGTGATCAGCTCACTCTTCTTTATTTTACATGTGATTATCAGGACCAGAGAGGGGGACTCGGTTGTTCCAAATCATAAAGCCCATTTTGTAGCCCAAAACGTTGCTGGAATCAAGAGGAGCCAAGAGCGGGCTTTTTCGAGCCTAAGTCACACATGGGGAAAAAGATAAATACTTCTCAGTGTCAGATCCTAAGAGCATTCTCATTAAAAGTGATGTATGTGTGCGTCTTTTCTCCCAATCTATTTCTTACAGTTTGGAAGGAGATATTTATCAAGCTGTATAAATCTGCCCCAATGTATTGAAAATTTTGGCACCAGGTAACAGTTCCAGAAAGCAGACAAGATTGAAAGAGTAGAATAGAGATTTCCAGAAAAGATGGCTCTGGGGGGAAAAAGAAAAAAAAAAAGATAATCCCATGGCCAGGAAACATTCATGATATTACAACATCTTTTCAAAATTTAACATAGGTGGGTAATAAATTTGGTGGAAAATACGACTATTAAAGTAACTGGAAAAGATTTTTAAAAACCTCATGCTTCTGTCACGATAATATTTGCCTGTGAATAATGAGGTAAACATGAATTAATAATTAAGAACAATAATTAGTACCGGGAAGGATGAAAGGGAGACCCTCTTCAACAGAAAAAGGATCCTATCCCTTTTGGGTATTTTTTGTTTTGGTTTGGTTTTGGTTTTAGTTTGTTTGTTTGTTTGTTTTTTTAAGTAGGCTCCACACCCAGCATAGAGTCCTGCACGGGGCTTGAACTTATAACCCTGAGATGAAGACCTGAACTGAGATCATGAGTCAAAGGGTTAACCAACTGAGCCACTCAGGTGCCCCAAAAGGCTCTTATCCTTACAGAAAACCAAAAAAGCCTAAAATTCTAAAATTAAGATATAGCAATCTATAAATTCCTTAGAAATATGATCTCTACGAGAATTAAAAGAACTTAGAAAGTTAAAAGAAGTCGCCACTGGGATTAAAATTGAAGTGAGAGGCATTTTTCATCATTAATGTCCCATACTTTTTTTTTATTTTTATTATAAACACATAGTCCCCAACTTATGATGGTTTGACTTAACGGGTTTTTGACTTTAGGATCGTGTGAAAATGATATGCATTCGGCAGAAACCATACTTTGTATTTGAATTTGGATCTTTTCCCAGGCCAGCAACATGCTGTCTCCTGATGCTGGGCTGGGCAGCTCCCTGTCAGCCAGGCACTCACAAGAACAACCAACCAATACATGGACCACCCCTCCGTCCCCAGACAGACATCTTGTTTCTCGCTTTCAATGTGGCAGTCAAGCGACATGAGGTATTCAACACTGTATCATAAAACGGGCTGTTTGATGATATGCCCAGCTGTAGGCTAATGCCGGTGTTATGAGCATGTTTAGGTAGATGAGGCTGAGCCTTGATGGGCGGTAGGTGAGATGTTGTAAATTCACGTTCAACTTAGACATTTTCAGTCAAGACAAGTTTATCAGGATCTACCTCCATCAAAAGTCAAGGAAGGGGGCACCTGGGTGGCTCAGTGGGTTAAAGCCTCTGCCTTCGGCTCAGGTCATGATCCCAGGGTCCTGGGATGGAGCCCCGCATGGGGCTCTCTGCTCCGCGGGGAGCCTGCTTCCTCCCCTCTCTCTCTGCCTGCCTCTCTGCCTACTTGTGATCTCTGTCTGTCAAATAAATAAATAAAATCTTTAAAAAAAAAAAGATATATTTATCCCATTCCGTGTCTGTGTCATTCTGGTTAAAAATAGTATGATTCAATATATTGTTTTAGTCACAAAAATCCAAATTCTCAGCACCTCCCAATACAATGCAGAACCTGAACAATTATACTATATTTGCTCAGACATTGGTTTAGGTCCAGACAGTGAACTACAAACTTTAAACCCACAACAATAATGACTTAATAGCAACTTGCATTTTTGCGTGACTTCTTGGCTGTAAGTTGCTTTCTGAACTGAAAACAGTAGCTAAGTCTATAGGTTTAGCCTATATGTTTCTTTGTGTGTGCGTATGTGTGTGTGAACCCATCTCTCATCAGAACTTCTTTAAACATTTTTTTAGCTGAATTGGTAGAATCGAAGTGCATTCTCTTGATGGAAAAGAGATTGTATTCCTTTCATTGAGAAACTCCATGTGTTTTAAAAACAAAACAAAACAAAAAAAGAATTGCTTAGTTTAGAAGAGCCCTGCACCCTAGGGAAAATTATGATTTTAAGGTTTATGAACCTGTCAGTCTGTAAGTTATGAGCTAAAGGCAGCATCTGAAGTTTTGATTAATCTACTCATTATTCAGTTGACCCTACTTGCTAACCTTGCCAGCAAAGAGAACGATCTGCAGGGCTAATATTACTTCAAGTAGAAAAATATGGAAGGAGATTCTGAACAAGACTCTTTGAAGCTTTCAAAGCAAATGGCAAGTTCTGGGGAGAGGTATTCTAGTAAAACAGGTCCTTGGTACTTCATGTCTTAAATTCTGCACCTGAAAGAGGCTCCCTCTTCTCCTACCCTCTGGACAATTTCAAGCCAAAGGATCTGAACTATACCAAGTAACTCACAAGTAGGTTCCAAAGAAGATGTGAGAGGAATTAAAGACAGACTGAGAACAGGTTCCTTCAGTCACTTCCTACTGAGTACTGACTGTGGACAGGCACCATGCTTCATGCTGGAAGATAACTTTAATAAGATACGTCCTTTGGGCACTGAGAACTCAGGGCCCAGTAAATGCATTTCTGGGGAGCTCTCTGGCTACTTTCACTTTGCACAAGGCTTTCTTTACAAACACAAAATAGCAAATGAGAGGAACACTTTACCGACATTAGCCAATAAGCACTGAGGGTTTTTTCTTTTCTTTTTTTTTTTTAAAGATATATTCATTTATTTATTTGACACAGAGATAGAGAGAGAGCACAAGTAGGCAGAGCGGCAGTCAGAGGGAGAGGGAGAAGCAGACTTCCTACCGAGCAGGGAGCCTGGTGCAGCAGGACTTGATCCCAGGACGCCGGGATCATGATCCAAGCCGAAGGCAGCCACCCAACCGACTGAGCCACCCAAGCACCCCGAGGGTTTTGTTTTGTTTTGTTTTTGCCTATGTGACAAGTCTATTCTAAGCAGTTGGCATGTATTTATTCATTTTATTCTTTCAGCAACCCAGTGTGGTAGTTAGTGACATCATCCTCACTTTAGAGAGAAGGCAACAAAGCGTAATCATGTATGTGACCTGCCCATGTTTCCATGGCCTTCCTCCAAGGCCTTAGGCATTGGGCATGTCTGCCTCAGGGCTTCCTGCTTGTCCGGGAGCCTGCTTCTCCCTCTCTCACCCCCCCTGCTGGTGGTCCCTCTCTCGCTGTCTCTCTCTGCAGAATAAACAAATAAAATCTTTTAAAAATAATAATAATAATAATAATATTCAATTAAGGTATATGAAGACACTCCTTTGGCTTTGATAACCATCTTCTTTCTGTCTTCTAAAAATGGATAGACAGCACGGGGCTTCAAGAAATCTCATCTCAAGAATCATAACCCTAGACCCAAGGCTAACACCTCTTCCTTCTGATGCAGAAATTTGATCCTGGCGTATATATATTCCTTCCAATTAGTTACATGAACGTGGTTAGTACTTCCATTCAAATTTCCTGTATAAAATACAGAGATTCTTTCGTGAGATGCTTCCATGATATAGGTGCAAGTTTAATTAAACGTACTCAGCAGTGATTACATGAATGTATGAGAGAGACATTTCTCGTACACCTCATTTTCTTGCGCTGGTAGAAATTCTAGACCTCAGCTCAAGGGCTTCCCCACAGTCCGGGGTTTCTCATTGGCTCTCCCTCCTCCGAGCAAACTGTGCTTTAATTCTGCCACATGTGTATGAATAATAATGACAGTTGTCACATACTAACAGCTGACCATCAAGCTAAATGTCCTTAGCATGTAAAACCTCATGGACCCCTCACACAGCTCCAGGGGATAAAAACCATTACTACATGTCTGCTATGGATAAAGAAATTGAGGCTCTTAAAGGGTAAATATTTGCCCAGACCAACATAGCCAGTAAACAGAGGGCTGAGATTCAGTTTTATACCTGTCTTATTCCAAACCTGAGCCCTTAACCACTAAATTTAATTCTTCTCTTGGAATCAAAACATTTAGCACTCTATGTTTTCCAAAGTAAATGTGTGTGTGTGTGTGTATAATTTACATACAATGTATTATTACATACACTCTATATTATTTTAAGTATATTTACATATTATGTACTGTTATATATTCATATATATGATCCTCTTCCAGACCAAATCTGTCATTCCCAAACGTCCCACCACCCCCACTATACCCACAACAAATACAACAATTCCATAGTGACAGCTGGTCTTTTTTTAATCAGTAAATCTTACCAGTTTTTTCTTCCAAATATACCCTTGATCCATATTTTTTTCCATTCCTTCTGTCATTAATGTATTCAACACGATTAAAATCAGTGTACTGAGTACCTACTACATACAAGGCAGAACTCTGGAAACCAGGGATATCTCTGTACTCAAGTAGCTCACAGGGTACAAAAAAAAGAAAGCTATTTAAGAGAACAACATTGCCATTTGATGCAAAAGGAACATCAATAGAAATTGTTCACAACCCACAGGCAGCCCCGAAGAGGGAGTGAGCAACCCTGGCCTGCTTTGGAGGAGCTCCCCAGAGGGAGCCTGGAGGTTTGGAGGAGTTCTTCAGCAGGGGGGGGGGGCGGGGGTTGCACTAAAACTGAGTCTTGGGGGATGCTGAGAAGGGGGCTGAGAGCTGGGCAAGACTGAGGGAAGGCAGAGAAGGAGGAGAGGGTGCACCAAGGCCACAGAGATCACGTGGGGGCAGGAAACAAGCGCGGTGAAGTCCCATCACTTTGTTCCCCAAATACTGGGAAAAAAGAGCCACCAGCTGTTTATCCAAGTCTGCCTGAACACTGCTGACAAATAAGTTCTCCAGAAGCATAATTTCGGTCACCCTCCACCCCTGCCTCCTTCTCAAGAGCCTATATTGTCATAAATTACAAAATTGTCCCCTAAATGCTGCTGCCTCTTATTTAAAGGGCTTATGTGTGATCTGCTCCCACATTTCCTTATCTTCACTACTATTGATCGATCCCTTCCAAAACTTTGAATGAGTCTATTCTCTTGCTGACAGTAGGTTCAACCATAACTTACAGCTGTTCTACCAACCCTATGCATGCATGCTCAGGACCCATTTCCTATGCCACCTAGTCTTGGTCCTCCATTGCCTACTCCAACTGCCAAAACTGCTGGGCAACTGGGATCACACTCAGAATGGTAATGTTATACCTTATCTCCCCTTAGTCCATCTTTCCATCTGCCCACCATTACTCAAGTAGCATGTAAAACCTCATGGACCCCTCACTCATCCATTCCCCCACCTACTTCACTCATTCAATGGGTACTTACTTGTGGGTCACATGTTTTACATAATTCTTCTCAAGTTAAATGTTCCATACTAACTTCATGTACTCTTTCCCCTCGTTCCTCCAAATGGGTTTTCCTCTTCCTATGTTCTATATGATGCATTCCAAGCTGGAAATTTCAGAAGCATCCCCTATTCCTTCCTCTCTCTTAACACCCACACCATATCTGGCCACTCAGTTATGTCCATTCTCTCCAAGAAAACATATCTCAGCGTACTCCGTTCTAGCCCCCATGTCCTTCATAACATCCCTACTGAACCACTGCAACAGATACCCGATTCATCATCTCACCACTATTCTCTCCATTCCCGTCACAGCTCTTCTCCAAACAGGTGTCAAATATTTATCAGGGACCTACTTAACTCCAGGTACTATGCTGGGCATTGGAAGTCTAACTTGGATGTCTTTGACTTCCACTGAAAGTGTATTTTCAGGGTGGGAGCTTTGGATAATTTAACTTTATATTGCCAGCCCCTCGCCAATTTCCTGGCCCATCACCGCTGATTAATGGATACTAGTTTGAAAGAATGAGAGAATGAATGGAAAGTTCTTCGTCTGAGCGGTCCCAGATGGATTCATCCAAGTGAATGAACTAACAGCCCCATTTTCAAGAAGGCAAATTTAGCTGAGAATTTAAGACCCAGACGAAAGATGAAATATGGGCAGATAGTTTGATAAATTGCGTTGGTGAAGAGTCGGACATTTTAGTTTTCACTCTAGTAAAATAGGTGGGTAGAAGCCTGGGGGGTGACAGTTGCTTTCCTAAGTTCATTCTCCAAAAGTAATCCCTTTTCAAAAATATTTATGGAAATAAGTTGACCTGATGGATATTAGTATGACTCTGAAGGGACTGTTATGTGACTCCCAACTCTACTCTGGGAAATCAGGTGAGTCAGCATGGGGAGAAGAGAGATCTTGAGCTGTACATGAACAAAAAATGAACCAGAACACCTGGATGGCTCAGTCGGTTAAGCGTCTGCCTTTGGTTCAGGTCATGTCCCGGGGTCCTGCAATCGAGGACACTGGGCTCTCTGCTCAGCAGGGAACCTGCTTCTTCCTCTGCCTGCCATTCCCCCTGCTTGTGTGCGCTCGCTCGCTCTCTCTCTCTCTCAGACAAATAAATGAAGTGTCTAAAAATATAAAAATAAAAATAACGAACCAGTAAAAATGACATGTTGAGAATTACAGTGTGGACTTACCAGCCTCTGGTAAGTCATTTACACCCCTCATTTACACCCTCCCCTCATTCACACCCTCATATGGATTGTTCAGGAAACAGTTAAAATTACATTTCAGAAAATTCTCTGCGAGCAGTGTAGTATCTTGATTAGGATCCTAGGACCCAAAAAAAGGACATTAGTGGAGAAACTGGTATTATCTGAATAAACTTGAGTTAATAGTAACTAGTTTATAGTTATAATAATTTATCAAAGTCAATGTCTTAATTTTGATCACTGTCTCATGGCTGAATTGTTAACATTAGGACAAACTGGGTGGGGGATAGTATTTTTGCAATGTTTTTGTAAATCTAAAATCATGTCAAATAAAAGCGTATTAAAAATAAATCCCAATTCTGAAGTCTTATCTCCACGATATATGGAGAAGCAAGGGTCAGTGTGTAATTCAATCACTAGCGGTCAAACTGGGGCACTTGGGGTGGGAAGGTCAAAGGAAGTTGTCTTTTTGAAGTTCTCCCCTCCGCATTCAAGCCTCACCGCCCCCCCAAGCTCAGCAGAGCCCTGGACTGCCCCCTGCACAACTGCTCCTGTGGTCCTGTATTGTTACTGAATGATATACAAGGCTGTCTTTGCCAGTCTTTTCTCTGACCCCAGGTCTTCGCTTGGCTGTTTCCACAAAAACACCTCTAACGCAAAGGAGCGTGCTGCCCTGCCCACCCCCACCGCCGCCATCTGTCTCTATTACACTTCATCATCTTGTTTTAATGTCTTCCCAGATTTTAGCTCCATGTAAGTTACCTTGTTGTCTCACTTGTCTACTTGATCCATATCTGTCTCCCTCTCTAACGGTAAGCTCTCTGGAAACAAAAGTCTTGCCTGTCTAGTTGACTGTCTGACCCTAGGGGCCCAAAATAGCACCTGGCACAGAGTAGATTTCTTTAAAAACCATAAGTGAATGTAGTTCTCGTGAGAAAGGTTTCTGTAATGTACTTCTATATCCTCTCCACTTTCTAGAAGCGCGACACCAATGATGCATTGGAGAATTGTAGCAGGGCTCCCTGAAATCATCTCTCCTTTTCACATCCATCCGTTCATTGAAGAAGACATTTCTTAAGCACCAGCCATCTGCTTAGTACAATCCAGAGAACCAGAGTCAAGCCACCTGAAGGGAGAAACACCCCACTTATTTACAGTAATGCAGACCTTTTTAAGTTCCTATCCACTACAGAGTGGTTCGCCTGTAACAACTAGCATTTGAAAGTTCCCAGAAAATCACTGAAGGAGTCTTAATGCAATGGTTGGAGAGAGTGAGTGAGTTACTTGTTTTTAAAATTCAGGAGTTTGTGAAATAGACATGTTTTCTTATCCCAGTGAAGTGCCACTTTTTTGTTTTGTTTTGTTGTGGGGGGAGGGTCAGGTAGAGGGAGGAGAGAGAAAATCTCAAGCAGGCTCCACACCCATAAAGAAGTAGGAACTGGGACCCGATCCCACAACCCCAAATTCATGACCTGAGCTGAAATCAAAAGTCAGATGCTTAACTGACTGAGCCACCCATGTACTCCAAACTGAGGCTTTTTTAACTTATTTGAATGAAAAGATAATACACATAAATCTTCTTTTCACTATATGAACACTTGTCTAAGGCTTAAGGATCTCAGATTGTTACTGGATCAAATAGAGCCTGCTCCTTGGTGAGCTATACACAGAACCTGCACCAGGTGATTGCCTTACAAGGTGATTTTGTTAAATAATTTCCAAAACATGACTCCCTGAACAAGGGAAAGCAGGATCCTTTCAATAGGGTTTGCAATGATGTTCGGAGTGGAATTTTAACATTGTACTGAGGCTGAGGTTAACTCTTGGTCATTTCCCTCACTTCCTGATTCATCTTTGAAAACCTCCTATTCAAATGTTTCTTTTTGTGCTTCAGCAGTTCGTTAGTTAGTTTCTAAAAAATTAAGCATAAGCTTCTAGGAGTGTCTTGGGTTCAGGAGGTCAGCCCTGAGTTCAGGGAGCCAGTCCTGAGTTCAGGGGGCCAAGGGTGCACACAGGTGACAAAACAAAATTGGAAGAACTGCATGGGTGAGCCATGATCCCTATGAAATTTAAATATTTAAATAAAGGCATCATCTTCATTCTCTTCTCTGTTTGCTACTAGCACAGTGCATATGCACAGAGGGTATGGCATGAAAGACTCCATCAGATCCCCATTCCCACACGAGAGGTGCTGAACTGTCACATGCTTCCCTGGTCACTGTGTAGTTTACCTTGTTTAATTTTCTATCCTCTCCATATGTCAACTCTGTTAGTTTCATGAAGGTGAACTGTGTGCATCTTACCTACCATTCTATTCCCAGGACGGAGCACACACCTATCACATATTACTAGCATACATATGCTTTTAAAAATTGCTAAATCAGTGAATAACTGATAATGAATATATTCTGGAAAAAGAGACACTTGGGATGGGGACCCCAAGCCAGAAATTTCAAATAGTTAAACATACACTGAACAGATACTAAGATAGGTTTTAGCAGTGAGGGACAAAAGGAATTTCGGAGGCACATACATGATCAATTTCCACCTCCCCAAACTCTCCTGGAGGCTTTCTGGGATCTGATCTAATGATACTGATTTGTTTGCTAGACCTCGAAACTCGCTCTGTTAAAAGTGTCAAGACTCTGAACTGCAAGGAGGGAGAGCAGGTTTATAAGGCAAAAGCCACAAGGTTACATAACTTGTTTCAAAAGAATTACTATTACCCCCGCAAAGTTAAAAAGACTATTTATTATGCCATTGTCAATCTAGCTTGCAGAAGTTACATTAGCTCTATTTCAGTCCGAAGTAGAAGAATGTGTTGCAGGCGGTCCCAACCAACCAGCTGCAACTGACCGAAGTCAAGAACTCAAGGTGTTCCAAGAGCTGAAACAGGAGCCGTGAAGAGACCCCTCTTCTCAATATGCTCCCCACCCTCTCTTGGCACTGCTTAACTTCGGAATCTTCTTCCAGAGGTAAAGATGAAATTTAGGTTTTATTCAATATCCCGAATAGCCCAGGATACAAAGAGGACACATGAAACTGGAGACTCCCTAAACCCCCTGCTCGTCGTTGTTTCTTCAGCCTCCTCTGCGGAAGCTCGTACTCTCAGGACCCTCCACCGCCCCTAACACACGCCACCGGCGGACACAATGTGAACCTAAGTGGGACCTCCACTCCTCTAGAGGGCGCTGCGCAGAGTCCGGTCGCCGGAAGCATTTCCACCCCGGACTCATTTTTTTATCAGTCGGCCGTCTTCCAGGGGGTCCCGTGACGTATTTCCGGTCGTCCGGGGTACGCACGTGCGACGGGGAGGAAGTAACGTCAACCCGGTAGCCAAGTTGTGGCGCCGCAGCGGAGGCGCTTTACCGACAACATGTCCCATCTACCCATGAAACTCCTGCGCAAGAAGATCGAGAAACGGAACCTCAAATTGCGCCAGCGAAACTTAAAGCTTCAGGGTGAGATGCGCGGAGCTTGGGGACTGCGGGAGCCCGCCCCTGCGTCGCGGCGCTGCTCTGCTTCGGGAGTCCCTGCATCCCTGAGGTGGCGCGGCCGCTGCCCCCGCGGCACGTGTGTTTGTTGAGAGTGAAAGGCAGCCTGGCGCGGTTTCCAGTCGCTCCTGCTCGGGCGCCGCTCTCCGCGTGCCCCCGGTCCGCTCCTGAGGTTTTCCGAGCCTCAGTGTCCCCGTACAGTCGCAGCAGGAGCAGGCCGCCTGAGTTTTCTCTCCAGGCCTCCCACCGGGCTTCCAGCCAAGCCGGCTTTTCTGTGTCTCCCTTATTCTGTGTCCCTCCGACTTTCAGGTCCCACCTCAGCCCCCACCCAAACCCGCCGGCCCATGTCCACTCAGACACGTGGAACCGGTCATCTCCACGCGCCGCCTTTTCACCTCTATGTAATGCCGGCATTGCTTCAGACAAGCTCGTTTCACCATCGCCTGCCCCTGCTCAGGTCGGCTCTCTCGATTCCTGGACAATACTGTTTTCAGCTCTAGAAGTGCCTTCTGCACGTGTCCAGCGCGTGCCCTCCCTCTCTTCCCGTTGCTCCTAACTTTAGGTTATGAATTCCTCGAGCGCTTCCAGGTATTTGCATCCTTAATAAAGACTTCGTTGGAAAGGTGCTTACCTGAATGTCCGTGACCTTTCTTACCCACCTCCTCTGCAGTTCTAAGTTCCTAACAGTGAGCCAGAGATCTTGAAGTTACCTTATCCTTTTTGGGGTCATATGTTGGAGGCATAATTCTTGACCCTAGCTGGATTCCAGCAGAGATTAGTTGCTTGGGAGGAATCCTGAAGACGAGGACAGGTTTGTGGGTTTTAGAAATGGTTTTTTGAATTTCCCTTGTATTTTCAGTTCTTACGAATTATATGGCACTACTAACTACATCTTGGTACTTAAAGAGACCGTTAAAACTCTAAAAAAATAAAGTGTTTTAAAGTGTTGTTACCTTTTATTATATGTAAGCAGGGAAACTTTTAAAGACATCCTTAGGCATTTGTATATACATGATAAATATTGGGACCAGTAAGTGAATTTTCAATTCACTGCTGCTTAGGAAAGTTAGAATGAAAGTTTTGAAGTTACAGGAAAAGCAGTAGTTGTGTGAATAGATGATAGTCTTTTCTGATATGTCAGCTAGCCATATATTTATCAAATACTTAATACAAAAATGTTTATTTGTAGCTACCGGTGTCTGGCCCCATCCTTTTAAATGTTTAACTTCACTGAAGTTTTGCTGTCCCAGATTCTTAAAGCCGTATGGACAGAGATGTGGCTTTTTGAAGTTAAGAAATCAATATAGCTTTCCCTTTTGCAGCATTTTTCATTAAAGGAAACTTACTTGTCCTTTAGTAGAATGCCATAAATTTAGGTGGTGTTTTTTTTTTTTTTAAGATTTTATTTATTTGTCAGAGAGAGAGAGGGACAGAGAGCAAGCACAGGCACACAGAATGGCAGGCAGAGGCAGAGGGGGATGCAGGCTCCCTGTTGAGCAAGGAGCCCGATGTGGGACTTGATCCCAGGACGCTGGGATCATGACCTGAGCCAAAGGCAGCTGCTTAACCAACTGAGCCACCCAGGCGTCCCAATTTAAGTGGTTTTAATAATGTACTTGAAAGGGTATTAAAAGCTAAATCATTTCAGTCATGGATACCATGAGGTTTCTTACCTGGGATTCCAAAGTTTCTAAGCAAACCCCTTCTTTGTTCACAATTTGCGTTCTGTTTTTAAACAGGAGTCTCGGATGTGAGCATATCAGAAACGCAAAATGTGGATATGTCTGAAGAACCAGTGGGAAGTGGAAAGGTTAAAAAATCCCTGAAACAGTCTGTGAATGTGGGCTCCTCAGAAGCCCAGAATGGAGAGAGAACCAAAGAAACAGTGGAAACTGTACAAGTTAAAAAAAAAAAAAAGAAATCTACCATAAAAATCAATGGAGAAGCAGCAACACAGCCTCCCAATTCAGAACCGAAAAAGAAGAAAAAGAAAAAGAGAAAAATGGTGGATGATGCTGGGCCTGGTAAGTACTTCAGTTTCCTTGAACTTCAGACATTCAGACAATTTTCAGAGTTTCACCTTCCTTCTAATGTTGTATTCACACAACATGCAAGAGTCACTATACTCACTAACATACCAGAAAATAACCTAGTAGCAAAAAGAAGCAGAGTACGGACTGGGGGTTTGACATTTTTATTTGTATTAAGATACTGAGAAATGTCTCATATGCTTTTACATGCTCTAAGGACTGAAGAAAACCTTGAGTTTCAATGAAAGCCTCCTTTGAATTCTAGAAATTTGCTCTTTTTGATAGTTGGCTAGGCGTTTTTTTTTTTTTTAAGTTTTTATTTATTTATTTGACAGAGATCACAAGTAGGCAGAGAGAGAGGGAGAGGGAAGCAGGCTCCCTGTGGAGCAGAGAGCCCAATGTGGGACTCGATCCCAGGACCCTGAGATCATGACCCGAGCCAAAGGCAGTGGCTTAACCCACTGAGCCACCCAGGCACCCCTAGGCTAGGCTTTTAAACAGACCATATTATGGCATAGGGTTTTAGGTTTATTAACTGTTTTCAAACAGAATTGTGGCATTACGCTAAAGACATCTGGGCTAATACATTCCTGTCGTCTCGGGCCTTTATTTCAGTAGACGTTGCATTAATGACTCTTTTTATTTACCGTTTTTTTGTCCCAATTTTCTTTGCCTACTGTAAATTCCTCCTCTTGAAAGGAGACTTAGTAATAATTTGGATGTGCAAAGTGTATAAAAATAGCAGGTAACTTCTGTATATATGGAATGTTAATTTCCAATGAGTAGAATGGCCAGGATGGGGGCAGGATGCTTTTGGAAGATGGTTGGATTTGGATAAGCTTACGTGAAAGAGAGGCATTTTATTTGAGATGTAAGCAAGCAGAGATTTCAAGGGAGAATGTAACAGGTGTCAGCAAACTATGCAGCCCTCTACCTACTTTTGGAAATAAAGCTTTATTGGAACACTGCAGTGCACATTTGTTTACTTGGTCTTTATTGTGACAATCCCTGTGTCTTTATTGTGACAATTCCTATAGGCCTGCAAAACCTATAATGTTCACTCTCTGGGCCTTTATAGAAAAAGTTTCTCAACACCTGAGTTAGAATCTCCTGTTCATCTAACTTAGCTGAAATGAGGGTTTCATTTAGAAAGGAGCTTTTGCTGCTCATTGGTTGACTTTTCCAGAAGGGTGGTAGTCAGGTGCAAGGAAGAGGCCAGTCCTGGGCCACAGAGAGTCCTGAGTTTTGGTTCAAGTCAGTTCTGTTCTAACTCGCATAGTTAGCTACCATGAATTTGTAGGAGCCCAGCATGGTAGTTAACCCATTGATCCCAAGTGGAACATTCAGGAGTGTGATGGGAGGTAAGGCTGGAAGGATAGTGTAGGGCCCTGTTAGGAAAGCTATATGTAGAAGTGAAATGCCAGGAGGCCTCCCCCCTGCTTCCCCTCACCACTTGGTTTCCAGGAACTACCAGTGTCCGACGCCTGACTAAGGGAGTTGTACTTGCACTGAGGTCTCTTTAGTAACATGAAGAGCCCTCAGGGTTTCTGCTCATCTTTGAACCAAAGCTAGCTTTTTAATGGAAGATTTATGTTTAATGGTACAGTCGGACAAATTAGTGCTTTTTAAGAGTTCGACAAACTATTAATCACAGTCGTTTTTTTCCCTCGGTGGAATACACAGAACTTGATGTAATCAGTATACTTAGATGGTTCAACTTTTCAAATATGTCTTGGTCATTCGGGGCACCCAAGTGGCTCAGTCTTTACCGTCTGCCCTCGGCTTAGGTCATGATCCCATAGTCCTGGGAACGAGCCCTGCATTGGGCTCCCTGCTCAGCGGGAAACCTGCTTCCCCCTCTCCCGCTCCCCCTGCTTGTATTCCCTCTCCCACTGTGTCTCTCTCAAATAAATAAAATCTTAAAGTGTATATATATATATATATATATATATATATATATATATATATATATATATATATACACATTCCTGTCGTCTCAGGCCTTTATTTCAGTAGACGTTGCATTAATGACTCTTTTTATTTACTGTTCTTTTGTCCCAAAAAAAACGGTATATATATATATAAAATCACTCAGGCTGCTAGAATAGACCTGAAAAATGAAGTTTTGTTGGCAAATGCATGTCTCCCTGGGTTTTTACATATAATTAAATCTCTAGTCATGAAAAAGACATTCTTAGCATATTAAAACTGGAAGTGTGTTAAGCTTTTGAAAACATGCCTCTTTGCATTACACATCTTTTAGTTTTGTGATTGCATTTGGTATTTTATTTTAACCAAAAAATGGGGGGGGGGGTGTTTTCCTTGAAAACCAAAGATACCAAAAAAGTGAAAACTGAAGACAAAGGGGACTCTGAAGAAGGGGCCCAAGCTCCTGAAGGAACAGAAAACCGTGTGGAGAAGCCAGATGATCAGGAAGAGGACAATGAAGTGCCCAGCCTACCCCTAGGACTAACAGGTAATTTTACGAAGTTTTCCAGAGAGACCGTAAACATGGCATGCCTTCTGGACTATAGGATTTGAAGTTTCAGTTGTAACTTTTAATTTACCTAGGAAAAGTATTGACAAGAAATATTTTTTATCTAGTTACTGTTGCTTTATCTACATTATATGCCTAGTTCTTGTCATTTCTCTGTTTTATTTTTTTTCTGCATTTCTGACACTAAATATTTGGTTAGCACACAAACAGCTTTTGGGGTCCTCTCTTCCTTTGGTTTGTTGTTTTCTAAAGTTCATTCCATTTTGTAGTAGGAAAATAATTAGCCCAGAAGTTTAATACTGACCCACTTAGTAGTAAGGAAGGATGAAATTCACATTATTGAGGGACTTTTGCCAGGGTGACTTCCTCTGGCCTGTTTCCTCGTAAGGTCAAGAATTTGGCCAAAATAACTTGCCCAAACCAGAAATGTCTAGGAGCTCCTTGAGTTGTTCGGTGTGCATTTTTTATTTGTTAAAATAAAAATTTTACTTAAATTTTTACTTAAATTTATTTGTTTTTAAATTTTAAATAAATTTTTTTAAATATATTTAAATTTAACTCTAACCCAGGGTTGCTTAATCAAAATTGTAAAGGTTATGGCAGTGGTTCTCAACCAGGGCAGTTCTCCTTCCTTGGAGGGGGGATCACATCATCCCGGTTTACTCAGTACTTGACCAATTTTAGCAGCCAAAGTCCTGTGCATAAACTAGTCACAGGCAAACCATGAAACCATGGGTTTTCAGAACTGGGGGCTGGTACTGTCATTTAGTGGGTGGAGGTCAGGGAGGCTGCAAAACATCCAATAATCATGGGACAGCCTCTGACAATGAAGGATTATCCAACCCAAAATGTCAGTAGCACCAAGGTGGACAATAGCTGGCTGACAAGCTGGGCAAGGATGGGGTGGGGGCTCCCCAGGGGATTTTGTTGTCTTCCCCGGTTGAAGAACCATTGCACGCTTGACGTGTGAGTCCAGTCTAATGGGGTGTGGCTATATCTGATCTTCTCGCTTGTCTTTTTGGCGTGAGATTAACAGCTCTTTTGATTGATTTTGCACTTAGTTTCTCTATACTAGATGCTTTCACTTTTTATTAAACATTTTCATTTCTCTCGGCACCACCCCAGTGCATGACATACTCATCTCACACAAGTCCCTGGACTATATCTTCTCTCTGCCCATTACTATTTTTGTTACAGGGTAGGTTCTAGACGCTACACAGCTGTCAGCAGTGGAGAAACTGAAAAGTCAGATTCTTTTTCTTCGTTATTATATGGGAATGGTGGGGGTTAGTCTTTCTTACTGGAAGAAGCTGTTTTCAGCTTCATTGCCACCCGGTGATGTTTTCAAACAGCAAAACTAATTCATATAGCCGTTGCAGTATTAACTATTAAAGATAAGTTTGCTAATGATATAAATCTTTTATTTAGGCGCTTTTGAGGATACTTCATTTGCTTCTCTTACTGATCTTGTCAATGAGAACACTCTCAGGGCAATAAAAGAAATGGGTTTTACAAACATGACTGAAATTCAGCATAAAAGTATCAGACCACTTCTGGAAGGCAGGTATGATTAACATTGATGTTTGGGCATTAGTACCTTTATTTTAGGTTTTTTGTTTTTTTAGGTTTTTTTTTTTTTTTTGTAAGATTTTATTTCTTTATTTGATCACAAGTAGGCAGAGAGGCAGGCAGAGAAAGAGGGGGAAGCAGGCTCCCTGCTGAGCAGAGAGCCTGATGTGGGGCTCAATCCCAGGACCCTGAGATCATGACCTGAGCTGAAGGCAGAGGCTTTAACCCACTGAGCCACCCAGGTGCCCCATCAGTGCCTTTTTTAGTGCTAGTCATTTAGAAAGAAGATGTTCTGTTGATGTTTGCACTGTGCTTTGGGTTGATACATCCACGCTTCATTAAAGGCTTTAAGTTACTAATGTTTGAAGAAAAGTGTTCGTTTCTGTTTTATAGCATAATTCTTATTTCTGGGTTAGATCTGTAACCTCTGATCGATTTCAGTGATAAAGAAGCTAGGGACTTTGTTTTTCTTATTCACATTCTAGCCTTGATGCCTGGAATGTGATAGTACATAGTAGGTGTTCAGTAAATGCTTGTTGAATAAGTAGACTGAATGTCTCTTTTTCCTTTCCATTGTTAATATTTAGGGATCTTCTAGCAGCTGCAAAAACAGGTAGTGGCAAAACGCTGGCGTTTCTCATCCCTGCAGTCGAACTCATTGTCAAGTTAAAGTTCATGCCTAGGAATGGTGAGTCTCTGATCTAGTGGTTTTTGGTGCTATCTCCATAGAAGGTTATCATAGCTGTTACGGGCTCATGTCAATAACTACAGCTAGGCTTTAACCTTTTGTCATTTTTTGCCTTTTAGGAACGGGAGTTCTTATCCTCTCACCTACTAGGGAACTGGCCATGCAGACTTTCGGTGTTCTTAAGGAGCTAATGACGTACCATGTTCACACATACGGCTTGATAATGGGTGGCAGCAACCGGTCGGCTGAAGCACAGAAACTCGGTAATGGGATCAACATCATCGTGGCCACCCCAGGCCGCCTCCTAGACCACATGCAGGTAGAGCAACACTGGAGGGGGCTGCCTGTCTTCTTGTCTCGTGTGAAACCTGAACCTGACAGCTAATATGTTTTTCTTTGCCTTTGTCTTGCTAGAATACCCCAGGGTTTATGTATAAAAATCTGCAGTGTCTGGTTATTGACGAGGCTGATCGTATCTTGGATGTTGGGTTTGAAGAGGAATTAAAACAAATTATTAAACTTCTGCCAAGTAAGTAGGCTTAATAGCTGCATGTGGTTTGCCAAGTGGTTGTTGGAAGAGATGAGGGCGGTTCCTCTAGGAAAGCCAGTCATCCCCGAATTGTAATCTTGCCAAGCCAAGCGGTAGTGTAGTCAGCCCTAGAGGTAGTTTGCAGTGCAAGCTCAGCGGGAAGCCTGCTTCTCCCTCTCTCTCTTCCTGCCACTCTGCCTACTTGTGATCTCTCTCTGTTAAATAAATAAATAAAACCTTTTTTTTTAAAAAGCTTTAAAAAAAAAATGCAGGAACAGCATAAAACGGAACAGTAACATCACAATCAGAAATAGATACTAAATTCTATCAAATGCTCTTACCATGCCTGTTAAATGATCAGATGTTTGCTTTTTTCATTAAATGTTTCTTTAAATTTTAAATTTGTTAACTCAGTAAATTTTATCACTTAATTTTCAAATATTAAACAGCTCTGCATTCCTGAAGTAAACCCCACTTGGTCATGATGCATTATCCTTTTTATATGCTGCATTCACCTTTGCTCAAATTTTTTAGAAATTTTGCATCTGTGCTTAAGAATCATTGTTCGGTTTTGGTATCAGGGTAATGGCTGGCTTCAAAGAATGAGTTGGGAAATAAAAACTTGGCAGATCCTGGAGAGACTGTGCAGAATTATTAATATTTTTTCCTTAAGTATATGATAGAATTCACCAGTGGAAATCTTTGGGGCTGGAGTTTTCTTTATGTGACAATTTTAACTACAGTTTCTGTAATGGATACAAAGCTATTCAGGATTTCTCTTTTTTTTTTTTTAAAGATTTTATTTATTTGTTTGACAGAGAACACAAGTAGACAGAGAGGCAGGCAGAGAGAGAGAAGCAGGCTCTGCACTGAGCAGAGAGCCCAATGCGGGGCTGTATCCCGGGACCCCGGGATCATGACCTGGGCTGAAGGCAGAGGCTTTAACCCACTGAGCCACCCAGGCGCCCCTCAGGATTTCTCTTTTATCTCACGCGAGCTTTAGCCATTTATCTCTCAAGGAAATTGTCCGTTTTATCTGTCAAATTTATAGATGTAAAGTTGTTTGAGATAGTCCCATCTTAATATCTGTAGTGATATCACACATCCCATTCTTGCTAGTTCTACTCAGTATTTCTAGCAGTGAGGCAATGCTAACAAGTCCGTGAAATATTGGGGTTATTTTTATTTGTATCTGTTTCAGCACGCAGGCAAACCATGCTCTTTTCTGCCACACAAACTCGAAAAGTTGAGGACTTGGCAAGGATTTCTTTGAAAAAGGAGCCATTGTATGTTGGTGTTGATGACGATAAAGCTAATGCAACAGTGGATGGTCTTGAGCAGGTACTCTTTGTCAAGATCTTACATTTTCTTTTTTAATATTTTATTTATTTGACACAGAGATGACAAGTAGGCAGAGAGGCAGGAAGAGAGAGAGGAGAAAGCAGGCTCCCTGCTGAGGCTCCCACTGAGCCACCCAGGTGCCCCAAAATCTTATATTTTCGGATCATCTTCGGTGTGTCCTTATAATTGTTTGGAGGATCATCCCAAAAGCAGATGGACTGGTGAACTTTTAATTCAAATACAGTGAATTTGGGTATGGGCTCTTGACATCACAAATGTTGAATTCTGAATAATTTGATCAGCTCTCTTTATTCTGTCTCTTAATACTTCTTGCTGCATAGGAGACACTGATCACTACCAAGTGTAAATGCAATAAAAAGTGAAAGTTTTTTAATGATCTTTTGCTCTAAGATGCAAGGTGAGTTAGCGGATAGAGAGGCTGGCTTCAGGACATTGCTGTGAAAAATTGGAAATGAGGTAACAGATCCAAACTAGGTGGATTGAAGACAGAACTTTTGAGTATTTTGCTGAATAAAATATTTCAAATAATGATCTTGCTTAAAAATTGTGTTCGTTATAGGGGCACCTGGGTGGTTCAGTGGTTAAGCCTCTGCCTTCGGCTCAGGTCATGATCCCAGGGTCCTGGGATCGAGCCCCGCATCTGGCTCTCTGCTCGGCGGGGAGCCTGCTTCCTCCTCTCTCTCTGCCTGCCTCTCTGCCTACTTGTGGTCTCTGTCTGTCAAATAAATAAATAAAATCTTTAAAAAATTGTGTTCGTTGTATATTTTTTAAAATATATTTACTAGGCTTTGTTACCTTGTTTAAGACAGTGCCTTCAGGCTGTAGTTTTTTGAGATCTTGCTACTAGGGACCTTTTCAAAAATGAAGCGTTGCTATGCTTTGAGGGTTCCAACACGTAGAGATGTTACTTTATTATGGTTGCACAAACTGTGGATAACCAGAAGTCTGTAACCTCAGAAATACAAAAAGTATTTAGTATTTAGTGATTGTACCCAGTAACAGGAGTCAGAAGGGCTACAATTAGTCTTCAGTTTAGAGATGCTTTACTATAATGAACTCAGTAATTTTGCTCTAGGTCAGGCACGTTGGTATATACGCACTATTTATCTGAGCTCTCCATTAAATTATATTGGTTCATGAAGCTGAAAGTGTGATTATTTTTATCTGTTCACTTGAACGACTCTAGGGCTATGTTGTTTGTCCCTCGGAAAAGAGATTCCTCCTACTCTTTACATTCCTTAAGAAGAACCGGAAGAAGAAACTGATGGTCTTCTTTTCATCCTGTAAGTCCGTGAAATACCACTATGAGTTGCTGAACTACATCGATTTGCCTGTCTTGGCCATTCATGTAAGTGGTCATCATGAGTTTATTAAAAAACAGTTAACACTTATCAAGTATATGGATTGTGGGGTTTTCGGTATCACTCTCTCTAAATATAGAATGATCATATGTGGAGGGAGTTTTGCTGGGTGTGGAAGGGTGCAGACCACAAAGGGATAAGAGATGCCATTCACCTAGGGAAATGAGATCCAGGGCAGAGAGTGAAATGGAAATGAAGCAGGTTAACAACTCCACAGCTAGGGGGTTGTACATCCAGACCTCCCAGAAATGACCTCAAGTTTCCAGCTCTAATGGATGCTTTGATTTGATTCTAGGGAAGGCAGAAGCAAAATAAGCGTACAACCACATTCTTCCAGTTTTGCAACGCAGATTCAGGGATACTGTTATGTACTGACGTGGCAGCGAGAGGGCTGGATATTCCTGAAGTCGACTGGATTGTTCAGTATGACCCTCCAGATGACCCCAAGGTAACTGGCATCCTTGGGATTTCTCCCCAAGGGCTCTGTGCCAAGGAATGAACTTTCTGGTTTCCCTGAGACACACCGTATTTCATATTCAGAGATTGATCCATATTTATCAATGTCCTGTTGTACTGCACGCTGACTGCAGTATTTCTCTGGTAGCTAGGGCTACAGTAGCAAGATCCAAAGGGGGTGTGCCAAGATTTGAGAAGCCTCAGTGCGGCTGAAGTTGGGAGTGCCATGTGCTTTGAATGGTCTGTGAAGAGTGGTAGGTGTTAGAAGAAAATAAAATTCACTTCCAGAAAATAGGTAAGATTCTGCAGGATATGTAGTAGAAGAAGTTTTATTAAATATTGTTAACAGCGGTATATGATATAAATTGTTAGCTAGCACAAAAACATGTTCAAAAAGTAATTTGAAGACAAAGCACACTTAGTAGTCATTAATGTGAATACCTCATCCAGTGGGTATCAGGCCTCGATCATGGCCGTTACCTCTTTGGTCATGGTCCATACAGAAGTAGGGAACATGGCCAGCATGTGTGTGGCGTGGCCCTAGGGGAAGAGCGCTTATCTCATCCAGATGGGCTGACATGCTCTGTCCATTACGATGGAGGTTCTAGAAAGGCAGGTACCCATGGAAGTTGGTGTATTAATTCAGGTTTTCTCTCTCCAACAAAGGAATATATTCATCGTGTAGGAAGAACAGCTAGAGGCCTAAACGGGAGAGGGCATGCCTTGCTCATTTTACGCCCTGAAGAATTGGGTTTCCTTCGTTACTTGAAGCAATCCAAGGTAAAGATCTTGGTTTGGAAAATTGTAAGCTGGGGGCAGATTCCTGTTGGTAGAAATTGCGTCGGTACCACTGGCCTTACGCACCATTTCTGGATGGGTCTGAGGCGTCGGGAGTTGTTGCAGTGCTCTGGGAACAGTTAGAACAGTTAGATTGGGCCGTGAAGAAAAGATGAGCATCTGGCCTGAAAAGTGAACAGCCCTTGACCCCTCTTGCTCAACAGTGCATCTCAGTGTCCCCAGGTGTTGTCCCTTTCCCTTGCCCTGTGTGGAACCGCTTCCACTCCTTCTAAGCTCCCTCATACCAGATTGTCTCCACGTGCCCCACTGCTGCAGCCTTGTTTTCATGAGGACTCCATTCACTCCTGCCTCTTCTCCTTCTTCCTGCCCCATAGTCCTTGACCCTCTTTTACCTCCCGTCTCTCCTATTACATCTCAAGTCTCCTACTAAAAAAACAACTTCGACCCTAAATCTATTCTCCTTCTCCCTCTACCATGGCTGCTGCTGATTGTCTTTCTTCCTTCTGCTGTTTTGGAAAGTGGCTTTTCTTTCCTCTGTTTACTGTCCCTTTAGCCTGATCCCTGGCCCACCTTCATCTGGCTCTGGCCTCAACTCCATCCACCACACCTGATTTCATTAGACTCCTACCTGACCTCTTTGTTGCTCGATCTTGTGTGCACCTGTCAGGACTTCTCTTGACATTTGCTTCCCCTTTGGCCTCCTTTGGCACAGTCTTACCGGGAGGATTTTCCTCCACCCTGAAAGTGTGTGCAGTTCCCAGAAATGGCCTTGGTGCCCTTGCTCTAGAATACCCATTTCTGGATCTTCTGAATGCTCCTGGTTTCAGTGAGTTGTGCTATGTTGTGGGACACCATCACTGATCTCCTGTTGTTGGGAGTTTCCACAGCACGAGTGTCCATCCAGCTGTACCCTTACCCCCAACCTATCTTCTATGCAAGACTGCAGGCTCTGAGGGCGGGACTTGGACAGCTGTTTTTCTAGCACTTCTCCGAGATCTGGCATTTTTTCAGTTACCTAATAAGTGATGACTGGTGAGAGATCCTTCCCATAGAGGGTGTGTGGTCATCATGAGCTCTAGTATCACAGACCCTAGTCACAGGGCAGGGTGGCAGTAGGACAGCTCTCCTGACATGGAGAGAGAGACCAGTGGTCCTGACTGGAAGCATCAGGCTGTCTCGTGCTGCATCCGTAGAAAAAAGGGCTTCATTGACTTATGTTCCTGTCTAGTTTCTCGGCTTTCCTTTCAGGAAGGTTCCTCAGCACAGTGTATGTGAAGATAGCAGAGGTTAGATAAGACTTTTCCACTGGCTGCAGGAAACCAGAGGAGTGGCTCTCTCTGTCCTGAGGGAGTCCCGCAGGCTTGGCTGTCCTTCTGGTTCTTCATGGGACAGGACGCTTGTCACTGCTGGATCATCTACAAGTCTGAATATTGATCCATCTTGGTTTACTAATCTTCGTGTTTTTGTTTTCTAGGTTCCATTAAGTGAATTTCAGTTTTCCTGGTCCAAAATTTCTGACATTCAGTCTCAGGTATGTTTGGTATGTTTGGTATTTTTATTTGCATGGTTTTTGTTTTTTGGAGGTTTTTTATTTAAACATTTGTGAGGAAGAGGGAGTCTCAGTTGGTAATCATTGTCCTCTGACTCTCCCCTTTCATGAACCAGGTTTGGACTGTGATCTTTTAGGTTCCTTGCTATGCTGCTTACCATGTTTCTGTGTTCCCTACCTTGTTCCAGTTCATACCTTATAAGGTATGACATTATTCTTACTGCATCCTAATTTTGCAAATATTACAAAACTTGTAATAAGTGTATTGGAACAAATTTTTTTTGTTCTAATATATACGAAATCTGCTTTTGTATTTTATTGAAACCAATGTCTCTTTTCGTTTCAGCTTGAAAAATTGATTGAAAAGAACTACTTTCTTCATAAGTCAGCCCAGGAAGCATATAAGTCCTACATTCGAGCATATGATTCCCACTCTCTGAAACAGATCTTCAATGTTAATAACTTAAATTTGCCTCAGGTTGCTCTTTCTTTTGGTTTCAAGGTGCCTCCTTTTGTTGATCTGAGTATCCTTTTCTTTGTTGGCAGGAATTCATCTGGGAACTGAGGGACAGAAGGTTGACAGAAGGTCGACTTGGGCTTAGCACTTGGTTTGGGGTGTGCTTCAACTATCTGGAGCCCTGGGAGTTCATTCTGGTCACTGTCTGCTTGTCAGCGCTAGCACAACGTGGGCAGGGGTTAGCTGTCGCGGTGGGGATTGCAGACACAGGACAACCTGGGCTTTAGGCCTTTAGGAACTTGTCAGGCAGACCGGGAGAGCGAGAGAGTTGTGCGTTCCGGAGAGAAGCCAGAGAGGTACAGTGGCAGGGCTCGGCCGCTCTGAGGCTTCCCCTTACGAGGTCATGGAGAGCAGCACACCCTGGGGCTAAAGGGAGAAGATGGGGCCTCCGAATGTTTATCGCCTCAGAGCCATGGAAGGATTTCGTGCAAGGAAGTTGCAAGACTAGCAAAAGACAGCAACACATAAGTGCTACCCAGGGTAAAAGCCAAGGGAACACCTGCAATTGGTTCTGTTGCAGTTGATCATCTGTACTTGATCTTCGTGTTTCCCAGCGAGGCACAAACAGCAAAAGTGAGGCCTGTGAGCGCTGTGGCGCCAACTCCAAGGGGACAAGACAGGGGTCCCCGTCCTCATTGTAGGTAGTGAATAAGTGTCTGCTGTGATGCATACTTGCTGAATCGTGAGGAAGAGCGGCAACTCCTTCAGGTGGCTAAGCATTCCTGAATCCACTCCACTCGGAACAGAGGTGAAAGTCATTTGACAGGGTGGTTTTTATTGTGTTTCTCTAGACTTGCTGCTGATGTACCTCTCAAACTTATAAATCATGGTCTTCAGTTTCATTGTGCATGGAAAACAATACAGCTTTTACATTGGGTTTCAAAGTCCCACCTGCTCACTTTAGTCAGTGATCCCGTGACCACTCCAGACTTCCTGGAAATGGGTCAAGTGGGCTTAAGGTCCCGTTTTCCTAGTGTGGGAAGGGGTTGTGGGAGTGGAGCGGTGGGGGTCGTGCTGGCTTGTTCTCTGTGTGAGTATTAGATGAGAGCTCATTGTCTTGGTGTTGCTTAATTTCCTTAACCTTCACCTTTAGACGTGAACAGCAATGACGGCAAGCTTAAAAAGAGAGGAGGTGGTGGTGGCTTCGGCTACCAGAAAGCCAAAAAAGTCGAGAAGTCCAAAATCTTCAAACACATTAGCAAGAAGTCCTCTGACAGCCGGCAGTTCTCCCACTGAAGACACACCTTCCTTTTGTCTCGAGTAGCTTTGTCCTGAAATGGATTTTTTTCACCTTTCTCTAACAAAGGAATTGTAGCTTCAGGATTGGGACTGATGGAACAAGAGTATGAGTTGACGGTTTCAAGCTCCAGGCACTGATACTTCCGGGAGATACCGCTCTTATTTGGGGATGTAAAACCGAGTTCAATTTTTCTAGGTTGTTCAAGAGCAAAACAAGGGATCTTTTGGATTTTGTTGGGCAGCAGAGAATTTTATATCTTTTGCCTCCGAATTTGTCATTGTTTTGGGGGGCAGGGTATTTTTTATTTTTTTATTTAAAATCAAGTAATTAACATAAAATATATTACTGGTTTCAGAGGTGGAGTTAGGTGATTCATCAGTCTTCTGTATACCCAGTGCTCATTACATCTCGTGCCCTCCTTAATGTCCATTACCCAGTTCAGCCTACCTTCGGAGGCAGTGACCTGGTACACTGGGGTGGTGATGCAGAAAATTATCTCAGTTTTTTTGTTTTTGTTTTTGGGTTTTTTTGTTGTTGTTTTGGTTGTTTATTGGACCTTAACCATAGTTCTTGACTTCCCCTGAAAATGCTACTGTGGCTAGGAAGCATGTTACATTAAAGGTGGCGTTGGGTTTTTGTATACTCCAGATTTTAAAGTGGTGAGCCTTCCCTAATTTCTTTTTTTTAAGAGCCCACAGTGTAGGTTATTTGTCATTGTTATTTGAATAAAGCACCCTTCGCAGTCCTAACATTTGTTGGAAACAGTGGGAACCTGAGATTTTTGAGCCTCATTTACACCAATATATGTGTAATCATCTGTTATTCTCCCTTTAATAACTTAGCAAATATCTTTTTGCAAAAGGCACATAATGATGATACTGCTCATTCAACTTTGTTCCAAGTGGTTTGGATTTTGTTGAACCCTTCTAACTCTGCAGAGTATTCAGGGAGGCAGAACATTTTTTGAGGAAAAATTGCCCTTTCTAGATCTGTGAAATGGAAAGTAGGTTTATGATGAAATTGGAAATGAACAACGGTCAAAAAGAGCAGCAAAGATGGGGGTTTCATCACATGGGGTTTTTGTTGTAGAACTCTTGACTTCCAGAGTATTTAGTATGTCTTGTTCTATTTCCAGTACATTTTATAACTATAAAATGGTTATTACATTTTGATCAGTTTGAAACCAAAGTTGTTGGCATTGTTTTGCTGTTGTGCTAGTTAATATTCATAGTCTCCTGTTAAGTACAAATACACTGAGAACATCAAATGTGGTGGAAACAGCTTAATACAAATAGCATCCCAGTAATTAAAAAAAAAAAAAAAGTGATTCCCTGTGTCTGGGTTCAACTGTTGTCCACTGGCCGGACCTGACCTCAGATTCAGGCCTTGACTGTTAGACTCGTGGCATTTAAGAATGCTTCACCTAAGACCTTTAGTAACTTTTTTTTTTTTTTTTTTTTAAGAAATAATTATGTCTCAAAAAAACACACAAAAACAAAGGGAAGACTCTTTAATCACAGAGCAAGAATGAAAACTCAGTATTTTCATACATAGCCATCAGAGGCTTTATATACGTACTTTTAAATTTTCTATCAGAAATGAAGTCATCCTTTACTCCCTGCTTGTAACCAGTTTGTTTCATAACATATTATTTTCCTGTGTCATTAAATAATTACTTCCATTTTATATTTCATTTTATGACTGTTTTGTTAACCCCTGCTTGGTCTGTGTAGACCAAGATTCTAAGTCCCTACTCATCCCCAAGGGACTCTCCTGTATCAACCTGTCTCATGCTTCTGTTTGTCCTGCCATGGTTGACATCCAGTAGGAGTAGAAGTCAGTCTGCAGAGATGTTATGAGTTAAGTAGGAAAGATTGTGCTTTCTATAGTAATGGCTCATTCCAGGTCCTCGCGGAGTCAGGAGGTTCTGCTGGCGGCGTGGCCCAGACAAGGACCTAACAGTTACTCTTGACCAACCTGGCCAGGATTCGGATGTGAGGGAGCCAGTGACTAGAAGCAGAAACAGGGTCAGGGCAGCCTCATATGCAAGGCTCATTTGTACAAGAGGAAGAGATACTTGGGCTTCTATGCTATGAGCACAGCCACTGGTGGTATGCGTTGAGGCCATGAACTGGACAAACAGGATTTAAGTGGCTTCATCCAGGAGGGTTAGGATGCTCTCTGTTGAGCGCACTCCCTAGGAAAGGCCTGCTGTTAATAGCATCAGCTACAGTGGCTCGTCAAATCCAGAGCCAGCTTGGGCTTTTTGGAGTGCACACGAGATTTCTGGCCGTTCAGTCCCCTGGAGTTGTGATCTGGCCCAGGTTTTGGAAAGTGCTCCAGGTCAGCATCTTTCTCAGGCAACTGTCAGAAGAATGCAATTTTCAGGGCTACTCTCCATCGTACTGTGTATTAGATGGAGGCAGTAATTGTGCCTTCGGATAATCCCAGGTCATCATGAATCGAAAGCTTGTTCACTGCCAGAGGACAGGAATAAATACGCCAAGCTCCTCTTAGAAACCTGGTTACAGTACAGCAAAGGGAAAGAGGTGTCCTAAACAATTGGAGTATTGTTTTCCAAGCCTTTGCATGACTTGGAAGATAGAGATTTCAACCATTTCTAAGCCTGGGAAATCTACATTCTTGGATTCTGGTAAACGTTAGCTGGTAGAAAGGTACTGGAAACTTCTCTGCATGTAGAAGGTAGCCCTCTGTTCTGGCATGGGAGTTACCAAATATTGGTTGTGCCAGAATAGCTACTTAAGAAACAGCAACATGTTTTGAAATTTTTCTTGCTGCATGTCCAGGATATCGTGACTGATGTGTTTGGTGGGACAGAAGAACCTCTAGAGTGTTCTTATGTACAGATAGGTTTAGGAATATCCATATGCATATGGATATGGAAAGTAATAAAACTTTTACATTCTCATCTTGCAGGGTGAAAATGCCCAATGCAGGAAATGGTGTTAGGATGTTTAGTCATCCACAAACAGGTGGCCCCAAGGAGGCACACAGACCGGGCTTTCCAGAAAGAACAGCTATGAGTCTGTTTGAACAGCTTACATGGGAAGAGGCACACTGTAGTTCATCCTAACAGCCATGGCCCCCACTGCCTCTAGTCGGAGCTTCCAGAACCCCCATTCAATTGGAATTCAGTTGATGGGTGTTGGTATGGGAGAGGAAAGAGTTTGTCTTGGCCACTTGTCTAGAACTCTGTCTCCTCATCCATGTTTAAGGGGGAATGTGACAATTTAAAGTGGGTGACACTAGTGGACATTTTTTGTTGGAACCGCTGCCCAGTGTCTTACCTTCCTATGTTTGGAGACCATGCTATTTAAGCCCTGCTGGGCCCTCATAGCACTTCCCATCAGAAAGGTGCCCTGCAGCCAGGAGTGGTCTGTGACCTAGCTTTGACAGATGAGCTATGCCTCCCAAGCCTCTGAAGGAGATACTAGTGAAGCAGGTGGCAGCTTCATCATCCCGCTCCAGAGGCCACTGTGCCAGGAGCAGAGGCCAGGTTTGCTGGGCCACCCAGGAGACTGCGGGGCATGACTGGTTGGGTCTTCCAGCCCTGGTCCCCGAAACATCTACAGTTGCCATTGTTTGAATTCACTCCTTTTGATGAATTCAGAGTAGCTCTCTGTTGCTCGTAACTGAGAATCCAAGGCCCTTCTAACATCTAGTGATTCTCAGACTAGTCTGGTCTCTCCCTCTGTGGGTAAAGTATCTAGGTTGCTTCCTATCCTTCAAGCTCTCCTTTCCCAGAGCCACCCTGCTCCAGAGCTCAGAGGGAAGGATGGGTTTGTAGCAAGGCTGAGACTGGAAGCATGAAAGGCAAAGATGCGTCAAAGGAAGAATGAGTGACAAGCTCGTCACCTCTCGGAACAGATTCTGGAAAAGCTGGTGTGTTGCTGGAGGTTTCGGAGGCCAGAGAAAGTGGTACCCCCAGCATCTGAGGAATACTAGCCAGGGGAAGGGGCAGGCTGACAGTCCTTGGATGGCCCCAGGCAGCAGTTTCTGGAGGGAGACAGAACTGGGTGGGGTCTCCGTTCCACTGCTTACTATGAGGCCTTGAACAAGTAACTTCCGTCTCTGGGCCAAGGATCCTCAGCTGTAGGGGAAGCGGTGGTGGCCATGGGATTAAGTGCAGTCGGGCTAGAGAAGCATTTAGCAGAGCATTTCACCTATTAGAAATGACAGCTGTTGGGGCACCTGAGTGGCTCAGTGGGTTAAGTCTCTGCCTTCGGCTCAGGTCATGATCTCAAGGTCCTGGGATCGAGCCCCGAATCAGGCTCTCTGCTCAGCGGGGAGCCTGCTTCTCCCTCTCTCTCTGCCTGCCCCTCTGTCTGCTTGTGATCTTTCTCTCTGTCAAATAAACAAAATCTTTTTTAAAAAATGACAGCTGTTGATACCACTTCCAAGAATATCAGGAAAGGGGGTAGGTACATGGTCAGAAACAAGACAAAATGATATTCTCTAGGACCTCCCTGCTCTCCCCACCACCAGAATGTCATGTGTTCAGCGGCCTTAGGCCAAGAAACTGGCCTTTCTCCCTGTTTTGATTCCCAAAGCTCTGCAGCAGAGGGAGGGCCCTTAGCCAGGGCTGGAAGGGGTGAGGCTGCTGCAGGCCCACTGGCTCTCCCCCCACATCTCTGCATAGGCTCCTGGGAGTGAGGGGTTTCCTGGGCTCTGGTTTGTGGTAGAGGAGGGCTGCAGGGGGCTGCTTCTCTCCAGCTAGAGAAGGGGACAGTCTGGGGGAGAGCAAGGAGCAAACACCCACCAGGCTCTATCATCCTCAAAGCGAGCATTCAGGACACTGAGGACCCTCAGAGAGGCCAGGCTCTGACCTAAGAGCTCCGGAGACTTGAATTCCTTTACACCTGCATCCCGACATCCCTGGGCAGGACAGGTATCCTCCCCACATTAAGAGGAAAAGGAAGCTAAGGGAAGGTCACTAATAGCTCTTCAGTCGATGGCCTAGCCACTTAGGTACGGCACTGTCTCCGTGGTGCTGTCCTCGGCTGGAAGCCGGGCACCATCCCTCTCACTGGGCTCCTGGGTGGGCTGAACTCCTGCAGGAGAGGGAAAGCCGGCTTCCGGGTGCAGACGGGGGAGAGCGGTCAGTGCCTGAGAGCCTGAGTCCTCATGGGGCTGCTGGTCCCGGGCAAGGACACCACGCCTCATGGCTACCTGGGCCACCGGCTTTCACTGAGGAGAACAAACAAGGTTAGAAACCACATGAGTGCGGCCTCAACCTCGTTCTCTGCACCCTCAGTTGCCAGTTGAAGGACTTGCTTGTACACGTGCACATTTCTCAGGATTCTTGGCAACCATTTGAAAGAAGCTGTAAAAAGCCGGGCTGCTGTATTGTCTTGGGACCATGTTTCACAGCTATAAAAACTAGGGTTAAATGTTAATGGAACTCCACAGGAACTGAAGAAACTTTAAGACAAGCTGTGTGTCGACCCTAAATTGGACACTTAGTGGCCTCAGGACGGACAATTCTACAAACCCCGTTGTGGCCTGGAATTAAATTCACCTCTTTCCCTGCCTTAGAGAATCGTCCCCCAACAAATTCAGTGGGGGTAGCCCAACTACCTGGCAACTAACCTTTATGTGTGCACCTCCCTTAACTCTTTCAGGGCCTGGGGGCATAAATGGGACCAAAAGCCTGGAGGACTCTGCTTTTGTCCATCTTCCGCCTCACCTCTAAGGACCTGCTTCTCATGCCTGCGTAGGTTTCCATAGCAATATTTTCTGAGCAAGAGGTGAACTGCATTGCGTTATGGGAGAAGCCCAGGAGAAACTAGTAACCTGAGAAAGTCCAAATTGTTCCACCAGTCTCAAGGCTATTAAAAATTAGGGGTGGGGGAAGGGGAAATGGAGTCACTCCCCTGGAGATTCCCCCACGACTCACCTCCAAGCCACCCATCCCAAAAGCTCAAATGATAGAAGACGTGTAAATGGGGATGGAAGGACAGTGTTGAAATTCATATCAAAAAAGAAGGTCTTTTCAAAGGCCTCCCACAGGAATTTTGGGAAGATGGTGGCAGCCACGCCAGGATCATTTTTGGATTTTTCTGAACCCCCCCACATAAAAGTGGGGGCACCTAGAGAGCAAAACTGAAAAGCCGCAGGCAATAATTGCAACAGAAATAGGTGACAGGTGTCCCCAAAATACAAGTGGGGGGAGGGGGACAACGCACCGAACAGCCATGAGACCTGCTTGTTCTCGACAAAGCAGAGGAGGAAAGAATGCAGCCGCTGATGGACCTGAGAACAGGAGAAGCCCCCCTGCCCAGAATACCCAAGTGGGGCCAGCTGGAGAATGGCAGCTGAAACTGGAGGGCTTTCCCACTCTAGAGTGAGTGAAGGCACAGGCCTGCCAGACGGTCTGAGGGACTGGAGGGGTCGCCTCCCTTTGAGCACTTTCCAGTACTTTTATTGAGATCTGCGTTATTGTGTAGCTCACATACCATATCATTCACACATTTTTTTTTTTAAAGATTTTATTTATTTATTTGAGAGAGAGACAGTGAGAGAGAGCATGAGCGAGGAGAAGGTCAGAGGGAGAAGCAGACTCCCCATGGAGCTGGGAGCCTGATGTGGGATTTGATCCTGCGATTCCGGGATCATGACCTGAGCCGAAGGCAGTCGTCCAACCAACTGAGCCACCCAGGCATCCCTCATTCACACATTTAAAGCGTTTTTCACCCACAGCGTTGTGCAACCATCACCACAATCAATGTGTGAACATTTCCCTTGCCCCAAAGAAACCTGGTACCTATTAGTAGTCCCTCCCTTACGTCCTCCTGCCCTAGGCCCTGGCAACTGTTATCCACATTCTGTCTTGTTTTTTGTCTTGTCTTTTTTTTTTAATTATCATATAATGTATTATTTACCTCAGGGGTACAGGTCTGTGAATCATCAGGCTTACACATTTCACAGCACTCCCCATAGCACATACCCGCCCCAATGTCCATCACCCAGCCACCCCCTCCCCTCCAGCGACCCTCAGTTTGTTTCCTGAGATTAAGAGTCTTATGGTTTGTCCCCCTCCCCAGTCCCATTATCCTATCGCTCTGCCTGTTCTGGACTTTTCATCAAAGTGAAATCATACAGTAGGAGGCCCAGTGTGCCTGGCTTCTTTCACCTGACACGTTTTCAAGGTTCATCCATGTTTTCACACGTATCAGCACTTTGTTCCTCCTTGTGGCCAAGGAACAGTTCATGGTGTGACTATAACCACATTTTATTTATCTGGTTCTCCACTGACAGACACTTGGGTGGTTTCCGTGTTTTGTTTATTATAAACAATGCAGCAACGGACATTTGAACAGGATTTCGTGTGGACACAGGTTTTCATTTCTCTTGGGAATAGATGTAGGGTAGAATTACTGGCCTGAGATCGATCGATCTATCTATCTGCCTTCTTATCTATCTAGAGACAGAGTTATTCTAGAAATTGGTTCTCCAGAGTGTGGGAGCTAAGAAGTCCCCAATACACCATCTGCAAACTGGAAAGCCGTGGGGTGGCTGAGTCCCGTTCCTGAAGTCTGAGGACCTGGAGGGGGTCCAGTGGTGTCGGTCCCAGGCCACGTCTAAAGGGCCGAGAACCAGGAGCACCAAGGTCCAAGGGCAGGAGAAGATGAGTGCCCCAGCTCCAACAGGGAGAAGGTGATTTGCTCTACTCCTGCCTTTGTGTTCTCTTTGGGCCCTCAATGGATTCCATACTTGTTTAAAAATTTCAAGTTTCAGATATATTTGGAAGGGAAAGCCACCACAATAGTGAGGACTATTTTTAGTTTTATGTTGTCTTAATGAAAATAAATGTGTTTGACTAAGAACGTGGGGGTCGATCCTCTCAGGCCAATGGGGCCTGCAGGAGAGAGACTAGGTTTTCTGCACCGGGAGTCAGTAGAGGTGGCCGAGTGGAGGCAGAGCACCCCTGAATGAGCCCAGGGAGGCCCAAGCAAAGGCTGACCTGTGCCCACAGCCCCCTTCTAGCCCCATAGTTACATCGGCCCTCATCAGACAGATGCAGATATCCTCAGGAGCGGAGTCCCATCTGCTCGTTTTCACACCTACAGGAGGACCTGGGAGGAGACTACAGACTGAAGAAACCTCACCTCCACCTTAAGAGCCTCTGGGTACCGCGCATGACCCCCGGTTTTGGTAAAAGCCCAACCCCGGAAACCCAGTGTTGGTGCATCCGTAGGGCCACCCCCATTCTGCCTGACCCCACTACTGCCTTAAATGGACTTGGGGTTAGATGCAGGCCAGGCGGCCCCTCCGGCAAGGATAGCGTCTGACTGCTTCAGGTGCTTTCCCTGTGCCTTGATGTGCCCTTGATGTGCCCCGCAGGTGGGGAGAGCTGAGCCAGTCTCCGATGCTTAATTAAGTGTCAAATGTTGAGTATCCAGTAGTTCGTATTTATTTACTTACTAGGGAGTTAGAACACTTTTTCATTATCTTTTTTAGCCGCTTGTATTTCTTCTTTTTGGATTGCTTCATCAGGATGTCTGTGTAACATTTCATTTTGAAAAAATTCGAACATATGGCACAGTTGAAAAAAATTTTCAGAAATACCCATCAATTTACACCGACATTGTACCACTAACATTTAATTATACTTTCAGTCTGCTTTTATTTGGAATTTTGCTTTCTTATTTGTTGCATTTATTAGCATTAACCCTTTACTTATGATCACATGTTCTAGCTCCTTCTTGATGGAAGGACTTCTCTAGTTTATTGACTTCTTCTATTCCATACTTCTACATACGTTTCTCTTTTCACCTTCTGTGTTGGTTCACTTTCCTGCCTATCAAAATTCAGGGCCCGGTTGTCTGTCTGCAATTGTAACTGCTTCTTTATCATTAGAAATTTTGTGTTTCAAGTCAATCGATATACCAAAAATGCAGTAATAACTTATCTTCTTGCAAAACAAGGCACTGGTCTGGGCATCAGGAGTCCTGGAATAGTGTGATTTGGGATTTCACCATTTTGGCCCTCGGTTCACTCATCTACAAAATAAAGAGAGAGGATACGATAGACTTTCTGAATCTACCATTCCATTCTGTGGGGAAAAAAATAGAATAATAGTGGGATTACATTTTAAATAGAAATTAGATTCCAAATTCAGTCCATAATGTAATGTGGAAAATTTATATAGTTAAACTTTCCTTAGAAAATTCATTAAATCACCCAAAAATTCCCCACGAATGAATGTCTCTTGAGTGACTGCTGATGGCCATCAATGCTAGGTTCATTTTGGCCACATTTGCGTGCCTGGTTAGAGATTTGACATAATACTTTCCGCAAATACAAACAAAACTGATTGTTTCTCCAGAAACAGATTTTTTTTAGAGGACAAGTGAAGTGATTGTTTTTTTGTTTTTTGTTTTTTTTGAAGAGGACCGGTGAAGTGATTGTCTTAACGTCACAGGTCATTTCCAGTGCATTTCCAATGGGGGAAAATACTCATCTCTCACTCAGTCAAGTGAGATCCTCACGGTGACAGAAATATGGAACCTGACACTAATTTCAAATGTAACAGGTGGACAGCTCCCATGTCACTCCTTTTTTCTCCAGGGAACACACTCAGTAGAGAGTGGAACTGTGTCTGTTGGGGGCTTTCATCTGTGATAGGACACTCAACCCATAAAACAGCCTAAAATATAAGGGGCTTTTCTCTGTCATCTAACAGGAAGTCTAGGGCTGGGGATTCAGGGTTGGTCATTCAGGGCTCTGTGTGATCTCCTCTGTGGTTTCCTTTGTTTTGTCCTCATGGTGACAAAAAGGTTACAGCAGCTCCAGGAATCACAGCTTCATGTGACAATATCAAATGCAAGATGGAAGGCAAGTTTCTCTTTCAGTCTCTCTCTCTCCCTTTTTTTCTCTGAGAGGTAAATATCTTCCTAGATTACCCTGGCAGTTTGTCATTCAATGTGTGGACCATGGACCAACAACACTCGAGAGCTTTTTTGAAATGAGAAATTCAGACTCCACCCCAGACCTATTTAACCATGATTGTTTTTCACAATAGCTGGACCATTTTACATTCTGGCAGAAAAGTGTTAAGAGTTCCAGTTTCTGGAGTGCCTGGGTGGCTCAGTGGGTTAAAAGACTCTGCCTTCAGCTCAGGTCATGATCCCCAATCCCTGGGTCCTGGGATAGAGCCAGGCATCGGGCTCTCTGCTCAGCAGGGAGCCTGCCTCCCCCTCTCTCTCGCCTGCCTCTCTGCCTGTGATCTCTATCTTTCAAGTAAATAAACAAAATCTTAAAAAAAAAAAAAAGAGTTCCAATTTCTCCACATCCTTGACAATACTTGTTATGTTTTGTATTTTAAATTATATCCATCCTAGTAGGTGTAAAATTGTATCTTTTGAGACTGACTTGCATTGCTCTGGTGACTAATGTCTTAAGGCTCTTTTCATGTGCTCATTAGCATTTGTATATCTTCTTTAGAAAATTGGTCTTTCAGATCATTGATCTTTTTATTTTTTATTTTTTTTTAAGATTTATTTATTTATTTATTTGACAGAGAGATATCACAAGTAGGCAGAGAGGCAGGCAGAGAGAGAGGAAGGGAAGCAGACTCCCCGCTGAGCAGAGAGCCCGACGTGGGACTCGATCCCAGGACCCTGAGATCATGACCCGAGCCGAAGGCAGTGGCTTAACCCGCTGAGCCACCCAGGCGCCCCTCATTGCTCTTTTTAAAAAGTGGGTTTGTTTTTGTGTTTTTTTGTGTTGAGTTGTAAAAGTTCTTTATTTTAGAATCTAGGCCCTTATCAAATACGTTATTTGCAAAGATTTTCTTGCATTTTGTAGGTTGTCTTTTACTAGTGTTCTCTGATGCTCAAAAGTTTTAATTTCGATCAAGTTTAATTTACCATTTTTTCCTTTTATTGCTTGTAGCTTTCATGTTATATTTAAGAAAATATTACTAATGCCAAGATCATGAAGATTTTCCTTTATGTTGTCTTCTAAGAGTTTTATAACTTTAGCTCGTACATCTTGGTCTTTGATCCATTTCAGTTAATTTTTGTATATGATGTGAGGTAAGGATGTAACTATGGTTCTTTTATGTGTGGAGGCTCAGTTGTCCCAGCTCCATTTGTTGAAGAGGACGCTTTTTCTCCATTGAAACGTCTTGAGATTGCTGTCAAAATCACTTGGCCATAGATATATGGGTCTATTTTTGTACTCTCTGTTCTGATGGTCTATTGTCTATCCTTCTGCCAGTACCACACTGTCTTGATTATTGTGACTTTATAGTAACTTTGAACTGAGAATTTTTAGTCCTTCAACTTTGCTCTTTTTCAAAATTGTTACAGCTATTTAGGGTCTCCTGAGATTCAGTATGAATTTTAAGATTTAGGTTTTCCATTTCTGCAAAAAAGCCATCGTGATTTTCAGAGGGATTACATTGAGACTGTATATCACATTGGGGAGAAGTTCTATCTTAATAGTATTGTCTTCATGAACACAAGATGTCTTTGCATTTGCTTAAGTCTCTTAAATTTTCTTTCAGCAATGTTTGTAGTTTTCACTAACAAGTCTCACACCTCTTTGGTTAACTTTATTTCTAAATATTTCATTCTTTTTGATGCTATTGTACATGGAATTTTTCCTTAATTTCTTTTTTGAAACACCCAGTTGTTTGTATATGGAAATATAACTCAGGATGCTGGGCAGCTCAATCAGTTAAGCATCTGCCTTACAACTCAGATCGTGATCCCAACATCCTGAGATCGAATCCTGCATTGGGCTTCCTGCTCATAGAGGAAAATGCTTTTTCTCCTCTGCCCTTCCCCCTAGTCGTGAGTCTCTCTTTCTCTCTCTAAAAAGTAACAAAAAATCTTGAGAAGTAAGAAATATAACCCATTTTTGGATGTTGATATTATAAACTGCAACTTTGATAAACTCATTTATTAGCTCTTAACAGCCTTTTGTGGATTCTTTAGAGTTTTTTACATGTAAGATCATGTCATCTGGGGGCGCCTGGGTGGCTCAGTGGGTTAAGCCTCTGCCTTCGGCTCGGGTTATGATCTCAGGGTTCTGGGATCGAGCCCCGCATCAGGCTCTCTGCTCAGCAGGGAGCCTGCTTCCTTCTCTCTCTCTGCCTGCCTCTCTGCTTACTTGTGATCTCTATCTGTCAAATAAATAAATAAAATCTTTAAAAAATTTAAATTTAAAATTAAAAAAAAAAAAAGATCATGTCATCTGTGACTTACTTCCTTTCTATTATGGTTGCCTTTCATTTCTTTATCTCCCTAACTGCTGCTTATTCAACTACAGTGAACAGAAGTGGTGACTGTGAACATCTTTGTCTTTTTTAATCTTACGGGAAAAGCTTTCAGACTCTCATCCTTGAACCTGATGCTAGCCGTGGGTTTTTAATCTCTATCTTTGATTATGCTGAGGAATTTCCCTTCTATTCTAGTTGATTGAGTGTTTTATCTTGAAAGGGTGTTAGATTTGTCAAATGCATTCTTTATTATTATTATTACATGCCGGCATAATTTTTTAAAGATTTTGAAACAGCACCCAATGGTCATCTTTCCCCCATTTCATATTCAAAACATGCAAGAAAGAGAAAGAAAAGAAAGCATGTTTTATTTTCCACTGTGATTGACTGCCATTCCTAAAGTCCTTAATGGAAATAATGGCTAGTATTTGGGGAAGTTTTTCAAGAAAGGCAATCTGAGAATTTCCAGAATTTTGTCATAGAGTCAATCATGGTAACCTAACGGTGGGTCTCATGGTAGTGACTTCCACAGCCCTGTATCATTTCATCCTCAGTACAGAACACTATGATCCTGCAAGTTTCATATCTGGCCAACAGAATATAAATGTTATCCCAAAAAGACAACAAGGACTAGCAGCTTTCTTGACTACATGAGTTCAACTGCCTGACTGCTCAGAAAACAGAAAAATCTCCATTGGACCATACAGGCATAATACAAGACATTCATAAGAGAAAACCATAGAAAACAAGAAAATCTTCCATGACAAGAGTATGTGGGAAGTGAAAAGCAATTTGGTTTTTTTTTTTTTAAAGATTTTATTTATTTATTTGACAGAGAGAAATCACAAGTAGATGGAGAGGCAGGCAGAGAGAGAGAGGGAAGCAGGCTCTCCGCTGAGCAGAGAGCCCGATGCGGGACTCGATCCCAGGACTTTGAGATCATGACCTGAGCCGAAGGCAGCAGCTCAACCCACTGAGCCACCCAGGCGCCCCAGCAATTTGTTTTAATATTTTATTTGTTTATTTGAGAAAGCAAAAGAGAGCACAAGCAGGGAGAGGGACAAAGAGGAAGAAGCAAACTTGAGGCTGAGTAGGGAACCCAACAAAGGACTTGATCCCAGAACTCTGTGATCATGACCTGAGCCAAAGGCTGATGCTTAACTGACTGAGCCACCGAGTGAAAAGCATTTTTTTTAATAGTTTATTTATTTATTTGACAGAGATCACAAGTAGGCAGAGAGGCAGGCAGAGAGAGAGTGAGAAGCAGGCTCCCCACTGAGCAGAGAGCCTGATGCGAGGCTCGATCGTAGGACCCTGAGATCATGACCTGAGCTGAAGGCAGAGGCTTAACACACTGAACCACCCAGGTGCCCCATGAAAAGCATTTTGAATGGAGAGTTTCAAAACCCAAAATGTGAGCTCCTTGAAAGCAGTTCAGGCTTTTTATAATTTTTTTACTTTGCTCCTTTGTGCATGATTTGAATCAAATCTATTTCCAAAAAAACCCCAGCAAGACCATGAGTAAAGTAAAAAAAATTTTAGTTTATTAAAATTATTGCAAAGAAAGAAAACAGAAATATGCAAAACAATTTTTCCAATGAAGAACTAAATATTAGCTACAATGAGATACCACTTCACATCTACTAGGATATCGATGGTTTGAAAAATGGAAAATATCAAGTGTAGGTGAAATGTGGAGAAACGAACTCGTATACATTGTTGTCATAGAGCGAAAGGGAGCAGGTGGTGGCCACAGGTTGGTGGCTTCTGGGTGGGTTACACACAGAATTACCACATGACCCAGCAGGTGTATACTCTACCCCCAGGGGGATATCCAGAGGAACTGAAGATAAGGGCTCAAACACTCACTCACATGCCTAAGTTCATTGCAGCGTTATTCACAAGAGCCAGAGCCAGAAGGCAGAAATGACCCGGCATCTACCAACAGATGAATGGTTAAACAAAATGTGGTTTACACATTTCTACTGCATATTATTCCAGCCATAAGAAGAAATGAGATTTTGAACCATCACTGAACTTGTCACCCACCTGGTTTCCTTCCGCCAACCTTGTCCCAGCACTAACCCATCACAGGAACTGCTGCAAAATAATCTTAAACACACACAGCCAGGAAGGGTCAAGTGCGGTGGCTCATGCCCAGTGCCCTGTCTCGGACTCCCATCATAATGTGTCCACAGCCCAGGAGGGGGCAGTGTACCTGCAATGCAGCAGTCAGAAGTTCAAGACCAGCCACACACGTCGTGAAATTTGGTTCATTGTCTTCCAATACAACTTAAAAATTAGGGAATTTTTGTTAAAATTAAGTCAAATTGGGAATGATTTTCAACTACTGGTATTAAGTATTATTATATCTCTGCCCACCTGGGGCCAACAGTCAGAGTCACGTCTACCTAAGTCGCTTCGTGTGTGTCGCGGTCCTGCTCCAGCGTGCCCACTTCTTCCTCACCGCTTGTGTGAACTGGATGACTATCTGGAGGCCAGAGTTCCTCCAAATCTGATGCCTAACTACAGTCGAGCTTATCCAAGCTCGTGTACCTGCTCCCACCCACCCCACAACAAATGGCGTCGCTTTGCTCAAGGAGGACTCCTGTTGCACAAAAGAGGAAGTTAGCTCAAAATCCTTTGAGCAATTTCCTCTCCCTAAAACATCCTGTGCCGTTCCTGGTCCATTTCAAATGCTACCCCTGGGCAAGTCCCAGCCCTTACCACGCCTCCTCCAGGAAACCTCCTGGCATGCCTCACAGCCCATCCGTGCTTTCCTGTGAATGTGCTGTTTGAATGGTAGGTAGCTCATGAATCTTTATCAGTCATCAACTCGTGTTGCTACCCATGTCTTCTTTAGGGATGAACGAAGGTTTGGGCTGAGGGAGCAGCCAAACCCTGATTTCCGCTAACTTCCTCGTCCATTAGCTAAGCCCATTGTGAGGTTCAGAAGCTGTGAAGACCCTCCTGAGTCTCAAGTTGGGCAGCAGGGGCCAGGACTCCAGAGACTGTGAGGACAGTGGTTGCATGCTGCTTCCAGAAGGGGTATGACTTTGGGCGAGGGACTCCTCAACGAAGGCAAAGCCAGAAGGAGCTGGGTGTGGAGGAGCGTCTGTGGCAGCAGCCCCAGGGGAAGGAACAAGTCCTTCAGGCCGAGAAGGGGACCTGGGTGTCAACTCTGATAGCTTGGAGAGGGCGTGAGGGAAGAAAGGGGGAGAATGGAGGGAGAGAGGAAGGGGGAAGGAGGCCGCCATGCGCACTTGTGAGGAGATGGTCACTCCCTTACTAGGGGTGCAGGAGGACTGCTGTGTAGGGCAGCGATGTGTCCTGACCTGACCAGAGGATGCTCTGCTGGCCACTGTTGAGCTGACACCGGCGCCCACAACTTCAGGCTCCAGAGATCCCAGTGGTTCTTCACTCAGTCGGCCAACCGAGCCTCAGGTCATGTCATCGTTCAGGAAGTGCGTGGACGGGCTGCGGGAAAAGTGGGCGCCAAACAAAGAAAGCAAACCTTGAAAGCCCTCTGCTTTCTCTGTGACCCGCAGAGATGGGGAGGAAAATTTTGTACAAGTAAAATGAACCATTGGGCAAACCATCTTTTTCAAGGTAAAAGTCAAGTTTGCCTAAAAAGTTTAAGAGTATCCAGACACCAGACTCTCTGAAAAGGCCAGACAAAAAGTTCAGACTTCACGAGATAGAAGCGTGCCTGAAATGTGTTGGAACCAGAAATTATAAATATCAAAGAAGGTCCACGGAGGAGGCGTGACAACGACGATCCTCCCACCCACAGGAAATCACATTCCAGTGAAGAGAAAGATCCAGATGAGAGCAAGGCAGGGGGAGAAAGCAAGGGGGCGGAGAGGAGCCCAGTCAGTGGGGTCTCAGTAACTTGAAAGCATTATTTCCTGCTTCCCAATCCTGAAGTTCCTTGAGGCAATTTCTCCCCCACCTGCCACACCCGCCAGTTCCCTCCTACCCCCACCTTCCCCACCCCGCCTCCATCACACCAGGAACATAGGAATGACAGGGGCCTCTCCTGCAGCAGGGATCTGAAGTCATCTCAGAACCAGCCACTGCCCACCCCCCCTGAAAGTCTAGGGCTTCCTGAAGTCATAATAACTCTGCCCTCAAGGATCATGGGCAGAATTGGGATCTTCATCCAGGAGTGTGAGGCAGAACAGGGAGTGAGGGATTTTTCTTAGAATCTGTACTTTTTCCAAATAATTCATGCTTTTCAAACTTCACAGCTTAAAGTCACCAACAAGGGGTGGGTGCCTGGGTGACTCAGTGCGTTGAGCCTCTAACTGCTGGTTTCGGCTCAGGTCATGCTCTCAGGGTCATGGGATGGAGCCCCAAGTCTGGCTCTATGCTCAGTGTTATGCCCCAATAATGGGTCTGTGACTAAAGGAGCGAGACTGATATAAAGCGAAGGTCAAGCAAAGCTTTATTTCTCGCCAAGCATCAAGAATCTAACCGAACGTTCAGGGATGCACCTCTTACAAGAGAGGGTGACCCTTTTCGGTTTCACAGTCTAGCTTTTAAGGGCAAAGGCCATGCGGTGGGGCCTGGCCACACACAGGTGACCAATGAGATTGTAACACACACAGGAAACTCCACAGTGATGCTAGGTGACCAGTTGAGTTACAATTTACCCTAGTAGACAATTGACTCAGCCTATCACCTTGGTTGGGATTGGCACCCAAAAGGCTCCCAAAGGGCGGGGCCCATACTCCTTGGTAACTAGGGAGACAGTATGCATGCCCCCCACTGATCGGATGTCTCCACCTGGCCTGACCTACCCTTGTATCTGAGCTTTGTTACCTGGAGCTGGTTTCCGGGACTTGTTTTTAAGTAAAGTCCCTGGGGGACGGGAAGCAAGGACAGTTTAAGGGTTAAACAACAAGGTTTTTGTTTAACCTCAATGAAAGCCTCTTGCTAAAATATAAAAATATAAAATAGGTCCTTACACTCAGCATGGATTCTTCTGGACTCTCTCTCTCCCTCTGCTCTTCTCCTGCTGGGGCACACCTACCCTCTCTCTCTCTCAAATAAATAAATGAGCAAAATCTTTTTTAAAAAGATTTTGCTCATTTATTTATTTGACACAGAGAGATCACAAGTAGGTAGAGAGGCAGGCGGAGAGAGGGGGTAAGCACACTCCCTGCGGAGAAGAGAGCCCCATGCGGGGCTCGATCCCAGGACCCTGAGATCATGACCTAAGCAGAAGGCTGACTGAACCATCCAGGCACCCCTTTTAAAAAAATAAAAAATAAAATCCACCAACTAGCAACGAATTAAGGGTATTTCCTTATGGCTGTCTGTATTCATCCACATATTAAACTCACCAAGTGTCATCTTCTCTTTTTTTTTTTTTTTTAAAGATTTATTTATTTATTTGACAGACAGAGATCACAAGTAGGCAGAGAGGCAGACAGAGAGGGAGGAGGAAGCAGGCTCCTGCTGAGCAGAGAGCCGGATGTGGGGCTCGATCCCAGGACCCTGGGATCATGACCTGAGCCGAAAGCAGAGGCTTTAACTCACTGAGCCACCCAGGCACCCCGTGTCATCTTCTCTTGATCTATTTTTCTCCTGTATACTTCTGAAAGACCCGCGGATCCCCTTACCCAAGAATCCAACACTGCCACTGGATGCAAACAGCAAGAGGTTTATTGTCACGCAGGTACCGGCGGGTGTTCCGCAGCTCCAGCTAACCGAGCACACCAACTGGAGTGAAGCAGGGTCTTTTATAGGAAGGTACAAACAAGTTTTGGGTGGGGCGCAACGGATTGGTGGATAGTTTGAACTTTTGAAAAAGGCATACCTGGAGTCTGCTGATTGGCTCTGGGGACCCGCGCCTGCGAAGAGAGAGGCGGGAAGGGGGAGCAAGCTGATTGGTTATGAGGGCTCGCAGGCGTGAAGGGAGAGGCGGGAGAGGGGAACAAGAAGGGGGAAGGGAGGAATGCCATCATGGCGTCTCTATTATTTCTATAAGCCAAGCGGTTACAGAAAAGCAAATAAGCGGTTAGTTATTCTATTTGTCTACTAAGGGAGGGGGCTTTCCAGGGTAGGGGTCTTTCACTTCATGCAATTTTCTAATTCGTCTTTCCAAAATAAGAGCCTCAGAGTTCTTGAATTCATTTTGTGTTCTAAGTACCTTTCTCTTTTGCTCCTGGGGACTTCAATGTTGCAACTATTAGTCATTCTAGAACTGATGGTTCTGTTACAGGATCTGAAGCTAAATCACCTTGTCCTTACAATCAACCAGCCAACCAATCAATCAATCACCTTGTCCTTGGGATGGCACAGGGTTTGGTATGTAAATGAGCCTACCGGAGGAATGAAGGTGATTCTGTACCTCATTATAACCGTGCTTCTCAATGTTGCCTTCCTGGGAACTGCTCACTCCTCTCTGTCATGAGGGCCTCTGCTCCCTCACCTTATTCTGCTTCTATCCCTTCTTCTGATGAAGGGCTCAACATGTGGCAAGATGAGCCAGAGGGCATAAGCCTGGGGTGGGAACAGACCCAGGAGCCCCGAGACTGTTGAGCTGGGCAGAGTCTCCAGCTGCCTGCCTGCCCTAGAACCACGCTGAGGTGAGAGCTGAATGTGCAGGGTCCTGGGAGTTCTGGGTGGTCTTTATTCTCATCATTGACTCTGGAGAACTTACAGCTCTAGACCAAGGGTCTTTGCTTGAGGCCTTTGCTTTAGCAAGAGAGGTGGGATTTTTAAGGGTTGAGGTTTGAATGCATGGAACAAAAAACAGAAGACCCTACCTCTGGTCCTGAAAAAGAAAGCAGCTGGGGGGAAGAAAAGCAGCCCATCTGCTAATTAAGACTCCCAAAGTGTAGTGGGAGGAGCAATTACTCTAAGGCCCTGTCTCTCCCCACATTCCTGCAAACAAATTAGCAGACACCCACACCATGGAAAAACAAATGCCAATTATGCCTCAATGTTTCCTGGAACATGTTTTCTCTTTCCCATCACCAACTGATTGTTATTTTCTTTTTTAGCATTAAATGCTTTTTACTTTATTTTATTTATTTTTATTGTGTTATGTGAGTCACCATACAGTACATCGTTAGTTTCTGATGTAGCATCCCATGATTTATTGTTTGCGTACAACACCCAGTGCTCCGTGCAATCCGTGGCCTCCTCGCCATCTGATTATTGGCATTACTTTGATCGTGGGTTGGAGGTACGCCTGTTGCTTATCTGGAGAAATTATTTTCATCCATTTTCATTCAAAAGCAAAGCTGCGGTAGTGGGGAGGCTGAGGGCCCCACCCAGAAACCGGGCCAGTTTCTCCCTGGGTGGGAGGTGGGAAAGAACACCATCTCCAGTCGCCGCAGAGAGCACGAGGGGGAGGACTGAGGACCAAGGACAGGCGTTTACAGCAGAGAAGGGGAACGTGCATTTTACAAAGTATTACAGGGCTCCTGGGTGGCTCAGTGGGTTAAGCCTCTGCCTTCGGCTCAGGCCAGGATTTCAGGGTCCTGGGATCAAGCCCCGCATCAGGCTCTCTGCTCAGCAGGGAGCCTGTTTCCCCCTCTCTGCCTACTTGTGATCTCTATCTGTCAAATAAATAAATAAATCTTAAAAAAAAAAACGGTATTACATTTTGACGTAAGACATAAATGAAAAGATGTGGTTAACAATTGTTTTCTAAAGGCAGAGGACACTGTGGCTGATGCTACTGTACAAAGGCTAAGTTCCTAGATCTATTTCCCACTCTGGATGGACCGGGCTTGACAAACCTCGATAAGACAAGCAGCGGGTGTGAGGGGGAGAGGCAGCTGTTGCAAAGTTTTGCAGGCACCTTTTTGGTGTTTCTGGGGGTGGAGGCCTGAGTTTCCCCTTTGTTGGCAGGCAACTTTTTTGAGTATTTTGGTTATGTCAAGGCAAAGGGGCCATCCTTTCTGGAACAAGAGGTTCCGGAAGCACAAGGAGAGTGTTTTCCTTCTATGTGGAATTCTTCTCTGCTGATCATGTCCCCTTAGGGGAAAGAAATTCCTCCAGGTATGGACTGACACTGTAATGTCCTTAAAATATTTTCGTTTGTTCCTAAGGGTGTGTGTGTGTGTGTGTGTGTGTGTGTGTGTATGCAGGGGCATGCTTGTTTGAGAACTTAATCATCTGTGACAGGAGCAAAAATGGCACCCGGACTATAGCTGGGGGCATGCAGCACCTGTCTTCACTTCCTGCTTTCTTCTCAATGCTTCACATCAGGCATTGTTGCAGACTGAATCACTCTGAGTTCAGGGAACGTACCTCTTCCGGGGACTCTTCTGGGGTTTCAGCTGGTATTTGCCTCGGTGAGAGAGGGACTCATGCCAAGCTTGGGGAGGAACATTTATTCTGGATAAGAGGAGCCATTCTGGGGGGCTGGAGACCTCAGAAATGGGCTATGGGGTGTAAGACTGAGGGATTGAAGCCGGAGCTCCAGAGGCGGGGAGAAATGCTCCAGGGCCCTCACATGGAGGGAGGTGGCTAACCCTTGCAAATGATGATTCCCAACAGCTAAACCCAGCACCCAGTGGTTTCCTTGGTGTGATTCCTGAATCTAGGTTATCACGTGGGAAACCATGCCCATGTTGAGGACCTTTCTCTGGGAAACCACAGGAAGGGTACCCAGATGGACTCAGAATACCTGTGGTCAAGCAGAACATTCTAGATGGAAGATGCCAGCTAGAGAGAGCCATCCCTTTGGCCTAAGTCAGTGGTTCTCAACTACAGGGGACATCAGGCAATGTCTGGAGATGTTTTTGATTGTCACAGTTGGGGAATTGCTACTGGCATCCAGTGGGTAGAGAACAATGATGCTGCTAAACATCCTGGAATAACAGCCACCCTCCTCCCCTGTCCCCTGCCCTCACCACCCGATATGCAGTAAAGAATTATCTAGCCCAAAATGTCAGTAGTGCTTAGGTTGGGCAACTCTGACTTAGACGCGGGTAGTAAATGCACTTAGATGTTGATATCCAAACATAACAAAAGCCGGATCTCCAAAAATGAATGATGTTGATTTTAAATGAAAAGGCTCTCTGGCAAAAGGCAACAAGACAAGATGTATTTGTTGTGGGTCAGGTTGTGTCAGGTTTTGTTCTGGGGTCCCAGCAGCCAACAGAACAAATTTCTTGTCCTCATGGAATTTGTGTTCTAGCAGGGAAAATAGATCCTTAAGAATCGTGTACATTTTGGATCATAATTATAATGATAATTCTTGTGAATTAACTCATTGAATCCAACAATCCTCTGGGATGTGCACTACTCGAATCCCCACTTATTAAGACACTGAGGCATAGAAGTAAGTAGCTTGTCCACGATCCCACAGTTGACAAACCCAGCCTGACTTCTTTTTTCTTTTTTTTTTTTTTTAAGATTTTATTTATTTATTTGACAGAGAGAGAGATCACAAGCAGGCAGAGAGACAGATAGAGGGGGCGGGGAAACAGGCTCCTCGCTGAGCAGAGAGCCCGATGTGGGACTCCATCCCAGGACCCTGGGATCATGACCTGAGCTGAAGGCAGAGGCTTGACCCACTGAGCCACCCAGGTACACCCAGCCTGACTTCTTGATAGCATTTAACATTGCTTATTGTCAGACAGACTTTAGAGCTTAACGAGTGACATGATTTTGGTCCGAAACTTACTTTGTCTTGCTGCTTCCTTTCATGTGTGAACTGGAGGTAATAAAAGTATCACCTAGGATTGTTGTTGGCATTGAATGTGTTAATGTATAGAAAGCGCTTGGTGTTCAGTGAGGGTTAATGAGTTATACAGAGCACATGGTAAGTGCATAGAGAACCTACTTTGGACCAGCAGTTCTCAAAGTGTGGTCCCTCGGTCAGCAGCATCAATATCAGCTTCATCTGATTATAAATGCAAACTTGACCCCCAGCTCACACCTAACCCCGAGGTGAGGGGTTTGGTGTCCCAGCAATCCATGTTTCAAAAAGCTCTCCAGATGCACACTGAAGTTTGAGAACTAAAGAATTAGACCAAGTTTGAGCTCTAATGTGGGAATTTTTCTAGACCCTGCCCTGCCTTCTTCCCTGGCTACAAACTGGTTTGCTTTTCTTCTTTCAGTCATTTGGAAATTCTGTTACTTCTTTTTGTCCCCCCACTGTTTCTTCATTTCTACCTAGCTTTGTGCTTAGCAGATCTCTTCTCCTCACCTTTTGTTTTTTTTTATTAAGATTTTATTTATTTGCTAGAGACAGAGAGAAGAAAGAGAGAAGAAAGACACATGCATGCACAAGCAGGGGGAGCTGCAGGCAGAGGGAGAAGCAGGCTCCCCGCTAAGCAGGGAGCCCTGAGCCCAAGGCAGGTGCTTTTTTTTTTTTTTTTTAAAGATTTTATTTATTTATTTGACAGACAGAGATTACAGGCAGGCAGAGAGGCAGGCAGAGAGAGAGGAGGAAGCAGGCTCCCTGCTGAGCAGAGAGCCCGATGCGGGGCTCGATCCCAGGACGCTGAGATCATGACCTGAGCCGAAGGCAGTGGCTTAACCCACTTAGCCACCCAGGCGTCCCAAGGCAGGTGCTTTTTAACTGGCTGAGCCACTCAGGCATCCCTTCTCTTCACCTTCTATGATAAGATATGTTCCCTGATATACTTAAATGCCCTCAACTGTTCTCCATCCCCAGTGAACTGGCCCCTCCTTCCATCCACCCTCCCTTCCTCCCTCCCTTCCTGCCTCTCTCTTTTCTTCCTTCCCTCCCTCCCTCTCTCCCTCCAGGCAGCTTTGGGAGCCACTCCAGGTCCTGAGTAACACCCAGAGGAAGAGCAGGGAGAAGCCCCACCATATCCTCAGGGAGCCGGTCATCTGGTAGAGAGACAGAAACGTGTCTCTGTCCCTGGACTTGATGAAGTTCTTGAACCCAGGTGAGGTTCGGTGGGGTGAGGTTCGGAGCCGACGGCTAAAGAAAGAATTCTTAAGACGTCTCTGGTGCAAAAAGGTGGTTTATTAGAGCACGGGGACAGGACCCGTGGGCAGGCAGAGATGCGGCTGCCCAGGGCCTGTGAGGAGTGTCTGGTTGCTTCCGGGGCCAGCGGGAGCAAGGGCACTGGCGGAGGCTGGGGGTGCAGCAGATGTAAGGATCAGAACAGCTTCTCAAGGGACGTAATGCTTGTCTGAGACTTAATGAACAAATAGGAAAAAAAGCCTGATGCGATGATATTAAAAAATCATCTGGAAGAACACAAGGGCAATAATATCAAAGAATGAATGCTTTTTAATAACAGCACAACAATCCAGGAACAAAATCATGGGAGAGGCATGAAAGTAGTAAAGAGAGAGAGAAGCATCTGCTGACTAAAGAAGATAGAAATGTTCTCCCTGCGTTTTCATTAAAAACAAAAACGGACAAGCCCAAACTGAAAAAAACTCTCATTTAGTCCACGTGGGCACTTCCTGACCATTTCCTGCTGGTGTGTCTGGGATTCTTCTTGTTGCTCTCCTTGTGCCTCTAAGCCTTGGCTCACCATTTCCTCCTGCCCAGCATTCCCTCCTCCTCTTCCCCCACCACTGTCAGTAAAAATCCTCCCGGCTCTTAATGTCCAGGTCAGATTCCGCCTCCTTCAAGAGACCCGTCTCTGCCCTTCCTCTTCAGAGGTGATTTCTTTCCTCCAGCGATTCCAGAAACCTTTGCGTGTACTTCTAATTAGCTGTTGGCACATGTTTCTTGCATTCCAGTGACCAGATTCTCTTCTCTGGTGGCGGGAAGGAATCCAGGATAAGGACATCATCCTATCTGCCTCTGTACCAATGCCATGTCTTGCTCTCAAGAATCGGGGCTGGACTCCCTTGGGCAGGATGACACACAGCATGGGCATGAGATGACCCAGAACCCGTCGCCTTCAGGGTCCCACGCGACTCCGGAGGAATCAGAGAGCAACATTTTTAAATCTGTTCATAAATTTTAATAGCAGAAGTAGAGGGCAGGAAAGCAACTTATGATTAGAGTAAATTAAAGACACTGATGGAGAAAGGATCGATGTGTCTTACTATATAAAAGAAACCCTTATTCAACAAAATGTAATAGAATAAATGCAAAGAGAGGAATGACAGAGGAAACAGCATGTGACAGCAACACTGATGAAAATTCCTCCCTAATTCCATTGCAGTTGATCGATATTCGTAAGTTCAGTACCCAGATTCCCGTGTTAAGTAGTTAAAATGGGATGAACAGCTCTACATAGATAGATAATAAATCACCATGTGGAAAAATGCAGGATTTTCAGACATTGAAGAAATGTAAATTGAAACAAAACATATCATAATACACCAATTAAACATTTTTCTTCTAAGGATAAAAAATTGATTTGGACAGGGTTGTCAATCTCTTGTTTCTCCAAAGCCTGGGCCAAGAGAACAATAAATCCATTAAATCTCTCTAAGGCACAATTCGGAAATATGTAAAAAGAACAATCATTCTGTTCTTTTGTTTCAGCTCAGTTATTAAATTTGGGAGAAAAATGCATCAAAGAGAAGTCCCAAAAGGGCAAAAGAATTCTTCTCATTGTAATTTAAAACTCAGCAAACAAAGGTACCGAGTGGGCAGGGCTCTGATGGTACTTGGTCCTTGCAAGCAACAAGTGACTTGCTGACTGTTTGCAGATGCTCTCAGAAGACATGAGACCACAGATCAGAGATGAAGGACGGTTATCGCTCTATGCAAGAGCTGTAGCCTGACCTCCAGGGACATCTGTGCTGGGTCCCCAATATCCCAAGTCCCATGGAGGTTATGGGAGGGCCTGTGATGGACACCCGCACCTCACCGGGGTGGGGGATGGACTACTGTGTTACAGGAGCAGAGCGCTGTGCTTGGGGGCTCCTTTGCCTTCTATAGGGAGCAGAGGGAAACTTGCCCTGTGCCCTGGGGGAGAGGTTGCCTCATCCCTTAAGGCCACCTGCTGCAAACACAACTCTGCCAAGTGGCCTGTGTGTGACCAGTCAGGGCCGTGGATCCTTGGTGTGCCCTACAGGAACGTGCCTGGCTACTTGGGACACACAGACCACCTCTTCCAACAATTCTTCTTTCATTCCTTCAACACATTTGTTCAAATGTCTTCAATCCCCTTCTGTGTAAGAAACAGCAGTGAGGAAGTTCTCTCCTTAGGAGGAGCTTAGATGTTAGTGGGGAAGGTAGGTAACAAAGAGGAATGAAATTAAACAGCATGATGTCACGTGGCAAAGTGTTGTGAAGACAAATGAAGCAGAACAGTGGGAGACAGAACAGCTTATAATTAATTCAGCCTTCTGATAAATTAGATTTGTTCATTATAAAAAAAACCTTTTGTTATTAATAATGCAAGATCTGAAGACATTTGGTTTATTTTGTACATCTTTATTCAAAAGGTAAAATTAGGATATTTAGAATCTTCTTTTTTAAATAATAAGCCTCTTTCCTGTTGGAACCAATATTTTGATTCATAGATGCTTTGTTGCTCATTTATTTTTCCTTTTGTTTATTTCCTCCATCAGAAAGTATGTTCCTGAGCCCCTGGGTCACTCAGTTGGTTAAGTGACTGCCTTTGGCTCAGGTCATGATCCTGGGAATCCTGGGGTCGAGTCCCACATCAGGGCTCCCAGATCAGTAGGGGTGAGGTGTCTGGGGGTGGGAGATTCTGCTTCTCCTTCTGACCCTCCCCCTTCTCATGCTCTCTCTCAAAACAAACAAACAAACAAACAAACAAACAAAAACCAAAAACTAGAAAGTGTGCTCCTGTATATTGTTTAAGCCTTACGTTCCTCCAACATATTTCACAGTTACCTTGTCACTTTGGTTTTAAGCAGAGAGAATACCTATAGAGAGAGGAATAGATTGTCAACTGATGGTCGGGGCTGGAGACGGTGACACTGGAGCAAGAAAACCAGAATGGAGTCAGCCAATGAGCCTCTCCTGAGGGAAGAGCATCCCAGAGAGAAGGAACAACACACCCACCAAAGCCCAGAGAATGGAATGTGCTTGTCCCTTTCCAGAAATCTGAGGCTGGGGTGGCTGGAGTGCAGAGAGGGAAACTGAGACGCGGGTGGAGAACCCCAAGCCGACCTGTCATTGAGACAGTAGAGTCCATCCTTCCTTCCTTCCTTTCTCTCTCTCTTTTTCTTTTCTTTTCTTTTCTGTTTCTTTCTTAGAGAGTCCTCATGAGAGTGCACTAGGGGGCGGGGTAGGGGGGTGGGGGGGAGGGAGAAAGAGACTCTTAAGCAGGCTCCATGCCCAGGATAGAATTCAAATGAGCTCAGTGAGCTTAACTGGAGCCTGAGGCTCAGTATCAGGACCCGGAGATCAGGACCTGAGCTGAAATCAAGAGTTGGACCCATAACTGACCGAGCCACCCAGGCGCCCCAGAGACAACATAATTTTCTAACATGACAAATGAAATGCCAATTGAATATTACCCCCACCTTAAAAGACCACCAGAGACTTGAGTCAAAGCCAATCAGCAAGGGTCGTTTATTGCAGGTTCGAACCTGGACCTCTGCGGCGCTCGTTGCCGATAACACCGAGAGGTCCAGAGCTGGGTCGGTGCAGGATTTTTATAGACAGATACAAACAAGTTTCAGGTAGGGCTGTGCTAATTGGTTGACAATTTGAACAGGTATACCTGGCCTCCTGCTCCTTCACAAACAGACTTTTTATATAAAGTAATTTCTAGAAAACAGTTAAAGGAAAACAATCGGACTGGACCCCAGTCCAGTGCAGAGAGGGCAGCTTGGCTCCACAGACACATGGGCTGGGGGGTGGGGGAAGAGTCAGAAGGGCTGAGTCCCAGCTGTGAGGCACAAGGCAGGGCCACAGACCTCTCTGTTCTCCATCTGCGAATGGGAATGAGGCCTAAAAGGGTGTGGGTAAGATCAAGGGAAATAAAATATGTGCAAGAATTTTCTTGCTACTGAAAGACCCCTCCCCCAGAAAGCCCCCTCCCCTAGAAGATAGATAGGATAACTAACCGCTTGTTTGCTTTTCTGTGAACCGCTGGCTTTTAGGCGTAGATTAGGTTATTAATTGCGTGATGAATTGCTCTTTTGCCCTTCTGTAACTGCTTGGCTTATAGAAATAATAGAAGACGCCATGATGGCGCTCCTCCCTTCCCCCTTCTTGTTCCCCTACCTACCTCTCCTTTCGCGCGCGCGGGCCCTCCTACCCAATCAGCTTGCGCCCCTCTTCCCGCTGCTCTTTTCGCGCTCGGGTCCCTAAAGCCAATCCGCAAACGCCAAGTACGCCTTTTTCAAAAGTTCAAACTGTCCACCAATCAGTTGCGCCCCACCCAAAACTTGTTTGTACCTTCCTATAAAAGACCCCGCTTCACTCCAGTCGGTGTGCTCGGTTAGCTGGAGCTGCCGACCACCCGCCGGTACCTGCGTGACAATAAACCTCTTGCTGTTTGCATCCAGTGGCAGTGTTGGATTCTTGGGTAAGGGGATCCGTGGGTCTTTCACTACCAATGTTGGAGTCATTGCAATTGAACAAACAGGATCTACATCAAAGATCGCAAGAGAACTAAATGGAAGGTTTAAACTCAAAGTTAAATAGTTGTAAGTGGTCACCCGGGTAAGGAACACTTCCTCAACCCTCTGCCACGGGCTTCCTCTAACTACACGGTTCTGTGATCATCTCTTGGCAGATGTAATTAGCCTCATCTCTGAAATGAGGAAACAGAGTCTAAGTTGCCCAAAGTCTCTCAAGTACTAAATGGCACATTATAAAATACGCAACTATGAAGAGACTATATAGAGCAACACAGAACGTGTTAAGCGAAATCTACAAAAAGAAAAAAAGACTGATTTTAGGCTTAAAAAAAATGCATGTGGCTGGGAGCAAAGACACGAGAACAATAGCGAGCTAGGCACCTGACTGGGGCAACAGGAGTTCTGTCACATTTTTTATGTTCTTCGTTCTTGTTACAATGTTGCCCAATAAAATGGGGAGAACATTATTGTGAAACTATTTCAAAGGCTGGTCCCCATTTTCTGTTCAAGGACTGTTCTCATCATGTGAGTTTTCTTTTTTCTTTTCTTTTCTTTTTTTTTTTTTTTAAAGATTTTATTTATTTATTTGACAGAGAGAGATCACAAGTAGATGGAGAGGCAGGCAGAGAGAGAGAGAGAGGGAAGCAGGCTCCCTGCTGAGCAGAGAGCCCGATGCGGGACTCGATCCCAGGACCCTGAGATCATGACCTGAGCCGAAGGCAGCGGCTTAACCCACTGAGCCACCCAGGCGCCCCTCAACTTGTGAGTTTTCTGAAAAAACATCCAACATCCCACTTTTTCCAAGACCAAATGCAAAACCCTGCTCCTTGGCCTTTACACCGGCACGTCTGTCTCCTTGACCCCACCCAGCCTTTCATGCTCCTACCAAGTGCAACCCTCCATCTGGCCCACTTCCTCCCTGCATTTCAGGAAACAGGAAGCGTTCTTCGACCACAACATCCCCATCTTTGTGATCCCTGAACAGCCCATTTCTGGGGTGGACACTTAGGCCTGTTAAGTGTTTTTTACTTCCTTGCAGGTTGCTTCCTCTACCCCACGAGTCTGCTATCAAGTGTGCATGTGTACGCAAGGGCCAGCGCACAGAGTATGCAGAAAGCAGAAAGTGCCTATTTAGCAAGAGGATAAAGAAGGGAGAGCAAAGGAGAAGGACATTCGTGGGGTCTCCTTCCTGCTGGGTCCAGATCCCCAAACACTGCCCCAGGGGCCAGGTATGGGACTGCTCCAGGGAAGAAAACCCTTCCATCTGCTCCAGCCTCAGGGGCCTTTCTAGAATGCGTCTCTCTGGGAGCGGACTCTCAGGGTACATACAGTGCCCCCTCTCTGGCTGTTCCTGGGCTGCCGTAAGAAGCCAGTGGAGGACTTCTGGTCTGCTGCAGTGAAAATAAAAGGGACACTTTGGGCTCTGTGTTGGTGTTTCTAACCTATGCCCAGGAACAGAAGTAATGCAGCCTCGGGTTGAATTCATTTTGACTGAACTATTTTTTAAAAGTGTGAGACTGAGGAGTGCCTGGGTGGCTCAGTCATTAGGTGTCTGCCTTCCCCTTGGGTCCTGGGACTCTGGCCCTGCCTTGGGCTACCTGCCCAGCAGGAAGCCTGCTTTTCCCTCTGGCACTCCCCCTGCTTGTGTTCTGTCTCCTTTCTCACTGTCTCTCTTCCCTTAATAACATCTTAAAAATCTTAAATAAAATCTTAAAAAAAAAAAGTCTGAGGCTGAAAGTGGGGGAGAGCAGTAGAAGGTTAGGAGGATTTTGTCTCTTCCAATCTGTTTCTGCCTTTGCCTGAGGGTCAACAAAAAATAATTCCCAGCCTTAACCTTGATCTGAAGACCTGGACGATATGTAACATAGAGACGTTAGCAAATACAAGGGGGCGGGGTGGGAAGGACAGATGGGGATGTGGTGGGGCAGGGTTAGGGATGGCGGGGATGGGTCCTAAAGGCTACCTCTCAGGGACCTCTGCCACACGCGCTCTTCCTGCCCAGAGCCAGAGAGAACTTCTCAAGGCACCGTGAAGCCCTTGCCAGCTAGAAGTGCGCGGGTGAAGCGGCAGGATGGAGGCGGCCTTAGGGTCTCTCCCTTTGTGTACCTCACTACCCGAACCTCCTCTTCCAGGTATGCGTGGGATCTTGATTCCATGAGACCAGAACTCCTCCGTCTGGGAGAGGGGTTGGGGGGCGCCTCTGTTTCTCGATGTTCAACCGTGCCACCAGGCGGATCCCAAGGGTCCGCGAAGGTGGCGGCTACCAAAAGGCTGAGAGATCCTGAACCTTCTCCGGAGACAGCCACAGTTAGGGTTCTCTCCGCAGGGCGGAGGTGGGGAGCCCCGCGCGGCGGCGGCGGCGGCGGCATGATGGCCCGCCTGGTGTTCAGCACCCGCCCTCCCCGGTGCAGCCCGGCCCCTGCGGCCGCCCGCTGTGGGTGGGAGCACCTCTCCAAGCCCGCCCCTGCGCGCGGACACTCGGCGGCTCTCCCAGATTCCCAGCCCTGTGACAGCCGGTTGCCCCGGGGACGGCGCGGAGAGGTGGGAGGGCCCGGCGCACCGAGCCCAGCTGGACTCCCCAGGGGGTCCCACTCTCTTTTTTCCCTCTACTGGAAAGGAAGTCCACTAGGGCTCCGAGCCAAAAGGGGGCTGTGAACCAAGGAGGGACAAGGTAGGGCGACTTGGACACCTGCCCCCCGTCCTTCCGGGGCACGTAGCGACCCCTTCCACGCCCGCACCTGCCGGGTCCACGCGAGCCCCGGGAGGAGCGCTTGTGTCCCTGTCGGGAAGCCGGGATCCCCCGCCGCGCGCCATGGAAGCCGCTAACCTCTCGGTGGCCGCCACCAGCGTCGCCCTTCCCCAGGGCCCCGAAGCCTGCAGCATGGGCCCGAGCCCCAGCGGGGTCGTTGGGTCGACAACCGCGGGCGATTCCGCCCTGCCGGGGGGCCGCGAGCCGCCTTTCTCCGTCTTCACGGTGCTGGTGGTGACGCTGCTGGTACTGCTGATCGCGGCCACTTTCCTGTGGAACCTGCTGGTTCTGGTCACCATTCTGCGTGTCCGCGCCTTCCATCGAGTGCCGCACAATTTGGTGGCCTCGACGGCCGTGTCAGACGTGCTCGTGGCGGCGCTGGTGATGCCCCTGAGCCTGGTGAGCGAGCTGTCGGCCGGGCGACGCTGGCGGTTGGGCCGGAGCCTGTGCCACGTGTGGATCTCCTTCGACGTGCTGTGTTGCACGGCCAGCATCTGGAACGTGGCGGCCATCGCCCTGGACCGCTACTGGACCATCACGCGCCACCTGCAGTACACGCTGCGCACCCGCCGCCGCGCCTCGGCGCTCATGATCGCGCTCACCTGGGCGCTCTCGGCGCTCATCGCCCTAGCGCCGCTGCTCTTCGGCTGGGGTGAGGCGTACGATGCGCGGCGCCAGCGCTGCCAGGTGAGCCAGGAGCCCTCCTACGCCGTCTTCTCCACCTGCGGCGCCTTCTACCTGCCGCTCGGCGTGGTGCTGTTCGTCTACTGGAAGATCTACAAGGCGGCCAAGTTTCGTTTCGGCCGCCGCCGCCGGGCAGTGCTGCCGCTGCCCGCCCCCGTGCAGGTGAGGAGCCGGCTGCCGAACAGGGGGTCGAGGGGGAGGTCAGGGCTTGGCCCCCGCGAGAACTGGCGGCGGAAGCTGGCACCCTCGGGGCGCGCACCGGGAGCGCACGGGGAGTTTGTCATCTTCTCTCCCGGAGCGCGCACTGAGGGGCGCCTCACCTGCGCACCTGCGCTCTCCCCGAGCGCTCACGGAGGGGCGCGCACGCGGCGGGGGGCGGGGGTTGCGGACCTGGCGCGTCGGGGAAGGGGTTTCACCAAGCGCGTACGGGGCCTGGCGGGGGCAGCGGGGGCCGCGGGTGCACGCGGCCCAAGGGGGCTTGCAGGGGCAGCGTTCCCAGTAGTGTTGAGGGCACGACCCATGAGCCGCGCGCCCTTGATGCTTTCCCCAGGGGTGGCAGTGTCCCTATGACTCCTGCAGCCGGCCACTTCCTGGTCCCGAAGAGACAGAGCGGGACTGCGGCGCGCTGGGAGTGTGTCCAGCAGAGTTCCACATTTCTGGGGTTTCCTTCTCCTCTGTGCCCTGGTCCACCCTCTGCAAGCTAGAAACGGATCTCGAACTCTTGTCGGCCAGCTCCCTGCCAGAGAGCAAGTGAGTGTAAAATCTAGCCCAAGTATCACTTTCCTCTTGCTACCCCAACCTCAGTGCTTTCCTCTAGCGACTTTGGAAGGAGAGAGAACCGTCGATTCAGATCCCAGCCTGGGACATGGGGTCTAGTTGCTTCATCTCTGCGGGCCTCTTCTCCACATCTTTAAACAAGTTCATTCCTGCTTCAGAGGGTTCTTCAGAGACGGAGTGTGGGAGGAATCAGCACACTGCCTGGCACCCCGGGGCGCGGGTGAAGGGGCAGAGCTGGCTGGAGTAGGCGTCAGGTCTGCACTGGTCCAGATCATAATCCTGGAAATGAATGAGACAGAGGAACACGCATTTGGCAGAACCTTCTCTGATTGCCTTTAGAACTGGAACTTTCTGCCTTTTGGCCAGACCCTAATAAATGCCAGCTCCCTCCTCACCCTAGAAGACCCAAACTTTCCCTTTTCCGGGGGTGGT